>NC_136062.1:303481593-304695317 GCF_964261635.1 Lissotriton helveticus
ATCACTTTTAATCACAAAGCAATATAAAACAGTAGACAGCATTGCAGACTTACATTCCCTCTACTCCATGTTTTGATTGGCTGCTTCAATTAGCTTATAAAAAGAAACAGTTTTTCTGAACTCATTCAAAGTGCAGTTATTTTTCCATTACGTCAAGTGTTATGGTAAGAAGTTATGTCTCTGTACTACACTTATCCTCAAGGCCAAATCGTGTAGGAGCCATTAGAACCTCTTGAAATTCCTCAGAGCACATCCCGAGATTCTTTCCCTAAAATTTGGTTTTAAAAACACCAGGTAAGAATTTTTAAGGTCATACGGCAATTTTTTTTTTTAAATTAAAACAGAATCGTTGCAGAATGACCAGCCATTTCTAGACTTTAAATAAGCTGTGTAATGTCCTGATGTTATTGAAGGACCGTCATGATATATAATTGCTGCAGTTACAAAAGTCCTTCCTGATATTGACAACTGTGAAGCCACAACATTTTTAATTAAAGTTGTCAATTTTGTTCCATCAGGCCTACATCGTTGGAACATTAAAATGATATACTGGCCATATGTTCGTATAAATAATGTTGACATCATTTCAGATTTACATTGGCTACATTCCATGTTGTGATCAGCTGCTTTTAGTAGCTTATTAAAGGAGACTGATTTACTGTCTGGCAAAGTTAAATATATAAATCTTTCTGAGTCTACACTAGTAGTACTTGATACCCTACAGTTCTCGCAGTCATGCTGCCATTGATAAGAAAGCCCAAACAGGTGATCTACATCTACACCTTCAGCATGCAATACATCAAGCATATACATTAAAAACTCCTGACAATCTTGCTGAATATTTTGAGAGAATTGTGTTTGACCTGAACATCTGTCTAACAGATTTCGAATTTCAGACACACTTTCTATTTTTGTTCTATCAGTGCTACATTTCTCTAACACAGAATTTAACAAACTGCAAAATCTTTGATCAGAATTGACCACAATCTCTTCTTTTACATTTTCTAGAGAAAACAAAACATTAACCACTACATTAGCATAGCAGTTGACACCAGAACTGTTTTCAAATTGAAAACCAACAACATCTTCAACAGAATCCTTTTTGTTTCTGCTTATAATTTCAGGTTCATCGACTTTTCGTCTTTTTGCTACAACCTCCCTAGTATTGGTCACATTTCTTCGTTTCCGGCCTACCACACGTTTCTCAAACAAAGGATATTGAGGCAAATGTGGCGCATACTCTCTTCTTAACCTATTGTATTCCTTAACACAATCTAGATCCGCACAAATGTTTGTGACATCACACTCAATCAAGTACAATCCCGATAAAGTTCTAACTCGTGACAATGCCACATATGCCATACCCTCCTTGAACACAGAACTGCCAATATTCACCAATGCACTGTCTACACTTAAACCTTGCGATTTATGGATTGTCACCGCATATACCAAGCAAACAGGAAACTGCTTACGGCGAACATATAAGTCTTTTACAAGCAAAAATCTAGCAGAACAACGACCAATTAGCTGTACTTCCTCAATGCCATCAAATTTAATTTTTAAAAATTCAATTCCATCTCTATTTCTGTATTTCACAAAATCAACAACATTACCCATTGATCCATTTACCAGACCTCTTTCAACATGTAAATTCCTTCTTAAAATTATACGGCAGTTTAAGCACACATTCAGAGTCTTTTCAAAACCTGCAGTTTTATATATAGTCTTCTCTAATGAATCCAATTTTGATTTCAAATTCTCAGACAAAATAATTGTTGATCCCATATGCTCTACTCTGTCAATAGCTTCCAGTTTCACAATCTCTTGGTTTTCTAAATGCAACTTTTTTTGTTGAAGATGGCACATTCTGCAAGAGTTGGCATCAAACATATTCCAGATTTCTTCTCAGTAATTTTCTGAAAAATATTCTCAGGCACAACATCTTGTTCTGGATATAAATTTGACAGTAATCGTGCATGTAAAGCTTCTTTCCCATGCTCGGTCACTTTTCCAATTCTAACATCTTGTAGAATATTCTTGTAAACTTCATCCTTCGCCTGACGCATATTTTCATGCAGTTCAGCATAATTGAAGTTTAACCATATATTGACGTTGCCAATGCTCCCTAGGCACTTCCTGGTATCTTCATGCGTGAGCATTTTGAACACAGGTTGTCCTTTCACTGGTGTCAGCTGCAGAAGATCTCCGAAAACAATGATGTGTTTGCCACCAAATAACACATCATACTCTGTTTTGAGAACTTCTTGCATTCTCAAATGCACAAAGGCAAGCATGACATTGGAAACCATGCTTACTTCGTCAATGATAAGAAGTTTCATTTTCCTCAAGACTCTTGAAACTTCACAACAAGCATCTCCAGATAGCTTGTGATATTGTAATTTGTTGTCATGCTCCACTGGCAGCATCAGTAAACGATGTAAAGTAATCCCTTTAATGTTATGTGCTGCCAGCCCAGTTGGAGCGGTAACAACACAAGACAACGGTGATTCAGTCCTTTTCGGCAGATAAGATGCAATTGCTTTAATCAGAAAACTTTTTCCAGTTCCCGCTTCTCCACTCACGTACAGTCGGACAGGCTTCAACGACGTACATGAGCACTCTTTCTTCTCATGGCTTAATCCATGATCAATTTGCTTGGTAACTTCGTCATATATTTTCCTCTGCTCAACGTTGAGTTGTCTTTCCAAGTCTTCTAAGTTAACCGCATCCTCCTGAGCATGTGCCATGGCTCTTTCCACTTCATTCATGGCAGTGGCAGCTTCATTTTCGATAACAGGTCCTCCTAGTGGATCCTGACTCAATGAAGCAGAACTCTGACTGTCCTGAGAACTGTCTCTGGCAATCTCGGCTGCAATCGTTGCTTCCTGCTCGATTTCCGCATTCAACATTTCTACATATTTGGGAAAAGCAGGACATTCTATGGTCTCCTTGGCGGCAGTGAAAGAGTCTTGGTAACAGAGGAAATCTCCAAGCAGTTCCTCTTCTGCACGCCAAGGCTTGAAAAGTTGCAAAAGTGCTAAATAGAAAAACTCCTTTTTTTCAGGAGATTCGCCACTCAATTTTCGATGGTTTACCAAGTGGCATTTTCTTTGCTCGACCAGACATTCCTCACTTCCAATTACAGCATACACTCCTTTCTCAGTATCTTCTTTGATGTTCCTCTTGAATATGTAATTTTGTAGAACCTCATACAGACAAACATTCTCAAGGTGACTGCTTCGATTTGGATAATATGTATCCAACATGTTGGTCTTCAAAATGTCGGTACTGTTTGGCTCCTTTTCCGCCAAATACTCAATTTCCCGCACAGGTTTCAGAACTCGATTACGCGTTGCAGCAAGACCAAGACTCGCCCAAACGATACTCCTAGATTTGGCATAGAGACTTGCTGAAGACAACTGGTCAGAACATTCGTGAGCTCCGATTTCTCGATGCGACAACATCTTCAGACTGAAACTGTACAACTTCTTACTGAGGCTCTTTTCATGGGAAATGTCCTCCCACATATCCTTCAATTCTGTCTTTTCTTTTTTGGTGATGTAAGATGTCACATACCGAGCCACAGCCATACAGTTATCAGCCACAAACTGTATATCCATGTTAGCATTCCACATGGACAAAATCACTGGGTTGTAGTCGTTGATGTACTTTGACTCTTCGTTCCTCTTCAAATTGTATGTGTTTTTAGGTGATTTCTTCATCACATTATGTCGCAGCGAAGACATCAAACTGTTTACTCTTCCTTTAGAAATCACCGGTCGTGGAAAGCCGAAACGACATTTGGTGTAGAACTTGTCCTTGTTTCGGAATTTACGACAACAGTACTTTCCACAACGATGGCTTTGGAAACGTAGAACTTTTTCTCTTAGGCTTTTGTTCTCCTTTGCGTTTGGAACAGCACACGTAGAATACTGTTGTATGAAACTCATCACTGAGTCTTCTGGATCTGTTCCAAATTTAGGTGCATCCTTGATCCACAGCAACATATGTATATGAGGAGCACCTCTTGCTTGGTACTCCTTTCTCCAGAAGAAATCCAACACCTCTCCAAGAGGTGGATTCTTCTTATTCATGATGAAAGACATCATAGCTTCAAATCTATGATTGAAGTACCTGCATACATTGACTGGATCCAAAGAGCACAGTTCTCCGGGTGTCTTGAATTCGATGTTTTCAATGTTTCCATTTGCCTATCGTAGAAATTCAAGTAAGTATTCCCAGCCATACTCGGCACAGCTCAGAGTGAGGAACCATGTGGGAGTTCCTAAGTTCCTCAGCATACATTTTAAATCACCATGACGACGGTACCAGTACTCATTAGTACCACGCTGACACGCCATGAGATTAATCAGGTGACAATCCAAAATACTGTCTTGGACATTGACTTTATCCATAAAGTCACTTGCCGAGATGTTTTGCATGTGTATACCACTTTTCAAGATGTGGTTCACTGCATATGACAGTCCAGACAGATCGCTTTCAAACAGGAGATGAAACAAATAGGGAATACATTGTCGAAACCTAGCATCTCCTGCATACAATCGCAAAGTCCGGTATTCAGAAGCAGGAATTTGATGAGGTCGCTCATCATATCTTCCTCCCTGACCTGTTGGAAAAAGCTGTGGGAAACACCGAGCTTCCAAACTTTCCTCCCAAACACTAATGGGACTCCCTTTGGCTTGTTTCATTTTAAACAACTCAATAGCATTCCCCATGACTTCCGTGGAATGCAAAGGATGAACACTATAATGTTCATATATTTCTTCACTAGTAGAGGGTTCTACTTTCTAAATTTGACCAGCACACAAATCGCTATCCTCTTCCTCACTTACTTCCTCTTCTGCAACATATACATTCTTATAGTACTTATTATTTTTTTTCAAATACAATGTTGCCTTTTTGACTTTCCTAATATCCACTAAATCTTGCCATATTTTCTTATTCTTTGTCGGAACCCCATTAACTAAGATAACCAGAGGTTCCTCTTCCACTTTTTCTACTCCAATTGTGTTAATGTTTTTCTTCAAATCTAGAGGCAAATAAACAACTCTTCCCTTTAATCCTCTCTGTAAATCTGATGGAGGCAATTTCCCTGTCTTTGGCTCCATTCTTACAATAGCCTGAAAGGGATGGATACTTTGAATCAAAATAGATTCATAAGTATTTAAATCCTTCAATTCAGAAGGAATCTCAACCAATTCCAGATTATTATGAACTGCTCTAGCAGGCATCTGGTTTTGATTTAATTTGTTACAACAATAAGTACACACACGTTGATCCGATCCCAAATCAAAACAATTTTCTACCATCAAGTATGTTGTGAAATCCTTCCATTCACTATTATTTTCCCTTTCACTTTTTGCATATAAATCCACTAACTTAGTCTGATTCTTATAATAAGTGCGTCGACAACACACACAAGTGAAATTAGGCCTCTCACTTGATTTCACCTGAAACGTCGCAATTTCCCTCTGAAAATTATCTGTACTGGAAACCTGTACACTATCTTCCACATTACCCTCTTCTTCTTGGTCAATGTCAACATTCTCCTCTTTACTTCCAAAGTAACAAAACTCAATTTCTTCACAAATATTCTTCACATCTACTTCTGAACCATGCAAAAGAGCAGCACATAATTGTTTAAGCATTATTGCTGGACTCTTAGCATAATACAACATTCTAACTAATTTCCTCACTTTATTATGATGCACTGCTAGCATCCTGAAATGATGAAAAACACTCTGGCATACTCTCCTGGAAAGACAAGCCAGTGAATGACCATGCAAACCTGTCACTTCTCTCACTCTGCAAGGATCTAATTCTTGCAACAACATAATTTTCTGCTTCAAACTTTTCTTATTAAATGTCCTTACAAAATCACAAAGCAAATTGATGGAATCCTGTCGTACACTGCAAATACTACTACACTTCCAGGTGTACACAGGACCCTTAGGACGTCTTCCTAAAACCTCATTACCTAACACCTCTTCTGTCTCTGTTGTCACAAGTTTTTCTTTTTCAACTGGACAACCATCTTTCACCTCATAAGCTCGACCATTGGTGTCAACTGCATGCACCAAATCATTATCCTGGAAATAACTCTCCTCATTAAAAAATGCCTCACAACTTGAACTATGCATCCATTCTCCGGAAAAAACTTTAAAAAAATTACTACGATTAACTATTCTCTTCCATCTACTATTCCTTTTTAAATCATAAATTGCCTTGTTTAGCTTCCTAATTCTATTGATTATCAAAATAAATAACTTACGTTTAATTTCAAATGCCTGATCAATAACTTTCTCAACTTTTTTTTTTCTCTTATAAAAAACAACTTTCTGTTGACCTTTCTTAATATTTTTTAACAAATTGCCAATTATCCTGTTGCGGAACATTCGTTTACGAATGTCCCTAAACTGTTGTTTCCTTCTACTATCATGCACAGAGTTATCTCTTGCTCTAGCAGTAACATTTTTCATTGGCCTTTCCTTTCCGTTTAAATTGCTTCTCTTTTTCTGGACTGAAACATTTTCTGTAGTAATACTTTTTTTACTACAAATATTACTTATGAATGATTTCGTGGTCTTACCCGGTGCTTTCTTGGTGACTTGACAACTTTTTTTTGTAGAGGACTGCTGCAGTATTTGATACACCTGCTGTCTTTGACGTTTTGTAGCCTTTCTAATTCGAGCCTTAGTTGACATTTTCAAATTTTGAAATGGTCTGCAGTTGAATCTGTGGTAAAATATAATAAAAAATGTTATTAACCACTATTACCAAACAGTAAATCAATAACAGTCGTCAAGAACTTAACACACTACTTGACATTTTTACATAGAATATTTTTTAGTGCTTTGGCAAATTTAGAATAGACAAATAGCAGAAAAGAAATGGAATTCTTCTTCATTTACCTGTCCTGTTTTATATGTGAATCTGATCTAATTTCATGAGCATATTTTAATATTTTATTGAAGACACTACACATAACCTGTTTTTGAAGGTGTGTTTAATTTAAAATTAAACAGTTTACATTTTTACTTTTCATTTATTGTACATTTTAAAAATAAATGTTTATAGTTCCATAGGCTCAAGCAGGTCAGCTTCCCACCCTATGTCATACAATTCTGACAAATCTGCATCCTCATCATGTTCTTCTTCATCCTCAGGATTTAAATCATCCAAGGGATCTACTTCCACTGATGTTTCAATTACGAGTTCAATGATGAGGTCGAGATCAACTGATTGCTGATTGTCGCTCATGTTGATGTTGTCATTATCTTTAAAGAAAGATAACAACAATGAGATGTTGCAGAGTAAGAGACAAATCTCAGAGATTATAATAGTAAAATTGTTTAACAAGAGTAATATTTTGCAGCTATTATTTAGCCATGTCCAGCGATGCTGAGGAGGTGAGGCCTATGTCCAAGTTTTCAGTGAACAGGACTCATCTCTTCTTAACCTTGGATAAGCCTCACCGACTCTGTGTCCCTTGCTCATACTTAAATGTACAGGGGCAGATTTATGCTAAGTGGCGCATCCCCACGGATGCACCAGTTAATGTGCACCGCTGCTCTGCCAGCCATAGTGTGCCGAATTTACAATGTGGAGCACCATTGAGCAAAAACAGCACAGATGCGTCACGCATCTGTGCCGCAAAAGCAGCACATTGCAGGAATCACGTCATAAGCGCAACATGTCTACTGCAATGCACAGGAGGAACCCTCACATTGCATGGTGCATCACTTCTTATGCCTGTTTCAAACAGGCGTAAGGATTTGATTCAGCAATGCTATAAAGCTGACTCAGTGAAATCTTCTAAATTTCACTGTGTTACTTTTACAGGGCTTTCATGCAAATTAATGCATACCTTGCAACAAAACACCTATATGAAAACTGACCCAGGTTTCATGTGGCACAGGACTTTACAGCATGACACATCTGCCTAGATGCATCAAGTTGTAAATATGTCGCCACATAGCAAATTTTTTGCACCGCCGCTGCGTCACAAAAGTGACGCACAGTGGCGCAAAAGAGTCATACACCTATCATAAATCTGTCCCTAACATGTTAAATGATTGATTCAGGATGACGATAAGGTGTGGCCTATCCAGAGGTTTGTTTAAGGTGAGGCCTACTCAGGGTTGCAGATTAAATTTACGCTTGTTGAAGAGTATAGAGGAGATAATACATGTGAAGGCCTACCAATGAAGTAAGTCATGTCCACTTCACTCTTGAACAAAGGCCACACCTCTTCTGTGTCCATGGACAGACCTAAACCTCATCTGCACAATGTCATTCGTAAACTTAGCAAACACAGGTGATGTAATTGAAAAATGTGGAGTTTCTTTTCCTCATTTCACAATCACATCACCTGTGTTTCCTTTGCTTAGGTATCTCATAGTGCAGATGGACTGTAGCATATGAAAGAGTACACTGAAAGAAGTTGAGCAGTGTATACAACAATTTTGACATTTACAGAACATTCAGCTTCTTATCTTGTTGGAGATGATATGAGGCCTGTCTTGCAACATGGTGCATCTTTTCCATCACTGCTGCATCGGTTTCATGTGGCACGGGACTTTACAGCATGACACATCTGCCTAGATGCATCAATTTTTAAATATGTCGCCACATAGCAAATCTTTTGCACCACCGCTGCGTCACAAAAGTGACGCACAGCGGCGCAAAAGAGGCACACATCTATCATAAATCTGTCCCTAACATGTTAAATGATTGATTCAGGATAACGATAAGGTGTGGCCTATCCAGAGTTTGTTTAAGGTGAGGCCTACTCAGGGTTGCAGATTAAATTTACGCTTGTTGAAGAGTATAGAGGAGATAATACATGTGAAGGCCTACCAATGAAGTAAGTCATGTCCACTTCACTCTTGAACAAAGGCCACACCTCTTCTGTGTCCATGGACAGACCTAAACCTCATCTGCACAATGTCATTCGTAAACTTAGTAAACACAGGTGATGTAATTGAAAAATGTGGAGTTTCTTTTCCTCATTTCACAATCACATCACCTGTGTTTCCTTTGCTTAGGTATCTCATAGTGCAGATGGACTGTAGCATATGAAAGAGTACACAGAAGTTGAGCAGTGTATACAACAATTTTGACATTTACAGAAGATTCAGCTTCTTATCTTGTTGGAGATGATATGAGGCCTGTCTTGCAACATGGTGCATCTTTTCCATCACTGCTGCATCGGTGTCATGTGGCACGGGACTTTACAGCATGACACATCTGCCTAGATGCATCAATTTTTAAATATGTCGCCACATAGCAAATCTTTTGCACCACCGCTGCGTCACAAAAGTGACGCACAGCGGCGCAAAAGAGGCACACACCTATCATAAATCTGTCCCTAACATGTTAAATGATTGATTCAGGATAACGATAAGGTGTGGCCTATCCAGAGTTTGTTTAAGGTGAGGCCTACTCAGGGTTGCAGATTAAATTTACGCTTGTTGAAGACTATAGAGGAGATAATACATGTGAAGACCTACCAATGAAGTAAGTCATGTCCACTTCACTCTTGAACAAAGGCCAGACATCTTCTGTGTCCGTGGACAGACCTAAACCTCATCTGCACAATGTCATTCGTAAACTTAGCAAACACAGGTGATGTAATTGAAAAATGTGGAGTTTCTTTTCCTCATTTCACAATCACATCACCTGTGTTTCCTTTGCTTAGGTATCTCATAGTGCAGATGGACTGTAGCATATGAAAGAGTACACAGAAGTTGAGCAGTGTATACAACAATTTTGACATTTACAGAAGATTCAGCTTCTTATCTTGTTGGAGATGATATGAGGCCTGTCTTGCAACATGGTGCATCTTTTCCATCACTGCTGCATCGGTTTCATGTGGCACGGGACTTTACAGCATGACACATCTGCCTAGATGCATCAATTTTAAAATATGTCGCCACATAGCAAATCTTTTGCACCACCGCTGCGTCACAAAAGTGACGCACAGCGGCGCAAAAGAGGCACACACCTATCATAAATCTGTCCCTAACATGTTAAATGATTGATTCAGGATAACGATAAGGTGTGGCCTATCCAGAGTTTGTTTAAGGTGAGGCCTACTCAGGGTTGCAGATTAAATTTACGCTTGTTGAAGACTATAGAGGAGATAATACATGTGAAGACCTACCAATGAAGTAAGTCATGTCCACTTCACTCTTGAACAAAGGCCAGACCTCTTCTGTGTCCGTGGACAGACCTAAACCTCATCTGCACAATGTCATTCGTAAACTTAGCAAACACAGGTGATGTAATTGAAAAATGTGGAGTTTCTTTTCCTCATTTCACAATCACATCACCTGTGTTTCCTTTGCTTAGGTATCTCATAGTGCAGATGGACTCTAGCATATGAAAGAGTACACAGAAGTTGAGCAGTGTATACAACAATTTTGACATTTACAGAAGATTTAGCTTCTTATCTTGTTGGAGATGATATGAGGCCTGTCTTGCAACATGGTGCATCTTTTCCATCACTGCTGCATCGGTTTGATGTGGCACGGGACTTTACAGCATGACACATCTGCCTAGATGCATCAATTTGTAATTTTGTCGCCACATAGCAAATCTTTTGCACCGCCACTGCGTCACAAAAGTGACGCACAGTGGCGCAAAAGAGGCATACACCTCCCATAAATCTGTCCCTAGCATTTTAAATGATTAATTCAGGATGACGATAAGGTGTGGCCTCTCCAGAGGTTTGTTTAAGGTGAGGCCTACTCAGGGTTGCAGATCAAATTTACGCTTGTTGAAGAATACAAAGAAGATAATACATGTGAAAGCCTACCAATGAAGTAAGTCATGTCCACTTCACTCTTGAACAAAGGCCAGACCTCTTCTGTGTCCGTGGACAGACCTAAACTTCATCTGCACAATGTCATTCGTAAACTTAGGAAACACAGGTGATGAAAATGTTTTTTTAAAGCCTTTGCACCATTTTTGGGTCACTTTTAACATGGCTATGTAACTCAAAGAATCAAAATCTAAATTTGCCAAGCACAGGTGCGAGCATATTTACAAGGAATTTGCACCACGGGGAAAGGTCTTAAATTAAAATGGGAAAAATAACATCAGAGACACTCAAATGCCTTATAAATATGCCCCAAACAACCTATGAAGCTCTAGCAGTACATATCCAGAAATGTAATTGATTTCAAAAAACGTTTTTAAACACAACATATAAATCAATTGTATACCTACATTCATGGGGAAATGACTTAAAATGTCCTTAAGACACATGAAAGCGTTTTTTGATTGCCCTTGCACCATTTTTGGGTCACTTTTAACATGGCTATGTAACTCAAAGAATCAAAATCTAAATTTGCCAAGCACAGGTCGGAGCATATTTACAAGGAACTTGCCCCACGGAGAAAGGTCTTAAATTAAAATGGGAAAAATAACATCAGAGACACTCAAATGCCTTATAAAGAAGCAGACACCATTATTTCCTTGTCATAAATTTTAAAAGCATTCCTTTTCCTCAAAAACGATTTTCAAGTCATAATTTGAAAACACTGCACAGCTCCTATGTACAAAAACACCCTGTCAGTACTAATACTTCACATTATCTCCAATTACAATTTCTCAAAGAAACAAAATCTATTTGTAAAACACTTGAGACAAAGCAACATTTTAAAAACACAACTTTCTTCATAATTTTCTCCTTAAAGCATACTATTCTCTATCTAAATTAAATAAATATTTTCTCACCTTAGCAAATACTTTATGAGTTTCAAAACAGTCTCAGAAATACACCAATTTGTCTTCAGCAGAACAAAGGGTATGCACCGCCAGTAGGTAATATATATATATATATATATTACCTACTGGCGATAGCCAGTAGGTATATATAGTTAGGATTTTTTTCCTATGGGATTTTTGAAAATTCTATGTCGAATAACTTTGGCGTTTGAGGACAGAATTGGCTGAAATTTTCAGGAAAATGGAACATTTTGTTTCTGAGCAGCCCCTGAAAATTTGGGGGGGTGTCGTCAAGGGGGGGCCGAGAAAAAAGGGGGGTCCCAAAACGTGTTTTTCCCATGCAATTTTCCATAGGGCGGTTGGCCTCACTTTTAGCCTGAACGGCTGAATGGATTTACACCAAACTTGGCAAAATTGTAGGGACTGGTAGCCCGATGTGCCTTTGCTATGTCTCAAGATATAGGCTCCAGTGGTTTTTACGAAAATTAACTTTGAAAAATATATATTGGGCTACATTGGGCTATATATATGTTGGAGCCCAAACGTAGCCCAATGTAGCCCAATGTAGCCCAATGTAGCCCAATGTAGCCCAAAGATGGCCACCAGAGTTAAAAAAACAAATGTAGCCCAAATATCAGCCAGATGTAGCACAGCTATAGCCCAATGACAGAATGTCCCAGAGTGTTCTAAAGAACAACTAGAGTGCTAACAGTCCTACTTATTACAAAGGTATGGCACACCTGAAGCCATCTTGATTGGAATAAAGTGGTAACTCTTAATACATTTAATTTAAAAAGGAACAAAATGAGGGGGTTCATTTTGCCATAGAAAGTATGATTAGCGAATATATGACGAAATCCCGCATACCATCAGTCCGCAAAAAAAATCCCGCATGTACTATTAGGCCGCAAATTAAAATAACGAAAACTTTTAGAACGAATATGCCTTTAGCATACACTAAACAACTAAACTACCCTAAACCCTAAAACACTACCCCCAGCATGACCCTACACTACACAAACAGTACAACACTACCCTAAACCCTAAAACACTACCCCCAGCATGACCCTACACTACACAAACACTACAACACTACCCTAAACCCTAAAACACTACCCCCAGCATGACCCTACACTACGCAAACACTACAACACTACCCAAAACCCTAAAACACTACACCCCAGCATGACCCTACACTACGCAAACACTACAACACTACCCTAAACCCTAAAACACTACCCCCAGCATGACCCTACACTATACAAACACTACAACACAACCCTAAACCCTAAAACACTACCCCCAGCATGACCCTACACTACGCAAACACTACAACACAACCCTAAACCCTAAAACACTGCCCCCAGCATGACCCTACACTACGCAAACACTACAACACTACCCTAAACCCTAAAACACTACCCCCAGCATGACCCACACTACGCAAACACTACAACACTACCCAAAACCCTAAAACACTACACCCCAGCATGACCCTACACTACGCAAACACTACAACACTACCCTAAACCCTAAAACACTACCCCCAGCATGACCCTACACTACGCAAACACTACAATACTACCCAAAACCCTAAAACACTACACCCCAGCATGACCCTACACTACGCAAACACTACAACACTACCCTAAACCCTAAAACACTACCCCCAGCATGACCCTACACTACGCAAACACTACAACACTACCCTAAACCCTAAAACACTACCCCCAGCATGACCCTACACTACGCAAACACTACAACACTACCCTAAACCCTAAAACACTACCCCCAGCATGACCCTACACTACGCAAACACTACAACACTACCCTAAACCCTAAAACACTACCCCCAGCATGACCCTACACTACGCAAACACTACAACACTACCCAAAACCCTAAAACACTACCCCCAGCATGACCCTACACTACGCAAACACTACAACACTACCCAAAACCCTAAAACACTACCCCCCAGCATGACCCTACACTACGCAAACACTACAACACTACCCAAAACCCTAAAACACTACCCCCAGCATGACCCTACACTACGCAAACACTACAACACTACCCAAAACCCTAAAACACTACACCCCAGCATGACCCTACACTACGCTAACACTACAACACTACCCATAACCCTAAAACACTACACCCCAGCATGACCCTACACTACGCAAACACTACAACACTACCCAAAACCCTAAAACACTACCCCCAGCATGACCCTACACTACGCAAACACTACAACACTACCCAAAACCCTAAAACACTACCCCCAGCATGACCCTACACTACGCAAACTACCCTAAACCCTAAAATACTACACCCCAGCATGACCCTACACTACGCAAACACTACAACACTACCCAAAACCCTAAAACACTACCCCCAGCATGACCCTACACTACGCAAACACTACAACACTATCCTAAACCCTAAAACACTACGCCCAGCATGACCCTACACTACGCAAACACTACAACACTACCCTAAACCCTAAAACATTAGCCCCAGCATGACCCTACACTATGCAAACACTACAACACAACCCTAAACCCTAAAACACTACCCCCAGCATGACCCTACACTACGCAAACACTACAACACTACCCTAAACCCTAAAACATACCCCTAGCATGACCCTACACTACGCAAACACTACAACACAACCCTAAACCCTAAAACACTACCCCCAGCATGACCCTACACTAAACAACCACCACAACTCTGCACTACACTAACACAACACTACACTACACAACACTACACTACACTACACAATCACTAACCCATGAAAAAAGTTAACACAAACCCACTTACCTCTCTCGTCATCGTGGTTTTCACAACGCAAATGCATTTACCATACATGCCTTTAAAACGTAATTCTTTGTAAAGGCATGCGCGATAAATGCACATGTGTTTTGAAAAAATGCGGGATAATGGTATGCGAGGTCAATGACCTTGCGGGATAATGGTATGCGGACTGAAAGTCTGCGGGATAAAAAATCCGGGAAAATGGCTGCAAACCATGATTAGCAGCAGACTTCCCTGGTGAGCACTAGCTTTACTACAGTGATCTAATGAGCAACTAGAGTGCTAACATTCAGAATTTATGGCAAATGTGTGACACATCTGAATGCCTTCTTGATAGAACCAAAGTAAACAAGCATTGAAAATGCAATAGATCTCGCCCTCGTTTAAGTTAAAGCCATTCTGTTTGTAATGAGGTGGCTTTTTAGCTTTGCTTTTATTAGTGTTTTTAAAACTTTCATGTAAATAACATGCATATGTATGCATATATGTATATGTATGCATGCATTTATATTTATATAGATATGCAGATTATATATGTTTATATATGTATATTACCTACTGGCGATAGCCAGTGGGTATATATAGTTAGGATTTTTTCTCTATGGGATTTCTGAAAATTCTATGTCTAATAACTTTGGCGTTTGTGGACGGAATTGGCTGAAATTTTCAGGAAAATGGCACATTTTGTTTCTGAGCAGCCCCCGAAAATTAGGGGGGGTTTCGTCAAGGGGGGGCCGAGAAAAAAGGGGGGTCCCAAAACGCATTTTTCCCATTCATTTTTCCATAGGGCGGTTGGACTCACTTTTAGCTCGAACGGCTGAATAGATTTACATGAAACTTGGCAAAATTGTAGATATGGTTTGCCCGACGTGCCTTTGCTATGTCTCAATATATGTGCTCCAGTGGATTTTGAGAAATTAAAGTTTAAAAAAATATATATATCTGTGACAGCGCTCCGGTTAGCGCCCCGGTTCGCGTACCTGACGCGTAACGGAACTTCGCGAAGCGAAGCTGATTGGCTCTCCGGTGTCTGTCAACATTCTAAACAGTCCGGAGCGGCCGCCATCTTGTCTCTCGGTACGATCGAGAGACAAGATGTGGTGAAAAACGAAGGGGGAAATGAAGGAAAGGGGGCAAGGTAGACCACTCCTGACGCCCTAGGATTGATGAGGGGGATATTAAAGTGCCCCGCGGGGCAAAAAATAATTTTTTTTTTTTTTTGCGATTTTACGCCGTAGAGGCGCGTCCCGGTACGCTCACCGGGCAGCTCACCGGGCAGCTCACCGGGCAGCTAACCGGGCAGCTAACCGGCAGCGTAGCTGTCAACATTGTAAACAGTCCGGAGCGGCCGCCATCTTGTCTCTCGGTAGGTTCGAGAGACAAGATGTGGTGAAAAAAGAAGGGGGATATGAAGGAAAGGGGGCAAGGTAAACCCCTCCTGACCCCCTAGGATTGATGAGGGGGATATTAAAGTCCCCCGCGATTTTTCGCGGTAGAGGCGCTTCCCGGTACGCGAACCGGGCAGCTAACCGGCAGCGTAACGGGAGTCCGCCATCTTGTGTTTTTGGAGCGTCCGGTTCGCGTACCGGGTAGCGTCCCGGTAAGCGTAACAAGGGGAAAACCAAGAGAAACAGTAAAAAAAAATTAAGGGAATAGATTTCCAGCAAACTTGGCAAAATTGTAGGGACTGTTTGTTTGATGTGCCTTTGCAAGGCCTCAAGATATGTGCACGTGTGGATTTTGTCTAATTAAGGTTATAAAAAATATATATATCTGTAAGCGTGCTCCGGCACGCTTACGTTACGGGTTTTGTTTGCGCTGCAGAGCCGATACGTCACGGTTATGCGACGCGTCATGAGGCGTCTCACGTGGCTGCGTGATACGTCACGTAATAAAGAATATATTTTACAGCTATAGATATTAGCTTTTAAAAAACCAATGAAATTCACCGAAAAAACCATAGGTTATAGACCATATATAGTTAGGAATTTGCATTTACAAAACCTTGAAAATTCACTGAAAAAACCATAGGTTAGAGACCATATATAGTTAGCTGGACATTTTATTGACATAAAACCAATGAAATTCCATATATAGTTAGTTGCACTAACTATATATCGCGCACCCGCAATCCACTGCTGATGATGTCACATATTACATCATTCATGACATGGTCAGTGACATCACTGATGACATCACTGATGACATCTCAAATGACATCACTGATGACATCACTGATGACATCTCAAATGACATCACTGATGACATCATGACACACCAATACCAGTTGCTACATACGCACTCACTGATTCCTACGTCTACACACACATTCACTCATTCACCCATACAATCACTCATACATACAGTCACTCATTATTACAACACTATCATATGCACTCTTACACCTATGCAGACACTCACACACTGCCACTCATCCATGGAGTTACTCACATACCTAGTCAGTCCTGTAAAGAATCAATCACACTTCCATTTCCTCATCTATACAGTTAAACACAGAACACCATACTTCAGTGACATCACTGATGACATCACTGATGACATCTCAAATGACATCACTGATGACATCTCAAATGACATCACTGATGACATTATGACACACCAATACCAGTTACTACATACGCACTCACTGATTCCTACGTCTACACACACATTCACTCATTTACCCATACAATCACTCATACATACAGTCACTCATTATTACAACACTATCATATGCACTCATACACCTATGCAGACACTCACACACTGCCACTCATCCATGGAGTTACTCACACACCTAGTCAGTCCTGTAAAGAATCAATCACACTTCCATTTCCTCATCTATACAGTTAAACACAGAACACCATACTTCAGTGACATCACTGATGACATCACTGATGACATCTCAAATGACATCACTGATGACATCTCAAATGACATCACTGATGACATCATGACACACCAATACCAGTTACTACATACGCACTCACTGATTCCTACGTCTACACACACATTCACTCATTCACCCATACAATCACTCATACATACAGTCACTCATTATTACAACACTATCATATGCACTCATACACCTAGTCAGTCCTGTGAAGAATCAATCACACTTCGATTTCCTCATCTATACAGTTAAACACAGAACACCATACTTTTCACACATATACTAACACATACTTACTCTCTTATACAATCACTGATACAAGTACACATTGATATGCACAGAGTCACACACCTCCCAGCCAGCCACACACACACTCAGTCTTCCATACATCCACTCATTCTTCAATATGTAAAACATATTTAAACTTTACAAAAACACACAGACACTAGATGATGTCATCAGTGATGTCATTTGAGATGTCATCAGTGATGTCATCAGTGATGTCATTTGAGATGTCATCAGTGATGTCATCAGTGATGTCACTGACCATGTCATGAATGATGTAATATGTGACATCATCAGCAGTGGATTGCGGGTGCGCGATATATAGTTAGTGCAACTAACTATATATGGAATTTCATTGGTTTTATGTCAATAAAATGTCCAGCTAACTATATATGGTCTCTAACCTATGGTTTTTTCAGTGAATTTTCAAGGTTTTGTAAATGCAAATTCCTAACTATATATGGTCTATAACCTATGGTTTTTTAAGTGAATATATATATATATATATTACCTACTGGCGGTCGCCAGTAGGTATATATAGTTAGGATTTTTTCCCTATGGGATTTTTGAAAATTCTATGTCTAATAACTTTGGCGTTTGTGGACGGAATTGGCTGAAACTTTCTGGAAAATGGAACATTTTGTTTCTGAGCAGCCCTTGGAAATTTGGGGGGGTTTCGTCAAGGGGGGGCCGAGAAAAAAGGGGGGTCCCAAAACGTGTTTTTAACATTGAGTTTTCCATAGGGCGGTTGGCCTCACTTTTAGCCCCAACGTCTGAATGGATTTGCATGAAACTTGGCAAAATTGTAGGGACTGGTAGCCCGATGTGCCTTTTCTAGGTCTCAATATATGTGCTCCAGTGGATTTTGAGAAATTAACGTTTAAAAAAAGATATATATCTGTAAGCGCGCTCTGGGCAGCGCTCCGGTCCGCGGACCTTAAGCGTACCGGAACTTCGCGTAGCTAAGCTGATTGGCTCTCCGGTGTCTGTCAACATTCTAAACAGTCCGGAGCGGCCGCCATCTTGTCTCTCGGTAGGATTGAGAGACAAGAGGAGGCCAAAACAAAGGCGAAAATGACCATAAGGGGGCATACTAGATCCTCCCTGACCCCCTAGGTTTAATGTGGAGGTTTTAAAAGGCCCCGCGGGGCAAAAAAAACAAAAATGTTTTTTTGTTTTTTTTTGCGTGGGGAGCGCCCGGTCCGCGAACCGGGAAGCGTTCTGGGCAGCGTACTGCAATGAAAAATGAATGATAGACTTTTCAAATGCTGTATGTTAATTGATTGTTGTTTTTGTTGATTATTTTTTATTTTCTTTATTTTTTAAGCATTTTTTTTTATTGTGATTGTGTTTCATAATTTATTAAACTTTCTAACATTTCATTGTCAGAAATTTCATAATTATCATTGAATATACATTGTAGTCTCTGAGGGTGTAAAATGTCCTCATTTTCAAGGAGGTTATCTACTGCTTGTACACATTGCAGTAGTTCTTTGTCTAAAGTTTCATCGAAAAATTCAATATCATTTTCATCATTGATTTCTTGGCTGCTCTCTTGCAGGACAATTTGAAATTCAACTTTCTGTTCGCCTTCCATTTTGCCTGAAATTTAGATTAAAAAATATATATTAGTAGAGATAGGGCACTGTTGGGATTAATTTTGGGCAGTGTATAGTATCAGAGTGGAAGTAGGAATATAAAAAAGTGTATGTGATTTAATGTAAGTAAATTCATAATTATACAAGAGAAGCCTAACTCCATCCATAACTATAACAGAGAAGTCTATCTAAATCTATAACTACTACAGAGGGATAGTATATAACTATCAGAAAAAGTTTACCATATTATCTTATAGTGCACAATATACTTCAGTTTTGAAAATAAAAACTTACCTTTAGATAGAAGTTGAAGGAATTAGTGAAAATCCTATTGAAATGTACACCAAGAAGTAGTAGTCAAAATGGCTGTGTTTTCTTCTCTTCCTTTATATATATTCAGGTATATAACCAATCAAATGTCAGGTAAAAAAAGTAGAAAATGAAAGTAACATTTTAATTGGTTGTCAATTCCAACACTTCAGATGTGTTTTGTGAAGTAATTTACCTCACGGTATTTAGAGAGGTCTACAGGCTAAATGGCTAAATGGAATTCCAATCAAATTTGTGAAAATGGTAGGGATTGGTATGTAGTATGAGCTAGTCTATATTTGGTGAAATTGTCTCCAGTGGCTTTTCTGTGAACTACTTTCCCACCTTTTTTGATGGTGCGCTTCCCAGGGAGCGACCCGGTACGCGAACCGTTGAGCGCCCCGGTTCGCGAACCTTAAGCGTAACGGGAGTCCACCATTTTGTGTTTCGGTCGAATTAAGATACAAGATGGAGGGCAAATAATGTTCAGAATGGGTAGAAGGGGGCACGGTAGACTTATCTTGACCCCCTAGGTTTTGTGAGGGTGGCTGAGGAGGCCCATATGTGCGAAAAAAAAACATTTTTTTTAAAAATTTCGCGAGGTTAGCTCCCGGTTCGCGTACCGGGTAGCGCCCCAGGGAGCGTACTTTGTTGAAAATTAGTGAAAAATGTTAGAGTAAAATAATAATTGTGAGTGATCAGATGTAGGGTAGCTCTGAGAAGAGCTTTTGGGTTTATGGTACATTTAGGTACTTATAAGTAGGTACCAATGCACATTCTTAAATTCAGAGTGAAAATTCTGTTGCCCTCATCTGAGAAGTGAACTCCATCTCCTCTGTAGATATCTTGCATGTAGTAACGCAAGTTATTGTTGTACAGGGAGCCCATTCCATGGTCTCTCATGTAAGCTGAAACAGATTTGTTTACATGCTTCCTCGACTTCTCAATTTGTGGACAAAATTGGTTTGACCACCTCCATTTCTGTCTTTGGCATATATTTGAATATACCAAGGCAGTCTCAGGAAAAAGTGCCATTAATTGCTCCAAGGTGTCCTTTAAAAGCATTTCCAGACCTACACCAGTCAAAGTGCCCAAGTCATTACCTCCACAGTGCACAATTAACAGGTCAGGTTTGGGCAAATGCATAAAGGTTTTCACCAATGGTATCAATTGGTGACATTTTAATCCTCTGTGGCCAAACCACTTAATTTCCACATCTTGTAAATTGAGGTTAGGTAAATTCCTGTTTTCAGTGTACCTTTGAGCCCAGTGAATATAACTATGTCCAACAATCCAGACAGAAAACATGGTGAGAGAAGGTTCTCCTGCAGTCAGATGAAGTGTGGCAATGAAATGGCAGTTGAAAAAATGAGAGTTTAAAATGAAAAAAACTGTGGAGTTTCTGTGTTCATGAAGCAGTAACAGTGATTGGTGGATTTTGATTGCTGAAAACAGAAAGTTAGGGTGCACGGATGAGTTATTTGAAAGATGTATTTTGAATGGTCAATAAAAAATCATTAAATGAAAGAATGCACTGGATATGCAGGTGCACTGAGAGTTCAGAGTTCAATTGCAACATTGTTGTGTGAACTTGCAAACACCAGAAGTCTTCCAAGAGGTGGTTGCTATGCAGAAAAGGCATGAAATGGCAGAGGGGGGAAGGGTTTTCATTTGAAAAAAAGTGAGGGAAGAGTTTTGATTGGGTGACATGAGAGATATGTGTGAAGAATTACAGCATTTCTGTGCTTTTGATAGCTGCAGACTCTGGAGTGCATACCTTTTGCTCTGCTGAAGACAAATTGGTGTGTTTCTGAGACTGTTTTCAAACTCAAAGTATTTGCTAAGGTGAGAAAATATTTCTTTAATTTAGATAGAGAATAGTGTGCTTTAAGGAGAAAATTATGAATTATGTGGCGCAAATTGCTTGTAAATATGCTCCCACCTGTGCAAGGAAAATTTAGATTTTTAATGTTTGTGTTACATAGCCATGTTAAAAGTGATACAAACATGCTGCAAAGGCAATTAAAAAACGCTTTTATGTATCTTAAGGACATTTTAAGTAATTTTCCCATGTGCAGTGTTTTGAAATTATGATTTGAAAATCGTTTTTGGGGAAAAGGAATTGTTTTTAAATTTATGACAAGGACATAATGGTGTATGCTTCTTTATAAGGCAATTGACTGTCCCTGATGTTATTTTTCCCATTTTAATGTAAGACCTTTCTCTGTGGCGCAAATTGCTTGTAAATATGCTCCCACCTGTGCATGGCAAATTTAGATTTTAAATGTTTGTGTTACATAGCCATGTTAAAAGTGACCCAACCATGCTGGAAAGGCAATAAAAAAACACTTTCATGTGTCTTAAGGACATTTTAAGTAATTTCCCTGTGGGCAGTGTTTTCAAATTATGAATTGAAAATCGTTTTTGAGGTAAAGGAATGTTGTTAAAATTTATGTGCGCCATATGCCCCCAAATTTCTTTTTCAGGGGTGCGGCAGGGTGTTATTGAGACACCCCTACACCTTTGGAAAAATTCCTAATTTGCGATGAGCTAATTGCTAATTGCAAATTGCACCTTCTTTCATATGGGCATCCTGGCGCATGGAAATGAATGGGTAATTTGCAATTAGCAATTTGCTCATCGCAAATTTGGAATGGTAAATAATCGCTATTTATTCCTTAAAATTCGCTATTTTGGAAATGCAAAATAGTTATATGATACATATGGCGGTTGATGTCTAACAAGATAAGAAGCTTAGGGATAGATTTATGATGACTGGCGCAATGAAGTGGACATCACTTACTTCATTGGTAGAGCTTTACATGTATTATGTCCTCTGTATTCTTCATCAAGCGTAACTTTAATCTGCAATCCTGAGTAGGCCTCACCTTAAACAAACCTCTGGATAGGCCACATCTTATCGTCATCCTGAATTAATCATTTAAAATGCTAGGGACATATTTATGATAGGTGTATGCCTCTTTTGCGCCACTTACAAAACACTGTCCATGGGGAAATGACTTAAAATGTCCTTAAGACACATGAATGTGTTTTTTTAAAGCGTTTGCAATTTTTTTGGGTCACTTTTAACATGGCTATGTGACTCAAACAGTCAAAATCTAAATTCACCATGCACAGGTGGGAGCATATTTACAAGGAATGTGCTCCATGGGGAAAGGTCTTATAATGTAATATGGGAAAAATGACATCAGAGACACTGAAATGCCTTATAGAGAAGCATACACCATTATGTCCTTGTCATAAATTTGCAAACCATTACTTTTCCCCAAAAACGATTTTCAAATCATAATTTGAAAACACTGCACATGTGGAAATGACTTAAAATGTCCTTAATTCAAAATTTGCTATTCCTTATTTTGCGATTGCACTGAAGGATTTGCAAATTTTGCGATTCCTTAAATGCAATGTATCAAACAAAAAATATGTAAAAAATGACATTAAGGATTTGGAAACTACCACCAACTTCTAGTTGGTGGTAATTTGCGAATTCTTTTCAAAAAGCATTTTTTTACAAAAAACAAAAGGTGCCATATGACGCCCATACATGCCCTTAGGGCATGTATGTGCGCCATATGCCCCCAAATTTCTTTTTCAGGGGTGCAGCAGGGTGTTCTTGAGATACCCCTGCACCCTTGAAAAAATTCCTATTTTGTGATGAGCTAATTGCTAATCGCAAATTGCACCTTCATTCCTATGAGCCTCCTAGCCCATGGAAATGAATGGGTAATTTGCAATTAGCAAATTGCTCATTGCAAATTAGGAATGGTAAAGAATTGCTATTTATTCCTTAAAATTCGCTATTTAGGAAATGCAAAATAGTTTGATGGTACATATGGTGGTTCATCTGTAACAAGATAAGAAGCTTAGGGATACATTTATGATGCCTGGCGAAATAAAGTGCAAATCACTTACTTCATTGGTAGGCCTTTACATGTATTATCTCTTCTGTATTCTTCATCAAGCGTAACTTTAATCTGCAATCCTGAGTAGGGCTCACCTTAAACAAACCTCTGGATAGGCCACACCTTATCGTCATCCTGGATTAATCATTTAAAATGCTAGGGACAGATTTATGATAGGTGTATGCCTCTTTTGCGCCACTGTGCGTCACTTTTATGATGCAGCGGCGGTGCAAAAGATTTGCTATGAGGCGACAAAATTACAAATTGATGCTTTTAGGCAGATATGTCATGGTGTAAAAAAAACGTACCACATGAAACCGATGCAGCAGTGATGCAAAAGATGCACCATGTTGCAAGACAGGCCTCACTTGGGGCCATATGTATCAAGCTAATTAGCATTCGCAAAGATCAAAATTCTGCGAATTTCGGCCTTTGCGAATGCTAATTAGACAAATGGTATGTATCAAACAAGTTTGATGCAAAATAAGGAATAGCAAAATTTGCTATTCCTTATTTTGCGATTGCACTGAAGGATTTGCAAATTTTGCGATTACTTAAATGCAATGTATCAAACAAAAAATATGTAAAAAAATGACACTAAGGATTTGGAAACTACCACCAACTTCTAGTTGGTGGTAATTTGTGAATTCTTTTCAAAAAGCTTTTTTTCCAAAAAACAAAAGGTGCCATATGACGCCCATACATGCCCTTAGGGCATGTATGTGCGCCATATGCCCCCAAAAATCTTTTTCAGGGGGTGCAGCAGGGTGTTCTTGAGACACCCCTGCACCCTTGGAAAAATTCCTATTTTGTGATGAGCTAATTGCTAATCGCAAATTGCACCTTCATTCCTATGAGCCTCCTAGCCCATGGAAATGAATGGGTAATTTGCAATTAGCAAATTGCTCATTGCAAATTAGGAATGGTAAAGAATTGCTATTTATTCCTTAAAATTCGCTATTTAGGAAATGCAAAATAGTTTGATGGTACATATGGTGGTTCATCTGTAACAAGATAAGAAGCTTAGGGATACATTTATGATGACTGGCGAAATAAAGTGCAAATCACTTACTTCATTGGTAGGCCTTTACATGTATTATCTCTTCTGTATTCTTCATCAAGCATAACTTTAATCTGCAATCCTGAGTAGGCCTCACCTTAAACAAACCTCTGGATAGGCCACACCTTATCGTCATCCTGGATTAATCATTTAAAATGCTAGGGACAGATTTATGATAGGTGTATGCCTCTTTTGCGCCACTGTGCGTCACTTTTATGATGCAGCGGCGGTGCAAAAGATTTGCTATGAGGCGACAAAATTACAAATTGATGCTTTTAGGCAGATATGTCATGGTGTAAAAAAACGTACCACATGAAACCGATGCAGCAGTGATGCAAAAGATGCACCATGTTGCAAGACAGGCCTCACTTGGGGCCATATGTATCAAGCTAATTAGCATTCGCAAAGATCAAAATTCTGCGAATTTCGGCCTTTGCGAATGCTAATTAGACAAATGGTATGTATCAAACAAGTTTGATGCAAAATAAGGAATAGCAAAATTTGCTATTCCTTATTTTGCGATTGCACTGAAGGATTTGCAAATTTTGCGATTACTTAAATGCAATGTATCAAACAAAAAATATGTAAAAAAATGACATTAAGGATTTGGAAACTACCACCAACTTCTAGTTGGTGGTAATTTGTGAATTCTTTTCAAAAAGCTTTTTTTCCAAAAAACAAAAGGTGCCATATGACGCCCATACATGCCCTTAGGGCATGTATGTGCGCCATATGCCCCCAAATTTCTTTTTCAGGGGGTGCAGCAGGGTGTTCTTGAGACACCCCATAACCCTTGGAAAAATTCCTATTTTGTGATGAGCTAATTGCTAATCGTAAATTGCACCTTCATTCCTATGAGCCTCCTAGCCCATGGAAATGAATGGGTAATTTGCAATTAGCAAATTGCTCATTGCAAATTAGGAATGGTAAAGAATTGCTATTTATTCCTTAAAATTTGCTATTTAGGAAATGCAAAATAGTTTGATGGTACATATGGCGGTTCATCTGTAACAAGATAAGAAGATTAGGGATAGATTTATGATGACTGGTGCATCACCAGGGATGTGTCAGTCATCCTGTGCCGCTGTTCCGCCACCCATGGTGTGCTGCATTTACAATGCGGGGCATCATGGGGCAAAAATGGCACAGATGCGTGATGTATCTGTGATGTAAAGGTAGTGATTGCTGGAGTTGTATCGCAAGTGCGATGCAGCTCAAGCAAGGCTCAGGGGTGCCCCATCTCCACAATGTTGCGTCAAGACCTATGCCTGCTTAAAGCAGGCGCAGGGTTTTGACGCAGTTTTCTCCTATATGATTGTAAATACGGCACACCATGGGTGGCAGAGCAGCGGTGCACGTTAACTGGTGCATGCCTGGGGATGTGCCATTTAACATAAATCTGCCCCTTTACATTTAAGTATGTGCAGGACACACAGAGTCGGTGAGGCTTATCCAAGGTTAAGAAGAGATGAGTCCTGTTCACTGAAAAATTAGACATAGTCTTCACCTGATCAGCATTGCTGGACATGGCTAAATAATAGCTGCAAAATATTACTCTTGTTAAACAATTTTACTATTATAATCTCTGAGATTTGTCTCTTACTCTGCAACATCTCATTGTTGTTATCTTTCTTTAAAGATAAAGACAACATCAACATGAGTGACAATCTGCAATCAGTTGATTTTGACCTCATCATTGAACTTGTAATTGAAACATCAGTGGATGTTGATCCATTGGATGATTTAAATCCTGAGGATGAAGAAGAGCGTGATGAGGATGCAGATTTGTCCGAATTATATGACATAGGGTGGGAAGCTGACCTGCTTGAGCCTATGGAAATATAAACATTTATTTTTAAAATGTATAATTAATAAAAAGTAAAAATGTAAACCGTTTAATTTAAAAATAAAGACACCTTCAAAAACAGGTTATGTGTAGTGTCTTCAATAAAATATTAAAATATGCTCATAAAATTAGATCAGATTCACATATAAAATAGCACAGGTAACATAAATATAAATGTCATTTCTTTTCTGCTATTTCTGTATTGTAAATTTGCCAAGGACTAAAAAATCTTCTATTTAAAATGTCAAGTAGTGTGTTAAGTTTTTGATCATTGTTATTGATTTACTGTTTGGTAATAGTGGTTAATAACATTTTTTATTATATTTTACCACAGATTCAACTGCAGATCATTTCAAGATTTCACCATGCCAACAATAGAAAGACAGAGAAAGGCTGCAAAACGTCAAAGACAGCAGGTGAAACAAAATAAGCAGCAGTCCTCTAACAAAAAGATTTGTCAAGTCACGAAGAAAGCACCGGGTAAGAGCACAAAATATTTCATAAGAAATATGTGTAGTAAAAAAAATATTACTACAGAAAATGTTTCAGTCCATAAAAAGATAAGCAAATCAAATGGAAAGGAAAGGCCAATCAAAAATGTTACTGCTAGAGCAAGAGATAACTCTGTGCATGATAGTAGAAGGAAACAACAGTTTAGGGACATTCGTAAACGAATGTTCCGCAACAGGATAATTGGCAATTTGTTAAAAAATATTAAGAAAGGTCAACAGAAACTGGTTTTTTATAAGAGAAAAAAAAAGTTGAGAAAGTTATTGATCAGGCATTTGAAATTAAACGTAAGTTATTTATTTTGATAATCAATAGAATTAGGAAGCTAAACAAGGCAATTTATGATTTCAAAAGAAATAGTAGATGGAAGAGAATAGTTAATCGTAGTAATTTTTGTGAAGTTTTTTCTGGAGAATGGATGCATAGTTCAAGCTGTGAGGCATTTTTTAATGAGGAGAGTTATTTCCAGGATAAATATTTGGTGCATGCAGTTGACACCAGTGGTCGTGCTTATGAAGTGAAAGATGGTTGTCCAGTTGAAAAAGAAAAACTTGTGACAACAGAGGCAGAAGAGGTGTTAGGTAATGAGGTTTTAGGAAGACGTGCTAAGGGTCCTGTGTACACCTGGAAGTGTAGTAGTATTTGCAGTGTGCGACAGGATTCCATCAATTTGCTTTGTGATTTTGTACGGTCATTTAATAAGAAAAGTTTGAAGCAGAAAATGAAGTTGTTGCAAGAATTAGATCCTTGCAGAGTGAGAGAAGTGACAGGTTTGCATGGTCATTCACTGGCTTGTCTTTCCAGGAGAGTATGCCAGAGTGTTTTTCATCATTTCAGGATGCTAGCAGTGCATCATAATAAAGTGAGGAAATTAGTTAGAATGTTGTATTATGCTAAGAGTCCAGCAATTATGCTTAAACAATTATGCGCTGCTCTTTTGCATGGTTCTGAAATAGATGTGAAGAACATATGTGAAGAAATTGAGTTTTGTTACTTTGGAAGTAAAGAGGAGAATGTTGAAATTGACCCAGAAGAAGAGGCTAATGTGGAAGATAGTGTACAGGTTTCCAGTACAGACAATTTCCAGAGGGAAATTGCGACGTTTCAGGTGAAATCAAGTGAGAGGCCTAATTTCACTTGTGTGTGTTGTCGACGCACTTATTATAAGAATCAGACTAAGTTAGTGGATTTATATGCAAAAAGTGAAAGGGAAAATAATAGTGAATGGAAGGATTTTGCAACATACTTGATGGTAGAAAATTGTTTTGATTTGGGATTTGATCAACGTGTGTGTACTTATTGTTGTTGCAAATTAAATCAAAACCAGATGCCTGCTAGAGCAGTTCATAATAATCTGGAATTGGTTGAGATTCCTTCTGAATTGAAGGATTTAAATACTTATGAATCTATTTTGATTCAAAGTATCCATCCCTTTCAGGCTATTGTAAGAATGGAGCCAAAGACAGGGAAATTGCCTCCATCAGATTTACAGAGAGGATTAAAGGGAAGAGTTGTTTATTTGCCTCTAGATTTGAAGAAAAACATTAACACAATTGGAGTAGAAAAAGTGGAAGAGGAACCTCTGGTTATCTTAGTTAATGGGGTTCCGACAAAGAATAAGAAAATATGGCAAGATTTAGTAGATGTTAGGAAAGTTAAAAAGGCAACATTGTATTTGAAAACAAATAATAAATACTATAAGAATGTATATGTTGCAGAAGAGGAAGTAAGTGAGGAAGAGGATAGCGATTTGTGTGCTGGTCAAATTGAGAAAGTAGAACCCTCTACTAGTGAAGAAATATATGAACATTATAGTGTTCATCCTTTGCATTCCAAGGAAGTCATGGGGAATGCTATTGAGTTGTTTCAAATGAAACAAGCCAAAGGGAGTCCCATTAGTGTTTGGGAGGAAAGTTTGGAAGCTCGGTGTTTCCCACAGCTTTTTCCAACAGGTCAGGGAGGAAGATATGATGAGCGACCTCATCAAATTCCTGCTTCTGAATACCGGACTTTGCGATTGTATGCAGGAGATGCTAGGTTTCGACAATGCATTCCCTATTTGTTTCATCTCCTGTTTGAAAGCGATCTGTCTGGATTGTCATATGCAGTGAACCACATCTTGAAAAGTGGTATACACATGCAAAACATCTCGGCAAGTGACTTTGTGGATAAAGTCAATGTCCAAGACAGTATTTTGGATTCTCACCTGATTAATCTCATGGCGTGTCAGCGTGGTACTAATGAGTACTGGTACCGTCGTCATGGTGATTTAAAATGTATGCTGAGGAACTTAGGTACTCCCACATGGTTCCTCACTCTGAGCTGTGCCGAGTATGGCTGGGAAGACTTACTTGAATTTCTACGAGAGGCAAATGCTAACGTAGATAACATCGAATTCAAGACACCCGGAGAACTGTGCTCTTTGGATCCAGTCAATGTATGTAGGTACTTCAATCATAGATTTGAAGCTATGATGTCTTTCATCATGAATAAGAAGAATCCACCTCTTGGAGAGGTGTTGGATTTCTTCTGGAGAAAGGAGTACCAAGCAAGAGGTGCTCCTCATATACATATGTTGCTGTGGATCAAGGATGCACCTAAATTTGGAACGGATCCAGAAGACTTAGTGATGAGTTTCATCCAACAGTATTCTACGTGTGCTGTTCCAAACGCAAAGGAGAAGAAAAGCCTAAGAGAAAAAGTTCTGCGTTTCCAAAGCCATCGATGTGGAAAGTACTGCCGTCGTAAATTCCGAAACAAGGACAAGTTCTACACCAAATGTCGTTTCGGTTTTCCACGACCGGTGATTTCTAAAGGAAGAGTAAACAGTTTGATGTCTTCGCTGCGACATAATGTCATGAAGAAATCACCTAAAAACACATACAATTTGAAGAGGAACGAAGAGTCCAAGTACATCAACGACTACAACCCGGTGATTTTGTCCATGTGGAATGCTAACATGGATATACAGTTTGTGGCTGATAACTGTATGGCTGTGGCTCGGTATGTGACGTCTTACATCACCAAAAAAGAGAAGACAGAATTGAAGGATATGTGGGAGGACATTTCCCATGAAAAGAGCCTCAGCAAGAAGTTGTACAGTTTCAGTCTGAAGATGTTGTCGCATCGAGAAATTGGAGCTTACGAATGCTCTGACCGGTTGTCTTCAGCAAGTCTCTATGCCAAGTCCAGGAGTATCGTTTGGGCGAGTCTTGGTCTTGCTGCAACGCGTAATCGAGTTCTGAAACCTGTGCGGGAAATTGAGTATTTGGCGGAAAAGGAGCCAAACAGTACCGACATTTTGAAGACCAACATGTTGGATACATATTATCCAAATAGAAGCAGTCACCTCGACAATGTTTGTCTGTATGAGGTTCTTCAAAATTACATATTCAAGAGGAACATCAAAGAAGATACTGAGAAAGGAGTGTATGCTGTAATAGGAAGTGAGGGATGTCTGGTCAAGCAAAGAAAATGCCACTTGGTAAACCATCGAAAATTGAGTGGTGAATCTCCTGAAAAAAAGGAGTTTTTCTATTTAGCACTTTTGCAACTTTTCAAGCCTTGGCGTGCAGAAGAGGAACTGCTTGGAGATTTCCTCTGTTACGAAGACTCTTTCAATGCCGCCAAGGAGACCATAGAATGTCCTGCTTTTCCCAAATATGTAGAAATGTTGATTGCGGAAATTGAGCAGGAAGCAACGATTGCAGCCGAGATTGCCAGAGACAGTTCTCAGGACAGTCAGAGTTCTGCTTCATTGAGTCAGGATCCACTAGGAGGACCTGTTATCGAAAATGAAGCTGCCACTGCCATGAATGAAGTGGAAAGAGCCATGGCACATGCTCAGGAGGATGCGGTTAACTTAGAAGAGTTGGAAAGACAACTCAACGTTGAGCAGAGGAAAATATATGACGAAGTTACCATGCAAATTGATCATGGATTAAGTCATGACAAGAAAGAGTGCTCATGTACGTCGTTGAAGCCTGTCCGACTGTACGTGAGTGGAGAAGCGGGAACTGGAAAAAGTTTCCTCATTAAAGCAATTTCATGCTATTTGCAGGAAAGGACAGAGTCATCGCTGTCTTGTGTTGTCACCGCTCCAACTGGACTGGCAGCACATAACATTAAAGGGATTACTTTACATCGTTTACTGATGCTGCCAGTGGAGCATGACAACAAATTACAATATCACAAGCTATCTGGAGATGCTTGTTTTGAAGTTTCAAGAATCTTGAGGAAAATGAAACTTCTTATCATTGACGAAGTAAGCATGGTTTCCAATGTCATGCTTGCCTTTGTGCATTTGAGAATGCAAGAAGTTCTCAAAACAGAGTATGATGTGTTATTTGGTGGCAAACACATAATTGTTTTCGGAGATCTTCTGCAGCTGACACCAGTGAAAGGGCAACCTGTGTTCAAAATGCTCACGCATGAAGATACCAGGAAGTGCCTAGGCAGCATTGGCAACGTCAATATATGGTTAAACTTCAATTATGCTGAACTGCATGAAAATATGCGTCAGGCGAAGGATGAAGTTTACAAGACTATTCTACAAGATGTTAGAATTGGAAAAGTGACCGAGCATGGGAAAGAAGCTTTACATGCACGATTACTGTCAAATTTATATCCAGAACAAGATGTTGTGCCTGAGAATATTTTTCAGAAAATTACTGATAAGAAATCTGGAATATGTTTGATGCCAACTCTTGCAGAATGTGCCAAATTCAACAACAAAATGTTGCATTTAGAAAAGCAAGAGATTGTGAAACTGGAAGCTATTGACAGAGTAGAGCATATGGGATCAACAATTATTTTGTCTGAGAATCTGAAAACAAAATTGGATTCATTAGAGAAGAGTATATCTAAAACTGCAGGTTTTGAAAAGACTCTGAATGTGTGCTTGAACTGCCGTATAATTTTAAGAAGGAATTTACATGTTGAAAGAGGTCTGGTAAATGGATCAATGGGTAATGTTGTTGATTTTGTAAAATACAGAAATAGAGATGGAATTGAATTTTTAAAAATTAAATTTGATGGCATTGAGGAAGTACAGCTAATTGGTCGTTGCTCTGCTAGATTTTTGCTTGTAAAAGACTTATATGTTCGCCGTAAGCAGTTTCCTGTTTGCTTGGCATATGCGGTGACAATCCATAAATCGCAAGGTTTAAGTGTAGACTGTGCATTGGTGAATATTGGCAGTTCTGTGTTCAAGGAGGGTATGGCATACGTGGCATTGTCACGAGTTAGAACTTTATCGGGATTGTACTTGATTGAGTGTGATGTCACAAACATTTGTGCGGATCTAGATTGTGTTAAGGAATACAATAGGTTAAGAAGAGAGTATGCGTCACATTTGCCTCAGTATCCTTTGTTTGAGAAACGTGTGGTAGGCCGGAAACGAAGAAATGTGACCAATACTGGGGAGGTTGTAGCAAAAAGACGAAAAGTCGATGAACCTAAAATTACAAGCAGAAACAAAAAGGATTCTGTTGAAGATGTTGTTGGTTTTCAATTTGAAAACAGTTCTGGTGTCAACTGCTATGCTAATGTAGTGGTTAATGTTTTGTTTTCTCTAGAAAATGTAAAAGAAGAGATTGTGGTCAATTCTGATCAAAGATTTTGCAGTTTGTTAAATTCTGTGTTAGAGAAATGTAGCACTGATAGAAGAAACATAGAAAGTGTGTCTGAAATTCGAAATCTGTTAGACAGATGTTCAGGCCAAACACAATTCTCTCAAAATATTCAGCAAGATTGTCAGGAGTTTTTAATGTATATGCTTGATGTATTGCATGCTGAAGGTGTAGATGTAGATCAGCTATTTGGGCTTTCTTATCAATGGCAGCATGACTGCGAGAACTGTATGGTATCAAGTACTACTAGTGTAGACTCAGAAAGATTTATATATTTAACTTTGCCAGACAGTAAATCAGTCTCCTTTAATAAGCTAGTAAAAGCAGCTGATCACAACATGGAGTGTAGCCAATGTAAATCTGAAATGATGTCCACATTATTTATACGAACATATGGCCAGTATGTCATTTTAATGTTCCAACGATGAAGGCCTGATGGAACAAAATTGACAACTTTAATTAAAAATTTTGTAGCTTCGCAGTTGTCAATATCAGGAAGGACTTTTGTAACTGCAGCAATTATATATCATGACGGCCCTTCAATAACATCAGGACATTACACAGCTTATTTAAAGTCTAGAAATGGCTGGTCATTCTGCAATGATTCTGTTTTAATTTTCACAAAAAAATTGCCGTATGACCTTAAAAACTCTTACCTGGTGTTTTTAAAACCAAAATTTTAGGGAAATAATCTCGGGATGTGCTCTGTGAAATTTCAAGAAGTTCTAATGGCTCCTACACAATTTGGCCTTGAGGATAAGTGTAGTTCAGAGACATAACTTCTAACCATAGGACTGGACGTCATGGAGAAATACGTGCACTTTGAATGAGTTCAGAAAAACTGTTTCTTTTTATGAGCTAATTGAAGCAGCCAATCAAAACATTGAGTAGAGGGAATGTAAGTCTGCAACACTGTCTACTGTTTTACATTGCTTTGTGATTAAAAGTGATGTAGAGAATTAAATAATTGTAGTAGTCATATAGGTAGTGTAAGTCTGCTTCATAGTAAGCAGTATCAGTGTCATAGGAAATGTAGAACATGACTGAGCAAGAAGGGGAAGATATTACTATTCCAGGATTGTGAAAATGATCTTCAACATTTTAATTCTGAAAGTTGCGGAAATGCCAAATGACGGGATTGGCTTACAAGAAATACAAGAGTTATAAATGGCTCTGACCAGATTTGGCCTTGTGGAAACTTGTGGTAGAGAGCAAGAAGTCATTTATTGCATGTAACGTGTTTTTAAAAACGATGGAGATTTTCTTTCAGAAAGTGGCGGGCTGAAAGTAATAACAGCACAAAAGAGTGTAAGCTGTTCATAGGACATCCTTGGACGTCATGGAAAGTAAGTTAACTTTAAGGAGTTCTGAATTTTGATTTCTTATGTTGTATGGGTTTTTTAAACACAATCATTTTGATTGTGGTTTTTTTTCCCCGCTGTTATATGATGAATACCTTCAAGTCACTGTTTTTAGTGAATTTTGATACATTCTGAGAACAGCAAAAATAAACCATTTAACATGTATAATTAATTCTGTACTGTTTGCATTTATGATGTATATGTAGAACTGTGTAGGAGGCATGGAGAAGGTGAGGCTTCTGTAAGTGTCAAAGTTGTTGCATGCAGTGCTGCACTTCTGCGTATTCTTTCATATGCTAGACTACATCTGCACAATGAGATACCTAAGCAAAGGAAACACAAGTGATGTGATTGTGAAATGAGCAAAATAAATTGCACGTATTTCAATTACATCACCTGTGTTTCCTATCATTACGAATCACATTGTGCAGATCAAGTTTAGGTCTGTCCAGGGAAACATAGGAGGTTTGGACTTTGTTGAAGAGTGCAGTGGACATGACTCACTTCATTGGTAGACCTTCACATGTATTATCTCCTCTGTACTCTTCAACAAGTGTAAATCTCATCTGCAACCCTGAGTAGGCCTCACCTCAAACAAACCTCTGGATAGTAGACATCTTATTGGCATCCTGAAGCAATTATTTAAAATTTTAGTGTCTTGCGACACTTTTCTGAAACAACAGCAATGCAAAAGATGCACCATGTTTTAAGATAGGCCTCACTTCATCTGCATCAAGATACTGTTAGTTTAAAATGTATATCTTTAGGACTGTGTAGGGGGCCTGGAGAAGCAGAAGCTTCTGTAAGTGTCAAAGTTGTTGAAAAACTGTTTGTCCTTCAATCTTTTCCCTTGTCTTTTCTAATTTTTAAATACATGTTTTAATATTTTTCAAATGTTTGTTCTCTCTTTCACAGATTGAAAGTATAAAAACAAAAAGTGAGTAATTTAACGACAATTATAAGGTAAATATTTTGTACTCTTTTCGTTACATTTCTATCACATTTAACTACTATTAGTTCCACTGCTTCATTTCTTTAACCCTCAGTTTCCTGCCTTTGCTACTTCCCTCATTCCTTTCTCTATTACCTACTTACTCAACTCCTTCCACTCTTTTTCTCAGTCCCTCTCTTCTCATAGTTCCTCACTCTTGTTCACTCACTCCGTCTCTATTACTCTTAGTGTCTTTGACTGATCACTCTATCACTACTTGTTCATAATGCTTTCTCTGTGTAGTTGAAGCACACTAAGGGGAATATTATGAACACAGCCAATAAAATTATTGCTCTTTTTATTGGCAGAAAACTGGTGCAAAAGTGGTTTTAGCGGCAGTTTTCTGCCACAAAAGCAGCTTTAGCGACACATTTCTGCCAATAAAAGCTGCAAAACTTTTATTGCCTATGTTGATGATATGACTCTATGTTACTTACATTTCTTTGCTGTTTCAATTAATCTTTTTCTGTTATTTTTTGTTTTCTGTTTTCTATTTTTTCTCTCTGTTATTCCTCATGTTTTAATCTTATTTTGAACATTCACTCACATTCTCCAAGAAACTCTTCTTTGTTAATGTTATACTCTCTTTTTTTTTCTTTCACTTCGTTATCTATTTTGTTTTTCACAATTATACCCTCTTCTGTCTTTTCTTCGGTAAATAGATCTATTAAACAGTATCTCTTCTTTACTCCCTATAGCTGTCTTTCTTTTAACATCACTCTCTGTTTACTTTCCTTATACTTACACTTTTAAAAAAAAAAAAATTTTTTGGGTTAGCTCCCGGTCCGCGTACCGGGAAGCTAACCCGGGAGCGAACCAAAAGAAATAGAGCTTGCCAGAGTGCTAAACATTCTAGCAATTTTTTTTGAAAGGGAAGGTAGTTCTGAAAAGAATTTTTTTTTTATATTTTTGTTGTTTTAGATTTTTTTTTTATTTTTTGAACATTTTTTGGTTTTTTTGTATTTTTTGAACGATTTTATATTTTTTTTGGTTTTTTTGGGGGGGGGGGAAACAACAAAAAACAGCCGTTGAAAAGGGCTCAACAGGAGCAAAAAAAAATTACTGGGGGCGGTTAGGGCAATCATGGTGTTCATACGCCAGGTTGAGTGCATTGATGCTCATGTTGCCACAAGCTAATAATGCACGACAGTGCATACATAAGTGAATCATGTGCCCAAAATTTTCTTGAATATTTGGCACAGTTTCCCGTGCCTCTTCTGGTGTTAGAGAAATCGGTATTGTTGGTCTGGCCACAGGAGTTGGTCTTGGATTGTCCTGCATATCCCTTATTTCCGCCCGGCTGTAATTTAGTGGATGCTTCCTTGTCATGTGCCTGTGCATTGTGTGATTTCCATAGCTATATTTTTTGTCCGTCCCTCTGGACAATTGTTCTTTGCATATGAGGCAGGTGACATACCTCGCATTGACTTTTTTTTGGTCACGAGGGATCGAATAAAACTGCCAGATGAAACTGGCTTTCTTTCTGGAAACCCAGGGCACCTCTTCTAAGAACTGTGGTTCTTCTCCCTCCTCATCCATTTCTTCATCTTCCTCCTCAGTGTTGGTAATGACCTGGGGAGGTGGTCCTCTCTTCCCATGAGGAGGTGGAGGTGGTGGTGGGGGTCCACCAACTGAAGCTACCAATGAAGCCATTTTCCAACAAGCAAAATAGGTCTTCCTCTCACAATGATGAAAGTCAGAGTGAGGAAAGAAGGAGGGGTTTTCATCATTTGGGAAAAACAATACTTCTCAACCAATGAAAAGTGTTATTTTTAGGTCACCTGACCTAGCCTTACATCATTATGAAACCAAAAGTGAAATGAACCAATGAAAAGTTTTATTAACAAGTCACATGACCTCTCACGCTCATGTTACGCGCTGCGGAACGCGCCCCGGTTAGCTTCCGGGTCGCTAAGCTTCGCGCCCCGGTCCGCGCCCCGGGACACTTCCGGGTGCGCTAACGCGGTACGTCACAAGACGCATTACGCGGCAACGCGATACGTCGCGTTTTCGCGACGTGCCGCGGATCGCTTCCGGGGAGCTGCGTTTCGCGCCTCGGTCCGCGCCCCGGGGCACTTCCGGGTGCGCTAACGCAGTACGTCATAAGACGCATTACGCGGCAACGCGATACCGTCACTATGTTGATTTTTTACCGGTTCACGGACCGGGTCGCGGCATCAAATTGAGCTAACGGGAAGCTTCCCGGTGCGCGGACAGGGAGCGAAACAAAAAAAATACTTTAAAAAAATTATTAATAAACATATAAAATATATTTTTGGATTTAAATAAGAATACATTTTACAGCTATAGATATTTGCTATTAAAAAAACATTGAAATTCACTGAAAAAACCATAGGTTATAAACCATATATAGTTAGGAATTAGCATTTACAAAACCTTGAAAATTCACTGAAAAAACCATAGATTATACACCATATATAGTTAGGAATTAGCATTTTTAAAACCTTATTTTACTCACACAAAACCATTGAAATTCCATATATAGTTAGTTGCACTAACTATATATCGCGCACCCGCAATCCACTGCTGATGATGTCACATATTACATCATTCATGACATGGTCAGTGACATCACTGATGACATCACTGATGACATCTCAAATGACATCACTGATGACATCACTGATGACATCTCAAATGACATCACTGATGACATCACTGATGACAACATCCAGTGATTTTATGTTTCTGTAAAGTTTAAATATGTCTTACATATTGAAGAATGAGTGGATGTATAAGTGTCTGGACGAAGGATTTAGTAGGTGCATGACTGACTGTATGAGTGAGTGATTAAATGTATCTCACTGAGTGCATGGGTTAGTGACTAAACTGTCTTAATTTGTGCATCATTATGTCTGTTGTTCTGTAAACTGCTGCATGTGTTGATCAGTAGCTATATGAGTAACTATATGGGTTATTGATTGATTGTCCAAGTATTTGTATGGGAGACTGAGTGTGTGTGTGGCTGGCTGGGAGGTGTGTGACTCTGTGCAGATCAATGTGTACTTATATCAATGATTGTATAACAAGGTAAGTATGTGTTAGTATATGTTTGAAAATGTAAGGTGCTCTATGTTTAACTGTATAGACAAGAAAATGGAAGTGTGATTGATTCTTTACAGGACTGACTAGGTGTGTGAGTAACTCCATGGATGAGTGGCAGAGTGTGAGTGTCTGTATAGGTGTATGAGTGCATATGATAGTGTTGTAAAGATGAGTGATTGTATGTATGAATGATTGTATGGGTGAATGAGTGAATGTGTGTGTAGTAGTAACTAGTATTGGTGTGTCAATGGTTTCAAAAATTATACTCTGTATTTAACACTGGGTGAAACAGAGGTTATATTAAAACGTGAGGAGATGCATTGTATTGTCACATGAATGATATCATCAGTGATGTGGTCATTGATGTCAAATGAGATGTCATCAGTGATCTCATCAGTGATGTCATTTGAGATGTCATCAGTGATGTCATCAGTGATGTCACTGACCATGTCATGAATGATGTAATATGTGACATGATCAGCAGTGGATTGCGGGTGCGCGATATATAGTTAGTGCAACTAACTATATATGGAATTTCAATGGTTTTGTGTGAGTAAAATAAGGTTTTTTAAATGCTAATTCCTAACTATATATGGTGTATAACCTATGGTTTTTTCAGTGAATTTTCAAGGTTTTGTAAATGCTAATTCCTAACTATATATGGTCTATAACCTATGGTTTTTTCAGTGAATTTCAATGGTTTTTTAATAGCAAATATCATAAGCTGTCGAATGTCAAGTACGTGGTAAGTAAAAACATTTTCGTGTTTATGCACACTGATCTGCTTTGAATGCTGCCCCCCACCCCTCATTTCTATTAGGAGTACTCTCTCTTTGCAGATAGTGAAGGGTAGTTAACCCAGCCCTTTGCCCCCTTTGTAATCCGTCGTGCCTGCTTCTCTCTCCATTTGATTGATTGTTCTCTTTGGTTCATTCTCTATTTACAAACAAGCACAGAGTCGCAATACTCTGTTTAGTCTTTGCAGATAGCGAAAAATCGTGTAAAAAAACTAAAGGAATCGAGCAAAATCAGTAGGCCACTAATGGGATCTCTTTTTGACCTCGCTAAAATAGAAACATTAGGAACAACCTGTTGAAAATAGCAATGCGTATGTATATAAGCGGCGTTCATTTGTGTTCACAGTACCCCTTGTTGATTGTTTCAATCGAGCATTGAATTGTTCGAAGTTAATTCTCTTAAGGATCTTCTCTACCTGCAAACGAGGAAGAATAGGAATATTCTCTCTCCCTTTGCAGATAGTGAAGGGTAGGTAACGCAAGCCTTTAACACGTCGTACCTATTTCATTCCTCATTGATTGATTGATTGTCCGAACATTGACTGTTTGGGAATTAGTTCTTTTTCGAGGTATTCCCTGTTTGCAAATAAACGTAGGAAAATCTTTGCAAGTAGTGAAAGGGTACGTAATGCGGACCTTTCTCCCCGTTGTAATCTGTCATGCCTATCTACTCCCCACTGATTGATGCACCTTTTTCACCCGGACCATTTACTAGAGATACGTCATCTGGCCCGACCAGAGAGCACCCCTAGTGAAAAGGACATATGCAATAATGATCACTGTATCCTGTTAACAGAAACTTTACCATGAAACAACCTGGAAAGAAAAAAATAGGAAAACGAAAATCAGTAGGCCACTGATGAACATGAACTTTTATTAAACAACGAACAAAGAAACGATAACATAACGTAATGATAAAACCTATTAATGTCCTAGAAACAAGAAAACGTTAAAATATGCCAGTGGTGAGAGACCAGAAAAACAGTAAGAGAAACCAAATCACCCCTCGCTGTCCCACCGCCTGCCACGCCAAAAAAATCGATAGACTAGGGAAAATGCAAGTCAGTAGAACATCCACCCCCACTCTTGAAACTTCCAAGGTGGGGCAGGGTTCCGGCTACGCCCAGCCGGGAGCAGCCCATATAAGGCAGGTCCTGCTGCCACGCCTCGGCCAGGAGATCCTAACGTAGGGTGTAGCCGGAGGAGAGGCCGAGGCCAGCGGGACCCGGCCAGGGGATTGCCTTTACAACACTGAACAGTTGCAGGGGGGGGGAATGTCTCCTCGACCCTCCCCTCTCTCTCCCAGTCCGGCCGCGGTGGCCCTTGAGAGTTGCAGGTAGTCCCGCCACATGCTCTTCCGGTCCGACCACCAACGGTCGGGGGGCCGAGGCCGACGGGATCCGGCTGCAGCCGATAAACCAAGAAACCCGTTCATGGGGCCAGAGCCAGGGGCGTCCGGCCGACATCCACCGGAAGCCCGGCCCGAAGACGGACGGGACACTTCTTTCTTTTATAATGGCTGCGACAACACTGGGGGGGGATGTCTTGCACATGCCTCCGCCCCCCCCCCCCTCGTCCTCATCGCCTGGTCCGGCCATAACAAATCTCAAACGAGACGCCGTGGGGTGCACTGGGAGGGAGAGACGGTGCGAACAGGCCTCTCCCGCCTCCCCAGGTGGAGGCTTCCCAGCTGCACCCTCAGCGCTCCAGGCGCCCGGAAAAGGGTTCTTCCACTGTGGCCATGCTGCAACGTCTCGCCCGGCAGGGTGGAGCACGTCCGCTAATGTGACCCCGCGATCGCCGGTAGCTGCCGAACTCTCAAAATGGCGGTCAACCTGGCAAGAGCGGGCCCAGCATAAAGAAATGGCCCGGTCACTGGTTGACTCCACCACCGTAGTCCTCCACGACCTTGAAGATTCTAGAGGAGCCGCGGGAGTCTCCGACCCCCGATGGGGAATGACTGCCATGATCGCCCGTGGAGTGACGAAACTGTATCCGCGGACGTCGGCGCTCCCATGCTGGCGCCAGCCTCACTTTGAATTACTAGAATCCTGCAGACCTCACTTCCGGTGAAAGCACAGTGTGACCCGGTAGGAAAAATTATTGCACCCCCTCCCCTTTTTGACTGATAGTTCAAACCACCGATCCTTTCCTTTGCCCTTTTAACGGAACTTTGGACTGCCTCCCCCTCTTTTACACAGAAAACAAAACATTAACCACTACATTAGCATAGCAGTTGACACCAGAACTGTTTTCAAATTGAAAACGAACAACATCTTCAACAGAATCCTTTTTTGTTTCTGCTGTGACCCTGCTACAGCACAGGCATTGTCCCCAGCAGTAATTCTGCAATGCCGGTAAGAATAGCTGTGGTGCCTACTGGACTCACTCACCCCCGCGGCGCCCCACGCCGTTTTTTGCTGGGCGGCAACTTACTAGACATCACTTTCGTGCCATCTAGATTTCAGCGCCTTCTGCTGCCTTGGAACTATTCGCACAACAGACCGCTACTGACAAGAATATTTCATTATTGGTGCTGTCAATTTCAATAAATCTATTGGATAATTCAAAAGAAATTGCCACGGTCTCTTCGTTGTTTAAATGTTTTTACTGTTTTTGTTTTCTTGTATATATTTATATGTTATTAAAGTTTTATATTCCTACTACTTTGTTGGAGTGCTATATATTTTTAATGTGACACATAATTGTAAAAACTTTGATGTACAAAGAGTCATTCCTGGAATCTTCCGCTTCAGGCTCGGTCCCCTCCCCAATCACAATACAGGATGGTTTTCAGATAGTAGGAACATGTGTGGTGTGACGGATCTCATCGGGTGTGGGCCTTGATCTACTATAACTCCTTTGAAGAGGGGTGATTCTTTACAGCTGGGGCCATAAACTACATCTGCAGGGCTAGCTGATAGCCTGGACAATCGGACACAGAGAAAGAGGAGTGTCAGAGGGTGCGGTAGTGAATAGGGCGAAAGGGAGGTGTCGGGCGGGCACAGAGTGTGATTCTCAGGGAAGAGCAGCGTAGATGGGCGGAGGTTTATTGCCCATGCATAAGACAGAGAGCGGTGGTGACCAGTGCCTAGGGAAGATGCTTGCGTGGGTGAGGAGCCATGCTACGAATCAACAGCGTGCAGAGAGTGGGTCTGGTCAAGACATCTAAAATGGCTGCCGTGCACAACAAAAGTGTGGCATTTCAAAAAAGGCAAGATGGCGCAGACAATGTTTTTCAACACTTCCTCATTTCCTTCGAATCGAACGTTAACAGACGTTGGGGCATATTACCAAAGTTAAGCGATATTTATCGCTAATGATGCTTACCAACCAATTTTTTACCACTAAGCATCGTCAGAAATTATCGAAGATAAACCTTGCTATTATCAAGGTTTATCGCAAATGCGATAATAAACGGCCGCAATGCATGAATATCGCTAAAAACTCAGCGATATTCATGCATTACCGAGCTAATGCTCTTAGCCATGTTATCCACCTCCCATTGGATAACATGGCTAAGAACTGCTCAGGGCAGGTGTTACTTTTTGGAGATATTCGCGCTTAGCGCGAATATCTCCAAAAGTTGGTAATAGGAGATAGATATCTTGCATGTTGTAATGCAAGTTATTGTGGTATATGGAACTCATACCATAATCTCTCAGGAAAGCAGAAACTGATCCTTTTGGGACCGCCTAAAAAGGCCTAGGGGGTGAGGAGTACTCTACTTTGCCCCCTTTTCACGTTCCGAACTATTTTATTTTACTCTCTTCTGTAATTACACAAAATAGCAGCGATAAGATGCATCGGAGACACACAGTGAGAGAAAGGAGGCCGGAGATGAAGAAGAGATGTCAAATACACATTGGAGATAATATAGTGGCAGAAGGGAAATAAATATGAGTAAACTTACCATGTAACATAAAAATGTTGCACTCTATACTATAAGTCTCATTTTATACTACAATCACTTCGCTACAACCTCATAAATTAAAAATAAAAATGAATAATGTCTCAAACAATTTTTGATTTCTAAATATAAATTTATTCTTCAGAATTTTCTAAATTTGAAAGAACTAGTAACATGTCCTCATCAGCAATGTCCTCATTAAAAGTCTCCAATGATGATTCTTGTAACTCTATGGTCTCCAAACACTCGATAAATTCGCCATCAAGAGATTGATCAAAAAAATCATTCAAGTCATCTCCTCCTTGTGACAATATTTCATTATTGGTGCTGTCAATTTCAATCAATGTAGTGGAATCATTCAAGTCATCTCCTCGTGACAATATTTCATTATTGGTGCTCTCAATTTCAATCAATGTAGTGGAATCATTCAAGTCATCTCCTCCTTGTGACAATATTTCATTATTGGTGCTGTCCATTTCAATCAATCTAATGGAATCATACAAGTCATCTCCTCCTTGTGCCAATATTTCATTATTGGTGCTCTCAATTTCAATCAATGTAGTGGAATCATTCAAGTCATCTCCTTGTGACAATATTTCATTCTTGGTGCTGTCCATTTCAATCAATCTAATGGAATCATACAAGTCATGTCCTCCTTGTGACAATATTTCATTATTGGTGCTCTCAATTTCAATCAATGTAGTGGACAATTCAAAAGAAATTGCCACGGTCTCTTCATTGTGAGCCATTTTATTTTGAAATGGCTTGCTGTAAATTGCAGAAAAAAATAATCACTTTCATTTATCGTTTTTAGTAATACATAATATAAAACTAACTTTATCAAGTATTTAGTATAACAGAAGGACTGCAAATAAATAACAGAAAACATTTTTCAAATTATCTTCAAGTGTACAACATAGTTCCCCTTACAAATTAACAACTCACCTTTTTAAAAGTAGCAGAAGTGTTAGTACTGTGTAAATCAAACACCAGAAATTCACCACCAAAAATTCCTCACAAATGTACCTCAGACAGTAGTATCACAAAATGGCTGTGGTTTCCTCTCATTTGACATATATACATAACCAATTAACTTTCATCACACACAAATACAAAACCAAAGTAACATTTTAATTGGTTCTAAATTTCAACACTTTCAAATGTGTTTTCCCCATGCAATTTTCCATAGGACATTTACATACGTCTACAGCCTGAATGGCTGAACGGAATTACACCAAACTTGGCAAAATGGTACATCAAACCTAAGAGGTCAGGAAGGATCTACTATGCCCCCTTATGGTCATTTCCCCCTTCGCTTTGGCCTCCTCTTGTCTCTCAATCCTACCGAGAGACAAGATGGCGGCCGCTACGGACTGTTTGGAATGTTGACAGACGCCGGAGAACCAATCAGCTTCGCAAAGCTCCGTAACGCGAAAAGTACGCGAAGCGGAGCGCTGTTACAGATATATATCTTTTTTTTAACGTTAATTTCTCAAAATCCACTGGAGCACATATATTGAGACCTAGCAAAGGCACATCGGGCTACCAGTCCCTAATATTTTGCCAAGTTTCGTGCAAATCCATTCAGCCGTTCGATTATTATTATTTTGTTTTTTTTTTGCCCCGCGGGGCCCTTTTAAAACCTCCACATCAAACGTAGGGGGTCAGCGAGGATCTACTATTCCCCCTTATGGTCATTTGCCCCTTCGCTTTGGCCTCCTCTTGTCTCTCGATCCTACCGAAAGACAAGATGGCGGCCGCTACGGACTGTTTGGAATGTTGACAGACGCCGGAGAACCAATCAGCTTCGCTTCACAAAGCTCCGTTGCGCGAAAAGTACGCGTCCTGGAGCGCTGCCCGGTCCGCTGTTACAGATATATATCTTTTTTTAAACGTTAATTTCTCAAAATCCACTGTAGCACATATATTGAGACCTACAAAAGGCACATCGGGCTACCAGTCCCTACAATTTTGCCAAGTTTCGTGCAAATCCATTCAGCCGTTCGGGCTAAAAGTGAGGCCAACCGCCCTATGGAAAACTCAATGTTAAAAACACGTTTTGGGACCCCCCTTTTTTCTCAGCCCCCCCTTGACGAACCCCCCCCAAATTTTCAAGGGCTGCTCAGAAACAAAATGTGCCATTTTCCTGAAAATTTCGGCCAATTCCGTCCACAAACGCCAAAGTTATTAGACATAGAATTTTCAAAAAACCCATAGAGAAAAAATCCTAACTATATATACCTACTGGCGACCGCCAGTAGGTAATATATATATATATATATATATTCACTGAAAAAACCATAGGTTATAGACCATATATAGTTAGGAATTAGCATTTACAAAACCTTGAAAATTCACTGAAAAAACCATAGGTTATACACCATATATAGTTAGGAATTAGCATTTAAAAAACCTTATTTTACTCACACAAAACCATTGAAATTCCATATATAGTTAGTTGCACTAACTATATATCGCGCACCCGCAATCCACTGCTGATCATGTCACATATTACATCATTCATGACATGGTCAGTGACATCACTGATGACATCACTGATGACATCTCAAATGACATCACTGATGACATCTCAAATGACATCACTGATGACATCACTGATTACATCTCAAATGACATCACTGATGAGATCACTGATGACATCATCCAGTGACTGTGTGTTTCTGTAAAGTTTAAATATGTTTTACATATTGAAGAATGAGTAGATGTATAAGTGTCTGGACGAAGGATTTAGTAGGTGCATGACTGAATGTATGAGTGAGTGATTAAATGTGTCTCACTGAGTGCATGGGTTAGTGAATAAACTGTCTTAATTTGTGCATCATTATGTCTGTTGTTCTGTAAACTGCTGCATGTGTTGATCAGTAGCTATATGATTAACTATATGGGTTATTGATTGATTGTCCAAGTATTTGTATAGGAGACTGAGTGTGTGTGTGGCTGGCTGGGAGGTGTGTGACTCTGTGCAGATCAATGTGTACTTGTATCAATGATTGTATAAGAAAGTAAGTATGTGTTAGTATATGTTTGAAAATGTAAGGTGCTCTATGTTTAACTGTATAGACAAGAAAATGGAAGTGTGATTGATTCTTTACAGGACTGACTAGGTGTGTGAGTAACTCCATGGATGAGTGGCAGAGTGTAAGTGTCTGTATAGGTGTATGAGTGCATATGATAGTGTTGTAAAGATGAGTGATTGTATGTATGAATGATTGTATGGGTGAATGAGTGAATGTGTGTGTAGACGTAGGAATCAGTGAGTACGTATGTAGTAACTAGTATTGGTGTGTCAATGGTTTCAAAAATTATACTCTGTATTTAACACTGGGTGAAACAGAGGTTATATTAAAACGTGAGGAGATGCATTGTATTGTCACATGAATGATATCATCAGTGATGTGGTCATTGATGTCAAATGAGATGTCATCAGTGATCTCATCAGTGATGTCATTTGAGATGTCATCAGTGATGTCATCAGTGATGTCACTGACCATGTCATGAATGATGTAATATGTGACATGATCAGCAGTGGATTGCGGGTGCGCGATATATAGTTAGTGCAACTAACTATATATGGAATTTCAATGGTTTTGTGTGAGTAAAATAAGGTTTTTTAAATGCTAATTCCTAACTATATATGGTGTATAACCTATGGTTTTTTCAGTGAATTTTCAAGGTTTTGTAAATGCTAATTCCTAACTATATATGGTCTATAACCTATGGTTTTTTCAGTGAATTTCAATGGTTTTTTAATAGCAAATATCATAAGCTGTCGAATGTCAAGTACGTGGTAAGTAAAAACATTTTCGTGTTTATGCACACTGATCTGCTTTGATTGCTGCCCCCCACCCCTCATTTCTATTAGGAGTACTCTCTCTTTGCAGATAGTGAAGGGTAGTTAACGCAGCCCTTTGCCCCCTTTGTAATCCGTCGTGCCTGCTTCTCTCTCCATTTGATTGATTGTTCTCTTTGGTTCATTCTCTATTTACAAACAAGCACAGAGTCGCAATACTCTGTTTAGTCTTTGCAGATAGCGAAAAATCGTGTAAAAAAACAAAAGGAATCGAGCAAAATCAGTAGGCCACTAATGGGATCTCTTTTGACCTCGCTAAAATAGAAACATTAGGAACAACATGTTGAAAATAGCAATGCGTATGTATATAAGCGGCGTTCATTTGTGTTCACAGTACCCCTTGTTGATTGTTTCAATCGAGCATTGAATTGTTCGAAGTTAATTCTCTTAAGGATCTTCTCTACCTGCAAACGAGGAAGAATAGGAATATTCTATCTCCCTTTGCAGATAGTGAAGGGTAGGTAACGCAAGCCTTTAACACGTCGTACCTATTTCATTCCTCATTGATTGATTGATTGTCCGAACATTGACTGTTTGGGAATTAGTTCTTTTTGGAGGTATTCCCTGTTTGCAAATAAACGTAGGAAAATCTTTGCAAGTAGTGAAAGGGTACGTAATGCGGACCGTTCTCCCCCGTTGTAATCTGTCATGCCTATCTACTCCCCACTGATTGATGCACCTTTTTCACCCGGACCATTTACTAGAGATACGTCATCTGGCCCGACCAGAGAGCACCCCTAGTGAAAAGGACATATGCAATAATAACGAAGTGATCACTGTATCCTGTTAACAGAAACTTTACCATGAAACAACCTGGAAAGAAAAAAATAGGAAAACGAAAATCAGTAGGCCACTGATGAACATGAACTTTTATTAAACAACGAACAAAGAAACGATAACATAACGTAATGATAAAACCTATTAATGTCCTAGAAACAAGAAAACGTTAAAATATGCCAGTGGTGAGAGACCAGAAAAACAGTAAGAGAAACCAAATCACCCCTCGCTGTCCCACCGCCTGCCACGCCAAAAAAATCGATAGACTAGGGAAAATGCAAGTCAGTAGAACATCCACCCCCACTCTGGAAACTTCCAAGGTGGGGCAGGGTTCCGGCTACGCCCAGCCGGGAGCAGCCCATATAAGGCAGGTCCTGCTGCCACGCCTCGGCCAGGAGATCCTAACGTAGGGTGTAGCCGAAGGAGAGGCCGAGGCCAGCGGGACCCGGCCAGGGGATTGCCTTTACAACGCTGAACAGTTGCAGGGGGGGGGAATGTCTCCTCGACCCTCCCCTCTCTCTCCCAGTCCGGCCGCGGTGGCCCTTGAGAGTTGCAGGTAGTCCCGCCACATGCTCTTCCGGTCCGACCACCAACGGTCGGGGGGCCGAGGCCGACGGGATCCGGCTGCAGCCGATAAACCAAGAAACCCGTTCATGGGGCCAGAGCCAGGGGCATCCGGCCGACATCCACCGGAAGCCCGGCCCGAAGACGGACGGGACACTTCTTTCTTTTATAATGGCTGCGACAACACTGGGGGGGGATGTCTTGCACATGCCTCCGACCCCCCCCTCGTCCTCATCGCCTGGTCCGGCCATAACAAATCTCAAGCGAGACGCCGTGGGGTGCACTGGGAGGGAGAGACGGTGCGAACAGGCCTCTCCCGCCTCCCCAGGTGGAGGCTTCCCAGCTGCACCCTCAGCGCTCCAGGCGCCCGGAAAACGGTTCTTCCACTGTGGCCATGCTGCAACGTCTCGCCCGGCAGGGTGGAGCCCGTCCGCTCATGTGACCCCGCGATCGCCGGTAGCTGCCGAACTCTCAAAATGGCGGTCGACCTGGCAAGAGCGGGCCCAGCATAAAGAAATGGCCCGGTCACTGGTTGACTCCACCACCGTAGTCCTCCACGACCTTGAAGATTCTAGAGGAGCCGCGGGAGTCTCCGACCCCCGATGGGGAATGACTGCCATGATCGCCCGTGGAGTGACGAAACTGTATCCGCGGGACGTCGGCGCTCCCATGCTGGCGCCAGCCTCACTTTGAATTACTAGAATCCTGCAGACCTCACTTCCGGTGAAAGCACAGTGTGACCCGGTAGGAAAAATTATTGCACCCCCTCCCCTTTTTGACTGATAGTTCAAACCACCGATCCTTTCCTTTGCCCTTTTAACGGAACTTTGGACTGCCTCCCCCTCTTTTACATTTTCTAGAGAAAAAAAAACATTAACCACTACATTAGCATAGCAGTTGACACCAGAACTGTTTTCAAATTGAAAACCAACAACATCTTCAACAGAATCCTTTTTGTTTCTGCTGTGACCCTGCTACAGCACAGGCATTGTCCCCAGCAGTAATTCTGCAATGCCGGTAAGAATAGCTGTGGTGCCTACTGGACTCACTCACCCCCGCGGCGCCCCACGCCGTTTTTTGCTGGGCGGCAACTTACTAGACATCACTTTCGTGCCATCTAGTTTTCAGCGCGTTCTGCTGCCTTGGAACTATTCGCACAACAGACCGCTACTGACAAGAATATTTCATTATTGGTGCTGTCAATTTCAATAAATCTATTGGATAATTAAAAAGAAATTGCCACGGTCTCTTCGTTGTTTAAATGTTTTTACTGTTTTTGTTTTGTTGTATATATTTATATGTTATTAAAGTTTTATATTCCTACTACTTTGTTGGAGTGCTATATATTTTTAATGTGACACATAATTGTAAAAACTTTGATGTACAAAGAGTCATTCCTGGAATCTTCCGCTTCAGGCTCGGTCCCCTCCCCAATCACAATACAGGATGGTTTTCAGATAGTAGGAACACGTGTGGTGTGACGGATCTCATCGAGTGTGGGCCTTGATCTACTATAACTCCTTTGAAGAGGGGTGATTCTTTACAGCTGGGGCCATAAACTACATCTGCAGGGCTAGCTGATAGCCTGGACAATCGGACACAGAGAAAGAGGAGTGTCAGAGGGTGCGGTAGTGAATAGGGCGAAAGGGAGGTGTCGGGCGGGCACAGAGTGTGATTCTCAGGGAAGAGCAGCGCAGATGGGGGGAGGTTTATTGCCCATGCATAAGACAGAGAGCGGTGGTGACAAGTGCCTAGGGAAGATGCTTGCGTGGGTGAGGAGCCATGCTACGAATCGACAGCGTGCAGAGAGTGGGTCTGGTCAAGACACCTAAAATGGCTGCCGTGCACGACAAAAGTGTGGCATTTAAAAAAAGGCAAGATGGCGCAGACAATGTTTTTCAACACTTCCTCATTTCCTTCGAATCGAACGTTAACAGACGTTGGGGCATATTACCAAAGTTAAGCGATATTTATCGCTAACGATGCTTACCAACCAATTTTTTACCACTAAGCATCGTCAGAAATTATCGAAGATAAACCTTACTATTATCAAGGTTTATCGCAAATGCGATAATAAACGGCCGCAATGCATGAATATCGCTAAAAACTCAGCGATATTCATGCATTACCGAGCTAATGCTCTTAGCCATGTTATCCACCTCCCATTGGATAACATGGCTAAGAACTGCTCAGGGCAGGTGTTACTTTTTGGAGATATTCGCGCTTAGCGCGAATATCTCCAAAAGTTGGTAATAGGAGATAGATATCTTGCATGTTGTAATGCAAGTTATTGTGGTATATGGAACTCATACCATAATCTCTCAGGAAAGCAGAAACTGATCCTTTTGGGACCGCCTAAAAAGGCCTAGGGGGTGAGGAGTACTCTACTTTGCCCCCTTTTCACGTTCCGAACTATTTTATTTTACTCTCTTCTGTAATTACACAAAATACCAGCGATAAGATGCATCGGAGACACACAGTGAGAGAAAGGAGGCCGGAGATGAAGAAGACATGTCAAATACACATTGGAGATAATATAGTGGCAGAAGGGAAGTAAATATGAGTAAACTTACCATGTAACATAAAAATGTTGCACTCTATACTATAAGTCTCATTTTATACTACAATCACTTCGCTACAACCTCATAAATTAAAAATAAAAATGAATAATGTCTCAAACAATTTTTGATTTCTAAATATAAATTTATTCTTTAGAATTTTCTAAATTTGAAAGCACTAGTAACATGTCCTCATCAGCAATGTCCTCATTAAAAGTCTCCAATGATGATTCTTGTAACTCTATGGTCTCCAAACACTCGATAAATTCGCCATCAAGAGATTGATCAAAAAAATCATTCAAGTCATCTCCTCCTTGTGACAATATTTCATTATTGGTGCTGTCAATTTCAATCAATGTAGTGGAATCATTCAAGTCATCTCCTCATGACAATATTTCATTATTGGTGCTCTCAATTTCAATCAATGTAGTGGAATCATTCAAGTCATCTCCTCCTTGTGACAATATTTCATTATTGGTGCTGTCCATTTCAATCAATCTAATGAAATCATACAAGCCATCTCCTCCTTGTGACAATATTTCATTATTGGTGCTCTCAATTTCAATCAATTTAGTGGAATCATTCAAGTCATCTCCTTGTGACAATATTTCATTCTTGGTGCTGTCCATTTCAATCAATCTAATGGAATCATACAAGTCATGTCCTCCTTGTGACAATATTTCATTATTGGTGCTCTCAATTTCAATCAATGTGTTGGACAATTCAAAAGAAATTGCCACGGTCTCTTCATTGTGAGCCATTTTATTTTGAAATTGCTTGCTGTAAATTGCAGAAAAAAATAATCACTTTCATTTATCGTTTTTAGTAATACATAATATAAAACTAACTTTATCAAGTATTTAGTATAACAGAAGGACTGCAAATAAATAACAGAAAACATTTTTCAAATTATCTTCAAGTGTACAACATAGTTCCCCTTACAAGTTAACAACTCACCTTTTTAAAAGTAGCAGAAGTGTTAGTACTGTGTAAATCAAACACCAGAAATTCACCACCAAAAATTCCTCACAAATGTACCTCAGACAGTAGTATCACAAAATGGCTGTGGTTTCCTCTCATTTGACATATATAAATAACCAATTAACTTTCATCACACACAAATACAAAACCAAAGTAACATTTTAATTGGTTCTAAATTTCAACACTTTCAAATGTGTTTTCCCCATGCAATTTTCCATAGGACATTTACATACGTCTACAGCCTGAATGGCTGAACGGAATTACACCAAACTTGGCAAAATGGTACATCAAACCTAAGAGGTCAGGAAGGATCTACTATGCCCCCTTATGGTCATTTCCCCCTTCGTTTTGGCCTCCTCTTGTCTCTCAATCCTACCGAGGGACAAGATGGCGGCCGCTACGGACTGTTTGGAATGTTGACAGACGCCGGAGAACCAATCAGCTTCGCAAAGCTCCGTAACGCGAAAAGTACGCGAAGCGGAGCGCTGTTACAGATATATATCTTTTTTTGAACGTTAATTTCTCAAAATCCACTGGAGCACATATATTGAGACCTAGCAAAGGCACATCGGGCTACCAGTCCCTAATATTTTGCCAAGTTTCGTGCAAATCCATTCAGCCGTTCGATTATTATTATTTTGTTTTTTTTTTGCCCCGCGGGGCCCTTTTAAAACCTCCACATCAAAACTAGGGGGTCAGCGAGGATCTACTATGCCCCCTTATAGTTATTTCCCCCTTTGTTTTGACCTCCTCTTGTCTCTCGATCCTACCGAGAGACAAGATGGCGGCCGCTACGGACTGTTTGGAATGTTGACAGACGCCGGAGAACCAATCAGCTTCGCTTCACAAAGCTCCGTTCCGTTGCGCGAAAAGTCCGCGAACCAGAGCGCTGCCCGGTCCGCTGTTACAGATATATATCTTTTTTTAAACGTTAATTTCTCAAAATCCACTGGAGCACATATATTGAGACCTACAAAAGGCACATCGGGCTACCAGTCCCTACAATTTTGCCAAGTTTCGTGCAAATCCATTCAGCCGTTCGGGCTAAAAGTGAGGCCAACCGCCCTATGGAAAACTCAATGTTAAAGACACGTTTTGGGACCCCCCTTTTTTCTCGGCCCCCACTGGACGAACCCCCCCCAAATTTTCAAGGGCTACTCAGAAACAAAATGTGCCATTTTCCTGAAAATTTCAGCCAATTCCGTCCACAAACGCCAAAGTTATTAGACATAGAATTTTCAAAAAACCCATAGAGAAAAAATCCTAACTATATATACCTACTGGCGACCGCCAGTAGGTAATATATATATATATATATATATATATATATATATATATATATATATATATATATATATATATATATATATATATATCATCTACTGGCGGTCGCCAGTAGGTAGTTATAGTTAGGACCTAGTTTCCATAGGAAATCCTCAACATTCTATTTGGATTAACTTTGGCCCTGGTGGATGAATCTTTGCGAATTTCTCAAAGAAGATGGCTCGGTCCGCTGCGCTCCTTCCCTGAAAGTTTGGGGGGGATTGGTGAAGTGGGGGCTGGGATAAAAGGGGGGTCCCAAAACGTGTTTTCTCCATGTTATTTTCCATAGGACGTTTAGACACGGCTACAGGTCGAACGGCTGAATGGATTTATAAGAAATTTGGCAAAACTGTAGAGTCCGGCTCGCAGATTACACTTTTTTTGGAATGGTGTAAATCCGTTCAGTAGTTGCTGAGAAAATTAAAGTTAAAGTCAATTATATATCTATAAGCGCGGACGGGTGCGCGCACTCAAGCGGCTGCGCGCGAGCGGATTTTTTTTTTTGCTGCGTGACGTCTGTTAACGTTCGATTCGAAGGAAATCAGGAAGTGTTGACCGCCATTTTGTCACTGCGAGTAAATATATTGTTCATTTCAAAGCGTTACTTAGTTATGGTTTTTTCACTCCCACTCCAGGCTTTTAGTCTGTGGATGGAAATCCATGAACCTAGACTCACCTATGAAAATCATACTATTGATGCTTGACTGAGGCCAAGGAGATCAGAGTGCATGTGTGTGTAAGTTGATGTACCTCTGGGGAGATGATGTTACGTTTAAACGTAGCCCCTGAGTGCTTAGTTCGGTTCTGTTCTCTGTCACTGTTGTTGATTTAGAGCCCCAAATACAAAGGCTTGTTGTTGCTTGTGAATCCCAAAGTGTATATTTGCTCATACTGATCCATAACGCCCCGGCGTATCCATGTCGTAGGCCGCAAGAGTGGGCGAAACTCAGCTGGCCGAGCAAGACTTGGGGAGGGGGCAGGAGCCAAGAGGAAACAAGGAGGGGTTTTCATCATTTGGGACAAAAAATATTTCTAAGCCAATGAAAAGTTTTATTAACAAGTCACATGACCTGTTATGCTTACGTTACGCGCTCCGCGCCGCGCCCGGATTGCTTCCGGGAAGCTGCGCCTCACGCACCGGAGCACTAACGCGGTGCGCTAACGCGGCGTGTCATATGACGCATTATGCAACAACGCGATACGTCGTTGGGGCTCCACCGGAACTGATCGAATTGGTAGTCTACAGTGTTTCTGGAAGTTTCAGACTGAAGCTGGCGTCAGCATGAGAGCACCCCGTGGCTACGTCGTGGCCATTCTGCGAGCAATCATGGCAGAAGCTCCCCACCGGAACTCTGCGGGAGTCGGGGGCCCCGGTGACTCTTGTGATATCTTCAAGGCTGATGGGACGCTTTTGGGAATGGGGCCCATGCCGTAGCAGTCAAGCGTCCGAGTTCCAGGGTTGTCCGGAGCCATCCTTGCAGGCCAGGCCCAAGTCTGTGGAGCCGACCGCCATTTCCTGAGCTCCGTGGCAGCCGCCTGTCGCTGTACCGCAAGAGTGGGTGCAATTCAGCCGGATGGCGGGTGAGACGCTGTAATAGCAAGAGCAGGCGTATATCAGCTGGCCGAGCGAGGCAATGTGCCGCAGGAGCGGGCGCAACTCATCTTGTCGAGTGAAGCGCTGGGGTGCAGCTGAGAAACCTCCACCTGGGGAGGTGGGGGAGGCTCGTTCGCGCCGCCTCTCCCTTCCAGTGGAAGGCAGTGACATCGAAGCATCTCAGGGACCAAGCATATCCAGAGTCCTTCCTACAGCCTCTGCGTTCCTTCTTACCTAGTTATGGTTTTTTCACTCCCACTCCAGGCTTTTAGTCTGTGGATGGCAAACTATGAACCTACACTCACCTATGAAAATCTTACTATTGATGCTTGACTGAGGACAAGGAGATCAGTGAAGCGCTGGGGTGTAGCTGAGAAACCTCCACCTGGGGAGGTGGGGGAGGCTCGTTCGCGCCGCCTCTCCCTTCCAGTGCACCCCACGCCGTCTCCTGGCGCAGGTATATGTGATGGTTGGACCAGGGCACCGCAGGACGTGTCTTTAGGGGTGTAGCTGAGAAACCTCCACCTGGGGAGGTGGGGGAGGCTCGTTCGCGCCGCCTCTCCCTTCCAGTGCACCCCACGTCGTCTCCTGGCGGAGGTATATGTGATGGTTGGACCAGGGCACCGCAGGACGTGTCTTTAGGTCAAACCCTCAAGTATGGCACCGAACATCCAGGACTTATGCCATTTGTGGAAGGCAGTGACATCGAAGAATCTCAGGGACCAAGCATATCCAGAGTCCTCCCCGGGGTATTTGCACAACGGTCCTCCACCCCTAGGCCGCCAGCTATGCTACCTTGACAGGAACAGTGTCATGCATTTGGATCGATGTTACAGCAGGCTGCCATGTAAATAGTTATTTAATGAAACGTTTTACCCTGTTACTTTGTTGGTGTGTTGTATATATTTATAATATTTGCATAGGGTTTGTCGTTATTTTGGGCGGGGTGGGCAGCGGAGCAAATTCACTGAAAAAACCATAGGTTATAGACCATATATAGTTAGGAATTAGCATTTTCAAAACCTTGAAAATTCACTGAAAAAACCATAGGTTATAGACCATATATAGTTAAATATCTCAAGTCCATCTCTGCACTCGATGGAGATACAGGTCGTCGATCAGAAAATGTGCTGGCCACCTCTAATGGTAATAGCGTGGCCAGGGCTTTTGTCGATGCCTCTGCAAATTGCACAGGGTGCACTTGTTTGACATGCCGCACCATGGTATGTATGGAAAAGGAATATTTTTTTGTTGGATTTCCTCTTGAGAGAAACGAGTCACATATCGTGCAGGTTACTTTTGGTGCATTTACTTTCTTTTAATCTTCAGGATAAGTGAAAAATTGCCAGATGAAAGATTCTTTTTTTCTTCTTAAAGGTAGTCGATCATTTTGTTCAGATTCGGAAGATGAATGAGATACGGTAGCCATTTCACCAAAGTCTTCCGAAAAATGTAGGACGTTGTTCTCTCTTGAGAGTACAAAAGATAGTGAGGGAAGTGGGTGGAGTGCTGCGTGTAAATTCCAGAATAGAAACTAGTAAGAAACAATTGGAAGTGTTGTTTTCATGTTGCAGCAGGCTGCCATGTAAATAGTTATTTAATAAAACTTTTACCCTGTTACTTTGCTGGTGTGTTGTATTTATTTATAATATTTGCATAGGGTTTGTCGTTATTTTGGGCGGGCTGGGCGGCGGAGCCGAGCTATCTTGCAGCCATCATGGCGTCGAGCTCGGTTTCTCTCACTAGTTTCATATTTCTCATGAGGGGTTGTTCCTAATGTTTCTATTTTAGCGAGGTCAAAAAGAGATCCTATCAGTGGCCTACTGATTTTGCTCGATTCCTTTTGTTTTTTCTAACGATTTTTAAGTTAAAGTTTGCTAGCACGATACAGCGGCTAGTCCGCATTTTATATATATGTCTTTTTTATTAGGGGTGTCCTCCGGTGGAGTCGGACGATCTACCTCTAATAAACGGTAAGTGTTCCTCTGAAGGAATGCGTCTTGAAAGTGGCTGACTGTAATGTATGATATTTCACTCAGTGACTTTCAGGCCCATGCTGTTTCAAAACTGTGCATGTGCTTGAAGCAGGCGTAGGTATTGACGCAGCATTGTGAATATAGTGCATTGGTGAGCCTTGCTGGAGCTGCATCACAGTTGCAATGCAACTCTAGCAATGTATTACTTTTTTCAGCACAGATGTGTTACGCATGTATGGGGTTTTTGTACCATGGTGCGCCACATTTCAAATGTGGCACACCATGGGTAACGGAGCACTAGCATACTGTGGTGCACATTAACTGGTGCATATCTGGGTATGAAGTAGTTAACATAAATCTGCCCCATAGGCTACAAATCCGCGTTTAGTAGACTGTTTGGCCTTTGTAGTTTTATGTTTTTTCTGTTATTCTATGTAGGTATGTAATATTGCAATATTTTTGTAACGAAAAAGAAGCCATGAGTATTGGGTTTGTGAAAGATTGCAAGATTTTTAAAATTAAAAAGCAACAACCATGGCATTGTTTAATATAGTATTGTAAATACTTATCTTTAACAATGATGAGAGAGTAAAAAAAGGTTAACCTGATGTTTAAAAGTTATTCACAGGCTTCTTTAGAGGAAGTATTCTATATGATTGTAGCGTGGGTGTTTCACTTTTTTATAGGTAATAGAATGCATGTAGTACTCCTCCTGCTACAGCATAAATATTCTTCAGTGCTTATTTTCATTTCGTAAGTGGTATTGAGACCGACACAGAACTTCAATGGATCGGAGGGGCTGTTCCTGTGCATCTGGAGGACTGCCAAGCCGTTGCAGCAGTGGGAGTGAGGCCTCTTACAGGGGCGTAGCGCAGCTCCTTTTGATGTTCACAATTGCAGATAACAGGGTAGAGATGTCCGTGGAATTTATGGATGGTTAGTCACACTAGAGTGTGCGCGGCGCCCCTAGCACCTTGTTACGGCACACAGGGGAGCCGCGTTGCACAGTTTGAGAATCAGAGACTTAGGAGATAAACCTTCATAATAGGAAGGCTTCTAAGTGATAAAAATCGCCGGTGCTCGGCGTTAAAAATATCACTGCTATCGGTGGAATTTTCAACGGTGTTAGTGCTTCAACAGAAATGGGAACACATATCTGATAGAAAATCCTGTAACAATCTCAGTATTTCACATTATTGCGTGAAAAGAAAGTCTTTCGAAAGATGTTGAACGTTGTTCTCTTTTGAGAGTAGAAAAGATAGTGAGAGAAGTGGGTGGAGTGCTCCGTGTAAATTGCAGAATAGAAACTACTAAGAACCAATTGGAAGTGTTGTTTTCAAGTCACATGACTTCACATGCGCGTCTCAGGACGTGTACGCGGTGATAGTATCTGGTCACGTACGCCAATTGGAAGTAGCGGTCTAATTCAGCGAAGTTTCAAAACGTGAAAAGGAGTACATCGAAACACATCCGGATTTAATATATCTTCTGAGCTCGATTCAAGCATACAATTGTTAAAGTATAAAACCTTCTATATATTTTTTTTAAAATACCAAGGTGTGTACATTCGGTCACGCACGAAAGTTTAAAAAGACATTCGGCTCCATTTAATGAAAATTTTCATAATAATAAAAAAGAAGCCTAGGTTTAGTTTCTTTGACGTAGTATAAGTTCTTTGATGGGTCTATGAAGAAATTTAATAAGTTGCAATTGCAAAGTTTTCACGAAATATATAGGTGGGTGCGTGCGCACGAACGAAAGCCAAAAAAGCGGAGATAAACCCCCTTTATAATATGCTCCTGGAGCTCTTTTTGGTAGAATGAGTTAGTTCTGAAAAGAACTTTTTTTTTTTTTTTTTAAAACAAGTGTTATGTTGTTTTTGATTTTTTTAACTTGCAACAACATTTTCATGTGTGACACAGGATCAAAATGAAATGAAGAAATTTATCTTTTCTCGGGGCATTTATGACTCTCAATTTTTAGTTTAGTAAGAATGAGGCTCTGCTCTCCGTACAGAAGAATTTCTCCACACTCGTTGCATTTCATGTGCACCGTTGCAAGATATGGTCTCAAGTCCATCACAGCACTCGATGGAGATACAGGTCGTCCACCAGAAGATGTGCTGGCCACCTCTGATGGTAATAGCGTGGCCAGGACTCTTGTCGATGCCTGTGCAAATTCCACAGGGTGCACTTGTTTGACATGCCGCACCATGGTATGTATGGAAAAGGAATATTTTTTTCTTGGATTTCCTCTTGAGAGAACCGAATTGCATATCGTGCAGGTAACTTTTGGCGCATTTACTTTCTTTTGTTCTTCAGGATAAGTGAAAAATTGCCAAATAAAAGATTCCTTTTTTCTTTTTAAAGGTAGTCGCTCATTTCCTTCAGATTCGGAAGATGAATGCGGGGCGGCAGCCATTTCAGCAAAGTCTTCTGAAGGGTGTTGAACGTTGTTCTCTTTTGAGAGTAGAAAAGATAGTGAGAGAAGTGGGTGGAGTGCTCCGTGTAAATTGCAGAATAGAAACTACTAAGAAACAATTGGAAGTGTTGTTTTCAAGTCACATGACTTCACATGCGCGTCTCAGGACGTGTACGCGGTGATAGTATCTGGTCACGTACGCCATTTGGAAGTAGCGGTCTAATTCAGCGAAGTTTCAAAACGTGAAAAGGAGTAAATCCAAACATATCCGGATTTAATATATCTTCTGAGCTCGATTCAAGCATACAATTGTTAAAGTATAAAACCTTTTATATATTTTTTTAAAATACCAAGGTGTGTACATTCGGTCACCCACGAAAGTTTAAAAAGACATTCGGCTCCATTTAATGAAAATTTTCATAATAATAAAAAAGAAGCCTAGGTTTAGTGTCTTTGACGTAGTATAAGTTCTTTGATGGGTCTATGAAGAAATTTAATAAGTTGCAATTGCAAAGTTTTCACGAAATATATAGGCGGGTGCGCGCACACGGTCGCGCACGAACGAAAGCCAAAAAAGCGGAGATAAACCCCCTTTATAATATGCTCCTGGAGCTCTTTTTGGTAGAATGAGTTAGTTCTGAAAAGAACTTTTTTTTTTTTTTTTTAAAACAAGTGTTATGTTGTTTTTGATTTTTTTAACTTGCAACAACATTTTCATGTGTGACACAGGATCAAAATGAAATGAAGAAATTTTTCTTTTCTCGGGGCATTTATGACTCTCAATTTTTAGTTTAGTAAGTTAGAGGCTCTGCTCTCCGTACAGAAGAATTTCTCCACACTCGTTGCATTTCCTGTGCACCTTTGCAAGATATGGTCTCAAGTCCATCACAGCACTCGATGGAGATACAGGTCGTCCACCAGAAGATGTGCTGGCCACCTCTGATGGTAATAGCGTGGCCAGGGCTCTTGTCGATGCCTGTGCAAATTCCACAGGGTGCACTTGTTTGACATGCCGCACCATGGTATGTATGGAAAAGGAATATTTTTTTCTTGGATTTCCTCTTGAGAGAACCGAATTGCATATTGTGCAGGTAACTTTTGGCGCATTTACTTTCTTTTGTTCTTCAGGATAAGTGAAAAATTACCAAATAAAAGATTCCTTTTTTCTTTTTAAAGGTAGTCGCTCATTTCCTTCAGATTCGGAAGATGAATGCGGGGTGGCAGCCATTTCAGCAAAGTCTTCCGAAGGGTGTTGAACGTTGTTCTCTTTTGAGACTAGAAAAGATAGTGAGAGAAGTGGGTGGAGTGCTCCGTGTAAATTGCAGAATAGAAACTACTAAGAACCAATTGGAAGTGTTGTTTTCAAGTCACATGACTTCACATGCGCGTCTCAGGACGTGTACGCGGTGATAGTATATGGTCACGTACGCCATTTGGAAGTAGCGGTCTAATTCAGCGAAGTTTCAAAACGTGAAAAGGAGTAAATCCAAACATATCCGGATTTAATATATCTTCTGAGCTCGATTCAAGCATACAATTGTTAAAGTATAAAACCTTTTATATATTTTTTTAAAATACCAAGGTGTGTACATTCGGTCACACACGAAAGTTTAAAAAGACATTCGGCTCCATTTAATGAAAATTTTCATAATATTAAAAAAGAAGCCTAGGTTTAGTCTCTTTGACGTATTATAAGTTCTTTGATGGGTCTATGAAGAAATTCAATAAGTTCAGATTGCAAAGTTTTCACGAAATATATAGGCGGGTGCGCGCAGTCGGTCGCGCACGAAAGCCTGGAAATGCGCTATCCATTTTATTGAGAACTGTTGCCGAGAGTGCGCACACCGGGTCGTGCACGAAAGTTTAGAAAGGTTATTTTTATTTACAGACAAATTTTAATGCGGTCAAAAAAAGGCAAGATACAGACTTTTTAATTCTGTATCGCTTTACAAGGAGTCTCTATGCAACTTGAACAGTGAAGAAAATGGCTTGTTTCAGAAAAAAATATTGCCAGAACTTTATTGACAAAAGTATAGGTTGCATACACGAGATATTTCTGAATTAGCATTTTAAAAACCAATGAAATTCACTGAAAAAACCATAGGTTTTACAAACGTTATAATTAGGAAGTAGCATTTACAAAACCTATGAAATTCACTAAAAAAAACATAGGTTTTACACACGTTATAGTTAGGAAGTAGCATTTACAAAACCTATGAAATTCACTGAAAAAACCATAGGTTTGACACCAGTTATAATTAGCTGGAAATTTTACTGATATAAAACCAATGAAATTCCACGTTATAGTTAGTTGGACTCACTATAACTTGCGCGTGCAATGCACTGCTGATGACGTCACATATTACATCACTCATGACATGGTCAGTGACATCACTCATATATATATATATATGTTTCCACAAAGATGCCCAAAGCTGCAAGGGGGAACACAGTGGCTCACCAACCATCCGGCTCTGTATTTCAGCATGCCTCGTCCCTCGGGTGTAATTATCTTAGTTCCGATGCGTTTCAGGACTGCTTTCCCCTTCTTCAAAGGCTGCTCAGTTTGCACCATGAAAAACTCTCTTTTCAACCTAGTTCCAGCATTTTGTTTTATTGGTTTCCGGCCCCAGGCGGGCTGCGCTTAGTGCGCAAATACGTAATTTTGCATGCTGGGACATAGAGTTCCTATGAGAGCATAATGTTCCATGCACAACCAATGTTTAAAAGCATGTTTTTCCTTTTGGAAAGGTCCCAAGTTTCAAGGCACTATTCTTCGCTTTTCAGGTGTGCCACACTGCACAGGATAGGAAAAGTTCCATTCCCCAGCCTCTCAGTTTAATTACGAGATGGTTCTCCCCTCCACGGCAGTGCTGCCGTGTTGTAACTGTTTCCACAAAGATGCCCAAAGCTGCAAGGGGAAACACAGTGGCTCACCAACCATCTGTCTCTGTATTTCAGCATGCCTCGTCCCTCGGGAGTAATTATCTTAGTGCCGACGCGTTTTAGGGCTGCTATCCCCTTCTTCGAAGGCTGCTCAGTTTGCACCATGAAAAACTCTCTACCAGTAGGTAGTTATAGTTAGGACCTAAAATGCACAGGAAATCCGCAACATTCTATTCCCAATATCTTTGGCCCAATTGATGAATCTTTGTGAAATTTTGCAAACATTTGGCCAGCTCTAGTCCACTCCTATCCTGAAAGTTTCGGGGTGATTTCTCAAGTGGGGTCTGAGAAAAAAGGGGGGTCCCAAACACGTTTTCCCCATGCAATTTCCCATAGGACCTTTAGCCACAGCTACAGCCCGAACGGCTGAACGCAATTACGCCACATTTGGCAAAGAGGTTCAGACTTGTGCCTTCCACTTATATGGTGTCAATCTGTTCAGTAGTTCCAGAGAAAATTACAGTTAAAGTCATTTATATATCTATGGGCGCGGTGAATCTGCGGAGAGTGCGAGGATTGTCATTGTACCATAAGTGCACCCTTCCGATCACATGCTGAATGCTAATTGGCTGTCAAGTGGTTGTCAACATTCGAAACCAGGAACTGTTGGCAGTCATTTTGTGCCTCAGGCTGAGGAACTAAGTCAAACATGTGTGCAAAATGGAGAAAGAGGGCAGGGTAGAAATAATTTTACCCTCTAGACCTGCTTAGGGGGATGCAGAAGGACCCCCAGGGCCCACAATTTTTTTTTAACCCGGCAGGTACGTGAAGAGTGCGTGGACTGTGCCGTAAAATAAATAAAATAAAACAGAGTTTTTTTACAATTAGTCCCCGGGGGGTTAAATACCAGGGGTAAATTATTATATTTTATGTGGGCCCCCGGGGCTAAAAAGAAAAAAATGGTGGGGGGAGGGGTCCAAGGTCCCCAAAGCTCATTCAAAATCTGAATTAGATTGCTCGTCATGGGGAGCTGCATGTTGGTAGCTACCCGTAGCTCCCTGTGTGGAAAAGAAATGCTGGCTCCCAAACGCATAGAAGTTGTGCACCAAAGGCACCAAAGGCACTGGAGTCACGCACCCTACAGATTAGTTGTGCATCCAGTGTGTGCACACTCGGGGGCCGCACTGAGCGCTGGGCTGGGTGCGCAACTTTTAATTGTACCTTAAAAAATAGCCCCTATAAGTAATTTCTAATATTCCCGGGACCCTATCCCCTGGGTCTTATAAAAAATGTTGGGGACAGTGTGGGGAGCCACAATGTCCCCACGTTCCAAGCTGGCTCCCCGTGTTCTTCGGGAGCCAGCATTGCTTTTCCGCATGGGGAGATGCTAACTTGCATGTGGAAAAGCAATCTGGTTTGGATTTTGAAAGTGAGCACAGATTTCACTGTTGAGTCTTTCAAAATGCAAACTAAGTTTGATATGGGAGGGCGGGAGCCGCGAGATTCCAGTTCTCTCATAGCAAACAGCAGTGTCCCAGGGGTAGGCACCCCGGGACACTGCAGGAGTCGGCCCTGGGGCGTGGTGGTCTCCAGGGCCTTCGAGGGGTCCAGGCAGAGGGCCACGCAATCTGCTTCCCACAATAGTGGAGAAGTGTGGCTCAATGGTTAGAGCGGCAGACCCTGAAGCAGAAGTCTGGCCCGGGACCAGGGTTCAATTCCCGCCTCGGCGGGTCTTGGCGTCAATTTCCTCGGACCTGATAATTCTCGCCTCGGTGCCTATTCTAATCATGAGTCCCACTATGCAACTCTGGGCAATAGGTTGCTTAATCTTCACAATGGCCCCAACAACGCTAGGATGCCTGGCTTCACCTTGGGGGTGCCCAGGAGTGGGCACTTCACAGGGAAAGGCCAGGAAGGGTTCCTCAGTGGTATTCGTACAAGTGCCGAGAGACCTCCTGGTATTTGTGCGCTATACAAGTACCTCTACATTTACATTTACACCTATACCCAGGGGTGGTGGTTCCCGAGGCTTGAGGGGGGTCGTTGAGGTCCCTCCTGTGAGAAGTTGGCCTGGTATATGATGCTCACTAGTTCTAGTGATCTCCTTGTACTATGCCAAGCAACCCTTATGGTGCAGGTTGTAAAGTCAACCTTATAGACAAGCTATCCTAGGGGTAGCATGGACTAAGCAGTCTTAGGCTAAACTCTGTAAAGGCATGTGAAGCAAGCTGTTTTACCATACACAATCCCTTGAATACCAAATGAAAGGACACACAGATATATATTGAAAATATATATAGATTTATTTCTACAAATAACTTTGATACTCTTTATGAGCACAGAAGAAAATGCGTTAAAACAAAACACAGTTTAAATACATAAAAGTTGCACAATTTTGGATGAGCCCAAGGGGCCACCTAAACCATATACTAAAATAGTGGTATAAGAACCACTATGGGGAAAGTGAAGAGGCCTAGGGCCTGGGGAATCGCTGGAGCTGTTCGGGACTAGCAGTGAAGAAGTCGGGAAAGGCCCGTGGGACTCGGGTGCAGTGCGGAAAGTGCACGCTTTACCAATGCAATGTCAATGGTGCGTAAAAGTTACAAAGTTAGTTAAAAAGGAACCTTCCGAGTGACCTAGAAGGATGAAACTTTAGACACAGACCCTAGAGGTGTGTACCAGTGTGGGAACACCGGCGGAGCTGAGTTACCTCACCCACAGGAAGCGGGTGCACAGGGTCGAAGTAGTGTCGGGTTTCGTCACGCAGGTCGATGGTGCTTGGAGCTGAAGATGCTGCAGGCGGCTCGATGTGAAGAGTTCCGGTGGATCCAAGGGTGGATCTGAAGAGGTGAAGACCTGAAAGCAGAGGGGACAATGTTCAAAGTCACTAGCCAGTGACTACCGTGGAACCAGAGTGGAACCAGGCGATGTCGGGTGCAAACAGGCGTCGAGGTGTAGCTTCTCTCTGCAGCCACGTGGACACGAGGGGTCAAAGACATCCAGGAGTCGGTCACGAGCTGTCTCACGCAGGCTTCTCGCAGTTGGCAGTGTCAGCAACTTGATTGGAGCAAACAGGCCTTGGCTAATGCAAGCCACGCAGGAATCAAAAAAGGCTTGTTACTCGGACCAGCAAGGTCAGAGCAGGTACTCCTTTTTACAGGAGCAAGGGCAAGTCTGAAGCAACCAGATCCGCAGTGTAAGTTGAAGGTTTTGTCGCCAAGATGGCCGCTAGCCACGTGGCAAGTGGCCGGGATGGCGCGTCGAGTGGCACAGTGCAAAAGGGCCCCACGCAGATCGTGGACATCCTGAGGGGCTGATCTTCGGTGCAAGGGCTGCTTGAGGTTGGGGCTTCTCAAACCCCAAAGCACAGCATCGAGGGTTCCTCTGATGCTGCGCAGTCAGCTTCTCGGGGGTCTTTCAAGAGGTCCGGTCCCACGTCTCTCGGTGCCTCCACGGGTCCCTTCTTTGCAGGGACTGTGGATCGAGCGGTGAGAAGTCTGGGAGTCTGAGTCTTGTCAGGCTCTGGGCTCGGGCTCCGGCGGGAGGCGGCGGCAAAGCAGACGTCGAGTTGCTGGTTGGTGCCTGTGTTCACAGGGTGGTCACTCCTTGGCCACAAGGGAGATTCTCTTCCGTCTTCTGTGCAGCAGAATGTCGAAGTCCAGTCTTCTTCTGTATTTCAAGTTGATTCAGGATGATCTGAAGTCTCAGGACACAGCTCCCACTCTTATTCGAATCTGGGGGGCCGGATCACCTACTAGGTCCCTCCTCTGGGTGGAACCAGGAAGGGGGGTGGTTACACCCCCTTTCCTTTGTCCAGTTTCACGCCAGGACTGGGGCTGGAAAGCCCCAGCACCGGTTTGAACTGGTCTATGCACAGGGACACCTTGTGTGCCCCAGGCATGTCTGATTCTATTCAGCCCTGTCCTACCCAATACACAAAATCCTGTCTGGAGTGGTGCTAGCACCTCCCCAGGCAGGAAACCCTTTGTCCAAGCTGCCCTCGCTGGAAGGACTCCCAGCAGCAGGAGGTCAGACTTGTGTCTGTGGTGGCAGCATCCATTTTGGGATGCTAAGGCTCTGTTTAACTTCAACCGGGGTTCAGGCTAGGTACATGTCGTGTCCCTCTAGAAGGGAGGAATGCTACCCCCGTCGCCAGAACTGGCGAGGGGGTAGTATTCCAATTTGTATGACACCTTACTCGACATGTTTTGATAAAGCCAAACCCAAGATAGCATTTAACTGCGAGGTTCATAATGCACTTAAGAGTATATGGTATGGCAATATCATGAAACAGCTAAAGGACATGGTTCCGAAAGCTGCAGACAGGCTCAGCTCATGCCAAAGCACCATCTCACATATTTCCAAGCACTCTGCCTCCAGGATTGATGAGGCCTTCCATAGGAGTGGCTGACAGGAACATATGTGTCCATTTTAGGTTAGGTATAGGGATACTACACCTAAGTAAGGGGTGGTTACACCGACTTACCCCAGCTGAGTGATCAGCCAGTTGTGTCAAATATGGAGGCCAGGCCAGGGGTGGCAGCAGGCTGTGGGTCTGATTAGCAGGCCCACAGCCACATTAAGTCATAAACCAGTGAAGCAAAAAGCAAAAATTTGGGGTGACCATAGGATAGCAGACCCTACTCTCCTACACCCACACTTTGTATTTTGCGGGGGGGGCTTGGAGCTAAAACAACCATTTGTTTTATAGCCCCGGGGGGTGGCTATCACTCTTGCATAGCAAACAGCGATGTTGAGAAAATCTTTCAGTAAGATAGCAAAGGATTTTGAAGTCCATTTCCTGTGTTTTGTTGTACTTTGCAGGCGTTAAAGCGACGACAATTTTAACTCTGACTTTGTAAATATGCCACTAAGTTTTTTAATGTAGACAATCTCGTCTTCCATTTAAATAGGCACAAAGTATTTATTGAAGTTCATTGTGAATCGTGAAACAACACTGTCTAATTGTGATCGATAAAGAAGTGAATGAGTTGTGTACTTGTTTTGCAGGTTAGTGTAGGGGTAACAATTACTATTCTAAGTCTACGGGGTGCATCTATAGGGTAAGTGCATGTTAGTTTGGGGGAAACAATTACTATTCTAACTCCAGGAGGGTGCATCTGTAGAGTATGTGCTGGATAGTGTATGAGTAACAATTACTGTTGCAAATCCAAGGGGTTGCATCTGTTAGGTATTTGCTGGATAGTATATGAGTAACAATTACTATGAAAAATAAAGGAGTTAAAGGGGAAGGAGATACGCACTTTCACGGTCAACCTGGATGAACAAAAAGTGACGAGAGATGTTTTCCGACGTGTTTAGGCTTGAGCGCCTGGTTAAACATTAAATGGGGTCAGGCAGATAAGTGTGTACTTATTCTGCAAGAAGTTTTTCGGGGTCTTGCGAAAGAAAAATCATCTTTAATAATTACCTCTCGCTGCTTGTACTTGCAAGGTCATCTGATTTGCTTGTATGTTAAAAACAGAAACTTTCTACACCTCTTTTTCATTGGTTGTGAAGCATTGTAAGAAGACGTATTACCGACCAATCCTTTTCCTTGCACAAATTTTGAAAAACATTTGATTGGCTGTTGTGTGGTTAACTCTACTTTCCTGATCCTAATGTTGATTGGCTTGTTTTTTTCTATGTGACGTTACGATACCCTCACCATGTACGTTGCCCATTTTGTGACGCACTTTATTTTATAATGCGTTTCAAAAACTAGTTGTGGTAGGGTGTTTTTAACTTAAACTGTGTACTCTGCTTACGAGTTTGTTGACTGGAAAGGTATTTTAAAATATTATTCTATTTTCTGTTGTATCATAATTGTGCTGACTTTTTTTATTTTTTTATTTTTAAAACAACTTTATTGGCTTTTTTAGAGTAACAGTACACGTAGAGTTCGTTGTCGTACATGCAGGCTTTGGGTTGTAGGATCTTCATTTTACAACTTTAATAGTACATTTAATAAACCATGAACCTTTATAATCAGCACATCAAATTCTGTGTCAACAGTAGCAAGATGATCTTTGGGTGTAAACCCTCTGGGTCGAACCCGTCCGATGCGTATGCGAGGAACAATACATCTTGGTATCAGTACTACATCTCCATAAGATTACCTTTTGCAAGCCTAGAACAGTTACAATCAGCCCATTATTTTCATTTCAGCAGCATTAAGGCAATCTTCAGGTATCGCACTCCCTGGTCTAGTCCGCCTGTTGTGTGTGTGGGGGATCTTCGGTATCTCGCTTTACTGTCTGAAACGAGTTACGCTGGTTAACCCTATGTACAGTCAGTGACTTGGGGAGGGTATCTGTGGTTGCTTCCCTGCGTCTTCTCCATGTCCCCTTCCTATGGGCTAGCTGTCAGTTCCGACATCTCCTGTGGTGGTTTGCATATGTCCCCTCGGTATGTATTCCATTTGCCCCATATAGTGGACCATTTTCTTGGGCACCCCCTGTGTATGAAGACCGCCTTCTCCGCCACCATTGCCGTGTCCATGTCATTCCCCCATTGCGATCTCGTGGGAGTGGTCCCGGATCCCCATTTTCTAGCTATGTTTCGTTTCGCCAATGTCATTCCCAGTGTTGCCCATGTCTGTAGCCCCCTATTGAGATCTGTGGGCGGCCATATATTTAAAAGACAGCACCGTGGGTCAAGTTGTATCTCCACCTCACTTGCGGCCGAAAGTTCAGAAATTACTCCTGTCCAGTATATTTGTATCCTGGGGCAGTCCCACAGAGTATGGAAATATGTTCCCGGGTTGCCGCAACCCCTCATGCAGTCAGGTCCCGGGACGTGCCCTAATTTGTGTAGTAGGGTGCGGGAATAATAGGTCCGGTGTAGAATTTTCAATTGTATGAGTATGAGTCGGGACGGGATGGAGGCGTCTCTGGCTGAGGCAAGGGCATAAAGCCAGTCTTCGTCTTCTATGTCTCCTAATTCCACTTCCCACTTACTGCGGAGGACTACTGTGGGGTCTGGAAGGTTGTTTATCAGCTTGCGGTAAGTTAACGAGATCGCTTTGGTCTCGAGATGGTCAGTGAGGAGCCGGTCCTCTAGTGGAGAGGATTCAACCAGGGTCGTACCCGTAGGGATGGCGCCCTTGAGGGCGTGTCTAATTTGCATGTAGCGATACCGTTCTGTGTTTGCCATGCCATACTTTTCTTGCAGAGCCTCGAATGTGATGATGTCCCCTCTGTTCCACAGGTCTCCTATTTTTGAGATAACTATAAGGTCCCATTGCCGGAAACCCTTGGTGTTAGCCAGGGTTCCCAGGCGACGTGTGTCCCAAAGCGGGGTGGCCAACGTGAGCACTCCCTCCCAGCCCAAGGTTCTCTGGGCTGTATGCCAGATTTTGATTGTGTGGGCCGTAGGGCCAGTGAGTGTGTGGCGCCGTTTATTGGTGTATAGGGCCCTCATCAGTTGGTCTATGGGGAGTAGTGCTCTATCTAAACTGTATGCTGGATCATTATGAGGGGCGTGAAGCCATTGGTTGACTACTGTCAACTGTGCCGCCCAGTAGTAGAGTTTGACACTTGGTAGCGCTATCCCCCCGTCATACCAGCTGCGGATCAATTTGGAGTTTGCTATACGGGCCGGTTTCCCGTCCCAGAGCAGGGAAGAGATTTCTGCGTCTATTGCTTTGAAGTAGGTAAGAGGGACCGGGAACAGGGTGTTTTGTAGCGCGTAGAGGAATCGTGGGAGTGAGAGCATCTTAAAGAGCGCCGCTCTCCCTAGCAGCGTCAGTGGGAGGGAGCGCCAGTGTGTCACATCTGATCTGAGCCTCTGCAAGGGTTTTTGCAGGTTCTCTTCCGTAAAGACGGTGGCTTGTGGGGTGACATAAATGCCTAGATATTTGAATCCCCTGGTTACTATCTGCAATGGGCAGGTGGGGGGGAGCGCGGGCGTGGGGCCGTGTAATATATACATGAGTGATTTAGTCCAATTAATTGTGTATCTGGAGGCTTCCCCGTAGGTCTTGAGTATTTTTAATAGGGTAGCTATTGACGATGTCGGGGACATAAGGTAGATTAATACGTCGTCGGCATATAAGGATATGCGATCTTCCCAACCCGTGTCCCACGTGATCCCGCGGATCACCTGGTCTGTTCTTATTAGAACCGCCAGCGGTTCCAAAACCAGGGCAAACAAGAGAGGGGACAAGGGGCACCCCTGCCGCGTGCCACGTCCCAATGCGATCGTTCAGGAGGTGTGGCCGTTGGCCACCACCTGTGCTAGAGGAGCCGTATAGAGTAGTTTTATCCAACCACAAAATTTGGGGCTGAAGCCCATCTGTTTAAGCACTGCAAAAAGAAATGGCCACTCAATAAGGTCGAACGCCATGGTGGCGTCCAGGGAGAGGACGGCCGCCTCCTCGCGAAGGGTTGGGATGCGGTGGAGTATCCCATTCAATCGTCTCAAGTTAAGTGAGGTGTTTCGCCCGGGCATGAAGCCCAATTGGTCCGGGTGGATCAGGGTGGTGAGGTGGGGCTGTAAGCGTAGCGCTAGCAGTTTAGCCAGTATTTTCGCGTCCGCATTTATGAGTGAGATTGGACGATAGGAGGACGTTTGTTCGGGGGGTTTATTGGGTTTACGTATTGCTACTATGGTGGCTGATCGTTGATCCGCCGTTAGTGAACCCTTCGTTAGGCAGTCAGTGTACATGGAAAGCATGTTAGGGATGAGCTGTTGTGCCAGTGCTTTATATAATTCTACCGGTAGACCGTTCGGTCCCATTGCCTTGCCCGTGTGCACTGCTGCCAGCGCCTTCCCCAATTCGTCCGCACTAAGCTCCCGTTCGAGCTCTTGTGCGTCGTCTTGTGAGAGGGTAGTGAGTGGTATGTCGTGCAGGAAAGCAATGCATTCTTCTTCTGTCATGCTACCCCTTGGAGTGTATATGCGTTCATAGTAGGAGGCCAGTTCTTCCACTATTTGCTGGGGGGACGAAGTGTGCGTGCCATCTAGTAAGGTTAGCTGTGCTATCCATCTGTTCGTTCTTTCCTTCCTTTCGAGCCACGCTAACATTTTCCCTGTCTTGTCGCCCAGTTCATAGACCCTGTGTAGTGTATCTGTGTGTCTGGTTTTGGCCATTTCTTCTGCATATGTTCTGTATTCGCTCGATGCTATAGTGAGCGTGTGTGCCGTATCATCCGTGGGGTTGGTTGCATGGGCTAATTCTGCTGCCAGGACTGTTGCTTCTAGCGCTTCTATTGTTTGCCTCTGGTCCTTTTTGTGGCTTGTGATGGCGGAGATGGCCTGCCCCCTAATGACAGTCTTGAATGCCTCCCACAGGAACGAAGGCGAGTCAACTGACGCTTGGTTTTCTGCGAAGTAGTGTGTAGTCGCAGTGTCTAATGTTTTTGCGATTTTGTGGTTTTTTAAGTAACCCGGGTATATGGGGTATATTCTTTGTTGCCTCGTGGGATGTGTGGTGTAGGTGAGTGACACCGGTGAGCGGTCCGATATTCCCCTCGGTAGGTGCTCTATCTCCGTGACTCGTTCAGGAGGTACCGCTAATGTGAATATATAGTCTATACGGGAGAGGCTATTATGTGCTCCCGACCGGAATGTGTAGTGACGGTCGCGTGGGTGTTCCAGTCTCCATATGTCCACCAGCCCCATTGCGTTCTGAAAGTCGCTAAACAGTTGGGTCGGTCTCGCTGAGGGTCGCGGAGGTTGGCGATCTAACTCCGTGTTAAGTACAGCGTTGAAGTCCCCTCCCACGATCATTTCCCCTTCTGGGAGCTCGAGTAGGAATTTCCCTAGGTCTTGGAGGGCCCCTTGGTGGAGTGTTGGAGGAACATAGACTGATATGACGTTATAGGTTCGTCCCTCCCATTGGCACGTAACTACAGCAAACCGCCCCTGGTCGTCTGTCCGTGTGTTCATGACAATCAGTGGGGTGTTTTTGTTGACCAGTATGCCTACTCCGCGTGAGCCCGAGGAGAAGTCTGAATGTTTGATCATTTTGAAGCCCCACCTGTTTAGTGCCCTAGACGCAGTGCCTGTCAAATGCATTTCTTGCAGAAGTGCCAGCGCTGGTGCCTTACGTTTTAAGTATTGTAATACCAGACCCCTTTTAATTTTATGGCCCAATCCATTCACATTCCAGGAAATGATCTTAAGTGGCGGAGCGAGCAGTGTGTTTCCTGGGGGATCAGATCCCGGTGTAGCATTTTCCATCATGGTGTGTGTTGTAGTGGTGTAATCGCGGTGCTGACTGCCTCACACGAGTCGGGATTGCTCGAGCCTGTGCTGCATGTATGCATGTTGGAGTTATCAAAGCCAGTAACAAAGAACATGAACAAGTTAAACTTAAAATGTGTACATCCCTTACCCCCCTCCCTGCCTCCCTGCCCGGTGGAAAAGAAACCCTCCACCTCCCCAACTGAGCAGAGTGCTTTCGTCAAGGGGGGGCCGAGAAAAAAGGGGGGTCCCAAAACGCGTTTTTCCCATTCATTTTTCCATAGGGCGGTTGGACTCACTTTTAGCTCGAACGGCTGAATAGATTTACATGAAACTTGGCAAAATTGTAGATATGGTTTACCCGACGTGCCTTTGCTATGTCTCAATATATGTGCTCCAGTGGATTTTGAGAAATTAAAGTTTAAAAAAATATATATATCTGTGACAGCGCTCCGGTTAGCGCCCCGGTTCGCGTACCTGACGCGTAACGGAACTTCGCGAAGCGAAGCTGATTGGCTCTCCGGTGTCTGTCAACATTCTAAACAGTCCGGAGCGGCCGCCATCTTGTCTCTCGGTACGATCGAGAGACAAGATGTGGTGAAAAACGAAGGGGGAAATGAAGGAAAGGGGGCAAGGTAGACCACTCCTGACCCCCTAGGATTGATGAGGGGGATATTAAAGTGCCCCGCGGGGCAAAAAATAAAATTTTTTTTTTTTTGCGATTTTACGCCGTAGAGGCGCGTCCCGGTACGCTCACCGGGCAGCTCACCGGGCAGCTCACCGGGCAGCTAACCGGGCAGCTAACCGGCAGCGTAGCTGTCAACATTGTAAACAGTCCGGAGCGGCCGCCATCTTGTCTCTCGGTAGGTTCGAGAGACAAGATGTGGTGAAAAAAGAAGGGGGAAATGAAGGAAAGGGGGCAAGGTAAACCCCTCCTCACCCCCTAGGATTGATGAGGGGGATATTAAAGTCCCCCACGATTTTTCGCGGTAGAGGCGCTTCCCGGTACGCGAACCGGGCAGCTAACCGGCAGCGTAACGGGAGTCCGCCATCTTGTGTTTTTGGAGCGTCCGGTTCGCGTACCGGGTAGCGTCCCGGTAAGCGTAACAAGGGGAAAACCAAGAGAAACAGTAAAAAAAATTAAGGGAAAAGATTTCCAGCAAACTTGGCAAAATTGTAGGGACTGTTTGTTTGATGTGCCTTTGCAAGGCCTCAAGATATGTGCACGTGTGGATTTTGTCTAATTAAGGTTATAAAAAATATATATATCTGTAAGCGTGCTCCGGCACGCTTACGTTACGGGTTTTGTTTGCGCTGCAGAGCCGATACGTCACGGTTATGCGACGCGTCATGAGGCGTCTCACGTGGCTACGTGATACGTCACGTAATAAAGAATATATTTTACAGCTATAGATATTAGCCGAAAAAACCATAGGTTATAGACCATATATAGTTAGGATGTCATCAGTGATGTCATTTGAGATGTCATCAGTGATGTCATCAGTGATGTCATTTGAGATGTCATCAGTGATGTCATCAGTGATGTTACTGACCATGTCATGAATGATGTAATATGTGACATCATCAGCAGTGGATTGCGGGTGCGCGATATATAGTTAGTGCAACTAACTATATATGGAATTTCATTGGTTTTATGTCAATAAAATGTCCAGCTAACTATATATGGTCTCTAACCTATAGTTTTTTCAGTGAATTTTCAAGGTTTTGTAAATGCAAATTCCTAACTATATATGGTCTATAACCTATGGTTTTTTCAGTGAATATATATATATATATATATATACATATACATATATATACATATATATATATATTCACTGAAAAAACCATATGTTATAGACCATATATAGTTAGGAATTAGCATTTACAAAACCTTGAATATTCACTGAAAAAACCATAGGTTATAGACCATATATAGTTAGGAATTAGCATTTAAAAAACCTTATTTTACTCACACAAAACCATTGAAATTCCATATATAGTTAGTTGTACTAACTATATATCGCGCACCCGCAATCCACTGCTGATGATGTCACATATTACATCATTCATGACATGGTCAGTGACATCACTGATGACATCACTGATGACATCTCAAATGACATCACTGATGACATCACTGATGACATCTCAAATGACATCACTGATGACATCACTGATGACAACATCCAGTGACTGTATTTTTCTGTAAAGTTAAAATATGTCTTGAGTGGATGTATAAGTGTCTGTATGAAGGATTTAGTAGGTGCATGACTGACTGTATGAGTGAGTGATTAAATGTGTCTCACTGAGTGCATGGGTTAGTGACTAAACTGTCTTAATTTGTGCATCATTATGTCTGTTGTTCTGAAAACTGCTGCATGTGTTGTTCAGTAGCTATATGAGTAACTATATGGGTTATTGATTGGTTGCCCAAGTATTTGTATGGGAGACTGAGTGTGTGTGTGGGTGGCTGGGAGGTGTATGACTCTGTGCATAGATGTGTGAGCAGTTGATTCACTAGATGTATGGGTTCAAAAGTGCATGTGGAAACAGCTGTATGGGCGGTTGACTGTGTGCATCAGTGTATTGGTGAGTGAATGGATATCTCAGTGCTACATGTCAAAGTAAGTACATATGTAAAACACAGTACATGTGAGACTTGACATATATAAATAACTGTGCATAAGAGCCAGTGAATGTGTGAGTGGCTGTATGCATCATTGTGAACTTGTATCCAGGATTGTATAAGAGAGTAAATATGTTTTAGTATATGTTTGAATAAGTAAGGTGTGTATAACTGTATAGTTGGGAAAATGGAGGTGTGATTGATTGTTTGCATGACTGACTAGGTGTGTGTGTAACTTCATGGATGAGTGACAATCTGTGAGTCTGTGCTTACACTGAGTGTATCTAATGTTATATTAGAGTCTGAAGAGGTTCATCGTATTATCACATGAATGATGTCATCAGTGATGTGATCAGTAATGTCAAATGAGATGTCATCAGTGATGTCATCAGTGATGTCATTTGAGATGTCATCAGTGATGTCATCAGTGATGTCATTTGAGATGTCATCAGTGATGTCATCAGTGATGTCATTTGAGATGTCATCAGTGATGTCATCAGTGATGTCACTGACCATGTCATGAATGATGTAATATGTGACATGATCAGCAGTGGATTGCGGGTGCGCGATATATAGTTAGTACAACTAACTATATATGGAATTTCAATGGTTTTGTGTGAGTAAAATAAGGTTTTTTAAATGCTAATTCCTAACTATATATGGTCTATAACCTATGGTTTTTTCAGTGTATTTTCAAGGTTTTGTAAATGCTAATTCCTAACTATATATGGTCTATAACCTATGGTTTTTTCAGGGAATATCATTGGTTTTTTAAAAGCTAATATCTATAGCTGTAAAATGTATTCTTCTTTAAATCCAAAAATATATTTTATATATTTATTAATAATTTTTTTAAAATATTTTTTTTGTTTCGCTCCCGGTCCGCGAACCGGGAAGCTTTCCGTTAGCTCAAATTGATGCCGCGACCCGGTCCGCGAACCGGTAAGATATCAACATAGTGACGGTATCGCGTTGCCGCGTAATGCGTCTTATGACGTACTGCGTTAGCGCACCCGGAAGTGCCCCGGGGCGCGGACCGAGGCACGAAACGCAGCTCCCCGGAAGCGATCCGCAGCGCGTCGCAAAAGCGCGACGTATCGCGTTGCCACGTAATGCGTCTTGTGACGTACCGCGTTAGCGCACCCGGAAGTGTCCCGGGGCGCGGACCGAGGCGCGAAGCGCAGCGACCCGGAAGCTAACCGGGGCGCGTTCCGCAGCGCGTAACATGAGCGTGAGAGGTCATGTGACTTGTTAATAAAACTTTTCATTGGTTCATTTCACTTTTGGTTTCATAATGATGTAAGGCTAGGTCAGGTGACCTAAAAATAACACTTTTCATTGGTTGAGAAGTATTGTTTTTCCCAAATGATGAAAACCCCTCCTTCTTTCCTCACTCTGACTTTCATCATTGTGAGAGGAAGACCTTTACTACTATATGAGAAATGGCTTCATTGGTAGCTTCAGCTGGTGCACCCCCACCACCACCTCCACCTCCTCATGGGAAGAGAGGACCACCTCCCCAGGTCATTACCAACACTGAGGAGGAAGATGAAGAAATGGATGAGGAGGGAGAAGAACCATAGTTCTTAGAAGAGGTGCCCCGGGTTTCCAGAAAGAAAGCCAGTTTCATCTGGCAGTTTTATTCGATCCCTCGTGGCCAAAAAAAAGTCAATGCGAGGTATGTCACCTGCCTCATATGCAAAGAACAATTATCAAGAGGGACGGACAAGAAATATAGTTATGGAAATCACACAATGCACAGGCACATGACAAGGAAGCATCCACTAAATTACAGCCGGGCGGAAATAAGGGATATGCAGGACAATCCAAGATCAACTCCTGTGGCCAGACCAAGAATACCAATTTCATTAACACCAGAAGAGGCACGGGAAACTGTGCCAAATATACAAGAAAATTTTGGCCACATGATACACTCTTGTATGCACTGTCGTGCGTTGTTAGCGTGTGGCAACATGAGCATCAATGCACTCAACCTGGCGTATGAACACCATGATTGCCCTAACCGCCCCCAGTAATTTTTTTTTTGCTCCTGTTGAGCCCTTTTCAACGCCTGTTTTTTGTTGTTCCCCCCAAAAGAAAACCAAAAAAAATATAAAATCGTTCAAAAAATACAAAAAAAACAAAAAATAAAAAAAAATAAAAAAAAAATATAAAACAACAAAAATATATAAAAAAAAGTTCTTTTCAGAACTACCTTCCCTTTCAAAAAAAATTGCTAGAATGTTTAGCACTCTGGCAAGCTCTATTTCTTTTGGTTCGCTCCCGGGTTAGCTTCCCGGTACGCGGACCGGGAGCTAACCAAAAAAAAAAAAAAAAAAAAAAAAAGAGTAAGTATAAGGAAAGTAAACAGAGAGTGATGTTAAAAGAAAGACAGCTATAGGGAGTAAAGAAGAGATACTGTTTAATAGATCTATTTACCGAAGAAAAGACGGAAGAGGGTATAATTGTGAAAAACAAAATAGATAACGAAGTGAAAGAAAAAAAAAGAGAGTATAACATTAACAAAGAAGAGTTTCTTGGAGAATGTGAGTGAATGTTCAAAATAAGATTAAAACATGAGGAATAACAGAGAGAAAAAATAGAAAACAGAAAACAAAAAATAACAGAAAAAGATTAATTGAAACAGCAAAGAAATGTAAGTAACATAGAGCCATATCATCAACATAGGCAATAAAAGTTTTGCAGCTTTTATTGGCAGAAATGTGTCGCTAAAGCTGCTTTTGTGGCAGAAAACTGCCGCTAAAACCACTTTTGCACCAGTTTTCTGCCAATAAAAAGAGCAATAATTTTATTGGCTGTGTTCATAATATGCCCCTTAGTGTGCTTCAACTACACAGAGAAAGCATTATGAACAAGTAGTGATAGAGTGATCAGTCAAAGACACTAAGAGTAATAGAGACGGAGTGAGTGAACAAGAGTGAGGAACTATGAGAAGAGAGGGACTGAGAAAAAGAGTGGAAGGAGTTGAGTAAGTAGGTAATAGAGAAAGGAATGAGGGAAGTAGCAAAGGCAGGAAACTGAGGGTTAAAGAAATGAAGCAGTGGAACTAATAGTAGGTGAATCTGATAGAAATGTAACGAAAAGAGTACAAAGCATTTACCTTATAATTGTCGTTAAATTACTCACTTTTTGTTTTTATACTTTCAATCTGTGAAAGAGAGAACAAACATTTCAAAAATATTAAAACATGTATTTAAAAATTACAAAAGACAAGGGAAAAGATTGAAGGACAAACAGTTTTTCAACAACTTTGACACTTACAGAAGCTTCTGCTTCTCCAGGCCCCCTACACAGTCCTAAAGATATACATTTTAAACTAACAGTATCTTGATGCAGATGAAGTGAGGCCTATCTTAAAACATGGTGCATCTTTTGCATTGCTGTTGTCTCAGAAAAGTGTCGCAAGACACTAAAATTTTAAATAATTGCTTCAGGATGCCAATAAGATGTGTCCTATCCAGAGGTTTGTTTGAGGTGAGGCCTACTCAGGGTTGCAGATGAAATTTCGAGTTGTTGAAGAGAATAGAGGACATAATACATGTGAAGGTCTACCAATGAAGTGAGTCATGTCCACTGCACTCTTGAACAAAGTCCAAACCTCCTATGTTTCCCTGGACAGACCTAAACTTGATCTGCACAATGTGATCCGTAATGATAGGAAACACAGGTGATGTAATTGAAATACGTGCAATTTATTTTGCTCATTTCACAATCACATCACTTGTGTTTCCTTTGCTTAGGTATCTCATTGTGCAGATGTAGTCTAGCATATGAAAGAATACGCAGAAGTGCAGCACTGCATGCAACAACTTTGACACTTACAGAAGCCTCACCTTCTCCATGCCTCCTACACAGTTCTACATATACATCATAAATGCAAACAGTACAGAATTAATTATACATGTTAAATGGTTTATTTTTGCTGTTCTCAGAATGTATCAAAATTCACTAAAAACAGTGACTTGAAGGTATTCATCATATAACAGCGGGCAAAAAAACACAATCAAAATGATTGTGTTTAAAAAACCCATACAACATAAGAAATCAGAATTCAGAACTCCTTAAAGTTAACTTACTTTCCATGACGTCAAAGGATGTCCTATGAACAGCTTACACTCTTTTGTGCTGTTATTACTTTCAGCCCGCCACTTTCTGAAAGAAAATCTCCATCGTTTTTAAAAACATGTTACATGCAATAAATGACTTCTTGCTCTCTACCACAAGTTTCCACAAGGCCAAATCTTGTCAGACCCATTTATAACTCTTGGATTTCTTGTAAGCCAATCCCGTCATTTGGCATTTCCGCAACTTTCAGAATTAAAATGTTGAAGATCATTTTCACAATCCTGGAATAGTAATATCTTCCCCTTCTTGCTCAGTCATGTTCTACATTTCCTATGACACTGATACTGCTTACTATGAAGCAGACTTACACTAACTCTATGACTACTACAATTATTTAATTCTCTACATCACTTTCAATCACAAAGCAATGTAAAACAGTAGACAGCGTTGCAGACTTACATTCCCTCTACTCTATGTTTTGATTGGCTGCTTCAATTAGCTTATAAAAAGAAATAGTTTTTCTGAACTCATTCAAAGTGCACTTATTTCTCCATGACGTCCAGTCTTATGGTTAGAAGTTATGTCTCTGAACTACACTTATCCTCAAGGCCAAATTGTGTAGGAGCCATTAGAACTTCTTGAAATTCCACAGAGCACATCCCAAGATTATTTCCCTAAAATTTTGGTTTTAAAAACACCAGGTAAGAGTTTTTAAGGTCATACGGCAATTTTTTTTTGGAAAATTAAAACAGAATCGTTGCAGAATGACCAGCCATTTCTAGACTTTAAATAAGCTGTGTAATGTCCTGATGTTATTGAAGGGCCGTCATGATATATAATTGCTGCAGTTACAAAAGTCCTTCCTGATATTGACAACTGCGAAGCTACAACATTTTTAATTAAAGTTGTCAATTTTGTTCCATCAGGCCTACATCGTTGGAACATTAAAATGACATACTGGCCATATGTTCGTATAAATAATGTGGACATCATTTCAGATTTACATTGGCTACACTCCATGTTGTGATCAGCTGCTTTTACTAGCTTATTAAAGGAGACTGATTTACTGTCTAGCAAAGTTAAATATATAAATCTTTCTGAGTCTACACTAGTAGTACTTGATACCATACAGTTCTCGCAGTCATGCTGCCATTGATAAGAAAGCCCAAACAGCTGATCTACATCTACACCTTCAGCATGCAATACATCAAGCATATACATTAAAAACTCCTGACAATCTTGCTGAATATTTTGAGAGAATTGTGTTTGGCCTGAACATCTGTCTAACAGATTTCGAATTTCAGACACACTTTCTATGTTTCTTCTATCAGTGCTACATTTCTCTAACACAGAATTTAACAAACTGCAAAATCTTTGATCAGAATTGACCACAATCTCTTCTTTTACATTTTCTAGAGAAAACAAAACATTAACCACTACATTAGCATAGCAGTTGACACCAGAACTGTTTTCAAATTGAAAACCAACAACATCTTCAACAGAATCCTTTTTGTTTCTGCTTGTAATTTTAGGTTCATCGACTTTTCGTCTTTTTGCTACAACCTCCCCAGTATTGGTCACATTTCTTCGTTTCCGGCCTACCACACGTTTCTCAAACAAAGGATACTGAGGCAAATGTGGCGCATACTCTCTTCTTAACCTATTGTATTCCTTAACACAATCTAGATCTGCACAAATGTTTGTGACATCACACTCAATCAAGTACAATCCCGATAAAGTTCTAACTCGTGACAATGCCACATATGCCATACCCTCCTTGAACACAGAACTGCCAATATTCACCAATGCACAGTCTACACTTAAACCTTGCGATTTATGGATTGTCACCGCATATGCCAAGCAAACAGGAAACTGCTTACGGCGAACATATAAGTCTTTTACAAGCAAAAATCTAGCAGAGCAACGACCAATTAGCTGTACTTCCTCAATGCCATCAAATTTAATTTTTAAAAATTCAATTCCATCTCTATTTCTGTATTTTACAAAATAAACAACATTACCCATTGATCCATTTACCAGACCTCTTTCAACATGTAAATTCCTTCTTAAAATTATACGGCAGTTCAAGCACGCATTCAGAGTCTTTTCAAAACCTGCAGTTTTAGATATACTCTTCTCTAATGAATCCAATTTTGTTTTCAGATTCTCAGACAAAATAATTGTTGATCCCATATGCTCTACTCTGTCAATAGCTTCCAGTTTCACAATCTCTTGCTTTTCTAAATGCAACATTTTGTTGTTGAATTTGGCACATTCTGCAAGAGTTGGCATCAAACATATTCCAGATTTCTTATCAGTAATTTTCTGAAAAATATTCTCAGGCACAACATCTTGTTCTGGATATAAATTTGATAGTAATCGTGCATGTAAAGCTTCTTTCCCATGCTCGGTCACTTTTCCAATTCTAACATCTTGTAGAATAGTCTTGTAAACTTCATCCTTCGCCTGACGCATATTTTCATGCAGTTCAGCATAATTGAAGTTTAACCATATATTGACGTTGCCAATGCTGCCTAGGCACTTCCTGGTATCTTCATGCGTGAGCATTTTGAACACAGGTTGCCCTTTCACTGGTGTCAGCTGCAGAAGATCTCCGAAAACAATGATGTGTTTGCCACCAAATAACACATCATACTCTGTTTTGAGAACTTCTTGCATTCTCAAATGCACAAAGGCAAGCATGACATTGGAAACCATGCTTACTTCGTCAATGATAAGAAGTTTCATTTTCCTCAAGATTCTTGAAACTTCAAAACAAGCATCTCCAGATAGCTTGTGATATTGTAATTTGTTGTCATGCTCCACTGGCAGCATCAGTAAACGATGTAAAGTAATCCCTTTAATGTTATGTGCTGCCAGTCCAGTTGGAGCGGTGACAACACAAGACAGCGATGACTCTGTCCTTTCCTGCAAATAGCATGAAATTGCTTTAATGAGGAAACTTTTTCCAGTTCCCGCTTCTCCACTCACGTACAGTCGGACAGGCTTCAACGACGTACATGAGCACTCATTCTTGTCATGACTTAATCCATGATCAATTTGCATGGTAACTTCGTCATATATTTTCCTCTGCTCAACGTTGAGTTGTCTTTCCAACGGATTGGTGTCACTACAACGCATGCTTTTACCACGCATGCCTTTACAACGCGGTTTTTACCACGCAGTCCATTACAACGCATAATGCTTTTAGGCGCTGGATAGTGAATTATTTAATTTACTATTCCAACTCCAGTCCCCGTGGATAGCAGGGAAGGTGTTGGATAGTATATTAAATACATTCCCTATCCTAGAGCGCCCCCCAGCGCATTGCGTTGTAATGGTTTGCGTGGTAAAAGTTGCGATGTAATGGTAGTGCGTTGTAAAAAATTCGTTGTAACCGTGCTACACCCTTTCCAACTCTTCTAAGTTAACCGCATCCTCCTGAGCATGTGCCATGGCTCTTTCCACTTCATTCATGGCAGTGGCAGCTTCATTTTCGATAACAGGTCCTCCTAGTGGATCCTGATCAATGAAGCAGAACTCTGACTGTCCTGAGAACTGTCTCTGGCAATCTCGGCTGCAATCGTTGCTTCCTGCTCAATTTCCGCATTCAACATTTCTACATATTTGGGAAAAGCAGGACATTCTATGGTCTCCTTGGCGGCATTGAAAGAGTCTTCGTAACAGAGGAAATCTCCAAGCAGTTTCTCTTCTGCACGCCAAGGCTTGAAAAGTTGCAAAAGTGCTAAATAGAAAAACTCCTTTTTTTCAGGAGATTCGCCACTCAATTTTCGATGGTTTACCAAGTGGCATTTTCTTTGCTTGACCAGACATCCCTCACTTCCTATAACAGCATACACTCCTTTCTCAGTATCTTCTTTGATGTTCCTCTTGAATATGTAATTTTGAAGAACCTCATACAGACAAACATTGTCGAGGTGACTGCTTCTATTTGGATAATATGTATCCAACATGTTGGTCTTCAAAATGTCGGTACTGTTTGGCTCCTTTTCCGCCAAATACTCAATTTCCCGCACAGGTTTCAGAACTCGATTACGCGTTGCAGCAAGACCAAGACTCGCCCAAACGATACTCCTGGACTTGGCATAGAGACTTGCTGAAGACAACCGGTCAGAGCATTCGTAAGCTCCAATTTCTCGATGCGACAACATCTTCAGACTGAAACTGTACAACTTCTTGCTGAGGCTCTTTTCATGGGAAATGTCCTCCCACATATCCTTCAATTCTGTCTTCTCTTTTTTGGTGATGTAAGACGTCACATACCGAGCCACAGCCATACAGTTATCAGCCACAAACTGTATATACATGTTAGCATTCCACATGGACAAAATCACCGGGTTGTAGTCGTTGATGTACTTGGACTCTTCGTTCCTCTTCAAATTGAATGTGTTTTTAGGTGATTTCTTCATGACATTATGTCGCAGCGAAGACATCAAACTGTTTACTCTTCCTTTAGAAATCACCGGTCGTGGAAAGCCGAAACGACATTTGGTGTAGAACTTGTCCTTGTTTCGGAATTTACGACGGCAGTACTTTCCACATCGATGGCTTTGGAAACGCAGAACTTTTTCTCTTAGGCTTTTCTTCTCCTTTGCGTTTGGAACAGCACACGTAGAATACTGTTGGATGAAACTCATCACTGAGTCTTCTGGATCCGTTCCAAATTTAGGTGCATCCTTGATCCACAGCAACATATGTATATGAGGAGCACCTCTTGCTTGGTACTCCTTTCTCCAGAAGAAATCCAACACCTCTCCAAGAGGTGGATTCTTCTTATTCATGATGAAAGACATCATAGCTTCAAATCTATGATTGAAGTACCTACATACATTGACTGGATCCAAAGAGCACAGTTCTCCGGGTGTCTTGAATTCGATGTTATCTACGTTAGCATTTGCCTCTCGTAGAAATTCAAGTAAGTCTTCCCAGCCATACTCGGCACAGCTCAGAGTGAGGAACCATGTGGGAGTACCTAAGTTCCTCAGCATACATTTTAAATCAGCATGACGACGGTACCAGTACTCATTAGTACCACGCTGACACGCCATGAGATTAATCAGGTGAGAATCCAAAATACTGTCTTGGACATTGACTTTATCCATAAAGTCACTTGCCGAGATGTTTTGCATGTGTATACCACTTTTCAAGATGTGGTTCACTGCATATGACAGTCCAGACAGATCGCTTTCAAACAGGAGATGAAACAAATAGGGAATGCATTGTCGAAACCTAGCATCTCCTGCATACAATCGCAAAGTCCGGTATTCAGAAGCAGGAATTTGATGAGGTCGCTCATCATATCTTCCTCCCTGACCTGTTGGAAAAAGCTGTGGGAAACACCGAGCTTCCAAACTTTCCTCCCAAACACTAATGGGACTCCCTTTGGCTTGTTTCATTTGAAACAACTCAATAGCATTCCCCATGACTTCCTTGGAATGCAAAGGATGAACACTATAATGTTCATATATTTCTTCACTAGTGAGGGTTCTACTTTCTAAATTTGACCAGCACACAAATCGCTATCCTCTTCCTCACTTACTTCCTCTTCTGCAACATATACATTCTTATAGTATTTATTATTTTTTTTCAAATACAATGTTGCCTTTTTAACTTTCCTAACATCTACTAAATCTTGCCATATTTTCTTATTCTTTGTCGGAACCCCATTAACTAAGATAGCCAGAGGATCCTCTTCCACTTTTTCTACTCCAATTGTGTTAATGTTTTTCTTCAAATCTAGAGGCAAATAAACAACTCTTCCCTTTAATCCTCTCTGTAAATCTGATGGAGGCAATTTCCCTGTCTTTGGCTCCATTCTTACAATAGCCTGAAAGGGATGGATACTTTGAATCAAAATAGATTCATAAGTATTTAAATCCTTCAATTCAGAAGGAATCTCAACCAATTCCAGATTATTATGAACTGCTCTAGCAGGCATCTGGTTTTGATTTAATTTGCAACAACAATAAGTACACACACGTTGATCAAATCCCAAATCAAAACAATTTTCTACCATCAAGTATGTTGCAAAATCCTTCCATTCACTATTATTTTCCCTTTCACTTTTTGCATATAAATCCACTAACTTAGTCTGATTCTTATAATAAGTGCGTCGACAACACACACAAGTGAAATTAGGCCTCTCACTTGATTTCACCTGAAACGTCGCAATTTCCCTCTGGAAATTATCTGTACTGGAAACCTGTACACTATCTTCCACATTACCCTCTTCTTCTGGGTCAATTTCAACATTCTCCTCTTTACTTCCAAAGTAACAAAACTCAATTTCTTCACATATGTTCTTCACATCTATTTCAGAACCATGCAAAAGAGCAGCGCATAATTGTTTAAGCATAATTGCTGGACTCTTAGCATAATACAACATTCTAACTAATTTCCTCACTTTATTATGATGCACTGCTAGCATCCTGAAATGATGAAAAACACTCTAGCATACTCTCCTGGAAAGACAAGCCAGTGAATGACCATGCAAACCTGTCACTTCTCTCACTCTGCAAGGATCTAATTCTTGCAACAACCTTATTTTCTGCTTCAAACTTTTCTTATTAAATGACCGTACAAAATCACAAAGCAAATTGATGGAATCCTGTCGCACACTACAAATACTACTACACTTCCAGGTGTACACAGGACCCTTAGCACGTCTTCCTAAAACCTCATTACCTAACACCTCTTCTGTCTCTGTTGTCACAAGTTTTTCTTTTTCAACTGGACAACCATCTTTCACTTCATAAGCACGACCACTGGTGTCAACTGCATGCACCAAATCATTATCCTGGAAATAACTCTCCTCATTAAAAAATGCCTCACAGCTTGAACTATGCATCCATTCTCCAGAAAAAACTTCACAAAAATTACTACGATTAACTATTCTCTTCCATCTACTATTTCTTTTGAAATCATAAATTGCCTTGTTTAGCTTCCTAATTCTATTGAAAATCAAAATAAATAACTTACGTTTAATTTCAAATGCCTGATCAATAACTTTCTCAACTTTTTTTTTTCTCTTATAAAAAACCAGTTTCTGTTGACCTTTCTTAATATTTTTTAACAAATTGCCAATTATCCTGTTGCGGAACATTCGTTTACGAATGTCCCTAAACTGTTGTTTCCTTCTACTATCATGCACAGAGTTATCTCTTGCTCTAGCAGTAACATTTTTGATTGGCCTTTCCTTTCCATTTGATTTGCTTCTCTTTTTATGGACTGAAACATTTTCTGTAGTAATATTTTTTTTACTACACATATTTCTTATGAAATATTTTGTGCTCTTACCCGGTGCTTTCTTCGTGACTTGACAAATCTTTTTGTTAGAGGACTGCTGCTTATTTTGTTTCACCTGCTGTCTTTGACGTTTTGCAGCCTTTCTCTGTCTTTCTATTGTTGGCATGGTGAAATCTTGAAATGATCTGCAGTTGAATCTGTGGTAAAATATAATAAAAAATGTTATTAACCATTATTACCAAACAGTAAATCAATAACAGTGATCAAAAACTTAACACACTACTTGACATTTTAAATAGAAGATTTTTTAGTCCTTGGCAAATTTACAATACAGAAATAGCAGAAAAGAAATGACATTTTTATTTATGTTACCTGTGCTATTTTATATGTGAATCTGATCTAATTTTATGAGCATATTTTAATATTTTATTGAAGACACTACACATACCCTGTTTTTGAAGGTGTCTTTATTTTTAAATTAAACGGTTTACATTTTTACTTTTTATTAATTATACATTTTAAAAATAAATGTTTATATTTCCATAGGCTCAAGCAGGTCAGCTTCAAACCCTATGTCATATAATTCGGACAAATCTGCATCCTCATCACGCTCTTCTTCATCCTCAGGATTTAAATCATCCAATGGATCAACATCCACTGATGTTTCAATTACAAGTTCAATGATGAGGTCAAAATCAACTGATTGCAGATTGTCGCTCATGTTGATGTTGTCTTTATCTTTAAAGAAAGATAACAACAATGAGATGTTGCAGAGTAAGAGACAAATCTCAGAGATTATAATAGTAAAATTGTTTAACAAGAGTAATATTTTGCAGCTATTATTTAGCCATGTCCAGCAATGCTGATCAGGTGAAGACTATGTCTAATTTTTCAGTGAACAGGACTCATCTCTTCTTAACCTTGGATAAGCCTCACCGACTCTGTGTGTCCTGCACATACTTAAATGTAAAGGGGCAGATTTATGTTAAATGGCACATCCCCAGGCATGCACCAGTTAACGTGCACCGCTGCTCTGCCACCCATGGTGTGCCGTATTTACAATCAGATAGGAGAAAGCTGCGTCAAAACCCTGCGCCTGCTTTAAGCAGGCATAGGTCTTGACGCAACATTGTGGAGATGGGGCACCCCTGAGCCTTGCTTGAGCTGCATCGCACTTGCGATACAACTCCAGCAATCACTACCTTTACAGCACAGATACATCACGCATCTGTGCCATTTTTGCCCCATGATGCCCCGCATTGTAAATGCAGCACACCATGGGTGGCGGAACAGCGGCGCAGGATGACTGACACATCCCTGGTGATGCACCAGTCATCATAAATCTATCCCTAAGCTTCTTATCTTGTTACAGATGAACCGCCATATGTACCATCAAACTATTTTGCATTTCCTAAATAGCGAATTTTAAGGAATAAATAGCAATTCTTTACCATTCCTAATTTGCAATGAGCAAATTGCTAATTGCAAGTTACCCATTCATTTCCATGGGCTAGGAGCCTCATAGGAATGAAGGTTTAATTTGCGATTAGCAATTTGCTCATCACAAATTAGGAATTTGTCCAAGGGTGCAGGGGTGTCTCAAGAACACCCTGCTGCACCCCTAAAAAAGAAATTTGGGGGCATATGGCACACATACATGCCCTAAGGGCATGTGTTGGCGTCAAATGGGACCTTTTGTTTTTTTGAAAAAAAGCTTTTTGAAAAGAATTCACAAATTACCACCAATTTACCACAATAGTTTCCAAATCCTTAATGTCATTTTTTTACATATTTTTTGTTTGATACATTGCATTTAAGTAATCGCAAAATTTGCAAATCCTTCAGTGCAATCGCAAAATAAGGAATAGCAAATTTTGCTACTCCTTATTTTGCATCAAACTTGTTTGATACATACCATTTGTCTAATTAACATTCGCAAAGGCCGAAATTCGCAGAATTTTGATCTTTGCGAATGCTAATTAGCTTGATACATATGGCCCCAAATGAGGCCTGTCTTGCAACATGGTGCATCTTTTGCATCACTGCTGCATTGGTTTCATGTGGTACGTTTTTTTTACACCATGACATATCTGCCTAAATGCATCAATTTGTAATTTTGTCGCCTCATAGCAAATCTTTTGCACCGCCGCTGCATCATAAAAGTGACGCACAGTGGCGCAAAAGAGGCATACACCTATCATAAATCTGTCCCTAGCATTTTAAATGATTAATCCAGGATGACGATAAGGTGTGGCCTACCCAAAGGTTTGTTTAAGGTGAGGCCTACTCAGGATTGCAGATTAAAGTTACGCTTGATGAAGAATACAGAGGAGATAATACATGTAAAGGCCTACCAATGAAGTAAGTGATTTGCACTTTATTTCGCCAGTCATCATAAATGTATCCCTAAGCTTCTTATCTTGTTACAGATGAACCACCATATGTACCATCAAACTATTTTGCATTTCCTAAATAGCGAATTTTAAGGAATAAATAGCAATTCTTTACCATTCCTAATTTGCAATGAGCAATTTGCTAATTGCAAATTACCCATTCATTTCCATGGGCTAGGAGGCTCATAGGAATGAAGGTGCAATTTGCGATTAGCAATTAGCTCATCACAAAATAGGAATTTTTCCAAGGGTGCAGGGGTGTCTCAAGAACACCCTGCTGCACCCCCTGAAAAAGAAATTTGGGGGCATATGGCGCACATACATGCCCTAAAGGCATGTATGGGCGTCATATGGCACCTTTTGTTTTTTGGAAAAAAAGCTTTTTGAAAAGAATTCACAAATTACCACCAACTAGAAGTTGGTGGTAGTTTCCAAATCCTTAATGTCATTTTTTTACATATTTTTTGTTTGATACATTGCATTTAAGTAATCGCAAAATTTGCAAATCCTTCAGTGCAATCGCAAAATAAGGAATAGCAAATTTTGCTATTCCTTATTTTGCATCAAACTTGTTTGATACATACCATTTGTCTAATTAGCATTCGCAAAGGCCGAAATTCGCAGAATTTTGATCTTTGCGAATGCTAATTAGCTTGATACATATGGCCCCAAGTGAGGCCTGTCTTGCAACATGGTGCATCTTTTGCATCACTGCTGCATCGGTTTCATGTGGTACGTTTTTTTTACACCATGACATATCTGCCTAAATGCATCAATTTGTAATTTTGTCACTCATAAAAGTGACGCACAGTGGCGCAAAAGAGGCATACACCTATCATAAATCTGTCCCTAGCATTTTAAATGATTAATCCAGGATGACGATAAGGTGTGGCCTATCCAGAGGTTTGTTTAAGGTGAGGCCTACTCAGGATTGCAGATTAAAGTTACGCTTGATGAAGAATACAGAAGAGATAATACATGTAAAGGCCTACCAATGAAGTAAGTGATTTGCACTTTATTTTGCCAGTCATCATAAATGTATCCCTAAGCTTCTTATCTTGTTACAGATGAACCACCATATGTACCATCAAACTATTTTGCATTTCCTAAATAGCGAATTTTAAGGAATAAATAGCAATTCTTTACCATTCCTAATTTGCAATGAGCAAATTGCTAATTGCAAATTACCCATTCATTTCCATGGGCTAGGAGGCTCATAGGAATGAAGGTTGCAATTTGCGATTAGCAATTACCTCATCACAAAATAGGAATTTTTTCAAGGGTGCAGGGGTATCTCAAGAACACCCTGCTGCACCCCTGAAAAAGAAAATTGGGGGCATATGGCACACATACATGCCCTAAGGACATGTATTGGCGTCATATGGCACCTTTTGTTTTTTGGAAAAAAATGCTTTTTGAAAAGAATTCGCAAATTACCACAAACTAGAAGTTGGTGGTAGTTTCCAAATCCTTAATGTCATTTTTTACATATTTTTTGTTTGATACATTGCATTTAAGGAATCGCAAAATTTGCAAATCCTTCAGTGCAATCGCAAAATAAGGAATAGCAAATTTTGAATTAAGGACATTTTAAGTCATTTCCACATGTGCAGTGTTTTCAAATTATGATTTGAAAATCGTTTTTGGGGAAAAGTAATGGTTTGCAAATTTATGACAAGGACATAATGGTGTATGCTTCTCTATAAGGCATTTCAGTGTCTCTGATGTCATTTTTCCCATATTACATTATAAGACCTTTCCCCATGGAGCACATTCCTTGTAAATATGCTCCCACCTGTGCATGGTGAATTTAGATTTTGACTGTTTGAGTCACATAGCCATGTTAAAAGTGACCCAAAAAAATTGCAAACGCTTTAAAAAAACACATTCATGTGTCTTAAGGACATTTTAAGTCATTTCCCCATGGACAGTGTTTTGTAAGTGGCGCAAAAGAGGCATACACCTATCATAAATCTGTCTCTAGCATTTTAAATGATTAGTTCAGGATGACGATAAGATGTGGCCTATCCAGAGGTTTGTTTAAGGTGAGGCCTACTCAGGATTGCAGATTAAAGTTACGCTTGATGAAGAATACAGAGGACATAATACATGTAAAGCTCTACCAATGAAGTAAGTGATGTCCACTTCATTGCGCCAGTCATCATAAATGTATCCCTAAGCTTCTTATCTTGTTAGACATCAACCGCCATATGTATCATATAACTATTTTGCATTTCCAAAATAGCGAATTTTAAGGAATAAATAGCGATTCTTTACCATTCCAAATTTGCGATGAGCAAATTGCTAATTGCAAATTACCCATTCATTTCCATGCGCCAGGATGCCCATATGAAAGAAGGTGCAATTTGCGATTAGCAATTAGCTCATCGCAAATTAGGAATTTTTCCAAAGGTGCAGGGGTGTCTCAATAACACCCTGCTGCACCCCTGAAAAAGAAATTTGGGGGCATATGGCGCACATAAATTTTAACAACATTCCTTTACCTCAAAAACGATTTTCAATTCATAATTTGAAAACACTGCCCACAGGGAAATTACTTAAAATGTCCTTAAGACACATGAAAGTGTTTTTTTATTGCCTTTCCAGCATGGTTGGGTCACTTTTAACATGGCTATGTAACACAAACATTTAAAATCTAAATTTGCCATGCACAGGTGGGAGCATATTTACAAGCAATTTGCGCCACAGAGAAAGGTCTTACATTAAAATGGGAAAAATAACATCAGGGACAGTCAATTGCCTTATAAAGAAGCATACACCATTATGTCCTTGTCATAAATTTAAAAACAATTCCTTTTCCCCAAAAACGATTTTCAAATCATAATTTCAAAACACTGCACATGGGAAAATTACTTAAAATGTCCTTAAGACACATAAAAGCGTTTTTTAATTCCCTTTGCAGCATGTTTGTATCACTTTTAACATGGCTATGTAACACAAACATTCAAAATCTAAATTTTCCATGCACAGGTGGGAGCATATTTACAAGCAATTTGCGCCACATAATTCATAATTTTCTCCTTAAAGCACACTATTCTCTATCTAAATTAAAGAAATATTTTCTCACCTTAGCAAATACTTTGAGTTTGAAAACAGTCTCAGAAACACACCAATTTGTCTTCAGCAGAGCAAAAGGTATGCACTCCAGAGTCTGCAGCTATCAAAAGCACAGAAATGCTGTAATTCTTCACACATATCTCTCATGTCACCCAATCAAAACTCTTCCCTCACTTTTTTTCAAATGAAAACCCTTCCCCCCTCTGCCCTTTCTGCCTTTTCTGCATGGCAACCACCTCTTGGAAGACTTCTGGTGTTTGCAAGTTCACACAACAATGTTGCAATTGAACTCTGAACTCTCAGTGCACCTGCATATCCAGTGCATTCTTTCATTTAATGATTTTTTATTGACCATTCAAAATACATCTTTCAAATAACTCATCCGTGCACCCTAACTTTCTGTTTTCAGCAATCAAAATCCACCAATCACTGTTACTGCTTCATGAACACAGAAACTCCACAGTTTTTTTCATTTTAAACTCTCATTTTTTCAACTGCCATTTCATTGCCACACTTCATCTGACTGCAGGAGAACCTTCTCTCACCATGTTTTCTGTCTGGATTGTTGGACATAGTTATATTCACTGGGCTCAAAGGTACGCTGAAAACAGGAATTTACCTAACCTCAATTTACAAGATGTGGAAATTAAGTGGTTTGGCCACAGAGGATTAAAATGTCACCAATTGATACCATTGGTGAAAACCTTTATGCATTTGCCCAAACCTGACCTGTTAATTGTGCACTGTGGAGGTAATGACTTGGGCACTTTGACTGGTGTAGGTCTGGAAATGCTTTTAAAGGACACCTTTGAGCAATTAATGGCACTTTTTCCTCAGACTGCCTTGGTATATTCAAATATATGCCAAAGACAGAAATGGAGGTGGTCAAACCAATTTTGTCCACAAATTGAGAATTCGAGGAAGCATGTAAACAAATCTGTTTCAGCTTACATGAGAGACCATGGAATGGGCTCCCTGTACAACAATAACTTGCGTTACTACATGCAAGATATCTACAGAGGAGATGGAGTTCACTTCTCAGATGAGGGCAACAGAATTTTCACTCTGAATTTAAGAATGTGCATTGGTACCTACTTATAAGTACCTAAATGTACCATAAACCCAAAAGCTCTTCTCAGAGCTACCCTACATCTGATCACTCACAATTATTATTTTTCCTCTAACTTTTTTCACTAATTTTCAACAAAGTACGCTCCCTGGGACGCTACCCGGTACGCGAACCGGGAGCTAACCTCGCGAATTTTTTTTAAAAAAATGTTTTTTTTTCGCACATATAAGCCTCCTCAGCCACCCTCACAAAACCTAGGGGGTCAAGATAAGTCTACCGTGCCCCCTTCTAACCATTCTGAACATTATTTGCCCTCCATTTTGTATCTTAATTCGACCGAAACACAAAATGGTGGACTCCCGTAACGCTTAAGGTTCGCGAACCGGGGCGCTCAACGGTTCGCGTACCGGGTCGCTCCCTGGGAAGCGCACCATCAAAAAAGGTGGGAAAGTAGTTCACAGAAAAGCCACTGGAGACAATTTCACCAAATATAGATTAGCTCATACTACATACCAATCCCTACCATTTTCACAAATTTGATTGGAATTCCATTTAGCCATTTAGCCTGTAGACCTCTCTAAATACCGTGAGGTAAATTACTTCACAAAACACATCTGAAGTGTTGGAATTGACAACCAATTAATATGTTACTTTCATTTTCAACTTTTTTTACCTGACATTTCATTGGTTATATACCTGAATATATATAAAGGAAGAGAAGAAAACACAGCCATTTTGACTACTACTTCTTGGTGTACATTTCAATAGGATTTTCACTAATTCCTTCAACTTCTTTCTAAAGGTAAGTTTTTATTTTTAAAACTGAAGCATATTGTGCACTATAAGTTAATATGGTAAACTTTTTCTGATAGTTATATACTATCCCTCTGTAGTAGTTATAGATTTAGATAGACTTCTCTGTTATAGTTATGGATGGAGTTAGGCTTCTCTTGTATAATTATGAATTTACTTACGTTAAATCACATACACTTTTTTATATTCCTACTTCCACTCTGATACTATACACTGCCCAAAGATAAATTCACTGATAAAAACTGCCTATCTAAAATTAATCCCAACAGTGCCCTATCTCTACTAATATATATTTTTTTAATCTAAATTTCAGGCAAAATGGAAGGCGAACAGAAAGTTGAATTTCAAATTGTCCTGCAAGAGAGCAGCCAAGAAATCATTGATGAAAATGATATTGAATTTTTCGATGAAACTTTAGACAAAGAACTACTGCAATGTATACAAGCAGTAGATAACCTCCTTGAAAATGAGGACATTTTACACCCTCAGAGACTACAATGTATATTCAATGATAATTATGAAATTTCTGACAATGAAATGTTAGAAAGTTTAATAAATTATGAAACACAATCACAATAAAAAAAATGCTTAAAAAATAAAGAAAATAAAAAATAATCAACAAAACCAACAATCAATTAACATACAGCATTTGAAAAGTCTATCATTCATTTTTCATTGTAGTACGCTGCCTAGAACGCTTCCCGGTTCGCGGACCGGGCGCTACCCACGCAAAAAAACAAAAAAAAAATTATTTTTTTTTTGCCCCGCGGGGCCCTTTTAAAGCCTCCACATTAAACCTAGGGGGTCAGGGGTTCATTGTAGTACGCTGCCTAGAACGCTTCCCGGTTCGCGGACCGGGCGCTACCCACGCAAAAAAACAAAAAAAATGTATTTTTTTTTTGCCCCGCGGGGCCCTTTTAAAGCCTCCACATTAAACCTAGGGGGTCAGGGAGGATCTACTATGCCCCCTTATGGTTATTTCCCCCTTTGTTTTGGCCTCCTCTTGTCTCTCAATCCTACCGAGAGACAAGATGGCGGCCGCTCCGGACTGTTTAGAATGTTGACAGACACCGGAGAGCCAATCAGCTTCGCTACGCGAAGTTCCGGTACGCTTAAGGTCCGCGGACCGGAGCGCTGCCTGGAGCGCGCTTACAGATATATATCTTTTTTTAAACGTTAATTTCTCAAAATCCACTGGAGCACATATATTGAGACCTACAAAAGGCACATCGGGCTACCAGTCCCTACAATTTTGCCAAGTTTCATGCAAATCCATTCAGCCGTTCGGGCTAAAAGTGAGGCCAACCGCCCTATGGAAAATTGCATGGGGAAAACACGTTTTGGGACCCCCCTTTTTTCTCGGCCCCCCCTTGACAAAACCTCCCCAAATTTCCAGGGGCTGCTCAGAAACAAAATGTTCCATTTTCCAGGAAATTTCAGCCAATTCCGTCCACAAACGCCAAAGTTATTAGACATAGAATTTTCAAAAATCCCATAGGGAAAAAATCCTAACTATATATACCTACTGGCGACCGCCAGTAGGTAATATATATATATATATATATATTAGGTAGGTATATATAGTTAGGATTTTTTCCCTATGGGATTTTTGAAAATTCTATGTCTAATAACTTTGGCGTTTGTGGACGGAATTGGCTGAAATTTTCTGGAAAATGGAACATTGTGTTTCTGAGCAGCCCTTGGAAATTTGGGGGGGTTTCGTCAAGGGGGGGCCGAGAAAAAAGGGGGGTCCCAAAACGTGTTTTTAACATTGAGTTTTCCATAGTGCGGTTGGCCTCACTTTTAGCCCGAACGGCTGAATGGATTTGCATGAAACTTGGCAAAATTGTAGGGACTGGTAGCCCGATGTGCCTTTTCTAGGTCTCAATATATGTGCTCCAGTGGATTTTGAGAAATTAACGTTTAAAAAAAGATATATATCTGTAAGCGCGCTCTGGGCAGCGCTCCGGTCCGCGGACCTTAAGCGTACCGGAACTTCGCGTAGCTAAGCTGATTGGCTCTCCGGTGTCTGTCAACATTCTAAACAGTCCGGAGCGGCCGCCATCTTGTCTCTCGGTAGGATTGAGAGACAAGAGGAGGCCAAAACAAAGGCGAAAATGACCATAAGGGGGCATACTAGATCCTCCCTGACCCCCTAGGTTTAATGTGGAGGTTTTAAAAGGGCCCCGCGGGGCAAAAAAAACAAAACAATTTTTTTGTTTTTTTTTGCGTGGGGAGAGCCCGGTCCGCGAACCGGGAAGCGTTCTGGGCAGCGTACTGCAATGAAAAATGAATGATAGACTTTTCAAATGCTGTATGTTAATTGATTGTTGTTTTTGTTGATTATTTTTTATTTTCTTTATTTTTTAAGCATTTTTTTTTATTGTGATTGTGTTTCATAATTTATTAAACTTTCTAACATTTCATTGTCAGAAATTTCATAATTATCATTGAATATACATTGTAGTCTCTGAGGGTGTAAAATGTCCTCATTTTCAAGGAGGTTATCTACTGCTTGTACACATTGCAGTAGTTCTTTGTCTAAAGTTTCATCGAAAAATTCAATATCATTTTCATCATTGATTTCTTGGCTGCTCTCTTGCAGGACAATTTGAAATTCAACTTTCTGTTCGCCTTCCATTTTGCCTGAAATTTAGATTAAAAAAATATATATTAGTAGAGATAGGGCACTGTTGGGATTAATTTTAGATAGGCAGTTTTTATCAGTGAATTTATCTTTGGGCAGTGTATAGTATCAGAGTGGAAGTAGGAATATAAAAAAGTGTATGTGATTTAACGTAAGTAAATTCATAATTATACAAGAGAAGCCTAACTCCATCCATAACTATAACAGAGAAGTCTATCTAAATCTATAACTACTACAGAGGGATAGTATATAACTATCAGAAAAAGTTTACCATATTCACTTATAGTGCACAATATACTTCAGTTTTAAAAATAAAAACTTACCTTTAGATAGAAGTTGAAGGAATTAGTGAAAATCCTATTGAAATGTACACCAAGAAGTAGTAGTCAAAATGGCTGTGTTTTCTTCTCTTCCTTTATATATATTCAGGTATATAACCAATCAAATGTCAGGTAAAAAAAGTAGAAAATGAAAGTAACATTTTAATTGGTTGTCAATTCCAACACTTCAGATGTGTTTTGTGAAGTAATTTACCTCACGGTATTTAGAGAGGTCTACAGGCTAAATGGCTAAATGGAATTCCAATCAAATTTGTGAAAATGGTAGGGATTGGTATGTAGTATGAGCTAGTCTATATTTGGTGAAATTGTCTCCAGTGGCTTTTCTGTGAACTACTTTCCCACCTTTTTTGATGGTGCGCTTCCCAGGGAGCGACCCGGTACGCGAACCGTTGAGCGCCCCGGTTCGCGAACCTTAAGCGTAACGGGAGTACACCATTTTGTGTTTCGGTCGAATTAAGATACAAGATGGAGGGCAAATAATGTTCAGAATGGGTAGAAGGGGGCACGGTAGACTTATCTTGACCCCCTAGGTTTTGTGAGGGTGGCTGAGGATCCCATATGTGCGAAAAAAAAACATTTTTTTTAAAAATTTCGCGAGGTTAGCTCCCGGTTCGCGTACCGGGTAGCACCCCAGGGAGCGTACTTTGTTGAAAATTAGTGAAAAATGTTAGAGTAAAATAATTATTGTGAGTGATCAGATGTAGGGTAGCTCTGAGAAGAGCTTTTGGGTTTATGGTACATTTAGGTACTTATAAGTAGGTACCAATGCACATTCTTAAATTCAGAGTGAAAATTCTGTTGCCCTCATCTGAGAAGTGAACTCCATCTCCTCTGTAGATATCTTGCATGTAGTAACGCAAGTTATTGTTGTACAGGGAGCCCATTCCATGGTCTCTCATGTAAGCTGAAACAGATTTTTTACATGCTTCCTCGACTTCTCAATTTGTGGACAAAATTGGTTTGACCACCTCCATTTCTGTCTTTGGCATATATTTGAATATACCAAGGCAGTCTGAGGAAAAAGTGCCATTAATTGCTCAAAGGTGTCCTTTAAAAGCATGTCCAACAATCCAGACAGAAAACATGGTGAGAGAAGGTTCTCCTGCAGTCAGATGAAGTGTGGCAATGAAATGGCAGTTGAAAAAATGAGAGTTTAAAATGAAAAAAACTGTGGAGTTTCTGTGTTCATGAAGCAGTAACAGTGATTGGTGGATTTTGATTGCTGAAAACAGAAAGTTAGGGTGCACGGATGAGTTATTTGAAAGATGTATTTTGAATGGTCAATAAAAAATCATTAAATGAAAGAATGCACTGGATATGCAGGTGCACTGAGAGTTCAGAGTTCAATTGCAACATTGTTGTGTGAACTTGCAAACACCAGAAGTCTTCCAAGAGGTGGTTGCTATGCAGAAAAGGCATGAAATGGCAGAGGGGGGAAGGGTTTTCATTTGAAAAAAAGTGAGGGAAGAGTTTTGATTGGGTGACATGAGAGATATGTGTGAAGAATTACAGCATTTCTGTGCTTTTGATAGCTGCAGACTCTGGAGTGCATACCTTTTGCTCTGCTGAAGACAAATTGGTGTGTTTCTGAGACTGTTTTCAAACTCAAAGTATTTGCTAAGGTTGAGAAAATATTTATTTAATTTAGATAGAGAATAGTGTGCTTTAAGGAGAAAATTATGAATTATGTGGCGCAAATTGCTTGTAAATATGCTCCCACCTGTGCATGGCAAATTTAGATTTTAAATGTTTGTGTTACATAGCCATGTTAAAAGTGACCCAACCATGCTGGAAAGGCAATAAAAAAACACTTTCATGTGTCTTAAGGACATTTTAAGTAATTTCCCTGTGGGCAGTGTTTTCAAATTATGAATAGAAAATCGTTTTTGAGGTAAAGGAATGTTGTTAAAATTTATGTGCGCCATATGCCCCCAAATTTCTTTTTCAGGGGTGCGGCAGGGTGTTATTGAGACACCCCTACACCTTTGGAAAAATTCCTAATTTGCGATGAGCTAATTGCTAATTGCAAATTGCACCTTCTTTCATATGGGCATCCTGGCGCATGGAAATGAATGGGTAATTTGCAATTAGCAATTTGCTCATCGCAAATTTGGAATGGTAAAGAATCGCTATTTATTCCTTAAAATTCGCTATTTTGGAAATGCAAAATAGTTATATGATACATATGGCGGTTGATGTCTAACAAGATAAGAAGCTTAGGGATAGATTTATGATGACTGGCGCAATGAAGTGGACATCACTTACTTCATTGGTAGAGCTTTACATGTATTATGTCCTCTGTATTCTTCATCAAGCGTAACTTTAATCTGCAATCCTGAGTAGGTCTCACCTTAAACAAACCTCTGGATAGGCCACATCTTATCGTCATCCTGAATTAATCATTTAAAATGCTAGGGACATATTTATGATAGGTGTATGCCTCTTTTGCGCCACTTACAAAACACTGTCCATGGGGAAATGACTTAAAATGTCCTTAAGACACATGAATGTGTTTTTTTAAAGCGTTTGCAATTTTTTTGGGTCACTTTTAACATGGCTATGTGACTCAAACAGTCAAAATCTAAATTCACCATGCACAGGTGGGAGCATATTTACAAGGAATGTGCTCCATGGGGAAAGGTCGTATAATGTAATATGGGAAAAATGACATCAGAGACACTGAAATGCCTTATAGAGAAGCATACACCATTATGTCCTTGTCATAAATTTGCAAACCATTACTTTTCCCCAAAAACGATTTTCAAATCATAATTTGAAAACACTGCACATGTGGAAATGACTTAAAATGTCCTTAATTCAAAATTTGCTATTCCTTATTTTGCGATTGCACTGAAGGATTTGCAAATTTTGCGATTCCTTAAATGCAATGTATCAAACAAAAAATATGTAAAAAATGACATTAAGGATTTGGAAACTACCACCAACTTCTAGTTGGTGGTAATTTGCGAATTCTTTTCAAAAAGCATTTTTTTCCAAAAAACAAAAGGTGCCATATGACGCCCATACATGCCCTTAGGGCATGTATGTGCGCCATATGCCCCCAAATTTCTTTTTCAGGGGTGCAGCAGGGTGTTCTTGAGATACCCCTGCACCCTTGAAAAAATTCCTATTTTGTGATGAGCTAATTGCTAATCGCAAATTGCACCTTCATTCCTATGAGCCTCCTAGCCCATGGAAATGAATGGGTAATTTGCAATTAGCAAATTGCTCATTGCAAATTAGGAATGGTAAAGAATTGCTATTTATTCCTTAAAATTCGCTATTTAGGAAATGCAAAATAGTTTGATGGTACATATGGTGGTTCATCTGTAACAAGATAAGAAGCTTAGGGATACATTTATGATGACTGGCGAAATAAAGTGCAAATCACTTACTTCATTGGTAGGCCTTTACATGTATTATCTCTTCTGTATTCTTCATCAAGCGTAACTTTAATCTGCAATCCTGAGTAGGCCTCACCTTAAACAAACCTCTGGATAGGCCACACCTTATCGTCATCCTGGATTAATCATTTAAAATGCTAGGGACAGATTTATGATAGGCGTATGCCTCTTTTGCGCCACTGTGCGTCACTTTTATGATGCAGCGGCGGTGCAAAAGATTTGCTATGAGGCGACAAAATTACAAATTGATGCTTTTAGGCAGATATGTCATGGTGTAAAAAAAACGTACCACATGAAACCGATGCAGCAGTGATGCAAAAGATGCACCATGTTGCAAGACAGGCCTCACTTGGGGCCATATGTATCAAGCTAATTAGCATTCGCAAAGATCAAAATTCTGCGAATTTCGGCCTTTGCGAATGCTAATTAGACAAATGGTATGTATCAAACAAGTTTGATGCAAAATAAGGAATAGCAAAATTTGCTATTCCTTATTTTGCGATTGCACTGAGGGCTTTGCAAATTTTGCGATTACTTAAATGCAATGTATCAAACAAAAAATATGTAAAAAAATGACATTAAGGATTTGGAAACTACCACCAACTTCTAGTTGGTGGTAATTTGTGAATTCTTTTCAAAAAGCTTTTTTTCCAAAAAACAAAAGGTGCCATATGACGCCCATACATGCCCTTAGGGCATGTATGTGCGCCATATGCCCCCAAATTTCTTTTTCAGGGGGTGCAGCAGGGTGTTCTTGAGACACCCCTGCAGCCTTGGAAAAATTCCTATTTTGTGATGAGCTAATTGCTAATCGCAAATTGCACCTTCATTCCTATGAGCCTCCTAGCCCATGGAAATGAATGGGTAATTTGCAATTAGCAAATTGCTCATTGCAAATTAGGAATGGTAAAGAATTGCTATTTATTCCTTAAAATTCGCTATTTAGGAAATGCAAAATAGTTTGATGGTACATATGGTGGTTCATCTGTAACAAGATAAGAAGCTTAGGGATACATTTATGATGACTGGCGAAATAAAGTGCAAATCACTTACTTCATTGGTAGGCCTTTACATGTATTATCTCTTCTGTATTCTTCATCAAGCGTAACTTTAATCTGCAATCCTGAGTTGGCCTCACCTTAAACAAACCTCTGGATAGGCCACACCTTATCGTCATCCTGGATTAATCATTTAAAATGCTAGGGACAGATTTATGATAGGTGTATGCCTCTTTTGCGCCACTGTGCGTCACTTTTATGATGCAGCGGCGGTGCAAAAGATTTGCTATGAGGCGACAAAATTACAAATTGATGCTTTTAGGCAGATATGTCATGGTGTAAAAAAAACGTACCACATGAAACCGATGCAGCAGTGATGCAAAAGATGCACCATGTTGCAAGACAGGCCTCACTTGGGGCCATATGTATCAAGCTAATTAGCATTCGCAAAGATCAAAATTCTGCGAATTTCGGCCTTTGCGAATGCTAATTAGGCAAATGGTATGTATCAAACAAGTTTGATGCAAAATAAGGAATAGCAAAATTTGCTATTCCTTATTTTGCGATTGCACTGAAGGATTTGCAAATTTTGCGATTACTTAAATGCAATGTATCAAACAAAAAATATGTAAAAAAATGACATTAAGGATTTGGAAACTACCACCAACTTCTAGTTGGTGGTAATTTGTGAATTCTTTTCAAAAAGCTTTTTTTCCAAAAAACAAAAGGTGCCATATGACGCCCATACATGCCCTTAGGGCATGTATGTGTGCCATATGCCCCCAAATTTCTTTTTCAGGGGGTGCAGCAGGGTGTTCTTGAGACACCCCTGCACCCTTGGAAAAATTCCTATTTTGTGATGAGCTAATTGCTAATCGCAAATTGCACCTTCATTCCTATGAGCCTCCTAGCCCATGGAAATGAATGGGTAATTTGCAATTAGCAAATTGCTCATTGCAAATTAGGAATGGTAAAGAATTGCTATTTATTCCTTAAAATTCGCTATTTAGGAAATGCAAAATAGTTTGATGGTACATATGGTGGTTCATCTGTAACAAGATAAGAAGATTAGGGATAGATTTATGATGACTGGTGCATCACCAGGGATGTGTCAGTCATCCTGTGCCGCTGTTCCGCCACCCATGGTGTGCTGCATTTACAATGCGGGGCATCATGGGGCAAAAATGGCACAGATGCGTGATGTATCTGTGATGTAAAGGTAGTGATTGCTGGAGTTGTATCGCAAGTGCGATGCAGCTCAAGCAAGGCTCAGGGGTGCCCCATCTCCACAATGTTGCGTCAAGACCTATGCCTGCTTAAAGCAGGCGCAGGGTTTTGACGCAGTTTTCTCCTATCTGATTGTAAATACGGCACACCATGGGTGGCAGAGCAGCGGTGCACGTTAACTGGTGCATGCCTGGGTATGTGCCATTTAACATAAATCTGCCCCTTTACATTTAAGTATGTGCAGGACACACAGAGTCGGTGAGGCTTATCCAAGGTTAAGAAGAGATGAGTCCTGTTCACTGAAAAATTAGACATAGTCTTCACCTGATCAGCATTGCTGGACATGGCTAAATAATAGCTGCAAAATATTACTCTTGTTAAACAATTTTACTATTATAATCTCTGAAATTTGTCTCTTACTCTGCAACATCTCATTGTTGTTATCTTTCTTTAAAGATAAAGACAACATCAACATGAGTGACAATCTGCAATCAGTTGATTTTGACCTCATCATTGAACTTGTAATTGAAACATCAGTGGATGTTGATCCATTGGATGATTTAAATCCTGAGGATGAAGAAGAGCGTGATGAGGATGCAGATTTGTCCGAATTATATGACATAGGGTGGGAAGCTGACCTGCTTGAGCCTATGGAAATATAAACATTTATTTTTAAAATGTATAATTAATAAAAAGTAAAAATGTAAACCGTTTAATTTAAAAATAAAGACACCTTCAAAAACAGGTTATGTGTAGTGTCTTCAATAAAATATTAAAATATGCTCATAAAATTAGATCAGATTCACATATAAAATAGCACAGGTAACATAAATATAAATGTCATTTCTTTTCTGCTATTTCTGTATTGTAAATTTGCCAAGGACTAAAAAATCTTCTATTTAAAATGTCAAGTAGTGTGTTAAGTTTTTGATCATTGTTATTGATTTACTGTTTGGTAATAGTGGTTAATAACATTTTTTATTATATTTTACCACAGATTCAACTGCAGATCATTTCAAGATTTCACCATGCCAACAATAGAAAGACAGAGAAAGGCTGCAAAACGTCAAAGACAGCAGGTGAAACAAAATAAGCAGCAGTCCTCTAACAAAAAGATTTGTCAAGTCACGAAGAAAGCACCGGGTAAGAGCACAAAATATTTCATAAGAAATATGTGTAGTAAAAAAAATATTACTACAGAAAATGTTTCAGTCCATAAAAAGATAAGCAAATCAAATGGAAAGGAAAGGCCAATCAAAAATGTTACTGCTAGAGCAAGAGATAACTCTGTGCATGATAGTAGAAGGAAACAACAGTTTAGGGACATTCGTAAACGAATGTTCCGCAACAGGATAATTGGCAATTTGTTAAAAAATATTAAGAAAGGTCAAAGAAACTGGTTTTTTGTAAGAGAAAAAAAAGTTGAGAAAGTTATTGATCAGGCATTTGAAATTAAACGTAAGTTATTTATTTTGATAATCAATAGAATTAGGAAGCTAAACAAGGCAATTTATGATTTCAAAAGAAATAGTAGATGGAAGAGAATAGTTAATCGTAGTAATTTTTGTGAAGTTTTTTCTGGAGAATGGATGCATAGTTCAAGCTGTGAGGCATTTTTTAATGAGGAGAGTTATTTCCAGGATAATGATTTGGTGCATGCAGTTGACACCAGTGGTCGTGCTTATGAAGTGAAAGATGGTTGTCCAGTTGAAAAAGAAAAACTTGTGACAACAGAGGCAGAAGAGGTGTTAGGTAATGAGGTTTTAGGAAGACGTGCTAAGGGTCCTGTGTACACCTGGAAGTGTAGTAGTATTTGCAGTGTGCGACAGGATTCCATCAATTTGCTTTGTGATTTTGTACGGTCATTTAATAAGAAAAGTTTGAAGCAGAAAATGAAGTTGTTGCAAGAATTAGATCCTTGCAGAGTGAGAGAAGTGACAGGTTTGCATGGTCATTCACTGGCTTGTCTTTCCAGGAGAGTATGCCAGAGTGTTTTTCATCATTTCAGGATGCTAGCAGTGCATCATAATAAAGTGAGGAAATTAGTTAGAATGTTGTATTATGCTAAGAGTCCAGCAATTATGCTTAAACAATTATGCGCTGCTCTTTTGCATGGTTCTGAAATAGATGTGAAGAACATATGTGAAGAAATTGAGTTTTGTTACTTTGGAAGTAAAGAGGAGAATGTTGAAATTGACCCAGAAGAAGAGGGCAATGTGGAAGATAGTGTACAGGTTTCCAGTACAGATAATTTCCAGAGGGAAATTGCGACGTTTCAGGTGAAATCAAGTGAGAGGCCTAATTTCACTTGTGTGTGTTGTCGACGCACTTATTATAAGAATCAGACTAAGTTAGTGGATTTATATGCAAAAAGTGAAAGGGAAAATAATAGTGAATGGAAGGATTTTGCAACATACTTGATGGTAGAAAATTTTTTGATTTGGGATTTGATCAACGTGTGTGTACTTATTGTTGTTGCAAATTAAATCAAAACCAGATGCCTGCTAGAGCAGTTCATAATAATCTGGAATTGGTTGAGATTCCTTCTGAATTGAAGGATTTAAATACTTATGAATCTATTTTGATTTAAAGTATCCATCCCTTTCAGGCTATTGTAAGAATGGAGCCAAAGACAGGGAAATTGCCTCCATCAGATTTACAGAGAGGATTAAAGGGAAGAGTTGTTTATCTGCCTCTAGATTTGAAGAAAAACATTAACACAATTGGAGTAGAAAAAGTGGAAGAGGAACCTCTGGTTATCTTAGTTAATGGGGTTCCGACAAAGAATAAGAAAATATGGCAAGATTTAGTAGATGTTAGGAAAGTTAAAAAGGCAACATTGTATTTGAAAAAAAATAATAAATACTATAAGAATGTATATGTTGCAGAAGAGGAAGTAAGTGAGGAAGAGGATAGCGATTTGTGTGCTGGTCAAATTGAGAAAGTAGAACCCTCTACTAGTGAAGAAATATATGAACATTATAGTGTTCATCCTTTGCATTCCAAGGAAGTCATGGGGAATGCTATTGAGTTGTTTCAAATGAAACAAGCCAAAGGGAGTCCCATTAGTGTTTGGGAGGAAAGTTTGGAAGCTCGGTGTTTCCCACAGCTTTTTCCAACAGGTCAGGGAGGAAGATATGATGAGCGACCTCATCAAATTCCTGCTTCTGAATACCGGACTTTGCGATTGTATGCAGGAGATGCTAGGTTTCGACAATGCATTCCCTATTGGTTTCATCTCCTGTTTGAAAGCGATCTGTCTGGACTGTCATATGCAGTGAACCACATCTTGAAAAGTGGTATACACATGCAAAACATCTCGGCAAGTGACTTTATGGATAAAGTCAATGTCCAAGACAGTATTTTGGATTCTCACCTGATTAATCTCATGGCGTGTCAGCGTGGTACTAATGAGTACTGGTACCGTCGTCATGGTGATTTAAAATGTATGCTGAGGAACTTAGGTACTCCCACATGGTTCCTCACTCTGAGCTGTGCCGAGTATGGCTGGGAAGACTCACTTGAATTTCTACGAGAGGCAAATGCTAACGTAGATAACATCGAATTCAAGACACCCGGAGAACTGTGCTCTTTGGATCCAGTCAATGTATGTAGGTACTTCAATCATAGATTTGAAGCTATGATGTCTTTCATCATGAATAAGAAGAATCCACCTCTTGGAGAGGTGTTGGATTTCTTCTGGAGAAAGGAGTACCAAGCAAGAGGTGCTCCTCATATACATATGTTGCTGTGGATCAAGGATGCACCTAAATTTGGAACGGATCCAGAAGACTCAGTGATGAGTTTCATCCAACAGTATTCTACGTGTGCTGTTCCAAACGCAAAGGAGAAGAAAAGCCTAAGAGAAAAAGTTCTGCGTTTCCAAAGCCATCGATGTGGAAAGTACTGCCGTCGTAAATTCCGAAACAAGGACAAGTTCTACACCAAATGTCGTTTCGGTTTTCCACGACCGGTGATTTCTAAAGGAAGAGTAAACAGTTTGATGTCTTCGCTGCGACATAATGTCATGAAGAAATCACCTAAAAACACATACAATTTGAAGAGGAACGAAGAGTCCAAGTACATCAACGACTACAACCCGGTGATTTTGTCCATGTGGAATGCTAACATGGATATACAGTTTGTGGCTGATAACTGTATGGCTGTGGCTCGGTATGTGATGTCTTACATCACCAAAAAAGAGAAGACAGAATTGAAGGATATGTGGGAGGACATTTCCCATGAAAAGAGCCTCAGCAAGAAGTTGTACAGTTTCAGTCTGAAGATGTTGTCGCATCGAGAAATTGGAGCTTACGAATGCTCTGACCGGTTGTCTTCAGCAAGTCTCTATGCCAAGTCCAGGAGTATCGTTTGGGCGAGTCTTGGTCTTGCTGCAACGCGTAATCGAGTTCTGAAACCTGTGCGGGAAATTGAGTATTTGGCGGAAAAGGAGCCAAACAGTACCGACATTTTGAAGACCAACATGTTGGATACATATTATCCAAATAGAAGCAGTCACCTCGACAATGTTTGTCTGTATGAGGTTCTTCAAAATTACATATTCAAGAGGAACATCAAAGAAGATACTGAGAAAGGAGTGTATGCTGTAATAGGAAGTGAGGGATGTCTGGTCAAGCAAAGAAAATGCCACTTGGTAAACCATCGAAAATTGAGTGGCGAATCTCCTGAAAAAAAGGAGTTTTTCTATTTAGCACTTTTGCAACTTTTCAAGCCTTGGCGTGCAGAAGAGGAACTGCTTGGAGATTTCCTCTGTTACGAAGACTCTTTCAATGCCGCCAAGGAGACCATAGAATGTCCTGCTTTTCCCAAATATGTAGAAATGTTGATTGCGGAAATTGAGCAGGAAGCAACGATTGCAGCCGAGATTGCCAGAGACAGTTCTCAGGACAGTCAGAGTTCTGCTTCATTGAGTCAGGATCCACTAGGAGGACCTGTTATCGAAAATGAAGCTGCCACTGCCATGAATGAAGTGGAAAGAGCCATGGCACATGCTCAGGAGGATGCGGTTAACTTAGAAGAGTTGGAAAGACAACTCAACGTTGAGCAGAGGAAAATATATGACGAAGTTACCATGCAAATTGATCATGGATTAAGTCATGACAAGAAAGAGTGCTCATGTACGTCGTTGAAGCCTGTCCGGCTGTACGTGAGTGGAGAAGCGGGAACTGGAAAAAGTTTCCTCATTAAAGCAATTTCATGCTATTTGCAGGAAAGGACAGAGTCATCGCTGTCTTGTGTTGTCACCGCTCCAACTGGACTGGCAGCACATAACATTAAAGGGATTACTTTACATCATTTACTGATGCTGCCAGTGGAGCATGACAACAAATTACAATATCACAAGCTATCTGGAGATGCTTGTTTTGAAGTTTCAAGAATCTTGAGGAAAATGAAACTTCTTATCATTGACGAAGTAAGCATGGTTTCCAATGTCATGCTTGCCTTTGTGCATTTGAGAATGCAAGAAGTTCTCAAAACAGAGTATGATGTGTTATTTGGTGGCAAACACATCATTGTTTTCGGAGATCTTCTGCAGCTGACACCAGTGAAAGGGCAACCTGTGTTCAAAATGCTCACGCATGAAGATACCAGGAAGTGCCTAGGCAGCATTGGCAACGTCAATATATGGTTAAACTTCAATTATGCTGAACTGCATGAAAATATGCGTCAGGCGAAGGATGAAGTTTACAAGACTATTCTACAAGATGTTAGAATTGGAAAAGTGACCGAGCATGGGAAAGAAGCTTTACATGCACGATTACTGTCAAATTTATATCCAGAACAAGATGTTGTGCCTGAGAATATTTTTCAGAAAATTACTGATAAGAAATCTGGAATATGTTTGATGCCAACTCTTGCAGAATGTGCCAAATTCAACAACAAAATGTTGCATTTAGAAAAGCAAGAGATTGTGAAACTGGAAGCTATTGACAGAGTAGAGCATATGGGATCAACAATTATTTTGTCTGAGAATCTGAAAACAAAATTGGATTCATTAGAGAAGAGTATATCTAAAACTGCAGGTTTTGAAAAGACTCTGAATGTGTGCTTGAACTGCCGTATAATTTTAAGAAGGAATTTACATGTTGAAAGAGGTCTGGTAAATGGATCAATGGGTAATGTTGTTGATTTTGTAAAATACAGAAATAGAGATGGAATTGAATTTTTAAAAATTTAATTTGATGGCATTGAGGAAGTACAGCTAATTGGTCGTTGCTCTGCTAGATTTTTGCTTGTAAAAGACTTATATGTTCGCCGTAAGCAGTTTCCTGTTTGCTTGGCATATGCGGTGACAATCCATAAATCGCAAGGTTTAAGTGTAGACTGTGCATTGGTGAATATTGGCAGTTCTGTGTTCAAGGAGGGTATGGCATACGTGGCATTGTCACGAGTTAGAACTTTATCGGGATTGTACTTGATTGAGTGTGATGTCACAAACATTTGTGCGGATCTAGATTGTGTTAAGGAATACAATAGGTTAAGAAGAGAGTATGCGTCACATTTGCCTCAGTATCCTTTGTTTGAGAAACGTTTGGTAGGCCGGAAACGAAGAAATGTGACCAATACTGGGGAGGTTGTAGCAAAAAGACGAAAAGTCGATGAACCTAAAATTACAAGCAGAAACAAAAAGGATTCTGTTGAAGATGTTGTTGGTTTTCAATTTGAAAACAGTTCTGGTGTCAACTGCTATGCTAATGTAGTGGTTAATGTTTTGTTTTCTCTAGAAAATGTAAAAGAAGAGATTGTGGTCAATTCTGATCAAAGATTTTGCAGTTTGTTAAATTCTGTGTTAGAGAAATGTAGCACTGATAGAAGAAACATAGAAAGTGTGTCTGAAATTCGAAATCTGTTAGACAGATGTTCAGGCCAAACACAATTCTCTCAAAATATTCAGCAAGATTGTCAGGAGTTTTTAATGTATATGCTTGATGTATTGCATGCTGAAGGTGTAGATGTAGATCAGCTGTGTGGGCTTTCTTATCAATGGCAGCATGACTGCGAGAACTGTATGGTATCAAGTACTACTAGTGTAGACTCAGAAAGATTTATATATTTAACTTTGCCAGACAGTAAATCAGTCTCCTTTAATAAGCTAGTAAAAGCAGCTGATCACAACATGGAGTGTAGCCAATGTAAATCTAAAATGATGTCCACATTATTTATACGAACATATGGCCAGTATGTCATTTTAATGTTCCAACGATGTAGGGCTGATGGAACAAAATTGACAACTTTAATTAAAAAATTTGTAGCTTCGCAGTTGTCAATATCAGGAAGGACTTTTGTAACTGCAGCAATTATATATCATGACGGCCCTTCAATAACATCAGGACATTACACAGCTTATTTAAAGTCTAGAAATGGCTGGTCATTCTGCAATGATTCTGTTTTAATTTTCAAAAAAAAATTGCCGTATGACCTTAAAAACTCTTACCTGGTGTTTTTAAAACCAAAATTTTAGGGAAATAATCTCCGGATGTGCTCTGTGGAATTTCAAGAAGTTCTAATGGCTCCTACACAATTTGGTCTTGAGGATAAGTGTAGTTCAGAGACATAACTTCTAACCATAGGACTGGACGTCATGGAGAAATACGTGCACTTTGAATGAGTTCAGAAAAACTGTTTCTTTTTATAAGCTAATTGAAGCAGCCAATCAAAACATGGAGTAGAGGGAATGTAAGTCTGCAACGCTGTCTACTGTTTTACATTGCTTTGTGATTAAAAGTGATGTAGAGAATTAAATAATTGTAGTAGTCATAGAGGTAGTGTAAGTCTGCTTCATAGTAAGCAGTATCAGTGTCATAGGAAATGTAGAACATGACTGAGCAAGAAGGGGAAGATATTACTATTCCAGGATTGTGAAAATGATCTTCAACATTTTAATTCTGAAAGTTGCGGAAATGCCAAATGACGGGATTGGCTTACAAGAAATACAAGAGTTATAAATGGCTCTGACCAGATTTGGCCTTGTGGAAACTTGTGGTAGAGAGCAAGAAGTCATTTATTGCATGTAACGTGTTTTTAAAAACGATGGAGATTTTCTTTCAGAAAGTGGCGGGCTGAAAGTAATAACAGCACAAAAGAGTGTAAGCTGTTCATAGGACATCCTTGGACGTCATGGAAAGTAAGTTAACTTTAAGGAGTTCTGAATTTTGATTTCTTATGTTGTATGGGTTTTTTAAACACAATCATTTTGATTGTGTTTTTTTTTCCCCGCTGTTATATGATGAATACCTTCAAGTCACTGTTTTTAGTGAATTTTGATACATTCTGAGAACAGCAAAAATAAACCATTTAACATGTATAATTAATTCTGTACTGTTTGCATTTATGATGTATATGTAGAACTGTGTAGGAGGCATGGAGAAGGTGAGGCTTCTGTAAGTGTCAAAGTTGTTGCATGCAGTGCTGCACTTCTGCGTATTCTTTCATATGCTAGACTACATCTGCACAATGAGATACCTAAGCAAAGGAAACACAAGTGATGTGATTGTGAAATGAGCAAAATAAATTGCACGTATTTCAATTACATCACCTGTGTTTCCTATCATTACGAATCACATTGTGCAGATCAAGTTTAGGTCTGTCCAGGGAAACATAGGAGGTTTGGACTTTGTTGAAGAGTGCAGTGGACATGACTCACTTCATTGGTAGACCTTCACATGTATTATCTCCTCTGTACTCTTCAACAAGTGTAAATCTCATCTGCAACCCTGAGTAGGCCTCACCTCAAACAAACCTCTGGATAGTAGACATCTTATTGGCATCCTGAAGCAATTATTTAAAATGTTAGTGTCTTGCGACACTTTTCTGAAACAACAGCAATGCAAAAGATGCACCCTGTTTTAAGATAGGCCTCACTTCATCTGCATCAAGATACTGTTAGTTTAAAATGTATATCTTTAGGACTGTGTAGGGGGCCTGGAGAAGCAGAAGCTTCTGTAAGTGTCAAAGTTGTTGAAAAACTGTTTGTCCTTCAATCTTTTCCCTTGTCTTTTCTAATTTTTAAATACATGTTTTAATATTTTTCAAATGTTTGTTCTCTCTTTCACAGATTGAAAGTATAAAAACAAAAAGTGAGTAATTTAACGACAATTATAAGGTAAATATTTTGTACTCTTTTCGTTACATTTCTATTACATTTAACTACTATTAGTTCCACTGCTTCATTTTTTTAACCCTCAGTTTCCTGCCTTTGCTACTTCCCTCATTCCTTTCTCTATTACCTACTTACTCAACTCCTTCCACTCTTTTTCTCAGTCCCTCTCTTCTCATAGTTCCTCACTCTTGTTCACTCACTCCGTCTCTATTACTCTTAGTGTCTTTGACTGATCACTCTATCACTACTTGTTCATAATGCTTTCTCTGTGTAGTTGAAGCACACTAAGGGGAATATTATGAACACAGCCAATAAAATTATTGCTCTTTTTATTGGCAGAAAACTGGTGCAAAAGTGGTTTTAGCGGCAGTTTTCTGCCACAAAAGCAGCTTTAGCGACACATTTCTGCCAATAAAAGCTGCAAAACTTTTATTGCCTATGTTGATGATATGGCTCTATGTTACTTACATTTCTTTGCTGTTTCAATTAATCTTTTTCTGTTATTTTTTGTTTTCTGTTTTCTATTTTTTCTCTCTGTTATTCCTCATGTTTTAATCTTATTTTGAACATTCACTCACATTCTCCAAGAAACTCTTCTTTGTTAATGTTATACTCTCTTTTTTTTTCTTTCACTTCGTTATCTATTTTGTTTTTCACAATTATACCCTCTTCTGTCTTTTCTTCGGTAAATAGATCTATTAAACAGTATCTCTTCTTTACTCCCTATAGCTGTCTTTCTTTTAACATCACTCTCTGTTTACTTTCCTTATACTTACACTTTTTTTTTTTGTAATTTTTTTTGGTTAGCTCCCGGTCCGCGTACCGGGAAGCTAACCCGGGAGCGAACCAAAAGAAATAGAGCTTGCCAGAGTGCTAAACATTCTAGCAATTTTTTTTGAAAGGGAAGGTAGTTCTGAAAAGAACTTTTTTTTTTATATGTTTGTTGTTTTATATTTTTTTTTATTTTTTGAACATTTTTTGTTTTTTTTGTATTTTTTGAACGATTTTATATTTTTTTTGGTTTTTTTGGGGGGGGGGAAACAACAAAAAACAGGCGTTGAAAAGGGCTCAACAGGAGCAAAAAAAAATTACTGGGGGCGGTTAGGGCAATCATGGTGTTCATACGCCAGGTGGAGTGCATTGATGCTCATGTTGCCACAAGCTAATAATGCACGACAGTGCATACATAAGTGAATCATGTGCCCAAAATTTTCTTGAATATTTGGCACAGTTTCCCGTGCCTCTTCTGGTGTTAGAGAAATCGGTATTGTTGGTCTGGCCACAGGAGTTGGTCTTGGATTGTCCTGCATATCCCTTATTTCCGCCCGGCTGTAATTTAGTGGATGCTTCCTTGTCATGTGCCTGTGCATTGTGTGATTTCCATAGCTATATTTTTTGTCCGTCCCTCTGGACAATTGTTCTTTGCATATGAGGCAGGTGACATACCTCGCATTGACTTTTTTTTGGCCACGAGGGATCGAATAAAACTGCCAGATGAAACTGGCTTTCTTTCTGGAAACCCGGGGCACCTCTTCTAAGAACTGTGGTTCTTCTCCCTCCTCATCCATTTCTTCATCTTCCTCCTCAGTGTTGGTAATGACCTGGGGAGGTGGTCCTCTCTTCCCATGAGGAGGTGGAGGTGGTGGTGGGGGTCCACCAGCTGAAGCTACCAATGAAGCCATTTTCCAACAAGCAAAATAGGTCTTCCTCTCACAATGATGAAAGTCAGAGTGAGGAAAGAAGGAGGGGTTTTCATCATTTGGGAAAAACAATACTTCTCAACCAATGAAAAGTGTTATTTTTAGGTCACCTGACCTAGCCTTACATCATTATGAAACCAAAAGTGAAATGAACCAATGAAAAGTTTTATTAACAAGTCACATGACCTCTCACGCTCATGTTACGTGCTGCGGAACGCGCCCCGGTTAGCTTCCGGGTCGCTAAGCTTCGCGCCCCGGTCCGCGCCCCGGGACACTTCCGGGTGCGCTAACGCGGTACGTCACAAGACGCATTACGCGGCAACGCGATACGTCGCGTTTTCGCGACGCGCCGCGGATCGCTTCCGGGGAGCTGCGTTTCGCGCCTCGGTCCGCGCCCCGGGGCACTTCCGGGTGCGCTAACGCAGTACGTCATAAGAGGCATTACGCGGCAACGCGATACCGTCACAATGTTGATTTTTTACCGGTTCGCGGACCGGGTCGCGGCATCAAATTGAGCTAACGGGAAGCTTCCCGGTGCGCGGACCGGGAGCGAAACAAAAAAAATATTTAAAAAAAATTATTAATAAACATATAAAATATATTTTTGGATTTAAATAAGAATACATTTTACAGCTATAGATATTTGCTATTAAAAAACCATTGAAATCAGTGAGTACATATGTAGTAACTAGTATTGGTGTGTCAATGGTTTCAAAAATTATACTCTGTATTTAACACTGGGTGAAACAGAGGTTATATTAAAATGTGAGGAGATGCATTGTATTGTCACATGAATGATATCATCAGTGATGTGGTCATTGATGTCAAATGAGATGTCATCTGTGATGTCATCAGTGATGTCATTTGAGATGTCATCAGTGATGTCATCAGTGATGTCACTGACCATGTCATGAATGATGTAATATGTGACATCATCAGCAGTGGATTGCGGGTGCGCGATATATAGTTAGTGCAACTAACTATATATGGAATTTCAATGGTTTTGTGTGAGTAAAATAAGGTTTTAAAAATGCTAATTTCTAACTATATATGGTGTATAACCTATGGTTTTTTCAGTGAATTTTCAAGGTTTTGTAAATGCTAATTCCTAACTATATATGGTTTATAACCTATGGTTTTTTCAGTGAATATATATATATATATATATATATATATATTATCTACTGGCGGTCGCCAGTAGGTAGTTATAGTTAGGACCTAGTTTCCATAGGAAATCCTCAACATTCTATTTGGATTAACTTTGGCCCTGGTGGATGAATCTTTGCGAATTTCTCAAAGAAGATGGCTCGGTCCGCTGCGCTCCTTCCTTGAAAGTTTGGGGGGGATTGGTGAAGTGGGGGCTGGGATAAAAGGGGGGTCCCAAAACGTGTTTTCTCCATGTTATTTTCCATAGGACGTTTAGACACGGCTACAGGTCGAACGGCTGAATGGATTTATAAGAAATTTGGCAAAACTGTGGAGTCCGGCTCGCAGATTACACTTTTTTTGGAATGGTGTAAATCCGTTCAGTAGTTGCTGAGAAAATTAAAGTTAAAGTCAATTATATATCTATAAGCGCGGACGGGTGCGCGCGAGCGGAATTTTTTTTGCTGCGTGACGTCTGTTAACGTTCGATTCGAAGGAAATCAGGAAGTGTTGACCGCCATTTTGTCACTGCGAGTAAATATATTGTTCATTTCAAAGCGTTACTTAGTTATGGTTTTTTCACTCCCACTCCAGGCTTTTAGTCTGTGGATGGAAATCCATGAACCTAGACTCACCTATGAAAATCATACTATTGATGCTTGACTGAGGCCAAGGAGATCAGAGTGCATGTGTGTGTAAGTTGATGCACCTCTGGGGAGATGATGTTACGTTTAAACGTAGCCCCTGAGTGCTTAGTTCGGTTCTGTTCTCTGTCACTGTTGTTGATTTAGAGCCCCAAATACAAAGGCTTGTTGTTGCTTGTGAATCCCCAAGTGTATATTTGCTCATACTGATCCATAACGCCCCGGCGTATCCATGTCCATCCATGTCGTAGGCCGCAAGAGTGGGCGAAACTCAGCTGGCCGAGCAAGACTTGGGGAGGGGGCAGGAGCCAAGAGGAAACAAGGAGGGGTTTTCATCATTTGGGACAAAAAATATTTCTAAACCAATGAAAAGTTTTATTAACAAGTCACATGACCTGTTATGCTTACGTTACGCGCTCCGCGCCGCGCCCGGATTGCTTCCGGGAAGCTGCGCCTCACGCACCGGAGCACTCCCGGGTGCGTCAACGCGGCGTGTCATATGACGCATTATGCAACAACGCGATACGTCGTTGGGGCTCCACCGGAACTGATCGAATTGGTAGTCTACAGTGTTTCTGGAAGTTTCAGACTGAAGCTGGCGTCAGCATGAGAGCACCCCGTGGCTACGTCGTGGCCATTCTGCGAGCAATCATGGCAGAAGCTCCCCACCGGAACTCTGCGGGAGTCGGGGGCCCCGGTGACTCTTGTGATATCTTCAAGGCTGATGGGACGCTTTTGGGAATGGGGCCCATGCCGTAGCAGTCAAGCGTCCGAGTTCCAGGGTTGTCCGGAGCCATCCTTGCAGGCCAGGCCCAAGTCTGTGGAGCCGACCGCCATTTCCTGAGCTCCGTGGCAGCCGCCTGTCGCTGTACCGCAAGAGTGGGTGCAATTCAGTCGGATGGCGGGTGAGACGCTGTAATAGCAAGAGCAGGCGTATATCAGCTGGCCGAGCGAGGCAATGTGCCGCAGGAGCGGGCGCAACTCATCTTGTCGAGTGAAGCGCTGGGGTGCAGCTGAGAAACCTCCACCTGGGGAGGTGGGGGAGGCTCGTTCGCGCCGCCTCTCCCTTCCAGTGGAAGGCAGTAACATCGAAGCATCTCAGGGACCAAGCATATCCAGAGTCCTTCCTACAGCCTCTGCGTTCCTTCTTACCTAGTTATGGTTTTTTCACTCCCACTCCAGGCTTTTAGTCTGTGGATGGCAAACTATGAACCTACACTCACCTATGAAAATCTTACTATTGATGCTTGACTGAGGACAAGGAGATCAGTGAAGCGCTGGGGTGTAGCTGAGAAACCTCCACCTGGGGAGGTGGGGGAGGCTCGTTCGTACCACCTCTCCCTTCCAGTGCACCCCACGCCGTCTCCTGGCGCAGGTATATGTGATGGTTGGACCAGGGCACCGCAGGACGTGTCTTTAGGGGTGTAGCTGAGAAACCTCCACCTGGGGAGGTGGGGGAGGCTCGTTCGCGCCGCCTCTCCCTTCCAGTGCACCCCACGTCGTCTCCTGGCGGAGGTATATGTGATGGTTGGACCAGGGCACCGCAGGACGTGTCTTTAGGTCAAACCCTCAAGTATGGCACCGAACATCCAGGACTTATGCCATTTGTGGAAGGCAGTGACATCGAAGAATCTCAGGGACCAAGCATATCCAGAGTCCTCCCCGGGGTATTTGCACAACGGTCCTCCACCCCTAGGCCGCCAGCTATGCTACCTTGACAGGAACAGTGTCATGCATTTGGATCGATGTTACAGCAGGCTGCCATGTAAATAGTTATTTAATGAAACGTTTTACCCTGTTACTTTGTTGGTGTGTTGTATATATTTATAATATTTGCATAGGGTTTGTCGTTATTTTGGGCGGGGTGGGCAGCGGAGCAAATTCACTGAAAAAACCATAGGTTATAGACCATATATAGTTAGGAATTAGCATTTACAAAACCTTGAAAATTCACTGAAAAACCATAGGTTATAGACCATATATAGTTAAATATCTCAAGTCCATCTCTGCACTCGATGGAGATACAGGTCGTCGATCAGAAAATGTGCTGGCCACCTCTAATGGTAATAGCGTGGCCAGGGCTTTTGTCGATGCCTCTGCAAATTGCACAGGGTGCACTTGTTTGACATGCCGCACCATGGTATGTATGGAAAAGGAATATTTTTTTGTTGGATTTCCTCTTGAGAGAAACGAGTCACATATCGTGCAGGTTACTTTTGGTGCATTTACTTTCTTTTGATCTTCAGGATAAGTGAAAAATTGCCAGATGAAAGATTCTTTTTTTCTTCTTAAAGGTAGTCGATCATTTTGTTCAGATTCGGAAGATGAATGAGATACGGTAGCCATTTCACCAAAGTCTTCCGAAAAATGTAGGACGTTGTTCTCTCTTGAGAGTACAAAAGATAGTGAGGGAAGTGGGTGGAGTGCTGCGTGTAAATTCCAGAATAGAAACTAGTAAGAAACAATTGGAAGTGTTGTTTTCATGTTGCAGCAGGCTGCCATGTAAATAGTTATTTAATAAAACTTTTACCCTGTTACTTTGCTGGTGTGTTGTATTTATTTATAATATTTGCATAGGGTTTGTCGTTATTTTGGGCGGGGTGGGTGGCGGAGCCGAGCTATCTTGCAGCCATCATGGCGTCGAGCTCGGTTTCTCTCACTAGTTTCATATTTCTCATGAGGGGTTGTTCCTAATGTTTCTATTTTAGCGAGGTCAAAAAGAGATCCTATCAGTGGCCTACTGATTTTGCTCGATTCCTTTTGTTTTTTCTAACGATTTTTAAGTTAAAGTTTGCTAGCACGATACAGCGGCTAGTCCGCATTTTATATATATGTCTTTTTTATTAGGGGTGTCCTCCGGTGGAGTCGGACGATCTACCTCTAATAAACGGTAAGTGTTCCTCTGAAGGAATGCGTCTTGAAAGTGGCTGACTGTAATGTATGATATTTCACTCAGTGACTTTCAGGCCCATGCTGTTTCAAAACTGTGCATGTGCTTGAAGCAGGCGTAGGTATTGACGCAGCATTGTGAATATAGTGCATTGGTGAGCCTTGCTGGAGCTGCATCACAGTTGCAATGCAACTCTAGCAATGTATTACTTTTTCAGCACAGATGTGTTACGCATGTATGGGGTTTTTGTACCATGGTGCGCCACATTTCAAATGTGGCACACCATGGGTAACGGAGCACTAGCATACTGTGGTGCACATTAACTGGTGCATATCTGGGTATGAAGTAGTTAACATAAATCTGCCCCATAGGTTACAAATCCGCGTTTAGTAGACTGTTTGGCCTTTGTAGTTTTATGTTTTTTCTGTTATTCTATGTAGGTATGTAATATTGCAATATTTTTGTAACGAAAAAGAAGCCATGAGTATTGGGTTTGTGAAAGATTGCAAGATTTTTAAAATTAAAAAGCAACAACCATGGCATTGTTTAATATAGTATTGTAAATACTTATCTTTAACAATGATGAGAGAGTAAAAAAAGGTTAACCTGATGTTTAAAAGTTATTCACAGGCTTCTTTAGAGGAAGTATTCTATATGATTGTAGCGTGGGTGTTTCACTTTTTTATAGGTAATAGAATGCATGTAGTACTCCTCCTGCTACAGCATAAATATTCTTCAGTGCTTATTTTCATTTCGTAAGTGGTATTGAGACCGACACAGAACTTCAATGGATCGGAGGGGCTGTTCCTGTGCATCTGGAGGACTGCCAAGCCGTTGCAGCAGTGGGAGTGAGGCCTCTTACAGGGGTGTAGCGCAGCTCCTTTTGATGTTCACAATTGCAGATAACAGGGTAGAGATGTCCGTGGAATTTATGGATGGTTAGTCACACTAGAGTGTGCGCGGCGCCCCTAGCACCTTGTTACGGCACACAGGGGAGCCGCGTTGCACAGTTTGAGAATCAGAGACTTAGGAGATAAACCTTCATAAAAGGAAGGCTTCTAAGTGATAAAAATCGCCGGTGCTCGGCGTTAAAAATATCACTGCTATCGGTGGAATTTTCAACGGTGTTAGTGCTTCAACAGAAATGGGAACACATATCTGATAGAAAATCCTGTAACAATCTCAGTATTTCACATTATTGCGTGAAAAGAAAGTCTTTCGAAAGATGTTGAACGTTGTTCTCTTTTGAGAGTAGAAAAGATAGTGAGAGAAGTGGGTGGAGTGCTCCGTGTAAATTGCAGAATAGAAACTACTAAGAACCAATTGGAAGTGTTGTTTTCAAGTCACATGACTTCACATGCCCGTCTCAGGACGTGTACGCGGTGATAGTATCTGGTCACGTACGCCATTTGGAAGTAGCGGTCTAATTCAGCGAAGTTTCAAAACGTGAAAAGGAGTAAATCGAAACACATCCGGATTTAATATATCTTCTGAGCTCGATTCAAGCATACAATTGTTAAAGTATAAAACCTTTTATATATTTTTTTTTAAATACCAAGGTGTGTACATTCGGTCACGCACGAAAGTTTAAAAAGACATTCGGCTCCATTTAATGAAAATTTTCATAATAATAAAAAAGAAGCCTAGGTTTCGTTTCTTTGACGTAGTATAAGTTCTTTGATGGGTCTATGAAGAAATTTAATAAGTTGCAATTGCAAAGTTTTCACGAAATATATAGGCGGGTGCGTGCGCACGAACGAAAGCCAAAAAAGCGGAGATAAACCCCCTTTATAATATGCTCCTGGAGCTCTTTTTGGTAGAATGAGTTAGTTCTGAAAAGAACTTTTTTTTTTTTTTTTTAAACAAGTGTTATGTTGTTTTTGATTTTTTTAACTTGCAACAACATTTTCATGTGTGACACAGGATCAAAATGAAATGAAGAAATGTATCTTTTCTCGGGGCATTTATGACTCTCAATTTTTAGTTTAGTAAGAATGAGGCTCTGCTCTCCGTACAGAAGAATTTCTCCACACTCGTTGCATTTCATGTGCACCTTTGCAAGATATGGTCTCAAGTCCATCACAGCACTCGATGGAGATACAGGTCGTCCACCAGAAGATGTGCTGGCCACCTCTGATGGTAATAGCGTGGCCAGGACTCTTGTCGATGCCTGTGCAAATTCCACAGGGTGCACTTGTTTGACATGCCGCACCATGGTATGTATGGAAAAGGAATATTTTTTTCTTGGATTTCCTCTTGAGAGAACCGAATTGCATATCGTGCAGGTAACTTTTGGCGCATTTACTTTCTTTTGTTCTTCAGGATAAGTGAAAAATTGCCAAATAAAAGATTCCTTTTTTCTTTTTAAAGGTAGTCGCTCATTTCCTTCAGATTCGGAAGATGAATGCGGGGCGGCAGCCATTTCAGCAAAGTCTTCTGAAGGGTGTTGAACGTTGTTCTCTTTTGAGAGTAGAAAAGATAGTGAGAGAAGTGGGTGGAGTGCTCCGTGTAAATTGCAGAATAGAAACTACTAAGAACCAATTGGAAGTGTTGTTTTCAAGTCACATGACTTCACATGCGCGTCTCAGGACGTGTACGCGGTGATAGTATCTGGTCACGTACGCCATTTGGAAGTAGCGGTCTAATTCAGCGAAGTTTCAAAACGTGAAAAGGAGTAAATCCAAACATATCCGGATTTAATATATCTTCTGAGCTCGATTCAAGCATACAATTGTTAAAGTATAAAACCTTTTATATTTTTTTTTAAAATACCAAGGTGTGTACATTCGGTCACGCACGAAAGTTGAAAAAGACATTCGGCTCCATTTAATGAAAATTTTCATAATAATAAAAAAGAAGCCTAGGTTTAGTGTCTTTGACGTAGTATAAGTTCTTTGATGGGTCTATGAAGAAATTTAATAAGTTGCAATTGCAAAGTTTTCACGAAATATATAGGCGGGTGCGCGCACACGGTCGCGCACGAATGAAAGCCAAAAAAGCGGAGATAAACCCCCTTTATAATATGCTCCTGGAGCTCTTTTTGGTAGAATGAGTTAGTTCTGAAAAGAACTTTTTTTTTATTTTTTTAAAACAAGTGTTATGTTGTTTTTGATTTTTTTAACTTGCAACAACATTTTCATGTGTGACACAGGATCAAAATGAAATGAAGAAATTTTTCTTTTCTCGGGGCATTTATGACTCTCAATTTTTAGTTTAGTAAGTTAGAGGCTCTGCTCTCCGTACAGAAGAATTTCTCCACACTCGTTGCATTTCCTGTGCACCTTTGCAAGATATGGTCTCAAGTCCATCACAGCACTCGATGGAGATACAGGTCGTCCACCAGAAGATGTGCTGGCCATCTCTGATGGTAATAGCGTGGCCAGGGCTCTTGTCGATGCCTGTGCAAATTCCACAGGGTGCACTTGTTTGACATGCCGCACCATGGTATGTATGGAAAAGGAATATTTTTTTCTTGGATTTCCTCTTGAGAGAACCGAATTGCATATTGTGCAGGTAACTTTTGGCGCATTTACTTTCTTTTGTTCTTCAGGATAAGTGAAAAATTACCAAATAAAAGATTCCTTTTTTCTTTTTAAAGGTAGTCGCTCATTTCCTTCAGATTCGGAAGATGAATGCGGGGCGGCAGCCATTTCAGCAAAGTCTTCCGAAGGGTGTTGAACGTTGTTCTCTTTTGAGACTAGAAAAGATAGTGAGAGAAGTGGGTGGAGTGCTCCGTGTAAATTGCAGAATAGAAACTACTAAGAACCAATTGGAAGTGTTGTTTTCAAGTCACATGACTTCACATGCGCGTCTCAGGACGTGTACGCGGTAATAGTATCTGGTCACGTACGCCATTTGGAAGTAGCGGTCTAATTCAGCGAAGTTTCAAAACGTGAAAAGGAGTAAATCCAAACATATCCGGATTTAATATATCTTCTGAGCTCGATTCAAGCATACAATTGTTAAAGTATAAAACCTTTTATATATTTTTTTAAAATACCAAGGTGTGTACATTCGGTCACACACGAAAGTTTAAAAAGACATTCGGCTCCATTTAATGAAAATTTTCATAATATTAAAAAAGAAGCCTAGGTTTAGTCTCTTTGACGTATTATAAGTTCTTTGATGGGTCTATGAAGAAATTCAATAAGTTCAGATTGCAAAGTTTTCACGAAATATATAGGCGGGTGCGCGCAGTCGGTCGCACACGAAAGCCTGGAAATGCGCTATCCATTTTATTGAGAACTGTTGCCGAGAGTGCGCACACCGGGTCGTGCACGAAAGTTTAGAAAGGTTATTTTTATTTACAGACAAATTTTAATGCGGTCAAAAAAAGGCAAGGTACAGACTTTTTAATTCTGTATCGCTTTACAAGGAGTCTCTATGCAACTTGAACAGTGAAGAAAACGGATTGTTTCCGAAAAAAATATTGCCAGAACTTTATTGACAAAAGTATAGGTTGCATACACGAGATATTTCTGAATTAGCATTTTAAAAACCAATGAAATTCACTGAAAAAACCATAGGTTTTACACGTTATAATTAGGAAGTAGCATTTACAAAACCTATGAAATTCACTAAAAAAAACATAGGTTTTACACACGTTATAGTTAGGAAGTAGCATTTACAAAACCTATGAAATTCACTGAAAAAAACATAGGTTTGACACCAGTTATAATTAGCTGGAAATTTTACTGATATAAAACCAATGAAATTCCACGTTATAGTTAGTTGGACTCACTATAACTTGCGCGTGCAATGCACTGCTGATGACGTCACATATTACATCACTCATGACATGGTCAGTGACATCACTCATATATATATATATATATGTTTCCACAAAGATGCCCAAAGCTGCAAGGGGGAACACAGTGGCTCACCAACCATCCGGCTCTGTATTTCAGCATGCCTCGTCCCTCGGGTGTAATTATCTTAGTTCCGATGCGTTTCAGGACTGCTTTCCCCTTCTTCAAAGGCTGCTCAGTTTGCACCATGAAAAACTCTCTTTTCAACTTAGTTCCAGCATTTTGTTTTATTGGTTTCCGGCCCCAGGCGGGCTGCGCTTAGTGCGCAAATACGTAATTTTGCATGCTGGGACATAGAGTTCCTATGAGAGCATAATGTTCCATGCACAACCAATGTTTAAAAGCATGGTTTTAGTAAGGTCCCAAGTTTCAAGGCACTATTCTTCGCTTTTCAGGTGTGCCACACTGCACAGGATAGGAAAAGTTCCATTCCCCAGCCTCTCAGTTTCATTACGAGATGGTTCTCCCCTCCACGGCAGTGCTGCCGTGTTGTAACTGTTTCCACAAAGATGCCCAAAGCTGCAAGGGGAAACACAGTGGCTCACCAACCATCTGTCTCTGTATTTCAGCATGCCTCGTCCCTCGGGTGTAATTATCTTAGTGCCGACGCGTTTTAGGGCTGCTATCCCCTTCTTCAAAGGCTGCTCAGTTTGCACCATGAAAAACTCTCTACCAGTAGGTAGTTATAGTTAGGACCTAAAATGCACAGGAAATCCGCAACATTCTATTCCCAATATCTTTGGCCCAATTGATGAATCTTTGTGAAATTTTGCAAACATTTGGCCAGCTCTAGTCCACTCCTATCCTGAAAGTTTCGGGGTGATTTCTCAAGTGGGGTCTGAGAAAAAAGGGGGGTCCCAAACACGTTTTCCCAATGCAATTTCCCATAGGACCTTTAGCCACAGCTACAGCCCGAACGGCTGAACGCAATTACGCCACATTTGGCAAAGAGGTTCAGACTTGTGCCTTCCACTTATATGGTGTCAATCTGTTCAGTAGTTCCAGAGAAAATTACAGTTAAAGTCATTTATATATCTATGGGCGCGGTGAATCTGCGGAGAGTGCGAGGATTGTCATTGTACCATAAGTGCACCCTTCCGATCACATGCTGAATGCTAATTGGCTGTCAAGTGGTTGTCAACATTCGAAACCAGGAACTGTTGGCAGTCATTTTGTGCCTCAGGCTGAGGAACTAAGTCAAACATGTGTGCAAAATGGAGAAAGAGGGCAGGGTAGAAATAATTTTACCCTCTAGACCTGCTTAGGGGGATGCAGAAGGACCCCCAGGGCCCACAATTTTTTTTTAACCCGGCAGGTACGTGAAGAGTGCGTGGACTGTGCCGTAAAATAAATAAAATAAAACAGATTTTTTTTACAATTAGTCCCCGGGGGGTTAAATACCAGGGGTAAATTATTAAATTTTATGTGGGCCCCCGGGGCTAAAAAGAAAAAAATGGTGGGGGGAGGAGTCCAAGGTCCCCAAAGCTCTTTCAAAATCTGAATTAGATTGCTCGTCATGGGGAGCTGCATGTTAGTAGCTACCCGTAGCTCCCTGTGTGAAAAAGAAATGCTGGCTCCCCATGCACCAAAGGCACCAAAGGCACTGGAGTCACGCACCCTACAGATTAGTTGTGCATCCAGTGTGTGCACACTAGGGGGCCGCACTGAGCGCTGGGCTGGGTGCGCAACTTTTAATTTTACCTTAAAAAAATAGCCCCTATAAGTAATTTCTAATATTCCCAGGACCCTATCCCCTGGGTCTTATAAAAAATGTTGGGGACAGTGTGGGGAGCCACAATGTCCCCACGTTCCAAGCTGGCTCCCCGTGTTCTTCGGGAGCCAGCATTGCTTTTCCGCATGGGGAGATGCTAACTTGCATGTGGAAAAGCAATCTGGTTTGGATTTTGAAAGTTAGCACAGATCTCACTGTTGAGTCTTTCAAAATGCAAACTAAGTTTGATATGGGAGGGCGGGAGCCGCGAGATTCCAGTTCTCTCATAGCAAACAGCAGTGTCCCAGGGGTAGGAACCCCGGGACACTGCAGGAGTCGGCCCTGGGGCGTGGTGGTCTCCAGGGCCTTCGAGGGGTCCAGGCAGAGGGCCACGCAATCTGCTTCCCACAATAGTGGAGAAGTGTGGCTCAATGGTTAGAGCGGCAGACCCTGAAGCAGAAGTCTGGCCCGGGACCAGGGTTCAATTCCCGCCTCGGCGGGTCTTGGCGTCAATTTCCTCGGACCTGATAATTCTCGCCTCGGTGCCTATTCTAATCATGAGTCCCACTATGCAACTCTGGGCAATAGGTTGCTTAATCTTCACAATGGCCCCAACAACGCTAGGATGCCTGGCTTCACCTTGGGGGTGCCCAGGAGTGGGCACTTCACAGGGAAAGGCCAGGAAGGGTTCCTCAGTGGTATTCGTACAAGTGCCGAGAGACCTCCGGGTATTTGTGCGCTATACAAGTACCTCTACACTTACATTTACACCTATACCCAGGGGTGGTGGTTCCCGAGGCTTGAGGGGGGTCGTTGAGGTCCCTCCTGTGAGAAGTTGGCCTGGTATATGATGCTCACTAGTTCTAGTGATCTCCTTGTACCATACCAAGCAACCCTTATGGTGCAGGTTGTAAAGTCAACCTTATAGACAAGCTATCCTAGGGGTAGCATGGACTAAGCAGTCTTAGGCTAAACTCTGTAAAGGCATGTGAAGCAAGCTGTTTTACCATACACAATCCCTTGAATACCAAATGAAAGGACACCACACAGATATATATTGAAAATATATATAGATTTATTTCTACAAATAACTTTGATACTCTTTATGAGCACAGAAGAAAATGCGTTAAAACAAAACACAGTTTAAATACATAAAAGTTGCACAATTTTGGATGAGCCCTAGGGGCCACCTAAACCATATACTAAAATAGTGGTATAAGAACCACTATGGGGAAAGTGAAGAGGCCTAGGGCCTGGGGAATCGCTGGAGCTGTTCGGGACTAGCAGTGAAGAAGTCGGGAAAGGCCCGTGGGACTCGGGTGCAGTGCGGAAAGTGCACGCTTTACCAATGCAATGTCAATGGTGCGTAAAAGTTACAAAGTTAGTTAAAAAGGAACCTTCCGAGTGACCTAGAAGGATGAAACTTTAGACACAGACCCTAGAGGTGTGTACCAGTGTGGGAACACCGGCGGAGCTGAGTTACCTCACCCACAGGAAGCGGGTGCACAGGGTCGAAGTAGTGTCGGGTTTCGTCACGCAGGTCGATGGTGCTTGGAGCTGAAGATGCTGCAGGCGGCTCGATGTGAAGAGTTCCGGTGGATCCAAGGGTGGATCTGAAGAGGTGAAGACCTTAAAGCAGAGGGGACAATGTTCAAAGTCACTAGCCAGTGACTACCGTGGAACCAGAGTGGAACCAGGCGATGTCGGGTGCAAACAGGCGTCGAGGTGTAGCTTCTCTCTGCAGCCACGTGGACACGAGGGGTCGAAGACATCCAGGAGTCGGTCACGAGCTGTCCCACGGAGGGTTCTCGCTGTTGGCGGTGTCGGCAACTTGATTGGAGCAAACAGGCCTTGGCTAATGCAAGCCACGCAGGAATCAAAAAAGGCTTGTTACTCGGACCAGCAAGGTCAGAGCAGGTACTCCTTTTTACAGGAGCAAGGGCAAGTCTGGAGCAACCAGACCCGCAGTGTAAGTTGAAGGTTTTGTCGCCAAGATGGCCGCTAGCCACGTGGCAAGTGGCTGGGATGGCGCGTCGAGTGGCACAGTGCAAAAGGGCCCCACGCAGATCGTGGAGATTCTGAGGGGCTGATCTTCGATGCAAGGGCTGCTTGAGGTTGGGGCTTCTCAAACCCCAAAGCACAGCATCGAGGGTTCCTCTGATGCTGCGCAGTCAGCTTCTCAGGGGTCTTTCAAGAGGTCCGGTCCCACGTCTCTCGGTGCCTCCACGGGTCCCTTCTTTGCAGGGACTGTGGATCGAGCGGTGGGAAGTCTGGGAGTCTGGGTCTTGTCAGGCTCTGGGCTCGGGCTCCGGCGGGAGGCGGCGGCAAAGCAGACGTCGAGTTGCTGGTTGGTGCCTGTGTTCACAGGGTGGTCACTCCTTGGCCACAAGGGAGATTCTCTTCCGTCTTCTGTGCAGCAGAATGTCGAAGTCCAGTCTTCTTCTGTATTTCAAGTTGATTCAGGAAGATCTGAAGTCTCAGGACACAGCTCCTACTCTTATTCGAATCTGGGGGGCCGGATCACCTACTAGGTCCCTCCTCTGGGTGGAACCAGGAAGGGGGGTGGTTACACCCCCTTTCCTTTGTCCAGTTTCGCGCCAGGACTGGGGCTGGAAAGCCCCAGCACCGGTTTGAACTGGTCTATGCACAGGGACACCTTGTGTGCCCCAGGCATGTCTGATTCTATTCAGCCCTGTCCTACCCAATACACAAAATCCTGTCTGGAGTGGTGCTAGCACCTCCCCAGGCAGGAAACCCTTTGTCCAAGCTGCCCTCGCTGGAAGGACTCCCAGCAGCAGGAGGTCAGACTTGTGTCTGTGGTGGCAGCATCCATTTTGGGATGCTAAGGCTCTGTTTAACTTCAACCGGGGTTCAGGCTAGGTACATGTCGTGTCCCTCTAGAAGGGAGGAATGCTACCCTCGTTGCCAGAACTGGCGAGGGGGTAGTATTCCAATTTGTATGACACCTTACTCGACATGTTTTGATAAAGCCAAACCCAAGATAGCATTTAACTGCGAGGTTCATAATGCACTTAAGAGTATATGGTATGGCAATATCATGAAACAGCTAAAGGACATGGTTCCGAAAGCTGCAGACAGGCTCAGCTCATGCCAAAGCACCATCTCACATATTTCCAAGCACTCTGCCTCCAGGATTGATGAGGCCTTCCATAGGAGTGGCTGACAGGAACATATGTGTCCATTTTAGGTTAGGTATAGGGATACTACACCTAAGTAAGGGGTGGTTACACCGACTTACCCCAGCTGAGTGATCAGCCAGTTGTGTCAAATATGGAGGCCAGGCCAGGGGTGGCACAATACATGCTGCAGCCCCTGGTAGGCCTTGGAAGCACCTATGCCCTGGGTACCTGGGTACACTGTTACAGGGGCCAATAAGGTGAACCAGTTCCAATTTCGTTATGCACCTAAAGTACATGGGTTACAATTTAGAGAGAGAACAGCAGGCTGTGGGTCTGATTAGCAGGCCCACAGCCACATTAAGTCATAAACCAGTGAAGCAAAAAGCAAAAATTTGGGGTGACCATAGGATAGCAGACCCTACTCTCCTACACCCACACTTTGTATTTTGCGGGGGGGGCTTGGAGCTAAAACAACCATTTGTTTTATAGCCCCGGGGGGTGGCTATCACTCTTGCATAGCAAACAGCGATGTTGAGAAAATCTTTCAGTAAGATAGCAAAGGATTTTGAAGTCCATTTCCTGTGTTTTGTTGTACTTTGCAGGCGTTAAAGCGACGACAATTTTAACTCTGACTTTGTAAATATGCCACTAAGTTTTTTAATGTAGACAATCTCGTCTTCCATTTAAATAGGCACAAAGTATTTATTGAAGTTCATTGTGAATCGTGAAACAACACTGTCTAATTGTGATCGATAAAGAAGTGAATGAGTTGTGTACTTGTTTTGCAGGTTAGTGTAGGGGTAACAATTACTATTCTAAGTCTACGGGGTGCATCTATAGGGTAAGTGCATGTTAGTTTGGGGGAAACAATTACTATTCTAACTCCAGGAGGGTGCATCTGTAGAGTATGTGCTGGATAGTGTATGAGTAACAATTACTGTTGCAAATCCAAGGGGTTGCATCTGTTAGGTATTTGCTGGATAGTATATGAGTAACAATTACTATGAAAAATAAAGGAGTTAAAGGGGAAGGAGATACGCACTTTCACGGTCAACCTGGATGAACAAAAAGTGACGAGAGATGTTTTCCGACGTGTTTAGGCTTGGGCGCCTGGTTAAACATTAAATGGGGTCAGGCAGATAAGTGTGTACTTATTCTGCGAGAAGTTTTTCGGGGTCTTGCGAAAGAAAAATCATCTTTAATAATTACCTCTCGCTGCTTGTACTTGCAAGGTCATCTGATTTGCTTGTATGTTAAAAACAGAAACTTTCTACACCTCTTTTTCATTGGTTGTGAAGCATTGTAAGAAGACGTATTACCGACCAATCCTTTTCCTTGCACAAATTTTGAAAAACATTTGATTGGCTGTTGTGTGGTTAACTCTACTTTCCTGATCCTAATGTTGATTGGCTTGTTTTTTTCTATGTGACATTACGATACCCTCACCATGTACGTTGCCCATTTTGTGACGCACTTTATTTTATAATGCGTTTCAAAAACTAGTTGTGGTAGGGTGTTTTTAACTTAAACTGTGTACTCTGCTTACGAGTTTGTTGACTGGAAAGGTATTTTAAAATATTATTCTATTTTCTGTTGTATCATAATTGTGCTGACTTTTTTATTTTTTTATTTTTAAAACAACTTTATTGGCTTTTTTAGTGTAACAGTACACGTAGAGTTCGTTGTCGTACATGCAGGCTTTGGGTTGTAGGATCTTCATTTTACAACTTTAATAGTACATTTAATAAACCATGAACCTTTATAATCAGCACATCAAATTCTGTGTCAACAGTAGCAAGATGATCTTTGGGTGTAAACCCTCTGGGTCGAACCCGTCCGATGCGTATGCGAGGAACAATACATCTTGGTATCAGTACTACATCTCCATAAGATTACCTTTTGCAAGCCTAGAACAGTTCAATCAGCCCATTATTTTCATTTCAGCAGCATTAAGGCAATCTTCAGGTATCGCACTCCCTGGTCTAGTCCGCCTGTTGTGTGTGTGGGGGATCTTCGGTATCTCGCTTTACTGTCTGAAACGAGTTACGCTGGTTAACCCTATGTACAGTCAGTGACTTGGGGAGGGTATCTGTGGTTGCTTCCCTGCGTCTTCTCCATGTCCCCTTCCTATGGGCTAGCTGTCAGTTCCGACATCTCCTGTAGTGGTTTGCATATATCCCCTCGGTATGTATTCCATTTGCCCCATATAGTGGACCATTTTCTTGGGCACCCCCTGTGTATGAAGACCGCCTTCTCCGCCACCATTGCCGTGTCCATGTCATTCCCCCATTGCGATCTCGTGGGAGTGGTCCCGGATCCCCATTTTCTAGCTATGTTTCGTTTCGCCAATGTCATTCCCTGTGTTGCCCATGTCTGTAGCCCCCTATTGAGATCTGTGGGCGGCCATATATTTAAAAGACAGCACCGTGGGTCAAGTTGTATCTCCACCTCACTTGCGGCCGAAAGTTCAGAAATTACTCCTGTCCAGTATATTTGTATCCTGGGGCAGTCCCACAGAGTATGGAAATATGTTCCCGGGTTGCCGCAACCCCTCATGCAGTCAGGTCCCGGGACGTGCCCTAATTTGTGTAGTAGGGTGCGGGAATAATAGGTCCGGTGTAGAATTTTCAATTGTATGAGTATGAGTCGGGACGGGATGGAGGCGTCTCTGGCTGAGGCAAGGGCATAAAGCCAGTCTTCGTCTTCTATGTCTCCTAATTCCACTTCCCACTTACTGCGGAGGACTACTGTGGGGTCTGGAAGGTTGTTTATCAGCTTGCGGTAAGTTAACGAAATCGCTTTGGTCTCGAGATGGTCAGTGAGGAGCGGGTCCTCTAGTGGAGAGGATTCAAACAGGGTCGTACCCGTAGGGATGGCGCCCTTGAGGGCGTGTCTAATTTGCATATAGCGATACCGTTCTGTGTTTGCCATGCCATACTTTTCTTGCAGAGCCTCGAATGTGATGATGTCCCCTCTGTTCCACAGGTCTCCTATTTTTGAGATACCTATAAGGTCCCATTGCCGGAAACCCTTGGTGTTAGCCAGGGTTCCCAGGCGACGTGTGTCCCAAAGCGGGGTGGCCAACGTGAGCACTCCCTCCCAGCCCAAGGTTCTCTGGGCTGTATGCCAGATTTTAATTGTGTGGGCCGTAGGGCCAGTGAGTGTGTGGCGCCGTTTATTGGTGTATAGGGCCCTCATCAGTTGGTCTATGGGGAGTAGTGCTCTATCTAAACTGTATGCTGGATCATTATGAGGGGCGTGAAGCCATTGGTTGACTACTGTCAACTGTGCCGCCCAGTAGTAGAGTTTGACACTTGGTAGCGCTATACCCCCGTCATACCAGCTGCGGATCAATTTGGAGTTCGCTATACGGGCCGGTTTCCCGTCCCAGAGCAGGGAAGAGATTTCTGCATCTATTGCTTTGAAGTAGGTAAGAGGGACCGGGAACAGGGTGTTTTGTAGCGCGTAGAGGAATCGTGGGAGTGAGAGCATCTTAAAGAGCGCCGCTCTCCCTAGCAGCGTCAGTGGGAGGGAGCGCCAGTGTGTCTCATCTGATCTGAGCCTCTGCAAGGGTTTCTGCAGGTTCTCTTCCGTAAAGACGGTGGCTTGTGGGGTGACATAAATGCCTAGATATTTGAATCCCCTGGTTACTATCTGCAATGGGCAGGTGGGGGGGAGCGCGGGCATGGGGCCGTGTAATATATACATGAGTGATTTAGTCCAATTAATTGTGTATCCGGAGGCTTCCCTGTAGGTCTTGAGTATTTTTAATAGGGTAGCTATTGACGATGTCGGGGACATAAGGTAGATTAATACGTCGTCGGCATATAAGGATATGCGATCTTCCCAACCCGTGTCCCACGTGATCCCGCGGATCACCTGGTCTGTTCTTATTAGAACCGCCAGCGGTTCCAAAACCAGGGCAAACAAGAGAGGGGACAAGGGGCACCCCTGCCGCGTGCCACGTCCCAATGCGATCGTTCAGGAGGTGTGGCCGTTGGCCACCACCTGTGCTAGAGGAGCCGTATAGAGTAGTTTTATCCAACCACAAAATTTGGGGCTGAAGCCCATCTGTTTAAGCACTGCAAAAAGAAATGGCCACTCAATAAGGTCGAACGCCATGGTGGCGTCCAGGGAGAGGACGGCCGCCTCCTCGCGAAGGGTTGGGATGCGGTGGAGTATCCCATTCAATCGTCTCAAGTTAAGTGAGGTGTTTCGCCCGGGCATGAAGCCCAATTGGTCCGGGTGGATCAGGGTGGTGAGGTGGGGCTGTAAGCGTAGCGCTAGCAGTTTAGCCAGTATTTTCGCGTCCGCATTTATGAGTGAGATTGGACGATAGGAGGACGTTTGTTCGGGGGGTTTATTGAGTTTACGTATTGCTACTATGGTGGCTGATCGTTGATCCGCCGTTAGTGAACCCTTCGTTAGGCAGTCAGTGTACATGGAAAGCATGTTAGGGATGAGCTGTTGTGCCAGTGCTTTATATAATTCTACCGGTAGACCGTTCGGTCCCATTGCCTTGCCCGTGTGCACTGCTGCCAGCGCCTTCCCCAATTCGTCCGCACTAAGCTCCCGTTCGAGCTCTTGTGCGTCGTCTTGTGAGAGGGTAGTGAGTGGTATGTCGTGCAGGAAAGCAATGCATTCTTCTTCTGTCATGCTACCCCGTGGAGTGTATATGCGTTCATAGTAGGAGGCCAGTTCTTCCACTATTTGCTGGGGGGACGAAGTGTGCGTGCCATCTAGTAAGGTTAGCTGTGCTATCCATCTGTTCGTTCTTTCCTTCCTTTCGAGCCACGCTAACATTTTCCCTGTCTTGTCGCCCAGTTCATAGACCCTGTGTAGTGTATCTGTGTGTCTGGTTTTGGCCATTTCTTCTGCATATGTTCTGTATTCGCTCGATGCTATAGTGAGCGTGTGTGCCGTATCATCCGTGGGGTTGGTTGCATGGGCTAATTCTGCTGCCAGGACTGTTGCTTCTAGCGCTTCTATTGTTTGCCTCTGGTTCTTTTTGTGGCTTGTGATGGCGGAGATGGCCTGCCCCCTAATGACAGTCTTGAATGCCTCCCACAGGAACGAAGGCGAGTCAACTGACGCTTGGTTTTCTGCGAAGTAGTGTGTAGTCGCAGTGTCTAATGTTTTTGCGATTTTGTGGTTTTTTAAGTAACCCGGGTATATGGGGTATATTCTTTGTCGCCTCGTGGGATGTGTGGTGTAGGTGAGTGACAAAGGTGAGCGGTCCGATATTCCCCTCGGTAGGTGCTCTATCTCCGTGACTCGTTCAGGAGGTACCGCTAATGTGAATATATAGTCTATACGGGAGAGGCTATTATGTGCTCCCGACCGGAATGTGTAGTGACGGTCGCGTGGGTGTTCCAGTCTCCATATGTCCACCAGCCCCATTGCGTTCCGAAAGTCGCTAAACAGTTGGGTCGGTCTCGCTGAGGGTCGCGGAGGTTGGCGATCTAACTCCGTGTTAAGTACAGCGTTGAAGTCCCCTCCCACGATCATTTCCCCTTCTTGGAGCTCGAGTAGGAATTTCCCTAGGTCTTGGAGGGCCCCTTGGTGGAGTGTTGGAGGAACATAGACTGATATGACGTTATAGGTTCGTCCCTCCCATTGGCACGTAACTACAGCAAACCGCCCCTGGTCGTCTGTCCGTGTGTTCATGACAATCAGTGGGGTGTTTTTGTTGACCAGTATGCCTACTCCGCCTGAGCCCGAGGAGAAGTCTGAATGTATGATCATTTTGAAGCCCCACCTGTTTAGTGCCCTAGACGCAGTGCCTGTCAAATGCATTTCTTGCAGAAGTGCCAGCGCTGGTGCCTTACGTTTTAAGTATTGTAATACCAGACCCCTTTTAATTTTATGGCCCAATCCATTCACATTCCAGGAAATGATCTTAAGTGGCGGAGCGAGCAGTGTGTTTCCTGGGGGATCAGATCCCGGTGTAGCATTTTCCATCATGGTGTGTGTTGTAGTGGTGTAATCGCGGTGCTGACTGCCTCACACGAGTCGGGATTGCTCGAGCCTGTGCTGCATGTATGCATGTTGGAGTTATCAAAGCCAGTAACAAAGAACATGAACAAGTTAAACTTAAAATGTGTACATCCCTTACCCCCCTCCCTGCCTCCCTGCCCGGTGGAAAAGAAACCCTCCACCTCCCCAACTGAGCAGAGTGCTTAAAGTCCCAATCAACAGTTATAGTTCTAGTTTGTGGGGGTGAGACTTCTGCGTCTGCTTCCGAGTCTCTTCTCCGACAATATCATGCAGTGCCATTTCAGATCAGAATGTCTTACCTCCATGTGCTTGGAGTCCTATGATCAGTTTCTTACCACTGCTGGCCCGTTTCTGCCGAGGGTAAACGTTTACCCCTCTGGATGTCATTGTGTCGGCACCGGTCTCTTAACTGGGGGGTGTTCTCAGGTGGTCCAGACCGATATGTAGTGCCACCTGGTCAGCGCCTGGATTAGTTCTCTGATACTGTTGGGAGTGAGCCACGGTTATTCCGTCTCTTCGGCGATCAGCGGGCTTCCGTTGCCTCTTCCACGCTGTGGGTCACGATTCTTGGGTCCTTTGGCAGGTCTCCATCCCTCCAGCCATTCACGGACGTCCCGCGGCGATTCAAAGAACCATGTCTTCCCTTCTGATTCGACGCGCAGTTTTGCTGGGAAAAGCATAGAGTATTTGAGTTCACGTGCTCTCAGCTCCTTCTTTACGTCCGTAAAGCCCCGTCGTTGTTGAGCTACCGCAGCCGTGTAGTCAGGGTAGAAGTTAATTTCTACGTTGTCGATTCGTATCGGCGGGCGTGTGCGGGCTGTTTGTAAAATGGCGTCCCGGTCTCTGAAGTTGAATACTCTCATAAGGATGGGACCAGGTGGAGCCCCTGGTTTTGCTTTCCCTCCAGGTACCCTGTGGGCGCGCTCAATGGAGAAAAAGTTCGATAGTCCCTTGGGTTGGAGCTGTTTTTTGATTAAATCCTCAACATAGAGGTCCAGGGCATGGCCGCCTTCTGTCTCCGGCACACCGACCAGGCGTATGTTATTGCGTCTTGAGCGGCCTTCCTGGTCGTCCAGCTTTAATTTCAGTGTGGCGTTGTCGTCTTCTAACTGTAGGACTCTTCGCTGGAGTTCTGATGTGTCCTTTACCAATCCGGTGGTCGTCTTTTCTACTTCCCCGATTCGGTGCGACATCTTTGCGAGGTCCGCCCTTATCAAGGAAACGTCCGTCGAGATTGTGCCCATCGATGATTGCATCGCCTTCGGCGTGGACATTATGTCTAGTAGGGTGACCTTGTCCGTGTCATTTTGCGGTCCCCCGTGTTGGGGCGGCGAGCGCTGTGGGTCCCCTTTTTTATTGTGGTGTGGTCTGGCGGATCTTTGTGGTAGGCAAACTTGTCCAGCTTTGAAGTCTACTGGCCTCTGGTTCCTCTGCCAGCCATGGCGGGTGTCCCAGTATCTGGGCAGGTGAGAAGAAAGTAGTTCGTGCAGAGGGGTTATAGAGTGCTCACCAGGTGAAGTGGTGTTGAGTTGGGGGTGCGAACGGGGATTCGCCGCCTGTGCGCCTCTATGCCGTTCACCTTGCCTGTAATGGCGGCCTCGCCAAAGTCTCTGTAGTGTTAGAGGCTGCTAAATGCACTTCTTTGTATTTACTGATTTATGTAATTACGGCGCTCAGTGAGTTACAGCGCAGTCAATGCCAATGTGTGTCCCCCTTATTAGATGCGGAGCGCCTCTCCTGTCTACCGCACCTGTAATGGCGCTCGCCGCCGAGTCTCGTCCGCCCCTTCACTTCGCGCACGTACCGGCCTGGCGTCCAGCTGCCACCAACGTCCACAGCGCTGTCAACCCGCCGTGGTAACCGGTGGATCCGCTTGGCGGTAGCGGGGAAAAGCTTTGTCAGTTCCGCTCCGACAGTGTGTGAGTCGGCGCCGTCAGATGTGCCTTTTCGCGGACGGCGCCTGTCCCTGTCTCTGGTCCTGGGTCCCGGTGCTGAGTTTCACGGGAGTCCCCGGCTTTCGGCGCCAAACCAGGCCTCTAATCTCGTCACGGTGCAGCTCCGCGGTCGTCAGGCGCCCCGGGACTCTAGGCAATTCCCCGTGCACCGGAGGCGTAGGTGATTTCGATGGTGTCGTACTGCCACCGCAACGTGTCGGATAAATGAACGGATTACTTTGGAGAAGGCTCTTTAGCTACAGAGCTCTGCTATGCTGCTGCCATCTTGGCCGGTAGCTAGCCACGCCCCCCCTGTGCTGACTTTTTTGGAGTACTTTGTCCTTTCATTAAATGTATAATTCTTCAAAATATTTTTATTGAGTCTTTTATATTCATCACATGGGTGAAATGCAAAATCTTTTTTTCATTCATTGGTATCACGCGTTGGACCACATTTTTTTTATTTTATCATAAGCACTAATTTCTTAAGTTTACATTATATAAGCGTTGCCCCATCATCTTTTTTTTAAAGTTAGGGCTTTTTTTATTTTCAGATAAAGTAGAAAAGAAGTGCTACGACAAACACTCCCTCACTACTTCATCTTTCTTTTTTTATGTACATTTCATACATTTTACAATCATTTGGAAAGCATTAACATTAACATTAACATTTGAAGACACAATTATATATATATATATTTTAAAGTGAGCATTACTCAATATAAATAGTTTTATCCCATTTTCACTGTAGAAGCTAAAGATTATTTTCCTTTATTGTAAAGTATTTCCTTTGTGCGTCTATAATGTAATACATACCCCCAGCACAACCCCTACACTTTACAAACACCACTACACTACCCTAAATCCTAAAACACTAGCCCCAGCACAACCCCCTACATTACACAAACACCACTGCACTACCCATAACCCTAAATCTAACACCAACATAACCCCCAACTCCACAGAAACACTACTGCACTTCCTTAAACACTAAATCTACCCCCAGCACAACCCCAACACTACACAAACACCATTACACTACCCTATACCCTAAAACACTACCCCCAACACTTATAAAAACAGCATTTAATTTACTCATATAGATAGTAACTCATAGTTAGTGTTATAACATCCCTATTACAAGTTTACAGTTATCCATACAGGTACTCATGCAATCACTGAGTAATATGTATACTTCTTTATATACAACAAATGTCACATACACTGCCTTTTATTTTTCTACTTTGCTGGACATGTACCATTGAGAGTTATATTTGCTCATCACTACACCCATAAACATATTAACACGCCCATAAATTGGTATAACATGTAGTCTTAACGTCATATACCTACTGAATCAACTATTCACACATCTTTGGGCAGTCACCCCCCCCCCACCGAACCACACACACATTCACTCTCCCATACAAATACTCAGTTAACTAATCAGTTACTAATATAGACTTTCAAGTAGCTAGCAAGCAAATGCTGCATCAGTTTACACAACTGAGAAAATAATACAGATATTCACACAGTTTATTCACTATCCAATATATTTAGTGAGACACTATAAATTAGTCAAGTAAACTGTCAATCACACTACTATTAAATCATCCATCCAGACACTTATACATCCACTCATTCTTCAATGAAGATTGCTATATATATAATACAACTTTAAATATGGAACCAAACCACATTTACTGGATGATGTCATCAGTTATGTCATCAGTGATATCCTTTGGGATGTCATCAGTAATGTCATCAGTGATGTCACTGACCATGTCATGAATGATGTAATATGTGACATCATCACCAGTGGATTGCGGGCGCGAGAGTTACAGTTAGTACAACTAACTAAAACGGAGGAATGTCAATGGTTTTGTATGAGTGAAATGTCCAGGTTACTATAACACCCCTAAAACCTATGTTTTTTTCAGTGAATTTCTAAGGTTTTTTAAATGCTAATTCCTAACTATAATCTGCTTGAAACCTATGTTTTTTTCAGTGAATATATATATATATATATATATATATATATATATATATATATATATTACCTACTGGCGGTCGCCAGTAGGTATATATAGTTAGGATTTTTTCTCTATGGGTTTTTTGAAAATTCTATGTCTAATAACTTTGGCGTTTGTGGACGGAATTGGCTGAAATTTTCAGGAAAATGGCACATTTTGTTTCTGAGCAGCCCCTGAAAATTGGGGGGGGGTTCGTCCAGGGGGGGTCGAGAAAAAAGGGGGGTCCCAAAACGTGTTTTTAACATTGAGTTTTCCATAGGGCGGTTGGCCTCACTTTTAGCCCGAACGGCTGAATGGATTTGCACGAAACTTGGCAAAATTGTAGGGACTGGTAGCCCGATGTGCCTTTTGTAGGTCTCAATATATGTGCTACAGTGGATTTTGAGAAATTAACGTTTAAAAAAAGATATATATCTGTAACAGCGGACCGGGCAGCGCTCCAGGACGCGTACTTTTCGCGCAACGGAGCTTTGTGAAGCGAAGCTGATTGGTTCTCCGGCGTCTGTCAACATTCCAAACAGTCCGTAGCGGCCGCCATCTTGTCTCTCAGTAGGATCGAGAGACAAGAGGAGGCCAAAGCGAAGGGGCAAATGACCATAAGGGGGAATAGTAGATCCTCGCTGACCCCCTAGGTTTCATGTGGAGGTTTTAAAAGGGCCCCGCGGGGCAAAAAAAATAAATAATAATAATAATCGAACGACTGAATGGATTTGCACGAAACTTGGCAAAATTGTAGGGACTGGTAGCCCGATGTGCCTTTGCTAGGTCTCAATATATGTGCTTCAGTGGATTTTGAGAAATTAACGTTCAAAAAAAGATATATATCTGTAACAGCGCACCGCTTCGCGTATTTTTCGCGTTACGGAGCTTTGCGAAGCGAAGCTGATTGGCTCTCCGGTGTCTGTAAACATTCCAAACAGTACGTAGCGGCCACCATCTTGTCTCTCGGTAGGATCGAGAGACAAGAGGAGGCCAAAGCGAAGGGGCAAATGACCATAAGGGGGCATAGTAGATCCTCGCTGACCCCCTAGGTTTGATGTGGAGGTTTTAAAAGGGCCCCGCGGGGCAAAAAAAAAAAATAATAATAATAATCGAACGGCTGAATGGATTTGCACGAAACTTGGTAAAATATTAGGGACTGGTAGCCCGATGTGCCTTTGCTAGGTCTCAATATATGTGCTTCAGTGCATTTTGAGAAATTAACGTTCAAAAACAAGATATATATCTGTAACAGCGCTCCGCTTCGCGGAGATAAAATTATATCTGTATTACCTAGCTGTTGCTAACACCAGTTAGCGACGGCTAGTAGGAGATAGCGACCATCTTGGGCCCCACTTTGCATGTGAGTGATATTTATCACTAATGACATGCAAAGTGGGCATGCCAAGATGTTAGCGACTGGAAACAGTCGCTAACATCGCTATCTCCTATTATCAACTTTTGGAAATATTCGAGATAAGCGCGAATATCTCCAAAAAGTAACAGCTGCCCTGAGCAGTTCTTAGCCATGTTATCCAATGGGAGGTGGATAACATGGCTAAGAGCATTAGCTCGGTAATGCATGAATATCGCTGAGTTTTCAGCGATATTAATGCATTGCGGTCGTTTTTTATCGTATTTGCGATAAACCTTGATAATAGCAAGGTTTATCTGCGATAATTTCTGACGGTAAAAAAATCTTTGCAATGCATCGTTAGGGATAAATATCGCTTAACTTTGGTAATATGCCCCAACGTCTGTTAACGTTCGATTCGAAGGAAATCAGGAAGTGTTGAAAAACATTGTCTGCGCCATCTTGTCTTTTTTCAAATGCCACACTTTTGTCGTGCACGGCAGCCATTTTAGATGCCTTGACCAGACCGACTCTGTGCACGCTGTCGATCCTTAGCATGGCTCCCCACCCTCGCAAGCATCTCACCCAGGCAGTGGTCACCCCCGCTCTCTGTCTTATGCATGGGTAATAAACCTCCCCCCATCTGCGCTGCTCTTCCCTGAGAATCACACCCTGTGCCCGCCCGACACCTCCCTTTCGCCCTATTCACTACCGCACCCTCTGACACTCCTTTTCCTCTGTGTCCGATTGTCCAGGCCGGTCCTAGGCTATCAGCTAGCCCTGCAGATGTAGTTTATGGCCACAGCTGTAAAGAATCACCCCTCTTCAAAGGAGTTATAGTAGATCAAGGCCCACACTCGATGAGATCCGTCACAGCAGAAGCGTTGCTATTATCTGAAAACCATCCTGTATTGTGATTGGGGAGGGGACCGAGCGTGAAGCGGAAGATTCCAGGGATGACTCTTTGTACATCAAAGTTTTTACAATTATGTGTCACATTAAAAATATATAGCACTCCGACAAAGTAGTAAGATTATAAAACTTTAATAATTTATAAATATATACAAGAAAACAAAAATAGTAATAACATATAAACATTTTTAGGGAAAAACAACGAAGTAGCGGTCGGCTGTGCGAATAGTCCCAACGCAGCACAACGTCCAGATTTCCGGCGTGGGGCGTCGCGGGGGGTGGGTCATCAGTAGCAAACTGTTGTGCGAATAGTTCCAAGGCAGCAGAACGCGCCGAAATCTAGATGACACGAAAGTGATGTCTAGTAAGTTGCCACCCAGCAAATAACGGCGTGGGGCGTCGCGGGGGGTGGGTCATCAGTAGCAAACTGTTGTGCGAATAGTTCCAAGGCAGCAGAACGATGGCACCAAGGTGATGTCCAGTAAGTTGCCGCACTGGTTTTGGTATCCTACAATGCTGCTCCGAATAACGGCGTGGGGCGCCCCGGGGGAGGCGGCGTGAACGGGCCTCTCCAGGTGGAGTGTCATCTGTTGTAGTGGGGCGCCCCTTTACCGTTTCAGTTGCCATTCCGTCCGTTTTTGGTCCACTGTGTCAAAAGCCGCAATTCAGCTGAGTTGCGCCCACTCTTGCGGTGCAGCGATATGCGGCTGTCACAGGACTCTCAAAATGGCGGCAGGCTCTTTCCTTTTTGGGCCTGGTCCACTGAAATGGCCCTGGGACACCTTGGAAATCGGACGCTTGTCTGCTAGGTCTTGGACCCCATTCTCGAAAGCGTCCCCTCCGCCTTGAGAATTCATCAAAAGTTTTGGGGGCCCCGACTCCTGCAGGCTTCTGGTGGGGAGCGGCTGCCATGATTGCTCGCGGAATGACCACGACGGAGCTACGAGATGGTGGTGCTCTCACGCTGACGCCAGTTTAGTCTGAAACATCCAGAAACAAGGTGGGGCTTTCATCGTTTGGGAAAAAAAAAAAGTTTTCATCCAATGAAAAGTGTTGTTTTTAGGTCATATGATCAAGCCTTCCATCATTAGGAAACCAAAAGTAAAATGAACCAATGAAAAGTTTTATAAACAAGTCACATGACCTGTTATGCGGCATAGGGTATAAAATGCGGAGAAAATACGTTGGCACATGAGGCGGCGTCAGTAGCGGACCGATGTGCGAATAGGCCGAAGGCAATACAACGCGCCAAGATCCGGATGGCACCGAGGTGGTGTCCAGCAAGTTGCAGCACTGGTGTGGCCATCCTACAATGCTGAAAGTCGGCGTGGGGCGCCCCGTTGGCCTGTGAGTTTGCGTCAGTAGCGGACCGATGTGCGAATAGGCCGAAGGCAGCACAACGCGCCAAGATCCGGATGGCACCGAGGTGGTGTCTAGTAAGTTGCCGCACTGGTGTGGCCATCCAACAATGCTGAAAGTCGGCGTGGGGCGCCCCGTTGGCCTGTGAGATGGCGTCAGTAGAGGACCGATGTGCGAATAGGCCGAAGGCAGCACAACGCGCCAAGATCCGGATGGCACCGAGGTGGTGTCTAGTAAGGTGCACTGGTGTGGCCATCCTACAATGCTGAAGGTCGGCGTGGGGCGCCCCGTTGGCCTGTGAGTTTGCGTCAGTAGCGGACCGATGTGCGAATAGGCCGAAGGCAGCACAACGCGCCAAGATCCGGATGGCACCGAGGTGGTGTCTAGTAAGTTGTCGCACTTCTGTGGCCATCCTACAATGTTGAAAGTCGGCGTGGGGCGCCCCGTTGGCCTGTGAGATGGCGTCAGTAGCGGACCGATGTGCGAATGGGGCCAAAGGCAGCGCAACAATATTTTCTGACTGACACCACAAGGCGCTGAGATGCCAAGATCCGGATGGCACCGAGGTGATGTCTAAGTTGCGGACTGATGTGCGAATGGGGCCAAAGGCAGCGTAACAATATTTTTTGTATGGAAGATACCACTAGGCGTTGAGATGCCAAGATTCGGATGGCACCGAGGTGATGTCTAGCAAGTTGCTGTACTGGCGTGGTCATCCTACAATGCTGAAACTCGGCGTGGGTCGCCCCAATAGCCTGTGAGATGGCGTCAGTAGCGGACCGATGTGCGAATAGGCCGAAGGCAGCACAACGCGCCAAGATCCGGATGTCACCGTGGTGGTTTCATAGTTGAGAGGCACTTCATCTGCAGTGGGGCGCCGAGATCCGGATGGCACCGAGGTGATGTCTAGCAAGTTGCTGTACTGGTGTGGTCATTCTACAATGCTGAAAGTCGGCGTGGGGCGCCCCATTAGCCTGTGAGATGGCGTCAGTAGCGGACTGATGTGCGAATGGGGCCAAAGGCAGCGCAACAATATTTTCTGAAGAGAAGACACCAAAAGGTGCTGACATTCCAAGATCCGGATGGCACCGAGGTGGTGTCTAGCAAGCTATGCAGTTGAGTTGTGTGCGCACTTGCGGCGAATAGGTCGAAGGCAGCATAACAATGTTTTTTGAATAGAAGACACCACAAGGCGTTGAGATTCGGTTACCACCGAGGTGATGTCTAGCAAGTTGCCGCACTGGTGTGGCCATCCTACAATACTGCTCCGAATAACGGCGTGGGGTGCCCGAAGGGGGGGGGGCCGGCGTGAATGGGCCTTCCTAGGTGGAGGCTCGTCTGCTGTAGTGGGGCGCCCCTTTACCGTTTCAGTTGCCATTCAGCTGAGTTTCAGCTGCTCTTGATGCTACAGCGACAGGCGGCTGCAAGAGGACTCTCAAAATGGCGGCCTGTTCTTTGGATTTGGGCCTGGTCCACTAAAATGGCCCTGGGACACCTTAGAACTCGGACGCTCGATTTTTTTTTTCCTTTCCTGTACATGCAAAAAAAGGTAAATGCCCGGTACGTTACACGCTTCATCTGCCACGATGAACCCTCCAGAGGAACCGAAAAAAATATAGTTGTGGTAACTATACCATGCATCGTCATATGGAGAGGTGGCACCAATTAATTATAGTGCTGCATAAAAGAGAGATTTGGAGGAGAACCCCTGACCTGCTAGTACATTCATCAAAGAAGTGGCACTGAGAGCTTCAGAGGCAAGGGAAACGGTCCCAAATATTTAGAAGAACTTTGGAAAGATTAAAATGACATGTTTAGATTGTGGCAAATTAATTTCATGTGGACAGATGAGTGTTACTCTAATAAATACAGCATATGAACATCATCATAGTCGATGGTTGGTAGAGACATTTTGACTATATCCTGGACCTGCCCGTCCTCGCCCAAAATGGCGCCGGAATAAATGGGACTCGTAACTCCTTGTTGTGTACTGGTTGCAGAACCTTGAAATCACGAGATACGTATGCAGTTTTGAAGCACATGGCGGGCGGGGACGAGAATTGATTGAATATTTCGACATCCCTATTGATATTAAGTTCTGATGTGTTATTGATTACTGTACTGTTGAAAGTTCGAATTAACGTCACCCATGGTACTTGCCCGCAAATGTATATCTAGATAATTTTATTGTAACTGGCCCTGTCGTATTTTAATTATAAAATGTACGTCCACCGATTCCGTAACTGTTAGACACCTTAGTTCTTGCAACCTAATGGCCCGCCCGTTACGTTCCTCTACAGTGTAAATGTCTATTCATCATATACGATTACAGTTTGCTCTGTGGCAGGCCCACGTGGTTATAGGCTCGTATTTGTATAATGAAATTTTCACAATAAAGGTTTTTAAAAGAAAACATGGTAGTAGTATATACATTGGTAAAGTTTTTAATAATAGTGACTGTTTTAGAATCATTAAAAGGCAAGTGAAATAAAGCAGACCAATTACATGAAGGGTAAAAGGTATAATACGAAGGAACGCAGTAAAGATACATGGTCAAGGGCTGTTGTGTTTTCTATTCCTGCAACATAAAGTGATCGATAAGAATCTCATATTCAGGCGTATCGGCGACTAAGACAGCAGGTCGACCCTCTTTTGCTCAACGGCTCCGTCATGGGACGAAGAAACGCTCTTTTTCTCGAAAAAAGAATATATTTTACTTGCAGGACAGTTGTAAAATTTCCGGGAAAGTACATTAGCCTGGAACATTATAACATATATTTAAGAAAAAATAATGTTCGGAAGTAATGAAAAGCGTAATTTTTAGGTCATATGACCAAGCCTTTCATCATTACAATAAGAAAAGTAAAATGAACCAATGAAAAGTTTTATTAACAAGTCACATGACTTGTTATGCTTACGTTACGCGCTGCGCGCCCCGGATGACTTCCAGATGCGCTAACGCGGCGCGTCATATGACGCATTACGCGACAACGCAGGTACAGAATATAGTCAAAATGTCTCCACCAACCAGCGGTCGGAACACAACCCCTTTCAGCAGGCTAAATAGTTCTGTTAAATGACAACAGAAGGGACAGGCAACAAGAACCATCAGTCAAAGAGGGGAGGGCTAGTTCTTCTCTACCGGGTTACATTGGGGCGCTACCGGAACTGATCGAATTGGTAGTCTACAGTGTTTCTGGATGTTTCAGACTGAAGCTGGGGTTAGCATGAGAGCAGCACCATTTCGTAGCTCCGTCGTGGTCATTCCGCAACCAATCATGGCAGCCGTTCTTTATCGTTATTTTGGGCGGGGTGGGTGGCGGAGCCGAGCTGTTTTGCAGCCATCATTGTGTGGAGTTCAGTTCATCTCACTAGTTTTGTATTTGTCATGAGGGGTTGTTCCTAATGTTTCTATTTTAGCGAGGTCAAAAAGAGATCCCATTAGTGGCCTACTGATTTTGCTCGATTCCTTTTCTTTTTTTTTACACGATTTTTCGTTATCTGCAAAGACTAAACAGAGTATTGCGACTCTGTGTTTGTTTGTAAATAGAGAATGAACCAAAGAGAACTAATTCTAAAACAGTAAATACTTGGATAACAATCAATCAAATGGAGAGAGAAGCAGGCACGACGGATTACAACGGGGGCAAAGGCCTGCGTTAACTACCTTTCACTATCTGCAAAGAGAGAGTACTCCCAATAGAAATGAGGGGGGGGGCACCATTCAAAGCAGATCAGTGTGCATAAACACGAAAATGTTTTCACTTACCACGTACTTGACATTCGACAGCTTATGATATTTGCTATTAAAAAACCATTGAAATTCACTGAAAAAACCATAGGTTATAGACCATATATAGTTAGGAATTAGCATTTACAAAACCTTGAAAATTCACTGAAAAAACCATAGGTTATAGTCCATATATAGTTAGGAATTAGCATTTAAAAAACCTTATTTTACTCACACAAAACCATTGAAATTCCATATATAGTTAGTTGCACTAACTATATATCGCGCACCCGCAATCCACTGCTGATCATGTCACATATTACATCATTCATGACATGGTCAGTGACATCACTGATGACATCACTGATGACATCTCAAATGACATCACTGATGACATCACTGATGACATCTCATTTGACATCATTCTTGTGCTAATACGATAAACCTCTTCAGACTCTAATATAACCTTAGATACACTCAGTGTATACAGACACTCACACACTGCCACTCATCCATGGAGTTACTCACACACCCAGTCAGTCATGCAAAGAAACAATGTCACCTCCATTTCTTCAACTATACAGTTAAACACACCTTACTTATTGAAACATATACTAACACATATTTACTCTCTTATACAATCCCTGATACAAGTTCACAATGATCGATACAACCACTCACTCATTCAGTGGCTCTCATGCACAGTTATTTATATACGCCAACTCTCACATGTACTGTGTTTTACATATGTACTTACTATGACATGTAGCATTGAGATATCCATTCACTCATCAATACACTCATGCACACAGTCAACTGCCCATGTAGCTGTTTCCACATGCACTCTTGAACTCATACACCTAGTGAATAAACTGCTCACACATCTATGCATAGAGTCACACACCTTCCAGCCACCCCCACACAAACTCAATCTCCCATAGAAATACTTGGGCAACCAATTAATAACACATATAGCCTCTCGTATAGCTAATGATCAACACATGCAGCAGTTTACAGAACAACAGACATAATGATGCACAAATTAAGACAGTTTAGTCACTAACCCATGCATTCAGTGAGACACATTTAATCACTCACTCATACAGTCAGTCACGCACCTACTAAATCCTTCATCCAGACACTTATACATCCACTCATTCTTCAATATGTAAGACATATTTTAACTTTACAGAAACATACAGTCACTGGATGTTGTCATCAGTGATGACATCAGTGATGTCATTTGAGATGTCATCAGTGATGTCATCAGTGATGTCACTGACCATGTCATGAATGATGTAATATGTGACATGATCAGCAGTGGATTGCGGGTGCGCGATATATAGTTAGTGCAACTAACTATATATGGAATTTCAATGGTTTTGTGTGAGTAAAATAAGGTTTTTTAAATGCTAATTCCTAACTATATATGGTCTATAACCTATGGTTTTTTCAGTGAATTTTCAAGGTTTTGTAAATGCTAATTCCTAACTATATATGGTCTATAACCTATGGTTTTTTCAGTGAATATATATATTACCTACTGGCGGTCGCCAGTAGGTATATATAGTTAGGATTTTTTCTCTATGGGATTTTTGAAAATTCTATGTCTAATAACTTTGGCGTTTGTGGACGGAATTGGCTGAAATTGTCAGGAAAATGGCACATTTTGTTTCTGAGCAGCCCTTGAAAATTTGGGGGGGGTTCGTCAAGGGGGGGCCGAGAAAAAAGGGGGGTCCCAAAACGTGTTTTTAACATTGAGTTTTCCATAGGGCGGTTGGCCTCACTTATAGCCCGAACGGCTGAATGGATTTGCACGAAACTTGGCAAAATTGTAGGGACTGGTAGCCCGATGTGCCTTTTGTAGGTCTCAATATATGTGCTCCAGTGGATTTTGAGAAATTAACGTTTAAAAAAAGATATATATCTGTAACAGCGGACCTGGCAGCGTCCCAGGACGCGTACTTTACGCGCAACGGAGCTTTGTGAAGCGAAGCTGATTGGTTCTCCGGCGTCTGTCAACATTCCAAAAAGTCCGTAGCGGCCGCCATCTTGTCTCTCGGTAGGATCGAGAGACAAGAGGAGGTCAAAACAAAGGGGGAAATAACTATAAGGGGGCATAGTAGATCCTCGCTGACCCCCTAGGTTTGATGTGGAGGTTTTAAAAGGGCCCCGCGGGGCAAAAAAAAACCAAAATAATAATAATCGAATGGCTGAATGGATTTGCACGAAACTTGGCAAAATATTAGGGACTGGTAGCCCGATGTGCCTTTGCTAGGTCTCAATATATGTGCTCCAGTGGATTTTGAGAAATTAACGTTCAAAAAAAGATATATATCTGTAACAGCGCTCCGCTTCGCGTACTTTTCGCGTTACGGAGCTTTGCGAAGCTGATTGGTTCTCCGGCGTCTGTCAACATTCCAAACAGTCCGTAGCGGCCGCCATCTTGTCTCTCGGTAGGATTGAGAGACAAGAGGAGGCCAAAGCGAAGGGGGAAATGACCATAAGGGGGCATAGTAGATCCTTCCTGACCTCTTAGGTTTGATGTACCATTTTGCCAAGTTTGGTGTAATTCCGTTCAGCCATTCAGGCTGTAGACGTATGTAAATGTCCTATGGAAAATTGCATGGGGAAAACACATTTGAAAGTGTTGAAATTTAGAACCAATTAAAATGTTACTTTGGTTTTGTATTTGTGTGTGATGAAAGTTAATTGGTTATGTATATATGTCAAATGAGAGGAAACCACAGCCATTTTGTGATACTACTGTCTGAGGTACATTTGTGAGGAATTTTTGGTGGTGAATTTCTGGTGTTTGATTTACACAGTACTAACACTTCTGCTACTTTTAAAAAGGTGAGTTGTTAATTTGTAAGGGGAACTATGTTGTACACTTGAAGATAATTTGAAAAATGTTTCTGTTATTTATTTGCAGTACTTCTGTTATACTAAATACTTGATAAAGTTAGTTTTATATTATGTATTACTAAAAACGATAAATGAAAGTGATTATTTTTTTCTGCAATTTACAGCAAGCAATTTCAAAATAAAATGGCTCACAATGAAGAGACCGTGGCAATTTCTTTTGAATTGTCCAACACATTGATTGAAATTGAGAGCACCAATAATGAAATATTGTCACAAGGAGGACATGACTTGTATGATTCCATTAGATTGATTGAAATGGACAGCACCAAGAATGAAATATTGTCACAAGGAGATGACTTGAATGATTCCACTACATTGATTGAAATTGAGAGCACCAATAATGAAATATTGTCACAAGGAGGAGATGACTTGTATGATTCCATTAGATTGATTGAAATGGACAGCACCAATAATGAAATATTGTCACAAGGAGGAGATGACTTGAATGATTCCACTACATTGATTGAAATTGAGAGCACCAATAATGAAATATTGTCACGAGGAGATGACTTGAATGATTCCACTACATTGATTGAAATTGACAGCACCAATAATGAAATATTGTCACAAGGAGGAGATGACTTGAATGATTTTTTTGATCAATCTCTTGATGGCGAATTTATCGAGTGTTTGGAGACCATAGAGTTACAAGAATCATCATTGGAGACTTTTAATGAGGACATTGCTGATGAGGACATGTTACTAGTTCTTTCAAATTTAGAAAATTCTGAAGAATAAATTTATATTTAGAAATCAAAAATTGTTTGAGACATTATTCATTTTTATTTTTAATTTATGAGGTTGTAGCGAAGTGATTGTAGTATAAAATGAGACTTATAGTATAGAGTGCAACATTTTTATGTTACATGGTAAGTTTACTCATATTTACTTCCCTTCTGCCACTATATTATCTCCAATGTGTATTTGACATCTCTTCTTCATCTCCGGCCTCCTTTCTCTCACTGTGTGTCTCCGATGCATCTTATCGCTGCTATTTTGTGTAATTACAGAAGAGAGTAAAATAAAATAGTTCGGAACGTGAAAAGGGGGCAAAGTAGAGTACTCCTCACCCCCTAGGCCTTTTTAGGCGGTCCCAAAAGGATCAGTTTCTGCTTTCCTGAGAGATTATGGTATGAGTTCCATATACCACAATAACTTGCATTACAACATGCAAGATATCTATCTCCTATTACCAACTTTTGGAGATATTCGCGCTAAGCGCGAATATCTCCAAAAAGTAACACCTGCCCTGAGCAGTTCTTAGCCATGTTATCCAATGGGAGGTGGATAACATGGCTAAGAGCATTAGCTCGGTAATGCATGAATATCGCTGAGTTTTTAGCGATATTCATGCATTGCGGCCGTTTATTATCGCATTTGCGATAAACCTTGATAATAGCAAGGTTTATCTTCGATAATTTCTGACGATGCTTAGTGGTAAAAAATTGGTTGGTAAGCATCGTTAGCGATAAATATCGCTTAACTTTGGTAATATGCCCCAACGTCTGTTAACGTTCGATTCGAAGGAAATGAGGAAGTGTTGAAAAACATTGTCTGCGCCATCTTGCCTTTTTTGAAATGCCACACTTTTGTCGTGCACGGCAGCCATTTTAGATGTCTTGACCAGACCCACTCTCTGCACGCTGTTGATTCGTAGCATGGCTCCTCACCCACGCAAGCATCTTCCCTAGGCACTGGTCACCACCGCTCTCTGTCTTATGCATGGGCAATAAACCTCCCCCCATCTGCGCTGCTCTTCCCTGAGAATCACACTCTGTGCCCGCCCGACACCTCCCTTTCGCCCTATTCACTACCGCACCCTCTGACACTCCTCGTTCTCTGTGTCCGATTGTCCAGGCTATCAGCTAGCCCTGCAGATGTAGTTTATGGCCCCAGCTGTAAAGAATCACCCCTCTTCAAAGGAGTTATAGTAGATCAAGGCCCACACCCGATGAGATCCGTCACACCACACGTGTTCCTACTATCTGAAAACCATCCTGTATTGTGATTGGGGAGGGGACCGAGCCTGAAGCGAAAGATTCCAGGAATGACTCTTTGTACATCAAAGTTTTTACAATTATGTGTCACATTAAAAATATATAGCACTCCAACAAAGTAGTAGGAATATAAAACTTTAATAACATATAAATATATACAAGAAAACAAAAACAGTAAAAACATTTAAACAACGAAGAGACCGTGGCAATTTCTTTTGAATTATCCAATAGATTTATTGAAATTGACAGCACCAATAATGAAATATTCTTGTCAGTAGCGGTCTGTTGTGCGAATAGTTCCAAGGCAGCAGAACGCGCTGAAATCTAGATGGCACGAAAGTGATGTCTAGTAAGTTGCCGCCCAGCAAAAAACGGCGTGGGGCGCCGCGGGGGTGAGTGAGTCCAGTAGGCACCACAGCTATTCTTACCGGCATTGCAGAATTACTGCTGGGGACAATGCCTGTGCTGTAGCAGGGTCACAGCAGAAACAAAAAGGATTCTGTTGAAGATGTTGTTGGTTTTCAATTTGAAAACAGTTCTGGTGTCAACTGCTATGCTAATGTAGTGGTTAATGTTTTGTTTTCTCTAGAAAATGTAAAAGAGGGGGAGGCAGTCCAAAGTTCCGTTAAAAGGGCAAAGGAAAGGATCGGTGGTTTGAACTATCAGTCAAAAAGGGGAGGGGGTGCAATAATTTTTCCTACCGGGTCACACTGTGCTTTCACCGGAAGTGAGGTCTGCAGGATTCTAGTAATTCAAAGTGAGGCTGGCGCCAGCATGGGAGCGCCGACGTCCCGCGGATACAGTTTCGTCACTCCACGGGCGATCATGGCAGTCATTCCCCATCGGGGGTCGGAGACTCCCGCGGCTCCTCTAGAATCTTCAAGGTCGTGGAGGACTACGGTGGTGGAGTCAACCAGTGACCGGGCCATTTCTTTATGCTGGGCCCGCTCTTGCCAGGTCGACCGCCATTTTGAGAGTTCGGCAGCTACCGTCGATCGCGGGGTCACATGAGCGGACGGGCTCCACCCTGCCGGGCGAGACGTTGCAGCATGGCCACAGTGGAAGAACCCTTTTCCGGGCGCCTGGAGCGCTGAGGGTGCAGCTGGGAAGCCTCCACCTGGGGAGGCGGGAGAGGCCTGTTCGCACCGTCTCTCCCTCCCAGTGCACCCCACGGCGTCTCGCTTGAGATTTGTTATGGCCGGACCAGGCGATGAGGACGAGGGGGGGGGGGTCGGAGGCATGTGCAAGACATCCCCCCCCAGTGTTGTCGCAGCCATTATAAAAGAAAGAAGTGTCCCGTCCGTCTTCGGGCCGGGCTTCCGGTAGATGTCGGCCGGACGCCCCTGGCTCTGGCCCCATGAACGGGTTTCTTGGTTTATCGGCTGCAGCCGGATCCCGTCGGCCTCGGCCCCCCGACCGTTGGTGGTCGGACCGGAAGAGCATGTGGCGGGACTACCTGCAACTCTCAAGGGCCACCACGGCCGGACTGGGAGAGAGAGGGGAGGGTCGAGGAGACATTTCCCCCCCCCTGCAACTGTTCAGCGTTGTAAAGGCAATCCCCTGGCCGGGTCCCGCTGGCCTCGGCCTCTCCTCCGGCTACACCCTACGTTAGGATCTCCTGTCCGAGGCGTGGCAGCAGGACCTGCCTTATATGGGCTGCTCCCGGCTGGGCGTAGCCGGAACCCTGCCCCACCGTGGAAGTTTCCAGAGTGGGGGTGGATGTTCTACTGACTTGCATTTTCCCTAGTCTATCGATTTTTTTGGCGTGGCAGGCGGTGGGACAGCGAGGGGTGATTTGGTTTCTCTTACTGTTTTTCTGGTCTCTCACCACTGGCATATTTTAACGTTTTCTTGTTTCTAGGACATTAATAGGTTTTATCATTACGTTATGTTATCGTTTCTTTGTTCGTTGTTTAATAAAAGTTCATGTTCATCAGTGGCCTACTGATTTTCGTTTTCCTATTTTTTTCTTTCCAGGTTGTTTCATGGTAAAGTTTCTGTTAACAGGATACAGTGATCACTTCGTTATTATTGCATATGTCCTTTTCACTAGGGGTGCTCTCTGGTCGGGCCAGATGACGTATCTCTAGTAAATGGTCCGGGTGAAAAAGGTGCATCAATCAGTGGGGAGTAGATAGGCATGACAGATTACAACGGGGGAGAACGGTCCGCATTACGTACCCTTTCACTACTTGCAAAGATTTTCCTACGTTTATTTGCAAAAAGGGAATACCTCCAAAAAGAACTAATTCCCAAACAGTCAATGTTCGGACAATCAATCAATCAATGAGGAATGAAATAGGTACGACGTGTTAAAGGCTTGCGTTACCTACCCTTCACTATCTGCAAAGGGAGAGAGAATATTCCTATTCTTCGTCGTTTGCAGGTAGAGAAGATCCTTAAGAGAATTAACTTCGAACAATTCAATGCTCGATTGAAACAATCAACAAGGGGTACTGTGAACACAAATGAACGCCGCTTATATACATACGCATTGCTATTTTCAACAGGTTGTTCCTAATGTTTCTATTTTAGCGAGGTCAAAAAGAGATCCCATTAGTGGCCTACTGATTTTGCTCGATTCCTTTTGTTTTTTTACACGATTTTTCGCTATCTGCAAAGACTAAACAGAGTATTGCGACTCTGTGCTTGTTTGTAAATAGAGAATGAACCAAAGAGAACAATCAATCAAATGGAGAGAGAAGCAGGCACGACGGATTACAAAGGGGGCAAAGGGCTGCGTTAACTACTCTTCACTATCTGCAAAGAGAGAGTACTCCTAATAGAAATGAGGGGTGGGGGGCAGCATTCAAAGCAGATCAGTGTGCATAAACACGAAAATGTTTTTACTTACCACGTACTTGACATTCGACAGCTTATGATATTGGCTATTAAAAAACCATTGAAATTCACTGAAAAAACCATAGGTTATAGACCATATATAGTTAGGAATTAGCATTTACAAAACCTTGAAAATTCACTGAAAAAAACATAGGTTATAGACCATATATAGTTAGGAATTAGCATTTACAAAACCTTGAAAATTCACTGAAAACACCATAGGTTATAGACCATATATAGTTAGGAATTAGCATTTAAAAAACCTTATTTTACTCACACAAAACCATTGAAATTCCATATATAGTTAGTTGCACTAACTATATATCGCGCACCCGCAATCCACTGCTGATGATGTCACATATTACATCATTCATGACATGGTCAGTGACATCACTGATGACATCACTGATGACATCTCAAATGACATCACTGATGACATCACTGATGACATCTCATTTGACATCAATGACCACATCACTGATGATATCATTCATGTGACAATACAATGCATCTCCTCACACTTTAATATAACCTCTGTTACACCCAGTGTTAAATACAGAGTATAATTTTTGAAACCATTGACACACCAAAACTAGTTACTACATACGCACTCAGTGATTCCTATGTTTACACACACATTCACTCATTTACCCATACAATCATTCATACATACAATCACTCATCTTTACAACACTATCATATGCACTCATACACCTATACAGACTCTCACACTCTGTCACTCATCCATGGAGTTACTCCCACACCTAGTCAGTCCTGTAAAGAATCAATCACACTTCCATTTTCTTATCTATACAGTTAAACATAGAGCACCTTACATTTTGAAACATATACTAACACATAATTACTCTCTTATACAATCATTGATACAAGTACACATTGATCTGCACAGAGTCACACACCTCCCAGCCAGCCACACACACACTCAGTCTCCCATACAAATACTTGGGCAATCAATCAATAACCCATATAGTTACTCATATAGCTACTGATCAACACATGCAGCAGTTTACAGAACAACAGACATAATGATGCACAAATTAAGACAGTTTAGTCACTAACCCATGCACTCAGTGAGACACATTTAATCACTCACTCATACAGTCAGTCACGCACCTACTAAATCCTTCATCCAGACACTTCTACATCTACTCATTCTTCAATATGTAAAACATATTTAAACTTTACAGAAACACACAGTCACTGGATGATGTCATCAGTGATGTCATTTGAGATGTCATCAGTGATGTCATCAGTGATGTCACTGACCATGTCATGAATGGTGTAATATGTGACATCATCAGCAGTGGATTGCGGGTGCGCGATATATAGTTAGTGCAACTAACTATATATGGAATTTCAATGGTTTTGTGTGAGTAAAATAAGGTTTTTTAAATGCTAATTCCTAACTATATATGGTCTATAACCTATGGTTTTTTCAGTGAATTTTCAAGGTTTTGTAAATGCTAATTCCTAACTATATATGGTCTATAACCTATGGTTTTTTCAGTGAATATATATAAAAACATATAAGTTTGTATATATATATATATATATATTCACTGAAAAAACCATAGGTTATAGACCATATATAGTTAGGAATTAGCATTTAAAAAACCTTATTTTACTCACACAAAACCATTGAAATTCCATATATAGTTAGTTGCACTAACTATATATCGCGCACCCGCAATCCACTGCTGATGATGTCACATATTACATCATTCATGACATGGTCAGTGACATCACTGATGACATCACTGATGACATCTCAAATGACATCACTGATGACATCACTGATGACATCTCAAATGACATCACTGATGACATCACTGATGACATCATCCAGTGACTGTGTGTTTCTGTAAAGTTTAAATATGTTTTACATATTGAAGAATGAGTAGATGTATAAGTGTCTGGATGAAGCATTTAGTAGTTGGGTGACTGACTGTATGAGTGAGTGATTAAATGTGTCTCACTGAATGCATGGGTTAGTGACTAAACTGTTTTAATTTGTGCATTATTATGTCTGTTGTTCTGTAAACTGCTGCATGTGTTGATCAGTAGCTATATGAGTAACTATATGGGTTATTGATTGATTGCCCAAGTATTTGTATGGGAGACTGAGTGTGTGTGTGGCTGGCTGGGAGATGTGTGACTCTGTGCAGATCAATGTGTACTTGTATCAATGATTGTATAAGAGAGTAAGTATGTGTTAGTATATGTTTGAAAATGTAAGGTACTCTATGTTTAAGTGTATAGATTAGAAAATGGAAGTGTGATTGATTCTTTACAGGACTGACTAGGTGTGTGAGTAACTCCATGGATGAGTGGCAGAGTGTGAGTGTCTGTATAGGTGTATGAGTGCATATGATAGTGTTGTAAAGATGAGTGATTGTATGTATGAATGATTGTATGGGTGAATGAGTGAATGTGTGTGTAGACATAGGAATCAGTGAGTGCGTATGTAGTAACTAGTATTGGTGTGTCAATGGTTTCAAAAATTATACTCTGTATTTAACACTGGGTGTAACAGAGGTTATATTAAAATGTGAGGAGATGCATTGTATTGTCACATGAATGATATCATCAGTGATGTGGCCATTGATGTCAAATGAGATGTCATCAGTGATGTCATCAGTGATGTCATTTGAGATGTCATCAGTGATGTCATCAGTGATGTCACTGACCATGTCATGAATGATGTAATATGTGACATCATCAGCAGTGGATTGCGGGTGCGCGATATATAGTTAGTGCAACTAACTATATATGGAATTTCAATGGTTTTGTGTGAGTAAAATAAGGTTTTTTAAATGCTAATTCCTAACTATATATGGTCTATAACCTATGGTTTTTTCAGTGAATTTTCAAGGTTTTGTAAATGCTAATTCCTAACTATATATGGTCTATAACCTATGGTTTTTTCAGTGAATTTCATTGGTTTTTTAAAAGCTAATATCTGTAGCTGTAAAATGTATTCTTCTTTAAATCCAAAAATATATTTTATATGTTTATTAATAAAAAAAATTTCATACTTTTTTTTTGTTCGCTCCCGGTTCGCGAACCGGGAAGCTTCCCGTTAGCTCATCTTGATGCCGCGACCCAGTCCGCGAACCGGTAAACGTTCCGTTAGCGCAACTGCCACGTTAGAAAACAACATCGTGACGCGTCGCGTCCGCATGACGTTTCGCGTTGTCGCGTGATACGTCATATGACGCGCCGCGTTAGCATACCCGGAAGTGAACCGGTACGCGAACGAGGCGCGAAGCGCAGCTTCCCGGAAGTGATCCGGGACGCGGCCCAAAGCGCGTAACGTAAACACAGCAGGTCATGTGACTTGTTAATAACACTTTTCATTGGTTCATTTCACTTTTGGTTTCCTAATGATGTAAGACTAGGTCATGTGATCTAAAATTAACACTTTTCATTGGTTTAGAACTATTGTTTTTCCCAAATGATGAAAACCCCTCCTTCTTTCCTCACTCTGACTTTCATCTTTGTGAGAGAAAGACCCTTTGTTACCAGTGAGCAATGGCTTCTTTAGTAGCTTCAGCTGGTGCTTCCCCACCACCTCCACCACATCCAAGGAAGAGAGGACCACCTGCTGAAGTTATAATTCAGCAAGAAGAGGAAGAAGAGGAAGAGGAGGAAGAGCAGGAAGAGAGGCATTTTTTGCCTGAGGAGCCCAGAAGGTCTCACCTGAAAGAGAATTTCATTTGGCAATTTTTTTAATTTCCCAAAGGCCAGAAAAAAGTAAATGCAAGGTACGTAACTTGCCTTATATGTCAAGATAGACTGTCCAGAGGGACCGAGAAGAAATACAGCTACGGAAACTACACAATACATCGCCATATGAGTAGGTGGCATCCAAACAACTACAGTGCTGCACAATTACGTAATGAACAAGATAATCCCCCTATTATGGCCAGAAGATCTGTTGTACCAGAAGTGACGGGACCAGAGGGGAGGGAGATGGTGCCGAATATACAAATGAGATTCGGGGAAGTAAAGCAAGTCTGCGTACATTGCAATGGGTTCATTTGCTACAGAGAAAGTAGCATCACTCTGATCAACAGAGCTATCGAGAATCATGTTTGTCCGAAACGCCCCAGACAATAAATTCTTTTTTTTTGTTGCTCCTGTTGAGCCCTTTAAAATGAATCGTTTTCGTTTCCCCCCCCAAAAAAAACCAAAAAAAATATAAAACCGTTCAGAAAATACAAAAAAGTAAAAAAATGTTCAGAAAAATAATAAAAAAATATAAAACAACAAAAACAATAAAAAAAAAAGTTCTTTTCAGAACTACCTCCCCGTTATAAAAAATTGGTAGAATATTTGGAACTCTGCCAACCTCTATTTCTCTTGGTTCGCTTCCCGGTTCGCTCGCCGGTACGCGAACCGGGAGCGAACCAAAAAATTTTTTTTTAAAAAAAGAACAGTAAGTATAAGGGAAGGAAACAGACAGTTATGTTAAAAGAAAGACAGCTATAGGGGAGTAAACTAGAGATACTGTTACCCGCAATCCACTGCTGATGATGTCATATATTACATCATTCATGACATGGTCAGTGACATCATCAGCAGAGGATTGCGGGTAACAGTATCCCTAGTTTACTCCCTATATCTGTCTTTTTTTTAACATAACTGTCTGTTTCCTTCCCTTATACTTACTGTTCTTTTTAAAAAAAAAAAATTTTGATCAGTCAGAAACAGTGACAGTAATAGAGACAGAGTGAGTGACCAAGAGTGAAGAAGTATGAGAAGAGAGGGACTAAGAAAAATAGTGGAAGGAGTAGAGTAATTAAGTAATAGAGAAAGGAATGAGGGAAGTAGCAAAGGCAGGAAAGTGATGGTTAAAGAAATGAAGCAATGGAACTAATAGAAGTTAAATGTGATAGAAATATAACGAAAAGAGTACAAAACATTTACCTTATAATTGTTCTTAAGTTAGTCATTTGTTATTTTTATACTTTCAATCTGTGAAAGAGAGAACAACAATTTGAAAAATATTAAAACATGTTTTTAATAAATTAGAAAAGACAAGGGAAAAAATAGAAGGACAAACAGTTTTTCAACAACTTTGACACTTACAGAAGCCTCTGCTTCTCCAGGCCCCCTACACAGTTCTAAAAATATACATTTTAAACTAACAGTATCTTGATGCAGATGAAGTGAGTCCTATCTTGCAACATGGTGCATCTTTTGCATGACTGCTGCATCGGTTTCATGTGGCATTGTTTTTTTACAGCATGACACATCTGCCTAGATTCATCATTTTATAATTTTGTCTCCTCATAGCAAATCTTTTCAACCGCCACTGCGTCACAAAAGTGACGCACAGTGGCGCAAAAGAGGCACACACCTATCATAAATCTGTCCCTAACATGTTAAATGATTGATTCAGGATGACAATAAGGTGTGGCCTATCCAGAGGTTTGTTTAAGGTGAGGCCTACTCAGGGTTGCAGATCAAATTACACTTGTTTAACAATACAGAGGAGATAATACATGTGAAGGCCTACTAATGAAGTAAGTCATGTCCACTTCACTCTTGAACAAAGGCCAGACCTCTTCTGTGTCCGTGGACAGACCTACACTTCATCTGCACAATGTCATTCGTAAACTTAGGAAACACAGGTGATGTAATTGAAAAATGTTGAGTTTATTTTCCTCATTTCACAATCACATCACCTGTGTTGCCTTTGCTTAGGTATCTCATAGTGCAGATGGAGTCTAGCATATCAAACAGTACACAGACGTTGAGCAGTGTATACAACAATTTTGACACTTAGAAAAGCTTCAGCTTCTGCATGCCCCCTACACAGTGCTAATTATATACATTTTAAACTGATGGTATCTTGCTGGAGATGAACTGAAACCTATCTTGCAACATGGTGCATCTTTTACACAAAAGTGACCCACAGCGGAGCAAAAGAGGCGCACAGCCATCATAAATCTGACCCTAACATTTTAAATCATTGTTTCAAGATGCCGATAAGCTGTAACCTATTCACAGATTTGTTTCAGGTAAGGTCTACTCAGAGTTGCAGATGAAATTTAGGTTTGTTGAAGAATACAGAGGAGAAAATACATGTGCAGGCCTACCAACCAAGTGTGTCATGTCCACTGCACTCTTGAACAAATGTCAGACCTCCTCTGTCTCCAGGAACAGGCCTAAACCTCATCTACACAATGTGATGTGTAATGTTAGGAAACACAGGTAATATAATTGAAAAACGTGCAATTTTTTTTGCTCATTCCACAATCATATCACCTGTGTTTTCTTTGCTTAGGTATCTCATTGTGGAAATGTAGTCTATCATATGAAAGACTACGTAGAATATGAGCACTGTATGCAAGAACTTTGACACTTACAGAAGCCTCACCTTCTCCATGCCTCCTACACAGTTCTACATGTACATCATAAATGCAAACAGTACAGAATTAATTATACATGTTAAATGGTTTATTTTTTCTGTTCTCAGAATGTATCAAATTTCACTAAAAACAGTGACTTGAAGGTATTCATCATATAACAGCGGGGAAAAAAAAAACACAATCAAAATGATTGTGTTTAAAAAACCCATACAACATAACAAATCAGAATTCAGAACTCCTTAAAGTTAACTTACTTTCCATGACGTCGAAGGATGTCCTATGAACAGCTTACACTCTGTTGTGCTGTTATTACTTTCAGCCCGCCACTTTCTGAAAGAAAACCTCCATCGTTTTGAAAAATATGTTACATACAATAAATGACTTCTCGCTCTCTACCACACGTTTCCACAAGGCCAAATCGTGTCAGAGCCATTTATAACTCTTGGAATTCTTGTAAGCCAATCCCGTCATGTTGTATTTCCGCAACTTTCAGAATTAAAATGTTGAAGATCATTTTCACAATCCTGGATTACTAATATCTTCCCCTTCTTGCTCAGTCATGTTCTACATTTCCTATGACACTAATACTGCTTACTATGAAGCAGACTTACACTACCTCTATGACTACTACAATTATTTAATTCTCTACATCACTTTTAATCACAAAGCAATGTAAAACAGTAGACAGCATTGCAGACTTACATTCCCTCTACTCCATGTTTTGATTGGCTGCTTCAATTAGCTTATAAAAAGAAACAGTTTTTCTGAACTCATTCAAAGTGCACTTATTTCTCCATGACGTCCAGTGTTATGGTAAGAAGTTATGTCTCTTGGGGCGTGGCTTGGAGGGCGTCGATGGCGGTCGCAGCTTAGAGGAGCTCCCGCCGGCCCGATCATAATCTGCTCTTTTATCCTGGCCCCCGAGCCCGCTCATTGCCTTCCCGGTGTGGAGAGTGTTCCTGACGGTGTCCGGATCCCTCCGGTGTGCCGACCCGTTCTCCTTGCCGTCCCGGTGACCCGGGATTGCCGGCGGCGTGGTGCGGCCTGGTGTGCGCGAGTGGAGCCGGGACCTTGAGTTTCAGGGTCGGACGCCGACGGCCGGTGGTCGGGCCGGTCGGGTGATCCCCCGCGCAGAGGCGGCATCGCCGGAGCTTGTGGACACTGCTGTGGGGCCCAGTGGAGCTTTCTCATATTTAGAGGTGACCCTGTGACGGCGGAGAGGCGCGGCGGCCTGCACAGACCCGGGGCAGCCGGGGACCTCGATTTTCGCGGCCCCGGGCCGGCCCGGACCCGGATGACGGTGGGTTGCTGAAGCCCACCCCTGATGTTGCTGGGGCGGTTGCCGCGCCCGACGACCACTGGGCACACACCGCAGGAGGAGCACGGAGGGGGTAGATTGTGGCAGGGGCCCGGCTGCCTGGAGGACCCGACTTTGCTCACGCTGTAAGCCCTGCGGCACACATCCCCTGGCCTGGCCCGAGGCCACTTGACATCTGCGGCACGTCGGAGCAAGTTCCGGCTGGATCCTGCTTTGGGCACCTGGGGCATCCGAGTGCGACTGTGGCTGGCCTGGCCCTGGGGACACTGTGGCCTGGACTTTGGCGACCCCCGGCCGGGCTGTATCCTCACTGGCTTCTAGACGGAAGTGCAACCGGGGCGCTGGAGGGTCGAGCGCCGCGTCCAATTTGGTGTGCTGGGACAGATTTCACGGTGCTGGCTGGTGAAGTGGACGGTTGGTGCATTGACGACGCTGCATAGTGCTGTTCAGTGGGGCTCACGAACACGCCTGGAGGGACGAGCCTGCTGTCCGAGTGGTGCCTGGAAGTCTTCCACAGACGGTCCGCGACAAACTGTGAGTGCCCCCCCCCTCTCCTCCTCCTCCCTGGTGGACCTGCGTTAAGGCGCCGCGACAAGACGTGTGGCCCGAGGGGTGATCAGGGCTATCCAGTTTGAAGACCAGAGTACCTACCCTGCATCGTTTACTGCTGTGGTCACGAGTGAGGGGTGGGGTGGCCTGGACGCCCCAGTGTCTTGAAACTGTACTTGAAACTATACTGGCTCGCAGATCCTGGGTGCGGTCCGAACAGAGACCTTGGAGGCCCTGAGCAGGTGACGGGGCTGTCCTATTAGCGTTCCCGCCGAGGCTGGCCGCCCGGAGTGTGGCTGCGGTGCCCGTGATCTGGGGGTGCTCATTGGGGACGGAGTTCAGGCCCTGCCGGTGTTTCCTTGGCCCACAGAGTGGACACTGCTGTTGAATTATTGTCGACGAGGGACCCACCGCAGTGGCTGAGAGGCCCTCTTCCCTACCACTAACCATGACGAGAGGTGGGGGCGGCACTGGTCCTGCCAAGCATGGGCCGATTGATAAATTCACGGGACCCGGTGGGGGATCCGGGGCCTCCGGGGGTGGCCAGGGCACAGGTCCAGATAATGCGGCCCTAATGGCCGCCATTACGCAATCCAGGGACATGCTTGATGCCAAAATAGGTGCGGTTGGAGCCGATGTCATGCTGCTGCGTCAAGATCTCCGCAATGCTGTGGCCCGCATCACCGAAACCGAGACCCGGATTACCGGGGTGGAAGATGATGTGGTGGCCCTAAAGAAAAAGGTGGAGGACATGGCCAGGATTCAAAAGGGGCTGGCACTCCGGGTCGAAGATGCGGAAGGGAGGGCGCGAAGGAACAATCTGCGCTTTGTTGGATTTCCAGAGGATTGTGAGAAGGGGTCCATGGATGTGTTCTTGACGCACTGGTTGGAGAGTTGGCTTCCCCCGGACGTTCTATCACGCTGCTTTGTAGTGGAACGCGCCCATAGGGCCCTGGCGCAGAAACCGCCGGCGGGAGAGCGACCACGTCCAGTCATCGCCAAGATCCTCAACTTTCATGACCGGGACGTTATTCTTAGGGAAGCAAGAGCGAAGGAGGACTTGTCGTTCGAGGGTCACAGGATTATGATTTTCCCGGACTATACCAGGCTGGTGCAGCAGCAGCGCCGATCCTTCCAAGATGCGAAAGCCAAGTTACGTGGACTGAAAATTCAGTATTCACTTTTGTACCCTGCTCGTCTGCGTGTTGTATTTCATTCCAAGACCCACTTCTTTGACACCCCGGAGGCGGTGTTTAACTGGACAGATGAGACAGTCAGGATCCGACCGAATGCCCAGCCGGGCCTGAACTCTGGAGCATCGCGTGGGTCATCGCCGGAGAGGGGCGAATCCTCCAGCAGGAGCAGGAGACGCGGGAAGTCTAGGTCGCGGCGCCGCTCCCAATCCGGGGGTGACCTGCTGGATGGTGCACAGTCGGACACTGCTCAGTCTGGGACTGGGACCTGAGGATCGTAGGGCCCCCTCTTGTCTCCTGAGCGTCATTCGAGTCTCGCCTTGGCTGGTGGCCATAGGGGTGACACTACTGCTTGATGGGCTGGCGCATGGTGTGGAGTGGTCTAGGCCGTGGCTGGACACACAGGGGGGGGGCGCAATGTTTGTAGTAGTTCTGTCCCGCTGCGCTTAAGCGGTGGGCCACATGTGAGTAATGGGGCTCGGGGTGCTGACCCATGGGCGGCCTATTCCTCCCATGTTCGAGGGGGGCCCTAAGGGGAGGTACTGTTAGTTGGGGTGTGTGAGGGGATCCATTGGCCTGGGGGCTTTGGGCGCTCTGTTTTGGGCCCGGGGCTCTTTATGCCGCGACAGATACTTCACTGTTTCATGAGGTATAGGGGTGGGGGAGGGGGGATAGGCGGGGGTTTGGTAGTTGGGGATGTTGTGCTGGGGAACGGGGTGGGGGGGGTGCAGGGTAGTTGGGTGGGGATGCACGTGATTTTTGCTGCTGTGATTTTTGTGCTGCAAGGTGCTTGGGCTAGGTCCGAGGGTTTCCAGATGCTCTCCCACCGAGACTATGGGTGATTCCCCGGAGACGGCGCCTGTTAGTGGCTCCATGAGGATTCTTAGTTGGAATGTCAGGGGAATGCTGGACAAAATTAAAAGGGGAGCAGTACTGCGCTGGGGTAAGAGGGACTCGGCGGATGTCATGTTGTTGCAGGAAACACATATGTTAGGGACGAAGGTACTGAGTTTACAACGTTTTGGTTATACCCAGGTGTTCCATGCAGGCTTTACCAGGGGGTCGAGAGGGGTGGCTGTCCTCATTCATCGACGCTTGTCTTATACTCACGAGCGCAGTTGGCTTGATCCCCAGGGTCGGTTTGTGTTTGTCAGAGGCATGATTGGTGTGGAACCTGTGGTGTTCGGCAGTGTGTATGCTCCCCCTCCCCTGCAGTGGTCTCTGGCGGAGCGCCTGTTTGAATTGTGGGCCGATATCCCGGACTGCCTGGCTGTAATAGGGGGTGACTGGAATGATGTGATGGATGTGAGTCTGGACAGGCAGAGAATGCAGGTGGCCGCGGGGGCGCCTACCCCTACGCGTCTGAGAGCGATGAGCGATGGGCTAGGTTGGGTGGATGCATGGCGACATCTACATGCCAGGACACGTGAATACACGTATGTATCGGCGGTGCATGGCTCCTTTTCCCGGTTGGACTGTGTGTTTATACCCGGGGCCTTCCTCGATAGGGTGAAGCAGGCCGTGATCCAACCTCGAGGATTGTCGGACCATTCCCCAGTCGCAGTGCGGATTGCACTGTGTAAATCCCATCAGCCGTTCCGTTGGCGGATGTCTTCGTGGCATCTCCAACGGACGGAATATACGACCCACATGCGCGGTGCGATAGCCCAATATTGGCGGGAGAATTTGACCGAAGACATGGACAGCGTGACGGTCTGGGAGGCCATGAAACCCACGCTGCGGGGCGTGGACATCGCCTGGTGTGCTGCCGCCCGTCGGAAGCGTCAGGAGGCCACTGTAGCGGCTGCGGCTGCGGTGAGAGCTTTGGAGGGGCAGTGTAGTGGAGATGCAGGAGATGTGGCGCTCAGGCTACTTCTCCAGGCACAGCGATCCTATGCTTCGATCCTACTGGACGAGGCTCGGCAAGCCTGGCTGGCCACGCGGAGTAGGGTGTACCAGTGGGGCGACAAATCATGCACTATGCTCCACCGACTGTGTCAGCAAACTCTACAGCCGATCTCTCTGCCGGGCCTTACCGACGGGGAGGGGATTGCCATGACGGACCCTGCTGCGCTTGCGACGAGTTTTGCCGACTATTATAGGGCACAATACGCTTCGCGTGATTGTCTCCCACCGGAGGCAATTGACAAATTCATAGCTGACCTTCCCCCCCGGGTGATATCGGATGAGGCCAAGACGGCTCTAGACCTTCCCCTGTCGGCGGAGGAACTGGGCGACGCGCTAGGACAACTTAACACGGGCAAGGCGCCTGGACCGAGTGGCTTTCCCAGTGAGTTCTACAAGAAATTTCATTTGCAGCTGGGACCGCACTATCGGCTGGCTTTGGAGGCGGCGCGGGAAGGTGGTTGCTTGCCGGATGACTGGCGTCACGCTGAAATAGTGGTGTTCCTGAAACCGGGCAGGCCCCCTGACAGACACGAGTCGTATCGCCCGATTTCCCTTATTAATTTTGAGGCCAAATTGTTGGCTAAGGCGTTGGCAAATCGTCTTCTCCCGTATGTTGCAGAGCTGGTCCACCCGGATCAGGCGGGATTTATGCCGGGCAGAGCGACAAGGCACAATATCAGACGGGCACAAGTAGCGGTGGGTGCGATGGGGGCGACTGGGGAGCGGGCGGCGCTCCTACTGGCGGACATCGACAGAGCGTTTGATTCTGTCAGCTGGACGTACCTCTTTGCTCTGTTACCACGCCTCAACTTAGGTCCGGTTTTTGTCTCGTATGTCAAGCTGTTGTACACCGACATCACAGCCTCGGTACGTGTCTCGGGCGCCATTTCGGAGAAATTCCCGATTGCTAGGGGGACCCGGCAGGGGTGCCCCCTGTCCCCGTATCTCTTTGCGCTAGTCATGGAGCCGCTGGCAGCCTGGGTGCGCATTGACGCGCAGCTTCGTGGCTTTGTATGGAGTGCGAGCCTCACGGACAGAATCGCACTGTATGCGGATGATGTTCTTTTCTTTTTGACAGACCTTGATCGTTCAGGCCCGCGTATTTTGGAGATAATGCGCATTTTCGGGGACGTCTCGGGACTCTACCTTAACCCGCGTAAATCGACTCTCTGGATACTAGGGGGCCGGCGCGACGTGTCTCCTTGGGCAATGGATCTACAGGTGGCGATCGGTGGCCTGAAATATCTCGGAGTCTTCCTGTCGGAGTCTGCTGATATTGCGTGGGAGCGTAATGTACAACCGGTGTGGGACAGGGTTCAATCCGACGTCAAAACGTGGTCGCGCATGCCTCTGAATATCTATGGCAGATCTGCTATTTTTAAGATGGTGGCCCTCCCTAGACTGCTATACCAGCTACAAAACCATCCGTACAGAGTGGACCCGCAGTGGTTCCGGCGTGTAAACTCCTTATTGGGCCAGTTTCTATGGGCTGGGGGTGCTTCTAGGGTGGCACTGCGGACCTGCTTTTTGTCCACATACTGTGGAGGTCTCGCGACGTCAGACATATTGTCCTACTATCAAGCCTCTCATTTGCTGGTCTTAAATGAGTGGTGGTACGGTGGCCGTGATGATCCGGCGTATGCCCTAGAACGTTTTCTGATGGGGGATGCCACGCTCCATACCCTCTTGTATTCGGCCAGGCGGCGGAAGTCGCTGCCGCATGCGACTCAAGTGGTCTTCCTGATATGGAGGCAGGCACTGCGTCGAATGGGCTGGTGGGGACGGCTGACGGCCGAAACTCCGCTGTGGAACAACGGGCAGCTCCCTGCACTGGCTTCCCTGCAGGGGTTTGGTGGCTGGGATTCCATAGGGATCTCGTCACTTGGTAATATACTTACCGGGACTACCCTTAAATCCTTTGAAGCGCTCAGCGCCGAATTTGCGATGCCTAAGACCCAGTTTTTTAAGTACCTACAGCTTCGTCATGCTCTGGCGCCGAGTCTGGTGGAGCTGGACCAGCTTCCAGACTTTAGCCCCGTGGAGGCTAAGCTTTTCATGGGAGACCTAGGGGATAAAAAAGTCTCGAAAATCTACCAAACACTGGTCACTCACTGCTCCTCTTCCCTGGTGTCGCTGAAGGCCTCTTGGGAGGTGGATGTTGGTCCGCTGGATGAGGATGACTGGAGAGAGGCGTTGGAATCCCCCCGGGGCACAGCTATAGCAGTGCGGCTGCGATTCATACAATATAAATATTTACATCGGGCCTATTACACTAGAGAGAGACTGTGGAGGGCGGGCCTGATTGCTTCCCCTGATTCCTTGCGCTGTGGGGCTGAGAGAGGCACATTGGTGCACACTGTGTGGTCGTGTGTGGGCCTGGTCCGGTTCTGGGGTGGAGTGTGGGACTGCCTGTCGGAGGTGCTGGGATGGGAGCTACCTCGTACACCTAGGTTGGGTCTTCTTCATATCCTGGATCAAGTGGGTGGTAACATCTATAAGCGCCATCTCCTTCTGTTAGGCCTTGTTGTGGCCAAGAGGGATCTGGCGAGGGCCTGGAAGAGTGACCGCGCCCCCCCGCTTAACGCTTGGAAGGCGGGCTTAGACTTCCTCATGGGGCTGGAAAAGCCAGTGTTTGAAGCCAGGGGCTGCCCTCGGAAGCATTACAAGATTTGGAAGCGGTGGGCGGACTACAGAGACCTGACATTGGATCCTCCCGCTGAAACGGATGGTGATCTGTCCGATGATTGAGACCTCGGGGCCTGGAAAGTTCCAAGACACTTAGTGTGTTTCCTCTTGTATACTGCAGCTGATTGTGATCACGTGCATCGGGTTGGGGTGGGATAAGGGGTGGGTAGTTGGGACTGTTGCAGTTGTGGGGGGGATAATGGGGCGGGTAGGGGTTAGTCATAGGTTTGAGCCATACGTATATTCTGCTGTAATTTGCATATTGACGTGCTCTCCTGCTCTTGGAGAGCTGTGCACTTGATTTGCTTGAACTTCTAATAAATACAGTTTTGAAAAAAAAAGAAGTTATGTCTCTGTACTACACTTATCCTCAAGGCCAAATCGTGTAGGAGCCATTAGAACTTCTTGAAATTCCTCAGAGCACATCCCGAGATTCTTTCCCTAAAATGTTAGTTTTAAAAACACCAGGTAAGAGTTTTTAAGGTCATACGGCAATTTTTTTTTGAAAATTAAAACAGAATCATTGCAGAATGACCAGCCATTTCTAGACTTTAAATAAGCTGTGTAATGTCCTGATGTTATTAAAGGACCGTCATGATATATAATTGCTGCAGTTACAAAAGTCCTTCCTGATATTGACAACTGTGAAGCCACAAAATGTTTAATTAAAGTTGTCAATTTTGTTCCATCAGGCCTACATCGTTGGAACATTAAAATAACATACTGGCCATATGTTCGTATAAATAATGTGGACATCATTTCAGATTTACATTGGCTACACTCCATGTTGTGATCAGCTGCTTTTACTAGTTTATTAAAAGAGACTGATTTACTGTCTGGCAAAGTTAAATATATAAATCTTTCTGAGTCTACACTAGTAGTACTTGATACCCTACAGTTCTCGCAGTCATGCTGCCATTGATAAGAAAGCCCAAACAGGTGATCTACATCTACACCTTTAGCATGCAATACATCAAGCATATACATTAAAAACTCCTGACAATCTTGCTGAATATTTTGAGAGAATTGTGTTTGGCCTGAACATCTGTCTAACAGATTTCGAATTTCAGACACACTTTCTATTTTTGTTCTATCAGTGCTACATTTCTCTAACACAGAATTTAACAAACTGCAAATCTTTGATCAGAATTGACCACAATCTCTTCTTTTACATTTTCTAGAGAAAACAAAACATTAACCACTACATTAGCATAGCAGTTGACACCAGAACTGTTTTCAAATTGAAAACCAACAACATCTTCAACAGAATCCTTTTTGTTTCTGCTTATAATTTCAGGTTCATCGACTTTTCGTCTTTTTGCTACAACCTCCCCAGTATTGGTCACATTTCTTCGTTTCCGGCCTACCACACGTTTCTCAAACAAAGGATATTGAGGCAAATGTGGCGCATACTCTCTTCTTAACCTATTGTATTCCTTAACACAATCTAGATCCGCACAAATGTTTGTGACATCACACTCAATCAAGTACAATCCCGATAAAGTTCTAACTCGTGACAATGCCACATATGCCATACCCTCCTTGAACACAGAACTGCCAATATTCACCAATGCACTGTCTACACTTAAACCTTGCGATTTATGGATTGTCACCGCATATGCCAAGCAAACAGGAAACTGCTTACGGCGAACATATAAGTCTTTTACAAGCAAAAATCTAGCAGAACAACGACCAATTAGCTGTACTTCCTCAATGCCATCAAATTTAATTTTTAAAAATTCTATTCCATCTCTATTTCTGTATTTTACAAAATCAACAACATTACCCATTGATCCATTTACCAGACCTCTTTCAACATGTAAATTCCTTCTTAAAATTATACGGCAGTTCAAGCACACATTCAGAGTCTTTTCAAAACCTGCAGTTTTAGATATAGTCTTCTCTAATGAATCCAATTTTGTTTTCAAATTCTCAGACAAAATAATTGTTGATCCCATATGCTCTACTCTGTCAATAGCTTCCAGTTTCACAATCTCTTGCTTTTCTAAATGCAACATTTTGTTGTTGAATTTGGCACATTCTGCAAGAGTTGGCATCAAACATATTCCAGATTTCTTCTCAGTAATTTTCTGAAAAATATTCTCAGGCACAACATCTTGTTCTGGATATAAATTTGACAGTAATCGTACATGTAAAGCTTCTTTCCCATGCTCGGTCACTTTTCCAATTCTAACATCTTGTAGAATATTCTTGTAAACTTCATCCTTCGCCTGACGCATATTTTCATGCAGTTCAGCATAATTGAAGTTTAACCATGTATTGACGTTGCAAATGCTCCCTAGGCACTTCCTGGTATCTTCATGCGTGAGCATTTTGAACACAGGTTGCCCTTTCACTGGTGTCAGCTGCAGAAGATCTCCGAAAACAATGATGTGTTTGCCACCAAATAACACATCATAGTCTGTTTTGAGAACTTCTTGCATTCTCAAATGCACAAAGGCAAGCATGACATTGGAAACCATGCTTACTTCGTCAATGATAAGAAGTTTCATTTTCCTCAAGATTCTTGAAACTTCACAACAAGCATCTCCAGATAGCTTGTGATATTGTAATTTGTTGTCATGCTCCACTGGCAGCATCAGTAAACGATGTAAAGTAATCCCTTTAATGTTATGTGCTGCCAGTCCAGTTGGAGCGGTGACAACACAAGACAGCGATGACTCTGTCCTTTCCTGCAAATAACATGAAATTGCTTTAATAAGGAAACTTTTTCCAGTTCCCGCTTCTCCACTCACGTACAGTCGGACAGGCTTCAACGACGTACATGAGCACTCTTTCTTGTCATGACTTAATCCATGATCAATTTGCATGGTAACTTCGTCATATATTTTCCTCTGCCCAACGTTGAGTTGTCTTTCCAACTCTTCTAAGTTAACCGCATCCTCCTGAGCATGTGCCATGGCTCTTTTCACTTCATTCATGGCAGTGGCAGCTTCATTTTCGATAACAGGTCCTCCTAGTGGATCCTGACTCAATGAAGCAGAACTCTGACTGTCCTGAGAACTGTCTCTGGCAATCTCGGCTGCAATCGTTGCTTCCTGCTCAATTTCCACATTCAACATTTCTACATATTTGGGAAAAGCAGGACATTCTATGGTCTCCTTGGCAGCATTGAAAGAGTCTTCGTAACAGAGGAAATCTCCAAGCAGTTCCTCTTCTGCACGCCAAGGCTTGAAAAGTTGCAAAAGTGCTAAATAGAAAAACTCCTTTTTTTCAGGAGATTCGCCACTCAATTTTCGATGGTTTACCAAGTGGCATTTTCTTTGCTTGACCAGACATCCCTCACTTCCTATTACAGCATACACTCCTTTCTCAGTATCTTCTTTGATGTTCCTCTTGAATATGTAATTTTGAAGAACCTCATACAGACAAACATTCTCGAGGTGACAGCTTCGATTTGGATAGTATGTATCCAACATGTTGGTCTTCAAAATGTCGGTACTGTTTGGCTCCTTTTCCGCCAAATACTCAATTTCCCGCACAGGTTTCAGAACTCGATTACGAGTTGCAGCAAGACCAAGACTCGCCCAAACGATACTCCTGGACTTGGCATAGAGACTTGCTGAAGACAACCGGTCAGAACATTCGTAAGCTCCGGTTTCTCGATGCGACAACATCTTCAAACTGAAACTGTACAACTTCTTGCTGAGGCTCTTTTCATGGCAAATGTCCTCCCACATATCCTTCAATTCTGTCTTCTCTTTTTTGGTGATGTAAGATGTCACATACCGAGCCACAGCCATACAGTTATCAGCCACAAACTGTATATCCATGTTAGCATTCCACATGGACAAAATCACCGGGTTGTAGTCGTTGATGTACTTAGACTCTTCGTTCCTCTTCAAATTGTATGTGTTTTTAGGTGATTTCTTCATCACATTATGTCGCAGCGAAGACATCAAACTGTTTACTCTTCCTTTAGAAATCACCGGTCGTGGAAAGCCGAAACGACATTTGGTGTAGAACTTGTCCTTGTTTCGGAATTTACGACGACAGTACTTTCCACATCGATGGCTTTGGAAACGTAGAACTTTTTCTCTTAAGCTTTTCTTCTCCTTTGCATTTGGAACAGCACACGTAGAATACTGTTGTATGAAACTCATCACTGAGTCTTCTGGATCCATTCCAAATTTAGGTGCATCCTTGATCCACAGCAACATATGTATATGAGGAGCACCTCTTGCTTGGTACTCCTTTCTCCAGAAGAAATCCAACACCTCTCCAATAGGTGGATTCTTCTTATTCATGATGAAAGACATCATAGCTTCAAATCTATGATTGAAGTACCTGCATACATTGACTGGATCCAAAGAGCACAGTTCTCAGGGTGTATTGAATTCGATGTTTTCGATGTTTCCATTTGCCTCTCGTAGAAATTCAAGTAAGTCTTCCCAGCCATACTCGGCACAGCTCAGAGTGAGGAACCATGTGGGAGTTCCTAAGTTCCTCAGCATACATTTTAAATCACCATGACGACGGTACCAGTACTCATTAGTACCACGCTGACACGCCATGAGATTAATCAGGTGAGAATCCAAAATACTGTCCTGGACATTGACTTTATCCATAAAGTCACTTGCCGAGATGTTTTGCATGTGTATACCACTTTTCAAGATGTGGTTCACTGCATATGACAGTCCAGACAGATCGCTTTCAAACAGGAGATGAAACAAATAGGGAATGCATTGTCGAAACCTAGCATCTCCTGCATACAATCGCAAAGTCCGGTATTCAGAAGCAGGAATTTGATGAGGTCGCTCATCATATCTTCCTCCCTGACCTGTTGGAAAAAGCTGTGGAAAACACCGAGCTTCCAAACTTTCCTCCCAAACACTAATAGGACTCCCTTTGGCTTGTTTCATTTGAAACAACTCAATAGCATTCCCCATGACTTCCTTGGAATGCAATGGATGAACACTATAATGTTCATATATTTCTTCACTAGTAGAGGGTTCTACTTTCTCAATTTGACCAGCACACAAATCGCTATCCTCTTCCTCACTTACTTCCTCCTCTGCAACATATACATTCCTATAGTATTTATTATTTTTTTTCAAATACAATGTTGCCTTTTTAACTTTCCTAACATCCACTAAATCTTGCCATATTTTCTTATTCTTTGTCGGAACCCCATTAACTAAGATAACCAGAGGTTCCTCTTCCACTTTTTCTACTCCAATTGTGTTAATGTTTTTCTTCAAATCTAGAGGCAAATAAACAACTCTTCCCTTTAATCCTCTCTGTAAATCTGATGGAGGCAATTTCCCTGTCTTTGGCCCCATTCTTACAATAGCCTGAAAGGGATGGATACTTTGAATCAAAATAGATTCATAAGTATTTAAATCCTTCAATTCAGAAGGAATCTCAACCAATTCCAGATTATTATGAACTGCTCTAGCAGGCATCTGGTTTTGATTTAATTTTTTACAACAATAAGTACACACACGTTGATCCAATCCCAAATCAAAACAATTTTCTACCATCAAGTATGTTGTGAAATCCTTCCATTCACTATTATTTTCCCTTTCACTTTTTGCATATAAATCCACTAACTTAGTCTGATTCTTATAATAACTGCGTCGACAACACACACAAGTGAAATTTGGCCTCTCACTTGATTTCACCTCAAACGTCGCAATTTCCCTCTGGAAATTATCTGTACTGGAAACCTGTACACTATCTTCCACATTACCCGCTTCTTCTTGGTCAATTTCAACATTCTCCTCTTTACTTCCAAAGTAACAAAACTCAATTTCTTCACATATATTCTTCACATCTATTTCAGAACCATGCAAAAGAGCAGCGCATAATTGTTTAAGCATAATTGCTGGACTCTTAGCATAATACAACATTCTAACTAATTTCCTCACTTTATTATGATGCACTGCTAGCATCCTGAAATGATGAAAAACACTCTGGCATACTCTCCTGGAAAGACAAGCTAGTGAATGACCATGCAAACCTGTCACTTCTCTCACTCTGCAAGGATCTAATTCTTGCAACAACTTCATTTTCTGCTTCAAACTTTTCTTATTAAATGACCGTACAAAATCACAAAGCAGATTGATGGAATCCTGTCGCACACTGCAAATACTACTACACTTCCAGGTATACACAGGACCCTTAGGACGTCTTCCTAAAACCTCATTACCTAACACCTCTTCTGCCTCTGTTGTCACAAGTTTTTCTTTTTCAACTGGACAACCATCTTTCACTTCATAAGCTCGACCACTGGTGTCAACTGCATGCACCAAATCATTATCCTGGAAATAACTCTCCTCATTAAAAAATGCCTCACAGCTTGAACTATGCATCCATTCTCCAGAAAAATCTTCACAAAAATTACTACGATTAACTATTCTCTTCCATCTACTATTTCTTTTGAAATCATAAATTGCCTTGTTTAGCTTCCTAATTCTATTGATTATCAAAATAAATAACTTACGTTTAATTTCAAATGCCTGATCAATAACTTTCTCAACTATTTTTTTTCTCTTATAAAAAACCACTTTCTGTTGACCTTTCTTAATATTTTTTAACAAATTGCCAATTATCCTGTTGCGGAACATTCGTTTACGAATGTCCCTAAACTGTTGTTTCCTTCTACTATCATGCACAGAGTTATCTCTTGCTCTAGCAGTAACATTTTTCATTGGCCTTTCCTTTCCGTTTGAATTGCTTCTCTTTTTCTGGACTGAAACATTTTCTGTAGTAATATTTTTTTTACTACAGATATTTCTTATGAATGTTTTTGTACTCTTACCCGGTGCTTTATTGGTGACTTGACAAATCTTTTTGTTAGAGGACTGCTGCTTTTTTTCATTGACCTGCTGTCTTTGACGTTTTGCAGCCTTTCTCAGTCTTTCTTTGGTTGGCATGCTGAAATCTTGAAATGATCTGCAGTTGAATCTGTGGTAAAATATATTAAAAAATGTTATTAACCACTATTACCCAACAGTAAATCAATAACAGTAATCAAAAACTTAAAACACTACTTGACATTTTGACATAGAAGATTTTTTAGTGCTTGGCAAATTTAGAATACAGAAATAGCAGAAAAGAAATGGAATTTATATTCATTTTACCTGTGCTGTTTTATATGTGAATCTGATCTAATTTTATGAGCATATTTTAATATTTTATTGAAGACACTACACATAACCTGTTTTTGAAGGTGTCTTTATTTTTAAATTAAACGGTTTACATTTTTACTTTTTATTTATTATAAATTTTTAAAATAAATGTTTATAGTTCCATAGGCTCAAGCACGTCAGCTTCCCATCCTATGTCATACAATTCTGACAAATCTGCATCCTCATCACGTTCTTCTTCATCCTCAGGATTTAAATCATCCAAGGGATCAACATCCACTGATGTTTCAATTACGAGTTCAATGATGAGGTCGAAATCAACTGATTGGTGATTGTCGCTCATGTTGATGTTGTCTTTATCTTTAAAGAAAGATAACAACAATGAGATGTTGCAGAGTAAGAGACAAATCTCAGAGATTATAATAGTAAAATTGTTTAACAAGAGTAACATTTTGCACCTATTATTTAGCCATGTCCAGTGATGTTGAGGAGGTGAAGCCTATGCCCAATTTTTCAGTGAACAGGACTCATCTCTTCTTAACCTTGGATAAGCCTCACCGACTCTGTGTCCCCTGCACATACTTAAATGTAAAGGGGCAGATTTATGTTAACTGGCACATCCCCAGGGATGCACCAGTTAACGTGCACCGCTGCTCTGCCACCCATGGTGTGCCGCATTTACAATCAGATAGGACAAAGCTGCGTCAAAACCCTGCGCCTGCTTGAAGCAGGCATGGGTCTTGACGCAGCATTGTGGAGATGGAGCACCCCTGAGCCTTGCTGGAGCTGCATCGCACTTGCAATACAACTCCAGCAATGCGCCACTTTTACGGCACAGATGCGTCACGCATATGTGCCGTTTTTGCCCCATGGTGCGCCACATTGTAAATGCAGCACACCATGGGTGGCGGAACAGCGGCGCAGGATGACTGGCACATCCCTGGTGATGCGCCAGTCATCATAAATCTATCCCTAAGCTTTTTATCTTGTTAGAGATGAACTGCCATATGTATCATCAAACTATTTTGCATTTCCTAAATAGCGAATTTTAAGGAATAAATAGCGATTCTTTACCATTCCTAATTTGCGATGAGCAAATTGCTAATTGCAAATTACCCATTCATTTCCATGGGCCAGGAGGCCCATAGGAATGAAGGTGCAATTTGCGATTAGCAATTAGCTCATCGCAAATTAGGAATTTTTCCAAGGGTGCAGGGGTGTCTCAAGAACACCCTGCTGCACCCCTGAAAAAGAAATTTGGGGGCATATGACCCACATACATGCCCTAAGGGCATGTATGGGCGTCATATGGCACCTTTTGTTTTTTGGAAAAAAAGCTTTTTGAAAAGAATTCGCAAATTATCACCAACTAGAAGTTGGTGGTAATTTGCAAATCCTTAATGGCATTTTTTGCATATTTTTTGTTTGATACATTGCATTTAAGGAATTGCAAAATTTGCAAATCCTTAAGTGCAATCGCAAAATAAGGAATAGCAAATTTTGCTATTCCTTATTTTGCATCAAACTTGTTTGATACATACCATTTGTCTAATTAGCATTCGCAAAGGCCGAAATTCGCAGAATTTCGGCCTTTGCGAATGCTAATTAGCTTGATACATATGGCCCCAAGTGAGGCCTGTCTTGCAACATGGTGCATCTTTTGCATCCCTGCTGCATCGGTTTCATGTGGCACGGTTTTTTTACAGCATGACACATCTGCCTAAATGCATCAATTTGTAATTTTGTCGCCTCATAGCAAATCTTTTGCACCGCCGCTGCATCACAAAAGTGACGCACAGTGGCGCAAAAGAGGCATACACCTATCATAAATCTGTCCCTAGCATTTTAAATGATTAATTCAGGATGACGATAAGGTGTGGCCTATCCAGAGGTTTGTTTAAGGTGAGGCCTACTCAGGATTGCAGATCAAAGTTACGCTTGATGAAGAATACAGAGGACATAATACATGTAAAGGCCTACCAATGAAGTAAGTCATGTCCACTTCATTGCGCCAGTCATCATAAATGTATCCCTAAGCTTCTTATCTTGTTAGAGATGAACCGCCATATGTATCATCAAACTATTTTGCATTTCCTAAATAGCGAATTTTAAGGAATAAATAGCGATTCTTTACCATTCCTAATTTGCGATGAGCAAATTGCTAATTGCAAATTACCCATTCATTTCCATGGGCCAGGAGGCCCATAGGAATGAAGGTGCAATTTGCGATTAGCAATTAGCTCATCGCAAATTAGGAATTTTTCCAAGGGTGCAGGGGTGTCTCAAGAACACCCTGCTGCACCCCTGAAAAAGAAATTTGGGGGCATATGGCGCACATACATGCCCTAAGGGCATGTATGGGCGTCATATGGCACCTTTTGTTTTTTGGAAAAAAAGCTTTTTGAAAAGAATTCGCAAATTACCACCAACTAGAAGTTGGTGGTAATTTGCAAATCCTTAATGGCATTTTTTGCATATTTTTTGTTTGATACATTGCATTTAAGAAATCGCAAAATTTGCAAATCCTTCAGTGCAATCGCAAAATAAGGAATAGCAAATTTTGCTATTCCTTATTTTGCATCAAATTGTTTGATACATACCATTTGTCTAATTAGCATTCGCAAAGGCCGAAATTCACAGAATTTCGGCCTTTGCGAATGCTAATTAGCTTGATACATATGGCCCCAAGTGAGGCCTGTCTTGCAACATGGTGCATCTTTTGCATCACTGCTGCATCGGTTTCATGTGGCACGGTGTTTTTTTCACCATGACACATCTGCCTAAATGCATCAATTTGTAATTTTGTCGCCTCATAGCAAATCTTTTGCACCGCCGCTGCATCACAAAAGTGACGCACAGTGGCGCAAAAGAGGCATACACCTATCATAAATCTGTCCCTAGCATTTTAAATGATTAATTCAGGATGACGATAAGGTGTGGCCTATCCAGAGGTTTGTTTAAGGTGAGGCCTACTCAGGATTGCAGATCAAAGTTACGCTTGATGAAGAATACAGAGGAGATAATACATGTAAAGGTCTACCAATGAAGTGAGTGATGTCCACTTCATTGCGCCAGTCATCATAAATGTATCCCTAAGCTTCTTATCTTGTTAGAGATGAACCGCCATATGTATCATCAAACTATTTTGCATTTCCTAAATAGTGAATTTTAAGGAATAAATAGCGATTCTTTACCATTCCTAATTTGCGATGAGCAAATTGCTAATTGCAAATTACCCATTCATTTCCATGGGCCAGGAGGCCCATAGGAATGAAGGTGCAATTTGCGATTAGCAATTAGCTCATCGCAAATTAGGAATTTTTCCAAGGGTGCAGGGGTGTCTCAAGAACACCCTGCTGCACCCCTGAAAAAGAAATTTGGGGGCATATGGCGCACATAAATTTTAAAAACATTCCTTTACCTCAAAAACGATTTTCAAGTCATAATTTGAAAACACTGCCCACGGGGAAATGACTTAAAATGTCCTTAAGACACATGAAAGTGTTTTTTTAAAGCCTTTGCAACTTTTTTGGGTCACTTTTAACATGGCTATGTAACTCAAACAGTCAAAATCTAAATTTACCATGCACAGGTGGGAGCATATTTACAAGGAATTTGCTCCACGGGGAAAGGTCTTTTAATTTAATATGGGAAAAATAACATCAGAGACACTGAAATGCCTTATAAAGAAGCATACACCATTATGTCCTTGTCATAAATTTTAAAACCATTCCTTTTCCCCAAAAACGATTTTCAAATCATAATTTGAAAACACTCCACATGGGGAAATGACTTAAAATGTCCTTAAGACACATGAAAGCGTTTTTTGATTGCCTTTGCAGCATGTTTGGGTCACTTTTAACATGGCTATGTAACGCAAACATTCAAAATCTAAATTTGCCATGCACAGGTGGGAGCATATTTACAAGCAATTTGCTCCACAGGGAAAGGTCTTTTAATTTAATATGGGAAAAATAACATCAGAGACACTCAATTGCCTTATAAAGAAGCATACACCATTATGTCCTTGTCATAAATTTTAAAACCATTCCTTTTCCCCAAAAACAATTTTCAAATCATAATTTGAAAACACTCCACATGGGGAAATGACTTAAAATGTCCTTAAGACACATGAAAGCGTTTTTTGATTGCCTTTGCAGCATGTTTGGGTCACTTTTAACATGGCTATGTAATGCAAACATTCAAAATCTAAATTTGCCATGCACAGGTGGGAGCATATTTACAAGCAATTTGCTCCACAAGGAAAGGTCTTACATTAAAATGGGAAAAATAACATCAGAGACACTCAATTGCCTTATAAAGAAGCATACACCATTATGTCCTTGTCATACATTTTAAAACTATTCCTTTTCCCCAAAAACGATTTTCAAATCATAATTTGAAAACACTCCATATGGGGAAATAACTTAAAATGTCCTTAAGACACATGAAAGCGTTTTTTGATTGCCTTTGCAGCATGTTTGGGTCACTTTTAACATGGCTATGTAACGCAAACATTCAAAATCTAAATTTGCCATGCACAGGTGGGAGCATATTTACAAGCAATTTGCTCCGCAGGGAAAGGTCTTACATTAAAATGGGAAAAATAACATCAGAGACACTCAATTGCCTTATAAAGAAGCATACACCATTAAGTCCTTGTCATAAATTTTTAAACCATTCCTTTTCCTCAAAAACGATTTTCAAGTCATAATTTGAAAACACTCCACAGCTCCTATGCACAAAAAAACCCTGTCAGTACTAATACTTCACATTTTCTCCAATTACAATTTCTCAAAGAAACAAAATCTATTTGTAAAACACTTGAGACAAAGCAACATTTGAAAAACACAACTTTCTTCATAATTTTCTCCTTAAAGCACACTATTCTCTATCTAAATTAAAGAAATCTTTTCTCACCTTAGCAAATACTTTGAGTTTCAAAACAGTCTCAGAAACACACCAATTTGTCTTCAGCAGAGCAAAAGGTATGCACTCCAGAGTCTGCAGCTATCAAAAGCACAGAAATGCTGTAATTCTTCACACATATCTCTCATGTCACCCAATCAAAACTCTTCCCTCACTTTTTTTCAAATCAAAACCCTTCCCCCCTCTACCCTCTCTGCTTTTTTTGCATAGCAACCACCTCTTGGAAGACCTCTGATGTTTGCAAGTTCACACAACAATGTTGCAATTGAACTCTGAACTCTCAGTGCACCTGCATATCCAGTGCATTCTTTCATTTAATGATTTTTTCTTGACCACTCAAAATACATCTTTCAAAGAACTCATCCATGCACCCTAACTTTCTGTTTTCAGCAATCAAAATCCACCAATCACTGTTACTGCTTCATTAACACAGAAACTCCACAGTTTTTTTCATTTTTTTCAACTGCCATTTCATTGCCACACTTCATCTGACTGCAGGAGAACCTTCTCTCACCATGTTTTCTGTCTGGATTGTTGGACATAGTTACATCTATTGGGCTCAGAGGTATGCTGAGAACAGAAATTTACCTAACCTCAATTTACAAGATGTGGAAATTAAGTGGTTTGGCCACAGAGGATTAAAATGTCACCAATTGATACCATTGGTGAAAACCTTTATGCATTTGCCAAAACCTGACCTGTTAATTGTGCACTGTGGAGGTAATGATTTGGGCACTTTGACTGGGGTAGGTCTAGAAATGCTTTTAAAGGACACCTTTGAGCAATTAATGGCACTTTTTCCTCAGACTGCCTTGGTATATTCAAATATATGCCAAAGACAGAAATGGAGGTGGTCGAACCAATTTTGTCCACAAATTGAGAAGTCCAGGAAGCATGTAAACAAATCTGTTTCAGCTTACATGAGAGACCATGGAATGGGCTCCATGTACAACAATAACTTGCGTTACTACATGCAAGATATCTACAGAGGAGATGGAGTTCACTTCTCAGATGAGGGCAACAGAGTTTTCATTCTGAATTTAAGACTGTGCATTGGTACCTACTTATAAGTACCTAAATGTACCATAAACCCAAAAGCTCTTCTCAGAGCTACCCTACATCTGATCACTCACAATTATTATTTTTCTCTAACTTTTTTCACTAATTTTCAACAAAGTACGCTCCCCGGGGCGCTACCCGGTACGCGAACCGGAAGCTAACCTCGCGAAATTTTTTAAAAAAATGTTTTTTTTCGCACATATAAGCCTCTTCAGCCACCCTCAGAAAACCTAGGGGGTCAAGATAAGTCTACCGTACCCCCTTCTACCCATTCTGAACATTATTTGCCCTCCATCTTGTATCTTAAGTCGACCGAAACACAAAATGGTGGACTCCCGTAACGCTTAAGGTTCGCGTACCGGGGCGCTCGCCAGTTCGCGTACCGGGGCGCTCCCCGGGAAGCGCACCATCAAAAAAGGTGGGAAAGTAATTTACAGAAAAACGACTGGAGACACTCTCACCAAATATAGATTAGCTCATACTACATACCAATCCCTACCATTTTCACAAATTTGATTGAAATTCCATTTAGCCATTTAGCCTGTAGACCTCTCTAAATACCCTGAGGTAAATTACTTCACAAAACACATCTGAAGTGTTGGAATTGACAACCAATGAAAATGTTACTTTCATTTTCTACTTTTATTACCTGACATTTGATTGGTTATGTACCTGAATATATATAAAAAAGAGAGAGAAACACAGCCATTTTGACTACTACTTCCTGAAGTACATTGCAAGTGCATTTTCACTGACAACTTAAACTTATTTTTAATAGGTAAGATGTTATTTTATAAATTTGAAAGGAGAACTATGTTATGCACTTTAAATTAATTTGGGAAAACATTTTCAGATAGTTATATACTGTCCCTCTGTAAGAGTTAGACATTGAGAAAGGCTTGTTTATTATAATTATGGATTGATTTAGGTTTCTGTGCTATAATTATGAAATTACTTAGACTTCTTCGCAGGCACTTTTTAATAGTACTACTTCACGCCTGAAACCATACAGTGCCCATAGATAACTTCTCTGTTATAAACTCACAAGTACCTGTCTGAACTTAAACCCAACAGTGCCCTATCTCTACTGATATATTTATTTTTTATACAAATTACAGCAAGAAAATGGAAGGAGAGCAGATTATTTCCTTCAAAATTGTTCTGGAGAACAACACAGAAAAAGTTATTGAGGACAATGATGACTCAGATTTCATGGATGAATCACGGGACCATGAATTAGTTCAATGTGTAGATGCAGTAGATTCGCGGATTGAAAATGAGGACATTTCCAACAATTTGTTGTTAAATGTTCTGTTAAATTTGGAAAAAGAATCACAAAAATAAAATTATTTAATAATCGAAAATTGTTCGAGACTTTAATAATTTTTTAATCATTATATGTAATTCATAAACTAGTACCTAATTGATTATAATGTAAAGTCAGACTTATAGTATACTGTGCAACTTTTTTATGTTACATAGTAATTTTGCTCATAGTTACTTCCTTTCTCCAACTATATTATCTCCAATGTGTATTTAACAACTCTTTTTCATCTCCTGCCTCCATGTTCTTTCTGCTTTCCTGACAGACTATGATATGGATTCCATATTCCACAATAACTTCTGAAACAACATGCAAGATATCTACAAAGGAGACGGTGTATATTAATTTTTTGACTCTGCATTGGTACCTACATATTGCTACTTAAATAAAAAAAAAAAAAAAAAAAAAACAACAAAACGAACAATCAATAAACATACAATATTTTAAAAGTCTATCATTCTTTTTTCCTCATAGTACGCTCCCCAGTACGCTTCCCGGTTCGCGAACCGGGCGCTCACCACGCAAAAAACAAAAACAAAATATTTTTTTTTTTTTGCCCTGCGGGGCCCTTTTAAAGCCTCCACATCAAACCTAGGGGGTCAGGGAGGATCTACTATGCCCCCTTATGGTCATTTCCCCCTTTGTTTTGACCTCCTCTTGTCTCTCGATCCTACCGAGAGACAAGATGGCGGCCGCTCCGGACTGTTTAGAATGTTGACAGACACCGGAGAGCCAATCAGCTTCGCTTCGCGAAGTTCCGTTACGCGTAAAGTACGCGAACCGGAGCGCTGCCCGGAGCGCGCTTACAGATATATGTCTTTTTTTAAACATTAATTTCTCAAAATCCACTGGAGCACATATATTGAGACCTAGCAAAGGCACATCGGGCTAACAGTCCCTACAATTTTACCAAGTGTCGTGCAAATCCATTCAGCCATTCGGGCTAAAAGTGAGGCCAACCGCCCTATGGAAATAAACATTGGAAAAACACGTTTTGGGACCCCCCTTTTTTCTCAGCCCCCCCTTGACGAACCCCCCCCGAATTTTCAGGGGCTGCTCAGAAACAAAATGTTCAATTTTCCTGAAAATTTCAGTCAATTCCGTCCACAAACGCCAAAGTTATTAGACATAGAATTTTCAAAAATCCCATAGGGAAAAAATCCTAACTATATATACCTACTGGCGACCGCCAGTAGGTAATATATATATAAATATATATATATCACACCATATGGCTCGCTTTCTCCCCCGTTAGGCGCTGCAAGTAGTGGCCGCGATACTCCTGCGGTTGAGCCCAACCGCTAAATTCATCCAAACAACGATTCCTCCACCAGAGGATACCATGGAGTCGCACAAGAAACCCAATCTTATTCCGCAAGGTTTGTTCGAGTTTGTTTTATTTTTTAGTCCATGGGGGATGTCAAAAACAAAGGCAAAAACTAACGCGTTTCGACAGCCTCCGCTGTCTTGGTCACGGTTAGTTAGAAAAAAGCTCTGCCACAACTTTATAAACAAAAAACAATTTTCAAATTACAAGGTCACTCCCCTTTGGGGTGTTCCCACCATCACCTGATCATTCAGCAAGGGTTTCTTCCCTCTATGATTTATGGGACATGTAGTACATACATATACACCCTCATTGTTTTGCATCCAAGAGATCGATTTTAAGCCATTTCTTTACATCACTGTATATACATTGCACCAAGAATTATTTTGTTTGTACAACAACCAGCACACAACATATGTCATTTCGTTTCTAATTATTACCGCCCACCCGTGGGTTTATGGGTCATGTAGTGCATGATTATGACACGCTATGTCTTTGACTTTTGAATTCATATGTGGTGTTGTTGCATTGTGCTGATATTTGGCTGGATGCTTGATAGTAAAGCATTTGTTAAATTTGTGGGTGTTACTGCCCTCCAGTGGGCTTTTGTTCACTGCTGAAACATCTCTGTGTAAAGTGATGGTGGTTTCATGTTGTGTATGGTTTGTCCCTTAATAGACAGTGTGTGTGGCATTGCGGGTAGTGATTGGGAAGTGCAAAGGTGATTATTTTACAATTGAATAATAAAAATTGTCTGTAAACGTGATGCCATTTTAAGGAATTAGGTGCCAAGTTCTTGTTGACTTTATAGATGTATGTATAGTTCTTCCGATTGGTTGAGGCCAAAAGGAGTCATTGTCCTGAAATTCAGGATATGTCTTGATTCTTTTTGCCGCAGTTGTTTTTCATTGTGTCCTCCTCTGTCAGATAGGGTCATTGTTTCTATGCCCCAGAAGCGTAACAATTTCCAGTCACTGTTGTGGTGAGCCTCCATATGTTTTGCAACTGCGTTGCTTCTGTCTTTGTGTGTCGTTGCACGGGCATGTTCCAAGATACGTTTTTTAAGCTCACATATGGTGCTCCCTATGTATCTGAGTTTACAGGGGCATTCAATCATGTAGATTGTGTATTGGCTGTTAAATGTGATACATTCCCTGATTTGCCAGGTCTTTTTATTTGGCATAGATACTTCCGTTGTTGGTTTGGCGATCTCGCATGCTTTGCAGTTGTAACATTTGATAAAACCCTTTGTTTTCAACCAAACTTTTTTTTGGGTTGGTTTCTTGTAATGACTGTGGACCAATTGATCTTGCAGGTTCTTTGCCCTTCTATAAGTAATGACAGGATGAGTGCCCATTTTTTTGCCAATTATTTGATCCAGTTGTAAAATTTTCCAATTTTTTTGTAAGATCTGATTAATCTTTTTTGATTCCTGGCTATAGTTTAAAATCAATCTGATCGGTTCCTCCTCTTGATTGATTTGATGTGTTTTTTGTTGCAGACAATCTGCTCTTGATTTCTGATTAGCTCTTTCCCAACATCTCTGGACCATATTTTTGTTGTACTTTCTTTTTTCAAAACGTTTGATGGTGTTTTTGCTCTGTTTATTCCATTCTTTTTCCTCGCTGCAGATTCTTCTCAGACGGAGAAATTCCCCGTATGGTATGCTTGATATTAGGGATTGCTGGTGGAAGCTTGTCGCTTCGAGAGTTGCATTTGTGGCTGTACTTTTGCGGTGAAGGGTTGTTTCTATACAATTGTTTTTTATGTACACTTCAGTGTCCAAAAAGATCGCTTTGGATTTACTTATGGTGTGTGTAAACCTCAAACACGGTGTATTAGTGTTTAGTATTTCAAAGTATTCCAGAAACTTTGCCCCACTGCCATTCCACACTATGAACAGGTCATCAATAAACCTTTTCCATGTAATAATGTGTTGAGTGTACTCATGATTTCTCTCATTCCATGCAGTTGTTTCCTCCCACCAGCCCATTGCTATACAAGCATAGCTTGGGCTAAAGGAAAAGCCCATCGCAGCTCCATTTCTTTGTCGGTATATCAGGTCACCAAAGAAAAAGATGTTATTTGTAAGTGATCTGAAAATCATATCCAAGAGCATGTTGTTATGGTCTGTATAATGGATGTTGCGTTCCTGAAGGAAATATTTACATGCATTTATACCTAGGTTGTTGTCAATATTGGTATATAACGCGGTTACATCCATAGTAATCATCAGAAAATTGGGTTGCCATGTCAATTCATTTAAAGTACACAAGAAATCGGTCGTGTCTTTTATGTAGGATTTGAGATGTTGTACGTATGGATTCAAATATTAGTCAATGTAATTGGCTAATGGTTCGAACAATGACCCCTTGGCTGACACAATGGGTCTCCCTGGTGGTTTTGTGGGGTTTTTATGTATTTTAGGCAAAAAGTAAATTGTTGCCATTTTTGGGAAGTCGACTGTCAGGTATTTCTTTTCATCAAAATTTATTAAACCATCTGTTTCCCATTGGTTTAATTTCTGGTCAAGTTCTCTTTTGATTTTATCAAGGGGATTTGTATTTAGTTTTTCATAGTACTCAGGGTTGTTTAATTGTCCCATGGCCTCCACGGTGTACAGATCCCTCTCCCATAAGACCACGTTCCCCCCTTTGTCTGCTGTTTTGATCTCAAAACTTTGATCCTTGTTTAGAGATGTTAAAGCATCTCTTTCTTTTGCCGATAGGTTATCACGACATTTAATTTTTGTGATTTTATACAAATCATGAGTCACTGCTTCCTGGACCATATCAATTTTGTTCCCCGGTGTTAGTTGCGGATAGAATTTTGATTTGGCTTTCTTCTGACTGGTTCCCGCCCCCAATTGTTCTATTGCCTTATTTAGGGGGATCTCTTTTCCTTCTTCCTCATTAGCGTTAAGTAAGGCCAAGTATGCATCCGCCTCCTTGACAAGGAGAGTTGAAGTTGGTTTTGGTTGATTTTTTGTGATTGTCGGTTTATTTGCTCTTTCCATAAAGAATTTGGCCAGTTTTATTTTTCTGATGTATAGATACATGTCTATCCTTGTTTGAGCCATGTCCATTCGTTGCGTTGGACAATAATTAATTCCTTTTTTCAAGAGTGAGATTTCTGCTGATGTAATTTCTCTTTGTGAGAGATTGATTATTTGTAATTCTTCATTTATTGGCCCCTCTTCTGTTTCATTCCCCGTGTCTCCGTGCCTATTTTTGCGTTTGTACTTGTTTCTCCTCCTGCTCCTCCTTGTTTTGTTTTTTGGGGTCTGGTTTGCCATGGTCTGCCCCTTCCCCTTCCTCTGCCTTGTATGAATTTCTGCGCCCCCTGATGTTGTTCCCACTGGCGTTGGGTGAGAACGAGGCGCATATCCCCTAAAAAAGCCCTCTGTAATGGGTCTAATGTAGAGTCATCATCACTTTGTTCCACTGATGCGAGGGAGGATACGCTGGATAAGGATATATTTTGACTTGTAGGTTGTTGTTTATACGGGTCATATTTTCTGGCAAAGGTGAAGATGCGTCCTTGTTCGTAATCGTTGGCATCTCTTACAAATTTATTCTGTTTTCTTTGTCTCACTACTTCTTCGTGTTTTTCTATTTGTTTACTGAGATCATCCTTGAATTTTGTCATGTCCGGGTTTAATTTTAAACCATCTATTTCTTTTTCTAGAATTCTTAATTGGTCTCTTACTTTGTCGAGAGCAATCTCTATGTGTTTAACCAATATTTTTATGAATCCCAAAGACGAGTTCAAAGAATGTTCTCCCCACTCTTGCAATAGGTCATTTGATATATCTTGTTGGCTAGGCATTAGTAAATTGCGCAATCCTCTGGGGACTCTTTCTACTTCCAGGTATTTTTGTAGCGTTATTAATTCCCATGATTTGTTTATTTCTTTTTTATTTAGTTTTTCCCATGACCTTAATTTTTCTTTTACTTCGTTCTTCCCTTGGTCTTTACTGGTTACTGTGGTTTGTTCCGTATTTCCTTTTTGGAACATTGTTGTTATTTGTTCCTTTCTTTCCAACCAGAAAAGACAATTAAAACCCAATCTGATAAACAAGGTTTTGAAAGGAGAAAAGTTTCAAGGTAGGGATACAAACTTGGAACTCAAAACATCGTCCTAAAAGAGGGAATTTGTCAAAACTAAGCACAAGATGGATAAACGTGATGCAAAAAGAAAGGAACAAATAACAACAATGTTCCAGTGATTCCATTGTTTTTCCAAACAGAGGTAAAAGGGAAATGGGACGATAGTTAGTGAGTTGGGTTGGATCTGCCGTAGGCTTTTTTAGAATTGGACGAATGGTGGCTTCCATCCAGTGTTTGGGAACTGTGGATTGTGTGAGGGAGAGGTTGAAGATGTCAGTGAGGTGAGGAATCAGGACCGGAGCGATTTTAGAGATAATCTGAGCCGATGCTGGATCATCGGGGATCATGATTTTATCCTATTAAGGGCTAAGCCCACCTCTTCCTCGGTTATTGTGTGAAATTGCATAAGAGAGGGGGAGGACAGCGTGTGGGTTGTATTATTTTCTGTAGGGGGACTGGTGGTGAGAGGGAATTGATTATAGATATTGTCTATTTTCTCTTTGAAATCGGATGAAAGATCATCAACCCACTCTTGGGAGGCTTTAAGGAGAGTTTGGCATACAGAGGGATTGGTAAATTCTTTGATTATTTTATAGAGTTCCTTGTGTGAATTGGACGATAGATTTATTCTACTGGCAAGGTATATTTTTTTTAGCTAATGCAATGTGGCCCATATACATTTTGTGCAGTGTTTTGTATTGTTGTTTATCTTGTTCATTTTGCGACTGTCGCCATTTGCGTTCTGCCTTCCGAGCAGTAATTATATCGATTTTTAAATTGGGGGTGAACCAAGGCGAGAGTTTAGCCGGACATTTGGTAGTCTTGACGGGGGCAATAATGTCCAAAGTATTGCTTATTGCGGCTTCCAAATATTTTGTAGATTTGTCAATGTGAGTAGTTTCCATCATTGAAGGGATGGAAAAGAGGGTAGAAAAGAACTCTATTTGAATATTTCTCCATGGTCGACAGAGTTTAAGTTCACATGATGGGGGAGAGTGTCTCTGTGTCCCTTGGATCTGAAATTTTATTACATGGTGATCTGACCATAACACTGTGAATTGCTGAACAGAAAGGATATGAGATGCATTTCAAAATAGTAGGTCTAGCGAGTGGCCAGCAGAGTGTGTGGGGCCAGTGACCAATTGATTTAATCCAAGCGCACTTAGGCTGGTGATAAGATCCATGGTATGTGGGTCTGACACAAGCGCTGCGCAGTAGTTGAAATCTCCTAGTAAAAAAAGGTTATTGGAGGCAAGATCTCCCTAGTCTGACTGGTGGGATTCCACAACGTGAGTTTTCAGTTTGATGTTGAAAGCAATTGCTAGTCCTCCACCTCTTCTATCCTTCCTATCCTATTTGATTAAACAATAGTCAGGTGGAAGGGATCTGGCTATATCGGGTAGAGAGGAATCTTGCAACCAAGTCTCGGTAATAAAGAGGAGATCAGGTTTTTCTGAGTTTAGTAAGGCCCACATGTCCAGAGCATGCTTGGGTAGAGAGCGTGCACTGCAGAACAGACAGGTCAGGTTGTGTGGCCTTTGTACATTGCTGGATATTAGGATGGTGTTGTTTTTGTTGAGATTTTTACTGGTTATGGGGTGTCTGTTGGGTTGGTGGGATTCGGCTTTTGTGTTTTTGATCTAAGGCAGTGTGGTTTGATGGCCCATCTGGGCACCTGGAGACGCATTGTTCAATAGATGCAGCTCTTGGCTCGTATAATTTATGATTGCCATGTTAGGGACAAGGAGAACAACGAGGGAGGGGGGTAAAGGGCAAAAAGGGCAGAGTGCCTGGCGTCGATCTGGCGTGGACGGGCGCAGACGGGTTTGCCTTTGGCGCGCCACTGCGTGCATTCGCTCAGCGCACCTCCTTTTGACTGGGAGGTGGGCAGGACCGCTACGGCGAAGGGCGGAGAGCTGACCTGCCTTTGTCAGCTGTGGTGGGAAGGCAGCTGCACAAAGCGTGTAAAAAGGTGCACAACGGCACAGGTAGCGGCGGACCGGGGGGGCACAGAGGAGTGAATCAGAGCTCAAGTAAGTGCAACAATATTAAAAGACAGTGCGAGTTTTAAGTTAAAAAGAGGGTGCACTTCTAATGCGAGACTAAAGAGTCTGTTCTTGGTTTGGTGAATCAAAGCCTGACACGCCACTGCGCCCGTCTGCTCGGCATACCTCCTTTTGACTGGGAGTTGGGCGAGACCCCTACGGCGAAGTGCGGAGTGCTGACCTGCCTTTGTCAGATGTGGTGGGAAGGCAGCTGCACAAAGCGTGCAAAAAGGTGCTTACCCTTCCGCACATAAGGCACAAGCCGCGGCGGACCGGGGGGGCACAGAGGAGTGAATCAGAGCTCAAGTAAGTGCAACAATATTAAAAGGCAGTGCAAGTTTTAAGTTAAAAAGAGGGCGCGCTTCTAATGCGAGACTAAAGAGTCTGTTCCTAGTTTGGTGAATCAAAGCCTGACACGCCGCTGCGCGCATCCGTTCGGCGCACCTTCTTTTGACTGGGAGGTGGGCGGGACGGCTACAGCGAAGGGCGGAGTGCTGACCTGCCTTTGTCAACTGTGGTGGGAAGGCAGCTGCACAAAGCGTGTAAAAAGGTGCTTACCCCTCCACATACATGGCACAAGCGGCGGCGGACTGGGGGGCACAGAGGAGTGAATCAGAGCTCAAGTAAGTGCAACAATATTAAAAGACAGTGCAAGTTTTAAGTTAAAAAGAGGGCGCGCTTCTAATGTGAGACTAAAGAGTCTGTTCCTGGTTTGCTGAATCAAAGCCTGACACACCATGTGAAAAAGCCTTCTGCTGGGATATCATGAATCATGTTTGAGAGAAAACTATTTTCTCATGTTTTTCCGACAGAGGTTTGGAAGGTGATCTATAAGCTGAACTGAGAGCATATTTTCTGTAAATTCTTTCTCAGTCATGTGAGAATGAAGTCTGACATTCTCAGTAAAATATGTACATCTAACAAGGGCAGAGACTGTTAGTTGATTCCTTTGTGTTCTACTGCAGCTTCCCAGAGTTTTCTAAAGAACAACTAGAGTGCTAACAGCCTTACTTATGACAAACGTATAGCACACCTGAAGCCATCTTGATTGGAATAAAGTGGTAACTCTTAAAACATTTAATTTAAAAAGGAACAAAATTAGGGGGTTCATTTTGCCATATAAAGTATGATTAGTGCTGCAGAAAGAAAAATTATGGCACATTTTGAGTGACTCCTCAAATCCTCTTCTATTTCAATAAAAATAATTCTGACATGCAGACTGAAACATGTACTTTCAATACCAGTAGCAGACTTCCCTGGTGAGCAGTAGCTTTACTACAGTGATCTAATGAGAAATTAGAGTGCTAACATTCAGAATGTATGGCAAATGTGTGACACATCTGTATGCCTTCTTGATATAACCAAAGTAAAAAACTGAGAGTATTTCCTACTGAGGAGACTGTAGTAAATGAGGAAATTAGGAAACTTCATAACAAATAAGTCTCCCAAGATGGCCGCCAGAGACAAAAGAGCCCAAATGTAGCACAAATATCATCCAGATGTAGCCCAAGTATTGCCCAATGACAGAATGTCCCAGAGAGTTCTAAAGAACAAGGAGAGCGCTAGCAGTCTTTCTTATGACAAAAGTAGACGGCGCAGACAGGCCCGCCCTTGGCCTGGGCTTTGCCCGGGCACGGCCAGTGCCACGGGGGTCGAGGCAGTGCTTTGTAGCGTGATTACCACACCTCCCCCAGCGGCAGCTGTGGCCAATGCGGGCGAAGTGGGGAACCCTGGGACAGCGAGTCCCACCAGGGTATGGCGTCCATGTCTTTAAGGCAGCGGAAGTATTTGCGGCAGCCAAGCGCCCAGGAGTAGCAGGTAAATGTTGGCAAAACAGAGGAAAGCGGGCTGAAGTCCTCAAGAGCGTCCCGCGCCGCAGGGGTCGAGGCAGTGCTTTGTAGCGCAATCACCATGCCTCCCCCAGTGGCAGCTGTGGCCAATGCGGGCAAAGTGGAGTACCCTGGGACAGCAAGTCCCACAAGGGTATGGCGTCTGTGTCTTTAGGGCAGCTGAAGTATTTTCGGCAGCCCGGCGCCCAGCAGTAGCAGGAAAATGGTGGCAAAACAGAGAAAAGCGGGCTGAAGTCCTCAAGAATGTCTGAATACAATCTTGTTGAACGGTATTCTGAAGCTGGAATCTGTACTGCTCATTCATCATATCGACCACCTTTTCCAGTGAGGAAGAGCTGTGGAAAACAATGGGCTTCCCAACTTCTTTCCCAAACCCTCATGGGAGTTTCCTTCACATTCTTCATTTGGAATAACTCAATAGTATTTCCAATCACTTCTTTTAAGTGTAAAGGATGTATACTATAACTTTCATAAATTTCTTCACTACTGGGCTTGTCAACTTTTTCAATGTGGCCAGTTGAAATGTCTCTATCATCTCTTAAAGATAGTTCTTGTACTTCCAGATACACATTTTAATAATAAATATTGTTTTCTATGAGATATTTCATAGCCTTTTGAACTTTGGTGACATCTACTAACTCTTGCCATATTTTCCAACTCTTTGTCGGTACACCATTAACTAGAATAACTACACGTTCAGTTTCCTCCTTTTCTATACCAACAGTTTCAATATTTTTCTTAAAATCTAAAGGTAAATACCTAGCTCTGTTGGAGGCAGCTTACCTGTTTTAGGCTCCATATGAACTATAGTCTGAAACAGGTGCACAGATAAATTAGAATGACTCATATGTATTTAAATCCCCCAGTTCCGGAGGAACAGCTACCAACTCTAGGTTAATATGTACAGCTCTAGCTGGCATTTTGTTCTCTTCTAGTTTGCGATAACAATATTTGCAAATACGTAGATCACCACCCACTTCAAAACAACCTTCCACCAACAAATAAGCACCAAATTGCTGCCACTTATCATTGTTTTCTTTTTCAATTTTTAAATACACATCAACATTCCTAGTTTGACATCTATAGTGCATACCTCTAAAACAAATACAAACATAGTTTGGTTTTCACAACAAACTGCCTTAAACTTTGGGGAAACGATCTTAACAACGTAATCAAAACACCGCAATACATTTACATGGTTGCTTTTACAATGCAAGTCGTTACCACGACTTGCACTGGAAGGCGCTCTAGACTAAGGAATAGTGTGATTTACTATTCTAACACCTTCCCTACTGTATGTAGGCTGGAGTTGGAATAGTAAATCATACTATTCCACAGTCCAGCGCCCTATAGCATAAGTCGTTGTAACGACTTGCATTGTAAAAACAGCGATGTAATGTTCCGTGATCAAAATGATCGCGTTGTAACATCTACATCCTAAACTTTGTAGTTCCTTCTACAAACTTCTCAGTAGTAATATCTTCCACTTCTTCTTCAACACCTACACTACATCAAACTCTCTACACTCCCCTTCAAGACCAAAGAAACTAAACTGTATATCATCAAAAACTTTTTTTACATCCAACAGTGAACCATGCAAAAGAGCAGTGTTTATTTCACTTAAAGATAATGCAGGATTTTTTACATAGTACAATCTTCATACTAACTTACGCATTTCTGAATGATGTATGGCTAATATTCTCAGATGATGAAAACAACTTTGACACACTTTTCTAGAAAGACAAACCAGAGAATGACCCTGTAAGCCAGTATTCTTTCTCACTTTACAAGGATCTTGTCCTTGCTACATCTTAATTTTCTGTTTAACACTTTTTTTTACTATAGTCTCGTAAACAATTACGTAAAATATCAATAGATTCCTGTCGTATACTACAAATTCTACTACAATCCGACCTAAACACTGGAACTTGTGAACGTCTTCCTTGAACTTCTTCAGCTATTACTTCTCCCACATTTCTAGCAACCATACTTTCTTTTTCAATTGGACAACCGTTCTTAACCTCATAAGAACGACCACTGGTATCAACTTCGTGAACTAATGTATTTTTTGGAAAATAGCTTTCTTCATTTAAAAAATGTTCTAAACTAGAAGTGTGCTTCCATTCACCCAATTTTGTTTGTTGCAAAAATGAGTCCTATTAACAAATCTTTTTGTTTTACTTTTTCCCTTCATAGTATGCATTATTTTATTCAATGTTTCCATTCTCTTTTTTACTAATATAAACAATCTTCTTTTCAAATCAAATGCATTTTCAACTACACTTACAATGTGTTGTTTTTTCTTGTAAAATACAGATCTTTTTCTATATTTGTTGCAATCTTTCAATACATTTTGTAGGACTCTACTTTTATACATTTGTTTCCTAATGTCCTTATATTCTTTCATCCTTCTTTCAACATAGATTGTTTTTCCATTACCTGATTTTCTATTAATATGTCTTTTTTTTTGTTTCCTTCTGAATGGGTGTACTACTTTTCTTTTTCTTTTTTTCATTTTGTAAATTTGTTATCACATTCTTTAGTTCTCTTAAGAGAAGCCCTTTTCTTCAATGTCACATGTTGTACTTTATCTAAATTCTCCTTTTCTCTTTCCTATAAATAGTACTGTTTTCTTTCTTTTCTTTTGATCTTTTCTTGCCACTATTCAAACTTTATTAATAATAATGGTGAGTATTTGAAAAGAAAGAAAAGTTTAAATAGTCTCATTAAATCATTTAACATTAATAAAATAATGATATACACATATTATAATCATGAGAGGTACAGAAATAAGAAAAAGAAATGCAGAAAGAGGTACTCAAAGAGGCAAGGGAGGTGTAGAAAGAGGGAAGAGAGTTACAGAAAGAGGAAAGTGAACTGCAAAAAGAGGTAAGAGTACTATAGTAAGAGGCAACAGAAGTGCAGAAAGAGGCAAGTGAGGTGCAGAAAGAAGCAAGATAAGTGCATAAAGAAGTAACAAAAATATAAAAAAAGGAAAGAGGTGTGTACTTAGAGGGAAGAGGGGAGTAAAATGAAGCAAGAGAAGTGGAGAAACAACAAGAAAAGTGCATAACGAAACAACAGACATTCAAAAAGGGGGTAGTGGGATGCAGAAAGACACAAAAGGAATACAGAAACAAACAACAGAGGTGCAGAAAGAAACAAAAGAATTGCAGAAAAAAGGAACAAAGGTGCAGAAAGAGGTAAGAAGGATGCAGAAAACGTGAAGAGGGGTGTGACAGACACATGAGGGATGCAGAAAGAAGCAATGAAGGTGTACAACGAAGAGTGCACAAAAAAGAAGCAACAGAGGTGCAGAAAGAGACAAAAGTGGTGCAAAAAGAGAAAATTGTCCAGAAAGAGACATAAAAAACTACCTGAGTGAATACAGGAGTGCATAGGTAGTGCCTAGTTGATTTTTCTAAGTATGTCTGTACTGGCTGCATGATTACATAAGTACAAGAGTAGTGCCTGCGTGATTAAAAGAGTTGAAAGATAGTGGTTGGCTGAATGAAGCACTGTATACCTGATGCATTGGTGATTGCATGAGTATAGGGGTAATGTCTGGGGGATTTAAGGAGCACATAGGTAACACCTGCTTGATTGCATGACTACAGGGGTAATATCTAGGGATTTACATGACTACATAGGAAGTGACTGGGTGTTTTTATAAGTGCATGGTTACTTTTTGCGTGATTGCAGCACTACTGAGGTAGTGCCTGAGTGAATAAAGGTGTACAAAGAGACTACGTCTGGGAGATTTCTTAATAACATGACTACTGGCTGAGTGAATACATAGGTACAAAGGTACTGCCTCCATGATTGAAGTAGTGCAACGGTAATGGCTGGGTGATTATATAAGTGCATGAGTAGTGTCTACATGATTGAAAGAGTGCATGAGTAATACTTTGGTGAATGCAAGAGTGCATAGATAGTGCTTGGGTGATTGCATGAGTGTCACAGTGATGCTTGGGGGAGTACAGCAGTACATATGTAGTACCTGGATCATTAGCAGACTGCATCGGTAGTACTTGGGTGTTTTTATAACTGCATAAGTGCCAGCAAAATATAAAGCAGCAGAGTATTACATGACTCAACTACAAGTCTCTCCATATTGTTAGAAGCATGCATACATATGTCTCTCTGTTTTCAAACCAATGTCATATCTAAAAGAAATATGCATACAATATTTTATTAGTCCATTAGTACTGCCTGGGTGATTACAGAAGTACTACGTTATTACATGAGAGATTACAGGAGTGCAAAGGTAGTGCCTGCGTGATTTGTACATGGGTACTTCATGGGTGATTGCAGGATTACTGAGTAAGTACCTGAGATAATAAAGGAGTGCAAGCATACTGCCTGGGTGAATTCCAATCAACATAGGTACAGCCTGCATCATTGAATGACTGCAGGGACAATACATAGCTATTGCCTGGGTGACTGCATGACTGCAGTGGTAATATCTGGGGGATTATTGGAATACATAGAAAGTGAATGGCTTCTTTTATAGTACTGCCTGAGAAATTACAAAAGTACTTAGCTACTACCTGAGTGATTACAGGACTGCAGAGGTAGTGCCTAGATGTTTTTATATTTACATGACTACTCGCTAAATGATTACATAAGTATGTTATGTTAACTGAAGCTTCTATAGAGCATTATCACCGGCAGGTCTCTTAGCGCTTTGAGAGAGTGGCAAAAGTCCATCGGCAGTCACAAATACAACACTTGGTAGATGAGTTTAAGCTGTGCCCATGGCCTCCCTAAAAAGGAGCATCTTAAGTCGTTTCCTGAAAGCGAAGAGTGAGGATTCCTTACAAAGGTTCACAGGCAATTGATTCCAGAGTTGGGGGAGAAGGACAGAGAAGGCTCTGCCACCATTGGAACTGGTTTTAAACTGAGAATAGGCCAGTAGGCCAGCCTCAGATGACCGCAGTGTACGTCCCGACACATAATTCCCTAGGCGTTCCTTAATGTAAACTGGGGCCTGGAAATAGATGGCTTTGTGGGTAATGCAGAAATCCTTGAATTTTGCCCTCTGTTTATTGGGGAGCAAAGTACAAGAGTATTGCCTGCATGATTGAAAAAGTGGCAAGATAGTGCCTGGCTGAATGAAGCACTGTATTCCTAATGCATTGGTGTATGCATGAGTACATGGGTACCGTCCGGGGGATTAAAGGAGTACCTAGGTAAGGCCTGGGTGATTGCATGACTACAGGGGTAATATCTGGGGATTTACATGACTACATAGGAAGTGACTGGGTGTTCATATAGGTGCATGGATATTTCTTGGGTGATTGCAGAACTAGTGAGGTAGTGCCTGAGTGAATGAAAGATTGCAAAAGTAGTGCTTGGGAAATTTCTTAACAGCATGACTTCGGGCTGAGTAATTACAGAAGTACAAAGGTAGTGCCCCCATGATTGAAGGAGTGCAAAAGTAGTGGCTGGGTGATTATATAAGTGCATGAGTACTGCGTACATGATTGAAAGAGTGCATGAGTAATATCTTGGTGATTGCATGAGTGCATATGTAGTGCCTGGGCAATTGTATCATACAAATTACTCTAGTAAATAACATCTCTACAAATATCTCAACCCTCACTTTCAGGCTGCTGGTTAACCATTTTACAACAACATATAATATTACACCTACCCAAATACAAAGTAGCAACCCTTCAGATTTCTTTAGTAAAAGTCTCACCATATTAATAAAAGCACACATGAATATGTCTAAACCATAACACTATCCAAACCTTAACAATTCACAGAACAAACTTTCAATTTCAAGCAAACATAAAAAATGATGCAGCATATTTCAGCTGTACCTCTCTAGAAACTTACAAAATGAAGCCTAATCAATAACACCTTATGTCAGCATCTTTTAAACCACACTTTTGTGATGCATCTTCACCATTCTACTAGTACTCACAGTCCTGAGCCCACCACATAAAAAGAAACAACATCTCTATGTTATGCACCATGCACCTTAAAATGTATAAGACATATGAAAATACATATACTAGTAGAAACATAATTGAGACAGAAGTCCCAGCAGACCTTAAAAGTTGACAGACTCCACACACTAAAAATACTATCATAATCACTAATCCATCTTCCAACATACACATATTACTACACAGAAACTATTTCAAACAACATTTAGCTACAATAAATCAAACTACAATACACATCTGTACATTTATTAATATATTTGAAACATCACAGTTTTTGAATTATTTTGAAAGTTTAAAATAAACCTAATACATAATACACCTCACAAATGTATAACTCCCCTTCAAAATAGATTTGTAGAATTTAAAATATCCCAAACTCATAAATGATTTTCTTATGCACACAAACAATGTAATGCACCAGTCTCTGCAAAGAAAAACCAGTTATGGCAAAGTTTCCCTCTCTTTCTCCACACAAATCCATGTAACTATCAAGTCAAATTCCTTCCTACACTATTTCAATTTATAATACACATTTCTTTAGGTTAGATATATTAATCCTTCCCAACTGACTTCTAAAAGTGCACAAACTAATTCTGGAATTTTCTGGAGTCGTGACACCACAGTGCACCACAGCGATGGAACGGTGAATCCATACGGGAGTTCAAAAATATATTTCAAATAAAAAGACCACTATCTTTTAAGAACACACCACTTATGAAGATACTCCTGACTTGGGAAATCTTACTTTAATAAGATTTCACTTATAAATAAATTACAATTTCACATTTTAAGTCTTCAGTTAAGTTTCAACCCTTCCCCATTCTGCTTAATGCCAGTTTCCATAGTAACAGTTCATGGAACATTCAACTTAACTGACAGGTGACAAGTTCACCATATTTTCAAGTTCACCACACAATGTTACACATGCAAACAACAGGTGTGATTGACTTTGCAAAATATGAGCTCATACTATCTACTGTACCTTTCAAACATTTTTTACTAACCAATAAGAAACATACTTTTTAAAGAAAGTAGCATGCACCCAAATTTTCCAATGTACAATACAGCCAATCAGTTCTCTTTTTTTTTAAAAACAGCATCTTGTCCATCATTTTACATACCTCCCATTCTACCAACTGACTACCTCAGCTACAAGCACCTTTTCATTACTTTCAGACGTCCCTTCAAGATGCTCACAGTGTGGATTGTTGTACACAGCTATGTTTTCTGGTTCAAAAGGTTTGCTGAATGCAGAGGTATTGACACATACCTAGCTTTGCAAAATGTGGACATTAAATGGATTGCACAGAGAGGATTAAAGTGGCACCAATTGATGCCTTTGGTTAAAACCTTTTTGCATCTCCAACCCCCTGACCTCATGATTGTGCACTGTGTTGTCAAGACCTAGGCACATGGACTGGGGTAGGACTGGAAATGCTCATGAAGGACACCTTTTCACAATTGATGTAGCTTTTACCTCAAACTGTCTTTGTATACCCTGGTCAAATCAATGCTGTCCACAGATTGAGAAAGCTAGAAAAAATGTCAATAAAGCTGTTTCTTCTTACCTCAGAGACCACAAGACGGGCTCCGTAAACAACAATATTCTATGTTTTGATATGGATGACATCAAGAGAAGTGATGGAGTACACTTCACAGATCAAGGAAACAGAGTCTTTCTCAACAACCTAAAGCTCTGCAAAGGCATATACATGTAGCTACAACAAACTTCAAAATAAAAACTAGGGATCTTTTTAGAGCCACCCTATAACATAATACTGTTCATCATTTTTTTTACGAGAACAATTTAAAAAAAAAATGGATTTGCAATCCTGTTGTGGATTTGCAAAACAAAAGCACAAACTCAATTACTACAACACAACATTTTTCAAGTTTAACTATTAATTTTTAATGTAACATATTTTTAACAACTCTATCAGTTGAAATCTTGTCCTTAACTTCAATCACAGTACCTCTTAAAACAACTTCACAAATACAACACTACCTTCTACATTATATACTACTTTATTATTTATTTAAGGTGGATTTGCGAAGTCAATGCCACGTTACAAGGTGAGAGCCGCGCTGGTGTCGCGACTCCAAACTTGAAACAAAAATGAATGCCCCACTTCCATTTTTCGGTATTCACTCCAGGGATGCCATCCCCCGGGGCCTGCCACTATTTATGATTTTCTTTTAAAAGTGGGGGACCATTTCGGGGAGAGGGGCCACGTGACCTCCCTACCTGGGCCACTAATGGCTCCAGAGACCCCATCCCCTGGGCCTAACCTCCTTGATGGGGACCGTGGGGGGAGCCCTAATACCTTTACAGTGTAGGAGTCAGCCCTAGGGGGTGGCGGTCCCCAGAGCCATCAAGGGCTCCAGGAGGGAGGCCGCACAGCCCTCTCCCAACAATTAACATAGCCCAGGGGAGGTGGTGGTACCCGGGGGTAGTGGGGGCACAAGGCCCCCGTTAATGAAGAAAAGACACACATTCACTGGATGATGTAATGAGTGATGTCATCAGTGATGTCATTTGAAATGTCATCAGTGATGTCACTGACTATGTCACCAGTGATGTAATATGTGACGTCATTAGCAGTGCATTGCGGGCGCGCCAGTTATAGTGAGTCCAACTAACTATAAAGTGTGAATTTCAATGGTTTTGTATGAGTAAAATGTCCAGCTAACTATAACTGGAGTAAAACATATAGTTTTTTCAGTGAATTTCTAAGGTTTTTTTTAAATGCTAATTCCTAACTATAACAAGTGTTAAACTATGTTTTTTTTCAGTGAATTTCAAAGGTTTTTTAAAAGCTAATTCCTAACTTTAACGAGTTTGAAAACTATGTTTTTTTAAGTGAATTATTAAGTTTTTTTAATAGGTCATTTTTATAGCTATTAATTTTTATAATTTTTTATAATTATTCCAATATTCTATATTTTTATAATATTATTTTTTGGATGTTTTTTCCTGTATATTTTTTTTAAATATTTAAACTCTGGTGCGCTAAGGGTGCGCGCACCCGTACACGCACCCGTACGCGTACCGAGAGCACAATTCCCGCGAGCAAAAACAAATATATTTATATATTTAAAATAAATAATAATGCAAGACATTTAGTGGCATACTCATAAAAGTAGTATTTTTGATTTTTAAGAACCGTATTTTAACTTTAAACGCATTTCCGAAAATCGAGCAAAACGTCATTCATACGCGCTGCGTAAGCGCCCCCGTATGCGCCTCTGTAAGTGCCTACGTACGTGCCGCGTAAACGCCCCCGTAAGCGCACCGGAGCACGCAGCGTAAGCACGCGTCAAGCCATGTGACCGTATAACAACACTTTTGATTGGTACATAACAGTTTTTTTCACAACTATGGAAAGTCCCCACCTTTTTCCCTCACCGCCTCTTTGCAATTGCTGAGAGAACACCTCTTGCCTGTTTCTCAAACTCATTTTTCAAGGATGTCTGCTTCCCAGGACCCCTCCTCAGATTCTAATGTGGAATTCCTGCCTGAGGAGCCCCCCCCCAAAAAAATTAAAGAGCATTTTATTTGGAAGTTCTTTACTTTCCCAGAGGGGCAAAAGAAATGTAATGCTGCAAAGGTAACGTACCGGATATGTGACACAACTCTGTCACATGGGGATCCCACCCGTAAATACAGCTTTGGGAATGCCACCTTGATCCAGCATGTGGAGAGGAGGCATCCTAACAACTTTGCCAGGGAGAGCACCAGGGACCTGGCACGCAATCCCCCTAGAGATGGCGCCACCACCTCTACCAGAGCATCTACATCATCTGGGAGAAGAACAACAACTTTAATCCCCAACATCCAGTCGGTGTTTGCAGATTTGAAAATCCTCTGCAAACAGTGTGATCAACTGCTCTGCTACGGGGAGCAGAGCATTGAACTAATTGTCCATAGGAAGGAGGACCACCACTGCTCTTCCCAGCCCTAATTTTTCCCCTTTGTTTTGCTCCTGTTGAGCAGTTTTGGATTCCCTGGTTTTGTTTTTTTCCTGAAACAAATCCCCCAAAAATATAAAATCGCTCTTAAAAAGTAGATTTTTTTTTAAAGGTCTTTTCAGAACTACCTCCAAATCTCCAAAAAGAGCTCTATTCCTTATATATTGTGGCATTCTTTTTTTCAAAGAATGTGTACTGAATAAATTAATGAATCAAATGAGTGAATGAAGGGGAGAAAGTGACGGAGGGAACATGTGACAGAAGGGGAGTGAGGAAAGGTGAGTTGTGCACTGGAGTGAGTCGAAGTGGAGTGAACGAAGGAGAGTGACAGGGAGTGAGGGAAGGGAATGAGTAAAGGTGAAAAAAGGGGATTGATATTGAGGGAAAGAGGGTGAGGGAGGATAAAGTAATCGGAGTGAGAGTAAGGCAAGGGGAGTGAGGGAGAAGGAAGGGGGAGTGCGTGAGGGTGAGTTGATGACAGTGAGGGATGGAAGATGAGTGAGGGTGAGTGAAGGGAAGTGAGTGAATGAGGGGAAGGAGGGAGTGAGGGTAAGACAGAGGGAGTGAGGGAAGAGGAGTGAGGAAGTGAGAGGACAGAGGGAGTGTGAGAAGGAGTGAGTGAAGTGGAGTACGGTGAGTGAGGAAAGGAGAATGAGTGAGGTGGTGAAGAAAGGGAGGGGAAGGGAAGTGAAGAAGGGGGACTGAAAGAAGCTGAGTGTGGGAGGGGAGTAAGGGGAAGGGGAGTGAACATGGGGAATGAGAATAAGTGAGGGAAGCGGAGTAAGGAAACGGGGTGAGGGAGGGTGAGAGAAGAGCAGTGAGGTTGAGGAAAAGAGTGATGAGAAACTAAATTTTGATGGTGAAACTTACCTTATAAGTAATGTAAACTTCATTACATATTTTTACTAAATAAAATATCTGCGGAAGAGGAAAAGTTATAATATTTATAATGGGAAACAACCTTTACAACGCAACTTTTACAACAAACTACCATTACAACGAAAATTTTACAACGCAAAAACTTTTACAACGCATACCATTACAACGCAGGATTTTACAATGCTAGTACTTTTACAACGCATACCATTACAACGTAAGTATTGGTAAGTATATAATTTTTTTTAAAATATTATATGTTTGTGTTTTTGGGTATGGGGTATTTTTAGGGTTCAGGGTAAGTTTTGGGTTTTTGGGTAAAGGGGTATTTTTATGGTTTAGGGTCAGTTTTCATTTTTTGGGTAAAGGGGTATTTTTAGGGTTCAGGGTCAGTTTTCAGTTTTTGAGTAAAGGGGTATTTTTAGGGTTCAGGGTCAGTTTTCAGTTTTTGGGTAAAGGGGTATTTTTAGGGTTCAGGGTCAGTTTTCAGTTTTTGGGTAAAGGGGTATTTTTAGGGTTCAGGGTCAGTTTTCAGTTTTTGGGTAAAGGGGTATTTTTAGGGTTCAGGGTCAGTTTTCAGTTTTTGGGTAAAGGGGTATTTTTAGGGTTCAGGGTCAGTTTTCAGTTTTTGGGTAAAGGGGTATTTTTAGGGTTCAGGGTCAGTTTTCAGTTTTTGGGTAAAGGGGTATTTTTAGGGTTTAGGGCCAGTTTTCAGTTCTTGGGTACAGGGGTATTTTTAGGGTTCAGGGTCAGTTTTCAGTTTTTGGGTACAGGGGTATTTTTAGGGTTCAGGGTCAGTTTTCAGTTTTTGGGGTACAGGGTTAATTTGTAAAAATAAATTAAAGTTATTTTTAAATTAAATTAATTAAATAAAATTACATTACATTCAAAATACAAGAGACAAGGCAGGAGATTAACAGTCACAAAGGGGTACTAAGGGATAAAGTAGGAGTGAAGGAAACAGAAAGGGAAACAAAGGAACGGTGAAGGACAGAGAGAAAGAAAGAGAAACAGAGGGAGAGCAAATTACTAAGAGGATAATGAGGCGGTTAGATTCAGTGACAGAGAGGAAGAGAGGGAGAGATAAATGAACTGAAGGTGAGTAAGGGACTAAAGGAATGTGAGTTAGCATAAATTAAATGAGGAAATGGGAGTAAAGGAAGGGGAGTGAGGGAGAGGGAAGGGGGAGTGAGTGAGGATGCATTCACGACAGTAAGGGATGGAAGGTGAGTGAGGGTGAGTGAAGGGGAGTGAGTGAGTGAGGGGACAGAGGGAGTGAGGGTAACAGAGAGGGAGTGAGGGAAGAGGAGTGAGGAAGTGAGATGACAGAGGGAGTGAGAGAAGGAGTGAGTGAAGTGGAGTAAGGTGAGTGAGGGAAGGAGAATTACTGAGGGAGCAAAGGAAGGAAAGAAGGGGAAGGGGATTGAAGCAGAGGGACTGGGAAAAGGTGAGTGGGGGAGGAGAGTGAGGGGAAGGGGAGTTAAGGACGGGGAATGAGGATAAGTGAGGGAAGTGGAGTAATGGAACGGGGTGAGGGAGGGTGAGAGAAGGGCAGTGAGGTTGAGGAAAGAGGGTTGATATAGGGTGGATAAAGGCGAGTGAGCATAAGACAAGGGGAGTGAGGGAGTGAGGAGATAGAGGGAGTGAAGGAAGGAGTGAGAGAAGGCGACTGAGCGAGGGAGCAAAGAAAGGTAAGTGAGGGAGTGTTGGTGAGTTAAAGGGAGTGAGCATGAGGGAAGGGGGAGTGACAAAGTGAGTAGATGGAGGGAGTGAGGGTAAGAGATAGGGAGTGAGGGAAGGGGAGTGAAGATGTGAGAGGACAGAGGGAGTGAGAGAAGGAGTAAGTGAAGTGGAGTAAGGTGAGTGAGAGGAGGGGAATGAGTGAGGGAACAAAGGAAGGAAAGAGAGGGGAAGGGGAGTGAAGCAGAGGGACTGAGAGCAGGAAAGTGGGGGAGGGGAGAGAGGGGAAGGGGAGTGAAGGAATGGGGAATGAGGGGTAGTGAGGGAAGCGGAGTAAGGGAACGGGGGTGAAGGAGGGTGAGAGAAGGGCAGTGAGGGTGAGTAAAGAGGGGTGATAGAGGGTGGATATGGGCGAGTGAGCGTGAGACAAGGGGAGTATAATATATATTTCACAATACAAAATACAAAATAACTTGTACAATATGTTATATGATTTATTTTGCTGTTCTCAGAATATATTGAATTTCACTAAAAACAGTGATTTCAATACTACTCATCATATGACAGCGGGCAAAAAAAAACACAATCAAAAAGATTGTGTTTAAAAAACCCATACAACGTTTCAATAAATAATGTAAAACTTAGAAAAAAAACTATCTTAAATGTTTTCTTCCAAGCAACAATTAGTTACGTACATTTCAACAATCACCAACTAATAAAACATTAGTATGTCATTATTATACTCTCAAAGTAAAGTAATATAAAAACATATATCAACAACATTTACCCGAAATACTCATTTTTGATTCACAAACTTTTCCACGAGGCCAAATAGTATATGAAAAGTCCTTTTTTTGGAAATTACTTAATAGTACTTTTAAACTTCCATTTACCCGACTTTCTGAATGAAAAGCTCCAACATCTATTCGATCATCTAACGATAGTCACCGGGTGGTGACATATAGAGCCAGGGAGAGTAAATCTATTATAGATTATATATTTTTATCTCCTGGCCTTCTAGGCTATGTAACTTTCTATAATGCCGTCCCCTCCACGTACAGTGACCACAACCCTGTGATACTGGAACTGGATCATACTTTTATCCTTTTTAATAAACAGAGTGCTTCTACAGCAGTACTGGAGGCTAAACCTAAGGATCAAGGGAGGAGACTAAAGTGGGATAAAGTAATTCCAGATGAATTTTTTAATACCATCAACTTGAAAGTTGGAGATGATTTGAACGTCTGCTTGGTCCCCTTAAGTCAGGGAGGGGATGTTATTGCCTCCTTTGAGACAATTTGTGCCCAAGTGGCCAAAGAACTCACAGTGAAAACCCGCCCCAAGAATACATTGGGTAAGGGATGGTTTCATCAAAATTGCTCCAGAGCACATAATCTGCTTATCAGGGCCTTGAAAAAGTCTCCTCGAGATAAACTGCACGTTCTGCAGCTGAGGAAAGCATATAAATCCACAGTTCAGGCTCGTAAAAATGAAATTAAAAGGGATTCCTGGGCCGTACTGATGGATAAGGCTACCATAAGGGACATCTCTATATTTTGGGCGATAGTTAACAACCCGTTATTTTCCGGCGCTGTGAACGGCGCTTTGGAAATAAATATCTCCGAAGGAGATTGGTTAAACCATTTTGAGGCAATCTACGGGAGTAACCTGGAGATTGAAAGCTTTGAGGTCCCTTCGATTAATTCGACCGGTCCATCATTGTTTTTCACTAATTAGGAGGTAGAGAAGGCGATAGAGGATACTGCGGGCCATAAGGCCCCTGGCCCAGATGGTGTGCCCTCCGATTTATATAAGACCAACCCTAAATATTGGGCCAAAAAATCTTACAAATGTTTTTAACACCTCAGTTGTCGCAAGGCGCCCAGCTACTTGGTCTTGTTCAACCATCATTCCAGTGTTTAAAAAGGGCCAAAGGGGTGACCCCAAATGTTACAGGCCAATATCCCTATTGGACTCCTCCGTTAAAATCTTGGGGAAGGTGATATTGGCAAAAATAACGGACTGGGCTGCAGAAAATAACATCTTATCAAACGCTCAGTATGGGTTTCGAGCGGCAGAGGCACGGAAGACCAGTGCCTCGATCTGCATCTAATTATAAATAAATATACGGTGGCAGCCAAAGGTTCAGTTTATTTGGGTTTCATGGACCTGTCCACAGCCTTTGACTTAGTTAATAGGTCAAGGCGGTGGACCTTACTACTGGACCTGGGGTTGGACCGTGCACTGGTGTACTTCCTGGCTGAACTTCACAGGGACCTCTATGCATCCATAAGAATTACACAGGAGGGGAAGTGCACGGCTAGGTTTAGGTCTGGGAGAGGATTGCGCCAAGGGTGCATTTTGGCCCCTATGCTCTTCACCTTATACATCAATTCACTGGAAGGTTCATTGTTAAAGGCATCTCTTGACATTCGGCGTATGGGAGGAACGAACATCCCTGTACTCCTATACGCGGACGATGCCGTTCTGCTGGCACGGACCCCCCTTGGCCTTCAAAGATTGTTATATTCCTTCGGTAAATTTATGAAATCTTTAGACCTGGTCATTAATACTGGCAAATCAAATGTTATGACACTGGCTTCTAATAAATATAGCTCCAAAACCTTTTTCTGTAATGAATGTGCGATCTCCAGGGTGAAAGTTTTTAAGTACTTGGGGGTCGTGTTTGACGACATGGGTACCTGGGGCCCCCACATTACCTCTAAAGTAAATGCGGTTAAAAGATCTTCTGCCGCCATCCTAGGTTTCGCTAAACGGTTAGGGGGGAAACCATGTGAAGCAATTTTATCCATCTATAAAGCTAAGTCTATTGCTATTGCAAGATATGGGGCTGGCATTTGGGGGTATAAACAACATAAGCCTATCCAGACGGAGGAAAATAAATTCCTCCGTGCCCTCCTAGCTCTCCCCCAAGCAACAGCTACTTTTTCGGTCCATCAAGAGCTAGGGATGGGCTATATTACAGACATCATAAGCTTAGCCCCCATCTTATTATGGATAAAAACATGGTTGAACCCTGAACTCACCCTGAACCATGAGATTTTAAGAGATTGCATGGAACTGGAGAAATCAAAGGAAATCCAGTGGCTATCTTTTATCAAGAAAACCGCTATGGAATTGGGACGCCCTGATATCTTTACTAATCCAGATGGGCTGGTAAAGGATGACATCAATTGGGTTAAGTCTAATTTCAAGAAACTTAGGGGCATATTATCAAGCCTGGGCGTTAAAATTATCGCCGCTTTATCGGCCGAAAACGTCCGATAAAGCGGCGATAATGGGCTTGATAATATGCTCTATGGAATTCCAATCGAAGCCCATGTTAAATGTCTTCACATCTAACATGGGCTTCGATTAGAATTCCATAGAGCATATTATCACGCCCATTATCGCCGCTTTATCGGCCGTTTTCGGACGATAAAGCGGCGATAATTTTATCGCCCAGGCTTGATAATATGCCCCTTAGAGACCAGGAGCGGGAATATGTGCAACTAAACAAACCTACTGTTAGGGCCCATTTCCTACTGATTGTGTCTCTATCTATCCAACCATATCTCAGTACCATAACGGTCCCATTCCATCGTTGGTTGATCACAAAATTTCGTTTTAATCAAATCCATTTCTTACTGTCTGATCCTATGGGTTGGAGTAGGCCAGAGGAAGCAGTACCATGCAAATGTGATGGCCATTCACCACAAGATATAATGCACTTTTTATTTTTCTGCTTCTTTTATATCTTTATACTGGGGTGAATGTATGACATTGTTCTACATTCTGTCCATCAACTGTGTTTTTTGCAATTTTCACCCCGAGTGGGCTGGGGATGCTCAGACGTGAGTCCCAGGCTCTCCACACCACTGGAGTCAAGCTATCCAGGCTGATGAAGGCTGATAGCCAGAAACCGGTCCTTGGATGCTTGATTCCAGTCTGGGAAAGACATGGCTTGGTAGTTCGGACTGGACTGTTCCCATGAGGCACAGGGTCAGAGCTGATTTGCATATAGCCAGTGTCTAACCCAGGGTGGTGTGGAGTGCAAATAAACGATGGATTTAGGCCCAGATCTTTGTACTGGGGTGAATGTATGACATTGTTCTACATTCTGTCCATCAACTGTGTTTTTTGCAATTTTTACCCCGAGTGCGCTGGGGATGCTCAGACGTGAGTCTCAGGCTCTCCACACCACTGGAGTCAAGGTATCCAGGCTGATGAAGGCTGATAGCCAGAAACCGGTCCTTGGATGCTTGATTCCGGTCTGGGAAAGACATGGCTTGGTAGTTCGGACTGGACTGTTCCCATGAGGCACAGGGTCAGAGCTGATTTGCATATAGCCAGTGTCTAACCCAGGGTGGTGTGGAGTGCAAAAAAACAATGGATTTAGGCCCAGATCTTTGTACTGGGGTGAATGTATGACATTGTTCTACATTCTGTCCATCAACTGTGTTTTTTGCCTTTTATACGAGTGGCAGGAAAAATTTTATTCTCCCACTTTTAAAAGATAAGGGCTACCTAGAAATTAAGCCAGCACTGCTCTATCTACAACTAATGGAATCCCCTGTGATCATGTTTGGCGTTGCTAATTTCTTCGTAGCATCCATAAGAAGCAGGAAGATTAGACTGGCGAAAATAATATAATGATGCCATAAGAATGTGTTCTTAAGAAATAATAATGAATTGATGTTTTTATGAAAAGATGCTTTTAAATTGTTTTTATTGTATTGATGTAACTCTGGCATTATTTATTTGTATAGTATACTTTTATGATTTTTATTAATCGAATAAAGTGTGTTTTGACTTGAATAGTTATATTTCCACCTCTGGCTCACTCATGATCAACATTTCCTATAATACTGATATCACTCACTATGTGATACACTTACACTACCTCTATGTGAACTACAAGTTTTTTATTATCTTGATCACTCTCACTCACAATGTAATTTTGAACATAAGACTAACTTTTATTAACTGCTCTAATCTTCCTAGGCCAATTACTTTTCCTAAAATTTGGGTTGTAAGAACACTAGGTAAGAATGTCGTAAGTCAAAAGGCAAACGTTGTTTGAAAGTCAATTGAGTATTGTTACAATAAGTCCAGCCTTTGTGACGTTTTAAATAAGCTGTGTAATGTCCTGATGTTGTAGAAGGACCATCATGGAAAATAATTGCTGCAGTTACAAAGGTTCTTCCTGAAATTGATAATTGAGAAGCCACAAATATTTTAATTAAAGTTGTCAATTTAGTTACATCGTTGGAACATTAAAATTACATACTGTCCATATCTTTGTATAAATAATGTTGATAGCATTGCAGAGTTACATTGGGTACAGACCATGTTTTGATTTGCTTCTCTAACTAGATTATTAAAAGACACTGATTTGCAGTCTGGTAAAGTCAAATATATAAATCTTTCAGTGTCTCTTGTAGTACTACTTGAAAAGGAGCAATTGTCGCAGTCATGCTCCCATTTATAAGAAAGGCCAAAAAGATTTTCTACATCTACACCTTCATCTTGCAATACAACAAGCATACACATTAGAAATTCCTGACAATCTTGCTGAATATTCTGTGAAAACTGATTTAGACCAGAACATGTCTAAAACATTTCGAATATCAGAAACAATTTCTATTTTTGTTTTATCACTGCTACATTTCTCAAACACAGTATTCAACAAACAACAAAATATTTGATCCCGATTTTCAGCAATCTGCTCTTGTAAAGTTTGGAGAAAAAAACCCAACATTAACCACTACATTAGCATAGCAGTTGACACCAGGACTGTTTTCAAACTGAAAACCAACAACATCTTCAACAGAATCCATTTCCTTTCTGCTTACAATTACTGATTCATCTAGTTTTTTTCTTTTTGCTACAACCTCGCTACAATTTTTCTAATTTCTTCTTTTTCGGCCTACCACACGCTTTTCAAATAAAGGATATTGAGGTAAATTTGGAGCATATTCTCTTCTTAACCTATTATATTCTTTTACACAATTTAGATCTGCACTAATCTTTGTCTCATCAAAATCAATCAAGTATAATCCAGATAAAGTTCTGACTCGAGATAAAGCAACATATGCCATACGCTCCTTGAACACAGAACTTCCAATATTCACCAAAGCACTATCTATACTTAAACCTTGAGATTTATGAATAGTCACAGCATATGCCAAACAAACAGGAAACTGTTTTCGGTGGACATATAAATCTTTCACAAGCAAAAATCGAGCAGAAAAACGACTCAATTGTTGTACTTCTTCAATTCCATCAAATTTAATATTCAAAAATTCAATTTCATCTCTACTTCGGTATTTCACAAAATAAACAACATGACCCATTGCTCCATTTACTAAACCTCTTTCCACATGTAAATTCCGTCATAAAATTATACGACAATTTAAACATGCATATAGACTCTTTTCAAAACCAGCAGTTTTAGATATTGTCTTCTCTAAAGAATCCAATTTTGATTTAAACTTTTCTGACAAAATAATAGTAGCTCCTTCATGCTCTATTTTATCAATAGCTTCCAGTTTTACAATCTCTTGATTTTCTAACTTTAACATTTTGTTGTTGAAGATTGATAATTTTTGCAGAGTTGGCATCAAGCATATCACAGATATGTTTTCAGCAATTTTCCTATAAATATTCACTGGGAGAATATTTTCGTTTGGAAACAAATTTGAAAGTAATCGTGCCTGTAAAGCTTCTTTGCCATGTTCACTTACTTTTCCAATTCTTATATCTTGAAGAATATTTTTATAATCATCATCCTTTGCCTGTCGCATATTTTGAAGCAGTTCTGCATATTTAAAATATAACCATATATTAACATTTCCAATGCTTCCTAGGCACTTTCTAGTATCTTCATGCGTATGCATTTTAAACACTGGTTGTCCTTTCACAGGAGTTAGCTGCAGTAGATCTCCAAAAACAATCATGTGTTTGCCTCCAAATAACACATCATACTCTGTTTTAAGAATGTGTTGCATTCTTAAATGCACAAAAGAAAGCATTACATTTGATACCATGCTTACCTCATCAAGGATAAGAAGTTTCATTTTCTGCAGGTCTCTGGAAACTTCACAACAAGCTTCTCCAGATAGCTTGTGGTATTGTAATTTATTATCATGCTCTACTGGCAGCATCAATAAACGATGTAAAGTAATCCCTTTAATGTTATGTGCTGCCAACCCAGTTGGAGCGGTAACAACACAAGAGAGCAATGACTCAGTTCTTTTCTGTAGATAAGTTGCAATTCCTTTTATTACAAAACTTTTTCCAGTTCCTGCTTCTCCACTCACGTATAGTCGGACAGGTTTAAATGACGTACATGAGCACTCTTTTTTCTCATGACATAAACCATGCTCAATCTGTTCTGTGACTTCGTCATATATTTGTTTCTTCTCAACGTTTAGTTGTTTTTCCAATTCTTCTAAGTTTACTACATCCTCCTGAGCTTGTTCCATTGCTCTTTCCACCTCATCCATGGCAGTGGCAGCTTCATTTTGGATAATTGGTCCTCCGAGTGGTTCCTGACTCAACGAAGCAGAACTCTGACTGTCTTGAGAACTGTCTCTAGCAATCTCTGCTGCAATTGTAGCTTCTTGCTGTATTTCATCGTTCAACATTTGCAGATAATTAGTAAAAGCAGGACATTCTATAGTATTTTGCTTGCATTCAAAGAATCTTTATAACTGAGAAAATCTCCATGTAGTTCCTCTTCTGTACGCCATGGCTTAAAGAGTTGCAAAAGAGCTAAATAGTAAAATTCCCTTTTGTCAGGAGATTGGCAACTCAATTTTTGATGATTAATCAAATGTCATTTTTTTTGTTGCATCAGACCTCCTTCATATCCAATTACTGCATATACTCCTTTATTGATATATTCTGTAATATTCCTCTTAAAAGTATAGCTTTGCAGTACTTCATAGAGACATACATTCTCAAGATGACTACTTCTATTTGGATAGTATGTATCCAACATGTTTGTCTTCAAAATATCTGTACTGTTTGGTTCTTTCTCTGCCAAATACTAAATTTCTTGTACAGATTTCAAAACTCGGTTTCGTGTTGCAGCAAGACCTAGACTCACCCAAATGATTGTTCTAGATTTGGCATATAGACTTGCTGATGATAACCGATCTGAACATTCATATGCTCCAATTTCTCGATGCGACAACATCTTCAGACTGTAACTGTACATTTTCTTACTTAGGATCTTTTCATGAGAAATCTCCTCCCACATTTCCTTTAGTTCTGTCTTTTCTGATTTTGTTATGTTATACGTTACATATCAAGCCACAGAGTTGTCAGCAACATATTGAATATCCATGTTAGCATTCCACATGGACAAAATGACTGGGTTGTAGTCATTTATGTATTTTGACTCTTCATTTCTTTTTAAGTTTTATGTATTTTTTGGTGATTTTCTTGTCACAGTATGTCGCAAAGAAGACATAAAATTGTTCACTCTTCCTTTAGATATTACTGGTCGTGGAAATCCAAAACGACATTTTGTGTAGAACTTGTCCTTGGATTTGAACTTTCGACAACAGTATTTTCCACAACAATGGGTTTGAAACCGTAAGACTTGATGTCTTAAATTGTTTTCTTCTTTACTTTTCAGAACAACACATGTAGAATACTGTTCAATAAAACTCCTCACTGTGTCATCCGAATCTGTTCCAAATTTGGGAGCATCTTTGATCCATAGCAGCATATGTATGTGAGGATCACCTCTTGCTTGATACTCCTTTCTCCAAAAGAAATCCAAAACCTCTCCAAGAGGAGTTTTTTTTTTTGTGATAAAAGACATCATAGCTTCAAATCTATGAATGAAATACCTGCATACATTAACTGGATCCAAGGAGCACAGTTCTCCAGGTGTCTTGTATTCTATATTTTCTATGTTTGCATTTGCCTCTCGAAGAAGTTGAAGTAAGTCTTCCCAAGCATACTCAGCACAGCTTAGAGTAAGGAACCATGTAGGATTCCTAAGTTTCTTACCATACATTTCAGTTCCCCATGACGACGGTACCAATACTCGTTAGTACCACGCTGACATGCCATGAGAATAATTAGCTGAGACTCCAAAATAGTGTCTTGCTGTTGGACTTTATCCATAAAGTCCCTTGCCGAAACATTTTGCAGATGCACTACACTTTTCAGTATATGGTTCACAGGATAAGAAAGTCCAGACAAGTCACTCTCAAACAGAAGATGAAACAAATATGGAATACATTGGCGAAACCTTGGATCTTCTGCATATAATCTTAAAGTCCGGTATTCGGATGCAGGAATTTGAACAGGTCGGTCATCATATCGACCACCTTGACCTGTTGCAAATAACTGAGAAAAACAACGAGCTTCCAAGGTTTCTTCCCATACACTAATGGGACTTCCTTTTGCTTCTTTCATTTGGAACAAACAACTCAATAGCATTCCCCATTACTTCTTTGGAATGCAGAGGATGAACACTATAATGTTCATAAATTTCTTCATTTCTAGACACATCTATTTTTTCAATTTGCCCAGCTGAGAAATCACTGTCCTCTTCTATAGTTGTTTCCTCTTCCCCTACATATTCATTTTTGTAGTACTGATTGTTTTTTTACCAAATACAACATTGCCTTTTTGACTTTCCTAACATCCACTAATTCTTGCCAGATTTTCTTACTCTTTGTAGGAACGCCATTAACTAGAATAACCAGAGGTTCCTCTTTCACTTTTTCAACACCAATTGTATCAATATTATTTTTTTAAATCTAGAGGCAAATAAACAACTCTTCCCTTTAATCCTCTCTGTAAATCTGAAGGAGGTAATTTCCCTGTCTTAGGCTCCATGCGAACAATAGCCTGAAATGGATGCACACATTGAATCAGAATAGACTCATAAGTATTTAAATCCATCAATTCAGAAGGAATGTTTACCAACTCAAGATTATTATGTACAGCTCTAGCAGGCATTTTGTTTTCATTTAATTTATTATAACAATATTTACAAATACGCAGATCAGAACCCAAATCAAAACAATTCTCTACCAACAAATAAATTGCAAAATCCTTCCACTTATTATTATTTTCCTTTTTCCTTTTTACATATAAATCAACTAACCTAGTCTGATTCTTATAATGAGTTCGTCGACAACACACACAAGAAAAATTTGGCCTTTCACTTGAAATGACCTTAAACTTTGTAATTTCATGGTCAAAATGTTCTGTACTTAAATCCGGTACATTCTCTACCACATTACCTTCTATTACTGTATCAGTTTCTGCACTGTTCTCTTTTTCACCAAAGTAACTAAACTCAATTTATTCACAAATGTTCTTCACTTCTAATACAGATCCATGCAAAAGAGCACTGTTTAACTGTTTTAGCTTAAGTGCTGGACTTTTTGCATAACACAACCTTCTCACAAATGTCCTCACTTTAGTATGATGTACTGCTAACATCCTAAAATGATGAAAAACACTCTGACACGCTTTTCTAGAAAGACAAGCCAGTGAATGCCCATGCAAACCTGTTTTTTCTCTCACTCTGCAAGGATCTAACTCTTGCAACATCTTAATTTTTTGTTTAAGACTTTTCTTAGTATATGTACGTAAGAAATTGCGAAACAAATCAATTAAATCCTGTCTCACACTACAAATAGTACTACAATTACAAGTGTACACTGGAGCCTTAGGACGTCTCCCTAAAACTTCATCAGCTAACACCTCTTCTGCATTTCTAGGCACAATTTTTCTTTTTCAATCGGACAACCGGTCTTCACCTCATATCCTTGACCACTGGTGTCAACTGCATGCACCAAATCATTATCCTGAAAATAACTCTCTTCATTAAAAAATTGGCTCACAACTTGAACTATGCTTCCATTCTCCATAAAAAACATCACAAAAACTAGTCCGATTATTTACTCTTTTCCACTTACTTTTTGATTTCAAAACATTGATTGCCTTGTCTAGTGTACGAATTCTATTGATTACTAAAATATATAATTTTTTTTCATTTCAAAAGCCTGATCAACTATCCTCTCTATACTTATGTTTTTCTTGTAAAAAACTGTTTTTCTTTTACAATTTTTAACATTTTTTAATACATTTAAAATAATTCTGTTATAAAACATTCGCCTACGAATGTCAATGAACTGATTTTTACGTCTATTAATATAGACAATATCATCTCCATAAACCTTTTCAACATTTTTGTTGGGATTTTGCTTTTTCTTTGAAGTTGCAGAAACATTTCTTTTTCTTTTGTGCATTATCTTGACTTTTTTTACATTGAGTCAATTTACTTAAAAAAAACCTTTGTTGCCTTACCAGGAGCATTCTTCTTTTTCGCCGTTTGTTGTATTTTTACATACATCTTGTAACTGCGTTTTCTTGGAAAAGTAAGCTTTTTTATATTTTCTTCTTCGAACAGATTTAGTAGGCATATTGCTTCTTCTTTTTGTAGATAATTACAATCTATTGTAAAGAAAAAAGAACATATTATAGACCACTACTAACATACTACATAGAAATTACAATAACTAAACAATATAAAAACTAATTTACAACATAAGTAAGTTTATAGCACAGCAACTGTGTCTCACCAGAGTAGGAAATCAAGCAGTGAGTGCTGTTTCTCAGTTTATGGCAGTGCAGAACAGTTTCAACATTATTGTCACTCTCTGCCTGCACCATCTCTCTCTTTGCGTGTGTCATCTTACTCTCTGCCTGCACCATCTCACCCTCTACCTGCATCATGTCTCCCTCCACCTGCTTCATCTCTCTCTTTGCGTGTGTCATCTCACTCTCTGCCTTCGTCATCTCTTTCTTTGCATGTGTCATCTCACCCTCTGCCTGCATCATGTCTCTCTCCACCTGCGTAATCTCGCTCTTTGCATGTGTCATCTCTCTCTCTCCCTGTGTCATGTCTCTCTCCACCCGCGTCATCTCTCTTTTTGCGTGTGTCATCTCTCTCTCTCCCTGTGTCATGTCTCTCTCCACCTGCGTCATCTCTTTCTTTGCGTGTGTCATCTCTCTCTTTGCGTGTGTCATCTCTCTCTCTGCGTGTGTCATCTCAGTCTCTACCTGCGTCATCTCTCTCTTTGCATGTGTCTTCTCACACTCTGCACTGTAAAAGGGGAGCAGGATGCACACCTAATATTCCTCATTTTCCAAATTTTAGCCTCTTTATCTAGATTTGCGTGCTGATTGTATAAAGTGCCATGCCCTGTCGGCACTGGAATTATGAACATCGCTGTAGTGAGGCTGGATAATGCCTCAAACAATCGCACTGCTGACTGTGCGGAATTCGCAAAAATATATTTGTTTATTCAACCATGCTCGAAGTTCATCCAAATAATCCATCATATTCCATACTCTTTTTTTAATCTTCTTCTCAAATATTTCTCAAATTTTCACACGAGTCCACATGCTGCGTGTCTATGCCATTTCCGAGTTTTTACTGTTCACTCTGCGTCTATCCAGACTTCTTAAATAAACAGAACTGAAGCATAAATTCATTTCAGGCAGCATTTATTTTTTAAAAAAGAAGTACCCAATGCATTTCGGGCTCAACGCCCTTCTTCGGGGGTCACTGTGAACAAAATAAATAATCACAATCACAAATGCGTTTTTATGTTACGTGCAAACTTGCTTGTTAACCAAATAATACCTTTGTTACACAACAGTCACACCTTTTATATTTCAGCAGGCCTAGCGCGGTAATTACATGCATAACTGAATTGACAAACAATCTTCATTGTCCTTACTTCCCTATGCATAAAAACATCCTCATTTCTCAAATGTCACTTTTTTTAAACACAACCCCTCACCCCGTTCGAGACTTAAAGCTTCCAATAAACCTTCCTGCTTCTCTTACTTTAAACAACGTGGCGTTTATATACAACTTTCATCATTAGCGCTTCAATCTGCAATTATCCTGTTTCTGTTCGTAATCTAGTTCGTGGAGTCCCAAGAACCTATCTCCCATCTTAACTCCCCCTCCTCCGATCTATTCAAACACATGAGTCCACTACCCCTCCTCGCTCCATCTCACCCTCAGTCATTGATCCACTAACGTTCTCCTTAGTTCCTACCTGCCATGCGTTGTTTAAAACCATCTGTCCTCCACCGTTTGCCTTCCCGTTAGTCTCTTTCCCATAATCCCCCTCCTATTTAACCAATCATTCTATCCGTCCAATGGGGCTCTTCTGTTTAAATCTCCCGCCCTCGCACCCACTCAATGTGACGCTTAAGTTTTCTGTCAGTTACTACATTTACCACAATTCAATGCGGCGCGGTTACACGTACATATCCAGCTCCCAAGGTACAAGTGTAAAACAATAGTGAGTCACCAAATGCACACTTGATTGTGAACATTTAAAATGTCCTTTACATAGTCAATTACTTGCTCGTCAATACCGCCGTCATCACTGAACCAAGTTGTTGCTCCTAGCATGCAGACTCAAATCTTTCAACATTTTTATCAATAATATTTGCAGTCTTTTCAGTTTCTTCCGTTGGGTGCAATCCTGGTTTAGGGCATCTGTAAACAAACTGCACTGTAAAAGGGAGCAGGATGCACACCTAATATTCCTCATTTTCCAAATTTTAGCCTCTTTATCTAGATTTGCGTGCTGATTGTATAAAGTGCCATGCCCTGTCGGCACTGGAATTATGAACATCGCTGTAGTGAGGCTGGATAATGCCTCAAACAATCGCACTGCTGACTGTGCGGAATTCGCAAAAATATATTTGTTTATTCAACCATGCTCGAAGTTCATCCAAATAATCCATCATATTCCATACTCTTTTTTTAATCTTCTTCTCAAATATTTCTCAAATTTTCACATGAGTCCACATGCTGCGTGTCTATGCCATTTCCGAGTTTTTACTGTTCACTCTGCGTCTATCCAGACTTCTTAAATAAACAGAACTGAAGCATAAATTCATTTCAGGCAACATTTATTTTTAAAAAAAGAAGTACCCAATGCATTTCGGGCTCAACGCCCCTCTTCGGGGGTCACTGTGAACAAAATAAATAATCACAATCACAAATGCGTTTTTATGTTACGTGCAAACTTGCTTGTTAACCAAATAATATATGTACGTGTAACCGCGCCGCATTGAATTGTGGTAAATGTAGTAACTGACAGAAAACTTAAGCGTCACATTGAGTGGGTGCGAGGGCGGGAGATTTAAACAGAAGAGCCCCATTGGACGGATAGAATGATTGGTTAAATAGGAGGGGGATTATGGGAAAGAGACTAACGGGAAGGCAAACGGTGGAGGACAGATGGTTTTAAACAACGCATGGCAGGTAGGAACTAAGGAGAACGTTAGTGGATCAATGACTGAGGGTGAGATGGAGCGAGGAGGGGTAGTGGACTCATGTGTTTGAATAGATCGGAGGAGGGGGAGTTAAGATGGGAGATAGGTTCTTGGGACTCCACGAACTAGATTACGAACAGAAACAGGATAACTGCAGATTGAAGCGCTAATGATGAAAGTTGTATATAAACGCCACGTTGTTTAAAGTAAGAGAAGCAGGAAGGTTTATTGGAAGCTTTAAGTCTCGAACGGGGTGAGGGGTTGTGTTTAAAAAAAGTGACATTTGAGAAATGAGGATGTTTTTATGCATAGGGAAGTAAGGACAATGAAGATTGTTTGTCAATTCAGTTATGCATGTAATTACCGCGCTAGGCCTGCTGAAATATAAAAGGTGTGACTGTTGTGTAACAAAGGTATTATTTGGTTAACAAGCAAGTTTGCACGTAACATAAAAACGCATTTGTGATTGTGATTATTTATTTTGTTCACAGTGACCCCCGAAGAAGGGCGTTGAGCCCGAAATGCATTGGGTACTTCTTTTTTAAAAAATAAATGCTGCCTGAAATGAATTTATGCTTCAGTTCTGTTTATTTAAGAAGTCTGGATAGACGCAGAGTGAACAGTAAAAACTCGGAAATGGCATAGACACGCAGCATGTGGACTCGAGTGAAAATTTGAGAAATATTTGAGAAGAAGATTAAAAAAAGAGTATGGAATATGATGGATTATTTGGATGAACTTCGAGCATGGTTGAATAAACAAATATATTTTTGTGAATTCCGCACAGTCAGCAGTGCGATTGTTTGAGGCATTATCCAGCCTCACTACAGCGATGTTCATAATTCCAGTGCCGACAGGGCATGGCACTTTATACAATCAGCACGCAAATCTAGATAAAGAGGCTAAAATTTGGAAAATGAGGAATATTAGGTGTGCATCCTGCTCCCTTTTACAGTGCAGTTTGTTTACAGATGCCCTAAACCAGGATTGCACCCAACGGAAGAAACTGAAAAGACTGCAAATATTATTGATAAAAATGTTGAAAAATTTGAGTCTGCATGCTGGGAGCAACAACGTGGTTCAGTGATGACGGCGGTATTGACGAGCAAGTAATTGACTATGTAAAGGACATTTTAAATGTTCACAATCAAGTGTGCATTTGGTGACTCACTATTGTTTTACACTTGTACCTTGGGAGCTGGATATGTACGTGTAACCGCGCCGCATTGAATTGTGGTAAATGTAGTAACTGACAGAAAACTTAAGCGTCACATTGAGTGGGTGCGAGGGCGGGAGATTTAAACAGAAGAGCCCCATTGGACGGATAGAATGATTGGTTAAATAGGAGGGGGATTATGGGAAAGAGACTAACGGGAAGGCTAACGGTGGAGGACAGATGGTTTTAAACAACGCATGGCAGGTAGGAACTAAGGAGAACGTTAGTGGATCAATGACTGAGGGTGAGATGGAGCGAGGAGGGGTAGTGGACTCATGTGTTTGAATAGATCGGAGGAGGGGGAGTTAAGATGGGAGATAGGTTCTTGGGACTCCACGAACTAGATTACGAACAGAAACAGGATAACTGCAGATTGAAGCGCTAATGATGAAAGTTGTATATAAACGCCACGTTGTTTAAAGTAAGAGAAGCAGGAAGGTTTATTGGAAGCTTTAAGTCTCGAACGGGGTGAGGGGTTGTGTTTAAAAAAAGTGACATTTGAGAAATGAGGATGTTTTTATGCATAGGGAAGTAAGGACAATGAAGATTGTTTGTCAATTCAGTTATGCATGTAATTACCGCGCTAGGCCTGCTGAAATATAAAAGGTGTGACTGTTGTGTAACAAAGGTATTATTTGGTTAACAAGCAAGTGTGCACGTAACATAAAAACGCATTTGTGATTGTGATTATTTATTTTGTTCACAGTGACCCCCGAAGAAGGGCGTTGAGCCCGAAATGCATTGGGTACTTCTTTTTAAAAAAATAAATGCTGCCTGAAATGAATTTATGCTTCAGTTCTGTTTATTTAAGAAGTCTGGATAGACGCAGAGTGAACAGTAAAAACTCGGAAATGGCATAGACACGCAGCATGTGGACTCGTGTGAAAATTTGAGAAATATTTGAGAAGAAGATTAAAAAAAGAGTATGGAATATGATGGATTATTTGGATGAACTTCGAGCATGGTTGAATAAACAAATATCTTCTCACACTCTCCCTGCGTCATGTCTCTCTCCACCTGCGTCATCTCTCTCTTTGCGTGTCATCTCTCTCTCTCCCTGCGTATTGTCTCTCTCCACCTGCGTCATCTCTTTCTTTGCGTGTGTCATCTCTCTCTTTGCGTGTGTCATCTCTCTCTCTGCGTGTGTCATCTCAGTCTCTACCTGCGTCATCTCTCTCTTTGCATGTGTCTTCTCACACTCTCCCTGCGTCATGTCTCTCTCCACCTGCGTCATCTCTCTCTTTGCGTGTGTCATCTCTCTCTCTCCCTGCGTCATGTCTCTCTCCACCTGCGTCATCTCTCTCTTTGTGTGTGTAATCTCTCTCTTTGCGAGTGTCATCTCTCTTTCTGCATGTGTCATCTCAACCTCTGCGCCATATCTCTCTTTGCGTGTGTCATCTCACTCTCCGCCTGCGTCGTCTCTCTCTTTGCATGTGTCATCTCACTCTTTGCCTGCGCCCTCTCACCTTCTGCCTGCATCATGTCTCTCTCCACCTGCGTCATCTCTCTCTGTGCGTGTGTCATCTCACTCCCTGCCTTCACCATCTCTCTCTTTGCGGTGTCATCTCTCTCTTTGCGTGTGACATCTCACTCTCTGCCTGCACCATCTCTCTGTCTGCCTGTGCCCTCTCACCTTCTGCCTGCATCATGTCTCTCTCCACCTGCGTCATCTCTCTCTTTGCGCGTGTCATCTCACTCTCTGCCTGCGCCATCTCACCCTCTGCCCGGATCATGTCTCTCTCCACCAGCGTCATCTCTCTCTTTGCGCGTGTCATCTCACTCTCTGCCTGCACCATCTCTCTCTTTGCGTATATCATCTCACTCTCTACCTGCGTCATCTCTCTCTTTGCGTGTGTCATCTCACTCTCTGCCTGCACCATCTCTCTCTTGGCGTGTGTCATCTCTCTGTTTGCGTATGACGTCTCACTCTCTGCCTGTGCCCTCTCACCTTCTGCCTGCATCATGTCTCTCTCCACCTGCGTCATCTCTCTCTTTGCGCGTGTCATCTCACTCTCTGCCTGCGCCATCTCACCCTCTGCCCGGATCATGTCTCTCTCCACCAGCGTCATCTCTCTCTTTGCGCGTGTCATCTCACTCTCTGCCTGCACCATCTCTCTCTTTGCGTATATCATCTCACTCTCTACCTGCGTCATCTCTCTCTTTGCGTGTGTCATCTCACTCTCTGCCTGCACCATCTCTCTCTTGGCGTGTGTCATCTCTCTGTTTGCGTATGACGTCTCACTCTCTGCCTGCACTATCTCTCTCTTTGCGTGTGTCATCTCACTCTCTGCCTGCGCTATCTCACCCTCTGCCTGCATCATGTCTCTCACCACCTGCGTCATCTCTCTCTTTGCGCGTGTCATCTCACTCTCTGCCTGCACCATCTCTCTCTTTGCGTATATCATCTCACTCTCTACCTGCGTCATCTCTCTCTTTGCGTGTGTCATCTCACTCTCTACCTGCGTCATCTCTCTCTTTGCGTGTGTCAACTCACTCTCTGCCTGCACCATCTCTCTCTTTGCATGTGACATCTCTCTCTTTGCGTGTGTCATCTCACTTTCTGCCTGCACCATCTCTCTCTTTGCATGTGTCATCTCTCTCTTTACGTGTGACATCTCACTCTCTGCCTCCACCATGTCTGTCTTTGCGTGTGTCATCTCACTCTCTGCCTGTGCCATCTCACCCTCTGCCTGCATCATATCTCTCTCCACCAGCATCATCTTTCTCTTTGCGTGTGTCATCTCACTCTCTGCCTGCGCTATCTCACCCTCTGCCTGCATCATGTCTCTCACCACCTGCGTCATCTCTCTCTTTGCGTGTCTCATCTCACTCTCTGCCTGCATCATCTCTCTCTTTGTGTGTGTCATCTCACTCTCTGCCTGCACATTCTCTCTCTTTACATGTGTCATCTCTCTCTTTGCGTGTGACATCTCACTCTCTGCCTGCACCATGTCTGTCTTTGCGTGTGTCATCTCACTCTCTGCCCGTGCCATTTCACCCTCTGCCTGCATCATGTCTCTCTCCATCAGCGTCATCTCTCTCTTTGCGTGTGTCATCTCACTCTCTGCCTGCACTATCTCACCCTCTGCCTGCATCATGTCTCTCACCACCTGCGTCATCTCTCTCTTTGCGGGTGTCATCTCACTCTCTGCCTACATCTTCTCTCTCTTTGCGTCTGTCATCTCACTCTCTACCTGCGTCATCTCTCACTTTGCGTGTGCCATCTCACTCTCTGCCTGCACCATATCTCTCTTTGCATGTGTCATCTCTCTCTTTACGTGTTACATCTCACTCTCTGCCTGCGTCATCTCTCTCTTTGCGTGTGTCATCTCACTCTATGCCTGCATCATCTCTCTCTTTGCGTGTGTCATCTCACTCTCTGCCTGCACCATGTCTGTCTTTGCGTGTGTCATCTCACTCTCTGTCTGTGCCATTTCACCCTCTGCCTGCATCATGTCTCTCTCCACCAGCGTCGTCTCTCTCTTTGCGTGTGTCATCTCACTCTCTACCTGCGTCATCTCTCTCTTTGCGTGTGTCATCTCACTCTCTGCCTGCACCATCTCTCTCTTTGCTTGCGTCATCACTCTCTTTGCGTGTGTCATCTCACTCTGCCTGCACCAACTCTCTCTTTGCGCGTGTCATCTCTCTCTTTACGTGTGTCATCTCACTCTCTGCCTGCACCATCTCTCTCTTTGCATGTGTCATCTCTCTCTTTGCGTGTGACATCTCACTCTCTGCCTGCACCATGTCTGTCTTTGCGTGTGTCATCTCACTCTCTGCCTGTGCCATTTCACCCTCTGCCTGCATCATGTCTCTCTCCATCAGCGTCATCTCTCTCTTTGCGTGTGTCATCTCACTCTCTGCCTGCACTATCTCACCCTCTGCCTGCATCATGTCTCTCACAACTTGCGTCATCTCTCTCTTTGCGGGTGTCATCTCACTCTCTGCCTACATCATCTCTCTCTTTGCGTGTATCATCTCACTCTCTACCTGCGTCATCTCTCGCTTTGCGTGTGTCATCTCACTCTCTGCCTGCATCATCTCTCTCTTTGCGTTTATCATCTCACTCTCTACCTGCGTCATCTCTCGCTTTGCATGTGTCATCTCACTCTCTGCCTGCACCATCTCTCTCTTTGCGTGTGACATCGCTCTCTTTGCGTGTGTCATCTCACTTTCTGGCTGCACCATCTCTCTCTTTGCATGTGTCATCTCTCTCTTTGCGTGTGACATCTCACTCTCTGCCTGCACCATGTCTGTCTTTGCGTGTGTCATCTCACTCTCTGCCTGTGCCATCTCACCCTCTGCCTGCATCATATCTCTCTCCACCAGCGTCATCTTTCTCTTTGAGTGTGTCATCTCACTCTCTGCCTGCGCTATCCCACCCTCTGCCTGCATCATGTCTCTCACCACCTGCGTCATCTCTCTCTTTGCGTGTCTCATCTCACTCTCTGCCTGCATCATCTCTCTCTTTGTGTGTATCATCTCACTCTCTACCTGCGTCATCTCTCTCCTTGCGTGTGTCATCTCACTTTCTGCTTGCACCATCTCTCTCTTTACGTGTGTCATCTCTCTCTTTGTGTGTGTTATCTCACTCTCTGCCTGCACCATCTCTCTCTTTGCGTGTGTCATCTCTCTCTTTGCATGTGACATCTCACTCTTTGCCTGCACCATCTCTCTCTTTCCGTGTGTCATCTCAATCTGCCTGCATCATCTCACCCTCTGCCTGCATCATGTCTCCCTCCACCTGCGTCATCTCTCTCTTTGCGTGTGTCATGTCACTCTCTGCATGCGCCATCTCACCCTCTGCCTGCATCATGTCTCTCTCCACCAGCGTCATCTCTCTCTTTACGTGTGTCATCTCACTCTCTACCAGCGTCATCTCTCTCTTTGCGTGTGTCATCTCATTCTCTGCCTGTACCATCTCTCTATTTGCGTGTGTCATCTCTCTCTTTGCGTGTGTCATCTCACTCTCTGCCTGCACCATATCTCTCTTTGCAAGTGTCATCTCTCTCTTTGCGTGTGACATCTCACTTTCTGCCTGCACCATGTCTGTTTTTGCGTGTGTCATCTCACTCTCAGCCTGTGCCATCTCACCCTCTGCCTGCATCATGTCTCTCTCCACCAGAGTCATCTTTTTCTTTGCGTGTGTGATCTCACTCTCTGCCTGAGTCATCTCTCTCTTTGCGTGTGTCATCTCACTCTCTGCCTGCATCATCTCTCTCTTTGCCTGCGTAATCACTCTCTTTACGTGTGTCATCTCACTCTGCCTGCACCAACTCTCTCTTTGCGTGTGTCATCTCTCTCTTTGCGTGTGTCATCTCACTCTCTGCCTGCACCATCTCTCTCTTTGCATGTGTCATCTCTCTCTTTGCGTGTGACATCTCACTCTCTGCCTGCACCATGTCTGTCTTTGCGTGTGTCATCTCACTCTCTGCCTGTGCCATTTCACCCTCTGCCTGCATCATGTCTCTCTCCATCAGCGTCATCTCACTCTTTGCGTGTGTCATCTCACTCTCTGCCTTCAGTATCTCACCCTCTGCCTACATCATGTCTCTTTCCACCTGTGTCATCTCTCTCTTTGCGGGTGTCATCTCACTCTCTGCCTACATCATCTCTCTCTTTGCGTGTGTCATCTCACTCTCTACCTGCATCATCTCTCGCTTTGCGTGTGTCATCTCACTCTCTGCCTGCACCATCTCTCTCTCTGCGTGTGTCATCTCTCTCTTTGCCTGTGTCATCTCACTCTCTGCCTGCACCATATCTCTCTTTGCATGTGTCATCTCTCTCTTTACGTGTTACATCTCACTCTCTGCCTGCACCATGTCTGTTTTTGCGTGTGTCATCTCACTCTCTGCCTGTGCCATCTCACCCTCTGCCTGCATCATGTTTTTCTCCACCAGCATCATCTTTCTCTTTGCGTGTGTCATCTCACTCTCTGCCTGCGCTATCTCACCCTCTGCCTGCATCATGTCTCTCACCACCTGCGTCATCTCTCTCTTTGCATGTGTCATCTCACTCTCTGCCTGCATCATCTCTCTCTTTGCATGTGTCATCTCACTCTCTACCTGCGTCATCTCTCTCTTTGCGTGTGTCATCTCACTCTCTGCCTGCACCATCTCTCTCTTTGCGTGTGTCATCTCTCTCTTTGTGTGTGTTATCTCACTATCTGCCTGCACCATCTCTCTATTTGCGTGTGTCATCACTCTCTTGGCGTGTGACATCTCACTCTCTGCCTGCACCATCTCTCTTTTTCCGTGTGTCATCTCACTCTGCCTGCATCATCTCACCCTCTGCCTGCATCATGTCTCCCTCCACCTGCCTCATTTCTCTCTTTGCGTGTGTCATCTCACTCTGCCTGCGCCATCTCACCATCTGCCTGCATCATGTCTATCTCCACCTGCATCATCTCTCTCTTTGCGTGTGTCATCTCATTCTCTGCCTGCACCATGTCTCTGTTTGCGTGTGTCATCTCTCTCTTTGCGTGTGTCATCTCATTCTCTACCTGCACCATCTCTCTCTTTGCAGGTGTCATCTCTCTCTTTGCGTATGACATCTCACTCTCTGCCTGCACCATCTCTCACTTTGCGTGTGTCATCTCTCTCTTTGCGTGTGTCATCTCACTCTCTGCCTGCGCCCTCTCACCCTCTGCCTGCATCATGTCTCCCTCCACCTGCGTCATATCTCTCTTTGCATGTGTCATCTCACTCTCTGCCTGCACTATCTCACCCTCTGCCTGCATCATGTCTCTCACCACCTGCGTCATCTCTCCCTTTGCGGGTGTCATCTCACTCTCTGCCTACATCATCTCTCTCTTTGCGTCTGTCATCTCACTCTCTACCTGCGTCATCTCTCACTTTGCGTGTGTCATCTCACTCTCTGCCTGCACCATATCTCTCTTTGCATGTGTCATCTCTCTCTTTACGTGTTACATCTCACTCTCTGCATGCGCCATCGCTCTCTTTGCGTGTGTCATCTCACTCTCTGCCTGCATCATCTCTCTCTTTGCGTGTGTCATCTCACTCTCTGCCTGCACCATGTCTGTCTTTCCGTGTGTCATCTCACTCTCTGTCTGTGCCATTTCACCCTCTGCCTGCATCATGTCTCTCTCCACCAGCGTCATCTCTCTCTTTGCGTGTGTCATCTCACTCTCTACCTGCGTCATCTCTCTCTTTGCGTGTGTCATCTCACTCTCTGCCTGCACCATCTCTCTCTTTGCTTGCGTCATCACTCTCTTTGCGTGTGTCATCTCACTCTGCCTGCACCAACTCTCTCTTTGCGCGTGTCATCTCTCTCTTTACATGTGTCATCTCACTCTCTGCCTGCACCATCTCTCTCTTTGCATGTGTCATCTCTCTCTTTGTGTGTGACATCTCACTCTCTGCCTGCACCATGTCTGTCTTTGCGTGTGTCATCTCACTCTCTGCCTGTGCCATTTCACCCTCTGCCTGCATCATGTCTCTCTCCATCAGCGTCATCTCTCTCTTTGCGTGTGTCATCTCACTCTCTGCCTGCACTATCTCACCCTCTGCCTGCATCATGTCTCTCACCACCTGCATCATCTCTCTCTTTGCGGGTATCATCTCACTCTCTGCCTACATCATCTCTCTCTTTGCGTGTATCATCTCACTCTCTACCTGCGTCATCTCTCGCTTTGCGTGTGTCATCTCACTCTCTGCCTGCACCATATCTCTCTTTGCATGTGTCATCTCTCTCTTTGCGTGTTACATCTCACTCTCTGCCTGCGTCATCTCTCTCTTTGCGTGTGTCATCTCACTCTCTGCTTGCATCATCTCTCTCTTTGCGTGTGTCATCTCACTCTCTACCTGCTTCATCTCTCTCTTTGCGTGTGTCATCTCACTCTCTGCCTGACCATCTCTCTCTTTGCGTGTGACATCTCTCTCTTTGCGTGTGACATCTCACTCTCTGCCTGCACCATGTCTGTCATTGCGTGTGTCATCTCACTCTCTGCCTGTGCCATCTCACCCTCTGCCTGCATCATATCTCTCTCCACCAGCATCATCTTTCTCTTTGAGTGTGTCATATCACTCTCTGCCTGCGCTATCCCACCCTCTGCCTGCATCATGTCTCTCACCACCTGCGTCATCTCTCTATTTGCGTGTCTCATCTCACTCTCTGCCTGCATCATCTCTCTCTTTGTGTGTGTCATCTCACTCTCTACCTGCGTCATCTCTCTCTTTGCGTGTGTCATCTCACTCTCTGCCTGCACCATCTCTCTCTTTGCGTGTGTCATCTCTCTCTTTGTGTGTGTTATCTCACTCTCTGCCTGCACCATCTCTTTCTTTGCGTGTGTCATCTCTCTCTTTGCATGTGACATCTCACTCTCTGCCTGTACCATCTCTCTCTTTCTGTGTGTCATCTCAATCTGCCTGCATCATCTCACCCTCTGCCTGCATCATGTCTCCCTCCACCTGCGTCATCTCTCTCTTTGCGTGTGTCATGTCACTCTCTGCATGCGCCATCTCACCCTCTGCCTGCATCATGTCTCTCTCCACCAGCGTCATCTCTCTCTTTACGTGTGTCATCTCACTCTCTACCAGCGTCATCTCTCTCTTTGCGTGTGTCATCTCACTCTCTGCCTGTACCATCTCTCTATTTGCGTGTGTCATCTCTCTCTTTGCGTGTGTCATCTCACTCTCTGCCTGCACCATATCTCTCTTTGCAAGTGTCATCTCTCTCTTTGCGTGTGACATCTCACTCTCTGCCTGCACCATGTCTGTTTTTGCGTGTGTCATCTCACTCTCAGCCTGTGCCATCTCACCCTCTGCCTGCATCATGTCTCTCTCCACCAGAGTCATCTTTTTCTTTGCGTGTGTGATCTCACTCTCTGCCTGCGTCATCTCTCTCTTTGCGTGTGTCATCTCACTCTCTGCCTGCATCATCTCTCTCTTTGCTTGCGTCATCACTCTCTTTACGTGTGTCATCTCACTCTGCCTGCACCAACTCTCTCTTTGCGTGTGTCATCTCTCTCTTTGCGTGTGTCATCTCACTCTCTGCCTGCACCATCTCTGTCTTTGCATGTGTCATCTCTCTCTTTGCGTGTGACATCTCACTCTCTGCCTGCACCATGTCTGTCTTTGCGTGTGTCATCTCACTCTTCGCCTGTGCCATTTCACCCTCTGCCTGCATCATGTCTCTCTCCATCAGCGTCATCTCACTCTTTGCGTGTGTCATCTCACTCTCTGCCTTCACTATCTCACCCTCTGCCTGCATCATGTCTCTTTCCACCTGCGTCATCTCTCTCTTTGCGGGTGTCATCTCACTCTCTGCCTACATCATCTCTCTCTTTGCGTGTGTCATCTCACTCTCTACCTGCGTCATCTCTCGCTTTGCGTGTGTCATCTCACTCTCTGCCTGCACCATCTCTCTCTCTGCGTGTGTCATCTCTCTCTTTGCCTGTGTCATCTCACTCTCTGCCTGCACCATATCTCTCTTTGCATGTGTCATCTCTCTCTTTGCGTGTTACATCTCACTCTCTGCCTGCACCATGTCTGTTTTTGCGTGTGTCATCTCACTCTCTGCCTGTGCCATCTCACCCTCTGCCTGCATCATGTTTTTCTCCACCAGCATCATCTTTCTCTTTGCGTGTGTCATCTCACTCTCTGCCTGCGCTATCTCACCCTCTGCCTGCATCATGTATCTCACCACCTGCGTCATCTCTCTCTTTGCATGTGTCATCTCACTCTCTGCCTGCATCATCTCTCTCTTTGCATGAGTCATCTCACTCTCTACCTGCGTCATCTCTCTCTTTGCGTGTGTCATCTCACTCTCTGCCTGCACCATCTCTCTCTTTGCGTGTGTCATCTCTCTCTTTGTGTGTGTTATCTCACTCTCTGCCTGCACCATCTCTCTATTTGTGTGTGTCATCACTCTCTTGGCGTGTGACATCTCACTCTCTGCCTGCACCATCTGTCTTTTTCCGTGTGTCATCTCACTCTGCCTGCATCATCTCACCCTCTGCCTGCATCATGTCTCCCTCCACCTGCCTCATTTCTCTCTTTGCGTGTGTCATCTCACTCTGCCTGTGCCATCTCACCCTCTGCCTGCATCATGTCTATCTCCGCCTGCATCATCTCTCTCTTTGCGTGTGTCATCTCATTCTCTGCCTGCACCATGTCTCTGTTTGCGTGTGTCATCTCTCTCTTTGCGTGTGTCATCTCATTCTCTACCTGCACCATCTCTCTCTTTGCAGGTGTCATCTCTCTCTTTGCGTATGACATCTCACTCTCTGCCTGCACCATCTCTCACTTTGCGTGTGTCATCTCTCTCTTTGCGTGTGTCATCTCTCTCTTTGCGTGTGTCATCTCACTCTCTGCCTGCACCCTCTCACCCTCTGCCTGTATCATGTCTCCCTCCACCTGCGTCATATCTCTCTTTGCATGTGTCATCTCACTCTCTGCCTGCACCATCTCTCTCTTTCCGTATATCATCTCACTCTCTACCTGCGTCATCACTCTCTTTGCTTGTGACATCTCACTCTCTGCCTGCACCAACTCTCTCCTAGCATGTGTCATCTCAGTGTCTGCCTGCGCCAACTCACCCTCTGCCTGCATCATGTCTCTCTCCACCAGCGTCATCTCTCTCTTTGCGTGTGTCATCTCACTATCTGCCTGCACCATCTCTCTCTTTGCGTATATCATCTCACTCTCTACCTTGTCATCACTCTGTTTGCGTGTATCATCTCACTCTCTGCCTGTACCATCTCTCTCTTTGCGTGTGTCATCTCTCTCTTTGCGTGTGTCATCTCACTCTCTGCCTGCACCATCTCTCTCTTTGCATGTGACATCTCTCTCTTTGCGTGTGACATCTCACTCTCTGCCTGCACCATGTCTGTCTTTGCGTGTGTCATCTCACTCTCTGCCTGTGCCATTTCATCCTCTGCCTGCATCATGTCTCTCTCCACCAGCGTCATCTCTCTCTTTGCGTGTGTCATCTCACTCTCTGACTGCATCATCTCTCTCTTTACGTGTGTCATCTCACTCTCTAACAGCGTCATCTCTCTCTTTGCGTGTGTCGTCTCACTCTCTGCCTGCACCATCTCTCTATTTGCGTGTGTCATCTCTCTCTTTGCGTGAGTCATCTCACTCTCTGCCTGCACCATATCTCTCTTTGCATGTGTCATCTCTCTCTTTGCGTGTGACATCTCACTCTCTGCCTGCACCATGTCTGTTTTTGAGTGTGTCATCTCAATCTCTGCCTGTGCCATCTCACCCTCTGCCTGCATCACGTCTCTCTCCACCAGCGTCATCTTTCTCTTTGCGTGTGTGATCTCACTCTCTGCCTGCACTATCTCACCCTCTGCCTGCATCATGTCTCTCACCACCTACGTCATCTCTCTCTTTGCGTGTGTCATCTCACTCTCTGCCTGCATTATCTCTCTCTTTGCGTGTGTCATCTCACTCTCTACCTGCGTCATCTCTCTCTTTGTGTGTGTCATTTCACTCTCTGCCTGTACCATCTCTCTCTTTGCGTGCGTCATCACTCTGTTTGCGTGTGTCATCTCACTCTGCCTGCACCAACTCTCTCTTTGCGTGTGTCATCTCTCTCTTTGCGTGTGTCATCTCACTCTCTGCCTGCACCATCTCTTTCTTTGCATGTGTCATCTCTCTCTTTGCGTGTGACATCTCACTCTCTGCCTGCACCATGTCTGTCTTTGCGTGTGTCATCTCACTCTCTGCCTGTGGCATTTCACCCTCTGCCCGTATCATGTCTCTCACCACCTGCGTCATCTCTGTCTTTGCGTGTGTCATCTCACTCTCTGCCTGCACCATCTCTCTCTTTGCGTGTGTCATCTCTATCTTTGCCTGTGTCATCTCACTCTCTGCCTGCACCATATCTCTCTTTGCATGTGTCATCTCTCTCTTTGCGTGTTACATCTCACTCTCTGCCTGCACCATGTCTGTTTTCGTGTGTGTTATCTCACTCTCTGCCTGTGCCATCCCACCCTCTGCCTGCATCATGTTTTTCTCCACCAGCTTCATCTTTCTCTTTGCGTGTGTCATTTCACTCTCTGCCTGCGCTATCTCACCCTCTGCCTGCATCATGTCTCTCACCACCTGCGTCATCTCTGTCTTTGCGTGTGTCCTCTCACTCTCTGCCTGCATCATCTCTCTCTTTGTGTGTGTCATCTCACTCTCTACCTGCGTCATCTCTCTCTTTGAGTGCGTCATCTCACTCTCTGCCTGAACCATCTCTCTCTTTGCGTGTGTCATCTCTCTCTTTGTGTGTGTTATCTCACTCTCTGCCTGCACCATCTCTCTCTTTGCGTGTGTCATCTCTCTCTTGGCGTGTGACATCTCACTCTCTGCCTGCACCATCTCTCTTTTTCCATGTGTCATCTCACTCTTCCTGCATCATCTCACCCTCTGCCTGCATGATGTCTCCCTCCACCTGCGTCATCTCTCTCTTTGCGTGTGTCATCTCACTCTCTGCCTGCGCCATCTCACCCTCTGCCTGCATCATGTCTCTCTCCACCTGCATCATCTCTCTCTTTGCGTGTGTCATCCCATTCTCTGCCTGCACCATGTCTCTCTTTGCATATGTCATCTCTCTCTTTGCGTGTGTCATCTCTCTCTCTACCTGCACCATCTCTCTCTTTGCGTGTGTCATCTCTCTCTTTGCGTGTGACATCTCACTCTCTGCCTGCACCATCTCTCTCTTTGCGTGTGTCATCTCTCTCTTTGCGTGTGTCATCTCACTCTCTGCCTGCGCCCTCTCACCCTCTGCCTGCATCATGTCTCCCTCCACCTGCGTCATTTCTCTCTTTGCATGTGTCATCTCACTCTCTGCCTGCGCCATCTCTCTCTTTGCGTGTGTCATCTCTCTCTTTGCATGTGTCATTTCACTTTCTGCCTGCACCATCTCTCTCTTTGCATGTGTCATCTTACTCTCTGCCTGCACCATCTCCCCTCTGCCTGCATCATGTCTCCCTCCACCTGCGTTATCTCTCTCTTTGCATGTATCATCTCACTCTCTGCCTGCACCATCTCTCTCTTTGGGTGTGTCATCTCACTCTTTGCCTGCGCCATCTCTTTCTTTGTGTGTGTCATCTCACAGAGAGAGAGATGCCACAGGCACAGGAAGATCTCTCTCTTTGCGTTTGTCATCTCACTCTCTGCCTGCACCATCCTTCTCTTTGCGTGTGTCATCTCACTCTGTCTGTATCATCTCCCCTCTGCCTGCATCATGTCTCCCTCCACCTGCGTCATCTCTCTTTTTGCATGTGTCATCTCACTCTCTGCCTGCGCCATCTCTCTCTTTGCGTGTGTTATCTCACTCTTTGCAGGTGTTATCTCACTTTCTGCCTGCACCATCTCTCTCTTTGTGTGTGTTATCTTACTCTCTGCCTGCACCATGTCTCTCTTTGTGTGTGTCATCTCACTCTGTCTGCATCATCTCCCCTCTGCCTGCATCATGTCTCCCTCTTCCTGCGTCATCTCTCTCTTTGCGTGTGTCATCTCACACTCTGCCTGCACCATCTCTCTCTTTGCGTGTGTCATCTCACTCTTTGCCTGCGCCATCTCTCTATTTGTGTGTGTCATCTCACAGAGAGAGAAATGCCACAGGCACATGGAGAGATGGTGCAGGCAAAAGAGACATTGTGCAGACAGAGGGGAGAAATAATGTAGGCAGACGTCAGATAGCGCAGACAGAGGGAGAAATGGTGCCAGCACAGGGTAACATGACGCAGGCAGTGGGAGAGATGGCGGAGACAGAGAGTGAGATGGCACAGGCAGAAGGAGAAATGATGCTAGAAGAGGGTGACACAGCAGAGGGTGAAATGGTACAGGCAGAGGGAGAGGGCTTGTGCAGTATGAAAATACATTTCCAATTTACAGCACTACCTCTATACCAGCATTGAATGAAAGCATGAGAAACAATATAAAAAAAAGAGTACCCTATAAGCAAAGAGATGCAAACTGTGAGGCGACACAGGTGACATTATATGAAAAGGTGCACATTTAATTGTTTAATTTACACAGACACTCAGTGTGATCCTAGTAAAAAATGTTAAAGCCATACATTTTACCAAAAAACATTTAGCATAGTAAATCGTTTAAGACACAGAGCACAGCCCATAAAAATGACCACTACATTACAATGCAGAAACCTGACTCATTTCCAAAATACATTTCCAATATGCACCATTCGTTGCCGGTCCCTACCATTTTGCCAAGTTTGGTGTAATTCCGTTCAGCGGTTCGGGCTGTAGCCATTTCTAATCGTCCTATGGAAATTAACATGGGAAAAACACATTTTGGGACCCCCTTTTTTCTCGGCCCCCGCTTCACGAATCCCCCCGACACTTTCAGGGAAGGAGCGGAGCGTAACGGGCCATCTTCTTTGAGAAATTCACAAAGATTCATCCACCGACGCCAAAGGTATTCCCAATAGAATGTTGCGGATTTCCTATGGAAACTAGGTCCTAACTATAACTACCTACTGGCGACAGCCAGTAGGTAATATTCTATATATATATAATAAATATTTAAACGTGTCCTATAGGAAGATATGAAAGATCGTGAAATACGCGGTCAAGTGAAAACTGTGCCTCTACAATGCTGAAAAAGTTCATGCAGGACATTGAACAATGACTCATTCTGGGTATAATTTGAAGGAGGACTGATTATAATCTGTATACATGTCAGCAATATCAGTAAGCATGGATGATTTGGGACATGTGTTCATGTACGAAAAGACTGCAGATTTTTTAACTCTAACATTCATGCTACCATCAGCTTGAATTGGCTGCTGATTTTTGCACTTGTGTATCATTTTATCCAGTCTAACATTCATGCTACCATCAGTTTGAATTGGCCATTTTACATGTTAGTATGGCGGCCAAGGATAGAGGATTTGACCCTGATAGCCCATCCCTTCCTCAATGTCTCCATGTCTACACTCATCGTTTGTTTGTTTGCGCAGCTGTTTGTCTTTAAATGAGATCACTGATGGGATGTGCTTTTTCACATAAGCAAGCATTGAGAAAGGCAATGGAGCTGAAATGTGTCTGCTTGCAGAAATAAATGATCCTGATACTGACCCCGTGAGTGCCTGTCTTTCTTTTCAGAAGGAGTTATTGCATATATATATATATATAAATAATAATAATATTAAATGAGTTTCTAAAGCGCATGGTTATACTATACAGTATGTCCCTGCGCTGCAGCCAAATAAACAGTTCTGGACCGATTACATCAGATACCGACCACCCCTCCCTAAGGCATTAACTGTGGAAAGAGCCATGTTTTTAGTTTCTTTCGGAAAATTCCCTCTGATGGTTTCGACCTGAGTGACTGTGGAAGGTCATTCCATAATTTCGCCGCCAGCCATCTAAAAGATCTTTACCCCATCCGTGCTCTTTTGACTATTGGCATTTCGACCTTTCCTGTACCCATGGACCGCAGAGTCCTATTTGGTCTATAAGGGATCAGTAGGTTGTGGAGGTAACTAGGGCCCACTCCCTGCAGGATGCGGTGACTGATGCACATTGATTTAAACACAATTATCTCCCTAACCGGGAGCCAGTGTCGCGTTCCGAGAGCGTTCTTGGATGGGGCCCTTCTGGGGAGCCTCAGAACAAGGTGTACTGCCGCATTTTGAATACCTTGCAATCTTTGGACACACCTCCTATTTGCCCCTAAATATAGCACATTCCCATAGTCCAGGCGCGAAGTAACCAGGGCATGGACTATAATTTTCCTGGCTGCTACTGGGAGTACGTCCACTGTCTTCCAGAGGACTTTCATAATTCCGATCTAGGATCTAATCCATTCCAAGGCCTGTTTGTCCAACCCTCCTATTTTGAGGCATTGCAGGAGCAGAGAGTGGTTGACGGTGTCGAAGGTGGTGCTGAGATCAAGCAGCACCAAGGCCACCGTCTTGCATTCATCTGAATACCTACGAATTGATTTAGACGATACCTGCAGAGTTGACTCCATTGAGTATAGGGCCCGAAAACCTGACTGAGTGGGTGTAGCAGGTTGTGCTCATTCATATGCCAGTTTAATTGTATATTGACTTCTTTCTCTGCGATTTTGGCAAAATATGGGAGGAGCGAGACTGGTTGATAATTGTCCCTCTGGCTTGTCTTCAGCCCTGGTTTTTTCTCAATTGGGATAACGACCGCCTCCTTCCACAACCTAGGGACCACCCCGGATTCATAAGAGAGTTTCAGGAGATGACCAATATAGGGAGCCAGAATTTCCATGCTCTCTTTTAGGGTCTTAGGTTTTGTGGGGTCCTTGGGTGAACCGAACTTAATACTTAAAGCAATATTTTTAAGCTCCTCCAATGGTGGTGGGACAAAGCAAGAGAGGCTTCGCGCCTTCTCTGTGCTGCTCAGCTACTCTTCTCCCCTCCCTCTGTTCCTTGCCTCCACCAAGAAGGTTGAATAGATTTTAGTTACCTTGTCTGCAATCAGATTGCAGGTTTCTACTGAGCAACTCACTGGCAGGGAGATTCTGGTGATGATATGTCCTTAAAAATACTGATTAGTTCTTGGGACGAGTTTTCCGCCTGCTCAATTCTCGAGTTATAGTAAATTGCTCGAGTTCTTCTTATTAGTGCATGATAAGTTCTACATCTTGCTTTATATTCGGCCTTCTTGAGATCGGAGGAGTCGTTCCTCCAGCCCCGTTCCGAGGCTTTGCACAGAGACTTTGTTCTCCTAAGTTCATCACTGAACCAAGGTGCCGATTTTGACTGTCTTCTAGGGGCACTAGTCGACCAAGGTGCAACTTGATATAGGGCCTTGGTGATCCTATTGTCTAGTGCAGTGCATGCCCTCTCAATGTCACTGCTGCCTGGTGGACCTCCCAACTGAAGGGCAACATTGAAATCGGCCACGGAGAACCTAGCCCACCTCCCTTGTAGGCTATCCTCCCTCTCCTTCATCCGGGGATTGGGCTTAGGAACTGACACACTAAACAAAATCAGATAATGATCTGACCACGGCACAGCGGTGGGATTATCAATTGTTAGCCCCCCCAGTTAGCGAAAATAGGGTCCAGCAAGTGGCCTCCGTGGTGTGTAGGTAGGGAAGATTGTAAGAGATCAGAGGACACTGCGGGGACATTTCGGATGGTTCTCTTTATTTGGATAGTGCAGGGCATAATGCATTTCAGCGTCTAGGTATGCCTTCTTCAGACGCCCTTCACATGACAAGGATTTCACTTTCACCACCCTTTTGGACTACTAAGATCCTCCCCCTAGGCGGAAAGTTAGGTGGCTCCTCCAGATTACTTGCAGCTGCCGTCAGGTGAGTAAAGACTACAGCCCCCATCATGCCCCAAAGTGGTAAGTGCCCTTGGTGGAGTCCGTGCTCAGTGAGCGCTGAAATACCTGGCAAGAGGGTAATTACTTGAAGAAAGTGAATCCTAACTAAGTCACTCCGAGTCTTCCTTGGGTCCCCAACGTTCTGCCTCTTTCACCAGAGTCTGACCGGGCCACACAACACGGGTACAATGATCCTGCTGATACGTGAAGTCACGCACTGCTCCTGGCAGAGGCCACATGCCCAAACTGGTTGCTGAGGCGGGACTGCGTAATCCGATACCTCGGACAAAGAAAAGTGTTTCCACTGATGCCAGCAATGCGCAGTCCTCTTTAAGAACGGGTCCTCCTATGCGTGCTGCCAGTAAGCACGTCCAAAAGTCCATCTGTAATGTAGCCAATTCTTGACGGAGTTCTTGCGCTTCAAGATTCTCTTTATCACCACAGTACATATATATATAACCAGGTAGATGCATGCTGGGGCTGGGAGTCCTCAGAGGAAGCCCATTCAGTGACGGGAAATCTTCTAACAACATGTGAAGTCCCAACTGGTTGGCTAAGGGTCCCAGCGCCGCCACAGGTACCTGGAATAATTTTGCCTTCCTATGTCCCCTTCTCAGGCAATCAGTGTTGCCTCCTCTCTCCCAAGTATGGGGGACAACGCATTGTGGTTTCGTGCAGCTACCAGAGTTGCAGGCACTCCACGTTGCTCCAGACCGCGAGGGTGGATGTCAGCCAGCTGCTGCTTGCTGGTGAAACATAAACACCAAGACTTTCTCCCAGGTAGGGAAGGAGGGACAACACAGCTCCGGGGATTTAAAAGGCTTAATTAGCTCTTATTCTGCACAAGATAGTGAGGTCCATGAAACGCTTAGGCAGATGCGTTTCAGTGTTGCCTCCTCTCTCCCAAGTATTAGAGGGGGATGCGTTGCAGTTTTATGCAGCTACCAGAGTTGCAGGCTCTCAGCATTGCTCCAGACCGAGAGGGCGGTCGTTAGCCGGATTGGGAGAGGCCACGATATTATTTATATCTGTGCGTCTGGCTCCCCTGGGAGAAGAAGGAGCAATCCTTGACCCTTCATAACCAGGTCGCTCCCCACACCGCACAGCACCACCAGTGTGTGTTGCCCTTAGCCCAGCTGCCGCCGTTGAGGAGAGTTGAGGCCCTCCTCCACCCGCAGGCTACCACCTGCACCTCATCCCTGGTTGCCAGTGGTAGGCTGCTGGTCTGTTTTACTGTATTTGTAATGCTCCTGCCTTATTTGTTATTGTTTCTTTCCTCCTTGTTCCCTGTGTTATTTCTGTGTCCTGTGCCCTTTTCCTTCTGTTTCCTCTCCGTTCCCGCCCGTTTTTCCGCCGCTGCATCCCCTGCGGCCCACCCCCCAGCACGTCCTTTTGCCGCCCTTTCCCAACTCCCAGCTGCTCCTCCCTCTCTCCTCCCCTTATATGGTGGCCGCTGCATGGTGAGGAGAGCGACCCTTGGCCCTTCATAGGCAGGTCGCTCCCCATGCCGCACCGCACCGCACCACCAGTGTGTGTTGCCCTTAGCCCCATATGCCGCTGCTGAGGAGAGTTGAGGCCCTCTTCCACCCGCAGGCTACCACCTGCACCTCATCCCTGGTTGTCAGTGGTAGGCTGCAGGTCTGTTTTACTGTATTTGTATTGCTCCTGCCTTATTTGTGATTGTTTCTTTCCTCCCTGCTCCTGTTGTTAATCTGTGCCCTGTGCCCTTTTACTGCATTTGTATTGCTCCTGCCTTATTTGTTATTGTTTCTTTCCTCTATGTTCCCTGTGTTATTTCTGTGCCCTGCGCCCTTTTCCTTCTGTTTCCTCGCCGTTCCTGCCCATTTTCCCGTCGCTGCATCCCCTGTGGCCCTGCCCCCCCAGCGCATCCTTTCGCCGCCCCACTCCCGCCTCCCAGCTGCTCCTCCCTCCCAGCCCCCTGTTTATGGCGGATGCTGTGCGGCTGCACCGCTGGCTCGCTGAAGGCGTGCCTCAGGCAAGCACGTCTGCACCCGTCTGCGCCTGGACCGTGCCCAGCACCAGAACCCCTGGCCCCTGCCAACACCACAACACTCGACGCCGCTACAATGTCAGTGGCCTCCACGCACTCAACATCAGACGATCACACACCTGCTTCCTGCCAGCCCCGAAATTCACGCAAGGACCCTTCACCTGCCGGAACTGCAGCTTTACCAGCATTTGATCCACAAATCCACCCACCGGGAAAGAACCCAACCACCTCAGATGTATCCTTCTGAAAACCCGCTCTGCCCGCAAACACGCCGTTGAACTCTGGGACCTACTCAACGCAACCTGAGAGAGACCTGGCTGAACCCCTTCCTCGGCACCCAACATCGCCATAGCCATCCCGGAGGGCTACAAGATCACCCGCAGGGACCGCACCAATGGAGTAGGAGGAGGAATCGCCATCGTTCACCAGATAAACTCTCAGAGTCTCGACCAACACCAATGACACCCTCAGCACCGCCAAACACATGAACTTCCAGATCCACACCGATCCCAACACCACCCTCAAAGGAACTCTCATCTGCAGACCCCCCAGACCCTGACCTCAGTTCAGCGACTCCATCGCCGGCTTCGTCAGCATGCACGCCCTTGCACCCACAGACTACATCCTTCTCGGGGACCTGAACTTCCACCTCGAGAACAATAACAACCGTAACTCCACCACCCTGATCGACAACTTCGACAGCCTCGGACTCAGACAACTCATCACAACAACCCACCCACTCCGCCGGTCACATGCTGGACCCCATCTTCCCGCAAGCTCCCACGTCTCCTTCAACCACACCACCGAACTCCACTGGACCAACCATCGCTGCATCAATTTCCCCTTCCGGAAACCTATCACTCACCACTGCACCCAACAGATCCCCCGCCGGTACTGGAGCAAAGTCACTGAAGTCCAGCTATCCACCACCCTCTCCCGGAATCCACCCGCCGACCCCATCAACCCCGACACTGCTGCCAACACCCTCGCCCCATTCAAGAACCCCTCCAACAGACACACCAGTAAGAAAGCCAGCTGGTTCACTGAAGACCTCCAGGCTTCCAAGCAAACCTGCCGAAAGCTGGAGAAGAAATGGCACCATGAACAGACACCGGACAGCTACGCAGCCCACAAGGACGCCACCCGCAGACATCACCACCTCATCATATCCACCAAAAGGGCCTCCTTCAAAGACCGCCTAGACAACAACGCACACAACAGCAAAGAGCTCTTCAACATCATGAAGGAACTCTCCAACACCAGCTCCAACACCAACGACATCCCACCTTCGCAAGACCTGTGCGACTCCCTAGCCACCTTCTTCTATTGCAAGATCACTGACATCCACGACAGCTTCAGCGTCATGACCGCCCCAACAACCACCGAGACCTCCATCCCCATGGCCACCATCCGCACTGACCCCCCGCTCGCCTGGTCCAACATAAACAATGATGACACCATCACTATGATAAACACCATCCACTCCGGATCTCCGTCAGACCCATGCCCACACCATATCTTCAACAAAGACCGCACCACCATAGCACCCCATCTCTGGAAAGTCAGCAACATCTCCTCCGAGACAGCGACCTTCCCGGAGGGCTGGAAGCATGCCGAGATCAAAGCCTTACTCAAGAAACCCAAGGTTGACCCCAAGGACAACAAGAACTTCCGGCCCAGCCCGGTTCCGGTGAAGGTCATCGAGAAGACCTGCAACAGACAACTGAACCGCTACCTCGAGGAGAACAGCATCCTGGACCCATCTCAGTCTGGGTTCCGCAGCAACCACAGCACTGAAACAGCCCTCATTGCCGCCACTGTTGAGTATCAGGACCCTGCTCGACAATGGAGAAACTGCGGCCCTCATCCTCCTGGACCTGTCAGCCGCCTTCGACACTGTCTGCCACTGCACCCTACGCACATGCCTCCATGACACTGGGATCCAAGACAAGGCTCTGGACTGGACCACCTCCTTCTTTCTCTGGCAAAACCCAGAGCATCCTCCTCCCCCCTTTCCACTACGAAGCCACCGAGATCATCTGCGGCGTACCCCAGGGCACATCCCTCAGCCCAACATTGTTCAACATCTACCCAGCTAACCAAGGACCCCCTCACTGCCAAAACCAACCTCTATGAAAGCCGTCGCTGAGTGGATGAAGAACAGCCGACTGAATCTAAACTCAGACAAGGCGGAATTCCTCAACTACGGCTCCACCCCCTTGGCCTGGGATGGCTCCTGGTGCCCGACCACACTGGGTACTGATCTTACACCCACCCACCACTCACGCAACCGAGGGTTCATCCTCGAGTCTACTCTCTCCATGACGAAGCAGGTCAACCCCATTTCGTCCTTCTGCTTTAACACCCTCCGCATCCTCTGCAAAATCTACAGGTGGATCCCCACCGATACAAGAAGAACGGTCACCCAGGTTGTCGTCAGCAGCAGGTTGGACTACAGAAACGCCCTCTATGCAGGAGCCTCGGCCAAACTCCTGAAACTACTCCAGCGCATTCAAAACACCTCTGCTCATCTGACATCCCTTGCCACAGCTACATCACACCCCACCTGAGAGACCTGCACTGGCTATCGTCAACAAGAGGATCACCTTCAGGCTCTTCACCCACGCAGACAAGGCACTCCACAACAACGGACCAGCATACCTCAACAGACGACTCAGCTTCTACACCACCAACCGCCAGCTCCACTCCACCGACCTCGCCCTCGCCACAGTTACCCGCATCCGAGGAGCAACCTCGGGCGGCAGATCGTTCTCCCACCTCGCCGCCAAGACATAGATCACCCTCCTTATCCTCCTATGGCAGACCCAAGACCTGCTAACCTTCAGAAGACTCCTCAAGACCTGGCTATTCGAGCAGTAGCAGCATCCCCCCACTCAACGCCTTGAGACCCTAACGGGTAAGCAGTGCGCTTTTCAAATGTTCTGATTGATTGATAGAAACCGGCACTAATGAAGCCTTTTGAAGGCTGAAACATGTCTGCCTAAGCCTTTCATGGACCTCACTATCTTGCGCAGAATAAGAGCTAATAAAGCCTTTTAAATCCCCGAGCTGTGTTGTCCCTTTTTCCCTACCTGGGAGAAAGTCTTGGTGTTTATATTTTGCCAGCAAGCAGGCGCTGGCTGACGACCGCCCTCTTGGTCTGGAGCAATGTGGAGAGCCTGAAACTCTAGTATCTGCATGAAACTGCAATGCATCACCCCCCAATACTTTGGAGAGAGGAGGCAACACTGATTGTCTGAGAAGGGGACATAAGAAGGCAAAATCATTCCAGGTACCTGTGGCGGAGTTGGGACACTTAGTCAAACAGTTGGTTCTTCACATGTTGTTAGGAGATGCCCTGTCGCTGAATGGGCTCCCTCTGAGGACTCCCAGCATGCATCTGCCTTGTTGGTTTGAGGGCAGCACACCTGAACATCATTGGGCTGAGGAGGGGCGAAAGATAACCTGATGGGGTGTGGCCACAATATTTATATCTGTATGTTAGGCCCCCCCTGGGAGAAGAAGGAACCATATATATATATATATATATATATATATATATATATATATATATATATATATATATATATATATATATATATATATATATATATATATATATATATATATATATATATATATATATATATATATATATATATATATATATATATATATTCACTGAAAAAACCATAGGTTATAGACCATATATCGTTAGGAATTAGCATTTAAAAAACCTTATTTTACCCACACAAAACCATTGAAATTCCATATATAGTTAGTTGCACTAACTATATATCGCGCACCCGCAATCCACTGCTGATGATGTCACATATTACATCATTCATGACATGGTCAGTGACATCACTGATGACATCACTGATGACATCTCAAATGACATCACTGATGACATGACTGATAACAACATCCAGTGATTTTTTGTTTCTGTAAAGTTCAAATATGTCTTACATATTGAAGAATGAGTGGATGTATAAGTGTCTGGACGAAGGATTTAGTAGGTGCATGACTAACTGTATGAGTGAGTGATTAAATGTGTCTCACTGAGTGCATGGGTTAGTGACTAAACTGTCTTAATTTGTGCATCATTATGTCTGTTGTTCTGTAAACTGCTGCATGTGTTGATCAGTAGCTGTATGAGTAACTATATGGGTTATTGATTGATTGCCCAAGTATTTGTATGGGAGACTGAGTGTGTGTGTGGCTGGCTGGGAGGTGTGTGACTCTGTGCAGATCAATGTGTACTTGTATCAATGATTGTATAAGAAGGTAAGTATGTGTTAGTATATGTTTGAAAATGTAAGGTGCTCTATGTTTAACTGTCTAGACAAGAAAATGGAAGTGTCATTGATTCTTTACATGACTGACTAGGTGAGTGAGTAACTCCATGGATGAGTGGCAGACTGTGAGTGTCTGTATAGGTGTATGAGTGCATATGATAGTGTTGTAAAGATGAGTGATTGTATGTATGAATGATTGTATGGGTGAATGAGTGAAGGTGTGTGTAGACGTAGGAATCAGTGAGTGCGTATGTAGTAACAAGTATTGGTGTGTCAATGGTTTCAAAAATTATACTCTGTATTTAACACTGGGTGAAACAGAGGTTATAATAAAATGTGAGGAGATGCATTGTATTGTCACATGAATGATATCATCAGTGATGTGGTCATTGATGTCAAATGAGATGTCATCAGTGATGTCATCAGTGATGTCATTTGAGATGTCATCAGTGATGTCATCAGTGATGTCACTGACCATGTCATGAATGATGTAATATGTGACATCATCAGCAGTGGATTGCGGGTGCGCGATATATAGTTAGTGCAACTAACTATATATGGAATTTCAATGGTTTTGTGTGGGTAAAATAAAGTTTTTTAAATGCTAATTCCTAACGATATATGGCCTATAACCTATGGTTTTTTCAGTGAATTTTCAAGGTTTTGTAAATGCTAATTCCTAACGATATATGGTCTATAACCTATGGTTTTTTCAGTGAATTTTCAAGGTTTTGTAAATGCTAATTCCTAACTATATATGGTCTATAACCTATGGTTTTTTCAGTGAATTTCAATGGTTTTTTAATAGCAAATATCATAAGCTGTCGAATGTCAAGTACGTGGTAAGTAAAAACATTTTCGTGTTTATGCACACTGATCTGCTTTGAATGCTGCCCCCCCCCCCCTCATTTCTATTAGGAGTACTCTCTCTTTGCAGATAGTGAAAGGTAGTTAACGCAGGCCTTTGCCCCCGTTGTAATACGTCGTGCTTGCTTCTCTCTCCATTTGATTGATTGTTATCCAAGCATTTACTGTTTTAGAATTGGTTCTCTTTGGTTCATTCTCTATTTACAAACAAACACAGAGTCGCAATACTCTGTTTAGTCTTTGCAGATAACGAAAAATCGTGTAAAAAAACAAAAGGAATCGAGCAAAATCAGTAGGCCACTAATGGGATCTCTTTTTGACCTCGCTAAAATAGAAACATTAAGAACAACCCCTCATGACAAATACGAAACTAGTGAGATGAACTGAACTCCACACCATGATGGCTGCAATACAGCTCGGCTCCGCCACCCACCCCGCCCAAAATAACGATAAAGAGCGGCTGCCATGATTGCTCGCGGAATGGCCACGACGGAGCTACGAAATGGTGGTGCTCTCATGCTAACGCCAGCTACAGTCTGAAACATCCAAAAACACTGTAGACTACCAATTCGATCAGTTCCGGTAGCGCCCCAATGTAACCCGGTAGAGAAGAACTAGCCCTCCCCTCTTTGACTGATGGTTCTTGTTGCCTGTCCCTTCTGTTGTCATTTAACAGAACTATTTAGCCTGCTGAAAGGGGTTGTGTTCCGACCGCTGGTTGGTGGAGACATTTTGACTATATTCTGGACCTGCGTTGTCGCGTAATGCGTCATATGACGCGCCGCGTTAGCGCATCCGGAAGTCATCCGGGGCGCGATGCGCAGCGCGTAACGTAAGCATAACAGGTCATGTGACTTGTTAATAAAACTTTTCATTGGTTCATTTTACTTTTCTTATTCTAATGATGAAAGGCTTGGTCATATGACCTAAAAATTACGCTTTTTATTACTTCCGAACATTATTTTTTCTTAAATATATGTTATAATGTTCCAGGCTAATGTACTTTCCCGGAAAATTTACAACTGTCCTGCAAGTAAAATATATTCTTTTTTCGAGAAAAAGGGCGTTTCTTCGTCCCATGACGGAGCCGTTGAGCAAAAGAGGGTCGACCTGCTGTCTTAGTCGCCGATACGCCTGAATATGAGATTCTTATCGATCACTTTATGTTGCAGGAGTAGAAAACACAACAGCCCTTGACCATTTATCTTTACTGCGTTCCTGCGTATTATACCTTTTACCCTTCATGTGATTGGTCTGCTTTATTTCACTTGCCTTTTAATGATTCTAAAACAGTGACTATTATTAAAAACTTTACCAATGTATATACTACTAACATGTTTTCTTTTAAAAACCTTTATTGTGAAAATTTCATTATACAAATACGAGCCTATAACCACGTGGGCCGGCCACGGAGCAAACTGTAATCATATATGATGAGTAGACATTTACACTGTAGAGGAACGTAACGGGCGGGCCATTAGGTTGCAAGAACTAAGGTGTCTAACAGTTGCGGAATCGGTGGACGTACATTTTATAATTAAAATACGACAGGGCCAGTTACAATAAAATTATCTAGATATACATTTGCGGGCAAGTACCATGCGTGACCTTAATTCGAACTTTCAATAGTACAGTAATCAATAACACATCAGAACTTAATATCAATAGGGATGTCGAAATACTCAATCAATTCTCGTCCCCGCCCGCCATGTGCTTCAAAATTGCATACGTATCTCGTGATTTCAAGGTTCTGCAACCAGTACACAACAAGGAGTTACGAGTCCCATTTATTCCGGCGCCATTTTGGGCGAGGACGGGCAGGTCCAGGATATAGTCAAAATGTCTCTACCAACCATCGACTATGATGATGTTCATATGCTGTATTTATAGAGTAACACTCATCTGTCCACATGAAATTAATTTGCCACAATCTAAACATGTCATTTTAATCTTTGCAAAGTTCTTCTAAATATTTGGGACCGTTTCCCTTGCCTCTGATGCTGTCAGTGCCACTTCTTTGATGAATGTACTGGCAGGTCGGGGGTTCTCCTCCAAATCTCTCTTTTATGCAGCACTATAATTAATTGGTGCCACCTCTCCATATGACGATGCATGGTATAGTTACCATAACTATATTTTTTTTCGGTTCCTCTGGAGAGTACATCGTGGCAGATGAAGCGTATAACGTACCGGGCATTTACCTTTTTTTGCATGTAGAGGAAAGGAAAAAAAAATCGAGCGTCCGAGTTCTAAGGTGTCCCAGGGCCATTTTAGTGGACCAGGCCCAAATCCAAAGAACAGGCCACCATTTTGAGAGTCCTGTTGCAGCCGCCTGTCGCTGTAGCATCAAGAGCGGCCAAAACTCAGCTGAATGGCAACTGAAACGGTAAAGGGGCGCCCCACTACAGCAGACGAGCCTCCACCTAGGAAGGCCCGTTCACGCCGCCTCCCCCCCCCCTTCGGGCACCCCACGCCGTTATTCGGAGCAGTATTGTAGGATGGCCACACCAGTGCAGCAACTTGCTAGACACCACCTCGGTGGTAACCGAATCTCAGCGCCTTGTGGTGTCTTCTATTCAGAAAACATTGTTGTGCTGCCTTCGACCTATTCGCCGCAAGTGCACACGCAACTCAGCTGCATAGCTTGCTAGACACCACCTCGGTGCTAACCGAATCTCAGCGCCTTCTGGTGTCTTCTATTCCAAAAATATTGTTGCGCTGCCTTTGGCCCCATTCGCACATCGGTCCACTACTGCCGCCATCTCACAGGCCAACGGGGCGCCCCACGCCGACTTTCAGCATTGTAGGATGGCCACACCAGTGCACCTTACTAGGCACCACCTCGGTGCCATCCGGATCTTGGCATCTCAGCGCCTTGTGGTGTCTTCTATTCAGAAAATATTGTTGTGCTGCCTTTGGCCCCATTCGCACATCGGTCCGCTACTGACGCCATCTCACAGGCTAATGGGGCGCCCCACGCCGAGTTTCAGCATTGTAGGATGGCCACACCAGTACAGCAACTTGCTAGACATCACCTCGGTGCCATCCGGATCTTGGCATCTCAGCGCCTTGTGGTGTCTTCTAGTCAGAAAATATTGTTGCGCTGCCTTTGGCCCCATTCGCACATCGGTCCGCTACTGACACTATCTCACAGGCCAACAGGGCGCCCCACGCCGACTTTTACCATTGTAGGATGGCCACACCAGTGCCACAACTTGCTAGACACCACCCCGGTGCCATCCGGATGTTGGCATCTCAGCGCCTTGTGGTGTCTTCTATTCCGAAAATATTGTTGCGCTGCCTTTGGCCCCATTCGCACATCGGTCCGCTACTGACGCCATCTCACAGGCCAACGGGGCGCCCCACGCCGACTTTCAACATTGTAGGATGGCCACACCAGTGCGGCAACTTACTAGACACCACCTCGGTGCCATCCGGATCTTGGCGCGTTGTGCTGCCTTCGGCCTATTCGCACATCGGTCCGCTACTGACGCGAACTCACAGGCCAACGTGGCGCCCCACGCCGACTTTCAGCATTGTAGGATGGCCACACCAGTGCTGCAACTTGCTGGACACCACCTCGGTGCCATCCGGATCTTGGCGCGTTGTGTTGCCTTCGGCCTATTCGCACATCGGTCCGCTACTGACGCCGCCTCACGTGCCAAAACGGGGCGCCCCACGCCGACTTTCAACATTGTAGGATGGCCACACCAGTGCGGCAACTTACTAGACACCACCTCGGTGCCATCCGGATCTTGGCGCGTTGTGCTGCCTTCGGCCTATTCGCACATCGGTCCGCTACTGACGCAAACTCACAGGCCAACGGGGCGCCCCACGCCGACTTTCAGCATTGTAGAATGGCCACACCAGTGCTGCAACTTGCTGGACACCACCTCGGTGCCATCCGGATCTTGGCGCGTTGTGTTGCCTTCGGCCTATTCGCACATCGGTCCGCTACTGACGCCGCCTCACGTGCCAACGTATTTTCTCCGCATTTTATACCCTATGCCGCATAACAGGTCATGTGACTTGTTTATAAAACTTTTCATTGGTTCATTTTACTTTTGGTTTCCTAATGATGGAAGGCTTGATCATATGACCTAAAAATAACACTTTTCATTGGATGAAAACTTTTTTTTTTCCCAAACGATGAAAGCCCCACCTTGTTTCTGGATGTTTCAGACTGAAGCTGGTGTCAGCATGAAAGCACCACCATCTCGTGGCTCCGTCGTGGTCATTCCGCGAGCAATCATGGCAGCCGCTCCCCACCAGAAGCCTGCAGGAGTCGGGGGCCCCCAAAACTTTTGTTGAATCCTCAAGGCGGAGGGGACGCTTTCGAGAATGGGGTCCAAGACCTAGCAGACAGTCGTCCGATTTCCAAGGTGTCCCAGGGCCATTTCAGTGGACCAGGCCCAAAAAGAAAAGAGCCTGCCGCCATTTTGAGAGTCCTGTGGCAGCCGCCTATCGCTGCACCGCAAGAGTGGGCGCAACTCAGCTGAATTGCGGCTTTTGACACAGTGGACCAAAAGCGGACGGAATGGCAACTGAAACGGTAAAGGGGCGCCCCACTACAACAGACGAGACTCCACCTGGAGAGGCCCGTTCACGCCGCCTCCCCCCCCCCCCGGGGCGCCCCACGCCGTTATTCGGAGCAGCATTTTAGGATACCAAAACCAGTGCGGCAACTTACTGGACATCACCTTGGTGCCATCGTTCTGCTGCCTTGGAACTATTCGCACAACAGTTTGCTACTGATGACCCACCCCCCGCGACGCCCCACGCCGGATGCCGAAATCAGTGCGGCACCCAGACAACATCACCTGGGTGCCGTCCAGAAATCTGGACGTTGTGCTGCGTTGGGACTATTCGCACAGCCGACCGCTACTTCGTTGTTTTTCCCTAAAAATGTTTATATGTTTTTACTGTTTTTGTTTTGTTGTATATATTTATAAGTTATTAAAGTTTTATAATCTTACTACTTTGTTGGAGTGCTATATATTTTTAATGTGACACATAATTGTAAAAACTTTGATGTACAAAGAGTCATCCCTGGAATCTTCCGCTTCAGGCTCGGTCCCCTCCCCAATCACAATACAGGATGGTTTTCAGATAGTAGGAACGCATGTGCTGTGACGGATCTCATCGAGTGTGGGCCTTGATCTACTATAACTCCTTTGAAGAGGGGTGATTCTTTACAGCTGGGGCCATAAACTACATCTGCAGGGCTAGCTGATAGCCTAGGACCGGCCTGGACAATCGGACACAGAGGAAAAGGAGTGTCAGAGGGTGCGGTAGTGAATAGGGCGAAAGGGAGGTGTCGGGCGGGCACAGGGTGTGATTCTCAGGGAAGAACAGCGCAGATGAGGGGAGGTTTATTACCCATGCATAAGACAGAGAGCGGGGGTGACCAGTGCCTGGGGGAGATGCTTGCGAGGGTGGGGAGCCATGCTAAGGATCGACAGCGTGCAGAGAGTGGGTCTGGTCAAGTCATCTAAAATGGCTGCCGTGCACGACAAAAGTGTGGCATTTGAAAAAAGGCAAGATGGCGCAGACAATGTTTTTCAACACTTCCTGATTTCCTTCGAATCGAACGTTAACAGACGTTGGGGCATATTACCAAAGTTAAGCGATATTTATCCCTAACGATGCTTAGCAACAAATTTTTTACCGCTAAGCATCGTCAGAAATTATCGCAGATAAATCTTGCTATTATCAAGGTTTATCGCAAATGCCATAAAAAACGACCGCAATGCATTAATATCGCTGAAAACTCAGCGATATTCATGCATTACCGAGCTAATGCTCTTAGCCATGTTATCCACCTCCCATTGGATAACATGGCTAAGAACTGCTCAGGGCAGGTGGTAGCTTTTGGAGATATTCGCGCTTAGCAGGAATATCTCCAAAAGTTGGTAATAGGAGATAGCGATGTTAGCGACTGTTTCAAGTCGCTAACATCTTGGCATGCCCACTTTGCATGTCATTAGTGATAAATATCACTGACATGCAAAGTGGGGCCCAAGATGGTCGCTATCTCCTACTAGCGGTCGCTAACTGGTGTTAGCAACAGCTAGGTAATACAGAGATAATTTTATCTCCGCGAAGCGGAGCGCTGTTACAGATATATATCTTTTTTTGAACGTTAATTTCTCAAAATCCACTGAAGCACATATATTGAGACCTAGCAAAGGCACATCGAGCTACCAGTCCCTACAATTTTGCCAAGTTTCGTGCAAATCCATTCAGCCGTTCGATTATTATTATTATTTTTTTTTTTGCCCCGCGGGGCCCTTTTAAAACCTCCACATCAAACCTAGGGGGTCAGGGAGGATCTACTATGCCCCCTTATGGTCATTTGCCCCTTCGCTTTGGCCTCCTCTTGTCTCTCGATCCTACCGAGAGACAAGATGGCGGCCGCTACGGACTGTTTGGAATGTTTACAGACGCCGGAGAACCAATCAGCTTCGCAAAGCTCCGTAACGCGAAAAGTACGCGAAGCGGAGCGCTGTTACAGATATATATCTTTTTTTCAACGTTAATTTCTCAAAATTCACTGGAGCACATATATTGAGACCTAGCAAAGGCACATCGGGCTACCAGTCCCTAATATTTTGCCAAGTTTCGTGCAAATCCATTCAGCCGTTCGATTATTATTATTATTTTTTTTTTTGCCCCGCGGGGCCCTTTTAAAACCTCCACATCAAACCTAGGGGGTCAGCGAGGATCTACTATGCCCCCTTATGGTCATTTGCCCCTTCGCTTTGGCCTCCTCTTGTCTCTCGATCCTACCGAGAGACAAGATGGCGGCCGCTACGGACTGTTTGGAATGTTCACAGACGCCGGAGAACCAATCAGCTTCGCTTCACAAAGCTCCGTACCGCGAAAAGTCCGCGAACCGGAGCGCTGCCCGGCCCGCTGTTACAGATATATATCTTTTTTTGAACGTTAATTTCTCAAAATCCACTGAAGCACATATATTGAGACCTAGCAAAGGCATATCGGGCTACCAGTCCCTACAATTTTGCCAAGTTTTGTGGAAATCCATTCAGCCGTTCGGGCTAAAAGTGAGGCCAACCGCCCTATGGAAAACTCAATGTTAAAAACACGTTTTGGGACCCCCCTTTTTTCTCGGCCCCCCCTTGACGAACCCCCCCCACATTTTCAGGGGCTGCTCAGAAACAAAATGTTCCATTTTCCTGAAAATTTCAGCCAATTCTGTCCACAAACGCCAAAGTTATTAGACATAGAATTTTCAAAAATCCCATAGAGAAAAAATCCTAACTATATATACCTACTGGCGACCGCCAGTAGGTAATATATGTGATCAAGCCTCTGGACAGAGGTAAAACGCGTCATGGTGGTCATGCTGGGCGTTAGAATGCACGAATAAAGCACCTTTAGCACCTTTTGTTTGGCCCCAGAACGGGTTTCAGGTCATCGTCATTTCTTCAACTACAATCGAGTTGTTAGCGCTTTTGGCGTGTGGCGAGGATTTGTTTTTATTACCTACTGGCGGTCGCCAGTAGGTATATATAGTTAGGATTTTTTCTCTATGGGTTTTTTGAAAATTCTATGTCTAATAACTTTGGCGTTTGTGGACGGAATTGGCTGAAATTTTCAGGAAAATGGCACATTTTGTTTCTGAGCAGCCCTTGAAAATTTGGGGGGGGTTCGTCCAGGGGGGGCCGAGAAAAAAGGGGGGTCCCAAAACGTGTTTTTAACATTGAGTTTTCCATAGGGCGGTTGGCCTCACTTTTAGCCCGAACGGCTGAATGGATTTGCACGAAACTTGGCAAAATTGTAGGGACTGGTAGCCCGATGTGCCTTTTGTAGGTCTCAATATATGTGCTCCAGTGGATTTTGAGAAATTAACGTTTAAAAAAGATATATATCTGTAAGCGCGGACCAGGCAGCGCTCTGGTTCGCGGACTTTTCGCGCAACGGAGCTTTGTGAAGCGAAGCTGATTGGTTCTCCGGCGTCTGTCAACATTCCAAACAGTCCGTAGCGGCCGCCATCTTGTCTCTCGGTAGGATCGAGAGACAAGAGGAGGTCAAAACAAAGGGGGAAATAACTATAAGGGGGCATAGTAGATCCTCGCTGACCCCCTAGGTTTGATGTGGAGGTTTTAAAAGGGCCCCGCGGGGCAAAAAAAAAAAATAAAAATAATAATTGAACGGCTGAATGGATTTGCACGAAACTTGGCAAAATATTAGGGACTGGTAGCCCGATGTGCCTTTGCTAGGTCTCAATATATGTGCTCCAGTGGATTTTGAGAAATTAACGTTCAAAAAAAGATATATATCTGTAACAGCGCTCCGCTTCGCGTAACGGAGGTTTGCGAAGCTGATTGGTCATTCTGTCACTGGGCTATAGTTGGGCTACATCTGGCTGATATTTGGGCTACATTTGTTTTTTTGTGTGTCTGGCGGCCATCTTTGGGCTACATTGGGCTACATTGGGCTTCATTGGGCTACATTCGGCTAATTAGCAAATAGCTCATCGCAAACTAGGAATGGTAAAGAATCGCTATTTATTCCTTAAAGTTCGCTATTTAGGAAATGCAAATAACTTTGATGATACATATGGCGGTTCATCTCTAACAAGATAAGAAGCATAGGGATAGATTTATGATGACTGGCGCATCACCAGGGATGTGTTAGTCATTCTGTGCCGCTGTTCCGTCACCTATGGTGTGCTGCATTTACAATGCGGCGCATCATGGGGCAAAAACAGCACAGATGCGTGATGTATCTGTGCCGTAAAGGTGGCGCATTGCTGGAGTTGTATCGCAAGTGTGATGAAGCTCCAGCAAGGGTCGGGGGTGCCCCTGTCGCAGGGTTTCTGTTCTCACACAGAACTGTGGACAGAGGATTGGAACCTCGGCGAATTAGGGTGTCCCAAAACTCACGTTAGTAATCAAAAACTATTTAGCACGCTAGGTACAGTGTCACATTGGATATAACAAACTCTCAATGTTTAGACAATCCAGAATATGAACTTATAGTACCTCAGGATACGTGGAACTCATGAACAGTCGGTCGTTATAGATTTCTTAGAAACCAGAACATGGAGTTAAGAAGAACAGATGTGTATTTGAAATGTTTATTTACTAATGCCGTCTTCTCAGGCGTAGTACCTTAGATAATAAAAGTACACATATTATCAGTAGCAAAATTACCAGCATAGTTACTAGTACATAAAAAGTGAATGGTGATAGTATGTTAACATGCTGTAAATGAATAAGAGTTAGCAACACTTATAAGCAGCCGCGGGCCGTGGAGGGAGTTACGGTGAGGCAGGGAGGCGGGGAGGGGGAGAAGCAGGGTGGAGAATACAAGTACACATATTATCAGTAGCAAAATTACCAGCATAGTTACTAGTACATAAAAAGCGAATGGTGACAGTATGTTAACATGCTGTAAATGAATAAGAGTTAGCAACACTTATAAGCAGCCGCGGGCCGTGGAGGGAGTTACGGTGGGGCAGGGAGGCGGGGAGGGGGAGGGGCAAGGTAGAGAGGGCTCCACCCTGCTTCTCCCCCTCCCCGCCTCCCTGCCCCATCGTAACTCCCTCCACGGCCCGCGGCTGCTTATATCTCACCCTCCCTAATACACATATTATATTATTTGCTAAGAAGGTCTCTTTGTGTTGGTTTAGGGCGTGCCCATACTTTAGTGTCTTAGATTTGAAGGAATCACATCAGCATACACCAGCTCTCTCTTCATGTGAACCGCATCAACTGTTGTGTATGTGTGTTCGGCAAAGCAATATAAAACCCGCCTCATGCCCAGAATTGGCAGAAGTTGCACTTATGTTATGAGTATGAAGTCGTGGAGATCAGACCTCATAACAATTCTGTATCGTGTTGTTCTTGAAACTTTAGCACTCGCTGTACAGATATAGTTTAACAAGTAAAGCAGATAGTAGACCAATAACATATTATTCTCATGTAAACCACGATGAACTACTAGGTGGAAAGCTAAAGCAACAACTAAGTGTCGTGTGCAGAAGTTGCAAAAAAGGAAAAATGGCGTTTAAACCGGTAATGAGCCCATGCTAACTTAACACGGTGTAAAGATATCCAGGACCTAGATGACACCTCCCCATGATCCGGAAACGAACTGAATAAGATAATAGAAGTGCCATCTCATGAGAGCAGATTGCAAGTTTATATGTGGACGGTCCGCAAGGTAAAGCATTAAAAACTAGGAAAATTTAATGCTAAAGAAAAATAAAACAGCCAAGTACTTTATCGAGTCTTAAGCCAATAGGCAAGGTAAATAATAAAAACTTGACAAATAAGTCAATGAATTGTCAATGAAATGCTAGTACTCAGCATATCAAACATGAAAAAGGTCTATGACATAACTGTGTATGCAAAATAAGCTGCAACAGCCTCCAATAGGAAGTCACCGTCTTCATCCGAAAACAGTTCAGCCATCCAATTTAAAAGCGGAAAAGAACATACGTGCTCTCCCAGCACCGGATCCTCTATCACCATCAGAGGACAGCTCGGTGGGTTTTCAAGAAAGCTGTGTTCCAAGAAAGACTGTGCTGCCGCCAGTAAATTCCAGGGACCAAGTAGTCCATGCATCAATGCCACAGCCATAATCCTTTCGCCAGGACAAATCAACTCGTGAGTAATGATAGGAGTCATCAGCTGATTAAAGTCGACGTCAGGAGAAACCGGTCCGCAGAGACACAAATCAATGGCCCAATCGAAATCACAGGTCAGGCAGTGAAATACAGGCTGGACACAGGTGAAGTAGGAGAACCGAAAAGATAATCCATATGCCGTGCTTAATATCGCCAACGGCATTGTGCCATAATATTCTAGCATGCGATTGCGGAACAGTGTCAGCAGCTGCAGGGTCGGAGGTTGCATAGGAGGGACATCCATATTTAAAAATGTAAAAAAGCACAAGAGCGTCCGCTGGTAATGCAAGTAAAAATGCCAATCCACGAACCAGAGTGCAGAAAATACAATGAAAGGGAGCAGGGATGACTCCAAAGATTTTCTCAAATGAAGTCACGAGACCACTGGTAACAACTTTAAAAAAGTGTGCCAGGGATTTTGTGGAGGATGCGTTAAAGATAGTCGGAAACATGTTGCTGAAATTGAAAGGCAAACCTGTGTACGGGTGTTCGCTATGTGAAGTACGAAAGTTTCACGGGCCGAACTCAAGGCCACCTCTCTCTGAGACAAAAGAGCTCTTATTCTTGCCATGCCGTTGAAACGTGTCCCAAGGTTGGTATTTGTGGCCAGATTGAAAACTCCCTATGTTCATGTGTGGGAGGAAATAGAACATTTCTGCAGCAAATAACCCGTTCACTTACTGTTACGATAAAAGGAATACTTTTAATTAACTCAGAACAATCTTCATTATTGAGCATCAAATAACTACCATTTTCCAACAACTTGAACGTGGGGATGATAGCAGGAACTGGCGTGCCTTGCAACACGCAAGCCATATTTGGTCGGTGTTTGTTGCATGAATCGTGTAACTGTATGTGCCTACACATTAGTGAATGATCTGGCGTCTCAGTGCATTCCTCTCCATTCAGATAAACTTCTTGGTCATCTTTGAAACATCTGTATGTGTATGGAAGCGACCAGACCTCATGAACAAAAGCACTACCTAAAGGTTCATAAAGACCTATTGGTATATATTTCATACAATTTGAAAACTTATATAAAGCAAAAGGCAGCGTTATTAAACCGTGGATAAGGCATGTTGCCAAAAAACCCGCAATCCTCTGCTGATGATGTCACTGAGCATGTCATGAATGATGTAATATGTGACATCATCAGCAGTGGATTATGGGTAATAGTATCTCTAGTTTACTCCCCTATAGCTGTCTTTCTTTTAACATAAGTGTGTGTTTCCTTCCCTTATACTTACTGTTTTTGGTTCGCTTCCAGTTCGCGTACCAGCGAGCGAACTAGGAAGCGAACTAAGAGAAATAGAGGTTGGCACAGTTCCAAATATTGTACCAATTTTTTAATAACGGGGAGGTAGTTCTGAAAAGAACTTTTTTTTTTATTTTTCTGAACATTTTTTTACTGTTTTTGAATTTTTCGGAACAGTTTTATATTTTTTTGGGTTTTTCTTGGAGGGGGCAATGAAAACGATTCATTGTAAAGGGCTCAACAGGAGCAACAAAACAAAAAAAAGAAGTATTTATTATTTTGGGCGTTTCGGACAAACTTGCATATGATAGTCAATAGCTCTGTTGATCAGAGTGATGCTTCTTTCTCCGTAGGAAATGAATCCATCGCAAAATACGCAGGTGTGTTTTACTTCACCAAATCTCATTTGTATATTTGGCACCATCTCCCTGCCCTCTGGTCCCGTTACTTCCGGTACAACAGATCTTCTGGCCATAATAGGGAGATTATCTAGGTCGTTCCGAAACTGTGCAGCACTGTAGTTGTTAGGATGCCACCTAGTCATATGGCGATGCATTGTGTAGTTTCCGAAACTGTATTTTTTGTCGGTCCCTCTGGACAGTCTATCTTGACATATAAGGCAAGTTACGTATCTTGCATTTACTTTTTTCTGACCTTTGGGAATTTTAAAAAATTGCCAAATGAAGTTTTCTTTCCGGTGAGACGTCTTGGGCTGCTCAGGCAAAAACTGCCTCTCTTCGTGCTCGTCCTCCTGTTCCTCTTCTTCTTCTTCTTGTTGAATTACAACTTGAGCAGGTGGTCCACTCTTCCTTGGATGTGGTGGAGGTGGTGGGGAAGCACCAGCTGAAGCTACTAAAGAAGCCATTGCTCAGTGATCACAAAGGGTCTTTCTCTCACAATGATGAAAGTCAGAGTGAGGAAAGAAGGAGGGATTTTCATCATTTGGGAAAAACAAGAGTTCTCAACCAATCAAAAGTGTTCATTTTAGATTATATGACCTAGTCTTACATCATTAGGAAACCAAAAGTGAAATGAACCAATGAAAAGTGTTATTACCAAGTCACATGACTTGCTGTGTTTACGTTAAGCGCTTTGCAGGGCCTCCCGGTTTGCTTCCAGAAACCTGCGCTTTGGCACTCGCTTCGCGTACCAGTTCGCTAACGTAGCACGTCATATGACGTATCACGCGACAACGTGAAACGTCATGCGGACGGGAGGCGTCACGATGTTGTTTTCTAACGCGGCACTTGCGGTAAAGAAACGTTTACCGGCTCGCGGTCTATTTCGCGGCATCAAGGTCAGCTAACGGGAAGCTTCCCGATTCGCGAAGCGGGAACGAAGAAAAAAAAATATTTTAAAAAAAAATTATTCATAAACATATAAAATATATTTTTGGATTTAAAGAAGAATACATTTTACAGCTACAGATATTAGCTGTTAAAAAACCAATGAAATTCACAGAAAAAACCATAGGTTATAGACCATATATAGTTAGGAATTAGCATTTACAAAACCTTGAAAATTCACTGAAAAAACCATAGGTTATAGACCATATATAGTTAGGAATTAGCATTTAGAAAACCTTATTTTACTCACACAAAACCATTGAAATTCCATATATAGTTAGTTGCACTAACTATATATCGCGCACCCGCAATCCACTGCTGATGATGTCACATATTACATCATTCATGACATGGTCAGTGACATCACTGATGACATCACTGATGACATCTCAAATGACATCACTGATGACAACATCCAGTGACTGTATGTTTCTGTAAAGTTAAAATATGTCTTAGATATTGAAGAATGAGTGGATGTATAAGTGTCTGGATGAAGGATTTAGTAGGTGCGTGACTGACTGTATGAGTGAGTGATTAAATGTGTCTCACTGAATGCATGGGTTAGTGACTAAACTGTCTTAATTTGTGCATCATTATGTCTGTTGTGATGTAAACTGCTGCATGTGTTGATCATTAGCTATACGAGAGGCTATATGTGTTATTAATTGGTTGCCCAAGTATTTCTATGGGAGATTGAGTTTGTGTGGGGGTGGCTGGGAGGTGTGTGACTCTGTGCATAGATGTGTGAGCAGTTGATTCACTAGGTGTATGAGTTCAAGAGTGCATGTGGAAAAAGCTACATGGGCGGTTGACTGTGTGCATGAGTGTATTGATGAGTGAATGGATATCTCAATGCTACATGTCATAGTAAGTACATATGTAAAACACAGTACATGTGAGAGTTGGCATATATAAATAACTGTGCATGAGAGCCACTGAATGTGTGAGTGGCTGTATGGATCATTGTGAACTTGTATCAGGGATTGTATAAGAGAGTAAATATGTGTTAGTATATGTTTGAATAAGTAAGGTGTGTATAACTGTATAGTTGAGGAAATGGAGGTGAGATTGTTTCTTTGCATGACTGACTAGGTGTGTGAGTAACTCCATGGATGAGTGACAGTGTGTGAGTGTCTGTATACACTGAGTGTATCTAAGGTTATATTAGAGTCTGAAGAGGTTTATCGTATTAGCACAAGAATGATGTCAAATGAGATGTCATCAGTGATGTCATCAGTGATGTCATTTGAGATGTCATCAGTGATGTCATCAGTGATGTCACTGACCATGTCATGAATGATGTAATATGTGACATCATCAGCAGTGGATTGCGGGTGCGCGATATATAGTTAGTGCAACTAACTATATATGGAATTTCAATGGTTTTGTGTGAGTAAAATAAGGTTTTCTAAATGCTAATTCCTAACTATATATGGTCTATAACCTATGGTTTTTTCAGTGAATATATATATATATAGATATATATATATATATATATTCACAGAAAAAACCATAGGTTATAGACCATATATAGTTAGGAATTAGCATTTACAAAACCTTGAAAATTCACTGAAAAAACCATAGGTTATAGACCATATATAGTTAGGAATTAGCATTTAAAAAACCTTATTTTACTCACACAAAACCATTGAAATTCCATATATAGTTAGTTGCACTAACTATATATCGCGCACCCGCAATCCACTGCTGATGATGTCACATATTACATCATTCATGACATGGTCAGTGACATCACTGATGACATCACTGATGACATCTCAAATGACATCACTGATGACATCACTGATGACAACATCCAGTGACTGTATGTTTCTGTAAAGTTAAAATATGTCTTACATATTGAAGAATGAGTGGATGTATAAGTGTCTGGATGAAGGATTTAGTAGGTGCATGACTGACTGTATGAGTGAGTGATTAAATGTGTCTCACTGAGTGCATGGGTTAGTGACTAAACTGTTTTAATTTGTGCATCATTGTGGCTGTTGTTCTGTAATCTGCTGCATGTGTTGATCATTAGCTATATGACTAACTATATGGGTTATTGATTGGTTGCCCAAGTATTTGTATGGGAGACTGAGTGTGTGTGTGGGTGGCTGGGAGGTGTATGACTCTGTGCATAGATGTGTGAGCAGTTGATTCACTAGATGTATGGGTTCAAAAGTGCATGTGGAAACAGCTGTATGGGCGGTTGACTGTGTGCATGAGTGTATTGGTGAGTGAATGGATATCTCAGTGCTACATGTCAAAGTAAGTACATATGTAAAACACAGTACATGTGAGAGTTGACATATATAAATAACTGTGCATAAGAGCTAGTGAATGTGTGAGTGGCTGTATGGATCATTGTGAACTTGTATCAGGGATTGTATAAGAGAGTAAATATGTGTTAGTATATGTTTGAATAAGTAAGGTGTGTATAACTGTATAGTTGAGGAAATGGAGGTGTGATTGATTCTTTGCATGACTGACTAGGTGTGTGAGTAACTCCATGGATGAGTGACAGTCTGTGAGTGTCTGTTTACACTGAGTGTATCTAAGGTTATATTAGAGTCTGAAGAGGTTCATCGTATTATCACATGAATGATGTCATCAGTGATGTGATCAGTGATGTCATTTGAGATGTCATCAGTGATGTAATCAGTGATGTCATTTGAGATGTCATCAGTCATCAGTGATGTCATTTGAGATGTCATCAGTGATGTCATCAGTGATGTCACTGACCATGTCATGAATGATGTAATATGTGACATCATCAGCAGTGGATTGCGGGTGCGCGATATATAGTTAGTACAACTAACTATATATGGAATTTCAATGGTTTTGTGTGAGTAAAATAAGGTTTTTTAAATGCTTATTCCTAACTATATATGGTCTATAACCTATGGTTTTTTCAGTGAATTTTCAAGGTTTTGTAAATGCTAATTCCTAACTATATATGGTCTATAACCTATGGTTTTATGGTTTTTTCTGTGAATTTCAATGGTTTTTTAATAGCAAATATCAAAAGCTTTAAAATGTATTCTTCTTTAAATCAAAAAATATATTTTATATGTTTATTAATTTAAAAAAATGTATTATTATGTTTTGGTTCGCTCCCGGTCCGCGAACCGGGTAGCTTCCCGTTAGCTCAATTTGGTGCCGCGACTCGGTACGCGAACCGGTAAACGTTCCGTTCGCGCAACTGCTGCGTTAGATATCAACATCGTGACGCGTCGCGGAAGCGCGATGTATCGCGTTCTCGCGTAATGCGTCTTATGACGCGCCGCGTTAGCGCACCCGGAAGTGCTCCGGTACGCGAACCGAGGCGTGAAGCGCAGCTCCCCGGAAGCGATCCGGGGCGCGGCCCGCAGCGCGTAACGTAAGCGTAACAGGTCATGTGACTTGTTAATAAAACTTTTCATTGGTTCATTTCACTTTTGGTTTACTAATGATGTAAGGCTAGGTCATGTGACCTAAAAATAACACTTTTCATTGGTTTAGAACTATTTTATTTCCAAAATGATGAAAGCCCCCACCTTTTTTCTCACTCTGACTTTCAACTTTGTGAAAGGAAGACCTATTTTGCTTAGTAGAAAATGGCTTCAGTAGTAGCTGCAGCTGGTGCACCCCCACCACCACCACCACCACCAAGGAAGAGAGGACCACCTCCACAGTTCCTTCCCAACACAGAGGAGGAAGAGGATGAAGAAGAGGAAGAGGAAGTACAGCCAAGACAGTTTTTACGTGAGGAGCCCCGGATATCTCACCACAAAAATAGTTTTATTTGGCAGTTTTTTTCTTTTCCTCAAGGACAAAAAAAAGTGAATGCTCGCTATGTGACATGCCTCATATGCAAAGAAGATTTATCTAGAGGCACAAATAAAAAGTATAGTTTCGGCAACTATACTATGCACCGTCATATGCAGAGGTGGCATCCACTGAATTACAGCATGGCAGAGATGCGTGAGCTCCAAGACAACCCACCAATTCCTGTGGCCAGTACATCGGCACAGGTAACTCTGTCGGGGCCAGAGGCACGGGAAACAGTGCCAAACATTCAAGAAAATTTTGTGCACATGAAGATAGTGTGTCTTTATTGTGGTAACTTACTCTCATGTGCAAATATGAGTATCAATTTGAGAAGTGTGGCTCACTGGTTAGAGCAGGCAGACCCTAAAGCAGAGGTCAGACCCAGGACCAGGGTTCAATTCCCGACGCGGCAGGGTCTTGAGCTCAAATGTCCATGGACTCGATAATTCTCGCTTCGGTGCCTGACCTAATCATGGGTTCACACTCTGCAACTCTGGGCATTAAGCTTGCTTAATCTCCACAACGGCCCCCCTGCGGCGGGATGCCTGGCTTTCACCTTGGGGATGCCCTGTAGGGGCTATCTCACAGGGAAAAGCCAGGACGGGTTCCCAAGGCAAGCGCGGAGATACCCCTTCGGGGGTCGATTCAGGCGCTATATAAGAAACATAATAATAATAATAATAATAATAAACAGAGCATATGAAAACCACAAGTGCTCAAAACGCCCCAAAAAATAAAAACATTTTTTGCTCCTGTTGAGCCCTTTCTAATGCCTGTTTTTCGTTGTTTCCCCCAAAAAAACCAAAAAAAACATAAAATTGTTCAAAAAATACAAAAAAAACAAAAAAAATTCAGAAAAATAAAAAAAATATATAAAACAACAAAAACATTAAAAAAAAAGTTCTTTTCAGAACTACCTCCCCTTTATAAAAAAATTGCTAGAATGTTTAGCACTCTGGCAACCTGTATTTCTTTTGGTTCGCTTCCCGGTTCGCTCCCCGGTACGCGAACCGGGAGCGAACCAAAAAAATGTTTTAAAAAAAAGAAGAGTAAGTATAAGGGAAGTAAACAGAGAGTAATGTTAAAAGAAAGACAGCTATAGGGACTAAACCAGAGATACTGTTTAATAGATCTATTTACCGAAGAAAAGATGGAAGAGGGTATAATTGTGAAAAACAAAATAGATAAGGAAGTGAAAGAAAAAAAGGAGAGTAGAAGAATAACAAAGAAGAGTTTCTTAGAGAATGTGAGTGAATGTTCAAAATAAGATTAAAACATGTGGAATAACAGAGAGAAAAAACAGAAAGCAGAAAAGAAGAAGTAACAGAAAAGGAATAATTGAAACAGCAAAGAAATGTAAATAACATAGGGGCATATTATCAACATAGGCAATAAAAGTTTCGCAGCTTTTGTTGGCAGAAATGTGTCGCTAAAGCCGCTTTTGCGGCAGAAAACTGCCGCTAAAGCCGCTTTTGCGGCAGTTTTCTGCTGATAAAAGCAGCAATAATGTTATTGGCTGTGTTCATAATATGCCCCTTAGTGTGCTTCAACTACACAGAGAAAGCATAATGAACAAGTAGTGAAAGAGTGATCAGTCAGAGACACTAAGAGTAATAGAGACGGAGTGAGTGAACATGAGTGAGGAACTATGAGAAGAGAGGGACTGAGAAAAGGAGTGGAAGGAGTAGAGTAAGTAAGTAATAGAGAAAGGAATGAGGGAAGTAGCAAAGGCAGGAAAGCACGGGTTAAAGAAATGAAGCAGTGGAACTAATAGTAGTTAAATGTGATAGAAATGTAACGAAAAGAGTACAAAACATTTACCTTATAATTGTCGTTAACTTAGTCACTTGTTATTTTTATACTTTCAATCTGTGAAAGAGAGAACAAACATTTGGAAAATATTAAAACATGTATTTAAAAATTAGAAAAGACAATGGAAAAGATTGAAGGACAAACAGTTTTTCAACAACTTTGACACTTACAGAAGCCTCTGCTTCTCCAGGCCCCCTACACAGTCCTAAAGATATACATTTTAAACTAACAGCATCTTGATGCAGATGAAGTGAGGCCTATCTTGGAACATGGTGCATCTTTTGCACTGCTGTTGTCTCACAAAAGTGATGCAATGGCAGCGCAAAAGAGGTGCACAATCATCATAAAACTGTTCCTAACATTTTAAATGATTATTTCAGGATGGCAATAAGGTGTGTCCTATCCAGACGTTTGTTTCAGGTGAGGCCTACTCAGGGTTGCAGATGAAATTTAGGCTTGTTGAAGAGTACAGAGGAGATAATACATGTGCAGGCCTACCAATAAAGTTCAGACCTCCTCTGTTTCCCTGGACAAGCCTAAACTTCATCTGCACAATGTGATTCGTAATGTTAGGAAACACAGGTAATGTATTTGAAAAACGTCCAATTTTTTTTGCTCATTTCACAATCACATCACTTGTGTTTCCTTTGGTTAGGTATCTCATTGTGCAGATGTAGTCCAGCATATGAAAGAGTACGCACTGCATGCAACAACTTTGACACTTACTGAAGCCTCAGCTTCTACATGCCCCCTACACAGTACTAATTATATACATTTTAAAGTGACGGTATCTTGCTGGAAATGAACTGAGGCCTATCTTGCAACATGGTGCATCTTTTACACAAAAGTGACGGAACAGCGGCGCAAAAGAGGCACACAGCCTTCATAAAACTGCCCTTAACATTTTAAATGATTGTTTCTAGATGCTGATAAGGTGTAGCCTATCCACAGATTTCTTTCAGGTGAGTCCTACTCAGTTTTGCAGATGAAATTTAGCTTCTTGAGAAGTACAGAGGAGATAATACATGTGCAGGCCTACCAACGAAGTGAGTCATGTCCACTGCACTCTTGAACAAAGGCCAGACCTCCTCTATCTCTCTGGACAGGCCTAAACCTCATCTGCACAATGTGATTCGTAATGTTAGGAAACACAGGTAATGTAATTGAAAAATGTGGAGTTTCTTTTCCTCATTTCACAATCACATCACCTGTGTTTCCTTTGCTTAGGTATCTCATTGTGGAAATGTAGTCTATCATATGAAAGACTACGTAGAATGTGAGCACTGTATGCAACAACTTTGACACTTACAGAAGCCTCAGCTTCTTCATGTCTACTACACATTTCTAAATGTATATCATAAATACAAAAAGTACAGAATTAATTATACATGTTAAATGGTTTATTTTTGCTGTTCTCAGAATTTATCAAATTTCACTAAAAACAGTGACTTGAAGGTATTCATCATATAACAGCGGGGAAAAAAAACACAATCAAAATGATTGTGTTTAAAAACCCCATACAACATGACAAATCAGAAATCAAAACTCCTTAAAATTAACTTACTTTCCATGACGTCGAATGATGTCCTATGAACAGCTTACACTCTGTTGTGCTGCTATTATTTTCAGCCCGCCACTTTCTGAAAGAAAACCTCCATCGTTTTGAAAAATATATTACATACAATAAATGACTTCTCGCTCTCTACCACACGTTTCCACAAGGCCAAATCGTGTAAGAGCCATTTATAACTCTTGGAATTCTTCTAAGCAAATCCCGTCATTTTGTATTTCCGCAACTTTGAGAAAGAAAACGTTCAAGATCACTTTCACAATCCTGGACTAGTAATATCTTACCCTTCTTGCTCACTCATGTTCCACATTTCCTATGACACTGATACTGCTTACTATGAAACAGACTTACACTACCTCTATCACTACTACAATGATTTAATTCTCTACATCACTTTTAATCACAAAGCAATTTAAAACAGTAGATAAAATTATATCAACCCCTAGAATCATTATAGACCAGTTACCTACCCTAAATTCTCTTTTCTGAAAACAGAAAGTAAGAATATTTTTAAGTAAAAAGGCAACATTGTATCGTAGTCAAATAGGAATCATTTACGAAACAGCAGCTTTTTTTACATTTTCAATAAGCTGTGTAATAAGCGGATCTTGTCAAAGGACCATCATGTCATATAATAGCTGCAGTTAAAAATGTTCTTCCTAAAATAAACGACTGTGTAGCCACAACATTTGTAATTAAAGTTGAAGACTTACTTTCATCAGGTTTATATAGTTGGAATTTTAAAATGACATTATAACCAAAAGTTTGGTCAAATAATCTAGACAGCATTGCAGACTTACATTACCTCTACTCCATGTTTTTATTGGCTGCTTGAATTAGCTTATAAAAAGAAACAGTTTTTCTGAACTCATTCAAAGTGCAGCTATTTTTCCATGACGTCAAGTGTTATGGTAAGAACACCGTTTGCTTTGGGAAATACTCTGTTGTCCTTTAACTAATCCGTGCCCACCACTTTCTGTAAGAAAACCTTCTTTTTTTCCAGGAACTATTTAAAACTCAAAAATAACTTTTGACTCTGTACTACACTTATCCTCAAGGCCAAATTGTGTAGGAGCCATTAGAACCTCTTGAAATTCCTCAGAGCAAATCCTGAGATTCCTTCCCTAAAATTTTGGTTTTAAAAACACCAGGTAAGAATTTTTAAGGTCAAAAGGCAATTTTTTTTTAAAAGTTAAAACAGGTGGGGCTTGGCCAAGATGGCGGGCTGAGTGGTCGCACTCTAAGTGAGCTTCGCCATCCCGAGACCCTGATCCTGCTGTAAATGCGCTGATTCTCCCCCCGGGACGCTGCATTACATAGAGCGGGGGCCCATAACACCGGAGGAGCATCTGTGAGATCGCCGGACCCCCCCTCGGGGAGCTGGGCTGACGCCAGACGGGACACCACTGCGGAGGGCGAGCGGGGCCTAGCACACGACCTAGTGCAGAGACGGACCCTGCCGGCCATAGACGTAAGCCCGGGTGATTGCTGCGGATTCGCCGACCCTGCCCGCCTGCCCCGGATTTCTGAGCCTCTCATTGCCGCGGGGGCCGGGGGTCTGGGCTGCCGGACCCGGAACCATAGAGAGGCCGGGGCTCGGGCCTGGGTCCTAGGCCTCGACTACCTTGACGGCCTCTGAGCGGGTCAGCGAGCACTGTGGGCCCTGCCTGCCGGACCCAGACGGACCTGCCTGGTCCTGTGTCACCCCGTCGGAGCGTGGACCGGCTGGAGCGGAGGTGAGGAAGGAGAGGTCCCGGACTCGGGGCACCCTGCTACGCGAGGCCGCGGCTTCGGCCTGTGCCCCGGGCCTCAGAGACGCTGCACGGCGGTGGCCCCCCGGCCCTCCGGTAGACATTGCGGAGCACGGAGCGGCGCTCCTGGGCAGACGCAGAACCCTGTGGTGAGTCACACAGCTGGGGGACAACAGTGAGGACTGTGGCGGCCATCACCCCTGGGGGCCACGGGAGACCGGGAGTTGGGCTCCGGTGGTTCTGTCCGCCCTTACACTTGGCCACCGGTATAGAACCGGGACGGACCCTTCCTCAAGCGGACCTCTGGCGGCATTCTGGGCCTGACCGTGGGAGAAGGAGGGAGACACCCGGACATTACTGCAACCCCCACGTGGGCCCTGAGGGTCTGCTGTGGCCTAGCTTGATGGGCGATCCCTCAGTGGCGTAGGTGACTCCGAGCCCGAGGCCACGGGGCTTGTGCACCGAGAGAAGAGAGCAGCGACGGGCAGATTAGTGCTGAGGGCCCGGGAGAGTGGCCTGTCGTCAAGGGAACGGACCACTGGTGGGAATCAGGCAGCTCGGTTCCGAAGTTGCAACAGGGATTGGGCTGTTGACTTTTCAGGGGAACACCTCTGTAGCCGCCATGTCGAACAACAAAGGGTCCCGGAAGGGGGACCGCACACTGCCAGAGATGCTGCACCGGAGCACTGCGAGGCAGGACCGAGGTCAACCATCCCCACCCCACTCGAGTGGTGCCCAGGGAGCGAGTGGAGGAGAACCCCCAGTTACGAGGTCCTTCCTAGAGTCCCTCTCCAGCTCATTGAGGGACGATTTTCAGACGCTTAAGCAGGAGGTCGCAGGTGAGGTCCGGGAGATACGGAGGGAGGTGGACGGTCTCGGTGACAGAGTGTCCACGGTGGAGGAAGCGGGCCATGCTAGGGACGAGGAAATCACACGGCTGCAGCAGGAGGTCATCCGACTCCGGGAACAGCACCTTGACCTGCAGACGCACACGGAGGACCTCGAGAATCGCTCCAGGAGAAACAACATCCGCGTCCGGGGCGTTCCGTCCCGGGAAGAGGGGGAAGATGTGGCGGCCTACCTCGGGGAGCTGTTCAGAGAGGTGCTGGGGGAACCGGCTGACTTCGCCATTCGGATTGACAGGGCGCACAGGGTGGGCCTGCAACGTCGAAATTCAGCGCCTCCTCCTGACATCTTGGCTTTCCTGCCAGACTATCCCTTGAAGGAGCGGATACTGAGGGAGGCTCGGAGGAGACCCTCCCTGGAATTCAGAGGCCACCGGATAGCTCTCTATCAGGACCTGGCCGCATCTACTCTGCAAAAACGCAAAGCTTTTAAAATTGCGACTGACTTTCTCAGGGAGCATGGCACTCAATATTCCTGGGGACATCCCTTCCGGCTCATTTTCAGGTGGAACGGAACCCTGCACCAGTTGCGTTCTCTGCAGGACACGTGTGGAGTGCTGGGGATCACTGCCACTGAGGACGGAGCTCACACACCGCACCGGAGCCGTATTACCAGAGACGGATGGCAGACAATCCCTGGCCGGCGATCTTCTGCTCCCTTGTCACGGCCGGACTCTCCTATGGCTCGGGCGGAGTCGGACACAGCGGTGCAGGAGGGACCTGGAGCTGCTACTGCAACTGACAGCTTAAGTGAACTCCGGGGGGAGAACGACATCGCTGTGGTGGAGCTGCAGGTTTGAGGGTCTGGGGGGGTGGGGGGAGCGGAGGGGTGCGAAGTGGCTGGACGTCCACTATTTTTGACTTTCCGCAGGCTTGTCCGATTAGGACCGGACTGGGACAATGGGCCTACAAGTTTTTGGGGGGGTAGAGAGGGGGGTGTTTGAAGTTGTTGATCTGGTCCCAGTTGTGGGTGGGGACGGGATGCGAGAGGGTGGGCGGGGAGAACGGGGAATGGTTGGGGGGGGCATGGGGAGTTGGGGAGTGGAGTGGAGGATGGGGTTTGGGGGTTTGGAATGGGGAGGGAGGGTCGTCCAGTGCACACGGGGGTTCCTGGTCATTTTGAAATTGTGCTTTTTGCTCTGCTTCTATTTGGCTGTGGCTTCAGCGGTGCGCTCTGCCTCTCTGCCTGGCATGGACGTTGGGGGGAGGCGGGAGGGGTCGCCGGATGCTTCTTGAGAGCGGTGAGCTGCTGGTTGGGTAGCCCGCTTAATGGTTTGCTTGGAACTGTCTGCTTTTTGTGTCAATGCTCTCTGCATAGTACTCTGCTGCACCACAGGCTGAATGACGCTCTTGTCCTCCCGTTTTTGCAGTGGGTCCTTGTTGCTTTCTACTACACCACCACTCATGCCTCCAAATACATGTAAGGTAGTGACCCTGAATGTCCGAGGTCTGAATAATCCTGTGAAGAGGCGGGCCGTCCTTTCGCTTTTAGAGAACACACAGGCAGATATCTGTCTCCTCCAGGAGACGCACTTACTGTCACAGGACACGCACAGGCTCCGCTCACACAAGTTCCCCTCACAATTCTTTTCCTCATGCACCACTAAAACAGCTGGGGTGGCGATTCTGGTAGCGCGGCATTTCCGGGGGGAGGTTCTCCACAAATTTGCTGAACAAAAGGGTAGGTTACTGGCTTATCGGTTTCGGATCGGGGGTCTCGTCTTTACGATAGGGTCTCTCTATAGTCCTAATGAACGACAGGACCGCTTTCTTCAGGCGGCGATCGAGGAGGTCACATCTTCCCAGGATAGACATGTCATACTCGGGGGAGACTTCAATATTGTCTTCGACTCCGCACTGGATAGGTCGGCGCAGCGCTCCCCTCAGGTTGGAGAACTCTCGGCGGACCGTAAGGCTCAGCTGGACGAGGTGGACCTCCTTGATATATGGCGACATCTGCACCCGACGGATAGGGACTACTCGTACTATTCTCATGCACACAAAACGTACGCACGGTTAGATCACCTGTTGGTTACCTCCCCAGTGAAAGCGTTAGCCTCTGGGTCGGAAATGGGTGTGATCTCCCTCTCGGACCATGCCCCGGTCGAGGTCCTGTTAACTATGCCCCCGACGGCGCTCCGCCCGCGGACGTGGCGCCTCCGTGATACGCTGCTGCACAGGGCGGAAGTGGTGGCTCGCATTGAAAAGTCGATTCAGGAATTTCAATCCCATAACGATAATGCAGATACCAGTCGGGCCACGCAATGGGCGGCATTGAAGGCAGTCATCAGGGGGGAATTTATAGCGTTTTCCTCGGCGGACAATAGGGAGCGGCAGTCCAAGAGAGATGAACTTACAGATCGTGTTCGGGAACTGGAACAGATCCATCGCAGAACCGGGGCCCCCCGAATTTGGCGGCAGCTCAAGGAAGCCAGGAAGCTCCTGGCGGCCCTTGACCTTGACCGGGCGGAGTACGCCGCTTTGCGGTTGCGACACGCCTTTTATACTGGAGGGGACCGCTGTGGCAAGTTGTTGGCGAACAGGCTCCGCGTGGCGCGGCAGAGCCAGCTGGTCAAGGAGATGTCTGGCCCGATGGGCATGCCGGAAACTGAGGACGAGCGAATAGCAGCCGTCTTTCGGGGCTTTTACAAAGACCTCTATACCGGGGACCCCCCGGATGAGGAGGCGATGGACACTTATCTGACCTCAACCACACTTCCCTCTCTGGAACCTATGCAGGCGGACTCTCTGGACAGGGACATTAGGATTGAGGAAGTAGTTTCCGCCATTGCCCGACTCAAATACGGCAAGGCACCAGGCCCGGACGGCTACATTGCGCTGTTTTATAAAACATTTTGCATGACGCTGGCACCCATTCTGACGCGCCTCTTCAACTCTTTGCGGAGCCCGGGGCCATTCCGCCTGATCTGCTCGGGGCCTCGATCTCGGTTATCCCTAAGCCAGGTAAGGATCCAAAGCAATGTGGATCATACCGGCCGATCTCCCTTCTGAATATTGATTTAAAACTCTATACGGGGATCCTCGCTGCTAGACTAGCTCTCCATTTGCCCGGCCTTATTGATCCTGACCAGGGGGGTTTTGTCCCGGGACGGCAGACGGTGGACAATACGAAACGAATTGTTCATTTGCTGGAAAAGGCTTCCCGGATTCCGGGGGAGCGAATGATGTTGGCGGTGGACGCAGAGAAAGCGTTTGACCGAGTCCACTGGCCTTACCTGGAGCGGGTGCTTATGAAAGCGGGTATAGGTGAGAAATTCCGCACCATGGTCCTTAATTGCTACATTCGTCCGTCGGCGGTGGTCCGCGTTAATGGGCACGCTTCTACCTCCTTCGACATTGAACGAGGCACCAGGCAGGGTTGCCCGCTTTCACCTTTGCTTTTCGCGCTCTACATGGAGCCCTTTGCCCAGCGGGTGCGAGATAACCGGCGAGTGACCGGCATCCGGATGGGAGCCTTTACACACACGGTCAGCCTTTACGCTGATGATGTAATTTTGTCCATTGACAAACCCGCCGTAGCTCTCCCGGCGTGCATGGAGGAACTGTCCTCTTTTGGCGCGGTGTCTGGATTTCGGATGAACATGGGGAAATCGGTGGCGCTGGATATCTCCCTTGACCCGGTCACTAGGGCCTGTTTGCAGCAGCGGTTTCCCATGCTATGGTCTTCGGGAGCAGTGCCCTATTTGGGCATCCAGATTGCACCTACCGTGGCGGCGATGGTGTCGGCAAACTACCGGGCCCTGGGGGCCAAGATCAAGGAGGAACTGAGCCGATGGAATCGGGGCGCTTTTTCCTGGCTTGGCAGGATAGCTGCTGTCAAAATGACGATTCTACCTCAGGTGTTGTACCTCTTTCGGGCCTTGCCGCTCCAACCGCCCGGGGGATGGATCTCGCAACTGCAGGCAGATGTTTCTCGGTTTGTCTGGCAGGGGAAGAAGCCTAGATTGCGTAGGGCCCTCTCGCTGCTGGCCCCGGAAGCAGGTGGACTGGGTATCCCAGACTTTCGCAAATACTTCCAGGCGGCACAGCTGCGTTACCTGGTGGAATGGAGTAGGTGGGAGTCTGATAAGCACTGGCTCTTCCAGGATCAGGCGGTGGCGGGGAGACCGCTGCAGGAAATCCCCTTCCTGCGTCGCCCTCATCGGCCCAGAAATCTCTATGCCTCCTTTGTTACGAGGGTGCCACTGTGGGTGTGGGATGCTACGAGCGTTCTACGTGGCCTCACCACGTTCCCGTCACTGCTTACTCCGCTGGTAGATAATCCAGACTTCACCCCAGGGATGGAGAGGGGAGCGTTTGCGAGGTGGCAACAGGCGGGGTGCAGAGCCTTGTGTCATCTTTATGGGCCGGACGGGGTGGTTCCTTTTCCCCACCTTCGCCAGGAGTTTTCACTTCCAGAGACGGAGCGACTTCATTACATGCAGGCCCGCCACTGGGCCCTCCACCCGCAAGTGAGAGAGACGGCCGATCGGCCTTTTCTCCCTTATGAGCACTGGCTCATGACACGGACTTCGGACTCCAAACTGATTACTGATTTGTACAAGCTGCTGCAGCCCCCGGCAACACACCTTTATCACCCTGGGAGAGAGCGTTGGGAGAGGGAGCTGGGGAGGACACTGAGCCATAAGGAATGGGAACACATAGCCTATAGAGCGCGGCACTCGGCCTACCACATGGGACTCACTGATACACTGACTAAAATCTCTACCTATTGGTATTACACACCGGAACGAGTGCATGAGTTTGACCGTAGTAAAGCGGATGCATGTTGGCGAGGGTGTGGACATAAGGGTACTCTTACGCATATACTGTGGGATTGCCCGCTCCTAGAACTTTACTGGACGGAAGTGTTGGATGAAATTGATTCTGCTTTTGAGATTGAATTGCCACGTTTCCCTGCCTATACCTTGCTGGGACTTCCGAATGATCTGATGTATCCCCTTCGTTCCCGTAGAGGAAGACAAATAGCTATAGCTCTGGGCTCCGCGGTTCAGAACATCCTGATTCATTGGCACACTGCTGCAGTACCGTCTATCACTGGCTGGCTCCACAGGTTGTGGCACGTGCTGGGTATGGAGAAGCTATCCCTCACGGTGGCGGGGGATGTGGATCAGTTTAGGGAGCTCTGGCAACCATTTCACTCCCTTTTGCTTACCGAATTTAAGGAACTTACCTGTCCCAAATATCTCCGCCTTTTGAGGCTTCCGGCCCGGATGGGGCCTGCCCCTTGATCTTCCTGTAGGTTTCTCTCCTTAGTATTGTAGCACTGATGTGTGTTGCGCTTAGAGACTGTGCACTGGACGGGGGGTGGGATTGGGAGGGGGGGATGGGAGTTTGGGTGTTGGGGGGGCATGTTGGGTGGGGGGGTTTCCTGGGAAATGTCATAACATGTTGAGGCGACAGGTGCCTTCTATCACAGTGCAGGCGGAGTCAACGGATGACCATTCCTTAACGGCACTCTTGGACACTTGCTTTTCTGCCCTGCTATATTCTCTTGAAATGTTTGTCTGTCCTTACGTGTTGTCTTGAATAAAATACTTTAAACCTAAAAGTTAAAACAGAATCATTGCAGAATGACCAGCCATTTCTAGACTTTAAATAAGCTGTGTAATATCCTGATGTTATTGAAGGACCGTCATGATATATAATTGCTGCAGTTACAAAAGTCCTTCCTGATATTGACAACTGTGAAGCCACAAAATTTTTAATCAAAGTTGTCAATTTTGTTCCATCAGGCCTACATCGTTGGAACATTAAAATAACATACTGGCCATATGTTCGTATAAATAATGTTGACAACATTTCAGACTTACATTGGCTACACTCCATGTTGTGATCAGCTGCTTTTACTAGCTTATTAAAGGACACTGATTTACTGTCTGGCAAAGTTAAATATATAAATTTTTCTGAGTCTACACTAGTAGTACTTGATACCCTACAGTTCTCGCAGTCATGCTGCCATTGATAAGAAAGCCCAAACAGGTGATCTACATCTACACCTTCATCATGCAATACATCAAGCATATACATTAAAAACTCCTGACAATCTTGCTGAATATTTTGAGAGAATTGTGTTTGACCTGAACATCTGTCTAACAGATTTCGAATTTCAGACACACTTTCTATTTTTGTTCTATCAGTGCTACATTTCTCTAACACAGAATTCAACAAACTGCAAAATCTCTGATCCGAATTGACCACAATCTCTTGTTTTAAAGTTTTTAGAGAAAACAAAACATTAACCACTACATTAGCATAGCAGTTGACACCAGAACTGTTTTCAAATTGAAAACCAACAACATCTTCAACAAAATCCTTTTCCTTTCTGCTTATAATTTCTGGTTCATCGACTTTTCGTCTTTTTGCTACAACCTCCCTACTATTGGTCACATTTCTTCGTTTCCGGCCTACCACACGTTTCTCAAACAAATGTGGCGCATACTCTCTTCTTAACCTATTGTATTCCTTAACACAGTCTAGATCCGCACAAATGTTTGTGACATCACACTCAATCAAGTACAATCCCGATAAAGTTCTGACTCGTGACAATGCCACATATGCCATACCCTCCTTGAACACAGAACTGCCAATATTCACCAATGCACTGTCTACACTCAAACCTTGCGATTTATGGATTGTCACCGCATATGCCAAGCAAACAGGAAACTGCTTACGGCGAACATATAAGTCTTTCACAAGCAAAAACCTAGCAGAGCAACGACCAATTAGCTGTACTTCGTCAATGCCATCAAATTTAATTTTTAAAAATTCAATTTCATCCCTATTTCTGTATTTCACAAAATCAACAACATTACCCATTGATCCATTTACCAGACCTCTTTCAACATGTAAATTCCTTCTTAAAATTATACGGCAATTTAAGCACACATTCAGAGTCTTTTCAAAACCCGCAGTTTTAGATATACTCTTCTCTAATGAATCCAATTTTGATTTCAAATTCTCAGACAAAATATTTGTTGATCCCATATGCTCTACTCTGTCAATAGCTTCCAGTTTCACAATATCTTGGTTTTCTAAATACAACATTTTGTTGTTGAAGATGGCACATTCTGCAAGAGTTGGCATCAAACAAATTCCAGATTTCTTCTCAGTAATTTTCTGAAGAATATTCTCAGGCACAACGTCTTGTTCTGGATAAAAATTTGACAGTAATCGTGCATGTAAAGCTTCTTTCCCATGCTCGGTCACTTTTCCGATTCTAACATCTTGTAGAATATTCTTGTAATCTTCATCCTTCACCTGACGCATATTTTCATGCAGTTCAGCATAATTGAAGTTTAACCATATATTAACGTTGCCAATGCTCCCTAGGCACTTCCTGGTATCTTCATGCGTGAGCATTTTGAACACAGGTTGTCCTTTCACTGGTGTCAGCTGCAGAAGATCACCGAAAACAATGATGTGTTTGCCACCAAATAACACATCATACTCTGTTTTGAGAACTTCTTGCATTCTCAAATGCACAAAGGCAAGCATGACATTGGAAACCATGCTTACTTCGTCAATGATAAGAAGTTTCATTTTCTTCAAGACTCTTGAAACTTCACAACAAGCATCTCCAGATAACTTGTGGTACTGTAATTTGCTATCATGCTCCACTGGCAGCATCAGTAGACGATGCAAAGTAATACCTTTAATGTTATGTGCTGGCAGTCCAGTTGGAGCGGTGACAACACAAGACAGCGATGACTCAGTCCTTTTCTGCAAATAACATGAAATTGCTTTAATGAGGAAACTTTTTCCAGTTCCCGCTTCTCCACTCACGTACAGTCGGACAGGTTTCAACGACGTACATGAGCACTCTTTCTTCTCATGACTTAATCCATGATCAATTTGGTTGGTAACTTCGTCATATATTTTCCTCTGCTCAACGTTGAGTTTTCTTTCCAAGTCTTCTAAGTTAACCGCATCCTCCTGAGCATGTGCCATTGCTCTTTCCACTTCAATCATGGCAGTGGCAGCTTCATTTTCGAGAACTGGTCCTCCTATTGGATCCTGACTCAATGAAACAGAACTCTGACTGTCCTGAGAACTGTCTCTAGCAATCTCGGCTGCAATCGTTGCTTCCTGCTCGATTTCCGCATTCAACATTTCTAGATATTTGAGAAAAACAGGACATTCTATGGTCTCCTTGGCGGCATTGAAAGAGTCTTCGTAACAGAGGAAATCTCCAAGCAGTTCCTCTTCTGCACGCCAAGGCTTGAAAAGTTGCAAAAGTGCTAAATAGAAAAACTCTTTTTTTCCAGGAGATTCGCCACTCAATTTTCGATGGTTTACCAAAGGCATTTTCTTTGCTTGACGAGACATCCCTCACTTCCAATTACAGCATACACTCCTTTATCAATATCTTCTTTGATGTTCCTCTTGAATATGTAATTTTGTAGAACCTCATACAGACAAACATTCTCGAGGTGTCTGCTTCTATTTGGATAATATGTATCCAACATGTTGGTCTTCAAAATATCAGTACTGTTTGGCTCCTTTTCCGCCAAATACTCAATTTCCCGCACAGGTTTCAGAACTCGATTACGCGTTGCAGCAGGACCAAGACTCGCCCAAACGATACTCCTGGATTTGGCATAGAGACTTGCTGAAGACAACCGGTCAGAACATTCGTAAGCTCCGATTTCTCGATGTGACAACATCTTCAGACTGAAACTGTACAACTTCTTACTGAGGCTCTTTTCATGGGAAATGTCCTCCCACATATCCTTCAATTCTGTCTTTTCTTTTTTGGTGATGTAAGATGTCACATACCGAGCCACAGCCATACAGTTATCAGCCACGAACTGTATATCCATGTTAGCATTCCACATGGACAAAATCACTGGGTTGTAGTCGTTGATATACTTGGACTCTTCGTTCCTTTTCAAATTGTATGTGTTTTTAGGTGATTTCTTCATCACATTATGTCGCAGCGAAGACATCAAACTGTTCACTCTTCCTTTAGAAATCACCGGTCGTGGAAAGGCGAAACGACATTTGGTGTAGAACTTGTCCTTGTTTCTGAATTTACGACGACAGTACTTTCCGCAACGATGGCTTTGGAAGTGCAGAACTTGTTCTCTTAGGCTTTTGTCCTCCTTTGCGTTTGGAACAGCACATGTAGAATACTGTTCTATGAAACTCATCACTAAGTCTTCTGGATCTGTTCCAAATTTAGGTGCATCCTTTATCCACAGCAGCATATGTATATGAGGAGCTTGGTACTCCTTTCTCCAGAAGAAATCCAACACCTCTCCAAGAGGTGGATTTCTCTTGTTCATGATGAAAGACATCATAGCTTCAAATCTATGATTGAAGTACCTGCATACATTCACTGGATCCAAAGAGCACAGTTCTCCGGGTGTCTTGAATTCGATATTTTCAATGTTTCCATTTGCCTCTCGTAGAAATTCAAGTAAGTCTTCCCAGCCATACTCGGCACAGCTGAGAGTGAGGAACCATGTGGGAGTTCCTAAGTTCCTCAGCATACATTTTAAATCACCATGACGACGGTACCAGTACTCATTAGTACCACGCTGACACGCCATGAGATTAATCAGGTGAGAATCCAAAATACTGTCTTGCACATTGACTTTATCCATAAAGTCACTTGCCGAGATATTTTGCAGCTGTACACCACTTTTCAAGATGTGGTTCACTGCATATGACAGTCCAGACAGATCGCTTTCAAACAAGAGATGAAACTAATAGGAATGCATTGTCGAAACCTAGGATCTTCTGCATACAATCGTAAAGTCCGGTATTCAGAAGCAGGAATTTGATGAGTTCGCTCATCATATCTTCCTCCTTGACCTGTTGGAAATAGCTGTGGGAAACACCGACCTTCCAAACTTTCCTCCCAAACACTAATGGGACTCCCTTTGGCTTGTTTCATTTGAAACCACTCAATAGCATTCCCCATGACTTCCTTGGAATGCAAAGGATGAACACTATAATGTTCATATATTTCTTCACTTTTAGAGGGTTCTACTTTCTCAATTTGACCAGCACACAAATCGCTATCCTCTTCTTCACTTACTTCCTCTTCTGCAACATATACATTCTTATAGTACTTATTGTTTTTTTTCAAATACAATGTTGCCTTTTTGACTTTCCTAACATCCACTAAATCTTGCCATATTTTCTTACTCCCACTTGATTTCACCTGAAACGTGGCAATTTCCTTCTGAAAATTATCTGTACTGGAAACCTGTACACTATCTTCCACATTACCCTCTTCTTCTGGGTCAATTTCAACATTCTCCTCTTTACTTCCAAAGTAACAAAACTCAATTTCTTCACAAATATTCTTCACATCTATTTCAGAACCATGCAAAAGAGCAGTGCATAATTGTTTAAGCATAACTGCGGGACTCGAGCAGAGGTCCACCTTTAAAAGCCTCTGTATAGCCCATAAAGCCATCTATGGGCAGGCCCCGGCCTACATCAAGGAACGGATTGAGGTATATAGGTATATAGACCGGAAAGAAACCTTAGGTCTTCAGACGCCCAACTCCTTGTTTGCCCACGTTTCAAACTGGCTACAATGGGAGGGAGATCTTTTTCGGTCGTGCTACCGAACCTATGGAACGCCCTGCCTGAGGCACTCCGTAAGGAGGGTAACCTACTCCGTTTCAGGAAAGCCCTGAAAACCAACCTTTTCAGAACAGCACACAACCTAGCGTAAATCCTGTCTCTTCCTCTACCCTTCTCAGTACCCTGGTTATTATGTCATGAGGTAAAAGCCCCCTGAGACCTGCAGGTGATTTGGCGCGATATAAACCCGCAATAACAAATAACAAATAACAAATAACTCTTAGCATAATACAACATTCTAACTAATTTCCTCACTTTATTATGATGCACTGCTAGCATCCTGAAATGATGAAAAACACTCTGGCATACTCTCCTGGAAAGACAAGCCAGTGAATGACCATGCAAACATGTCACTTCTCTCAGTCTGCAAGGATCTAATTCTTGCAACAACTTCATTTTCTGCTTCAAACTTTTCTTATTAAATGTCCGTACAAAATCACAAAGCAAATTGATGGAATCCTGTCGCACACTGCAAATACTACTACACTTCCAGGTGTACACAGGTCCCTTAGGACGTCTTCCTAAAACCTCATTACCTAACACCTCTTCTGCCTCTGTTGTCACAAGTTTTTCTTTTTCAACTGGACAACCATCTTTCACCTCATAAGCTCGACTGATGTCAACTGCATGCACCAAATCATTATCCTGGAAATAACTCTCCTCATTAAAAAATGCCTCACAACTTGAACTATGCATCCATTCTCCTGAAAAAACTTCACAAAAATTACTACGATTAACTGTTCTCTTCCATCTACTATTTCTTTTGAAATCATAAATTGCCTTGTTTAGCTTCCTAATTCTATTGATTATCAAAATAAATACCTTTTGCTTAATTTCAAATGCCTGATCAATAACTTTCTCAATTTTTTTTTCTCTTATAAAAAACCACTTTCTGCTGACCTTTCTTAATATTTTTTAACAAATTGCCAATTATCCTGTTGCGGAACATTCGTCTACGAATGTCCCTAAACTGATTTTTCCTTCTACTACCATGCACAGAGTTATCTCCTGCTCTAGCAGTAACATTTTTGATTGGCCTTCCCTTTCCGTTTAAATTGCTTCTCTTTTTCTGGACTAAAACATTTTCTGTAGTACTACTTTTTTTCTACAAATATTTCTTATGAATGATTTCTTTATCTTACCTGGACCTTTCTTGGTGACTTGACGAGTTTTTATTGTAGAGGTCTGCTGCAATAATTTTTTAAGCTGCTGTCTTTGATGTTTGGTAGCCTTTCGCCTTCTGTCCTTCGAAGGCATTCTTTAATTTTGAAATGATCTGCAGTTGAATCTGTGGTAAAATATAATAACATTTTTTATTAACCACTATTAGCAAACAGTAAATTAATAACAGTCATCAAAAATTTAACACACTACTTGTCATTTTTAGTGCATTGGCAAATTTAGTATTCACAATAGTAGCAAAGAAATTGAATGCTTCTACATTTGACCTGTGCTGTTTTATATGTGAATCTGAACTAATGTTATGAGCATATTTGAATATTTTATTAAAGACACTACACACAACCTATTTTTGAACTTTTGTTTAATTTTAAATGAAACGGTTTACATTTTTATTTTTCATTTTTCATTTCCAGTAACTTTTAAAAATAAATGTCTATAGTTCCATAGGCTCAAGCAGGTCAGCTTCCCACCCTATGTCATACAATTCTGACAAATCGGCATCCTCATCATGTTCTTCATCATCCTCAGGATTTAAATCATCCAAGGGATCTACTTCCACTGACGTTTCAATCACAATTTCAATGATAATATCGAGATCAACGGATTGCTCATAATCACTCATGCTTGATGTTGTCGTTATCTTTAAATAAAGAGAACAACAATGAGATGTTGCAGAGTAAGAGATAAATCTCAGAGACTATAAAATTAAAATTGTTTAACAAGAGTAACATTTTGCAATTATTATTTAGCCTTGTCCAGCGATGCTGAGGAGGTGAGGCCTATGTCCAAGTTTTCAGTGAACAGGACTCATCTCTTCTTAACCTTCGATAAGCCTCACCAACTCTTTTTACCCTGCTCATACTTAAATGTAAAGGGGCAGATTTATGTTAACTGGCACATCCCCGGGGATGCGCCAGTTAACGTGCACCGCTGCTCTGCCACCCATGATGTGCCGCATTTACAATGTGGAGCACCATTGAGCAAAAACAGCACAGATGCGTCACGCATCTGTGCCGCAAAAGCAGCACATTGCAGGAATCACGTCGTAAGCACGACATGTCTACTGCAATGCACAGGAGGAAGCCTCACATTGCATGGTGCATCACTCCTTATGCCTGTTTCAAACAGGCGTAAGGATTTGATTCAGCAATGCTATAAAGCTGACTCAGTGAAATCTTCTAAATTTCACTGTGTTAGTTTTACAGGGCTTTCATGCAAATGAATGCCCACCCTGCAACAGAACACCTATATGAAACTTGACGCAGGTTTCATGTGGCACAGGACTTTACAGCATGACACATCTGCCTAGATGCATCAAGTTGCAAATATGTCACAACATAGCAAATCTTTTGCACCGCCGCTGCGTCACAAAAGTTACGCACAGTTGCGCAAAAGAGGCACACACCTATCATAAATCTGTCCCTAACATTTTAAATGATTGATTTAGGATGACGATAAGGTGTGGCATATCCAGAGGTTTGTTTGAGGTGAGGCCTACTCAGGGTTGCAGATGAAATTTAGGCTTGTTGAAGAATACAGAGGAGATAATACATGTCCAGGCCTACCAATGAAGTGAGTCATGTCCACTTCACTCTTGACCAAAGGCCAGACCTCTTCTGTGTCTGTGGACAGGCCTAAAGCTCATCTGCACAATGTCATTCGTAAAGTTAGAAAACACAGGTGATGTAATTGAAAAATGTGGAGTTTCTTTTCCTCATTTCACAATCACATCACCTGTGTTTCCTTTGCTTAGGTATCTCATAGTGCAGATGGAGTCTAGCATATCAAAGAGTACACAGAAGTTCAGCAGTGTATACAACAATTTTGACATTTACAGAAGATTCAGCTTCTTATCTTGTTGGAGATGAAGTGAGGCCTGTCTTGCAACATGGTGCATCTTTTGCATCACTGCTGCATCGGTTTCATGTGGCACGGGACTTTACAGCATGACACATCTGCCTAGATGCATCAAGTTGTAAATATGTCACCACATAGCAAATCTTTTGCACCGTCGCTGCGTCACAAAAGTGACGCACAGTGACGCAAAAGAGGCATACACCTATCATAAATCTGTCCCTAACATTTTAAATGATTGATTCAGGATGACGATAAGGTGTGGCCTATCCAGAGGTTTGTTTAGGGTGAGGCCTACTCAGGGTTGCAGATGAAATTTACGCTTGTTGAAGAGTACAGAGGAGATAATACATGTGAAGGCCTACCAATGAAGTAAGTCATGTCCACTTCACTCTTGAACAAAGGCCAGACCTCTTCTGTGTCCGTGGACAGGCCTAAACCTCATCTGCACAATGTCATTCGTAAACTTAGGAAACACAGGTGATGTAATTGAAAAATGTGGAGTTTCTTTTCCTCATTTCACAATCACATCACCTGTGTTTCCTTTGCTTAGGTATCTCATAGTGCAGATGGAGTCTAGCATATCAAAGAGTACACAGAAGTTCAGCAGTGTATATAACAATTTTGACATTTACAGAAGATTCAGCTTCTTATCTTGTTGGAGATGAAGTGAGGCCTGTCTTGCAACATGGTGCATCTTTTGCATCACTGCTGCATCGGTTTCATGTGGCACGGGAATTTACAGCATGACACATCTGCCTAGATGCATCAAGTTGTAAATATGTCACCACATAGCAAATCTTTTGCACCGCCGCTGCGTCACAAAAGTGATGCACAGTGACGCAAAAGAGGCACACACCTATCATAAATCTGTCCCTAACATTTTAAATGATTGATTCAGGATGACGATAAGGTGTGGCCTATCCAGAGGTTTGTTTAAGGTGAGGCCTACTCAGGGTTGCAGATGAAATTTACGCTTGTTGAAGAGTACAGAGGAGATAATACATGTGAAGGCCTACCAATGAAGTAAGTCATGTCCACTTCACTCTTGAACAAAGGCCAGACCTCTTCTGTGTCCGTGGACAGGCCTAAACCTCATCTGCACAATGTCATTCGTAAACTTAGGAAACACAGGTGATGTAATTGAAAAATGTGGAGTTTCTTTTCCTCATTTCACAATCACATCACCTGTGTTTCCTTTGCTTAGGTATCTCATAGTGCAGATGGAGTCTAGCATATCAAAGAGTACACAGAAGTTCAGCAGTGTATACAACAATTTTGACATTTACAGAAGATTCAGCTTCTTATCTTGTTGTAGATGAAGTGAGGCCTGTCTTGCAACATGGTGCATCTTTTGCATCACTGCTGCATCGGTTTCATGTGGCACGGGACTTTACAGCATGACACATCTGCCTAGATGCATCAAGTTGTAAATATGTCACCACATAGCAAATCTTTTGCACCGTCGCTGCGTCACAAAAGTGACGCACAGTGACGCAAAAGAGGCACACACCTATCATAAATCTGTCCCTAACATTTTAAATGATTGATTCAGGATGACGATAAGGTATGGCCTATCCAGAGGTTTGTTTAAGGTGAGGCCTACTCAGGGTTGCAGATGAAATTTACGCTTGTTGAAGAGTACAGAGGAGATAATACATGTGAAGGCCTACCAGTGAAGTAAGTCATGTCCACTTCACTCTTGAACAAAGGCCAGACCTCTTCTGTGTCCGTGGACAGGCCTAAACCTCATCTGCACAATGTCATTCGTAAACTTAGGAAACACAGGTGATGTAATTGAAAAATGTGAAGTTTCTCTTCCTCATTTCACAATCACATCACCTGTGTTTCCTTTGCTTAGGTATCTCATAGTGCAGATGGAGTCTAGCATATCAAAGAGTAAACAGAAGTTCAGCAGTGTATACAACAATTTTGACATTTACAGAAGATTCAGCTTCTTATCTTGTTGGAGATGAAGTGAGGCCTGTCTTGCAACATGGTGCATCTTTTGCATCACTGCTGCATCGGTTTCATGTGGCACGGGACTTTACAGCATGACACATCTGCCTAGATGCATCAAGTTGTAAATATGTCACCACATAGCAACTCTTTTGCAACGCCGCTGCGTCACAAAAGTGATGCACAGTGACGCAAAAGAGGCACACACCTATCATAAATCTGTCCCTAACATTTTAAATGATTGATTCAGGATGACGATAAGGTGTGGCCTATCCAGAGGTTTGTTTAAGGTGAGGCCTACTCAGGGTTGCAGATGAAATTTACGCTTGTTGAAGAGTACAGAGGAGATAATACATGTGAAGGCCTACCAATGAAGTAAGTCATGTCCACTTCACTCTTGAACAAAGGCCAGACCTCTTCTGTGTCCGTGGACAGGCCTAAACCTCATCTGCACAATGTCATTCGTAAACTTAGGAAACACAGGTGATGTAATTGAAAAATGTGGCGTTTCTTTTCCTCATTTCACAATCACATCACCTATGTTTCCTTTGCTTAGGTATCTCATAGTGCAGATGGAGTCTAGCATATCAAAGAGTACACAGAAGTTCAGCAGTGTATACAACAATTTACAGAAGATTCAGCTTCTTATCTTGTTGGAGATGAAGTGAGGCCTGTCTTGCAACATGGTGCATCTTTTGCATCACTGCTGCATCGGTTTCATGTGGCACGGGACTTTACAGCATGACACATCTGCCTAGATGCATCAAGTTGTAAATATGTCACCACATAGCAAATCTTTTGCACCGCCGCTGCGTCACAAAAGTGACGCACAGTGACGCAAAAGAGGCACACACCTATCATAAATCTGTCCCTAACATTTTAAATGATTGATTCAGGATGACGATAAGGTGTGGCCTATCCAGAGGTTTGTTTAAGTTGAGGCCTACTCAGGGTTGCAGATGAAATTTACGCTTGTTGAAGAGTACAGAGGAGATAATACATGTGAAGGCCTACCAATGAAGTAAGTCATGTCCACTTCACTCTTGAACAAAGGCCAGACCTCTTCTGTGTCCGTGGACAGGCCTAAACCTCATCTGCACAATGTCATTCGTAAACTTAGGAAACACAGGTGATGTAATTGAAAAATGTGGAGTTTCTTTTCCTCATTTCACAATCACATCACCTGTGTTTCCTTTGCTTAGGTATCTCATAGTGCAGATGGAGTCTAGCATATCAAAGAGTACACAGAAGTTCAGCAGTGTATACAACAATTTTGACATTTACAGAGGATTCAGCTTCTTATCTTGTTGGAGATGAAGTGAGGCCTGTCTTGCAACATGGTGCATCTTTTGCATCACTGCTGCATCGGTTTCATGTGGCACGGGACTTTACAGCATGACACATCTGCCTAGATGCATCAAGTTGTAAATATGTCACCACATAGCAAATCTTTTGCACCGCCGCTGCGTCACAAAAGTGACGCAGAGTGACGCAAAAGAGGCACACACCTATCATAAATCTGTCCCTAACATTTTAAATGATTGATTCAGGATGACGATAAGGTGTGGCCTATCCAGAGGTTTGTTTAAGGTGAGGCCTACTCAGGGTTGCAGATGAAATTTACGCTTGTTGAAGAGTACAGAGGAGATAATACATGTCAAGGCCTACCAATGAAGTAAGTCATGTCCACTTCACTCTTGAACAAAGGCCAGACCTCTTCTGTGTCCGTGGACAGGCCTAAACCTCATCTGCACAATGTCATTCGTAAACTTAGGAAACACAGGTGATGTAATTGAAAAATGTGGAGTTTCTTTTCCTCATTTCACAATCACATCACCTGTGTTTCCTTTGCTTAGGTATCTCATAGTGCAGATGGAGTCTAGCATATCAAAGAGTACACAGAAGTACAGCAGTGTATACAACAATTTTGACATTTACAGAAGATTCAGCTTCTTATCTTGTTGGAGATGAAGTGAGGCCTGTCTCGCAACATGGTGCATCTTTTGCATCACTGCTGCATCGGTTTCATGTGGCACGGGACTTTACAGCATGACACATCTGCCTAGATGCATCAAGTTGAAAATATGTCACCACATAGCAAATCTTTTGCACCGCCGCTGCGTCACAAAAGTGACGCACAGTGACGCAAAAGAGGCACACACCTATCATAAATCTGTCCCTAACATTTTAAATGATTGATTCAGGATGACGATAAGGTGTGGCCTATCCAGAGGTTTGTTTAAGGTGAGGCCTACTCAGGGTTGCAGATGAAATTTACGCTTGTTGAAGAGTACAGAGGAGATAATACATGTGAAGGCCTACCAATGAAGTAAGTCATGTCCACTTCACTCTTGAACAAAGGCCAGACCTCTTCTGTGTCCGTGGACAGGCCTAAACCTCATCTGCACAATGTCATTCGTAAACTTAGGAAACACAGGTGATGTAATTGAAAAATGTGGAGTTTCTTTTCCTCATTTCACAATCACATCACCTGTGTTTCCTTTGCTTAGGTATCTCATAGTGCAGATGGAGTCTAGCATATCAAAGAGTACACAGAAGTTCAGCAGTGTATACAACAATTTTGACATTTACAGAAGATTCAGCTTCTTATCTTGTTGGAGATGAAGTGAGGCCTGTCTTGCAACATGGTGCATCTTTTGCATCACTGCTGCATCGGTTTCATGTGGCACGGGACTTTACAGCATGACACATCTGCCTAGATGCATCAAGTTGAAAATATGTCACCACATAGCAAATCTTTTGCACCGCCGCTGCGTCACAAAAGTGACGCACAGTGACGCAAAAGAGGCACACACCTATCATAAATCTGTCCCTAACATTTTAAATGATTGATTCAGGATGACGATAAGGTGTGGCCTATCCAGAGGTTTGTTTAAGGTGAGGCCTACTCAGGGTTGCAGATGAAATTTACGCTTGTTGAAGAGTACAGAGGAGATAATACATGTGAAGGCCTACCAATGAAGTAAGTCATGTCCACTTCACTCTTGAACAAAGGCCAGACCTCTTCTGTGTCCGTGGACAGGCCTAAATCTCATCTGCACAATGTCATTCGTAAACTTAGGAAACACAGGTGATGTAATTGAAAAATGTGGAGTTTCTTTTCCTCATTTCACAATCACATCACCTGTGTTTCCTTTGCTTAGGTATCTCATAGTGCAGATGGAGTCTAGCATATCAAAGAGTACACAGAAGTTCAGCAGTGTATACAACAATTTTGACATTTACAGAAGATTCAGCTTCTTATCTTGTTGGAGATGAAGTGAGGCCTGTCTTGCAACATGGTGCATCTTATGCATCACTGCTGCATCGGTTTCATGTGGCACGGGACTTTACAGCATGACACATCTGCCTAGATGCATCAAGTTGTAAATATGTCACCACATAGCAAATCTTTTGCACCGCCGCTGCGTCACAAAAGTGACGCACAGTGACGCAAAAGAGGCACACACCTATCATAAATCTGTCCCTAACATTTTAAATGATTGATTCAGGATGACGATAAGGTGTGGCCTATCCAGAGGTTTGTTTAAGGTGAGGCCTACTCAGGGTTGCAGATGAAATTTACGCTTGTTGAAGAGTACAGAGGAGATAATACATGTGAAGGCCTACCAATGAAGTAAGTCATGTCCACTTCACTCTTGAACAAAGGCCAGACCTCTTCTGTGTCCGTGGACAGGCCTAAACCTCATCTGCACAATGTCATTCGTAAACTTAGGAAACACAGGTGATGTAATTGAAAAATGTGGAGTTTCTTTTCCTCATTTCACAATCACATCACCTGTGTTTCCTTTGCTTAGGTATCTCATAGTGCAGATGGAGTCTAGCATATCAAAGAGTACACAGAAGTTCAGCAGTGTATACAACAATTTTGACATTTACAGAAGATTCAGCTTCTTATCTTGTTGGAGATGAAGTGAGGCCTGTCTTGCAACATGGTGCATCTTATGCATCACTGCTGCATCGGTTTCATGTGGCACGGGACTTTACAGCATGACACATCTGCCTAGATGCATCAAGTTGTAAATATGTCACCACATAGCAAATCTTTTGCACCGCCGCTGCGTCACAAAAGTGACGCACAGTGACGCAAAAGAGACACACACCTATCATAAATCTGTCCCTAACATTTTAATTGATTGATTCAGGATGACGATAAGGTGTGGCCTATCCAGAGGTTTGTTTAAGGTGAGGCCTACTCAGGGTTGCAGAAGAAATTTACGCTTGTTGAAGAGTACAGAGGGGATAATACATGTGAAGGCCTACCAATGAAGTAAGTCATGTCCACTTTACTCTTGAACAAAGGCCAGACCTCTTCTGTGTCCGTGGACAGGCCTAAACCTCATCTGCACAATGTCATTCGTAAACTTAGGAAACACAGGTGATGTAATTGAAAAATGTGGAGTTTCTTTTCCTCATTTCACAATCACATCACCTGTGTTTCCTTTGCTTAGGTATCTCATAGTGCAGATGGAGTCTAGCATATCAAAGAGTACACAGAAGTTCAGCAGTGTATACAACAATTTTGACATTTACAGAAGATTCAGCTTCTTATCTTGTTGGAGATGAAGTGAGGCCTGTCTTGCAACATGGTGCATCTTTTGCATCACTGCTGCATCGGTTTCATGTGGCACAGGACTTTACAGCATGACACATCTGCCTAGATGCATCAAGTCGTAAATATGTCACCACATAGCAAATCTTTTGCACCGCCGCTGTGTCACAAAAGTGACGCACAGTGACGCAAAAGAGGCATACACCTATCATAAATCTGTCCCTAACATTTTAAATGATTGATTCAGGATGACGATAAGGTGTGGCCTATCCAGAGGTTTGTTTAAGGTGAGGCCTACTCAGGGTTGCAGATGAAATTTACGCTTGTTGAAGAGTACAGAGGAGATAATACATGTGAAGGCCTACCAATGTAGTAAGTCATGTCCACTTCACTCTTGAACAAAGGCCAGACCTCTTCTGTGTCCGTGGACAGGCCTAAACCTCATCTGCACAATGTCATTCGTAAACTTAGGAAACATATGTGATGTAATTGAAAAATGTGGAATTTCTTTTCCTCAGTTCACAATCACATCACCTGTGTTTCCTTTGCTTACGTATCTCATTGTTCAGATGGAGTGTAGCATATCAAAGACTACGCAGAAGGTGAGAACTGTATGGAACATGGCTATGTAAGTCAAATAATCAAAATCTAAATTTGCCAAGCACACATGGGGGTGTATTTACAAGGACCTTCCACCACGGGGAAATGTCTTTAATTAAAATGGGAAAAATAACATCAAAGGGACTCAAATGCCTTTTAAATATACCCCAAGCACCCTATGAAACTCTAGCACTACTTATCAAGAAACCTAATTGATTTCAAAAATCGTTTTTAAACACATCATCTAAATCAATTATATACCTACATTCAAGGGGAAATGACTTAAAATGGCCTAAGACACATGAAAGCGTTTTTTTAAGGCCCTTGCAACATTTTTGGGTCACTTTTAACATGGCTATGTTAGTCAAAGAATTAAAATCTAAATTTGCCAAGCACAGATGGGGGCATATTTACAAGGACCTTGTACCACGGGGAAAGGTCTTAAATTAAAATGGGAAAAATTACATCAAAGGAACTCAAAAGCCTTGAAAATATGCCCCAAACAACCTATGAAACTCTAGCAGTACATATCAAGAAACCTAATTGATTTCAAAAAACGTTTTTAAACACATCTTGTAAAGCAATTATATTCATACATTCATGGGGAAGTGAGTTAAAATACCCTAAGACACATGAAAGCATTTTTGTAAGACCCTTGCTCCATTTTTGGATCACTTTTAACATAGCTATGTAAGTCAAATAATCAAGATCTAAATTTGCCAAGCACAGATGGGGGCGTATTTACAAGGACCTTGCACCACGGGGAAAGCTCTTAAATTAAAATGGGAAAAATAACATCAGAGAGACTCAAAGGCCTTATAAATATGCCCCAAGCAACCTATGAAGCTCTAGCAGTACATATCAAGAAACCTAATTGTTTTCAAAAATCGTTTTTAAACACATCATCTAAATCAATTATATACCTACATTATTATTATTATTATATAAAATTTATAACGCGCACAGTTACCCAGGGGCATCCCGGCGCTGTGAACACAGAAAAGAAAGGCTCTCGCTCAGTCCTACACCGGAAACAAGTGTGTTTTCAAAAGTTTCCTAAAGTGCAGGATGTTGGGCTCAGCGCGGATCTTAAGGGGCAAAGAGTTCCAGTGTGTCGCCACTTGCACCGTAAATCGTCGGCCCCCAGAACGGGCTCTTTTCACTCTTGTAGTCCGCATCAGATGTCCTTGATCCGAGCGCAATGGGCGTGTGGGCTTGTAGGGGCGAGCCATAGAGGACAGAATCGCAGGACCCTTACTGTGCAAGATTTTATGGGCCGTACATAGCGCCTTAAATTTCACCCGCTCCCTAACAGGGAGCCAGTGCAGCGCTTTCAGGGCGGGGGCAGCTGATTGTCTTCGCTGCACTTCCATCAAAACCCTCGCAGCCGCATTCTGCACCTGCTGGAGAGTTTTAAAAGTTGCTTCTGGTGCGCCAAGAAAAAGCACATTCCCGAAGTCGAGCCGCGACAAAATCAGACCGTGAATCAGGAGCTTCCTAGATGCATTTGGGAGCAGAGGTAGTACCTTGCGAGCAGAACGCAGCAGGCCAAAGCATACCCCCGCGGTTTTCTTAGCATGTGTCCTGAAGGATAGATCCTCCTCTAACCAAACCCCCAAGCTCTTAATTTCCTTCTTGGGGGAAGGCGGATCGCCCAGGGAACGAGGCCAGCAGCTGGTGATAAGAGAGGGGCTGGCCTTGCCCAACACCATCAGCTCAGTCTTGTCGCCGTTGAGCTTTAAGGCGGATTGGGACATCCAGCGGTGAACGCTCGAGAGACAGTCATGGAGGATTCCAGGTTGTTCTACCAGCTGGGTAAGGCCTACAACCAGCTGAGTATCATCAGCATAACTGATGATCTTCACTCCTGAAGGGGAGACCACTCTTTCAAGTGGAGCCATGTAGGTGTTAAATAAAGTAGGGCTCAAAGATGAGCCCTGCGGGACTCCACATTGAAGAGGGTACACGGTGGATTGCTCTCCCCCTTCCCATACTTGATAAGACCGGTCTGAGAGGAAAGATTTCAGCCATGTCAGGGCCATCCCTTTGACACCCACCTCTGCCAGCCGTTGGAGGAGCACCTGATGATTAACGGTGTCAAATGCCGCACTCAGGTCCAGGAGGATCACTGCCACTGACCCCCCTGAATCAAGAATGCTCCTTGCTTCCTCCACCACTGCCAGTAAGGCTGTATCTGTCCCCTGACCAGGGCGAAAACCAGTCTGGGAGTCCCCAAGCAGATGGTGGGCTTCAAGATGGCGGGAGAGCTGACAATTGACCAGCTTCTCTGCAACTTTAGAGAAACCGGGCAAGAGTGAAATGGGCCTGAAATTAGCCAGATTTAATGGGTCTAGTCCCGGTTTCTTCAATAAAGCTTTAACAACAGCGGATTTCCACCTTAGGGGCACTGTGCCCTGGGCAAGCGAGAGATTGATAAGATCCGCAAGCGGAGTGGAGAGAACCTTTGCCACCTGTTTAAGAATTTTCATGGGCGCCGGGTCACTTGGAGACCCACTCTTCATCCTTTCCAGGGCTTTTTCGACCTCCTCCTCTGAGAATGGGCCGAACGAGAGCAGCTCAACAGAACTTGTTGTTGGGCTGACGTCCATTTCCACGCTTGGTGACATCGCTGGTAATGAGGACAAGATCTTCTCGATTTTCGAGTGAAAGAAGTCAGCCAACTCCTCACATTTCTCCTGCGGGTTGTCATGAACCACTGGGGGAACCGGAGCCTTCAACAGCTCTTTAAAGATCTTAAAGGATTCCCCTGGAGAATTGCTTGCCTTCTCAATCTTATCACTAAAAAAGCTCTTTTTGGCCTCTTTCAGAGCCACTTTATACTTCCTCATCCCTGCCTTATAATCATTCCGATTTTCATCAGTCCGCTCTTTTCTCCATGCACGTTCTAATCTTTTGCATGAGGTTCTAAGAACCCTGAGTTCGGGCGTGTACCATGGAGCGGAGCCAACTCTTCTTTCACTGAGCGGCTTCCTTTTTTTCGGGATCAGCGAATCCAAAGTATTAGTGAGCCAATTGCCCACCTGCTGGTCCGCCACGGTAGGGTCAGTAGCAGGGGGGGGACAGGTTCTTGCCAACTCGGCTGCCCAACTTTCCACTGGCAGCCTCGACCAAAGACGTTCCACTGTGTGCCGTTGAGGTGCAGGGTCTCTCCCCTTCACCAACTGCCACTTAAAAGGAACCAAACAGTGGTCAGTCCAAGGGAGAGCCAAAGGGTGTAGGGCAAACAGATTTTTTGTGTTCGTGAAAACAACATCCAACTGATGGCCTCTCTCGTGGGTGGCGCCGACATTAACAAGGTGAAGCTCGAGTGCGGCCAGCATGCCTTGTAAGTAATTCAAGGGGAAATGACTTAAAATGGCCTAAGACACATGAAAGCGTTTTTTTAAGGCCCTTGCAACATTTTTAGGTCACTTTTAACATGGCTATGTTAGTCAAAGAATTAAAATCTAAATTTGCCAAGCACAGATGGGAGCATATTTACAAGGACCTTGCAACACGGGGAAAGGTCTTAAATTAAAATGGGAAAAATTACATCAAAGGAACTCAAAAGCCTTGAAAATATGCCCCAAGCAACCTATGAAACTCTAGCAGTACATATCAAGAAACCTAATTGATTTCAAAAAACGTTTTTAAACACATCTTGTAAAGAAATTATATTCATACATTCATGGGGAAGTGAGTTAAAATACCCTAAGACACATGAAAGCATTTTTGTAAGACCCTTGCACTATTTTTGCGTCACTTTTAACATGGCTATGTAACACAAAGAAACAACATCTATTTGTAAAACACTTGACACAAAGCAACATTTTAAATACACAACTTTCTTCATAATTTTCTCCCTAAACCATACTATTCTCTGTCTAAATTAAAAGAATCTTTTCTCACCTTAGCAAATACTTTATGAGTTTCAAAACAGTCTCAGAAACACACCAATTTGTCTTTAGCAGAGCAAAAGGTATGCACTCCAGAGTCTGCAGCCATAAAAAGCACAGAAAAGCTGTAATTCATCACACATACCTCTCATGTCACCCAATCAAAACTCTTCCCTCACTTTTTTCAAATCAACACCCTTCCCCCCTCTGCCCTTTCTGCCTTTTTTGCATAGCAACCACCTCCTGAAAGACCTCTGATGTTTGCAAGTTCACACAACAATGTTTCAATTGAACTCTGAACTCTCAGTACACCTGCATATCCAGTGCAATCTTTCATAAAATGATTTTTTCTTGACCATTGAAATTACATCTTTCAAAGAACTCATCCATGCACCCTAACTTTCTGTTTTCAGCAATCAAAATCCACCAATCACTGCTACTGCTTCATTAACACAGAAACTCCACATTTTTTTTCATTTTAAACTCTTATTTTTTCAACTGCCATTTCATTGCCACACTTCATTTGACTGCAGCAGAACCTCCTCTCACCATGTTTTCTGTCTGGATTGTTGGACATAGTTACATCTACTGGGCTCAAAGGTATACTGATAACAGAAATTTACCTAACCTCAATTTACAAAATGTGGAAATTAAGTGGATTAGCCACAGAGGATTAAAATGTCACCAATTGATACCATTGGTGAAAACCTTTATGCATTTGCCAAAACCTGACCTGTTAATTGTGCACTGTGGAGGAAATGACTTGGGCACTTTGACTGGGGTAGGTCTGGAAATGCTTTTAAAGGACACCTTTGACCAATTGATGGCACTTTTTCCTCAAACTGCCTTGGTATATTCAAATATATGCCAAAGACAGAAATGGAGGTGGTCAAACCAATTTTGTCCACAAATTGAGAAATCGAGGAAGCATGTAAATAAGTCTGTTTCAGCTTACATGAGAGACCATGGAATGGGCTCCATGTACAACAATAACTTGCGTTACTACATGCAAGATATCTACAGAGCAGATGGAGTTCACTTCTCAGATGAGGGGAACAGAATTTTCATCCTGAATTTAAGACTGTGCATTGGTACCTATTTGTAGGTACCTAAATCAGCCACAGGACCCAAAAGCTCTTTTCAGAGATACCCTACATCTGATCACTCACAATTATTATTTTACTCTAACTTTTTTCACTAATTTTCACCAAAGTACGCTCCCGGAGCGCTACCCGGTACGCGCACCGGATGCTAACCACGCGAATTTTTTTACAAAAAAGGGTTTTTTTCGCACATATGGGCCTCCTCAACCACCCTCAGAAAACCTAGGGGGTCAGGATACGTGTACCTTGCCCCCTTCTACCCATTCTGATCATTATTTGCCCTCCATCTTGTATCTCAATTATACCGAAACACAAAATGGAGGACTCCCGTAACGCTGCCGGTTCGCGTACCGGGGCGAGCACCGGGAAGCGCTCGCTCAAAAAAAGGTGGGAAAGTAATATACAGAAAAACCACTGGAGACACTTTCACCAAATATAGATTAGCTCATACTACATACCAATCCCTACCATTTTCACAAATTTGATTGAAATTCCATTTAGCCATTTAGCCTGTAGACCTCTCTAAATACCCTGAGGTAAATTACTTCACAAAACACATCTGAAGTGTTGGAATTGACAACCAATTAAAATGTTACTTTCATTTTCTACTTTTTTTACCTGACATTTGATTGGTTATGTACCTGAATATATATAAAGAAAGAGAGAGAAACACAGCCATTTTGACTACTACTTCCTGAACTACATTGCAAAATCATTTTCACTCACAACTTAAACTTGTTTTTAAAAGGTAAGATGTTATTTTATAAATTTGAAAACATTTTCAGATAGTTATATACTATCCCTCTGTAACAGTTAGACATTGAGAAAGGCTTGTTTATTATAATTATGGATTGATTTAGGTTTCTGTGGTATAATTATGAATTTACATAGGCTTTTTCACAGGCACTTTTTAATAGTACTACTTCATGCCTCAAAAGTACCTGTCAGAACTTAAACCCAACAGTGCCCTATCTCTACTGATATATTTATTTTTTATTCAAATTTCAGCACAAAAATGCAAGGAGAACAGAACGTTTCCTTTGAAATTGTCCTAGACATGAACAATGAGGAAATCATTGAACCCATTGACTTGGAATTCATGGATGAATCACGAGACCATGAACTTCTACAATGTGTAGAATCTGTGGATTATTTACTTCATTATGATGACGGTCAAATGTGGGAAGTTATGTTCACTCAACAAGAGGACATATCGGACAGTCAAATGTTAGACGTTCTATTAAATTTTGAAAAAGAATCAGAAAAATAAAATTATATTTAATATTAAAAAATTGTTTGAGTCTTTAATCATTTTTATATGTAATTCATAAACTAGCACCAAATTGATTATAATGTAAAGTCAGACTTATAGTATACTGTGCACAATTCCAAAAATACATTTATATTTAATAATCATTAATACTGCTACTTAAATTAAAAAAAAAAAAAAACAACAAAAAGAACAATCAATAAACATACAATATTTCAAAATCCAATCCTAACAATCAGGAGGTCGCAACCCAGAAAAGTAGTATAACTACACATAACTGGAAAGGACAAGTAAACCTCTTTGTTAAAAGGACCCTCACTCACCACTAGTTGGTGACATGCTTCATCATAGGGTCCCCGCTGGGGTGGCCGAATGGGCATACTTTTCTGGGTTGCGACCTCCTGATTGTTAGGATTGGATTTTTCCAACCTTACAGTTACGCCAACCGGGTAGGGACCATTGCATAATCTAACACACCTTGTTTTGTCTTATTTTGTTTTCATTAAGTCACTCCTTCGTTGTTTAAAATAAAAGTGAGGCCAACCGCCCTATGGAAATTAACATGGGAAAAACACGTTTTGGGACCCCCCTTGTTTCTCAGCCCCCCCTTGACGAACCCCCCCCAAATTTTCAGTGGCTGCTCAGAAACAAAATGTTCCATTTTCCTGAAAATTTCAGCCAATTCCGTCCACAAACGCCAAAGTTATTAGACATAGAATTTTCAAAAATCCCATAGAGAAAAAATCCTAACTATATATACCTACTGGCGACCGCCAGTAGGTAATATATATATATATATATATATATATATATATATATATATATATATATATATATATATATATATATATTTATAGATATATATATATATATCTATATATATATATATATATATATATATATATATCCTACCGGCAATAGACAGTTGGTAGTTATTGTTAGGACCAAAGTTTCCATAGGAAAAGCATTTTCTGTTTGGCCAATAACTTTGGTGCCGCTTGACGAATCTTCACAAAATTTTTAAAACACGTCCCCTTTTTGCTTCAGCTGCTTTTGTATTGAAAGTTTCAGGGTGATCCGTCAAGCAGGGGTCGAGAAAAATGGGGGCTGCCTAAACGTATTTTCCCGATGTCCTCATAGCCCGAAACCATGGAACAGAATTACACCAAATGTGGCAGACAGCTAGATCTTGGTCCAGAAAGTGTGCTTTTTGTTACCTGGTGTAAATCTGTTCAGTAGTTTCAGGGATATTTAAGTTTATAAATATATAAACCTGGGAGCCCAAACTCTCCTGAAATTTGATTGCCTGCCAACACTTCAACCATGGAGTGTTGCCAGCCATCTTGCGACTCTGCATGAAGCCATGTCCACACACAAAATTTACAAAAAAAAGTAAAGGGGACAGGGTATAAATTCCCTGACCCCCTAGACCCTTCTGGGGGAGGCCCACAGGGACACTGCAGACCCAAAACAGCATGTTTGTTTTAAAAATGTTGGCAGCAAATTAAAAAAAGCCTTAATTTCTAATTGGCCTGTGGGTGGGACAGTTCCGAAGGCATTGTAGTAAAGGAGAGGGGCGCATGCCCCCCTCCTGGAGCTCATTGTCGGCTCGGGAACCACCACCTCCTCTGGGCTTATTTAGCAATGGGAGGGCCTTTTGGAACCTCCCAGCCCCAGGAACTACCACCTCCCCAGAGGTTTAAGTTTAAAGAATGTGGGGGGCTGTGCGGAACCCCGTCCGCCCCAGGGGCTTTCACCTCCATGGTGCTTTAATTTTACATAATGCAGAAGGGTCCCCTGGACCCCCCTGCAGCCCTGCGGACCACCACCTCCATAGATGAAATTGAAGAAAGGAGGGGGGCACGCAACCCTCTTCCTGGAGCTCTTGATGGCCCTGGGAACCACTACCTCCCAGGACCAGCTCCTTCTATGTCTTGGGATGTCCACCCCCAGGACATAGCTGTGTGCTATTGCTTGGTGGGCGCTTAACCGATCCCACCAAGCCATAGCAAACTGTGCTCCGCTTTGAGCAAGCAAGAGCATTTTGCTCTTGCTTGCTCAAAGTAGAGCACAATTGCTTTGACTCATAGGCAGCTCCCTCTGTGTCAAAGCAATGGCAGCTCCCACATGAGGCAGGAAGCTGGTAGGGACCACAGGGTCTTCAGGCTGCACTGAAGGTTCCCATTTTTAATGTCCAGGTCCCGGGTGTGGTGTCCCTGGGGCAAAGTTTGGCCTGGGGAGGGTGAGCCACGCAGCCCCACTCCCCCATCTGTACATGGCTGGGCCCCATGGGAGGCGGTGCCTGGGGCCGAAATTGGCCCAGGAAGGTGGGCCGTGTGTCTCCCTTTCCATATTAATGTTAGGCTGAACCCAGGGGGATAGGGTTACTGGGGCTGAAATCAGCCACCTAAATAAAAATATTAAAAATAAAAAAAGGCTGAGAGATGGAGTCTTCGGGGCCAAAATAAGCCCAGGAGAGAGGGCACACAACACCCATTCCAGAGTAAATAAACTATAGTTTTTAAAACAGTCAGCAAGTCACCGGAGTCCCCATCCCCTTTCTCCACTACTCTGCAAATGTGCCGCCTGAGAACCTGTTGGTTGGGGGATGAAACCCCTTAGTTCCAGAGGGTCCTCGGGGACCAACAAGCCCTTCTGTTACCTCCAATAAGTTCCACACAGTGGGATTGCTAAGAGTTCCTCGGAGGACATGCCCCTTTTCTCCACCACTCTGCAAACACACCTCCTGTAGCACTGCTGGTTGGTTGATGATGTCCCCTTGGATGCCTAGGGTACTTGGGTACTAAGCCAGACTGCTGAGATGACTTTGGAGGCCATGCCCCCTTTCTCCTCCACTTTGCAAATGGGCATCCTGGAGCACAGTTGGTTGGGGGATGAAGTGCCCTTAGCTCCAGAGAATCCTTGGGGGCCAACAAGTCCTCTTGTTACCTCCAGAGTGTCCAACAGTGAGATTGCTTAGAGGTCTTCGGAGGCCATGCCCCTTTTTTCAACACTCTGCAAACGCACCTCCTGGTGCAGTGCTGTTTGGGGGATGAAGGCCACTTGGATGCTAAGGGTCCTTGTGGCCAAGAAGCTCTCCTGTTACCTCCAGTAAGTCTTTTGCAGTTGGATACCTGAGAGCTGGTTGTAGTCCCGCCCAGATTCTCCGCCCTTCTGGAAATTCAACTACCAGATGAAAAAACATATAAATTCACTTTAATAAAAAAAGGTTTCATGGACATTATAGTGAGGAAATAGATTTTGAAAAACCTTAGAAATTAACTTTAAAAAATCAAAGGTTACAGGGACGTTATGGTTAGGCTTGGATTTCCCTCGTACAAAAACTGTGAAATGTAGCAGTCATCTGGGCAAACTATAAATATGCCCCTGCAATGCACTACTTATGACCTCACATATTACATCACTCATAACATGGCCAGTGACATCACTGTTGACATCAATGATTACATATCAAATGATGTCACTAATGACATCATCCACAGAAACACTCCCACACTGTTAGGGTTTGTGCACAGCAAAGAGCATGTCCCCTCTCATTGCACTAGTGGTCTCTGTAATAGCTCTCTTAAACATACTATTGAAAGCCTTCTTGTTATCTCAGCCCCTCCCTAAGACTTCTGTGCATGTCGCTCAATGTATTCACAAGTTTGGACATTGCTGTCTTGTTTGCACATTGGACCTTGCTTTTACCAAGGCTTATTTTGGATATTCCTGTCTTGTTTGTAGATTGGACCTTGCTTTTACCAAGGCTTATTTAGAGCACTCCCCCCTAGGCCATGTGTTACTTCAACTCATTAGCATAATAACTGAAGCTCTGCACACCTGCTTGTGAGAACCACACCCAGTTCTTCGAACCACACCCAGCTCTTCGAACCACACCCAGCCCTGTCTATAAAAGGCAGCCCCTGAGCCTCACCCAGTGCTTGTGCTCGTCTACCTCCCACTTACCTGAGAACAGATCCTTCGGCGCTGACACTCCTGCTCTCTCCAGACCTTCATTGGCTTCAATGGGCGAAGCTGCTGGCTCTTCCTTCTTTTGGTTTCTGGCTCCTTCTTGCCTCAGCCCCTCTTCTGTCCACTGCAATCGACCTGCAAAAGAGAAAGAGGACAAGGTTAGACTGATCAGTATCCCTTTTAAGCAACAAGTAAGTGCAAAACTTTTTATTACCTGAAAGAACTTTGTCGGCGATTTCTGGATTCATGTAAAGACAATTTGGAACAAGATATCTACCACGAACTTTGTGGTTCAAACCCTTTGTTACAAGAATACTTTGTGGAACTTTGTGAAATAAACATTGTTTTACCTGGAACTTTTTAAGAATCGAACAGAGGAAACCATTGACAGCAAGGCAAACAGTAAATCAAAGACTTGCCCAAATTACCTGCTGTATTTTGATGTAAAAGTACAGTATTTGTTTTATAAAAGGTCTGGAAATGTGTGAAAAGTGAGTTTGCTATTAAGAATTTAGGCTTTAGTTATATTAAGGTGAATGTTAGATGTTGGTAATTCTGATAATGATATTCGTTTGATTTTACAGAAGTTTTACAGTAATAGAAAGCACATCCCAGAACAGTAACACATTCCAAACCTGGAAGCTAGAGACCAGGATCCAAGAGGTACTTTTAGAAGAGGATTTCTAATAGATTAAGGGTTAGTCAGGAACACATTTAGGGATAGGTTGCACTTATCTGTTCTTTGTGTATGTTTCATAGGGCACCAGTTTCTACAGAAGTCAGAGAGGGCCGCAGATTTTAGCAGCACTTCTACAGTGGAAACGCAAGAACGGTGTTGTCTCTCTTTTTTTATTTTATCCACTTCCCCCTTCCCTCGAGCTTCTGGTTCTTAGTGCACTGTTTAAAACTGGTGTGTTGGAACAAGCAGTTTCAGGGTGGGGTCGGACTGTCTTCAACCTCCATCAGAACTTAGCAGAAACTCAGGTGAGCTGGGCTTTGACACACACCCAGTCATGCTACCCGATAATCTCTCTCACAGACCCATAACAGTACTCACATACCCACTGACTCCTCCATAGAGGCATTTACAAACCTACTCACTCCCTCGTACAGCCACTCACACAACCATTCACTCACCCATATAGCCACTCATGCAACCGGTCACTCATCCATTTATAGCCACCCATATAGCCACACACCCATACAGCTACTCACACACCTACGTATTTACTTACACACCCACTCACCCAAATAGCCTTTCAACACAGCCACTCATGTAAATGTGTTGGACTTGTAAAGCGCACAGCTGCCCGTAAGCGTCCCGGCGCTTGCTTAGGGAACCCGTCCTGGTATTCCCCTGTGAGAAACCCTGGCAGGGTGTCCACAAGGTGAAAGCCAGGCATCTCGCCGCGAGGGGCCGTAGTGGAGATTAAGCAAGCTATTGCCCAGAGTCGCAGAGTGTGACCCCGTGAGTTGAGTAGGCACCAGAGCGAGAATTGTCGAGTCCGTGGAATTTTGAGCGCAAGACCCGCCGAGGCGGGGAATCGAACCCAGGTCCACGGTCGATCTCAGCTTCTGGGTCTGCCGCCTCTAACCACTGAGCCACGCTTCTCCACTCACACACCCACACAACCATTTCTATACCTATTCACACAATCATACCAGTACTCACCATTTGGAAGCATCTATCAGAGCGGTTAGCGCTATACTTTCTGCCAGGTTTAGGCATTTCTAGATTGCTGCTATATTAATACTTTAAACAGCGTGATTAATAGGTGTTGTTTTTACTGCCTATTTCAAAATCCTTGCGCACTCTGCACATTTGTCGTGGTGTTAGCCTGTTTTTAAATGCGACCTATTGCACAATTGAATACAAATTGTTTTCACACTGCCTGTTTTGAGGAAGCTCTATAGCGCATTGTACTGTACTTACCCATTACCCTATCCGCCGCGGGAAGTCCCGTTAGAACACGGAGAGTAAATCGGGAATCCCAAGCTTGTCACACCACAGCCACCATATTAGGACTGGTGGGGACTGGTGAGACGCGCTCTAGCTCTCCACACTTCCGGGCTCAGAGCCTACTTAGCCATATGACCACAAGGATGCGTAGCGGACGTGCGCAGCGGGCGCGCCGAAGGCCCGCCTAAGGCAAGCCCGTCTGCGCCCGTCCGCGCCAGATCAGCACCCAGTGCCCAAACCCCTGGCCATTTCCTAAAAATGTCATATTCTACTGAGGAGATTACGAGTCTGAACCGTGACAGCTGTACACATGCGACCATACTCCATGATAACGGTAGCGAACAGCCCGCAAGTGCTCATCATGTGGGCTTAAGCTAGAGGCAGCCTCTACACACTCCCACCTTTATCAACAGCCTGCGCCAAGGGCCGTCAACAAACACGACAAGACCAATCTGCCCCTTAACAAAGTCCTGACTCTAAAGAATATTCTTATTAACGTCAGGTCGATGCCTAAGCATAAGCTTGAAATAGAAGCGCTTATAACTGATCATTCTGCGGACCTTGTTTTTTTAACCGAAACTTGGGCCTCCCCTACCTCCAGCCTGTACTGGAACACTGCGACACCCATAGGATATTCAGTGGTGCACGCAGACCGACCTGACAATATAGGGGGAGGAATAGCCATATTATACCGATCCCATCTTAAAATAAGCATTGTACCGCAAGCGGGCCGAGAGGCCGAAGCAATCACTTTACAGTGAAACTTAATAATCAATCTTTATTCTGCGGTCTCTTGCTGTATAGACCACCGGGACCTAGAGCCCCTTTCAATAATGCCCTTCTTACATTTCTGGAGTCCACCTCCGATCAGGCTACATACACTGTCCTTGGTGATTTTAACTTTCACTTAGAGGACAATAACTCCCCTGACACTTCCACTTTAATTGAGAATTTTCGTACGTTTGGGATGGACCAGTTAGTCTCCTCTCCCACCCATACCGCTGGCCATACACTAGACGCTGTATTTACAAACAATAAACAAATATACTTCATCAGATTCCTGAAACAATCAGTTTGGTCTTAACCCCGCTGCTGAACGCTGTTATCAGCTCGGGCGTCTTTCCTTGCAGCAGGAAGATGGCCTGCATCAGGCCTATCCTTAAAAAGGACTCTTTAGACCCAAACAAACCTAAGAATTACCGGCCAATATCCTGTCTCCCCCTACTGGCCAAGATATTGGAGAAGGCCATGAATCTAGAACTAACTAAATTCATTGATCAGGGCCTGCTCCTTGATTCTACCCAACATGGTTTCAGGGCCCGACACTCCACGAAATCCGCCCTACTCATTGCAACTGAGAAAATCCGCATGACTATAGACGGGGGGGAGAGCTGCCTTGGTCCTTCTAGATCTAACAGCGGCATTTGACACCGTTAACCATCTGGTTCTGCTGAACAGACTGAAGGTACTTGGCCTCGCTAACAAAGCATTAGCCCTGCTTGAATCCTTCCTAGAGTCTCGGGTTCAACTAATCCACTGGGTCCCTCAGGGGTCTGCCCTGTCACCCACCTTATTTAATTTGTATGTCACTCCCCTCGCAACCCTAATAAAATCCTATGGCCTACATCTTGTGTCTTACCCCGACGACACTCAAATTGTATTGTCTTCTCCCAGTAGGCTGAAGCCACAGCAGCGAGCTTTAGGTGTTGCCTCCAGGATGTTAAAAGGTGGATGAACGATCATTTCTTAAAGTTAAACACCGAAAAGACAGAAGTGATCGAGTTCGGACACAAACCATCAATATGGAATGAGTTATGGTGGCCGCCGGAGGCCGGCACTTGCCCCGTTCCAGTCAAAAAAGTTAGGAACCTGGGATTCATGATCGCCATCAGATGAATTAGTACACTTCTTTGTGAACTGGTACTTAATTAATGTAAATAAGAATTTGTAGACATCTGACATGAGAAACAACACTTTCCCTTTAAATTTTCCTTCAACACCAGGACGCTGCTCCGTGGAGGGCACACATGACAGGAAGCAGCTGGGTACTTTTTCGGCATTGCGCTGGTGCCCCAGTTGTATTCGGGCCACGGAAGTGCTACAGAATAGGTAGTCCACGGGAGTCGTCGGCTTACAAGTAAGAGCTTGTGCGAGTTTTTTAACCTATATACTTTGACATAACGGCGTAGACATCTAATTTAAGACCGTTTCTTGTTGGCTTGCTTATTTTACCTAGCCGGAGCACGTCGTGAAGATTACCCCTGCCGTGTTGAGCCCATGTAACGGGGAACCTGTTTGATTACAGTGAGTCCTTTTAAACATTGGCCATGAACTTCCATTTGATTCACAATCACTTCCTGAGGGTTTAATTGTTCCTTACGAGGCCATGCACTGCTTAGAAAACTCTAAACTTGATATTTACTATCTGTCTATTCCTAGCCACAGAGGTATACAGTAGCGCAAAAACGAAAGTAACAGTCGTTATGCGCTTTACAAACACATTGAGAGTTTCAGGTGTTTGGCACTATTGGACCCCAGCATGTATGGGGTTAAGAATTGCCGCTACAATTAGACCGGCAGGTGTTTTAGCGTTCTGTCACATAAGGGTGTTTTTGGTTGGTTTAAATGGATGCTTACGGATAACTGGACTATATTGATAAACATGAGAGTATGTTCGCAAGAGAATCGTTGATATTTCATTCTATATTGTCTTGCGCATTACCATTTTCCTTCCTTCCTCTCTACAGATTGCGGGCCCTAGAGATGTCTGGGTGAGCCCCCACGGGTAATTCCATGAGTAATATCGTTTTTTTCACATACATATCCTCACGGTAGGATGCGCCTTAGCATGCGCATACCATCGGAGGATCAATATTGAGGTCATGAAGAATGCTGAGCGAACTATGCTCTACATAGCAGAAACATGTTGACCACCACTTGTAGGACACAGGGTTTCAATTTATAAACTCTGAATAGTCCTTTTCACTTGTTTTTAACCGATGCTGGTTCGCCCTCCATTAAAGTGAATACAGGTTACAACCAGGCATGCTTTAAATCACTCACATTGGCATCACTTTTTTCACTCTTTCACAACGAAAAGAACCAGCTCAGCTGTAAAACAAGCGTTGTAGCACACGGGGGGAACACTCGGTCTCCCCAGTGGGAACCCAATGATGAAGCATGTCACCAACCAGGTTGGTGAGTGAGGGTTCTTTTAAAGAAAATATTTCTTTTCCTTTTTCACCCGAGTTATTTTGTGGCACTTACGGTTTTCTTCAAAGTGACAATTTATATGAAGGAATCAAATCAGGGTCCCCGTTCGACCCGTGTCCACCTCTGCTCTTACATAAGATTGTGGATACGGTAAATATCCCCCTAGAATGGAAATTGGTGGCGGTTAAACCATTGCAAAAAAAAACAATTAGCAGATCCCACCACGCTGTCTAATCTTCGACCGATTTCGTTACTTCCTGTACTATGTAAAATAACGGAATCCTTTGTAAATAAACAGATTACTACATTTCTGGAAGACACCCAAGCCTGGCACCCAAACCCATCAGGTTTCAGAGCCCAACACTCCACTTAGTCTGCCCTCCTGTTTACCACAGATACCATCCGAATGGCCCTGGACCAGGGCAAGAAGGCTGTCGCGATACTTTTAGATTTGTCTGCAGCTTTCGACACTGTCTCACATACTATCTTGATAGACCGGCTTGTAACATCTGGCATCACAGGAATGGTATTGGACTGGATCGGGAACTTCTTAAGTGACAGGAGGCAAGTAGTCACTCTGGGAGATTTCTGCTCAAAGGAAAAACCACTCATGACTTGAGTCCCGCAGGGATCCAGTCTAAGCCTGACACTTTTCAATATTTATACCACCCCGTTGATTAAGCTAATATCGTCTTATAGTATAGACGTTGTAGCGTATGCAGACGATACGCAGCTTATCTTAGTCCTCGACAAAGATACCAGGGACTGGGAAGACAATCTCAAGTGCTGCCTGACGGCTACATTTGAATGGATGGAAAAAAATCACTTGAAATGTAACACGGGCAAAACTGAAATAATGTTAATGAGCCCCCAAAATGACTTCGTCCCCAAACTATGGTGGCCGAAAAACGCAGAGGTACCGCCGCACACGACCAATACGGCACGTAACTTAGGTATCAAATTTGACACCACTCTGTTGTTTAAACAGCAGGCTTTATCAGTAGCACGGACCTGCTTTAATGTCATCAAGGGACTAAGGAAAATCTTTGATCTACTGCCTCTGGCAGACAAGAAAATGGTAGCGGTCGCACTGGTAACGTCGTGACTCGACTACAGCAATGGTCTGTATGCGGGAACCACTAAGGCGGTCACTCACAATCTGCAGATGGTGCAACACGCTGCCGCCAGACTGGTGCTGAAATGGCCTAAGAAATCCTCGGCGTCAGCCGCGCTAAACACGCTGCACTGGTTACCAGTGACCAAACGGGTCCTTTTCAAGGTCCTGCTAATTACCTTTAGAGCATTCCACTCTCAAGAACCAAAGTATTTATTAAGGAGGTTCTCTCGATACCATCCCTCGCGGACTTTGAGGTCCTCGAATGCTAACTTGCTGACTGTTCCAGCTTTTAGACTCAGTACGAGGGCTGGTAAGTCTCTGCCTTTCTTAGGGACTAAGGCATGGAATAAACTTCCCCCACACCTCCGTGCTATGGAACGGGAATCCGAGTTCCGTAAAGCACTAAAGACCTGGATCTTCAATCTTCCTTACACCTGTGCCAGAGCTTTAGTATAATCATCTCAGCTGGACTAGTGAAAGCAGCCTGACCTAACATCCAGATCTTATCTGGTCAGTGTAGGCGCCAAGATGCTCCATGGAGTGAATGTTGCGCGGTACAAATACCAACTTACATTACATTACATTACATGTACGATTGATTTCTCAATCACTGTCACTCTTTTGTTGTTGTTAATATGTACAGGAAGGGACACTTTCCTTAACATAAACAAACCATGGCATTTTGCATTTTCCATGTGTGCTGCAGAAAGGCAGCACACATGGTAAATACCAAAATGAGGAGAAATAAAGCATTTCTCCTCGCACAGACAACTTAAGACCAGGATTTTCCTGGTCTTAAGTTTGGCGTTAGCTCCTATTTACGCTCCCCCTGTGAAAAGTGGCCAGCGTAAATATCAATGGGTGTTGTGGTAGAACGCCCACCACTGCACGCCCCTTTCACGCTAAACACAGCATGAACGGGGGCTTATACACAAGGTAACGTTAAACCACTTTAAGTGGCTTAACGCTGCCTTGTGAATAACTATAGGGGATTGTCAATATGCCCCTCATATTTCAAAACTGGCCTCTAAGCATATCTATTCACGCAGCTTTAAAAGATTGGCTGAACCCAAAGAAATTACTGTGTTGTGTAATTTAATAGTCGTAAAGTTTCAGACATGTTTGAGGTACGCTTTTCATACATTTTAAAAATAGGTCAACTCACGTGACAGCCAAGTATTGTAGGCAAACGTGAAATGTACCCACACATAATGGAATCGCAACGTAGTGTGCTTTATGACGGTCTATCCACTTAATATGAAATGTGGGAAAGATTTCTACAGTGTATTTGAATTGCAGAAAACGTCCTGCTGGAGGAAGGTTTGCAGCGCAAAAAAACCCATGATCCTGTGGTGTCCTTCCAGAGCTCCACTTCCCAAGTAATTGGGCTCTATCCACTTACATGCAGTAGTAATAACCTCGGTCTCACGCATTCATGCCTCATTTCCTCAGTTAATGCCCTTTCAGGCCTGTTATTTATTTTCTTTAATATTACATTGCCAGCTATGGAGCGCGATGAGTCACACTCGTTCCCTTCCCCGGCAGCGCCCTCCAAGGCCTGCGAAACAATAAGGGACTTTACAGAGCTCTCCCGCCCGAGTTATATCGAGCCGCAGATGCCGATCTTTAATATACAGCCGTTCCTGTTAGCACAGACTTGCATTCAGCAAGCACGCCTTCTGCTAATTTATCTGGAAGTCAAAGAATGAAAAATTAGCACAAAACACAACACGCAGTTCGTTCTTTAATTACTAACATCTTAATAATGTGTCAGTAACTATTTGTTTCCGAGGCCTCAAATAGTAGCTGCCTTCCTTTCTTTCAGTTAATATATGTTCTTTCAAAGCAATACAATTGTGTATTATATATTCCTGTAAGGATCCTCTTTGTAAAGAGGTTGCACTCTCAGTCATGGTGATCACATCCGCCTGGAATTTTGCAAGCAGCTTGAAAGTTTCAAACAAAATGTGTACAAGGTACACTGTGTTTTCATTTCGTTCTGACTTCTGTAATACTGAAGCTATTCGCCACTGTGAAGAGCAATCTATGAAAATGATTAAACGTTATTCCTAGCTAGGTTTCAAATGCAATGGAAGTGCAAATACAAATTCTAATATTATTTTAACCAAAGGTGCACTGGCATAGAAAAAGAAATACATGAGTTTCTATGAATTTGTACTATGTACAGTTTCTTGACAAATGTGAGTGCTATGGTATACATTAAATGTTTGTTACTTCTGAGACCCTTATATTGTAAATGTACTCCACGTAGGCTTGGCCACATGTGCCCACGAGGCCTGGTTTCAGCACTGGCAGTAATTATGGGATGCCGATGAGCACTGTTGACACAGCATTACAATGCAGTGTTATCGTTGGACTAATTTCATCAGGGACTGCTGAAGGACACCAGGTACTCCTGAAGAACACCCAGTTAATGTAAGGTACACGTCCAGGCGCACAAGCGTGCGTAACTGCGTGCATGCAGGTGCACGCGCACGCGCACAACCATCACTTCTTTTTTTACCGAACATTGCGGTTTCCACTTTTCTCAATTCGACTTGTAAGCGCTGCTGGTGGGGCTTTTTTCTCTATGTCCCATAAAGTTTAGGTGACACCTAGTGGAAAAACCTGGTAAAGGAAGAGGCTATTCGCTGACTGAGTGTATGAAAAGAAGGATCAACAAGCATGCAATGCAATAGGTCCAACATTTGTTAAAGTTAGAGCTCTTGGCGTTGAAAATAACAATGGGGCATATTATCAAGGACAGGTGTTAAAATTATCACCTTTTTATCGTCAGGAAACTGCCGATAAAACAGCGATAATGAGCTTGATAATACGCCCTTGTTAATTCCAATAGAAGCCCATGTTCTGCTGTTAACATGGGCATTTGTTGGAGTTGGAGTTATTGGCATTATAAATGGCAATGTTTTTTTTCCTAGCCATGTTGCAGGGTGCAGTACCATATGTGACCAAAAGAGGTCAATTTTGTTAGAGAGTTGGAACCTGTATTTGGGTGAGGCACAAACACCTTATCAACTGACCATAAATGTGAATGGGACCTCTTTTGGCCACATATGGTCCCACACCCATCAGATGATATGGTAAATTAAATGGTTTTTTTTTAGAGCGTGTGTATGCCATGGCGTCTTAGCACATTCAAATAGCTATGTCCATATATACACACTCAGTTGCTTTGAAATGTGGCAAAACAATTATTATATTAATTCCTGATTAGGTTGTACTCTGTGGATCTGAGGAAGGAAAATGTATAGAAGGTCTCAAATAAATGTGAGATAGGCTAGTGAGTAAAGTAACCCCTGCCAGCCTTGCTTGGGACCAACAGTGTGTCCTGCCCGAAGCCCTTCCTAAGCCTGTTCTAAGGCTGTAATTAAAACCTAGGGTGTAACAACTGATGTAACAGAGGGTGTCCTTATGGGAGGTTACTAAAAGGGACAAGACAGTACTATGGAGGGACTACTAAGTCTATTAACCAATGAAAAGCCACCATTTACAAAAGACAGGGACAGGAGCCAATTAAAGAGATGGGCAGAAAGTGGGCAGAGCTTTAGGCCCATATCCTGAATATAGCATCTCTCAAAGAGACAGCGTAAACGCTACCTAGGCAAGACCTAAAAATGAGCATGACAGTCCTATCCCCTCAGAAACCTGGGTAAGTGAACATCACCATTGGGCATGATGAATTGTGCAAATATTGGAGAAGACGAGAAGCTATTGACAGAACAACAAGGAAATGGTGCGGGGTGAACACTATCTAATTCATTACGTATACAACTCACAGCTAATACTCCAGCTAGTTTCTAAGAAAGTGCCTAGTTATGGTGCATTACCCGAGCCCTTTCGTTGCAAGCATTCCCCTAGGTGTCATATTGATTGATGCTTACATTGCTTAGGGCTTCAGCAGCGTTTTCTGTTACTATATTTATAAACAATCAAAGGTTTACTCTCTGCCTTGATCCTGAGTGTAACATCCAGAGAAATGCTGAGAGAGAGCGATTACTGCTGAGTGTGCTGGAAAAGTGGAAGAGCGCCAGAAGGAATCCAAATTCACAATTTAATGAAGTGACCTGTTGTGAGAAAGTGAATTAAATAATTGTGGTGGATGGTAGTTCACCACACTTAAGATCACTGTCTTGTTAGGCCCTGTGAAATATTTCAGTAATTTAAATGACCTCATCCCCTTGTATCTATGGCACAGAGCCGACGTGCTTAACATAAGAAAATCTGGAAAGCATTTAGTAGAATCAAAACAGTTTATAAAAAAGGCAAAAAATTCCAGCAGATACACTTTTCATAGTCCCCCTATGATAAAAATGCCTTTATTGAGGTCTTCATGATGAACCTTTGGATTAAAGAGTCTGGGCATGAAGAGTGTAAATCAAGGCTCCGTGGTTGTGAATGACCATTAATGTGAATGAGAAGAGATGATGAACAGGTTGTCAATAAAATGTTGCAATGTTTCTCAACATCACCTCTTACTCAAGTATAGCAAAGATAATTCTTAGCTGCCATTCCAGTCATCAGTCCTACGCTCATTTTGATATCCTCTTATCCTGTTATCAGATTGTGATTTTCTTTAAGGTGATCACAGGAGTCCAAAAGTATTATGCTTCGTATCTTGGTGCAGACGTTCCTGCTGTAAAGATGTATTGGTATCTTATGTTTTTAACTGGATAATTAACAGGAGTCAGAGATCTAAGCCAAGTAGGGAAGCCCCAAAAGCGGCCACGGCGGCTTACTCCGGAACACGGGGACTCATGGTTCTATCGCCGGTGGCAGGTTAGCTCAGCACCATGTAACACTGGGCAATAGCTCGCTTAATCTTACCGACGGCCCCCAGCGTCACGACACCCCTTCGGGTACTTGTTTCCGCTTTACAAATACTGGTATTATTATTATTATTATTATTATTATTAGTAGTAGTAGAAGTAGTAGTGGTAGTAGGCCCACCAGACTATTTTATAAACACCCATCCTCATGCTTCGGTATGAATGTTTGAAGTCCTTCCTCATTTACACTGTTTCCTTCAAAGATAAGATTCTTGTGTGAAGGCTATTCAGTTAAATCAACCAACGTGGCTCAACCACCTAACCATACTGTAGATCATTCAGGATGTTGCTGTGCTTGTGGTTTAAATATTAGATGTGTAGGAAACGTTACATAATGACATATCAAATTGTTCTTAATGTTTTAGGCAATATTTTGTCATCTGCAATCTGCTTCTAGGTTTGTGGCTTTGTGGAAGATGATGGTGGTACCAAGATTGTATCCTGGCAGAGTCACCAAAGGGTAGGTTAGGGTGAAACTAACAAGGTTAATCTAAAATGGGCAGCCCTGCATATGTCCCTATTTGTTGGGTTGTATGACGTTTCAACGCATTCCGTTGCAATGCATGCCTTTACCAAGCATGCGTTACAACGCGAATGCTATGCCCTTAACCCTAAAACGGACCCCTGCATTTTTTTAAATCTAAAATTCCCCTTACCTTTCCATGTCGTCTCTTCTCCATGATCTACTGTGTTGACTTTGCACGTCGTAAAGAGGAAACAGAAGTGTCTTTCCGTTTCCTCTACCGACACTGATTGCCTCCCGATTGCCCTCACATCACTTCTTAAACAGGTCCATTTTTTGGGGGGGAAACCCCCCCAATCCCCCTTTTTTTGGTACACATTTTTTTTGGGGGGGGAGACCACCCAAGCCCTCTTTTTATTTTTAGCCTTTAACACACATGCCTTTACTATGTATCTCGTAGTAAAGGTATGCGTGGTAAAGACTATTCGTGGTAACCACGCATGCGTTGTAATGCATGCGTGATTGAGTTACGCGTGGAAATGGCTGCATTTTAGTGCCCGTTTACCGTTTGTTGCCGCTGTTGAACTCTCTCTTTAGGATGTTGAGCATTAAGTATGATCTAGACTTCCAGGCAAGAATGATGGCGAAACAGTTATTTCGATGAACGATGTAATTTTCAGATGTAGGAATGTTTAGACAGAGTTATGTGTCGACTGTTCTGCTGGATTGTACAGTCCTTGAAAAGGCGTGTAAAACGGTGTGTTTGATGTATAGAAATGTATCATTTTATGCTCCTACGTCACTTAAGTGGAACCTCTATTTTGTTGAAACGGAAACTGTTGAAATGTTATTCTGTTTGCTTAATGGCTAATGTTTTGCTCTAAACATGTTGAACGTAGCCCTTCCACGTGTTGCATTTTAACACTGGACACCGGAGGTCACAAGGATGAAACTGGATATAATGATGAATTTGTGGCTGAGGTTGTATCGCTTCTTCTTTTGAATGACAATAACGTTCTAGTCCGCTCTTGAGGACACTGTGTTGCAAAGTTTTCATGAAACATGTACGAGTTCTTCAAAGAAGAACAATTATCCATTTGTAGAAAAGGAACTTGAATCATTTGTCAGATTCCTGTGGCTTGGGCTTCCTCCTGCTTTTTAGATTGGGTACTACTACTGACTTGGTTAGTATGCAAATCTAAAGGGATTCATTGTAATTTTGAATATTGGAAAATATTGAAATAATATTGAGAATGCCCAGACTCCATGAATGATTTTGGCATTATCGTAAAAAGTTAATCGTGTGCATTTTTAAAAAAAAGTAGTGGCGACATTTAGGATTTATAATTTGCTACATGGATTTTTCATTTAAGGTTTTGAACCTATATTTCAAATTGCGGATACATTAGTCAGGCTATACAGAAATTTACTTTGCTACCGGATGAGTATACCGAGAGTTCGGTTAGGTCTTAAAATAATAATGTTGAAAGTCAGCAGCTTCTCCTGTGCGAGAAACCATTTTTTTCTCGGGGATAGAAGTATCCTAATGGCATCACTTACATATTTGTATAATTCATTTGGGCAATAGATGTATCAATCAATCAATCAATCATTCAATCAACCAATCAGGATGTGTAAAGCTTGTTAACTCACCCGTGAGGCTCTCATTGTGCTGGAGTTGCCAGCTGCTACGCGGTGCTCTGTTTATTCAAACAGCCTGGTCTTGAGTACTTTCCTAATTCCCATAGGGATGAGGCAGTCCTAAACCACAGAGGAAGGTCATTCCAGGCATTGGCTAGCAGGTGAGAGAAGCAGCGTCTGTTGGCTCAGTGGATCCAGGGGTGTCTGCGAGGAAGAGGGTGGCAAATTGCAGGTGTCTCGTCGGTTAGTGGAAGGTCATTAGTTTGTTGATCTATGCTGGTCCTCCGTTGTGCAGTGCTTTGTATGTGTGGGTCAACATTTTGAACTGGCATCTTTTCTCGATCAGTAGCCAGTGTAGCTTTTGAGGTGAAGGGTGATGTGGGTCCATCTGGGGAGGTCGGGATAAGTGTTGCAGCTGAGTTTTGTATTGTCTTCAGGAGATGTGCAGTGATTCTTAGGTAGAGAGTGTTCCTGCAGCCCAGCCTTCCGGTGATGAGGGCCTGAGTGACGGCCCTTCTGTTGTTGAATGGAAGCCCCCTGAAAATATTACAGAGCATGCGTATTGTGTGGAAGCAGGCGGACGAGACTGCCTTCACTTGTTTCTGCATAAATACCTTGCTGTCCATGATGATGCCAAGGTTATGGGCGTTGTATGGCCGTGCAGGGAAAGGGCCGAGTTCGGTAGGCCACCAAGCATCGTTCCATGGCAAAGAGTTGTTCCCAAAGATATGGGCTTCCGTCTTGTCCGTGTTGCACTTAAGACAGATGTCCTCCATCCAGTCTGCGATGTTGGGTGGAACTTGGCTCTTGTGGTGGAGGGATCATCTGATAACAAGAGGATGGGCTGGGTGTGCTTGTCAAAGGAGATGATGATGAGTCTGTGCGATCTGACGGTGTTGGCCAAGGGTGTATGCGTTGAAGAGGGTGGGACTGAGGGACTATCCTTGTGACTTCCTTTGTGTGATGCTGCAGATGCTTTCCAGGTGAAAGAGGTGAATGGTCCTGAGGTGAATGGTGGGAGACAGATTCTCTGGGTTCTTTCGCTGAAGTATACAGCAATCTATTTGAGTGTGTCTCCCTGGATTCTGAGTTGTTGTAGTCTGTTCATCAAGATGTGGTGGGTGACCATGGAAAATGCTGCTGACAGGTCTAGGAGGATGAGGGCTGCAATTTCTGCTGCAGTCCAGCAGGGTCCTGATATCATCAGTGCCAGCAATTAGGGCTGTCTCAGTGCTGTGGTTGGCTCAGAACCTGATTGAGAGGGGTCCAGGAGGTTGTAGTGCTCCAGGTGTTCAGTTACTTGCTGGTTGATTTCCTTTTCAATTGCCTTCGCCGTAAAGGGAAGCAGGGATATGGGCCTGCTAGTTTTTCAGTTCTGCTGGGTCAGCGGATGGTTTCTTTATGAGGGGCCTCACTTCAGCATGTTTCTAGTCCTCAGGGAAGGAGGCAGTGGTGATGGAGGGGTTCAGGACTTTCTTGAGCTAGTCGCCAATCCTCTTGTTTCCGAGGTTGAAGATGTGGTGGGGACATGGGTCCTTTGGTGCTCCAGAGTGTATGAAGCTCATGATGAAGATTGTGGCCTGATTTGTGAGAGGCTCCCAATAGGTGAGTAGGTGTTCAGGGTTTGTGTTCATGGGTGTCAGTAAGCTGATGTTGTTTGCGGTGGAGGGTTGGGGTTTAAAGTTCCTAGTGATGACTGAGATCTTGTTGTAGAAGAAGTCTGCCAGGGTGTCACACAGTTCCTCAAGAGGGGATGATGTCGTTCCTAGTAGCTGCAGGGTTAGAAAATCCTTCATAATGGTAAAGCGCTCCTTGCTGCGTTTGTACTGGCTTCTATGTGGTCCACTAGAGCATTCTTCTTTGTTTCTTTCAGGAAGCGATGGTACTGGTTGAGTGCTGTTTTGAAGGTGATATTACCCTGTCTTGTTGCTAAGATGCCACTTACTTTTTAGTTGCTGGCAGTTGTGTTTTGTAAATTTCAGCTAGGTGGTGAACCAGCTGGGCCATCTGACTGGTACTTTGGGTTTGGCTGGCTTGGCGAGGGCAGTTGTGTTGGCGCATTCCGTGATCCACTGTGAATAGTTCTTAACAGCCTGTTTCTGGTCATATGTTGTTTCTGGGAGGTGAGAGTTTTGTTCCATTGGTCTTCTGATATCCTTTTCCAGTTTCTACACATGGAGATGAGGGGTACGGTGCCAGTGATGATAGATCCTGAGAGGATGAAGTGTACACTGAAATAGTCTGTGCAGGTGAGCTGTGAGACGTGGTTGTACTAGACTCTGTTGCTTGGCTTAAAAATGGAGATTCACATGCATCCTGCAATGTGGGTGGGGTCATTGACAAGTTGTTTGAGCTGACGTTTCTAATGCTTTCCAGGAGGTCAGTTTTGTTGGTGTCCTCGGGGTCATTGAGGTGGAAGTTAAAATCTCCTAGGAAGATGTTGAGCTAGGAATATATGGCTGTTGCAAAGTCATTCTTGTGCCCTAGGCACCCCCATTTTTTGCTGACTGGTACTGGTGGTAAGTGTCTCTGACTGCCCCTGAGCTCTGCATTACCAGGCCCAGTGCTATGATGAAAATACACTTAGAATCCTGTGAACATATCTACATACACTATGGTACACTCTGGGTTAGGGTACCCCTATGATTGCAATGACCTCCCATATGAGGCCCTGTTACAAAATAGGGCAGGGGGATCCAAGCTAACTATAAGTCCCTAGTATGTAATAGGGCATGGCATTGTAAAGGCCAGCAGCCCTTTATGCACTTGCCTGTGTGCACTGCTGAGGCCCGAGGTCTGTGTAAAAGCAGCCCAGTGTTGCAGGACTGCTTTCAACATGTAAATGGTGCCCAAACTCCACTTTGGTATTAGTGGCACTACTTAAAAATTAATAAACTACAATATTTTGCCATATTAGGTACCTCCAGAGTCTCCCCTAGGTGTCCATGTGGTGGGGGGTCAGGTATTTATAAAATAGGTTTTATACTCATTATGTTTAGTGAAATTGCACATTTCACTTCCCACATTGTAGTAAAATGCTTCCCAAAATCGACTTTGGTGCTTGGAGCACTGCAAAGAGAGTATCTGTAATATATTTACATATTCAGAACCCCTAAGGTCTCCCCAAGGTGTTTCTGAGGTGGGGGGGTACTGTAGATATAGGCAGGAAGCTTTATAAAGTTCTGGGGCTGGAGAAATTGCCCAATTAATTGTTACCCCACTGCAGATCCTCAGCCACATAGGTTAACATGGTAAGAAGTAATTTATTATTAATTCCTGCCAGGAACTCCAGCACACATATAAATTTAAGCTTACTAGAATGGTATTGATAAAACCAACAATATGTTATTGTTGAATTTATCCTAACATGTACAGACACAAAGTTATAAGACTTATCTGTATGTAAGCCAAAATGTAGCTTTTCTGTGGTCTGCCCTTATTGGTCAGAGTTAAGTGGATTAGTCAGGCTGCTTTGATGAGGTATTACTTAGCCCTTGGGGTGAAAGAACCATTCAGGGAGGATAGGGTTCTGCTGCATAGAAATGCCAGAGCAAGGGGGAGTGGATGTAAACAATGATCTTCAAAACAAGGAGGAGACATGGAGAAGAAGCCAGTTTAATTTAGGACCCTACCCCCTGAATCCAGCCAGATGGCAGACTTAAGGAAGGAATGTGTAGAGGCCAGGGGGAGGGAGTCAATGGAGATGAGCTATCCTGGAGGTTGCTTTAGCCCGCTCTAGCCTCTCTGCGTAGACTTAAGCCATATTGAATTCTGGAGGAAGAGTGTTTTCTGTGATACCATAGTGCCAAACTTTTGAAGAAATGGTCATGCTCTTGGGGGTTGCCTTGCACCCCATTGGACAGTATGTCTTCCTGTGTGACCCCAGAGAACCCTGACTAAGTATCTGAGAGGGCAGTGCCGCTCAGATCTGCTGCCTGAAACAAAGGAAAGATGAAGGGTCCATGCTGGAAGTTCGATTTGCCCTTACCAGGCCCTCTACTCTGACTGACTGGATCTGCTGCACAATCTGGAACTACACCCCTGTGGATCGACCCTGCTTTAAACAGACTAAAGCGTGGACTCCCTGCAAGTTACAGGTTAACAGAGCCAACCTAGACCTCACCACCATGTACTGCCATTGATTTTAAGGGTTTTTTCCAAGTGGATTGGTAGAATTGAAGTCCCAATTTTTCAAGGACAACCTTGGAGCTCCCAGACCCTTGGAGTAAGTTTTTGACACTTTGGAACCCTCAAAGGAACTTCAGGAAGAAGGTCCTTAAGTTTGGTGAACTTTAGAGCAACTTTGAAAAAAGCTCCATGAGTGGATCGACTCGAAGTGGTCAGCCAAGCTGGTGACCCTCAACCACGAGCCGGCTTGCCCTCCAGGTTCATTCCGCTGAAAAGCTAGAAAGGTCCAACTTCCAGAATGTGAGTGGGAGTTGGTCAAAACCCTAGTCAGTGAACCCTCACAGAATCTAGCCTGGTGAAGAGCATCAAGGTACCCCACGAGAAAAACCTCCATAAAAGTTTGTAAGTCTTAATGTAAAAAAGGTGACTGGGACCAACCGCAAGAGTCAAGCCGCCCACCATCAACCACGAGCCGGCCTGGATCTTCTCATCCAGGCAATGAGAAAATTATTCTCATGCTTAACTCTTGGTACTTTGGCTGCTAGGAGGCAGGCTTAACTTCAAAGACAGGTATGCAAAGCATTTAAAACACTAATTCAATAAATAATTGAAACACAGCACACAATAAAAGTCCATCACCAATTTAGAAAACTAGGAAATATTTTCTTCTTTACGATGACACCAAAACGAAAAAAATCTAATGTAGGGAACGAGATAGATATATTTTTTAAAGATTTAGCACTATATAGCACATAGAAACGTACATTGCCTATGCAGACATCTGGTTGCCCTAGACCGGGACAAAGTCAAAATTTCAGGCCGACCACGATGGAGCCCTGTGTGGCTTTCCTTCGTAGTAGGTCTCGGTGTAAATTTTTATCTTATGGCTTAAAATTTTTCTGGAGCTTTTCTTCCTGGGGTCCCTCAAAGCTCTCAGCCAGTCTGGATTCGGTGAGGGTTGCCCGGCTTGCCTTGCGACAAGCTCCCAGTCACATCGTTATCCATAAAGAACAGCACAACTCTCCTCTCTTTCAGGAAGGCGATAAAAACCTGGCTTTTTATGCACTGATTCTTTCCTTGGTAGTTTCTCCTCCGCTGTAGCGCCTAGACACCCTTGGGCATTCGAGCGCGATATAAATTATAAATTCATTCATTCATTCACTTGGAACAGGATGAAACAGAGATCCAGGCCGGCTCGTGGTTGAAGGTGGGTGGCTTGTCTCTTGCGATTGGTCCCGGTCACCTTTGGTACATTGAGACTTACAAACTTTTATGGAGCTTTTTCTCGTGGGGTACCTTGATGCTCTTCACCAGATTCTGTGAGGGTTCACTGACCAGGGTTTTGACCAACTCCCATTCAAACTCTGGCAGTCGGACCTTTCAATCTTTTCAGCGGGATGAACCTGGAAGGAAAGGCCGGCTCGTGGTTGAAGGTCGCCGGCTTGGCTGACCACTTCGATTCGATTCACTCATGGAGCTTTTTTCAAAGTTGCTCCGTCCATCAAACCCTTTGGTATCGATTTGTTCGCCCTAAGTTGGCAGGGTATGCCCAGACATGGGTCCTTTGCTTACTTTGCCACTGGATTCAAGCTAGCTGGTTGATGGCGGCTGAGTAGCCAGAAACCGGTCCCCGGATGCTTGTTTCCGGTCCAGGGAAGACATGGCTTGGCAATTCGGGCTTGACTGTTCCCATGAGGCACAGGGTCAGACTGATTTGCACATGGCCATGTCTGAACTGGGGTGGTGGAGTGAGCTAAAGAATGATGATGGATTAAATCCAGATCAGTTGACTGGGGGTGAGTGTTTGATTTGCCCCATCGCTCTGTCCATCATCCCCTTTGGTACTGCTTTGTTCGCCCTAAGTTGGCAGAGTATGTCCAGATGTGGATCCCTTGCTCACATTGCCACTGGATGCAAGCTAGCCTGATGACGGCTGATTAGCCAGAAACCGGCCCCAGGGTGTTTGTTTACGGTCCAGGGAAGACATGGCTTGGCAGTTCAGGCTGAACTGTTCCCATGAGGCACAGAGTCTGACTGATTTGCAAATGGCCATGTCTGAACTGGGGTGGTGGAGTGAGCTAAAGAATGATGATGGATTAAACCCAGATCAGTTGACTGGGAGTGAGTGTTTGATTTTCTCCAACGCTCCGTCCATCATCCCCTTTGGTATGGCTTTGTTTGTCCTAAGTTGGCAGGGTATGCCCAGACGTGGGTTTCTAGCTCACTTTGCCACTGGTGTCAAGCAAGCCTGACTGATGACGGCTGATTAGCCAGAAACAGACCCCAGGATGCTTGTTTCCAGTCCAGGGAAGACATGGCTTGGCAGTTTGGGCTGGACTGTTCCCATGAAGCACAGGGTCAGACTGATTTGCATATGGCCATGTCTAAACTGGGGTGGTGTAGTGAGCTAAAGAATGATGATGGATTAGACCCAAATCAGTTGACTGGGGGTAAGTGTTTGATTTGCTCCAACGCTCTATCCGTCATCCCCTTTGGTATTACTTTCTAAAAGTGGCATTTTCAGAATGGCAATTTAAAATCTGACTTCACCGTAAGTTAACTTTTTCAATTGTGATTCCAGTGACAACAAACTTGAACTGGTTATTTCTTCTAATTTGGAAATTACACATATAAAATGCAATAATGCTACTCCAATGTTATTCTATTGGAGGGGTGGACCTTGCAGTAGTGAAAAATATATTTGAGAGTTTTTCACTACCAGGACATGTAAAACTTAAAAGTCATGTCCTATTCATATACATTGCACTCTGCCCTGTGGGTGACATATATGTATTATAAAAGAAGGTATTGGCCTAGCAAGAGCTTTATTCTGCCAGGTCAAAATGGCAGTTGAAACTACACAATCAGACCCTGAAATGTCAGGCCTAAGATGTGTTAAAGGGCTACTTGAGTGGGTGGTACAATCAATGCTGTAGGCCACTTGTAGTATTTTATTTACAGGCCCTGGTGACATACATCATCACTTTAATAGGGACTTATAAGTAAATTAAATATCCCATTTGGTTGTAAGCCAATATTACCATGTTTATGAGAGAGACCACATGCCCGTTAGCACTAGTTAACAGTGGAAAGGTGCTCAGAGTTCCAAGACCAGCAAAAACAAGGTCAGAAAAAATGGAGGAGGAAGGCAGAATGTTTGTGGGAATACCATCATAAGGATGGTAGGTTTAACATACGTCCCCCCAGCTGAAAGTTGGGAGAAGTACCCAACTCCTTGGAGTTTTCATCACTAAGATGGAAGAACCTGGAGAGATCATCTGCATTGGGGTTGTCTGACCCAGGCACAGTTCCACCATAAAGTCTATTCCCCTGTGGAGAGATAGACCACCTCACAGTTTGGGATTTTCACCCCTTATGTGCATGAGCCATCTGAGGGGTCCGTGGTCTGTTTGAACCCAAGGGTGAGTCCCAAACAGTAATGGCCTCAGCTTCTTCAGTGCCCAGACCCAGCAAAGGGCTCCCTCTCAATGGCACTGTACCTCGATTCCCATGGAAAAAGCATCTGCCAATGAAGGCTACCCATTTGTCTTGGCCCTCCTCATATATCTGTGCTAAGATCGCCACTATACCATGCGCAGAAGCATCTGTCTACAGTACAAACTTCTTAGAGAAGTCAAGGGCCCTGAGAGCTGGTGCTGTATGCATGGCCTTCTTGAGAGTATCACAGACTTTCTGACAGTCCTCTGTCCAGATCAAATGTCTGGGCTGCTTCTTTGAAGTCAGCTCTGTTAAGGGGGCAATAATTGTCATGTGGTCATGATATGCTTGGATAGAAATGCTGCCTTTGACATGCTCACCTTTCTTAAGTTTCCTTCTCTCTTACTCATAGTGACTTTTTGAGATACATTTGCATGCAGGACCATACACGATAACATTCCCTGAATCTGCAATGCTTACATGTCCACTTTGTAGGCACACTATCAATATAAGGGATAAAGGTCACTGCCCATATATTATTTATGTTATTGTTCGATAGGTGACAACACTATCCAGCAACAATTTACAATTTTGGCCTGACAGGGAATGTGCCATGACTAGGGCTGGGCATAGTTTGCGAAGTAGCTCTAAGTGTAGCTGCGCGAAGTGCACTTCGCACTACGCGAGCTACGCGCAGCACTACGCGAACTGCGTGGTACCCTGTTCGCACTGTGCAAGATGACGTTTTCAATGATTGCACAGTGTGGACAAGCATCCGGCACTGTGCAATCATTGAAAACGGCATCTTGCACAGAGCGAGCTGTAGATTTTTACTCGAGCGGCAGTTTTCTCAACGCGGACTCGTAGTTTCTCATCGCGAGCGGTTGCGAGCATACGCGACCACTCGCAATGAGAAAACTGACCTCCCCGAGTTGAGAATCTGGCCGGGAGGTTTATTTTCCACGCTCGCGATGGGTAACTTGATGTTGCTGTTCGCGAACAAGGAAAAAGACTCGCCGGGATGTCATTTTACTTGCTCCGGTCGCAACTTGACGTTGAGGACTGCGAGCAAGCAAAAAATGACTGCTGCACTACGCTACGCGTGTTTGCACTGTGCTACGTTCAGTTCACGTAGTGCGAAATAGCGCAAACTTCGCAAACTACGCGAGCATAGCATAGTACTTTTCCCAGGGTTAGCCATGACCACATAGGTGCTATTGTTACATATACAGATCCACTTCCTTGTTTACAAGAAGGAGCACTCAACTGACACTGTGAAGTCACTGCATGTCAGAATTCCAGCTCAGCTGATTCCTGCATACCAAGACGAGGGATGTCCATGTTGTTTGAACATGAAATACCTGGGAAAAAAACAGAGGTGTTTGGCAAAACCGGAAAAATGTGTTCAAATAAACGTTGCAGCTGGGAGATCAGTTACAGGCATAGAGGGTCTGAGAACTGTCTTAATTTACAATCGGTCAGGAATCTCTTTTTATAAAGGTGATTGTATGCAATAAAGTATGTCCGGCGGTCCATGCATAGTAAGGAATGTAGCTTCTGCCTTTGAAGTCATGAATTATTTGTATAATGGAAAGTACATTTGGGCCTCAACCTTTTGTGGAAACATTGAAATCACTGCGTGTGCTGTTTCCTGATTGGCTATATGTTCCTAACTCATGTGGCAGCTTAATTATGGTGTTGATAGGAGCGCACATACACCTCCGGCCATGTGTGCTGTCTTGGGGACATTCTCACTGGACATTTTTGGTGTCACTGCAACTATCGGTGGGTTTGATCTTGAATTTTCTGTTCGGGCGTTTGTTTACCGGCTACTTTCCACCCCACCTGTGACCTATCAATCAGTAACATCAGGCCTAGGTCTCAGTGCCTGCCTGACTACGTATTTGTGTAATTTAATAACATTGACTTTTTCAATATTAACATTCCCCCTTTAGTTGATTTGTCAATTACACTATCTGACCTCATAACGTTCGACAGTTACTTTATTGGGGACATGCTGCTTCATTTGATCTCTCTCGACCATTGCTACCTTCTTAGTTACTTGAATTGTACCCATTTTACAGACTGTGTTTTTACAGCAGGTAGTCCCCCATTGTACATACCCACACATAGGCAGGAGCACAATGAATACTGGAAATAGAAATCTGCACTAACCATTGATCCACCCTGGGGCACCAGGAGAACTAATTTAAAACCATTCCGGCTCTGGGGAACCTCCCTCCTCACACATGTCTCTCTGTAAGTGGTGCAGTGCTAGGATGGCAAGTGTCAGAGTCCTATTGTCTGCATCATTCCTTAGAATAAAGGTGCAGCAGGCTGCACTTAAGCATGAGCGTAAAATCCGTTCCGCTCGCGGATTTTGCGGATTTTCGCCAAATTCGCAATCCGTGAACTCTCGCGAACTTGCCAAAAATCCGTAAATCCGTGCGAAGCGGATTTTTTGCTTGGTCGCACTTGCCAACTAGAATACTATACAATTTTGCTGGAGTAAACACTTGCAAACACGTAGATGCGGCGGGCAGCGACAATCTCGCAATTGCGAGGTTGAAAAATTTACAATTTCGCACAAGAAATCCACCAGCAGGCAGCATAAACCTTGAAAATTATGATTTTTATCAGAATAACTCCTCAGGTGGACATTTGCCTGCACTTTTTTTTTGCAAGGAGTCCATTTTGGGGGGGGGGGTGGGAGGAAGGAAGTGCCCCACAGTCTCCAACTTCCTGTTCCTGTCCAGCAGGCTCCTCCCAGTGCTTTCTTCATGTGCTGGTCACTTTGATTTGGATATTGACCTGGAAGGATTACTTTTTGTGGATGCTGCTGGATATTTGGATTTTTGCAAAACTGAAAGCACTCAGCAGGTGCAAAAGTTCAATCTTATCATTAGTAACCAATCCCTGTGGTGCCTGGAAGGATTACTTTTTGTGGATGCTGCTGGATATTTTGATTTTTGCAAAACTGAAAGCATTCAGCAGGTGCAAAAGCTCAATCTTATCATTAGTAACCATTCCCTGTAGTGCTTCCTGAGGGGCCCCTTCAGAGTTCAGTTGCCTACTTGCAACTAATCTATGACCCTGCTCTGACCCTCACAGCAGGCTCAGAGAATAGCTACAAGTATACAACAAAGGTCCTGTTAAAAAAATTACACTGCAACAGAAAGCAATTACAGATAAGGAAGCAGGTGCCAGCCTGGAAGTTCAAATTCAGTGACACATTAATCAGCCCCTAATTCATTCATGTCAGTTGAGGCAGGGCAGGTGTGCTTTTCCCCCCATAATCTACAGTGATGAACTAGAGGGTGGCATGGGTGAGCCAGAGGGTGGCATGGGTGAGCCAGAGGGTGGCAGTGGTGAAACAGAGGGTGGCAGTGGTGAAACAGAGGGTGCTGTGATGAAAAAGACGTAGAAACAACATGGTCACGACCGTTGCTACCCGACAAGTAAGTTCGCGTTTGCGAACTGGTAAAAAACCCTTGCGAAATGGCAGAAACACTTGCGAACACAAAAAAAAAGCAATCCGCAAAATTCGCGAGAGTTCGCGGATTTTGCGGATTGCGAATCCGTAAATACGCAATTTCGCGGATTGCCCATTCGCAAAATCCGCCCATGCTTAGCTGCACTACCTTGGCACACACCCCTCCCTCCATCGCAGTCATCAAGTCCAAAACATATTGATGCTACATTACCATGAGGTGGATTTTTTGCAGCTCTTCCTTGATTGAATTAAGGCTGAACTCAGTGATAGTCATCATTTTAAACATTTCCCTCCTGGTTATTTGCAACCAGCGAGTATGGCTTTTGTCTGCAGAGTGAGAAATGGGATCTACCCTCCTACTTGTGTGTCTGTTTACAGTCTGAATTATTTGTGAATGCCCTTGAACTGAGCCCAGCCTAAGATAGTCTGCAGTTTGTTTCTCATCAGTCTGGTGCAGTAAAGTTGTTTTCTTCCTCAATGGGCACTGGCACAGCTCCAATAGTTTTTTTCCAGGAATGACCATAGTCAGGGTGTGAATGATGTTTAGGGAAGATAGTTCCCGTCATCAAGGGCTGAGCTGGGTGTAGTCAAACTTGCCGCACTGCCAGTAGAAATCCATCAGCCTGTAGGTGTCCCATTGCATACCTGAAATATGCATGATTGTTCCGCAGTTTTCATTCATGCCCATTGGAAGCATTCCTTTACCTATGAAACAGAAGGAATACAGTGTAAGTTTCCATACAATTAGGGATTGCCCCTTCCCTTCTAGTCAAGGGAACGCACCCACCTCAGTATCCCAGGTTTTATGACAAACACTCTCCCATGTGACTTATTCTCCTTCCTATCCTTGAGCTGGGTGGCCCTGCAAAGGAACTCCATATGAGGGTTCACTTGTTGTTAAAGAAGACTGCCCTAGATATGCTAAGGGCCACCCTTGGACCACAAATAAAGGCGGGCAAATGTGTTTGGGCATGGAGTTGGGGATTTTGCTTTCTCCAAGAATCTCTTCTCTGGATGGTCTCGGGCCAAACAGTATTCACCCCTATGTTGCACTTTCTCTGCATCCTGTTCAGATTGGTTTGGATATCACTAGGTTTGGTGAAAAGGCAAAAATCTGTTGGTTTCATATTGGGTCAGAATCACTACTACCCCGTGGGGTTTTTCCGTGTTGGGTTTGATTTTGGCCCTAATTATGGATAGATGTAAGTGAAGTAGGCATTTTACTTTTTCGGTGACCACCTCTTGGGATAAGTAAAGTCTGTCTGTGCTTACTGTATGCAGTATCAATGAACAGACATAATATGACCTGGCTGTTGTCTGGGAGCCCACTATGGTCATATGCTGATACCATGTGTTGTGCGAAAGTGGGCTGTGAAGTGCACGTGGGATGCTAGTGTTTGGATAAGGAAACAACATTTACAAACCTGTTTAAACCAAGGTGTACTTTTATAAAGGAGTCTTAACCACGCTTTAGCCTTTACCATGCAGGTTTTTACAACCACTATAGGCCCGAATACAACTTTGGCACTCCTGTGCTGGCTTTCTGCCAGTGCGGAAGCACCAAAGCTGCGCAAAGACTGCCAGCCTGATTACGAGATGAACTTGTGCACATGGATGGTCCTTTTGCTAATCCCATGGTGCTGCCCTGAAAAAGGGCACTGCAATGGGAACAGCAAAAATGTTTCAGCACGGCATGGACTGTGAAGTCGATGCCATGCTGGTATCACGGCTGCAAGCACATAACAGGGGGAAACATCCTTTACAACGCAACTTTTACCACGCAGTGCCTTTACGACGCAACTTTTACAACGCAAACCATTACAACGCATTGCGCTGGGGGGCGCTCTAGGATAGGGAAAAGGTTTAATTTACTATACAACACCTTCCCTACTATCCACAGGGACTGGAGTTGGAATAGTAAATTCAACTATTCACTATCCAGCGCCCCAAAGCACTATGCGTTGTAAAGGCATGCGTTGTAAAAACAGGGTTGTAATGTCATACACCACATAACAGGGCACATGTAATATCCTACTGAATACATCACCATGGCGGGGTCATTTGTTTCCCCACGACCAGCCTTTTTGTGGTAAGTTCACTGCCATGAATAGGCTTGCGGTAGAAGAACGTGAAATATGCACAGTGGGACTGCACCAGATTCGCTCATCACATTGTATTGCCGTGCCACTGTCAGGAAACGGCAGGTCCCTGGTGCAGCCGGTGGTCCCCCTCCGGAACAACACAGACATTTTTAATCCGTCAGTCAGAGCATTCACCACTAGTGTGATTACTAGGTGTGGGAAAATAATTTTGCTCCCCTGTCTTAAGTTGAGTTGGCAGGAGCAAGCGAGAAAAAATGCACGCTATATCTCCACCGGTGAGATTTCTCAACGCTGGCAGTCATGTCAGGTCGTGGCCCCTTGAGATGAGAAATCTGTTGCTCACCTTGAGGAAGCTGCCGATCAAGTAGAATATCTTATTGAGTGGGAGAAAGAAGCAGCGCCCTATGGCGTGACGCATAGTGCAGTTCGCAGTGATTTTACAGTGCGGGCCAAACTCCCGGTGCTAAAAATCTGTGTGAGCACTGCGACTTACCACACTCTGCAGCTTGTGGATCTCCCTGGAGCAACGCATAGTTTTTCAGCACTTCACAGTGTTCCCTGGCTCAGAACTCCTCAAATTCTACCCTACTACTTATATGTTTTGACAACTAGTGTCATTACCATGCATTTTTTTACTACCAGTGTAATTAGTACTTATGTGTTTTTCTCATTAGTGTCATTACCTCGAATATGTAAGCAAATGGGTAAGTAAATAGTAAGCATATGTCGTAGGTATTTAGTAAATATTAATTTTATGATTATTCATTATATTTTTTTAATGACAGTAGGTTTTATGGACAGGATGTAAGGGATATAGTGGTATTGGACGGGGAAGTGTATTAACACTCAGGTATTAATTGTAATGTCTTAGTATTAATAGTCATTCATTTTAATTGTTTTAAATTAATGATAATTTAAAATATATAAATATTTTATACAAGTGCAAAATTAGCATTTAGGGATGGATGCCATAGATATAAGGGTATTGGGTAGAGGTGTACTAATACTTAGGTATTATTTTTAATAATGTATCATTAATATGTATTAATTGTAATTGTTTCAAAGTAATGATATATTTAACTATTAAAATATTTAATAATATTTCAAAATTGATTTGGGGATGGTATGTAAGGGATATAGGGATATTGGGTGGAGCAGTGCATACATTTTAATACTTGGCAGGTCATGTAACAGTTCCACTATTTGACAGGAAATCTTGGGGCCTATATGCAAGTTTTGCCATTGTGGGAGTGGGTGGCATGCCACAGCCAAGCTTCCACACCACCAAAAGTCACCACTACCCGCCTGCCTCATCACAAGTATTTTTTTAGTCTGGTGGGCAGACAGCATGGTGGTACCATGGCAGTGCAGTTTAAAGGTTCAAAGTGAGCCTTAAACTGCACTACCGTGGGGCCGCCTGTCACATCCATGCACTGGAAGGAATGCACCTTGTCATGCATTCCTTCCCATGCAGGAACTAGGAGTGCAAATCTAAAGGGGGGCACAACATGTGCCCCCCTCTGCATGCACCCCTGTGCACAGGGGCAAGAGGGCCCTTTTTCTTTCCTCTCCACCAGCAGTCTCATGGAGGAAGAACCTCCATGAGACTGCTGGCAGTGAGGAAGTCATAGTATGCTTGGCGGTGCGTCAGGGCACCACCAAACATTTTGCAGCCTCAAGACTGACAGTGGTGTCTGTAGCATGTGGTGTTAACGTGATCTTTCCTTTTGAGTTGGTTTCATTAGTTTGGGGTGTTTTTCTGAGGTCTCCCATGACCTACTACTTCATTGTCATGAGACGGAGGGGATTAGAGGCTACTCTGTGGCCCCCATTTACCCTTATCCATGCTGTCTTGAGGTGACCCAGGTTGGGCCTAGTGCCTTCTGGATGGTGCATGTAAGGCTTTGAGCATCTGTTAGATGCTATGGCTATTATGTTGGCAAGGGCCGCCTGAAGCTGCAGTGGACATTGGTGATCCCCCCTCTTTCCCAGGTACTACCCTCTCCCTTGGACCATATCCTACTGCCTTTCAATGCATTTGGGTCTACTGTCCCTGGCTTGTGTCTAGCATCTCCTAATGAACTGGTATGCTTTTGTCAATATTTAGAAGGTGTGTGGTACAGTGGTCGGACTTTGAAAGTCCCCAAAAAATACAGCTTTGAAAAAAATGTGGAAAACACGGGGTTTTGTCCAGAAACTTCTGACAAAATCTGCCAGGTGATGAAGATAAACCTTGTCTGCCTCAGCAATTCTGGGAAACCTGGTCACCCTGTTGAACCACCAACTGGCTTGATGCCATGTGGACGACTTGCAGCTAATTTAATCGTTGTAGGGGCACTGTGGAGTTTGAAGGGTTTCACCATCCCAGGCGAACAATGATCCTGGTTCCTGCTACTGAGTACAGCTCCAATTTAGAACTGAAAGTGGGCCTCATTTGGGTGGAAGCTTCTAGCCCTTAGACAATGTTGTTGGAATGCCATGCCATGAAGGAAGCATGGATCCCAGGCCTGATGCCGGAGAATGGGTACCTTTCGACTTGGTGATTGGAACCCATCCTGATTGACTTTGGATACGGGGATCTGGGTATCTGATTTTTAAATACTTTCATTGGGAGCTGCCCTGCCTTCTTGTCAGACTGTCCTCCCCCTGGAGTGTGGTCATCCAGCCCTCCCTGGGGAATTAGCGGCAGAGTAGGTTCTAGGCTCTCAGAAAAGCCTTGATGTTGAACTTTAATGAGAATACCCGGTCGACAGAACACATACAGCAGGCATTGGTCGCAGTACTAATGAACAATATAGGGCCCGATTATGATGCGGTTAGGAAGTCTTCCCGATCTAATCGGTGTGGAAATGGTTTCCGGCTGACTCGGATTGGGAGAGTCCGACCGACCGAGTATGATGCATACGAATGCTTCCAGACACAATTTGGTTAGACTCCCGTTGACTTCTATGGGAGCCTATGTTCCTAACCGCATCGTGATCTGGCCCTTGGTCAGGGAGACACGTTCCGAATCCGATTCAGAAGGAACAAATGCTGTTCAGAGGCTTTGCTACCCGCACCGCAATTGGTCCCAGGTGGGAATGTTTTCCTTAGCGCATCGTAATCGGGCTCTATGTGTGTAAAAAACATAGGGCCCGATTTCTGCCAAAATATAGCACCTGAAAGCAGGTATTTGACAAGCTTCAGAGGTCTGGGTTTTTAAAAACAGCTCTGTCATTTAACCGAGGGTATAAGAACAGCCCTGGATTGTTTTATCCCAGGTTACCGAACATTTACAACAGTTTTACAACCATGCATTGCCCTATGTCGATGGTATTTATTTGACAAACTTGACAAGAGTAGATGGCATACTGCTGCGATTTCCCAAATGGACTACAAATTCAACTTTAAAAAATCAGATATCAGTGTCCTGTTTCTGGGATACAAGCTATGAAGTGAAGGTAAAAGCATTGTGGCACATTACTTAGAGAAATGTGCACTTTTACAACCACCAAACTCATCAAAGAAACTTCAATCCATATTAGGATTCCCACATTTTGGCAGAACATACATTCCAGATTACGCAGAACAGGTTAAACCATTCTTCAACTTGTTTCATCCAGATTTTTCAAGAACACACTGAACCAGTGAACACACACAGATGTTGCGTTCATTACAAGCTGACATACTAGCTTCATGACACTTACACATGTGTCAACACTGCAAACCTGATGGTGCATCAGAATATAACTACATTACATTTAACAAAGGAGACACTGTACCAATCTATACTAATATAATAAAGAGAGAGCACAAACCTTTGAGGCGGGTAATCTCAGGAACCACAGCACCAATCACAACACCCAATACAGCATTGGAAAGGACAGTTGCAGCAGATGGTCATAGGCTATACAGCTGGTCACCATATACATTATAAGGGGGAAAGAACGTTAGGGGAAAAGTAGTCCGTTGTGGGCGTGGGCGTTCTGCTGGAAAGCCATGGGCGTGTGCATAGAGCTATGTGCACGGCATGCTGGGACTGCCATCCCGGTACGAGGGGGAGTTGCATTTACCATTTGGGCGTGTGCATGGGCGTGTGCATAGAGCGATGGGCGCGGCCTGCTGGGACTAAGAGGGGGCGTTGCATTTACCATTGTTATGGGCGTTGGCTGTTGATGCGATGTGGGGCGTCTAATTTCCGTCGGATGGAGCCGAGCCGTCCCAATACGAGTGGGCGTCATCCCAATACAAGTGGGCGTTGCATTTACCATTGCTGTGGGTGTTGCACGTTGATGCGATGTGGGGCGTCTAATTGCCGTCTGCTGAAGCGTTTGCGTCTGCAGCGGACAAAAACGTTCCCATATTGCATTGAGGACACGGCTTCACAGTGGACGCATTCTTCGGCGGGGGCTGAGCCGGGTGATGAGGCAATTCTGAGTCGCGGGGCCTGAGCTAGGTGATGAGGCCATTCAGAGTACGTTTTTAAAAAAACACAAGGCCTGAAACCGATGATGGGGCGATTCAGAGTAAGTTTTAAAAATAAATTGCCTTGCAAATTGAAAGCATTGCAGACATTCTATTTCATCCCCGGACAACGTCAGGACGGGCTGCTAGTTGCATATAAATCACATTTATACCTCAATGCTGAGATGCATTTTGCACCGACAGAAAAGATTCTGATGTTGGTACAGACTGCTGTGGTGAGAGAGAGCATTGGCTTGTTAATTTGGATATTGATGCATTTATAGATAAAAATGAACTATCATCCCTATTAATAAAATCACCCATCTCAAACTTCACATCTACCTCAACACGTCAGTGTGTAGTTAGGCGGGGGTGCTAGGTGGCGCACAGGCATGATGGCCGCATGTCTGAGAGGCTCCTGCAGCCCGAGTAATTTATCTGAATATTATCATGCCCAGGCAGCTCTAATGGTCGCTGGAGGAGCATCGTAAGATATATGACACTGAAATTGCCCTGTGGTGAGATTTCTAGAGCGCTGGGCTGAAGGAACACACCAGTGCACTGCCGGCCAGTTACAGCAGAGCTGCCAGCTCAGCCCTGTGGTTCCCGAGGTGGACATCATACACCACGCAACACCGGGGTTCCCACGAGGCAACCAGGCCGCAATCGGGGTGGATCTGCGCTCTCCAAGACACAGCTTGATAGTGATAGTCTCTTCTATCTCCCGACATCACACCGTACTATCGAATGACTGCAGGGGACACCGGTGATTCGGCCGGGGGAGTGAAAAAACAGAAGCTGTACTAGCCATGCGTACCTGCAAGAGCGTTCTGCTGGGAAACTGTCTGCTGTGTACTTAGACACGCTAGGGCAAGTGTTCTGTCTAAGCACCATGCAGCGGAGTGTGAGACTGGAGAATTTCAGAGGGAGCCCAGTAACCTCAACAAGAGAACCAATAAGGGGGACTTGGGGGGAGTGGCCGACCGCAGGGAGGTCCCCCCCGGGCAGTTTGGGAGGGGCAGGGGGAGAGGGGGGGGCAGGCTTCAAGCCGACCATCTTCTTTTTTTTGGGCTCCCTATTTTTGTAGCCCAAATGGTGCCCAACCATGAATTGGTTGGGCTCTTGCTCCCAGCCACCATTTTAGGTTTGGTGACCTGGTGGCTGGGAGCTTAGTCGTATGGGTTTTTGTAGGAATAGTTGATAGGAGTTTATGGTAGGAATGTAGGTGGGTGTAGCTTTTTGTGGTTACAGAAATTATGGCGCAGGAAGATAACCGCGTCCTAGAGGCCCTCCGGCTCCTAAGTGAGGAAGGCAGGATGGACCTTGTTATCGGGGAGGTGGCATTGCTGGTGCGGCCGGAGCAACTGGCCTCAGCGGGCGTGGCGGCAGCGGTGACCGCCTGTAAAATGCCTAATTGGACACAGATGTCACCGGTGAGTGAGCGGGGCCGCCTGCATGCTAAAAAGGTAGCCCTGGCTTCTATGTTGCAGGTGGGGGGAACCGAAATGTCTGGGGAGGTGGGAGGGCTGGAGCGAGGGGCGGGAGTGCTGCTGCGGGGCTGGGGGGCTTATCCAACGGTGCCATTGATCCACTCCCGGCATCTGGGCTTCTGGAGAGGGCCGTTTCTACCCCTGTGGGGAGGGGGAAACGTGGAGGAATGCGGGGTGGCAAGCGGCGCTTTCCCTCATTGTTCTTTTTATCAGAAGGGAAGGCAGCGGGTGAGGCAGGGTGGGCTCGGGCTCTGTAATTCCCGGGGATATGGGGTCGTTAGGTGTGTGCGGCGGAGAGGCGAGTGGGGCGGGTATTCCCCCCTGTGCACACACAGATACCAGCAGTGTATCGGCCCTTTGAAGGGAAGCCCAGCCAGGGAGGGGTGGGAAGCACAGCAACAACACAAACTGGGACGGGAGCTTGCTGGGACTTTAATAAGGGCCTATGCACAAGGAAATACTGCAAGTTTTGGCATGAGTGTTCAAAGTGTGGAAAGTGCCACCCCCTAGTTAACTGTTGGGGCATCAAACCACAGGGAAACCAGCAATGGCAGCAGTCAGGTAACAGCACCCTGGCCCCTCACAGCAGTTCCAAAGCAATAGGGGGGCAAGGGCGCGCAGGATACTAGACCCAAAGGCTCTTATGCCAGTTAGACTGGCAAAACTAGTGGAGGGCATGCAGGGGTATGGGGACCTGGGGGCAAAACAGATACTGATTGAGGGGTTTCAGTGGGGGTTTAATTTGGGATATCGGAAGCCACGACAGAGACGGTGGGCAGACAATTTGAAATCAGTGGCAGAACACAGGGTGGTAGTGCAAGAGAAACTGAACAAGGAGGTGAGCGAAGGGAGAATGGAAGGCCCCTTCGATGATTGGCCAACAGAGAACCTGATCATATCACTGATCGGAGTTGTTCCCGAGGAGGCGGCCTCAGTTTCATATTCCTCAGTAGACGTGGCCATGTCACTAGTTGTGACCGCGGGCACGACTGCAGAGATGGTAAACTGTGACATAAAATCGTCTTTTTGGTTGCTTCCAGTTCATCCGGATGATTGAGCTCTTCTGGGTATCCATTTCGGGAACAAATGGTATGTGGACAAAGCTTTAGCGATGGGTTGTTCTATGTCATGTGCTTTTTTTTTTACGTTTTAGCACCTTTTTGCAGTGGTACTTCACACGACACACAGGTCACACATTGGTGATGACCTACTTGGATGATGGGTGACCTGGGGGTGCCATTGACACCTGAAAAGACAATGAGTCCTTGTACGAGTATATCCTTCTTAGAGATTGAGATTGATTCTGTGGCAATGCGGGCTTGCTTGCTGGATGACAAGAAGGTGAAAATTTTGCAATTGTTGGAGGGAATGATGTCCAAGCAGAAGGTGACAGTGAAGGACATACAGGTGCTCCTCGGTCATCTTAACTACGCATGCAGGGTGGTCAGAGCAGGGAGGACGTTTAGCAGGCGGTTGGGGAGGGACTTGGCAGGACAGTATTTACCTCACCACCATGTTCGCCTATCGGCAGGGGTGAAGGAGAATTTGCGCATGTGCACAGTGTTTCTCCAGTCTTTTAATGGTGTGCCATTGGCTAGGGAGGAGGACGTCCAGTGGGATGTACAGATATTTTCTGATGCAGCAGGCGGTGAATGATTTGGCGTCTATTGCCTGGACAGGTCGTGCGCTGAGCAGTGTCCACAGCAGTGGAAGGATGGTGGGAATGAGCTGTTCCCGTTACTGGTAGCATTGACACTGTGGGGCGAGGAGTTGAGACACAAAAAAGTGTTGTTTCGGGTGGACAACATGGCGGTGGTGGAGGTCATTAACAGACAGTCTGCAAGAGATGTGCAAATTCTGAAGATGCTGCGGGTTTTTGTGCTTGGCTGCCTCAGACATGACATTGCTTTCAGGGTGTTGCATACGCCAGGTGTACACAATGACATAGCAGATGCTTTGTCTCGTCCACAACGGGGGAGATTCCATGGGCTGGCCAAGGAGATAGACAGGACACCAACCCCGAGAGTACAGCACGTAGCCCCTTTTCCTGGCAGAAGCTAGCAAAAATACTGGAAGCGTTACTGGCAATCTGCAGGGATGATTTTGAGACCTGTTTATTCTCAACCCTTATGGTGTGGATGTTCTTTGGGGCATTCAGAGCGTCAGAGCTGTTGGGCAACAAGGTCAAAAACGGTGTGCGGTGGGAGGATGTGTCCATCGGGGATGTAGGAATACATATTTGGTTGACCAGTTCCAAAATGGACCAGAGGGGTTTAGGAAAAGGGGATAGGTAGGAAGAAGCGGTGCCAGCCACGACGTGTCCCCTTGAGTGGGCATGGCGCTGGTGAGCTTTGTCAAAAGGCTTGGGGCAAGAGGCGGTTTTCAAGCACGCTAATGGGAAGAGGGTAACAGATTACCAGCTGCGCATGGTGTTGCGGAAGGCTTTGGGTAGCACTGGGGTGGAAGGGGCGGAATATGGGACACATTCCTTCAGGATTGGGGCTGCAACGGAAGCCCATAACAGGGGCTGGTCGCGGGGGGATATAATACGGCTGGGGCGCTGGTCTTCAGACTGTTATCATCGCTACGTATGGCAGAATGCGGAGGAGGCTCATGTGTCATCCTCTTCGGTTTGAATCTCACACATTTTTCTTGTTATAGGTTCGGTGGCTGGGCTCCAAGCAAGGGAATTGATCATTTGGATTGTGGGCCATTCTTTTATAAAGTGGGCACAGGTCCAGGCATGCCGGTGCTTTATTGGTGCAATGTTGGGCTTTAATGACCGTCTGTTTAACATTGTTTGGAAAGGTAAAGGTGGAATGCGGTGGAAAGAATTGTTACCGTGCCTTAATAAATGGATCCTGCAGGGGCGTTGCCCAGATGTTTGCTGATTCACCTGGGGGAGAACGAATTGTGGGAGGTAAAGGGTGTGGTATTGATGAGGGCCATGAAGGAGGACTTGTCGATTTTAATGCATCAATGGGCTGGGTGCCACGTTTTCTGGACAGAGTTGGTTCCATGCAGGGTATGGTGGGTAGCTTTGAACCCGAGTGCCGTGGACAGGGCATGAAGGAAGGTGAATTCGGAAATGTCTTGGTTTTGTTGTCATCTGGATTTCGGAAGAGTTACTCATAAGGAGCTGCGTTTTGAGGCGTTGGAATTTTTCGGAGGTGATGGGGTACATTTATCAAGGCTTGGCATGGACTTCTACTTACTGGAGATTAGGGAGGTGTTGGCAAGATGTTTGAAAGTTCAGGCGCATTCTGATTAGAAGGTAAGCTGTTGGCCTAGTTGAAGACGAGTTGCTGCGGGTTGGATTGCGTGGGCACACCACCTGCATCACATATGTACACACAGCACTGCTTTTCAGTGAGAGGGATACGCCTGTGGGGTATGCTCTGCTGGCCTCGCATTATCCATAGCTGTGCTATTCTGCTGACTAGTGGAGCCTCTTAGAATCCCAGCAAAGAGCAAAGTGGCTCAGCCGCTACACATACTTAGCGGAGAGTAGAGCTCCTCCTCACACTGCTCATTTTGATCTAATCCTCTGGTCTTACGGACAGCAGCAGGAGTCATGAAGAAGAGGGGTCCATGCTGCATAATGGGGAAAGCTGACATAAAACAGACACAGCTAAATTTTGAAGCAGGTAAGAATGCCCGATCTTAACAAGAAGACCCTGAACAAGCAAGTGGCGACGGAGGGACAGGCATGGCGTTTGGGCAGGAAGAAGATAGGAAAAAACTACTAATTGCTGTGAGGCAGTGCCTTTCCTCTATAGAGAGCAAGATGGAAACTATGAACACTCGTATGGATGCAATTGTGCATAAGATAGACCAGCATGACGAATGCATTAAAGAAACCGAACAATGCATCTCTGACGCAGAGGATAGCACAGCCGGGCTGCAGAAGCAGGTAACACAGATGGACAAACTTCTTGGGGTGATCGCAGCCAAGAATGAGGACCTTAGGCATGCAGTCGACACAACAACATTTGTGTCATAGGTATTCTAGAATTTTTTTTTTTTAAAGTCTTTTTAAGTAAAACAAGGGAACCCAGTGGATACCTTTGGACCATGGGCAATCAGTTATTTAATAAACAAAGGTCCTAAGGATAGTTCAGCAATAAACACAAGATCATTTATAGACCGAAATCAGTGCTATAATCAGTTTTCTTCACCCAGCCGGGTGAAGGAATTTTAATAATCAAGGAGATATCAATTGACCTAGGAGGGGTCACAAATATACATTTGAATAGGGCACAATCCTGTACCTAACCCAAAATGAAAAAAACAGCAATAAGAAAGATAGAAAGAAATGAAGAGAAAGTTTTAACAGGCAAAGAACATTGGAGCCAACTCCTCATCAAACCATGTAACTATTCTTTGCTGTTATGAGACCAGTTCAGAGCGCACCCACCCTTGTGAGGACCTCCTCGTGGCACAAACGAAATCGTCGGTGCGGGTGTATAAGTGCCAAGGCCAAGTGTCCATCTTTAAAGGTCTTGTGCCCTGATAGACCTGGTATAAACAACCCGTATGATGACATGTCGAGCCGGTTTAGTGTCAAGTTATATACAGTGAAAAGTGGATAATACCACGTGAGTGCTGCGAGCAGGTGCAAAATGGTGATGCTTTTCCTGTCAAGTCCACATAGCGGAGGAACTTTCTACAGATAAATACCTACATGGGACCTCATTCTACTGTACCGGGCACCCCTTCCCCCTTTGGCTAAAATACTCCAGCTGTCTGCCCAGTAAATCGGAGGGTTAGGAGCAAGTCGTGCAAAGCCTATGATGCCCCCACACGGGAGATCCCCCCTCTGTTTTTGTTTATATTGCGAGATGTTGTTCTCATTTTGCTGGGGGAATTGGGTAGGGGAGGGCTTGTGTTTACTGGCATGTTTGGGATGCTTCAGTGTGGTGGGTTTATTAACAATGATGACAACATACGACAAGGTGGGACACACAGGTATTATATTGCATGTACTACATTATACCTTAGAGCTAGATCACATGCCGCTTCATATGTTGCGCAAACACTATACCTATGACAGGCTCTAACTCCAATTTAAGAGTTCACCTATTGACGTGGACATTTAGGGGACTACGGGATCCACGTAGGCGTAGATAAATCCTGGCTTACTTGGATTGCCACCAGATCCAAATTGTAATGTTGAGGAGACACACTTGGATCCGCAATATCCCCCCTCCTTTGCTTCCAAGTGGGCGGTTCATGGAGTTTTCTCCTCCTACTCCTCATATTCTAGATTACAACAATACTGGTTAAGAAGAATAGGCCGTTCTCCCAGGGTGGTCTGGCCATAGATCAAGAAGGGCAATATTGCATAATGCTGGGACGGTTGTGTTCAGAGTCCATTACCCTAGTCTGTTGCTATGGGCCGAACGTTGATGATCCTGTTTTCTTCAGCACACTCTATGGTAAGATCCTTAGTTCTAATATTGAGCCGGAGAGGTATCGATCAAACCCTGCTCCTCACCACTATAAGCACACATACAAACTGCTCCATGACATGGTGTCAGAAAATGGGCTCATTGACTCATGAAGGCACATCCACCCACATACGGCGGAGGGCACACATTGGACTGCGATGCATGTGTCCTGGGCTAGACTGGTTTCTAAAGGCCTGGGCCCACTGGTAACATCGGTGGAGCACCTGGCACGCACCTATTCTGACCACTCACCTGTTTACACTGTCTTGACATTTTTTGAACTAGGAGGGAATTCCATAACCTGGAGACTAATGCCTAGCATATTACTAGACGAGGTATTCCGAAGCGAATTAGGACAGGAGAAAGAAGACTTCATCCAATGCAACCTTGGGTCAGTCGACAGTGTGGCAACTGTCTGGCAGGCTTTTAAGGTCACAGATAGCGGCCTCTGCATATCTAAGGGTTCAGGAGTCCTTCGTGATATGCGTATATGTAATCATAAAACTTTGACTAAGAAAGAGAAAAGCAACAAATGTCGATAGAAGGGAGAAGAGAAAGGAAAAGAAAGGATTCCTGGAATCTGCCGGCAGCCACAGACTTCCTTCCACCTGGTATTCCCCCAAGTCATCGAGAACAAAATGATTCCTCATTTGTATGGGCAGGCCTAGTGCGTGGACAGTAAATGGGCAAAAATGCGACCTGAACATATTACTTTTTCCACAGAAAACAGACCATTTTTTGGCAAAGTGAGTAGCTGTGGATTTTGGGTCCTAGCTCAGCCAGCAACCAGAGGAGTCCTGGTGTGTGTAGCTTGTGTGGCTCCCAACAGCTAATTTCCCCCAGAAATCTTTGCAAACCTCAAACTTTGACTAAAAACACGTGTGCCTCAAGCACTCCTACAAAGCTCTCCATACGCCGGACCCCAGAGATCTCTGCTTCACCCAACTGGCCCTGGCCACCATCCCACATATGCACAAGACCTTGGCTGGAGGAAGATCCTCCTCCAACCTCGCTGAGAAGACCTGGAACTTCCTGCCTCTACATCTCATGCACTCACCATCACTGCCTCAGTTCAGGAAGGATCTCAAGACCTGGCTATTCGTATGAACTGCAGATCCCCCCCAACACAGTACTTTGAGACCCTTACTGGTAAGTGGTCACACTTTGAAAGCAACCTGATTGAGTGATTGACATTTTTCACACATTTCTGTGAGGAAATCGTCTTGAATATGCAGGGAGCTACAAGTTTCCTAACAGCCAGCATTCCCCCAAGTATCCCAATAAATGTGGTACGTCACTTGTGTGGGTAGGCCTAGTGCCTGTGATAAGTAGCATTCCAAAACGTAACCTGGACACATCACATTTTTCCACAGAAAACAGACTCTTTTTTTGCAGTCTGGATAGAAATGAATAATGTGGCATAACTGAGGCACCACCTAGGGAAACCTAGCAAACCTATAGATTTTTAAAACTAGATAATACGGGGAGTGCATGGGTGTGTGGCTTGCATGGCCATCGCCATGGAATTTTACCAAGAACACTTTGTAAACCTCAAACTTTGATTAAAAAACACACATTTTGCTGACATTTCTGTGAGGAAAAGTTTTTGAATCTATGGGGAGCCACACATTTCATACCATCCGGTACTCCCCCAAATCTCCCGATGAGAATGCTATCTTACTTCTGTGGGTAGGCCTAGTGCCCGAATGCACCCTTTTATTTTTTTGCAATGTGGGTAGTTTTGAATTTTGGGCCCTAGCTCAGGTGACACCTTGGTAAACATAGCAAACCTGAACATTTTTTAAAACTAGACAACTAAAGGAGGCATGAACAACCTCAGTCTCACCCAAATTGTCACCAACCCCATGCCAATGCCGAACACATGCTCAAACCCATTTTCATAGCCACCAACTGAATCACAAACAGCCATGTCACCGAGCTCACCTAGGTTGACCACTCAATAATCCACTTCATCATCACAGCAGCCCCCATCAGCACCACCAAGCTGCACTGCACCACACACAGGGGCTGGAACAAAATATCCAAAAGCTCAAGGCCTCCCATCCTGACACCACTAGCAATCTCAAAGAGGCTGTCAAGAACATCAACACCTGGATCACCAACTGCTCCAACAGAATCACCCCCATCAAGCCCACTAAACGCTGGAGACCGACCAAAACATGCCAGTTTCCACACAGCAAAACTGTGAACCACAAAATGCATTTGCAACCAACTAGAAAGGAAGTGACGCACTAGCAAGGAGGTAAATGACCGTGCCACTCTCAAGACTAAACCTGGGCACTGAAATTCACTCCGCTTGCTAAGTTTGCATAGTTTTCCACACTCTGTTCTGCAGAGCTCGCAGAGTTCGGAAAATATCTGCCCTGCATAGGAGAGTGATTTTTTTTCCTCCAACATCAAGTTGGCAACACGCACGAGGAAAATCCACCTCTCTGCGACATTTTTCCTCATTTGTGCTTGTCAACATCAAGTTGGCAAGCGCAAGCGAGGGAAATCAACCTCCCGGTGAGATTTCTCAACGCGGGCAGTCACAATTCTCAATGCGAGTGGCCATGTGTGCTCGCGGCAGCTCGCATTGAGAAACCATCCATTTGCATTGAGACAGAGGCTACTCAAGCGGCAGAAAGGAAGCAGCGTCTGCTTGCACTGTGCATGGTGCCGTTCGTGATAATTTCACAGCGCGGACAAACACCCTGCAGTGAAAATTACAGGGAACAGCATTTTCAAACGCTCTCCACCGGTTGTGGAGCACCGTGTAGCATGTTGAGTTTTTTCTGTACTTTGCGGAATTCCACATAGGGGAACTACGCAAACTACGCATAGGCTTACTCAAGACATTGCTCAACCACAACCATCAATTCCTAAAAGAGACAAAAGAAATTGCTCTGGCTGGCCGCCTCGAGGCCAGCTCTAACCACACCAAAGAATTCTTCAGCATCATCAAGGAGTTCTCCAACCCCTCATCATCGGGTGAAAACATCATCACTCCTTCCCTATATCTCTGCGACACTCTGGTGGACTTCTTCCACAAAAAGATCCTCACCATCTAAAAACATGTTGACCCCCAACCTTCTGCCACCAGCATCCTCAGCTTCTTCAGCCCCACTGACGCTGACTCCAAACACCGGATTGCCACATGGGACAAGCTGACCGCACACAGCCCCAAAGCCCTCATGCACTCTGTCCACACAGGAGCACATATAGACCCCTGCCCCCTCCACATGTTCAACCTCGGAAACCAGACTATCAGCAATAAGCTCACCACCATCTTTAACACGTACATCCCATCAGCCAACTTAAAAAAAATGGCAACATGCTGAAGTCAAACCTCTCCTCAAGAAACCATAGCCAGACCCAAATGAGCACAAAACCTACAGGCCCATCTTGCTGCTCCCTTTTCTTGCCAAGGTCCTCAAAAAGGACATTAAGTGCCAACTCACGCACTACGTGGAGAACATCTATCTTTTGCACCCATCACAATTTGTATTTAGATCAAACCACAGCATGGAAACCGGCATAATTTCATTCACCAACAACCTCACTACTTTCTTAGACACGGAGAAACATTCACCATGATCCTCCTCGACCTCTCAGCAGCTATCAACCCCATGTCCCACCACATCCTGATCAAGAGGCTCCAACAATTTGGGAGCCAATTGGAAGCCCTCAAATGAATCACATCCTTCCTCACCATAAAAACCCAGAGAGTCCTCCTTCCATCTTCCACCTCAGATCATCTGCGTTGTCCCCCAAGGGTCAGCCCTCAGCCCCACCCTATTCAACACCTACATGACCCCCCTGGCCAACATCGTCAGGACCGATACAGAACTCATTGGCCAGACTCCTCCTCGACCTCCCCATGAAGCCCCCATCACCCCACACCTCAGCAAACTCCAGTGAATCATCATCGACAAGAAGTGACAATTCAAGATACTAACCCACACATACAAAGCCTTGCACAATCAAGGACGAGCATACATCAATAATTGCCTGAGCTTCCACCAACCCTCCAGATACCTGTTCTCCGCCTTCCTCTCCCTTGCCTTTCCTAAAACAAGAGTGGTGGACGCTCATTTACTACCTGATCACGAAGACCTTGAACATACTCTCCCTCCATCTCTGGATGTTACCCTCCCTGCAGGAATTCAGGAAGGAACTCAAGACCTGGTTGTGCAATTGTTTCCAGCAGAGGAGCAGAAACCCCCAGCACCTTGATACCCTCACAAGTGATTAGCAGCACTATAGAATTCCTGTTTGAATGACTGATTAATGTTCCGGCATTTCCAACTCAGTAAATTCCCCAATACTTTCGTATGGTACAATATAACGTAAGTAGGAACACACACGGCTGTCTGAGATGGGCACTGGGGACAGTAAAATCAACTCTCCAGCCTCGTTCCTTGCTTAGAGCGGGCTCTGCAATGATGACATGGTCGACTCTTTTTACCTGTTTCAGGAATGCGGCCATCAAAGTGTTAATCCTAGAGCCTTGCCACTTCATGTAGAGCATGTGAAGTAGAGGCTGCTTCTTCTGTAGCAGTAAGACTTTTCATGATGGTCAACTGAAAGTCAAGGAAAGACATGATTCTTCCTGTGGTGGTCTGAAGATGAGCAACATATGTATTGTATGGTGCCATCTGGATCAGGTGGGTAAATAGCTTCTTATACCAAGTGTATGGTAAGGTTCTTCGCATTGTCTGACAGAAGAGCATTGTCATTCTTATCCGCTCCTCCCATGTACTTGTTGTAATCAAGGATAGAGGTGGGATTCTGAACTTTGACCATCTGACCCCAAAAGGGGACTGGCAAAGGGGAAGGTTCTCTCAACATGAATTTCAGTGAGCATGTACACATTACGCCTATTAAAGAACTTGATTGCGAGCAGTTTGTTTTAAATGCAACGCTTGTGCTCTGGGATTTTTGTAGCTTTTTACGAACAAACTCCTGTGGGAATCCTTTGCAATGAGAAAGAACTGTACTGCATGTCACAATGCCATCTTTGTTCAGCTCACTGAACAGCTCTACTCCTATATCGAAGTTGTCCACATAAAGTATATATCTTTGTGAAGGATAGGCTGGGCAAGCTCCTATACAACTTAAACATGACTCATAGAATGGTAGGGCAACCTATGGGGTGTAAAGTAGAGCTCTACCCTGTATAGACTCAGTCTGTATGCATAGCAAATAGAGCTCTCACACAGCATGCACACCATGATGTTATAGCTAGCTCACAATGTACTGCCTAAACAGCAGCTGCTCTTTGTACAGGATTAAGGGCTCATTCATGTCTGTATTATTCCCAGGAGTATAAATCTCTGGAAACCTGGCAGACAAATGTTCCAGGACAGGTCAAATTTTGAACAACCTGTTATGATCTGGATGGCCTCCGGGCAGTGTTGCAAAATTATCATTGCAATGCAGCATATGCTGCAATAGGAAAAACTGATCTCTGTTCATGTACGTTGAGAAGGTGGGTGTTACCCATACAGTGGAGGTAGATCAGTAGGACTGCAAGGTTGGTTTGTGCAATAATCCCATTTTGAGATTAACCCCCAAAAATATCTACAACTCCTTCCCTAGAATGAGGTACTAGAGTGCCTCCATGCTCCCTCAAAATTGTCCTGCATGCAAATTTGTTTTGTTGCACAATTTACTCAAGGTAGTAAGCATCCACAAAGAGATGGAAGTAGTCAATCAGCAAAAAATTGCCTGTATCAACTTTGCCCCAGGCATTACAAATGCACAGCCGAATCTGGGACTGAACTAAATTGGGGGGCTGCCAAGAGAGCCCTCAGTCTGTGCCTGCCACCACATGAATCCACTCTCTGGTTTGGTCTAACCTACATGGTCGCTCCACCACATACACTGTGCTAGCGGAGGGACTGCACAACTTCCATCATCAGTCCCTTATAATCATTGGAAGACGAGATGCTGGATGGAGCTCTACCAACTGAAAAAACACTTCCAGCTTCTGCTTAATTTTCCTCTCTCTCAGATCCTCTCTCAGTATTTGAGGAAGTATCAGTATATGATCCTGTCTAGAGCTATCCTCAATGCCATCTATGCTGACTGGGTAAAATCCTCCTTCTAAAACACTATCCTATATTGATGGCAAAAGTATTATTCAAAATCAGTCGGTGGATGTGTGTTTGGGTGAACAGAAAATTACTTATCTAGTTCCCTGAATCTGCAGGTTCTGCAAAACACTAGAAAAAGAAAGAAAAACACAATATTAATTCATCTTGTCAAATATCCAATGCCACACCATATTTTCATCATGGCTTCAGCAAACCTACCATGGTAGTAAGGAGCTGATGGAGCTGTGTCAGTATACAACTAATTTCCTAAAGCATAAAATCTACCTTTGATCTCAAGAAGCAGAGTCACATAGTCACCCCTACAACTTTGTGTGCAGGTGTGCTTGATGTGAAAACACATAGAGCTAACATCAGGGTTTCTGGAAATATGCAGCAGGGAAACACCTAAATATGCAACAGAGTTGACTCAATTATTTAGCAAGAAAAGACAAATTGTGCAGCATGATGCAGCACTGTTTTTATAGTACTACTTTATTATGTTGTGATTTCAAGATGTGACAATACTGCCAAATTCATGCAGAGCGCAGGGTTTCCTAAAAACTCTGCCAAGTGATGCAGAGCGAAGTTTTTCTTTCGTGCTGCTTGCCAACGTTAAGTTAGTTAGCACTCACAAGAAAAAATCATGCTCAAACCTCTTCCTGGTGAGAATTCTCAATGCGGGCGGTCGCAGCAGGTCACAACCGCTTGTGTTGAGAAAACTGCCACTCGCTTTGAGGAAGCAGACTAGGAGCACAGTGTACAGCTAAATGTGTGAAGGGCAGACAGTTCTCTTGCACAAATGCACCAGCAGTTCATCCACAAGAATAAAGCCTTGTGGTAACATGTGTAAAAGCGGCAAGATGACTGCCAAGCATATACTAACTAATGTTAACTTAGCAATGTCTGCAGTTAATTCCATGTCCTCACTACAGTATGCACCAAGTGTAGCTGTCACCTTAGCTCATACTTGGGTTGAAGTCAGGCAGCAAAGCACAAAGAGTCACGTCAAGTCAAGTTAAGGATTCTTTATTCGATGGTTAAAAATCACCATAAAAGCACATGCATATATACATAATTTAAAAATTCATTAAATCATTTCAAATCCTGATTATGATAATAACTATTAACATGATAAAAAAGGGAAGAAAATATGACATATTTAAAAGCAATAACAATTTCCAAACATTATTCTTCTCCTCTGGTTACCCTTAATCTGACCGCCACTTTAATAAAATTCATTATACAACACAGTGTCAGTGGATCAGATGCTTTTTGTAGATAGATTAGTGCCTCATTAGCATGTTCAAAGTTGGCCTGTTTTAAGATTCCCACAAGGAATCTACGCCTAGGCATGGTAAAAAAGGGGCAAAGTAATACGAAGTGAAGGGAATCCTGCGGAGACCTGTTGTCGCAGCCGCAGGATCCCTTCTGCTCAATGGTTGATGAGAACCCTGCTGGTGATGCCAATACATATGGGAGTAGATTTAATCTAAAACGGCACATCAAGAATCTGTCCTGGGCATTATGCATGAGGTACAAATATGGCTCCTTTCCCTCTACGCTCTTGACCAAATTATGAGCCCTCACAGTCTTTTTAAGCCCCTCCACCTCAGCTCTCTGTTGCAGTTTTTGCGCTAAAAAGGCTTTCTTTACTTGCGTCTTGTGCTGAGCTTCAACTGCTGCAGGATTAGTGAAAAGGTTCATATGGCCTAGGGCCTCTAAAGTACTTTTTACATAATTGAGCCAAGGTATTCTCATGCATTTATCCCTTCCTAAGCAATCATTTAGGATATCTCTGCTTAGAGCCGCATCAGGATTGACCCAGATTTTTAACCAGGCCATAATTGGCCTTAATTTTACCAGATCTTCTAGGTGGGGCCTCCCTAGTTCCCTATGTACAATAAAACCCGCGGTGCTTGGGGGGACCCTCAGGATGGTTCTTAGATATTTATTCTCCTCCCTTTGGATTTTTGCGGTGTTAACAAAGCCCCATACCTCAGCCCCATAGATTACTTTAGAGCAACATATGGAGCTGTATAGGTTCATCACCTGTTCAGGGCTCCATCTACCAAGCCTCCTCCCATAGCTTGCTATCGCCCCGTTGGTGGCAATCATTTTACCACAACGCTCCTCAACTAAAGATTTAAATTGTAAAGCGCCATCAAAAGTTACTCCTAGGTACGGGAATGTTTTAACCTCCTCAATTGTGTGGTTTTCAATCTTATACGTGAATTTAGTGCAGGGTTTATTGCCGGCCAGAAGCACGTATGATTTGCCCAAATTAACAAAGAGGTCTAGGGAGCCCATAAATTTAACAAATCCATCAATCAGAATTTGTAAACTCCTAGGTGTGCGAGCAAGCAGGACCGCGTCATCTGCATAAAGCAGAACAGGGATTTGACGCGACCCTACCCTTGGGCAATCTATTTTTAAATTTAACAAAGACTGCTCCAAATTGTTTATATAGAGGGAAAACAAAAAAGGGGCAAGGATACAACCTTGCCGAACCCCACTTTTACAGGGAGATTGGTCGGTCAGCCCCCCTCCCTGTTAAAGCGAACCTTAGCCGAAGTGTCACTGTGAAGTTCCCTTAAGATATTGATTAGGCCGCCCTCTATCCCCATGAGGGACATCATGACCCAGAGTTTCTCCCTATTGACGTGATCGAATGCTGCCGCCAAATCCATGAACCCCATATAGATGGATTCATTGCTTGCCAAGGTGTATTTGGCTGTCAGCATATAGAGGTTCAGGCATTGATCACTGGTGGACCTCCCCGTCCTAAATCCGTATTGAGCGTCCGAGAAGATGGTATTTTCTTCGGACCACTCGGACAGTCTGTTAAGGATCGCCCTTCCCAGGAGTTTGGCAGATACATCGATCAAGGAGATTGGTCGGTAGCACTTTGGTTCATCCCTGTTGCCCTTCTTGAAGATGGGGACAATTATGGCCTTAGACCAAGATGATGAAAAGCCACAAATGATGGCTGTATTTATGACCCTGGTCATTATGGGAGCCCAAAGTTCTACACAGCTTAGGAACAAGTCAGGGGGGATTCCGTCGGGGCCGGGGGCTTTGTTTTTTGTCAATCCCTCTATTCCAGCCGTGATCTCCTTGTTGGTAAATACTACTGTGGAGTCCTGATATAAGATCTTGTGGTGCTCTTCTGTATTTCCAGGTTCATAATTGTACAATCCCCTGTAATGAGAGACCCACTGTTCGGGAAGGATATTATGCCCTATCTCCGGGATGTTATTTTCCTGGAAAGTGGGTTGATTAATAATTCTCCAGAAACCTGACATATCCCTTTTTTCCCCTGCTTCTCTCAGATCTGCCCACGCTTCTCCCTGCAGGGCAAATTTCCTCCTCTTGATTTCCCTTTTATATTTCTTCCTGCACTCCATGATTTGTTGGGCATCCCTAGGTTTATTTTTAAGGTTGTTTTTAAGCTCCCTCAGAGCCTTTGAGCAGTCTCTGTCGAACCATCGTGGGTTACAATGGATCTTTGTGGGCGCGCTGGTTTTTAATAACCCATCTATAAGATCAGCAATCTGGCCGAATGCATCGAGTATCCTTGGGCCTTGAATGTCCATATCTAGGCAATCATCAATGGCGGATTTGCCAGAGTCCATCAGAGATTTATAGAAAGTTTCCCCGTTTATCTTGGACCACTTTAATCTCCTGCCCTGGTCTGTTACTTTCTCCATGATTATGCCTTGATGTCTATTGTTTGAGCCCACCTGATGCATCAACCCCAAAACAAGGGGATTGTGATCACTAAAACTGCTCCATTCAATCCCTACACTAATAATTCTCCTTAATAGGGATCTAGAGACCAAAATATAATCGATAATAGATGAGCATCCTCTGCCCTTAAATGTAGGTGGTAGGCTTCCATCCCCCTGCACATCCACCATATTTATGGTGTGCTCTAAATCGTAATTGAGCCGAAGCTTGCTAAAAGCTAACCCATCCGGCGTGTGGGAGAAATGCGGCCCTTTCTTTACAGGACAGTGGGACCAATCTACATCAATTGGGGCCAGTGCTGGGCATAAATGACAGTTAAAGTCTCCCATGACCAACAAAGCTTGTGCCTGTCCCTTTTTCTGATCCAAAATTTCCTGTCCCAGTCTATCTTCCAATTCACCTATAAATGTGGTATGATCTCCCACATCCCCATTGTTATAGATGTTGAAAACAGTGAATCTTAGCCCCTTCCCGGTGAACCGTGCAGCTTGTATAACATGGGAGTTCCAGTCTGGGGTAGTCCAGCTCCCCTGCAGATTTAAATCTACATAGATGGATAAACCTCCCATGGCTCTCCCTGATCTGGTTTTCTTCGCTGGGACAAAAAAGCATTTATAACCCTGCATATGGAACATATTGTTATCAAGAGCCCATGTCTCCTGTAGACTGATTACATGAAATTTACTAATGTAATCACGCCATTCTTTGTTGTTAAATTTGGCTGCCAATCCTGCTATATTCCAGGAAATAATATTCAGCGCCTCGTTGACCTGCTCTAATTCGCCATGCAACACAGATTGTTCCGCCGACTCCTCCCCTCCCATTTCTAACACATGACTTCCCCCTGTTGGTTCAATGGCTATAGTCGTAAATTCGTCTGCCATCGCACCCCTGTCCCTATAGGGTGAAGTTAATCGTGCTTGGGTGCTTTGCTGCTCCACTTCATAATTTAAAGCCCCTAGTTCTACCTCTCCTGCAGGCACAGTTCCCGTTGTGTTAACAAAACTGCCCGTGTGTCAATCTACCCCCTCAAGTCCACTCAACCCACTAAATCTATTAAAGCAGTGGAAGGGTACCTCCAGACGATGTGGTGGTGGTCGCATATTGAAGTCATGGTGTCTACCCTTCCGAGTGACCCTTGTCCAGTTGTCATAAGATTGGTTAGGGTTTATAGGTATAGGATGGGAAAAAGAAAGACACATGAAGGGTTTGAATTGTTGATTCCACTGATCTGTTCCTCCCTTGACAAATATGCAGAACAGTTCCAGTGTCTCTAAAATTCACCAATATACAATCCCCTATTATGGATTTATTTGTATTGCCCACCCAGGGCACCCTTCTCACCATAATGATTTTGTTGTTCAAATGTACCGGGAGGGGTCTGTTCACATTCAACCACTTGATTACCTTACTTTTTAAAGAGCAAAAGTTCTCAGTTTCGCCAGATTCAAGTGGGGGAACACCAGCCAAAACTACCGTGAAATCATTTGCCTCTGGGGGGAGATTGGGCCTGCGTGGCCTAGGAGGAGGCTTCATTAGGGTTGGGGGGACTGTGCTATCAAGAGTTTGTGTAGAGAGAGCTGGGCCTGCAGGCAAAGGGGGCCTGTTGGAGTTAGGAGGATGAACTGGACCTAAGTTAGTCATGGGAGGTTGTTATGGGGCGGCGACCGTGTTAGCCTGGATAGGGGCTGAGCTACCTGCCCCATTAGGTGGCTTCTGGGGGACCATGAGGAGGGCAGTAGCCTTTGGGGATCTGCCTTGAGTGCCGGACGTTGTTTTCATGCTACTAAGTGTAGCCTCCAAAATGGTAAGTCTAATCTCGACCTTTTTAATACTTTCGCTAATTGGAAGTAACAGGGACCTGAGGAGGAATTCTAGATTTCCAAATGGAGCAAGAGAGAGAGGGGCGTTGGTAACATTATTTTCCATGGTCTCTGTCAAGACAGTGACAGCGGCGGCCATTTCAAGGGGCGCTAAATGTACCTCCTTCACTGTCCTCTCAGTCGATGGGAAAGATTTTGTTGATTTCCCAAACTCTGAGTGGGGAAGTTTTATTTTAGTTTTGCCCTGGCCACCCCTCGACTTCTTCCTGCGTTTGTTCGGTGGAGGCCCATATACCCCTTGCGCAGAAGTTAGCTTAGGTTTAGCTTTCCTGGCTTTAATAGCCGGTGGAGGCTGGGAAATTAGATCAATAGTCTCTCTAATCGGGCTGTTAACGGGAGTTAAAATGATAGTTGGGTCCGCTAGATTATTGGCACAGTCCCTCAGCAGTAGGGGAACATCATCCATTGGGGAGGGCTCCTCGCTGGTTGATATATAGTTTTCACCGAGGGGTCTAGTTTTCATATTTTCTATGGAGCGTCTACGCTCCACCCTGAGCTTAGTCAGGGTACTTTCCTTATCCCCTTCTCCCACCGCCCGAGGGAAGTAGTTTTCCAGGGTTCTATTTTTTGCCCCTCCCAGCTTTATAGGCGTACCCTCCCTAGCTGGCGAAGGCATTATTAATCTTAGTGGGTGCAGGGCTGGGGGAACCGTAAGTAAAATGTAAACCAGTGTACAAAAGCAAGCTAAAGGGGGTGGGCCCAGCCCGGCCTAATCCGGCCCCTGACGGCCTTAGACGGTCCCGCCCTTGTCCCGGGCTTCTCCCGGCGCCCTCCCGCGCGCTCCCGCGCCGCGGTGGAAAGCCTTCTCTTAAGTACCTGGATCTATACAGTGCAGGCGGGGCGTGGTGGACAGGGAGAGCGGCCAGGTGGTGTGAGGCGCGGGTCGCCGAGGCTTCTGGTCCCTGAAGTCCGGCCCCGCTCGCTCGCAGCCCTGCCCAACGCACGCTGTGCAAGGGTGCACTGTCCAGGCTTCACAGGTGGTGAGAATGCGCAGCGGGACCCGCGGAGCGGGTACCGCAAGTTGTAGAGTTAGGCACAGGGTCAAAGGGTCTGTCTGCGCCCTCAGTAGCAGCCAATTGATTCAAAAAGGTGTCCCACGTCGTTTCCTCCTCCCCAGCCTTTCAAGTGTGCAGGCGGGGCGTGGTGGACAGGGAGAGCGGCCAGGGGGTGTGAGGCGCGGGTCGCCGAGGCTTCTGGTCCCTGAAGTCCGGCCCCGCTCGCTCGCAGCCCTGCCCAACGCACGCTGTGCAAGGGTGCACTGTCCAGGCTTCACAGGTGGTGAGAATGCGCAGCGGAACCCGCGGAGCGGGTACCGCAAGTTGTAGAGTTAGGCACAGGGTCAAAGGGTCTGTCTGCGCCCTCAGTAGCAGCCAATTGATTCAAAAAGGTGTCCCACGTCGTTTCCTCCTCCCCAGCCTTTCAAGTGTGCAGGCGGGGCGTGGTGGACAGGGAGAGCGGCTAGGTGGTGTGAGGCGCCAGTCGCCGAGGCTGCTGGTCCCTGAAGTCCAGCCCCGCTCGCTCGCAGCCTTGCCCAACGCACGCTGTGCAAGGGTGCACTGTCCAGGCTTCACAGGTGGTGAGAATGCGCAGCGGGACCCGCGGAGCGGGTATCGCAAGTTGTAGAGTTAGGCACAGGGTCAAAGGGTCTGTCTGCACAAAGAGTCATATGCCCACTTTCTAAAAGTGGCTTTTCTTAAAAAAGTAATGTAAAATCCAACTACACACTAAGCAGGATTTATCACCACTATTCTAAACATACAGACATGGCTACACTACTCCCTTCAGATTAGGAATTACTAATTAAATATATTTAAGGGAATTCCAAATGCTAGCCTATGAGAGGATTAGGCCTCACAGAAGTGAGAAACAAAATAGGTTTGTCACAACCGGGTAATGCCACACACAAGGGCACCAGTGCAACCTTTTACTTATACTGTACCATGCCCATAGGGCTACCTAGAGTCTACCTATGTAGTGACCTTTGTGTAGTAAAAGGGGAGTTTAAGGCTTGGCAAGTAGTTTTAAATGCCAAGTTAAAGTGGCAGTAAACTGCATATGCAGGACCTTCAGTGACAGGCCTGAGACAGATTTGAAAGGCTCCATCAGTGGGTTGCACAAGCAGTGCTGCAGGCCCACTAGCAGAATTTAATTTACAGTGCCTGGGTATATGGGATACCACTTTACAAGGGACTTCCATATAAATTAAATGTGCCAAACAGGTGTAAACCAATCATACCATGTTTAGAGGAGAGAGCACATGCACTTTAGAACTGATTAGCAGTAGTAAAGTGCCCAGAGTCTTAAAACGAAACAAAAAGGTTTGAAAAGTGGGTGGAAGAAGGCAAAAGGCCTGGGGATAACTCAGCCAAACGGGTCAGGTCCAACACCAATAAAATGTTGCCACATGTGCAAATTGTGACATTTTTTTTTATTTTATAGAAATTTGTTTTTTCCCTTGATGGTCGAAATTGCCTCACCGGGTGAAATCACACATTTATAAAAAATGAGGGCCAAATGTCCTGAGGGCTGCCCCCACCTACATTTCTTTTATATTTTTGGAAAATGTATGTTTTCCCCTGGGGGGCCTTGATCAGCCCCCCCAGGAAAAACACACATTTCCATAAAAAATATGCGGGACCAACAGAGGATCAGCCTGTATGTCAATGCCCTGACAATTTCATTTTATTTTTTCTAAAATAAACATTTGGTTTACTTCCTTTGGGTGTGTGATCGCGCCCCCGTGGAAAAAATACTTTTTTTCTATTATGCCCCGCAGAGAGGTCGGCCAACTCACCATGAGGGTTGGCCTCACCAATCACTGTTCCCTACTGGCCTTATGGTTTTTCTGACTGTTGACTGCAGCGTGACCGAGGTCCGTAGACAGGAAACAGTTTAAGGAAGGCCTTGTTGGAAAGAGGAGACTCTCCCCTTTCTAATGAGGCCTCCCTGAAACATGTGGAGGCGTCAGGCATTTGTTTCCCACTAGAGCAGGAGAGATCTCTTACCTCACTGCTCCTCCACTTCCGGTGGGGAATGTCTGATGTTATGGGTTGGGGGTAGGGGCTGATGCAGAAGGGATTCCACTTCTCCCCCGCACTCTATTTTTCATAAAGGAATCCTCCGGTGCAAGCCCTAATGATCCTTCGTAGCCCTCCCAAATGTCTGTCTTTGGCGACAGACGCACTAGTGAGGGGGTGCGGATGTCGGCCAACAGCTGACACCTTCATCAAAGAGGTAGACATCACGTGTTATTCACAATACCTGAAATTGCAAACGTCTATATCTTATATAATAAATGTATTAGTGGCATTGTGACCCAAAAGTCATGCGACTGTATGATACAGTTTAGTTCTCTCATAGAGAAACTGCTGTGAGTTAGTTCATAATACTGGTTTGCAATCACATATAAGTGTATGATTATATTGTGTTCCGTTTATATCAGTTTTGTAATCTGTCTTCATCATCAAACTGATAGATTCCATGAAGTCGTCAGTGTAAGTCATCCTGGTTGATTTTATATGCCAGTGTAGCTTTTGTGACAGGAGAAAGTTGAAGGTCAACTTGGACTTGAAGACATCTGTACTGAGATCAAAATAGCTATTTTTGTAATGCGCTGAAACAGTAGTTTTGCAAACCTCCAACTGATTCACAGTCGCACAGATATACATTTGTGTGTGTATGTGTGCGTATATCTAAACATGTGCAAAGTGTAATTTGCTTTTTTTTAAATAATTGTTGAGTGTGGTTTGGGCTATGGCTCACAAGAGGCAAAGCCTATCGTGAGTCCTGAGCCCCCTTAGACTCTGTGATTTAGGCCATCACCTTTTTCATTTCATGTTCGTTTCAACAAAAAGAGTTTAACCAAAACCAGCATGCAAGGGTTACTTTTGTGCAGCAAGGTAAAATAACACTTGTGGGATAAAGTATATAAAGTAATTGTTACATGCAATCTGTTGGGCAGTAACACGTATTTTTTCTTAACACTTTTGCTAAACTGTGGTAATAAACTTGACCTTTGCATTTTAGAAATACATGTGGGAATGCACATTTATTGTACAGTTACTCTAATTCTAACTAAGATAATTTTTTACGTTGGCCTTTAGAGGAAAGGTACAGCCTTTCACAGTAAAAATAGCATTTGGGGCAGAGTCACTGTACATAAATCAATCAATCAAGGGTTTGTATTGTACGGTTACTCGCCTGTGAGGGTGTTAAAGGCACTGGGAGGGGGGCGGGGGTACTGCCGATGCGTCTGGGTGTGGAGGTTTACTTGACGGGCCAGGTCTTGGGGTCCTTCCTGAATTGGGTCAACAACACAGATTGCCTGAGGAGGAGTGGCAGGGTGTTCCAGTTCTTGGTGGCGAGGTAGGAGAAGGATTTTCCTCTGGTACTGCTCTTGTGGATCCGTGGACGGAGACCAGGGAAAGTTGGGTGGAGCGCAGTTGTCTGACGGCCGTGTGAAAAGGGAGGCGGTGGTTCAGATATTCTGTTCCATGCAAATATTACATTACTGCATGTAACAATAAAAATGCAAGGCACACTGCCTTGTGGGCTACAGCAAGGCATCTTAGGGGTGACTCAGTTAATATTTAAAATTACAAATTTTATTTTGACAAGTTTGCTTGCAGATTTAAAGCTGGTGCTAATCAGGCAAAACAGATATTTCCAAAGTCATGATTTCTTCGTTCCTCTAGTTGGCACAACAGGTGATGTCGTCCACAGGTGACATTTACCTTTGCATGCCATTGCTGCAGTATTTTCATGCATCATATACTATACTATATACTAACGCCTTACTGTAAAGTAAAATATGGCAGTTGGGAATTGACAGATTTTATAATATTTTAGTGGTCAGAGCATATACACTGGTGTCTGGACAGCAGTGCCCCAGTATGCAGAGTTGATGACCTAGCAAAGCCAGTCAGCAGAAAATAAGGGTGCTTATTCATATCGAAGTTTACGGTGATTTAGAGGATTATGGGCCAGATGTAGGAGCCCAAATACCACTCAGTAACGGCCGATTTCGGCCGTTACCGACCGGTATTTGGGTATTGTAATGTAGGGGGCTAGAAAATTACAGAATCGGTATATTTACCGAATCGGTAAATTTACCGATTCGGTAAAATACCGAATCGGTAAATATACCGATTCTGTAATTCAATATGTAGGTGGCACAGTTTACAGTGCCACAGGCCCTTAGAAATTCGTTATTTACCACCCAATACTATTGGGTGGTAAAGTACGAATTTCTGTGTACATGCACATCCGTGCATGTACACCTGTGCCATGTGGCACACATACATGCCCTAAGGGCATGTTTGTGTGTCACATGGCACACAAGCCAGAAACAGGGGTGCAACAGGGTGTCAAAGTGACACCCTGTCCCCCTTGTAAAATCGGTAATTTTACCGATTCGGTAATTACCGAATCGGTATTTGCTATTGAATCCTATGGGCTTCAAGGCCCATAGGAATCAATGGCAAATACTGACTCGGTAATTACCGAATCGGTAATTACTGAATCGTACCGATTCTGTATTTTTACCGATTTTTTTTCCTACATAGCAATTACCGATTAGTAAATACCGAATCGGTAAAATTCGGTATTTACCATTCGGTAATTTGCTATAACCTACATCTAGCCCTATGTTTTTTTAATGAGTTAGTACGCATTCTTCCTAAAAGCAGTTCATTTGCTCATGAAGGTTCAGAGGAGCTTCATGGATTTCTATCTATCTATCTATCTATCTATCTATCTATCTATCTATCTATCTATCTATCTATCTATCTATCTATCTATCTATCTATCTATCTATCTATCTAGCTATCTATCTATCTATCTATCTATCTATCCATCCATCCATCCATCCATCCATCCATCCATCCATCCATCCATCCATCCATCCATCCATCCATCCATCCACTCCATCCATCCATCCATCCATCCATCCATCCATCTATCTATCTATCTATCTATCTATCTATCTATCTATCTATCTATCTATCTATCTATCTATCTATCTATCTGTCTGTCTGTCTGTCTGTCTGTCTGTCTGTCTGTCTGTCTGTCTTGCCGTTCTGTCTATCCATCCAACAATCCATAAATCAATCTATCTATCTATCTATCTATCTATCTATCTATCTATCTATCTATCTATCTATCTATCTATCTATCTATCTATCTATCTATCTATCTATCTATCTATCTATCTATCTATCTATCTATCTATCTATCTATCTCTCTCTCTATCTCCCCATCTCTCTATCTCTCTATCTCTCTATCTCTCTATCTATCCATTTGTCTATGTGTCAGTCTGTCTTACCGTTCTGTCTATCCATCCAACAATCCATAAATCCATCAATCAATCAATCTATCTATCTATCTATCTATCTCTCTCTCTCTCTCTCTATCTATCTATCTATCTATCTATCTATCTATCTATCTATCTATCTATCTCTCTCTCTCTATCTCTCTCTCTATCTCCCCATCTCTCTATCTCTCTATCTCTCTATCTCTCTATCTATCCATTTGTCTATGTGTCAGTCTGTCTTACCGTTCTGTCTATCCATCCAACAATCCATAAATCCATCAATCAATCAATCTATCTATCTATCTATCTATCTATCTATCTATCTATCTATCTATCTATCTATCTATCTATCTATCTATCTATCTATCTATCTATCTATCTATCTATCTATCTATCTATCTATCTATCTATCTATAAATACATGAACCATGAGCTTTGAAGGCATTAAAGCAGAGAGCCACACCAACACATTAGAGCAACATTAGATGCCGCTAGATGATATATGCGTAGACTGCGAGACAGATACACACATAGTAGGTTAGCAAATGGAGATATAAGTAAGAGGAGACAGGAAACGAATGTCTATAAATAGAAGGTAATAGAGATAGATATGATTGCAAATGGAACATTAGATATTTTTTGTGGAAGATGAAGGGAGTGAAGACCATAGAGAGCGCATTAAAATGAATGGCAGATACACAACTGATGATAAAGATTAATCAGTAACATTAGTATAGCAGATTGAATAATAAAGTAGCTCCAGAGTTGCAAGTAAGAAATATTTAGTTTTAACCACCATTTAATGAGTTTGAATTCTCACGGATAATACTATGATTCTGAAATGGCATTAACACAAATGGTAATCACATTTTATTGCATATTTGACATTAAATGGGGAATGAAGATTGTTTTTTTAGCATATGTTTTTGCATATAAAGTGGTAAGTCAGCACAAGTGTTATGCTGCTGCTAACAGCACAAATGTCCAATGAAGTGTAGTGGTATTACTTTATTTTCTGATATGGAAGTTGATCTGTCATCTGACATTATCATTGTGGTTGGCACAGTTTGATCTTGAGAAACAACATCTGGGTGCAATACCACCACCTGTGTTCCAGGCGAGGACGTGTGTTCCAGGCCCAGGTCCGCATACTCCGACCTGAAAAGTCAAAGCATGGAGGCACCTGACCTTTTCACATGCTGCCGGAGCTTTCTGGAATCAGGAAACAATGCATAAAACATGTATTGGCATTACTGTGGAGGTGCAGTTGTTCTGCATTTAGGGGAAAGATTATAATCAATTGCATTTAGTGTTTTGATACCAGTCAGAATCACAGACTCTGGTTCCGCAGTATTCCTCCACCAAATTTCAGAGAATTCAAAAAGAGGGTCTACATAAAAAAAACTGTGCGATACTGGTATAAAATCGACTTAACACCCAATTAACATGATTTCTTAGACTTCTAAATTTCTCTAGCTGAGAACCAACTTATACCCACACCAAACCACCACTGATAAAACCAAATGCAATACATCTGCTAATAGACAAACTGCTCTTGGGGCTAGAATATCTAGACATTCTATCACCAAAGCTGCTATGAATTTAGATAAGGAATGGCAAACTCTATTAAAAAAAGGATAGTCTTCTGCCTGGCATACCCCCAGATTTTTGCCTTGACTGTTCTAGCTGGCTGTAGAACATTTTACCCTAGCCAATCTTTGGTAAAGGGCCTGTGATCCTCCTTGCAACATGATGAAATCGGCATACTACTATTGTAACTTAACCCCTTCCCTGCTGCCGTCGGCCGTTGGACGTCGCAAGCACTACCTCCCTGGTGCTGCGAACGTCCAACGGCCGACGCAGCCCCGCCCATTCTTTTAAACCGCCGCGGCTAACAGGTTAAATAAAAGTGTCTAGTATATGGTACAAAATGTGCCCAAGTACTGAAAGTTTAATGTTACTATTAGACTACAGCATTTGTCATGCCATCCAGTAAAGTGAATGTGTAGAACTTACCATAGTATAACATGTGCATTTTTAAAGCACAGGTTCACCCAGAAGGGTATCTTCAGGCCCACATTGTAGCCTGATTGTGGCAGCTTAAACACTGCAATTGTACTTGTCAAAATAAATCTATCTGACAGGTCAAAATCTCCCTTTTAAATATTAATTTCACCCCTAAGTAGGCCTTGTAACACATGTTATTTGAAACTAGGACATGCTAAAATTTACTGTTTTTTTTATTGAGCAGAGCCAGAAGGAAACATCCATTATTTACACATGATAAGAGATAACAAATACAATTTTGCACTGTAAGCAGATCCCATCCTGATTAAACACATAAAATAGACAAAAATTAAGAAGTCAGCAAAATGATCCCAAACCCTCGGAAATTTCTTAATTGCCCCCACCAGCTTAGCATAAGCTTCTTCAAAACATTTTGTACGTTTCATTTTACTCATCCATTTCTCAAACAAGGGTATTGTCTTTTTTCTTTTTTTTCTTTTTTTTTATTGAGCAGTACCATCAGGAAACATCTAGTATTTACACAATGTAAGAAAAAAGAAAGAGAAACAAAATATTTTACATTGAAAACACTTCCCATCTTAATTAACCACATAAGGCAAACAAAAATTAATCACTCAGCAAAAATGATCCCAGACCCTTGCAAATTTCTTTGTTGCCTCCACCCGCTTAGCATAAACCTCTTCAAAGCACTTTGTACGTTGCATTTTATTAATCAATTTCCCAAACGTAGGTATTGTCACTGATCTCCAGTTATGTACGATTATTGATCGGGCAACTAACATAGCAATAGCCAGAAAGCGTCCCGGAAATTCGGAAAGTATCACCTCCTTAATACCTATACCAAACATAGCAGCTTCCGCTGAAGGTTTATACATTTTCCTAATCGCGCCCCTAAAATATGCAAATATTTGTTCCCCAAAAACTTTTAACTTAGGGCAGGAGAAAAAAATATGTCGCTAAGTGAAAACAACTATTAAGCACCTCTGGATACATTTTATTTAATGCTTCCGTAGTGCAATATAGCATCCAATTGGCAAAAAATGCCATTCTTAATAATTAATAATTATAATTAGAGGCTCTCAAAACCTTATTTCCTAAAAATGAGATCCTTTGCCATTTCTGATATTAGAAAAAGCATTGTGTATGAACTTCGACTTTCTCCAACAACTTTAGTACCAAGGGAGATTCATCCTCATAATGCAATAAACAGTACCAATTGCCCACTCCAGACAATCTCACAACATATAGTGCGGAAGCAATCTTACCAGGGAGGATGTTAAAAGTAAAATTATACTTTAAAAAAAAATTTATATTAGGAATGAATTCAAAAAACGAAGGTTTATTAGGACCCAAGCTTCTAGCCTGAACTTCCTCCCAGGTAATCAACCTGCCCTGAATACCTAATTGATTCAGAACCCCTAAACTGGAGTCATTCAATTTTTTTAGCTGAGCAGAATGGATATATAAACCTAATTCTCGACACTCGATTAAATTTAACGAAAAGAAACCCGAAAAATCCTTTTGTTTAAAAACCATACACAAACAATTTGAGAAATCTAATATTTTATAACAAGTTCTTTTTGGAAGTTTCGAAGTCTTTAAAAAAGTAGGGAGTTGAGCTCCGGCCTCTTGGATCATCATGCTGATAAAAAAATTACCAGCCTGATAAGGTTTAGACAATAAACATGCTACATAATCAAATAGTGATGCTACATGTTATAAACGAATATTCGGGAGTACCAACCCACCCAACTGGGTATCTAGTTGCAGAATTGGGAGCTTCAATCTAGCAATCCTTTTATTCCACACAAACTATCTTATCATAATATCAATTCCTTTAAAAAAACTAACGTTGACCTTTACCGGGATATTTGTATACAAAAAAAATCAAAAGAGGTAAAATAAACATTTTAATTAATGCCACTGGTCCTATTAAAGTCAAAGGAAGATTAGACCATTTATTCAGGAGATTTTGAATCTTCATACTGGTAACTTCATAATTATTCTTGAACAATTCCCCGTAATGAGCTGTAACGTATAGCCCCAAATATCTAATAGGATCAGTTTCTCTTGCTTGTAATTTTAATTCTTCTGAAAGACATACCAACCCAGAATTTAACATTAAAATTTCTGTTTTAGAAGGATTTATTTTATAACCCCCTATTTGTTCAAATTTCCGGAATTCCACCAATGTTGACTGTAAATTAAAACATTTCTGGATCTAAATATAAAATAGCGTCATCCGCAAAAAGTTTTTGTTTTGCCATCCCTTCAATCGGGGCTCTAATATTCCTGTTGGTACGTATTCTGATAGCAATGGGTTCGATAAAAAAAAGTAAAAAAAGAGGTGATAAGGGGCAGCCTTGCCTAGTTCCACGATTTATCTTTATTAGCCCTGCTTGATCCCCGTTAATTATAATCTGAGCCTGTGCCCCCTGATAAATATTTTTAATCATAGTTATTACGAATGGTGGAAAACCAAACCTAAAAAGTGCATAAATTAATGAATCCCAATTAACTAAAGCAAAGGCCTTTTCTGCCTCTACCATCATGATGCAAGCAGGAGTTTTATTCATATTAAAAAAATCGAGAGGTTGAATCAAAAAGCGGGTATTAGTTGACATCATTTGACCTGCGATAAATCCTGTTTGATCCCCATGAAACACTTCCTTAGCTGCAGAAAGGTTTACCTTTCTTCACGAAGCTGACTACTATTGCTTTTTTAAATTCAGAAGGCACCACCCCACCCATTTTAAGATAATCAATTAACTTTACCAAAAAAGGTTCAACTCTTTCGCAAAACATTTATATTGTTCGCTTGGGAACCCAGCCTCGTCCCAGACTTTTGCACCCGCCAAAGATTTTATCACTGCCATTATCTCGGCTGCAGTAATTTTCGTCTGCAGTAATGTCACTAGATTGTGCGATTATTTAGGGACTTGAAGTGTGGCAAACTACTCCTCAATCAACTCATTGTTAACCGAATGTTTAGTGGTATAACTTTGTTCAAAATGATTGAGAAATATTCGAGAAATATCATCTCTATCAGTAGCTATTGTATTAGATTGAGGATCTATTATTTCAACAATACAAACTGATTCTTGTCAAGCCCGAGTTGACCAAGCGAGCATTATACTTACCATTTTGGTTTCTTCATAGACTTTCTGAGAAGAAGTCTGAGAGCTGTTTATTATCTAAAACACAAAAATCTCTTAAAGCCTTCCTAGCCTGTTCCAGCATAATCCGATTTAAAGATCCCACCGGATTAGTAACTTTAATTAATGACTTAGTGCTTTCTTATCTAGACGTTCCCTAGTTTTCTTGGCAGTGGTGGCAATCATCCGCCCACGGGCTGCAGCCTTAATGCCCCCCCAAACAGAAAACATATCAGCGGTCCCTTCATTGATGGAAAAGTATTCTTTTATCCAGCATCTAAATTTGTCAATCCATACTGGATCTTGAAAAAGAAGTCGGTCCATCTGCCACTTAGACCTACACTTTTTGGGAAGACCCAATTCTAAATATACCTGAACATAAGAGTGATTAGAGAAAGCATTAACACTAATATCTGCATCTCTACAAATCAGAGATCAGGATAACAGCATAAAATCTATGTGAGGTGCAGTTTGATGTTGGCGTGAAAAACAAGTATATTTACGCCCAGTTCAATTTAAAAATCGCCATGCGTCAACTAGCTGGAAATCCTCTACCAAAGCATCAAAGAGCTTCTTTGTTTTAGGTTTCAATTGTTTTTTCCTTCTAGTTGAAGTATCCATCTTCAAATCCTGAATATAATTAAAATCACCCCCAAAAAATTTGCCCTGTGACCCCTAACAACAGTTTATAAAGTGAACGTAATGCTGATTCATCATCAAATATTGGTCCATAATAGTTAAAACATTTTAAAATCTGGCTAGTTAATGACCCCTGAACCCATATCCACCTCCCCTGGGGATCTCTTTGTTCCTGAAGAAACACCCAATCAAATTCTCAAGAAAAATATATCTCCACCCCCCGCATTGCGACACCTGCATTTTGGGGAATTGGATTTCAAATGAGTTTCCGGTAAGAAAAGAATTTGAGGTTTTAAAGTAACTAGCCACCTAATCAGTCTCCCGTATTTACGTCTATTCAAAATACCATTTACACTAACAGAAAGAATTTTGCAATTACTAAATAAGCTCATTACAAAATGTAAAAAGATCAAAAAGCTCAACATACTTCAATTCTATTTTCAATAGATTCTTCCACCATTGCGTGCATTCCTTATAGCACCTGCTCATTTTCCCAAAAAACCCAAACCACCCTAACCCTCCCTCAACAGCAAACCCTCCACCTCTTAGGAAATGTGAATATTCCCACTGTCCACATACTCCACCCCCCAAGCCCGTACAGGTGCCCTGATATTGCACCTCTAAGTGATCTCCCTCCCCCTCAGAAACCACCCCCCAAGAGCGAATCTTCAAAAAGAACAGACTCTACTACTCTTAAAGTCTTCAATTCAGATTTGCTAAGGAAAAACAAATTAAAGGAATGACTGGTCCGTTAATTTCCAGCAGAGATTGTCTTGAGCAGCTCCTGTGCTTCTTCTAGACGAGTAAATAAATGACATTGTCCATGAACAAGAACTTTGAGTTTTGATTGTTGTGTAATCGAAGCCTGTGCCCCTTGAGCTTTAAACACCGTCCACCATTTTCAGTTTCAAACTGCCTCGCCTGAATTGCCGAAGACAGGAATTTTTCCTTTACACGATAATCCACAAAGTTGGCAAGAATCGTACGGGGAAACTTATTGTTTGGAGGAGATGAGCAGGCACCCGATGAGCCCAAGTTCTGTCCAAAGATTGTGCCAAAGTTTGCAGTGATGTGCATCGCTCATAAATCTGTAGTAGGAAATATGTTCCACTTTTAAGTCACCCCCAAAATCAGATAGCAGAGCCTTTTTTATAAATGTTTCAACCAGGTTAAGGGTGTCACCCCCTTCAAGTCGTTCCAGAACACCAAGTATCCAAAGATTAGAGCTACGGGAAAAATTCTCAAATTCCTCGATCTTAGTCTCCATGATTGATGTTTCCTGTGTCACTGAGTCCACTTGTTGAAGAATGCTGATCATTTGGTCCTCCAGGGTGGAAATACTTGACTCAGCCTCAAGGGAGTGACCCGGAAGGCTCGCAATTGCCTTCTCTATCTTGCCCAAATGTTGCTGAATTGACTAAATTTCTAGTTGCTGCGTTTTCTTCATGTCTCTAATCTCCTCCAAAATCATGTTTAGCATTGTTTTAATATCCATCTGGCATGAGACTTCCTTCTCATTCTGGATTATAAAGACCGGTTCTTTAGATCCTGATTGACATCTGCTTTCCTCTAAGTTGGCCTCGATGATGAATGAACTCGGACTACTTTCCAAAAGGATCTGGGGCCTTGGACCAGCTGCAAGCATTGATGGTTCTGTCAAAGGCTGGCTTATCTGGCTGATCCTGAGCCTGGGCCTGAACCGCAATAAAGTCATTTGATTGCATTTGAAGACCATTTAAACTAGTTTGGCAAGGATGGGGGGGACAAAGGGAGAGAGGTTTCAATAGTCACTGCCATCAAGGCTCCATTAAGTAGGGTCGGGAACGACAGATCTGGAGCTACATTCTGCACTTGAATCAATGGCGAAGAAACTGATGTCAGAGGCGAGGGGATGGGCCCCAAAGAGAATACTTATTTTGTTAATGAGGCCCCTGATGTTACATCCCTTGTACCCCCGAGAGACCCCTGAGACCCCTGCACAGTGTCCTGCACAAGAATATCATTTCTCAAATTACCAGTGGGAATAGTGGGGGGTGCCATCTTTTTCAAAAAGAGAGGGAAATCTTTGGCATTTTTCACCTCGTAGCTCGACCGAGCATCAGAAATCCCTGACTGGAAATTTTGATCTCTAAGAGCAGCTTCTGTGGATACCATCATTCTTGTCATTTTTAAAGGTGAATCCTCAATCCGAGAGCTTTGTGAGCTGAAGGAGGACTCCGTATGCTGTCATTTATTGCTCCCTTTGGGCTGATTCAATTTGGCTTTCGCTGAGCGCGCCTTATTTTTTGCGGCAATCACGGCATCCGCGTTCGCTGCTGCGGCTACCAACTTTAGCTGCTTCCTCATCGTGCCTCTTCCTATTACTCCTGATGCAACCATAAGCACACTTAAGAGTTAGTTTTGGCTAATATCACCTTCTTCTCCCCCTTTTTTTCCTTTTTGTTTCGTTGTTTCCTCTACTTTCCCCCTTCCTTCTAGCTCCAAGACTCTGCAGTTATCCTTTATAAGTCCTTCACCAGCCGTTCCACGAATTATAAATCTAAAAAGGCATTATATCAACAAATTGTGTCACTCACCCTGCCCACCTGGATAAAATCATTACCAGTTGCCAGCAGCCTCCCTCGTGTTTCTTGAGGTAATACTTCTTTTAGCGTCCCATTAAGCAAACCTAGCCCAGTCCATTTCGAGATTGCAGACACAAAGCCACTAAGCCAGCGGAGCAGACGGTAAAATCCGTCCGTTCTCCACGCCACAAGTCAGATCACCTCGAGCAACAGCAACAGGAGCCAAACGAGAATGAAAGCAGGAAAAGCTGACACCACCAAATCCCTTAAAACCATCGAAGAACACAAGCCCTCTGTTCTCAGTGCTGTTCTCAGCTCTCCCCATGAGTTGAATCAATTAACCGGCTGCGGAGCAAACACGCCATAGAGTGGGAGTCAGTGCCAAGAGAGGAGCTGCCTGCAACGCCATAGCTAAGCGTTTCCACACACCTGTAGTTGAGACGCCATCTGAATGAGGGGGAGGATCACTGCACCTACAGGCTAGCGGGAAGAGCCATAGCTCCCAACTGTGACATAGCAATGCACTTCTAGGAGCGTTCCACAAAGCGGAAATTTACTGTTAACACGTCCTTATAGGGACTAACACTTAAAAGTTATTTTTCAGTGTGGCAGGCCTAGCTTTTTTATGTAGCAAACCAGAGTACAGATTAAAAACCTAATACTGTATCACAGAAATAGTAATAGCTAAAAAAATAATAACCAACTGTTTGGAATAGTTATTAAAATCCAATTCAATGATGATTTCATTTTCTAATAATTATTAAGGCCAGGTAACTTTTAGAAAGCTACCTTTTTGCTACCTGAAGCTGTTGTCGGCTAATTTACTCCTAAACGTCTAACAGCGAGGGATTAGCATTTAACTAGGTGTAATAAAGGTGTGAAATGCTTCCCAGTAGCAAAACAAAAGCTCACCTGGAAGGGCAGAGATGACTCTTCTGAACCTCACAGAATTTGCAAGGTGTGGACTATGAGCGTGCTTTTAAAAAAAATGTGTTTATTGATTTAGAATACAGTACAAAACAAGCAGGCAATTGCACAACAGTATACAGTAATGCAATGACATTATTAGTAACCCTGGGCAAAGCACTACACTACGCTCGCGTAGTTTGCGAAGTTTGGGCTACTACGAACTACGCGAACTGCACGTAGCACAGTGCAGAAACGCGAAATGTTGTGCAGCGGCAATTTTTTGCTGGCTCGTGGTCCTCAACGTCAAGTTGGCGACTGCGAGCAAGCAAAATGACATCCCAGGGAGACTTTTTCCTCGTTCGTGATCTGCAACATCAAGTTGCCAATCGCGAGCGGTGAAAATAAACCTCCCTGCGAGATTCTCAATGCAGGGAGGTCAGGGTTTCTTTGCGAGTAGTCGCGTATGCTCGCGATCGCTCACAATCAGAAACTACCAGTCCACGTTGAGAAAGCTGCCACTTGAGTAAAAATGTACTCAAGTGGCAGAAAACTACAGCTCGCACTGTGCAAGATGCCAGATGCTTGTCCACACTGTGCAATCATTGAAAACGGCATCTTGCACAGTGCGAACAGGGTACTACGCAGTTCGCGTAGTGCTACGTGTAGCTCGCGTAGTGCGAAGTGCACTTTGCATATTTTCACATAGCGCTACTTCGCAAACTAGGCCAGCCATACATGATATACAGAACCTTGGCACCTCAAATACGGAGAAAAAAAGCCATATGTAAAATAGGAAAAGAAAAAGAATGTACAGTATAGGTGCGACGATCTGAATGGTGATGTGAGCAACGCTACTCGGTGAGTGGAGGTTCTATACCTGGGGTAGGAGGGTCTGTCGTAGTATGAGCAGGGGCACCCAAAGAGTCACTGCCAGGGGAGCACGGTAAGAAACTGGCCTCGGTGGCTAATGTCTGTAAGTGTAAATAAGGGGGGTCCATATGTCGAGAGGGCGGCTGGCCGCAGGCAACAGGTCCCAAAATTCACCCTGCAGTGTCTTACAGTGGGTAGCGTCCTTCAGCCAGCCATCCACGGTTGGCGCAGGTTTGCGCCCCCAGTGGAGCAACACTCTGCATTTTGCCAGGAGCATGGCAGTCAATTTATGGCTAGTGACTGGTATATGCTTAACATATACAAGGAGACACACCAACGAATCAAGGTCTATTCAAGCAGAGGTGATAGCAGTAATGGTCGCACATAGAGCCTGCCAGTAGGTAGAGACCCTCGGGCACAGCCAAGCTAGGTGCAAAAAGTAGGCAGCAGGAGCTGAGCAGCGCACACAACTATCACTGGCTAGGAGCCCTATTCTATGCAGTGAAGCGGGGGTGCGATATAGTCTGTGCATATATTTAAAATGGATTAACGGCAAACGATAGTTGGGCGACAGACGTTTCATCTTGTTGCAGCAATATAGCCAGACATCTTGGGGGATATCCCTGCCAAGGTCCTCACTGCATGCCACATGGGCCCTTTCAGTAGTGGCGGGGGAGGCGGCAAGTGACATAGCATGAAGCCTGGTGACTAATTTCCGGGCAGAACTTGAGGAGAAAATCCATTCAAGGGCAGCGAGTTTAGGTGGGGCTATGGAAATGTGGGGTGGAGCTCTCTGCAGGTGGCACAAATTTAGTAGGACAGGAGCTGATCTAATGGCCCGATATCATCAGGAAGGGCGAGGAAGGTATCGGCAGGATAGAGGTCAGCAAAAGTAGTGAGGCCTAAGGACACAGCGCTTTTAACCATGCCGGACGTTTGAAGAGGAGGAAATGTGGGATTACATGCAAGCGGTATAGAAGGAGCATAAAGAATAGAGAGGCCAGCAAGTCTCTGGAGCCGACTCCAGGCCCAACGCAAACACTTCACCGTGTTCACCTCACCCCACGGAGGCCTAGGGGCAATAAGTAAAGCTGTCTGGAGTAGCCAGGGAGCAGCAAGATCAGCTTCAACAGCAACGTGGGGTTGGAAGGGGGTAGCGTGAAGCCAGAAGTGAAGGATGCTGGCCTGGGCGCAGAGCACGTATTAGCAGATTTCAGGAGCACCCATACCCCCAAGTGACAAAGGGAGTGTGAGAATACTGTACCCAATCCTAGGTTGACAGCCGGCACATATGAGCTTGATGATATGGGAGTAGTTTACGTGAAAAGTGTGAGGTGAGTGGAAGCAGAATATTTAAAAAGAGAGATAAGAATTTTGGGACGACGACCATTTTAGCTATTGCAATTTATACCAGCGTATATAAAATGTTTATGACACGGTTTCATAGGTCCTTGTAAGAAGTCCCTTAAATCAACGCCATCTTTCAGTAAAGATAATTGTTGTTTTACCTCTGTTAGTGTGGACTTTTGTAGCCACTCAAAGCACAGTTTTCCTACACTATCCCTGGATGTTATCTCTGGACATATCTTGGATCTGGTCTAGTGAATGTAAACCCTTGTGTTTTATTCAGGAATCTATCTTGACAGTTGTTTGTGTCTGTGGGCCAGATTAACCTTTTTTTCTAATCAGGATCTGTTCTGTTTTTAAATAAAATAGTTTTTACGTCGACAACCCCTCTGTAGTGTTCTTACTATCAGGTGTAGGTGTAGGTATGTAGGGTTTGCTTAAATCTATTATCTTAGCTAAGCTAAGACAAGATGTCTGTTGAACAGTGTCATTCAAATATATTATTTGTACAGGGATGATGCAGGCTCTAAATAAAGCTTCTAATACCTGCACCTACCAGTCTTTTGTCCCCCAGACAGTTTTTGTTTCAATGTTGTCTTCCCAAAAGTCCTAACCTAATGTGGACAGCTGAGCATAAAAGGCCGCAGAAAAAATGTGCTTAGTATTAGTCAACGTACTTTTCATTCCTGTCTTATTAACATTTTTTAAAGTAAAATGTTTCTGGATTTGAGACATTAAAACCTGAGAAGTATGGACATTTTTCATAAAATGTTCTTGAGCTACCCTTTGGTGGCGTTGGACAATGTTCCCATTGATTAAAAGTATAAATATTTATATGATTTGAAGATTTGTGCAAGAAATGATGACCATTATGATTATAAAAGTACATTTGATAATCTTATGAACCTTCTAAGTATTCATGATTTGTAAATTTTGCAGACATTTCTAAGTCTAACATCATATTATTAACAGTCTCAAAGTCCCAATCATCAGAAAAGGTACTAGATGAAACAAAGTCACTCAAGGAAACCTTGAATTGGTGTAGAATCTTTAACAGCTCTGCAGGACCAAAGATGTCATAATCAGTTTTGTCCCAAGCTACACCACCAGGGATAGGAACGGCTGTGATGTTCACTGATGACAAGTCTCTTTGTTCACAATGAGATTATTTGTGTGGCTTGAGGAGTAATTCGATGTTCTTACTTGCTGTGTCCTTTTTACTATATCTTCCATTTATCAGCATTCCCAAAGTTATTACAATAGTAAACCAAAGTAAAAGAAAAAGTACACCCAACACAATCCAAATTTCAATCCATGGTGAAACCAGATAAGTCTTTTCCAGTTGATGAATAAGTTCTGTTGCTTGTTCTTTGAAAGTTCTTTTTGCTGGCGTTGTTTCAGGTTCACTGGGATCCTTGGAAAACGTATCAAAGTTAATGAAATAGCCAGAGGCAGTTCTGTCAATTGTAAGTATTGCATCACGATTATTTGAAATCTCTGGAGCTATTTGATCACTTGTCATATTAGTGTAGTCAGTTGCAATTTCATTGTAGACAGGTGATTCTTGACAAACTGTTATTTGGGTCTCAAGAGGCACAAGTCCCATAGCTTTGTTGCTTAGTCCTTCTTTTTGCACTGCAGAGTCTTCAAAGGTGATGAGTCTCTCAGTTTGAACCTCTTGGAAAGTAGCAAGATTTGGTCGTCTGCTACATCTTTGGAGTCCACATGGCCTACTACTTATGATTGCCACATGGTGTGGTATTACCAGGTCGATAGATTTAAAGCTGTTCTCCTTTCTTCAAGCAAGGGGCGGCAGTAACACTGTTCTTGATCCGTGGATTGCTAGCACAGGTACTGGTTGTCTGTAAGAAGGCCCAAATTCTTTCTTGTCCACGTTCTTTTCTCTGACCAGATCCCCAATCTTTGGAATCCAGGCAGGCCTTGCTGGGATAGGTGGTTCCCCTTCAGTGGTCGTTGGCTTCAGCAATGTGTTGCTTTGACTTCCCCTTGTTTCATTTAAGTCCTGCAAAACAGCGAAACGGTCTTTGATATCAAAAAGATTTTGTTCTACCACTGAAGTGTGACGATCAAGGTCGTGGACAATCATTCTAGTTCCAAAAAGGATTTCATATGGAGTGATTCCACCCAGAGAACTTCTTGGCAGATTGTTAAGACTGCGTTGGACACTTATTAGATGTTTGACCCACCCGTCACCCAAGCCTAATACCCTAGCTGTTATAGATTGCTTTATGAACCGTTTTTTTCTCTCCACAACTAAATTTCCCTCAGGATGGAATGGACTAAAATACCGCAATGCAACGCCCAGATTGGCCATGGCCTCCTTGTAAGCCTTTGAGCTAAATGCAGGACCCTGGTCAGAATGTAGCGTGCAGACTGCGTATGTGCCGATAAAGACTCGCAAATCTTTTATAACAGTTCGGGCGTCAGCCGAGCGCTGAGGCCACATCCAAATGAATCTTTCCTAATAGTTATGGGACCACATTCGTCCATAGTGACATCTGCGTGTAGATAGTCTAATGCTGTCTAACAATGGTGTCTGTACTGGGCTGGCTATACTGTAGTCAGGTATCTGACGGCGTTCTCTGCTGCGATCTCTGTTGCATGTATGGCAGTTAATTGCAAATGTGTGAATGGGACCTTTCATCCCTGGTCACCAGTATGTCTCTTTTAATTCTAGTGTAGATTTAGAGATCCCTTGATGTATCAGACCCTCTCCCAAATGTGCTTTGTGTATCAAAGCTACTCTACGTCTCCTGTTTGGAATTACTCTATCCCCCACTCCAGGGATTCAAGCAAAAAAAACGGAATTGGCATCAATTATGTATGAATATTTGAGTGGAAAGCCTTTTGGATGTGTTTTACCACTGTCTTTGCTTGAAGCATTGACAGCTTGCATTATTTCGCCGTCTTTCGTTTTTGAATGAGTGATTGCAGCTACGAAAACTGTTTGCACAGCTGCCTTTGTGGCTTCATCAGCCAATGAATTCCCTGCAACGTGAACCCCATCACGTTGATGACTCAGTGTATGGATCAGTGAGTTTTAGTAGTTCTTTTTGTACCTGAACTACTTGTTCCCAAAGCAACCTATGCGTGATTGTGCCACCTTTTGCAGCTTTGAAACAATTTTGAATCCGGTTCTGCTAGTGTTCATTGTAAGATTGAATTTATTTATAAGAATCGCACACAATGAGTGTGGGGAATTCGCAATCGGTATTTTCAAGCGCCATCTTGAATGCTTGTAGTTCATCTCGCTGATCTGTACAATCTCAGAGAGATTGCGTTTTTGTGACCATAGGTCGGAATTTACCATCGCACCAGCGACCTTTAACGATTACGCACGCAGCACTATAAGCTTGTTTACCCCCAATTGCGGGCTGTGCTGATCCGTCCGTATAAATTATACATTCGTACTGTTCTAGAGGCAGAATTTCAGTAGGCAGAGGCCATTCTTGTTCGTATTGTAGAAATTCTTGTATTTCCAAGTATGGGTCAAAATCGTATTCAACGTCTGTTGCAGAAAGAGAGTTAACCCATTGTATCCATCTAAGATGTAAAGCCTTTATGCTTGTGCGTACAAGTGTGATTTATAAGCAATTGGTACTTTTTTCCCTTCATTAAAGCTTAAGTACGTGAATCCGCATCTTCCTGGAATTATTCGGATTACTAAGTTGCGTATATTTACGCCTGTTCGTAAATGTGTGGTTGCTAACATGTCTGTTTGCACTGTGTTTTTGTGTCCAATTGATTTGTTTGAAATCCGGTTTGATTAATTCGTAGAGAGGTTTAACCCCTTCTGCGTAATTTAAAATGTAAGTTCTTCCGAAATTTAGGAAACCTTGAATTGACTCTAAATTTTTCAGCGTTTTTGGAGGTTGGATCAGCGCACACTTTTCTAAAAAGTTGGCTGCCAGGCTTTTGCCTTCACTTGATAACTCATATCCCAGAAAAAGGACATTGAGATGGGCAATTCTCGATTTCTTAAAATTTAATTTATACCCTTCAGAGGCGAATCCAAGTATATTGGTGTTCACCCTGTTCAAGTGCCTGTCGAAGTCATCGTCTGATGTCATTGACATATGATAATGCTTCATCATCATACGTCTGTAGTAACTCTGTTACTCTAGCTGAAAATAACCCCGGACAATTCTTGAATCCCTGGGGGCGACGACAGAAGTGAACATATGTCCCCATGATTGAGAAAGCAGTCAAGTACCTACTTTCCGGTGCAATGTTTTGACAGAAGAATCCATTAGAAATATCTAAAGTGGTTTTATATTTTTTACGCACAATGTTATTCATTAGTGCTGCACTTTGTGCTTTTTGTACTGCAAAGGTTTTGCATCAAGAGTTTAAATGTCTGTAATCCAAAACTAGACGATAGGTGTTGTCTGGTTAAGAGACTAAAAACAAAGGATTGTTCATTGATGAGGTGCATGTTTCAATCACCCCTTGGTATTCAAATTGATCTAATATCATCCTGACCTGTTTTTTAGCTTTTTGCTTAACTGGATACTGCCGTTGTGCAGTTGGTTGTGTTTTCAATTGGATTTTATGGTGAATAGAATCATCATACCATCCTACGTGATTTTTGTATAATGCTGGAGCCTGGGCTACTGCCCATTTTCTGGCATATATATATTTTTTATGAATTTGAATATGGTTGGAGAAGGCTGGCATGATGATGTCTTCGCCATGTGGTCACTCCCTGACAAATTCAGGTGGCCAGTCTTTTTCAGCTAGAAGAATGTCATAACCCTTACAGAACTTCTCCCAAAAGAGTGCTCTTATCTTCTGATTTATATCCCCCTCCATCTGGAGTATTACTTCATATAACTTGTGTGGGACACTAACCCTGGTATCAGCAATTTCAACCTGTATGTACTCATTCAAGTAAACTGTCTCCAGATGATCCTTCGAGATCTTGCGAGCTACCGTGACTTCTGCTGCGCTGTCCAGCATTGTCTGATCCCACTCCCCGTTCTTGAGTTGTGTCCTCAAACTCCTCGGCATGTCTGATTTTTTAGGCCAGCTACCTTCTTTTTGGTGAATTGGGTTTTCTTATTTTTTGGAACGTGTTGATAGTCTTTGGACTTCACACGTTCTGCTTTTTGTTCTGACTGTCCTCTTCTTTCCAATTTCTGTAAGGAAGTCTGAAAGGTACGAGAGGACCTTGTATCAGTATCTTGATATCTATCTCGTTTTCTCAAATTATCCCTGTTCCTGAGGTATACCTCTTTTCAGAGGGCTACTTTTGAGTTGACCTACCGCGGGATTGAGAATGCTTCTCTTTAGAACTTTGTTTAGTATTCTCCCACTTCTTTTTAGAAACAATGAGAGTGTTTTTAATAAAGACCTTTTCAGGACTTTCATATAGTTGGGGTTTAACTGGTTTCCCACCCAAACTATCTCTACCTAGTTCTTCATAGGATTTTTCAATTATTCTGGCCAGTTCATACGGTTGCTCGGTTACATCAAATGCTCTTAATTTTTTGCGGATCGCCACAGATGCTGCCTCACCTTTAATATTGGCTAATATTATTGTTGAGACCTATTTGAAATATTTCAGTAGTTTCATACCCAGATTTAAAGCATGCTCTGCCCTGTATTCATTTTGAATCTGTTTTAGGACGTCTGGTATTACCGCCATAGACGGAACACCATGTGTTTTTGTGTAGATTGCAGCAAAGACTGTACCTCGAGTGTCACAGTCCTCCAGGTGTGGTGCGATCCCCATTGGTAAACAGATTGTTAGAATCCTGTGTTTCTCACGAGGGGTAGTACTGGGAAATACTGTCTCGATTGGAGTAATTTCTTGAGCTATCCAGAATGGAATTTGTTCCCGTTTTGCGGGCAATTTACCAATGACTGATTGTATAGTCTGTGGTGTGATTTCATTTGTATTCCCCTGGTAAGGGGTGTGTTGTGGAATCCTTGTAGGAGGTTGGACTGTTAGAGTCCGCATGACATATTGAACTAATTGTCTATGGATTTTGATGAGTTGTTTTAGTTGAACTAATAGTTCCGCACCTAACATTTCTTCAATGGCAGGATGTGGTGTATAGCTAGCTAATACCGACCATGTTGCTCCTGGTCTACCTAGTAGAACAAGCCTTCTAATGTGATTTTGATGTTGTAGGGTGCCTTTAAACCAGAGCACATGCTCTTGGTATGTTAGTGGAATTTCAACATCCTCGAAAGGAGTGTATTCCGTTGGAGGTTACTCTTCTTTGTAGAAGTGAAACACATGTGTTATTGGATTTGCTTCAGGGAAGATAATCTATGAATAGAATACCTCTGTCTGCGGATATTCATGTGCCTCAATGACAAAATCACCCTACCACCTCTTGATGATAGGCCATTTGTTATAAGTTTTATAGTCACGGTTTTCCTTAAATTGTCCGGGACGATTATACAATCCGGGTCATCTTCATTAAAGCTTGTAACGTCTAAGCCTGGTTGGGCTGCAGCTGCCGCAGCTTCACCGGTTGCGTTGTTGTGGCCGTTAAGGGACATTGTTTAATGAAAGTTTGCAGAGCAAGTTTAAAGGAAAGAAAGATAAGGTGCATAATATTTTGGAACACTGTATCCTTCAACGTTGAACAAACCAAAAAACTAACTCATAGGATTTTTGCCCTACTCAGTTACGGGGGATATTTTATCCTTTTACCCATTCCAGACGTCTATTTGAGTATTTTACAGGAAAAAGGGGTCTATGAGAAAAGCACGACTGAGTTACTTTAGTATCTAGTGTTAAATGAGTGCCTTACCAAACGTTGGGCGCCATGTAGTGTAGTTCCTATATTCCCAATAGGCTCTGCGCATTGGAATAATATATCCTATGGTTTAGACGTAGGACTTATGTCGACTGGGTCTCTTTCGAATGTATTAAACTTAATAGTGAGTGCCAGCTAGCTCAGAGGTCACTATCTGCAGCTGCCGCAGTTCCACCGGTTGCGTTGTTGTCGCCGTTAAGCGACATTGTTTAATAAATGTTTGCAGAGCAAGTTTCAAGGAAACAAAGATAAGGTTCACAATATTTTGGAACACTGTATCCTTCAACGTTGAACAAACCAAAAAACTAACACATAGGATTTTCGTCCTACTCAGTTACGGTGGATATTTTATCCTTTACCCACTCGAGACGTCTATTGGAGTATTTTGCGGGAAAAAGATGTCTCTGAGAAAAGCACGACTGAGTTACTTTAGTATCTAGCGTTAAATTAGTGCCTTACCAAACATTGGGCGCCATGCAGTGTAGTTCCTATATTCCCAATAGGCTCTGCGCATTGGAATAATATATCCTATAGTTTTGACGTAGGACTGAGGTCAACTAGGTCTCTATTGAATGTATTAAACTTAATAGTGAGTGCCAGCTAGCTCAGAGGTCACTAGAAACTTTCTAGAATACACAAGAAGGGATTAGTTTCTGACAACCGCATAAACATGACAACTTTGTTTCCCAAGAATAAGAAATGTTTCTCTAGAGTCGCAGAAACAATAGATACGTTTTTCACTCAGTCAATCATGCATGCTTCGTTTCTACAGAAGTGCTGAGAAATAGAGAGACGGGCGTTTTCAATAAAAGGTTTTATTGAACAGTCTTCTTTCTCATGCAGGTAAAGTGAACTGCTACAATCATAATGCAGGCTTCAAAGTATAATGCGTACATCGAGAACAATATTATAAAATAATACTGTACGAGCATTGTATGGTTTCTAAGCCTTATAAAAATCCATACATAAATAACAATGACTAAAAAATACTCAACTGGTGCTTCTGAAATACGCCTACCCCAATGTACCTAACTTAAGTCTAGTACGCGGGAGGGAGTAAGTAGTGTGTAGCATAGGTTTGGTTTTCTTTGCCAAGAATCTATCCAAGATTTCTCTTACGTTCTAATCAGCTCCATACCTTATTTTAGAATGAAGGAGGTCTGGTATCTCTGTCTCGGGACTCGATTTCCCAACACCCCGCAAGGGGAGCTTGGAAACACTGGAGCTGGATTCTCAGTGAGAGAAAGGACAGCTTCTCGATCATTGCGTCAGCTGGAGGGTCGGCTTCCTTCGGCACTTGCTGTACTGAGCTGCGTCGGGCAAGTAGATAGTCGAACTGCTCCGAACCACTGTGTCTTGCTAGAGCAAGTGAAGGCATATTTATACCTTGAAGGTGTCTAGTTTGACGTAAACTCGGGCATAATGTCAGTAAAGAACCCCAGGGGAATAGTTGTTCTTTGTAAAGTACATGAGTTCTTGTTATGTTATGTTAAAAAAAATTCTAAAGCGCACTTACACCAAGCGGTTTCTTGGCGCTGGTACAGAAGAGTTAAGGGAAAGGGTGATAGATATTTATACGTATGCTGGAGTGAACAGGAGTGTTTTCAGAAGAGTTCTAAAATGAGAGTAGGGCACTGTAGTTCTCAACTCGTTAGGAAGGGAGTTCCAGAAACGAGGGGCAAGAAAAGAGAACCTCAGTCCACCGTGCTTTTTCCGTTTATAGGTGGGGATGGTAAGCAGATGATGATGGGAGGACCGGAGGTCCCGGGAGGGGACATAAGGCTTGATTCTGTTTGAGATAAAGGCAGGGCCTTGGCCCGCAAGGGTCTTGAAGATGGTACAGCCTATCTTGAATTCAACGCGTTTGGCTACTGGAAGCCAGTGAAGGCTCTTCATCAGAGGTTTGACATGTTGAGACTTTGGTTGGCGGATAATGAGCCTGGCTGCCTGATTTTGGACGAGCTGCAGGCGGTGGAGTTGATATGCTGGAATACCAGCATATAGGGCATTTGCATAGTCAATGCGAGAATTAATCAAGGCCAGGGTAACTAGGATGAGGGCTTCCCTGGTCAGAAACCTACAGATCTTCGCAGGTGGAAAAAGCAGGAAGAGACTACCGCGTTGATCTGTGGTTTCAGGGACAAGTCATTACTAATGATAACACCCAGGCTCAACATAGTTAACCGGACGGGGGGAGGTTCCCAAAGAAGGAGGCCAGAAGCTAGGATTCCAGGGGTTGAAGGGCCCTCCTGTGAGGACGAGCTCGGTTTTATCCGGGTTGAGCTTTAGTTGACTGGAATACATCCAATCACTGATGGCGATCATTGTAGATTGGAAATTACTAGTGGCAGTGGGAGAGGAGTCTATGTTAAATATTAACTGGAGGTCATCGGCGTAGTTGAAAGCTGTGACCGGATTGTTCCGCAGGGACACCATCAGAGGTTGCATGTATAGGTTGAAAAGGAGGGGTGATAGGGCCGAGCCCTGAGGGACCCCACAGGTCAGTTTTGTATTTTCTGCCACAAAGTTGTCTAGCCTGTCAGCCTGGGAACGGCTGTGTAAGAAGGAAGTAATCCACTTTAGTGCCACGCCTCTGTTGCCAGCGTTGGTGACACGGTCGATCAGGAGCTCATGATCGACCGTGTCAAAAGCCACCGAAAGATCTAAGAGCACCAGGGCCTAGGAGACGTTCTTGTCGGCACCTCTCCTTGGTTCATCCATGACAGCCAGGATGACTGATTCCGTGGAATGGGCAGGCCTGAAACCCGCCTGCTGGGGGTCAAGAAAGTTAGATTGCCCAGTAAACGAGCTGAGACAGGTCGTGACGTGTGCTTCCAGGATTTTACTGAGATAAGGGAGCAGCAAGATAGGGCGGAAGTTGCTGGGCACTGAGGGGTCAGCGTTAGGTTTTTTCAATATCGGAACAACTACAGCACATTTAAAGGTGTCTGGAACAATGCCTGTTTTAAGGGAGTTGTTAAGAAGTGAGACCGGTGGGTCGGGGCAAGTGCGGAAAGCTTCTTTGAGGATATGGGGGGTGGGGGGCAACAGTCATTTGGAGAGCCCGATCTCACTCTGCTCAACAAGGTCAAGAATTCTTCTCTAGAGATCGGGGGAATTTGATCAAGTGTAAAGGGGTTCTTAGACGTTGCAGGGGAGATAGGAGGAGAGATGGGAATGGGAATGTTCTCCTTAATCAGGGTGATTTTGTCTATGAAGAATGAATTCAGGGAGTCGCATAGGGTTTGTGATGGGGCAAGTTTGGCCGTTACCCTGTCGGGCTGTGCGAGCTCATTGACAATAGAAAAAATATCCTTAGCTTTTGTGGCTGAGTTCATGATTTTTTGGGAAAAGTAGGCAGATTTAGTTTGAAGAATGGAGACTTTATAATTTCTTAGCATGGCTGCATAGGCCGCTCTCTCCTTAGGGGCGTAGGTGCGCCGCCAGAGGCGCTTTGATTGTCTAAGCTCCAGCTTTTCCTTCTTTAGATCGTCTGAAAACCAGCGTTGGCCATCATGGGGGCGTTTAAGTCGAATTTTCTTCAGAGGGGCCACCTTGTCACTAGCTGCTGCTAGCCAGTGGTCAAGGTTAGTGGCTTGAAGAGAGATGGGGGCCAATGTGTTAGGGGAGGTGGCTCTTAAGAGTGTGTGGAAGTCATCCATATTGGCCAGTTTCCAGTTCCTGGCTACAAAGTATTAGGCGTGTATGCCATAGTGAAGGAAATAAAAGCATTGTCAGACTATGTGCAGGGGAAGACTAGGGGGGGGGGGCGAAATCTCAATATTCAGGGTCCAAATCTGGTCCAGGTTGTGCCCCTTAGCGTGAGTAGCCGTGTACACATGTTGGATGAAGTTCATGCTTAGTAGAAGATCTGTGAACTCGACTGAGGCGGCACTCTCATGGATATCAGAAGGCCAATCATTAAAATCACCGAGAATAATAATTCTTGCGTGATTTATGGCTAGTTGGGAGGTGAATTACCCAAAAAGTTGGGGAAATAGGGGCATGTGATCAGGAGGTCGATAAAAAAGGGCACAAATAAAAGAAAAACTGGGGGAGTCGAATTTTACGATGAGACTCTCAATGTGAAGAAGGCTGTTGATCTGTAGGGAGGTGAATTTGTGTTTATGCAAGATGATAGCAGCAACGCCACCACCAGATTTGCCCAATATACTGTTTGCATAGAGGATATAGTATCCAGTAGGTATTGCTGCCAGGATATCTGGGTTAGAATCAGCAGTTAGCCAGGTTTCGGACAGAAGTAAAATGTCGGGTTTGTCAGCATGAAGCAATTGAAAAGCGCGTGTTCAAATAAATGATGGCCAAAGGGCTTGTTTCCTGAATAGAAGTTTCATTAGGCAAGCTTAAGGGCCCAAGTCCTTAGTGGGGCACTTGGGGTTAGGGCCACTGGGGTGAAGAATCCCTTCCTTATGCATGGCTAGCTTGGCGTTGGTGGGGATATCCCAATTTCCCTGAAGTTTATGGAGTTTGCCCGAGGTGTAAGAGATCAAATGGGCATTATGACTGGCCCCTGGTCTCTGCCGGGCTCAGAAGGGCGCAGACGGGCTTGACTTTGATGCGCCTTTGGCGACCCGCCGCCGCGCCTGCTGCGCGGTCTTGGCATAATTAGAATAAATGTCCCCGGGAGGAGGGGTCAGGAGGGGCGTGTCTCGCTCTCCCCGGTCCACCCTCCACTCAAACAGCCCTCAGCTGCGGTGGACCGGGGTCGGAGCGGGAGGCGTGTGGCGTGAAGTCTTGATTTCAGCAGGTATTTGATTTTAAAAAGTCAAAGTGCAAAGTGCGGTTAAAACAAAAGATAACACACACACGTACAACACAAGTATACGGCCACCACACTCAGCGCTCAATACTTCTGCAGCGCGGCGCGAGGCTATGGACCTTATGTAAGAGGCAGCGTCAGGAGGGGCATGTCTCGCTCTCCCCGGTCCGCCCTCCACTCAAACAGCCCTCAGCAGCAGTGGACCAGGGTCGGAGCGGGAGGCGTGTGGCGTGGAGACTTGATTTCTGCAGGTATTTGATTTTAAAAAGTCAAAGTGCGGTTGAAACAAAAGATAACACACACACGTACAACACAAGGATACGGCCACCACACTCAGCGCTCAATACTTCTGCCAAACAACTTGGACAAATCAATATTCAAGCAAGGGGAGGTCCCTGACTGCTTAAGCCGATTTTCCAAGAAATTGTTGTGACGTTTTGGTACGGGTGGAAGTAGCCATGTCTGTAATTGGACTGCATGGGCTATGTCTAAATAAGGGAATGATTTTTATGCCCATATTAGGGCAATGTGAATTGTACCTATATAAGGACATGAATCTGGAACAGCGTATGGTGTTGGTGGAGACACGCAGTGAGAGGCTCCATATCAATAGCAAAAAGCAGGGGGGAGAGAGGGAACCCCTGTCTGGTGCCCCTCGAGATGGAAAAGGGCTCAGTAACATGACCATTGATACGAATGTGGGCCATAGGTAGGGTATAGAGAAGCTGAATCTTACGCACATTGCCCGGACTAAAGCCCAGGCGCGGTAGAAGCTAGAAGAGGAAGGGCCATTCAAGGGTGTCAAAAGCTTTAGTGGCATCCAAAAGTGCTGCTGAAGCTGGGAGAGGCGAGTTTATCTGGTGCAGCACAGCGAAAATGGTCTGGAGGTTATGCGACGTGGCTCACCCAGGGATAAATCCAGACTGGTCAGGACGCGCGATCAGTGACTTTCGAGGAAGAAGATGAGTGGCCAGTAACTAGGCGTAGATTTAGTTGTCTATATTAATTGGGGACAAAGGGCGGTGGGAGTCGCATAGCTCGGGGGAATTGTCAGACTTAAGGAGAAGGATTAGCATGGCTTCCCGCAGGGAAGGGGGTAGACGTCCGCCTTCCAGGGAATCATTATACATGGCAGCATGGTGAAGAACCAGAAGGGGCACATATTACTTATAGAAGGCCGGGGTAAGGCCATCAGAGCCAAGGGGTTTGTCCCCGGGAAGACCTGAAATAACAGCGGATATCTCTTCCTGGGTGAATGGTTTGTCCAGATATTCCCGGTGCACACTGCCCAGCCAAAGAAGTTCAATGGTGTCAAAGTGTTGGTCTAAAAGCTCGCGGGATGGCACAGCACCTGCAGAATAAAGTCGGGCATAGAAATCGGAGAAGGGGGCGATAATTTCCGACGGGGTGGTGATTCTATCAGTGGGTCCAGTTTGTAAGGCATAGACATAGGATGAAGCATGGGGAGGCTGAAGTAAGTTAGCAAGTGTCTTACCAGGCCGGTCGCCTTCTCCATAACGGCAAGCTTTTGCCACTTTGCCCAGAAACGCCTATTCTTTGTCCACCTCCTCATGGAAATCAGAAAGCTTGCTCTGGATCTGGGCCAGAGTTCCAGGCTGTGGGTCAAGTGATTGTTGAAGGTCCAGGGCTTTAATCTCCATCTTGAGGTGCACGAGGGTACCACGGAGAGAGCGCAGCACACCGGATTGTTTGGATATACACTCTCCCCAAATCACTACCTTAAAGCCCTCCCAGAGAGTGGAGGGGTACTCAACCGAGCCAACATTCAATTCGAAGTAGTTAACAATGGCAGTACAGATGTCTTCCTGAAAAACTGCATCACTTTGGGTGTGCGGAGGCAGTCTCTAAGCAAACATAGGGCGCGTGAAGAGGGGAAGCTGTAGGGGTAACTGCACTGAAGCGTGGTCAGAGAGGGTGCAGGGCATGTGGTCCACGGAAGTGACCCAAGAGGCGGTATCACGGGTAGCGAGCCAAAAGTTCAACCTGGACCAGCATCCCCACGAACCAGTCATACAGGTACCCTTGAACCGTCCAGATTGGTGTGTCTCCACATGTCGAGCAAGGAGTAATCAGACATAATAGTATTGAGGAGGGTTGTGGAAGGGGGTGCTGCACGCGAAGACCAGAGTGGTCCATTATCTGAGAAGGATCAATATTGAAATTGCCTCCCCAAAGGAGAGGGCAGAGAACCAGAGAGGTGATAAGCTGCCAGACATTACTGGCAGGAGTGTTGATTTTAGGACCATAAATTGCAGCAAGTATGAACGGTTGTGTAATAAGTGTCCCTTTTAAAATGACATAGCGGCCCTCAGGGTCAAGAAGCGAATGGATAGTGCGCCAAGGAAGCCCCCTGCATAACAGAAGGGAGACACCCCGGGAATAATTAGAATAGAAAGACGAGTGTGTTTCACTCCAGTGAAGCAAGCACAATCGGGGGGAGGTAGCAGGGAGATGGGTTTCCTGGAGGAAACAGATGTTGACCCGTTAACGTGTGAGGTGTGCATGCATAAGGCGTGCCTTTCGATGGTCATTCAGAACTCTGATGTTCCAAGTCCAGACTTTAGTGTCAGCCATTGGAGGTGAGTTTGGGGTAAAAATGAGGTGTGCAAGGTGTGTCAGGATGTTAACAATAGCAAGTGCCGAGGTACATGAGGTGCCCGTAGGCACTGAGCATGACCAAAAATAAGAAACACACCAAAAAAATAAGAAACACAGGCCCCTACGAGGAGGCAACATCCCATCCCAAGACCCCTTCCCCAACCTCCCACCCACTCCAACCCCCCCAAATAGGTTGAGCCACCCCACCCATCTACCCGGGACCACCCCAACTGGAAAGGGAATAATCATGACCAAGAAAGGGAATCCTCCAAAGGAGGCATGGCTCTACCAGGCATACACCCCTGCCTGCTAGGACAGGATGGCCAAGCCAAATCTAATGGCGGTAAACAAGACCTAAAATATTGGGTGGGCTTACACAAACCGGGGAGACAACACATCAAAACAACCAATTGATGAACTACGATATGGCGGTGGTGCTGAGGAAAATGAGGCAAAGCAAGAATAAAGGGACTGGAAGCAGTCCATCGCAAGTTAACCTACCACCGATATCACTGCAGCAACTAAATTTCATATATATAGTAAATAGCCATAGCAAGTGTAACAGTGGCCAATCGAACAGAGAAAAACAACAAATCAGGCGAGTAGCAAAGGAACAGAGTCCTGGTAAAGAGGGCAGATATCAGTCATTGTCACTTAAGCCATCTTCGGCGACAAGCTGGGAGCCAGGCGGTGTGGAGTAGTGTTGTTTTTCAAGTTTCTTTGTGTAGGCCAGGGCGTCCTTAGACTCAGTGAAGATGTGTGTGTGGGAGCCCTGTTTCACATGCAACTTGGCAGGGTAGGCCAGAGAATAGGAGACGTCATGTTTCTGGAGCAGCTGTTTGGCTGGGAGGAACTCACGTCTGTCAACGTGCACAGTCAGCATGTAGTCGGAATGAAAGGCATGCGAGTTGCCTTAGTGGCGGATCGCGCCCTTCTCCCTGGCAGCGCGGAAGACTGCGCCACGTTCCCGTAAATTTAACATCTTGGAATGATTGGGCTTGCAGGCATGCCAGAAGCTGGCCGCGGGCCCGAGGAGCACCTCTCCAAATAGTTCACGGAGGATTCCAGCACACCCGTAATGTGGAGGTTGCTCCGCCGGGAGCGCGTCTCCAAATCCTCATTCTTGTTTCTGATCATTTCCAGCACTTTATCCATCTGGAGAAGCTTTAAGTGGCCACCTGTCGAAGCGTCCTCAGCATCAGAAACCTTTACTTGTTACCGTTAGTTCCACTCCTATCCCTAGTACAATTCGCCCTACCACCCCTATTTCTGTGGCATGCCCGAGGGAGCCCCCCAAACAGGTTTTGCATATGGCAAAGGTTTCATCTTGGAATATAGCTGGCCTTGAATCCAAACTTGCTCTTCCGGACTGGGGAAGCTTTATCGATCAATCAGATATCTGGTCATTTCAGGAAACCTGGGCTACACTACCGATATTTCGTACAGGTTTCTTAAATTTTTCTAGACCAGCGGTGAAGGGCGCTAGAGGTAGACCTGTGGGAGGCCTGGCAATCTGGGTTCGGCAACACGAAGGGGGTGACAGTGGCTGAGATCCCGATGGATAGTCTAGACATGATGGCTATCCGGGTAAGCTCTACAAAGGGTCTGGATATAATTATTGTGAACATATATATGAGGGGTATTCAAGGGGGTAAATGTTCGCCGGTTGCACATGTACTGGAGGCCTTCTTGAGTTCCCTACCTAGGAGTTCTAACAGGGTGGTGATGGGTATTTTAACACTTGTTTTGAGCCTCTGGGTTTGGATGATGGGAGGCTTACAGAGGTAGAGTATTCATTGTGGGGTATTCCGGGGCTGGAAATCCCGCCTATTAAGAAATGGACCCAAGCAGCCCTGTTCATGAAGGGTCTCTCATTGGATCAGGGTATGCGAGCAGTTAATGGAAGACTGAAGTCTGATAGGTTAGGGGTAGTAACTTATGACAATGGTAGGTCTGGTTTTCGCATTGACTATATTCTGGTAAACCTAGAAATGTGGTCTGGCTTGATAGACATGGTGGTCGTAAGTAGAGTAGAAAGTGATCACAATCCTTTAGTCCTCTCAATTAAAGACACTAGTTTTGCCGATCCTATTATGGCTGAAACCCCCCTGCCACAGGATATCCTAGCCAATAACGAAAGAAGGGTTAGTTGGCCTAAAATAGTTTTAAATGAGGAGGCTATATTTCGAATTAAGAGTTTGCTTACGCCCACATTGGCCAAAATCCATGGTTTTGGGCAACAGTCTGAGCTTATAGCTAATATCCCCACCCTGCATAGTGACCTCTTCACAAATCTCAAATCAATATTTGTTAAGAGTATTACACCTAGTACTAGAAGTAAAAAGCTGAGAACCCACTCTTGGTTTGATAGTGCATGTAGACAGGCCCAAAAAGCGTTGCATACAGCCATAAAAACAAGAGTGCAGGAAACAATACGTAGATGTAGGGCCACATATAAAGCTGCCCAGATCTCCGCTAAGAGAAATTGGGATGAGGCACGTTGGAGGGAACTGCTGGAGGCATGTCAGGGCAATAACATGATTAAATTCTGGCACCATTTTAAATGGGGCAATCGCCCTCAAGATGCTGTCCCCTCCAATTTTGTGGAGCCAAAGGAATGGGTCATGTATTATGGCAATCAATTTAAAGTGAACTGTAACATCACTGCCACTTTGCCACCTATTATCTGTGAGGATGCCCTGGTTTTTACCCCAACAGAAGTAAGGAACGTTTTGAAGGCTATCCCGGGTGGCAAGGCACTGGGTCCCGACAGTATTCCGGCCGATATGTTCAAACAGGATCAAGACCTTTGGGTCCCCTACATTACTCTGTTAGCCAACGCTTTGGCGAAAAGAGCAAGTGTACCGGAATCGTGGTTCCTATTTATAAGAAGGGCGATCGCTCTGTTCCGGCTAATTATCGACCCATCAATCTTATTAACGCAGTTCAAAAGATTGTGGCTCACATCCTTCTAGGTAGAATCCAGTGCTGGATATCAGACTATGATATATTAACGCCCCTACAGGCAGGTTTTCGTCCGCACATGGGGACCCTTGAACAGGTATTTAGATTTATGTTATTATATTGGAAGGTGGTACTTTTAGGGGGGGGGGTTTGTTTGCAGCCTTTGTTGATCTTAGGTCTGCTTTTGATTTAGTGCCGAGGACTAAGCTGTGGGGAGTCCTATTGGGGTTAGGTATGCCAAAAGAGCAGGTGTCGCGTTTTATTAACATGCACGCGAATACATACGCTAAAGTTAGATGGGGTAAGCCAGGCGAGGTTACTGATAGATTTGAGGTTGCCGAGGGGGTAAGACAGGGGTGCGTCTTGGCCCCCACTCTGTTTTCACTGTTTATTAATGGGGTGACCAATTATTTCTCTAACTTTCCGACGGACGCTCCCTCTCTTGTTGGGAGGAAAATTCCCCTCCTCATGTTCGCTGATGATACGCTCATTATTTCCAAAACAAGGCACGGCCTACAGTCAGCACTGTCTCGTTTTGAGCTTTTCTGTAGCGAGCATGAGTTGGAGGTGAATGTTGGAAAGACGAAATTCATGGTTCTACGGGGCCCTAGAGCTGTTAAGCCAAAGGTTACAATGAGTGGGGTTATCTTGGACCAAACAGAGGTCTTTACATACTTGGGCGTCACGTTGAGTGAGAACCTAAGTTGGAAGCCTCAGTTGGACCTTTTGTCCCTTAAACATGCCTAGCTTGGGGGTGCCATATTAAAGGAACACTCCAATTCTCTAACTAAACCCCTGGCACCCTTGGCCAAACTCTGTGGTTCAAAAATAATTCCTTCTATCCTATTTGGAGCTGAACTGTGGGGTTATAGTGATCTATCAAGACTGAAGGTAGCTCAGAACAAGTTCCTCAGAATGGTAACTGGCCTTCCTCAATCCACGCCTTGCCTCCCCCTACAGTACAACCTGGGAATTAAACCTATAGAGGATGTAGTTCGGTATAGACCACTGGCGTTTTGGCGGCGCCTGTGGACTACACCTGAACTATCTATGTATGCCGAGGCTATTCTTGAAGTAAGGGGCATAGAGGGGGCCAATAGGGTTCCATGGCTTTCTTTCCTTAGAGCGCTACTGAAGGATTTGGGGCTGGAGGGCCTTTGGGTAGACCCAGCTAGTGCCACCTTCCCATCCCAAAAAATCCTTAAAGACATGTACTGGCGCAGGATCATGGAGAAGAGACTATCTTTAGTGGGGGGTTCTACGATGACCTCGGTTTTTCTAGTTATTAAGGATGTCCCGAGATATGAAGATTATTGGGACATAATAACCAAGTCAAATGACCGGAAACTGTATCATCAACTGAGAGTGGGCTCGCTACCTGTGCGTGGGCTAACACACTCTTGGAACCCAGAAAGTAGTGACAAATGTCCTTTTTGTGTAACGGAAGTAGAAAATATTGAACATTTACTATTCTGCTGCCCAAAGTATACACTACCTAGAAGAGTCTGGTTAAGACCAGTATGTTGCTCGCTGGGCACTAGATCTGCTATTGCTGCCAGTAGGATTTTGAAAACAGACACTACTGCCTTTATTGTTATCGGTGTGGCAAAGTTTATTAGCTGGGCCTGGTCTATACGCTCCCGTAACCTTAGTCACTGAGACATAGTGTTTACGTCATCTGTTTTGTATTTGTGTATTGTTGTATGTCATAGTCATGGTCTTTTCTTGGCCAATTTAATGCTGTTTTACCTAGGTTTTAATGTGAATTGTATTTATTGTTTTAACCTTATTATGAAGTGTATTTTATGCTTGTTGTACATTGTCTTTTATGATATATATCGAAATAAAGACCTTTTGACTTGAAACCCTAGCCTCCACCTGAGCAAGCCGCGTGTGATGTGAGTCTACCCAGGCCTTGACTGTATCTAGGCGTGCAGACAGTTGGTCAAGCAGGCTGGTGATGCCGGTGACAGTGGTCTTGACATCCAGCATAATGGCTCTTAGGTCGTCATCAAGGGTTGAGCAAGTCTCAGTTTGTGTAGCAAGATCGCCCGTATCTGAAAGGGACCCATCCTGTTGCATCAGTCTACGCTGGTCGAAGGCCAGCTTCGGATGTTGGGGTTCTGCTTTCCCCAAGTTCGGACCGCCACAGGCACTCAGGCGCACCACCTGCGCCCCAAGAAGTCGACGCTGCGACCATAAGCCGCACAATAGGCGATACAGCAGGTAAGTGTCTTCAAACAGACGGTGAGACTGTAGAGTAGCAGGGCTAAATTGATGGTCTGTGCAGGTGGGGGGGCAACACCGGTACACCCCTGGGAGCAGCGAATATTTGACCCAGATAGTGCTGTGTATGGTGAGTGCAGGCAGGGCCACCCAACCTGCACCAGATTCAAAGTGCAGGGTGGATCGCAGACCGGGTGAGTGAGGAAATAGTGGGCCCCCTCTGGCAAGGCCCTCCAGAGTGTAGCAGGCCCCTAATGTGAAGAGGCGCGGTGAAGGAAGAGCTGCCAAGGCAGCCTAGCAATTAAGCAGGGCTGCAGAAGTAGGTGCGGAGGAGGCAGCAGCACCAGGTGGCAGGATTGGCGAACCCGGGGCTGAAGAGGCAATGCGGCTGAGCCATCACGGGAGGCCCACTATCAGGGGAGCAGCGAGTGGCAGAGAGCGTGCCGCCTCTGGCGCGAGGCCCAGAGCCGTGCACCGTGTGAGCAAGTAGTGCAGAGTTGGGAAGGCACCAGGAGGTACACAGCTTCAAGAAAGGTGACCCGGGCCCCACTGTGCATCACACTCATCCCCAACCCTGCCACAGACGCCCCACACAAGGAGCCCCCTTACCGGATCCGTGGGCTGCACCATCCACGGGGAGCAGCAGCAGTCATCCTACCTTGAGTGGTGTGACCACTCAACCTCTACGCACTGTTGCTTCCTGTGAAAAACTCACAATTCAATTTTTGTGTTAAAAACATTTTTTAAATCACTTTTACTCATTTACAGTTTATCATAAACACCACTTTATCATTTATCAGAATGTACTTTGATTTCAATCATCAAACAATACATTTTTAAACTTTACAATTTGAAAATTCAAATACACATATTTTCTTCACAACATTTTTACAAGCGTGGCAAGCTGATAGTTGAAGCCCGATGCATTTCGAGTCTAGATAGACTCTTCAGGGGCCTAAAACTGAATATACAAATGCAGTCGATCAGGTTTCACTTAGGCACAATCTTCAGTATGTAACAAGCTATTAAAAAAATCCGTAAAAAACATGCATTTGCCTCCACCTCACCCTGTGATGTGAAAAACAATATCAACCATACTCACATTTCCAGCCGGAAATGGATATACGTCTCCTATCAAAGAAACCACTAAAGTCACTACTCCACCTCGTTCTAAACAAAACTCTGTTTCTAATGCTCACGGTTTCTATTCACTGTCTTACCTTGCTGTGTATTCTTTTAGAATCAAGCCGTCACCACCTTCAACAAACGACACTCGTCTTAACACCTGGAAACACAAGGATACGCTGTTTATCCTCACATCTTATTGACAACTCTGAAACCCTTATAACTCCTTGGGTTCACCCGTATCTACCTGTCGGTGTCTCCGCTCTGCTGCTACGCTACTCTCCTTATTCCAAATGGGACCAGTCGCCTCACTGTATTCACTAACCGACTTCTTCTTTATGCTTTCAAGAAGACTATTGCTGTGTACTTCCGTGTGTGACAAAGAAAACGGACTCCACAATAGTTAGGTTTATCGCGCCATCTTAGACTAGTCAAAAGCTTCGTCAGCCAAAAACCGGAGCCTACATCAAAACTCCTCACTGTCTAGAAAAAGTTCCTAGTACGGAACAAACTACCTCTCAATGTGACAAGTGTAAATGAAAGTTTGTAAATGAAAAGGTGAAGAAAAGAAAATAAACGCAAAATGAAATGGCAATGCATGTTATTTAACAAGTCAAACATTTTAAATTTTGATCATTGCAAGTCAAACGTTTTAAACTTTTTTTCAGTCATGGACCCACAAATGCATAAACCCCAGGTGCAACTTTGTGATAGTGTAATGGGTTATAAGAAACATGAATAATCAATTTTATCATTGAGACCTTTAGGTTCTTGTGTTCCTAATTTTTTCATCCAAAATGTTTCTCTCTGGAGTAAGGATCTGGTGAGATCCTCTCCTTCTCTTGGGTTCATTTTTTCCAACACTGAAAATTTCAACTGGGATATATTATGTTTGTTTTCAGACCAGTGTTTCGCAAGATTGCTCTTCATGTTGATATTTCTTATGGTGCTCTTATGTTCTGATATGCGAAGTTTGAGTTTCCTCTCCGTTTTTCCCACATAAAGTTTTCCACAAGGACATTTGATATAGTAGATTAAATTGTTGGAATTACAGTCACATGTATAGAAAAGTGGTATTGATTTTCCCGTTTGTGGGTGATGCAAGACTGCTCCAGTGATAACATTATTACAATGTATGCAGTTCATACAACGTTTCATGCCTTTGGGTGCTTGTTCCCGTAGTGTAGATGGTAACTGTAGTAGTTCTTTGAGATTCTTAGACCTTGTGTATGCAAACATCGGTTTTTGGGAAAAAATCCCTTCAAAATCCGGTTCATTTTGTAGAAGTTCCCAATGTCGTGAAATGATATTTTTTATTTTCACAGAACTAGTGGAAAATTTTGACACAAACACTTGTCTATCCTGGATCTTCTTGGGCTTCTGTTTTAGCAAATTCTCTCTGTCATAAGTTTTTATGCGGTCCTGGGTTTTCTCTAGAATTTTCTGCGGATAGCCTCTTTCTATGTATTTACAATGCTGTGTCCTCAGATGTTTCTCCAAGTCATCAGGTTCTGAACAGATGCGTTTAATTCTCATGCATTGAGACATGGGAAGGTTATCCTTTAGATTTTGAGGGTGGAAGCTCTGATATAGTAGTGCATTATTTACATCCGTCTCTTTACGGAAAACCTCTGTTTTCATTCGTCCTTCTTCCAGTTTTATTTTCACATCCAAGAACGAAATTTCTTGTTCACTAATGACATGAGTGAATTTAATTTGTTCAACATGAGTATTCAGCAGGTCAATCTTTGCCTCAAGAGTTTCTCTGTTTCCTGCCCATAGTACAAAAATTTTGTCAATGAATCTCTGATACATAATGCTGCGTCTCTGCCAGTCTTCGTCAGCATAGATATAATCAGATTCAAACTTTGCCATAAAGGTATTGGCGTATGCCGGGGCCCCAGCAAATCCCATGGACGTTCCACTTTGTTGTAAGAAAAATTCTGAATTCCATTGAAAATAACTATGATATAGACAAAAATGCAATAATTCCAAAATAAAGGTTTTTTCTGCTCCAATCTCTGTTTGTTTCAGCAGTGCCCATTCTACTGCTTCCAATCCAGATTGGTGAGGAATCGATGTATATAGAGATTTTACATCTATTGTACAAAGTAATAGGTGTTCAGTGAAGGAAATTTCTTTTAGTTTACGGAGAAAATGATTGGTATCCTTAATATATGAAGGCCATTTTTGCACGAACTGTTGTAAAAAAGTGTCTATATATTGACGTAATGGCTCAAAAATTGTGCCACACCCAGTGAGAATAGGTCTCATTGGGGGATTGTATTTGTCCTTATGGACCTTCGGGAGCATATACAGGCGAGGGCGCCTGGGATGTTGAACTGTCAAGTATTGCTTTGTAGCTTTGGAAATATATCCTCGTTCAAATGCTTGGTCTAGAAGAATTTTTACTGTAGCTTCCAAATCATAAGTGGGATCTTCATCCAATTTCAGGTACGTACTTTCATCAGACACATGTTCCTGAACTTTATTCAAGTAAAATTCTCTGTCCATGACAATTATGCCTCCCCCTTTATCAGCCTTTTGGATAAATATTTTTTCATTTTTTTGCAAGTTTTTAAGTATGTTTCTGTCATAGTTTGTTAAGTTTTTTGTTTTTGATCGTCGAAAATTGAGTTTTTCCAGATCATTACGAGTCGATTTTTCAAATGCGTCTAGGATCTTGTGTGTGACAGGAGATTGAAATTTAGATATGGGTTTGTACTCTAAGAATTCAGTAGGTTCTTGTGCTGGTTGTTTTGGAAGTACATTAGTAAAAAAAATTCTTAGTCTCAAAACTCTCATGAATTTAAAGAGAGCAACCTCCGTTTCGAGAATGTTTGTTTCGTAAGTAGGCACAAAACCTAATCCTCTATTTAAAACTCTTAGTTCATCAACTGTTAGATCCGTTTTAGAAATATTCATAACTAGGTTTGGTTGTTGCTCCGTGTTCTTGCTCCTTCTTTGACCTCTCCTTGTTTTGTTTTGGGTTTTCCTGGAGGTTGGTTTAAATCCCCGACCTGGGGAAAAGAAGACTTTATGGTTCCAGACGCTGAGGCAGTTTCCATTGTTTCTATTGTTCCTGATGTTCCAGCAATTTGTGTCTGTGCTGACGGTCGATTGGTACTCAGATCTGAATCAGAAACAAGACTTTCTTCAGATGTAGTTGGTGCCTTCTTTTTAGTATAAATTTTTCTCTGGGCATATACCTCGGCCCAGGTGTAAACTTCATTCAGCTTATAATCAAGCGTATCCCTCTTAAATTTTCTGAGTTTACCTTCTTGAATTTCTTTAGAGTGTTTATCCAGGTTAATATTAATGTCTTTCAGGACTTTCTCCCAATCTTCTTTGTCCATCTTGGTTTCCAGATTTTGTTTAATTTCATCAATTTCGTTTGTCAATTCAGCAATAACTCTTGCCAATTCTTCGATCAACAATAAAATCAAGTCCAACGAACATTTGTTCAGGATACACTGCCATCTCTCCATGAACTCTTTGTTCATGTGAAATCTGTATAACATCGGTTTTATGGACATCCTCAATCCACGTGGAATTCGCGTAACCTTATGATACTGCACCAGAGTTGATGCATGAAGTCTCTGACTGACTTGACGTGTTGCCAAAAATTCTAGTTGCTTTAACTGTTGTCCGATGGTGTTGCCTTGCACATCAGAAGATTGTACTTCTTGTATTAAAGTTTAAATATCAGTTGCTTGTTCTGCTGTATATGCCAAAGTTTTCGCCCTATTATCTGTCAAACTTGAGATATGATCATACGACATGATTGGTTGTGTGCGGGTGCTACTCTCCCTTAGGACAATGTGACAAAATGATAAATTTTCGAAGGAGCACACCACTTTATTTTACTTCTTTTTTCTTTTTTCTTCACTATTCTGTTATTTTATTATTTCTTCATTTACAAGCGTGCAGTGGAGGTGGCACGTTCGTCCTATTCCGTGCCTCAACAACAACCTTCCTACCTTGAGTGGTGTGACCACTCAACCTCTACGCACTGTTGCTTCCTGTGAAAAACTCACAATTCAATTTTTGTGTTAAAAACATTTTTTAAATCACTTTTACTCATTTTCAGTTTATCATAAACACCACTTTATCATTTATCAGAATGTACTTTGATTTCAATCATCAAACAATACATTTTTAAACTTTACAATTTGAAAATTCAAATACACATATTTTCTTCACGACATTTTTACAAGCGTGGCAAGCTGATAGTTGAAGCCCGATGCATTTCGAGTCTAGATAGACTCTTCCTCAGGGGCCTAAAACTGAATATACAAATGCAGTCAATCAGGTTTCACTTAGGCACAATCTTCAGTATGTAACAAGCTATTAAAAAAATCTGTAAAAAACGTGCATTTGCCTCCACCTCACCCTGTGATGTGAAAAACAATATCAACCATACTCACATTTCCAGCCGGAAATGGATATACGTCTCCTATCAAAGAAACCACTAAAGTCACTACTCCACCTCGTTCTAAACAAAACTCTGGGGCAGATTTATGAGGCACTTGCGCCACGTTTACGCCGCTGTTGCGTCACGCAAGGCGGCGTAAACGTGGCGCATCCCTACGAACGATTTACAACGTGACGCATCTAGGCAGATGCGTCACGTTGTGAAGCCCTGCGCCACTTGTGGGCGTTCCGGCGCAGGGTGGGCGTTCCGGGGCAGGTGCGCCTCGCAAAAGTGGCTGAGTGAAATCTATACGATTTCACTCAGTCACTTTCAGGCCAATGCTGCGTCAAAAGCCTGCGCCTGCTTGTAGCAGGCGTAGGTCTTGACGCAGCATTGTGGAGATGGGGCACCCCCGAGCCTTGCTGGAGCTGCGTCGCGCTTGCGACGCAACTCCAGCAATGCGTCACCTTTACGGCACAGATGCGTCACGCATCTGTGCCTTTTTTGCCCCATGGTGCGCCGCATCATAAATGCGGCGCACCATGGGTGGCGGAGCAGTGGCGCACTGTGGCGCATGTTAACTGGCGCATCTCTGGGGATGCGCCAGTTAACATAAATCTGCCCCTCTGTTTCTAATGCTCACGGTTTCTATTCACTGTCTTACCTTGCTGTGTATTCTTTTAGAATCAAGCCGTCACCACCTTCAACAAACGACACTCGTCTTAACACCTGGAAACACAAGGATACGCTGTTTATCCTCACATCTTATTGACAACTCTGAAACCCTTATAACTCCTGGGGTTCACCCGTATCTACCTGTCGGTGTCTCCGCTCTGCTGCTACTCTACTCTCCTTATTCCAAATGGGACCAGTCGCCTCACTGTATTCACTAACCGACTTCTTCTTTATGCTTTCAAGAAGACTATTGCTGTGTACTTCCGTGTGTGACAAAGAAAACGGACTCCACAGTAGTTAGGTTTATCGCGCCATCTTAGACTAGTCAAAAGCTTCGTCAGCCAAAAACCGGAGCCTACATCAAAACTCCTCACTGTCTAGAAAAAGTTCCTACTACGGAACAAACTGCCTCTCAATGTGACAAGTGTAAATGAAAGTTTGTAAATGAAAAGGTGAATAAAATAAAATAAACGCAAAATGAAATGGCAATGGATTCAGAGTTGTCAATAAGATGTGAGGATAAACAGCGTATCCTTGTGTTTCCAGGTGTTAAGACGAGTGTCGTTTGTTGAAGGTGGTGACGGCTTGATTCTAAAAGAATACACAGCAAGGTAAGACAGTGAATAGAAACCGTGAGCATTAGAAACAGAGTTTTGTTTAGAACGAGGTGGAGTAGTGACTTTAGTGGTTTCTTTGATAGGAGACGTATATCCATTTCCGGCTGGAAATGTGAGTATGGTTGATATTGTTTTTCACATCACAGGGTAAGGTGGAGGCAAATGCACGTTTTTTACGGATTTTTTTAATAGCTTGTTACATACTGAAGATTGTGCCTAAGTGAAACCTGATCGACTGCATTTGTATATTCAGTTTTAGGCCCCTGAGGAAGAGTCTATCTAGACTCGAAATGCATCGGGCTTCAACTATCAGCTTGCCACGCTTGTAAAAATGTCGTGAAGAAAATATGTGTATTTGAATTTTCAAATTGTAAAGTTTAAAAATGTATTGTTTGATGATTGAAATCAAAGTACATTCTGATAAATGATAAAGTGGTGTTTATGATAAACTGTAAATGAGTAAAAGTGATTTAAAAAATGTTTTTAACACAAAAATTGAATTGTGAGTTTTTCACAGGAAGCAACAGTGCGTAGAGGTTGAGTGGTCACACCACTCAAGGTAGGAAGGTTGTTGTTGAGGCACGGAATAGGACGAACGTGCCACCTCCACTGCACGCTTGTAAATAAAGAAATAATAAAATAACAGAATAGTGAAGAAAAAAGAAAAAAGAAGTAAAATAAAGTGGTGTGCTCCTTCGAAAATTTATCAGCAGCAGCAGTCAGCCACGTAGCCAGCGAGGCCTTGACCGTGGTCCCCAGCACCACAGTGTCCCAGTGTCCAACCCAGCAGTAAGTTCGGTCCCAGTAAAGGAATCGTTCGTCACCCCAGACGACAGGGAATCACAGGCATGCAAGTAGTAGAGGCATCTCCGATGAAAACCGCAGGATGGTGATTGATTTTAGTCTTGGCCTGCAGAGCCCACTTAGAGTGCGGCCATCTTGCAGCCGGTTAAGCCACGTCATGAGCATGCTTTTTAACATCACAGTGTCAGAATTCTGCATGAGTATCAAATCCTACTTCACCGGTCTGATGGGTATACGTATACTTTAGTGCACAGTTAAAATGTAGTAAATAGGATGGCAAGAAAATTCTTGAATGTCCACTGTCTGGTTGCTGATAACCCCTAATTTGTCCTACCAGTCTTCCGTCTCTGGATTTTACATATAATATTGAGGTGTACTTGAAAGGAGGGGAACATGCTGCTAAATCAGTTGTTGTGCATCCACTGTCTGGTTTATGGAAAACCCTACTTTAGTTCTACCAGACTTCTGTCTCTGTGTTTATTGTGGGTGCGGTGCCTGCCTCACTTTGGATTGTACTGTAAAATGCGGAAGGGCACTAGGATTACCATAGTACACTCCCAACACACACCCCTAGCCCTCAGACCCTAAGGTGAATGTGGCCAAAGACTTTCGCCATCTTGAAAATGTAGATAAGATTGGCCCCAGGAACATTTACCTCATTGGTTAGGGCTGTGGTGTATTTGGACTCGGTCAGTCTTAAATTACTCCTAGGTCCCAGTCTATAGCACCCTATCATTAGCACTCGCCTTGGAGACCTCAATTTCCACATTGAATACTGAACCCACCCCAGCTTCACAACACTCTTGGAGAGCCTAGACAATATTGGACTAACCCTACTCATCACAGAATAAACGGACATCACCAGACACATGTCTGACCCCACCTTCATGACCTTCGGCGGCATCAAGTTCAACTCATCCTCACCTGCCACTTGAACTCACCACTCCATTGAGATATAGAAACCATCATGACTACAGGATATACAACCTGCAGACATACACCCAGGGGGGTACAATAGTGACCCCATACCTTTGGTGGGAATGACAACAATGAGAATTGGGTTCAAGGGAAGATGCACTGTGGGTAAAATTTATCTCACACAAAAAGGTTCTAATCTTTTGGGGTGGAAGCACCAAAGGGAATTAGGCATCAAGTTAGACCCCAACAGTCCCGACCAGGTACTTCTGATAGACCAGTCAGTAGGTGGCGAGGAAGTGTGTAAGGATTTCCCCAAGGTGTTTACGGATGAGCTGGGTTTACTTAAGAACTACCAGCATTCTATAAAACTGAAAAGTAAAGCCAAGCCGGTTGCTCATAAAGTAAGGCCAATACCTCACTTGATGCAGGCCCCCCTACAAGCAGAAATAGACAGACTGTTAGCCCAAGGGGTCATTGAGCCCATAGAGTGCTCACAATGGCTGGCCCCAATCGTTTTGACAACAAAATCGTCAGGCAAGGACATTAGGTTGTGTGTGGACCTTAGAGACCTCAACAACAGCATATGGGTGGACAGGCATCCGTTACCACGCATACACGAGGTTCTCACTTTGATCAAGGGGGCGAGTTGTTTCAGTGTCCTAGACTTGTCCTCCGCATACCACCAGGTAGAATTACACCCTGATTCACGACATTTTACCTCGTTCATTACCCCATTGGGAGCCTTCCAATACATCCGCATGCCTTTTGGCTTAGCTTCGGCAGCCGCTGCTTTCCAGAGGATCATGCAGCATGTGCTGGAGGGCCTTCCCAAAACCTTATGCTTTCAGGATGACATCCTCATCTATGGGAAGGATGTGGAGGAGCATGATTCCATTTTGAGGGGGGCATTGACCAAACTAGAGGCAGCTGGGTTGACCCTTAAGAAAGAGAAGTGTCGCATAGGGGTGGGGTCTGTGGAATACCTTGGCCACACAATCTCAGAAGATGGTATTAAACCAAAGTTGAACCTTGTCAAAGCGATTCAAGGACCTAAACCACCTATTAGTGTAGACGAATTAAAGTAATTCTTAGGACTTTCAGAGTACTACGCTAAATTTGTGAAAAATTATGCTAATATTGTTGAACCCCTGAGAATGTTAATGAAGACAAGAACTCCTTTCACATGGAATGAAAGTTGTCAAGTGGCGTTCTCCACAGTGAAGGATAGTATTGCCTCAGCCCCATCTTTGGGAAGATTTGACCCGACTAAATCCACCATTTTATACACTGACGCAAGCAACAAGGGAGTGGGGGCTAGCCTCACACAAATGGATAAGAACAAAGAACAAGTAGTGGCATTTGCATCACGTGCCCTTAAAGGGGCGGAGTTAAACTACTCTGTGGTGGAGAAAGAGGCGTTAGCTTGCACATGGGCCATCAAACACTTCCGTTTCTTCCTCTGGGGCATACCCTTCACGGTGCGAACCGACCACAAACCCCTCATGTATGCCTTTACTACAAAAGGGTCAGAGAAAACTACACCATGAATTTCAAGGTGGATCTTAGGGTTGGAGGGGTACAATTTCACTGTGAAGTACATGCCAGGCTCACAAAATGTTGTAGCAGACTTCCTGTCCCGCTAACCTAACGATACTAGTGGGAGTGAGGAAGCAGCAGTAGACGAGGAACGTGTGTTGAAATTAACTTGTCTTGGAAAAGAGGAGTGGGAGCAAGGCTTGAACCAAGATGGGAACTTGCAAACACTTAAAAACTATATAATCAATGGATGGCCTTGTGAAAAGAGTAAGATGGCACCTGAGTTGAGTGGGTTCTGGGAAGTGAAGCTGGAACTTAACATTCAGGGTGATATGGTGTTCAGAGGAGAAAAGGTTGTTCCACCGAGTTCCCTCAGGCAGAAAACTGTAGATTTGGCACATGTGGGACACTTGGGGCGTAGTCTAACGAAGAGTAAGATCAGGCTAGATTACTGGTGGCCAGGGATGGATGCCATGGCAGAACACTCAGTAAGGGACTGCTTAGAGTGTAGCAAAGCTGATAAGACTCACCAGACAAGGAAACCACCATTATCCCCGGTGTCTATACCGGCGATACCTTGGTCTAAGCTAGCTTTGGACATAATTGGCCCTCTTAACTTACTCTATCGCCCACCTGGTTCCCTTAACAATTTCATTACGCATATCACGGACCTCACTGCCAACACAGTTTTAACCTCATCTAACTTCACCTTACTTGGGGATTTTAACATCCATCTAGATGACCCCCATGATACGTCAGCTAATAACTTACGGGTCAACATGCAAGCGTTAGATCTTTGCCAGAGAGGCCATCAGGCAACCCACAAGAAGGGACATCTTCTTGATCACATATACAGCAACACCAACCTTAATGTAGAGTCCCCAGTTCCACTACCCTGGACCGATCACTTCCTGATACCTTTTACCTGGCTTTCCAACTCCTCTTCCCCTTGTGATGTTCCTATCAAGTATCTGGGCAGGAAATGGTCCTCTCTTTCTCTCACTGACTGGACAACTGCTCTCGTCCAAGATCCCCCGAGGAAGGCTACGACTCCTGCCTCTGCCTCTAACGATTTTGATCACTGGATTTCCAACACCCTAGACCTAGTTCTTCCCAAACGCCCTTGTAAACTCATTAGAAGACCTAAAGTCGCACCTTGGTACACTCCTGCTCTAAGGTCATTAAAACTTGACTGCCGTAAACTGGAGAGAGCGTGGAGGAAGGACCATTCTTCGTCTAGGAAAGATGATTATAGGTCTGCAATGAAGCTCTACAAATTAGAGATTAAAAAGGCGCAAGCCTTTTTCTATGAAGGGAAAATTAATGCAGCAGCCAATGCCCCTAGGGAAATCTTTAGGATAGCTAAGTCCCTTATTTCACCCCGCCTGAGCGTCCCACTGCCGAAGGTGCACAAGATCGCTGCAATGAGCTGGCTGCCTTCTTTTCAAAGACAATTTTGACCATATACTCCTCCTTTAGCAATTCTATGGTCATCGCCCGCTCTGCCCCACACAAACCAGCTGACTCTCTGGCTCTCTGTAAGCTGGACACAATTCCGCTTCTTGATGCCTGTAGTCTGGATAGATTAATCTCCAAAGTTACTTCCGGGTCACCCAATGACCCGGCACCCCCCCGAATCCTTGTCAAGGCCTTGGACGTTATTCGCCCTGTCATCTTGGAAACCTTAAACACTTCCATTGTGTCCAAATCGGTCCCACTCTCCTGGAAATGTGCCATGGTGAGGGCACTTCTCAAAAAGCCCACCCTGGATCAGAGCAACCTGTCCAACTACCGTCCCATTTCGTTGCTCCCCTGGTTGAGTAAACTGCTGGAGAGGCACGTCAACAACATCTTAACAGACTATTTGGAGTCCAACTGTCTGCTGCGTGCCTCCCAGACAGGATTTCGTTCTCAACATGGTACCGAAACCGCTATGTTAGCGGTTACAGAAGAAGCAAGAGCTATTCTTGATCAGGGAGGAAAGGTGGCCATCATCCTGTTAGACCTTAGTGCCGCGTTCGACACGGTGAACCATGCCACGCTATTACATCGACTGGCTAACATGGGCGTGTCGGGCGCGGCCCTGGATTGGCTTGCCTCCTTTCTGAGCGAGCGTTTCTTCCAGGTCTTTCAGGGTGAGACAGTCTCTCCCAAACATCCTCTCAGGTGCGGGGTTCCTCAGGGCTCCTCCCTGAGCCCGACCCTTTTTAACGCCTACATGGAACCTCTGGACAGGATAGTCCATCCCTTTGGTGTGCGTATTGTCACCTACGCGGATGACACGCAGCTGGTGGTCTCGCTAGACCACGCAGACGGATCATCCAACACCTTAGGCCCCTGTCTAGAGGCAGTTGCCAGATGGATGCAAGCCTCCTGTCTGAAACTTAACGGGGAGAAGACAGACATCATTCTCCTCGGAAATTCCTCCCCGTCTGTTCTTGCACCCGTCTGGCCACCATGTCTTGGCGTTCCCCCCGCCCCCAGGTCCCAGATAAAGAGCCTCGGGATCTGGCTCGACACCGCTCTTGATTTCTTGGTCCAGGCCACTAAGACCGCTGCCACTTGCTTTGGACTAATGAGGATGCTCCGGCGGGTGCTCCCTCTGCTCCCTCTCCAGGCGAGGAGGATCATGGTCCAGGCCCTGATTCTCTCCCGCCTGGACTACGGGAATGCTCTCTATCTGGGAGCACCGGCCTCGGTACTTCAGAAGCTCCAGGTCACACAAAATAGTACGGCCCGCCTACTGTTTAATCTGCCCCGTCGGCAGTCAGCGAGGAAGGCTCTGAAAGACCTCCATTGGCTCCCAATGGCTGCCAGAGTGCAGTTCAAGGCTTTGTGCATCCTGCACAAATCCTTCCATCGTGTAGGCCCAGCGATTCTGCACCCCTTGGTTACGCCCTATGTTCCAGCTCGCTCCCTTTGTTCTGGCACCCTGCAGCTGGCTACCTCCTCTAAGATCAATAAACTCGGCGGCCAGACTCTGGAACGCCCTTCCCCTCACCATCCGAGGAAACAGCAACCTCTTGTCTTTTAGAAAGGCCTTGAAAACGCATTTGTTTGCAAAATCCTGCTGATCTGCCCTGAGCCTGCGCTGAACCATTTAATCTTCAAGCGCTGCGAGGCCTCAGGGCAGTTATGCGCTATACAAATGCAATTTTTCATTTCATTAACTTGAAAACTTTGGAAGAAAGGTTTATGCTTGTCTTGGTGGACTACCACTCTAAGTGGGTAATCTATAAATGTGTCCACAAAATTGATACCAGGGTACTTGTCAACTTCCTCAGAGACACTTTCTTTGAGGAAGGCATCCCGGACATTTTAATTACAGATAATGGGGTGCAGTTTACATCTAAAGAAATGAAGGAGTTCCTTTCTGACATGGGCATTATCCACCAGAAAACTGCATTATATTGCCCCCGTGCCAACGGGTTGGTGGACCGCATGAACCGCTTTATAAAAGAATGTATACAGCGTGCAGAGACATTAAACACACCAGCTGCACAGGCTCTACAAGAAACTATCTGGGCTTACCGTACCACTCCTAACCAGGTCACGGGGGTGTCCCCTTTTACTTCATTGACAGGGAGAATTCCTAAAACCAGGCTTTCACCCCCGATAGATAGACAGACCAAGTGTCAAGTAAACAGGGAAGAAATTGTGGTGCGACATAAGGATCACCAAGATAAGTATGAGGCAAAATACAATGCTGATAAACATGTGAGAACTAGTCGGATAAGGGAAGGGGATTGGATTCGTATAGATCTTCCCAAGCCTAGAAGGAGGAGTGCCTCCAGATTCTCCGCACCCCTGCGGGTAATCAAAGTAGGTAGGAATGTGGTACAGTTAGCAAATGGTCAAACTTTGAGTATGGATAGGATTGTTCCACACAGAGAGATTGGTGCTACCCAGGTGCAGTCACAGTCACACAGTATGAATCAGGTGGCCCTCAGGAGGTCGTCCAGGCCCACTGTTGCACCCCGGTGGAGCAAGGATTACTATACTTCTTGATGTACTCATATGCCAGCACTGGTTGTATGTTTGGTTCATAACGAAGCTTTATTCCTGTATTTACCTTTTGTTTATTCAGGGTTGGTTTACAACGAAACTGTATTCCTGTATCTACCCTTAGTTTATTCGATTATTTTATGACTGTATTGTATTCTTCACCGGCCCCTTTCTTTTCCTTCCCTCCATAAGGAGATGTGTTGTAATCTCTTGGTATCTCCCGCACCCCCTCCTACCTGCCCTCCCTTGGTACTGCCCTCTCTGGAATGCACGAACATTCCACGGCAGACTTCAGCTGACTGGAACCCATGGTGGTGATTAGAAGCAATAAAGAAGTGTTGTTTAACCTTTACAGTGTACTACTTTGTTTACAACACTTTCTCATATTCATTAGCTTTTTTTTTGTTTTGAGATTACCCTGTGTGCTTCCGCTACAATGGCTAACTTGATTAAGTTGGTCGCAGAAAGAAGTAACAGTGTATGCAAAATGTCTTTCTCTACTGCTTCTCCTAAAACTGTCAGGCTTTGAAATACGTTATTTAACCAGATGTCCGCAAACATGCACACAATCAGCCATTCTAGTATGTTTATATAAATGTATAATGTAGACTTCCAAGTGAAAAACTGAACAGTTATACAGTGCTCTGAAAGACAAATCTAGATATGCTGGGTCTGCTCCTCAATTGAGTGTGATCTCAAATGCAGATTCTTACGGGTATTTAAATTAGTACATTTAGTGCATTATTTCAAGTTTTGGACCTTGAAATGGGAGACATTGTGTTTTTTGTCCTCATCAATGGTGTCCATCTCGGATTTCACACACTGAGTCCGTATAGTTTGTGGCAGCCTTTGCCTCACTAAATTTGTGCAGGCAAACACAGCATTTGTGTCAGGGGAAATAGAGCTGTAGGCCTGGCAGTTCGGGCTGGACTGTGTCAAGACTGATTTGCATATGGCTGGGTTTAAACTGCAATGGCATGAGGAGAAAAGAAACAATGGATTTAGGCCCAGCTCTCTGTACTGGGGTGAATGTCTGGCATTGATCAGCATTCTGTCCATCAATTGTTCTTTTTAACATACTGGTGTCTGCATCAACAGGGACTCAGTGTATTAATGGAAGGCTCCCAAATTGTATTCACGTGTATTGCAAAATGCCTCTGCAGTGTTTTTTAAGGATATTGGGGCCGCATGCAAGACAGACTTTGGAGGCCCCTGTTAGGAAAATCTTTGAATTTTATAAACGATTTCCTGCTGTGCAGACAAATTATCAAGCTGGTAATTTCGTACTGCAGAAATATCGAGCCCTAAATATCGTCAATGAGAAATATCGACATCTAGAATTTCGTGGTCAAGAATATAGATTTGAAGGTAAGAAGTTATGTTTTAAAAAATATAGAAGTCAATATTATCGTTTGCAAAAATATAGATTTTTTAATTAGTGTTTTGTATTTTAGTATAGTTTTTAAATGTATATTTTATATAAGTATTTTTTATGTTTTTTTAATATGTGTTACATTTTTAGCAGTTATCAATTTTATTTTAATTACATTTTGCATTTTTTAGTTCCGTAGTGGGTTGTGGGTTTAAAGGGGAAAAGGGTGGGATGTAATTTAATTATAATATATTTTTTTATATAGTTATATATATTTAATTGCGATTTTATAGTGTTAATTGTGGGAAGTAATTTATGTGTAATTATTTAATAATTTGTTGTTAATTGATATTAATTAATTGCAAATTAAATATGGGAATTGTGTAATTAATGTTAGGGGTGGCTGTGGGGTTTATAGGTGTAAAGGGTGTGAAGTTAATTATTTTTTGTGTGTTGTAATTATTCATATTTATTGAATTGATAATTTATTAAGTCAATTATGGAAGTACATTTTATTTTTAACTTAGATGTGGGTTGTGAATTGTGTGGTGTTATAGGGTAGGATGTAAATAAAATAAATGTATGGAATAATGTTTTTGTTTATCAATAATTTCTAACTAAAATATTTGTTTATTTGACAAATATTTTTACATTTTATTTAATATTTGTAGGTATTTCTGAAATATATTTACCATTATAATATATTTTTTAAATTTATAATATTAAATATATTTGTATTTTAATTTTTAACATATTTCTATATATTTTCAATTCATCTAGTTTTTCAAATATTTGTTGTTGTTGATATTTTGTTTGTTTTTAATTTGTAGTGACAGTAGTGGGAATAGTAATTTTTACCCCTCCGCTATCCAACACTTTCCATACTGTTGCACTGACTGGAGTGGGAATAGTAATTTGTAACGCTTCGCTATCAAACACTTTGCCTACTGTTGCACTCATTGGAGTTGGAATATTAATTTTTACCCATCTGCTATACAACACTTTCCCTCCTGTTACACTCATTGGAGTGGGAATAGTAATTTTTACCTCTCTGCTGTCCAACACTTTCCCTACTGTTGCACTGACTGGAGTGGGAATGGTAATAGTTACCCCTCCGTTATCCAACACTTTCCCTACTGTTGCACTGACTGCAGTAGGAATAGAAAATGTTATCCCTTCACTATCCAAAACTTTCCCTACTGCTCCACTCACAGGAGTAGGAATAATAATGTTTGCCCCTCCGCTATCCAACACGTTCCCTACTGTTGCATTGACTGGAGTGGGAAATTTAAGTTTAAATATTTTTAAATAGTTTAATAATTGAGTTAATAATAGAATGTTTTAGCACATATTTTATGTTATTAGTATATGTATATATATATATATATATATATATATATATATATATATATATAATTATATATATTTATTTGTTACATTTGATATATTTTTTAAATTATAAAATACATTTAAATAATAGTTTATTAATTGTTTACCAATAAATATATATAATAATTATTATATATGTGGGTTTATCTTTTTCAAGCTAAGTTCATTTGCTATGTTTGTTAAAATGTATTTTAAATCTATTTTTGTTAATTACGTTTATCATTTAATATACTTATTATTTTATTTTTTAAATGTATATTTATGCCATCGATATTGATTTCTCGCTATTTTTGTACTTACCTTTTTAAATATAGGATGTTGATATTTCTAATGTCTATATTTATGACTCGATATTGTGGTAAGGGGATGTTTTGGGTGTCGATGTTTTTGTCATTGAACTCGGTTTCCTGCTAATTCAACCCATGTGATGCCAACAATACTAAATTATATGCTAAACTCAGTTGAATTATGTCTTGCCGGGGACCCCAAAAAATCCCTAAAATGGCACAGTTTATGGAGAGACTGAATCAATCAAGACTAAAGGGAGTCAGAAAGGGAACAACCATATCAAATAGACAGAAAGTACACTTTCCAAGGGAACTCTTAGAAGGTGGTGGCTCTGAGTAATTGCCCAATCTGTACTGTTTTGCTGGCTGAGAGTTGTTCTAGTAATCTGAGACTGTAAAGTACTGTTCCATCGGAGTATGTAGTGTAGGGACAGCAGAGGTAGTATACTTTAGGATACCTACTGAGATGGACTCAGTAATTCGAAGATTGTATATAGCCCTCCCCTTACTCATCAAAATCCAATGCAATCACAGTTTGTTGCTCGGAAAAGAATAAGCATGGTTCCTGGTGGACTTGTTTGGCTGTGTGGGAGGTGAAGGATTTGCCTTGACTTCAACACTCATCATGCCCTGTCCTCCACATACCTTCCCAACTACATGTGCACCTTACTCATCATCAGGAAATCACTCTTCCTTATGCCTGGTTGGGATGCCCATGAGGAAGAGTGTCTGCACTGACTACATCTACCATTAGGCTCTGTCCTACACACACCTTCCTACACATCCCAAATAGCTTACCTGAAAAACTGCTTACCTGTCAGTGAGTGGCAATGTGCTGCCAAGATGGTTGACACTGCTGCATGGTATCTGGAGCAGAAGCCCATAATGGATGTTGCAGACAAGTCAAACAACAGTCACCAGTGTCAGACATCTTGAATGGAAACGTCTACTCACTGGTGGCTAAGCATGGTTCATGATGGACTATTTTGGCTGGGTGGGAGGAGGAGTGCTAGTTCTGAGTACATCTCCTAGCAGGCCCGTTCATCACACACTATTCCCACCCACCGCAAACAGCATGGAACTCTGCTTACCTGACACTGAGTGGAAATGAACTGACAATATGTATGATACTGGGGAATTGTATTTGCCCATGATGAGAGTTGTGGTCAACTCTGACAACAGGAACCAGTGACAGACATCTTTACAGTACACTTCCCACTCACTTTCAGGAAACACAGTTCCTGTTGGTCTGTATGTGCAGGCTGGGAATGTGTGTGAAGAACAGGGCCTGATGAGAACTGGAGTAATAGCAAACACTCATACCCATACACAAATCAACTAGTTTGTATGGGCCTATGGCTACCTAACGTTAAATGGAAGTGCACCAGCAAGATGGCTGGGACTGCAGCCCAGTGTTATGTGCACAAGGCCTTGTTGTGAGTTGCCTTCAAGTTTAACAACATGAAGCAGTGTCAGCCTCTGTGCCACTACACTTCCCCTCACTGACAGTAAGCCATCATTTCAGAGGAGTAAGCTAGGCTGGGTGGGAGGCAGAGTATTTGGAAATGGTACAACTCACATCAGTCCCTGTCCAACATACACCTTCCCACCCAGCACAAACAGCCCAAGAGAGACTAAGATTACCCACAATGTGCACAATTTTAGTAGCAAGATACATTGCACTCATCACTAGTGTCTGACTTTGCCACAACTACCAACAGAGCATTGGGATACAATTACCAGGCACCAGTGTCTGACCTCTTTGTCAGTGCATATCCACTCACTCTTATGCATACTATAGTTCCAGGGGTGTTTGTGCTTGTTGGAATTTGAGTTTGTAATGCACGGTTGATGGGAGATCTGGCCATTGAAAACACTCCTCCTTCCTGCTGAAAGAGGCCAATATATATACATAAATTCATCCTTAGGCTCAGTAGCCCATGTAATGTGTATGATTTGAGGGGCAGTGGACATTCACATAAATCATGGTGTTGTTTCTTTATCTACAGGGCTAGCTGGGAACACCTCTGCCACAAACCAGGATAGTCAGTCCCAGACTCTGGTCAGCCCTGAACTCTCCGGCGTTGAGGTCTCTCAACCATCTTCGGATGATGATGAACTACCTGGCACATCAGGTGTGTGTCAGCACACAGCAGCAGTATCATCAACACCCTATGCGACTTCTCCCACCTCAGCTGACAACACCAAGCTGACCCCAACCCTCAATGTAACACGACCATTGGCAAACTTTTTCATAAATAGGGCCATTTCAATATAGATGTTGTGCGACTCAAATTGTCAATGGCATGTACTACCAACAGATACAGGGTGTTAGTATGGGTGCTGCCTGTGCCCCCAGTGTCGCCTGCCTATACATAGGATAATTTGAGTCACACATTATCTATAAAAAAAGGGCCCCATTTGTTGAAAATGTTCGCGAATGGTCGTGTTACATCGACAACATTTTCCTTATATGGAAAGGGGACCAGGAGGCCTCAGAAGAATTTACCTTATGGAATAACGTGACCGACCCCAGCCTGAAGTTCACCGTACATTTGAATGACATCAAGTTGGAATGCCTTGATGTCTGGATTGAACATCAGGACTCTCACTTTCAGGCTTCCTTGAACACCAAGCCTATGGCAGAAAACACCCTATTACAATTCAATAGTTTTTACCCTCGATGCCAGAAGGAGGAAATTCCATTCAGCCAATTTCTACAATTTCGAAGAAACTGTTCGAATATGAGGGATTTCTTGAAACAAGCTGAAGTCCTGAAGGAGAAACTGATAATACGGGGATATCCTCCAAAATTGATTAAAGACTCCTTAAAAAGAGACAGGTATTACTATGGGGAGGCGCTGTTCAGACCTAGGAACATTGAACCATCTGACAAACTTGTCTGTGTTACTAAACTCTCCAATTGTAACCACAATATTCACCAAATCATAAATTCACAATGGCATCTTTTAGATATTGATGGACAGGAACAAAAACTTCCAACACCTCTTTTCGCCTTTAAGAGGAATACAAATCTCAGGAATTTTCTGGTGAGAGCAAAAATACCTGAATGCAATCCTTTATGTCAGAAATCGATTACTGGGGGTGAACCCTCCCAAGGCAGCCATAGATGTGGTTCCTTCCAAGCGTGCCCCAATGCCATTGTCAGTGATACAATCCGAATAAATGAGAGAATGGCTTTCCTTAAAGAGATGACGAACTGTAGATCTTCCAATATTGTGTACATCATTTGTGTCCCTGCAATTTGGCCTAGGTAGGCAAAACAGGCAGAGAGTGTAGAAAAAGAATTGAGGACCATAAGTCCAACATATGCCTATTTAATCACATAGCCCCATTAGTTAGCCCTGGAGAGAGGCTAACCATGCTGTTAATGATCTTAGATGGTCTGTGTTGGAGAAAGTCCTATCTCAAGCAGGGAGAGACATGACAGCCACTAGCATGAAGAAAGAGGTATTCTGGATATTTACCCTCAATACTAAAGACAAAGGACTAAACAAAACCCTCCCATGGGAGAATGCGATCCTGTAATTTTTATCTGGATCATTAATCCCTCCTGGAGTTTTCATTGATATTGCGTGGTTATCCTGACATTTTGTGGGTTTTCCTCAGGGCCTAGTTGTTTGACTTTCTACTTTTTCTGCTCTTGTGCTTACATTTATTCTACAGTCTGTATATATTTGGATCTCCTTATGCTGCCTACTCACAGCAGGGGTTTTAATCCCTATTCTTTCTATATACTTGAGTCTCTTGTTTAGATAATTTTTTATCTTAATTTTCTTTTCTTTCTGATTTGTCTCTATCCCAGAGCTATATGCATGGCCAGCTTGCCTCATACTTGAGACCATTCTAATCTGGCGCCGTGATTCCCGTTTTTCTTGGACGTGGGTTTTCTCGAGTGTGGACATCGCTTTATCGCTACCACCATCCACTTATTAGGTGAGTCCATCTTGCCATTGCTGGCGCCTCTCCCTATATTCAGTCTTATGCTTCATCCCCTTGCTCAGTACTTATTTTGTTGTTTAATTTTCCCTCCCAGAGTGATGTCTTTTTTCTTTCCCTACTCTGTCCCTTTAAAAAGTCTGAGCTGGGAAGACCTACTTTTATTGCTGTGGGGCTTTTGATTAATTTCCAGTGGGAGACGGTATAGCACGAGCCCTTCTGTTCCCTTTTTTTACCATAGTGAAGGCTCGTAAAATGTTGTTATCAGTAATGAGAGTCCTTAGCGCCCGGCATATCCCCTCTTATCGTTAGCGGTGGGACTCTGTGAACCTAAGCTATTGCGCCCTGTAGCTGTCTACCCACCAGTCTTTCTTATTTTGGCCATATTTGATCATGTGGCATTTTTGAGCTTATTTTCCTCATTCGCAGCTCTTTGTTAATTAGATCACTGCACTCCACGCTATCTGTGCTTTTCTTCTCATCATATTATTCATTTTGGGATTCAGTTCATGTGTGTATTTGTTTGTTCCTTTAGGTGTTGTCATTGTACTGTCTCTACATCTATGAAACCGATGTGCCCGTTCTTGGACGCTGCCTTGAAAGAACCCTTTTGTCCGCTGTATGGACCATCCTGCACTCACTTATTTCTTATCCTGTCTGCTTTCTGTTATTGCTTAAAGAAGTCTCTATAGATTAGAGAAACCAGCTGATATGACTTGGTAAGCTGTGGTACTTATGAGTTTCCATCGTTCACCTACCCTATCCCATTTTATTTTTTGCACCCTCTTGGATACTCAACTCATGCTCTTATACTCTTCCTTTAGGTCCCTATTAAGGAGTTCGTATTGTATGTCATTTCTAGTGCTACATTATTCTGGGATACTTTTTCTTTCATCGTGTTTCACGTATCCTCGCTTTTGGATTTGGTTTGACTTATTTGCACTTATTCAGGTTCTGGATCACCCAGGTGATAGTTCATTGTTTTACTTCAGTCTGATGTTCACTATTTTTATATATTTTCTTTTCTGGCACATATACATATTTTGGTGTTCTTCTTGGACCTGTCTGCAACGGCTATCAACTTTACTTATTCTATGTATATTCTATGGTCTATTTTTCAAGTGTGCACATGCCTCTGCCCATTATCGTCTATTTAACTGTTGCCCTAAACCTGTGCCTTCCATATTAACACATGGTACTATAGACACCCCTATGTATTTAAATTAATTTATATGAATTTATGTTTATGGAATGTATCTTAAAAAATACTGGGCCTCATTTATGAGATGTGACGCATCGCTGCGCCCTCCTTGTGACATGATTGACGCGTCATATTTACTGTATGACGCATCATGTCGCAAGGAGTTACAGATACGTCAGTATTTCTGACGTATCTGTATGGAGCAACAGGGACGCATTGCTGTAGTGTATCACAAAAGTGCCGCAACTCCAGCAATGTGTCCTTTCACATGGGGCAAGCCCCATATGAAAGGGCCTGCGTCAGTCCTACGCCTGCTGTGAGGCAGGCGTAAGATATTGGCGCATTTGCGTCTTAGAAGTGGCACAGTGAAATCTTATAGATTTCACTGCGTCACTTCTATGACCCTTTCTTGTGCAGGTATAATGAGGCGCAGGGGTATACAAAGTGACGCATCTAGCTAGACGCGTCACTTTGTAAATATGGTGCAACAAGGCACATTTTTTACGCTGTTGGTGCGTCACAAAAAATGACGTGGCGGCGGCATAAAAGTGACGCACGGCCTCATAAATAAGGCCCTCTGTCTTTCCAGGTGCATCACTCCCTGTGTTTCGCACATGACCCCTTGCCCTGAAGAAGGTGAAACCCCCAGTGGGGTCGGACACCAAAACACGCATCAGCACTGGAACTGCTTCTCTTTCTCACACCCCCCTGTCAGAGAAAACAGACTAACAACTGTATAATTAACCAACCTTTGGACTCGCCAACATTTTCTGTTTTGTGTTTAATTGATTCATCTGTATTACAGAATTGCATATATTCCTTTACATGCAAGGAGGGCAGTGTAACCCTTTATCATTTATCGAGTGAATCTGGATCTGTCAGGATGTTAGAGTATACCTGGTTTTGGTTTTGTGGGGTTTGGTTGAGAAGTTGTGTGCGTGTGATGTAGGACACGCCGGAATGCTTTGATATTTATTCTATCATGCCTTCTATTAATTTGATAAAATGAAACCAATAAATGTGACTTTATCAGCACCTGATATGTTTTTTGGATTATGATTTGGAAGGCCTGTTCTGTAGGTCTGTTTTAATGTATCAGTGACTTCTTAGCACTTTCTATACCAGCATACAGGCAGAGGGATCTCTGTGTGATGATAGTGTAGCATTGTACATGACATGCAAAAGTTGATTAAGCAAATCATATAAAGATATTGAAGAATAACATACACTCAGCAGCATACATACACATAGGACAGCGGCAACACACAAACAAACATTTTGGTGTTGATACCTCTTATTGAATACTCACATTCAGGTGAAGAAGTTGTGCATAAGTTGTTGTCAAATATCACTAACATCATCCTCATCATCACTGGCATCAGTGTCCCAAGCCTGGATCCTCCCTTGCCGGTGGCTGCTTGTCTCTGTCATCCAGTATAAGTGAAATTTCCTTCAGTATTGCAAAGTTGTGGAGCACGCATGTGACTGGGAAAGTCTTGCACACCTTCGGGGGGCATATTGTATTGCTCCTCCTGTGTGATCTAGACACCAGAACCTTATTTTCGGGAGACTAAATGCATGCTCAACCACTCACTTGGTACGACCCTGTGCCTCATTGAAATTCACTTCTACAGGGGTGACTGGGTTGCGCAGAGGGATCAGCAATCAAGTAAGGTTGGGGTATCCAGAGACAATTACATAGAACACATGAAAAAAGTGGTTGTTTGACAACAGAGCACTATCTGACATGCAATCAACACATTACAATATGCACATGAAACATCACCTACCAACAAGCCAGGCAGGGTCACTTTGCAGCTGAGACATCATATGGAGTATGACGCTGTTTCTCAGGATGTAAGCATTATGTGCCAAGCCAGGTAAATGTGCACATACGTGGGATATCGACATGTCCGCCAAACACACCACCTGCACACTGATGAAGTGAAAGTGCTCCTGTTACGGTACACCTGTTAATTGGCCTGTGGTGGCACCAAAGCAACTTGGGTTCCATCAATTGCTCCAATGACGTGGGGTAAAGGTCCCACGGCATAGAATTCACCCTTGATGTCAGATAACTCTCCTGATGTGGGGAACTTGATGTACTGGTCCAGGCAACTGAGCAATGCTGCCAACACATCAAGCAGGACATGGCTGAACATAGTCTGTGACATGCCACCAGATGTTGCTGCAGTATATTGGAAAGAACCAGTACAAATAAATGTAAGGCGGCCATGACCTTCTCCTTGGGGGTCAGTGCAGTCAGATATGTGCAACCAGACATCAAATCTGGTGTCAACTGGTAAGCCAACTGTTCAATTATTGCCCTGGTGAAAGGATGTTTATGAATTTGGTCACGTTCCTCCATGGTCTGCAGGTCTGGTAAGGGCCTGTAGTCTGGTGGTCGTCTGCGATACCTATGTGTAGAGTCTAAACATGATTGTTTTCAGATACAAATATACAAGATAACATGCATCATTACAAACAGAACATGAAATGTGAGCCCAAAATAGACTATGGAACATTTGTAATACATGTTTGAATGTATACAGTTGATCTTCGAGAAATATCACAGCTTTATGATCCTTGCATATCTGTTACTACGGTATGGTCACACAGTAATTTGTGTGCCATAGTGACAAATTCAATACTGTCCATCACGAGTCATGTCAATCAAGCATCACATACAAAACTAATAAACACAATATAAGCTGAGATATAGGTGTGTGACAACAATTACGTGCTTAAAATATACGCACATAAGGATCAAGAATTGCCAGATATGTGGAACACCACATGCATACAGCAGCCCACTCTGAAAATTATGCACACTACTGTCCAGGATGTACAATGTCATGTTGTCAAGTTAGCATCACACATACAATTACATACACAAACCATGAACTTTTTGGTAGTTGCATATATGATGCCTTCATACACTTGAGTCAGGGACAACAAAGATACATTGGTAAAACACCCAACACACACATCATTTGTTTGGGTGCATATTGTCACGGTCTAATCAATAAAATGTCAATGCGTTAACCATAAATCACATACCTGCCTCTCAACCTAGCTATGTCTACCACCTTGATGAATCCTTAATCAGAGTCTGATGTGTGACCTAACAGTAGAGTACCTAAGTTTCAGGACAAATGAGCCCAATCACTGTTATCTGTGTGACGTGACTCATGCAATGAGTACACAAGCTTAAAGTTGGAAAAGGATGTCATTTGTCTTGTGACATTGGAGCCAATGTTTCCCAATTTGATGACTAGGGATTGCAGAATGGATACCATGTCTCAATTCAATAGTGTGCTTCTATTCCCATTGTGAGCTCTATGCTTCCTTGCATTAGATGAGACAAGTATGTCAGGACTCAGGACACAAGACTACCAGGTGCCCTAAAAAGAAATACATCTCCATGCTACATAGTGAAGTAGTCGCCAAGGTGATTGTGTCAATTGATGTTGATGAACCCATTGTTGCAGATAACCTCATGTGTGAGGGAGCAATGTTTAACTTGCAGATTGACAAGTGCCATGTATGTAAATGTATGACAAGTCGATAATGCAAGTCAAAATGATGTAGTTGGTTGAACTGTGAGGTTGTGCAATGATATCTATGTGTCAAGTACATATTGATTACTTATGTGAATCTTTTGTATTTTTATTCAAAGCAACAGCACTGGCCAACGGAGGAGACAGTGCCACGGTGTAGATAGGGCAGTTCGCCAGTCTGGGTCCAGTGCCAATTTGGATGTGGAGGCACCGACTGGTGGGGAGGATGAGGGTAGCCACACTAAGGGCAGTTCTGCAACTATATCTGCATGATCCGAGGACCAGTCGAGCTCCAGTGATGACTCCCTGTTTTTGGAGGACAAAGGAAAAAAATCCTCAACATCGGAGTCTAACACCACCACCACTGTCATCTCCATCCTCTCAACTGTTTCGAGTGACCGTGGCCAGTTCCATGGCTGGGGACAGCTCCCCTTTGCACCAGGCATGTCAGCCCAGTCCTGTCTCCCCTGCTGCCCTCAGTGCAGAAGCAGTTGATATCCTAAGGCAGATCTCTGTGGGGAAGACATCAGTACTGAATGTCCTCCATGCCCAAACCACTCTTTTGACATAAATAGTGTCATACATGGAGGGCATTCACGTTGACTTGTCTGGCCTCCAGAGATCCAGTTAGGGTCCAGCCTCTACAATGACGGCAGCAGTGTCCCAGCTCCAGCAGTCCCACCCCCTCCTGCCTCTTCCCCATCCACAGTCCCAACCCCCCTACCTGACCCAAGCACACCCAAACATGCACATGCACACAACTCAACAGCCCTACGCAGCACACAAACACAGAGTGACAAGCAGAAACTCACACACATGCACACTCAGGAGACAGACAGCACACACACTACCAGGGACATTCCGCCAAAAGACACACATGCATCCACAGACACTCTGCAGACATCATAAGCCTCTGCCTCCACAACCCCTACCTTTGACTCTCCTGTTCCCCCCTCTGCCCAGAGACTCTTCCTCTGCGACCTTGGCCTCTTCCCTTCTGACCCATCCAAACCCCCCCCCTGTCCTGACATCTCAAACTTCCCCAGCCCATGAAGAGGAAGAACATCAATCCCCCACAAGGAAGCCTCCTGTTCTCCATGACCAAACCCCCTCCGCAAAACCCAAACTTCCACAGGCCAGACCAGTACATCCTACACCAGGAACCCCCCTCCCAAAGAGTCAGAGTCTATCCCATCCCTGTTTTTACCATCTACCACTACACCATCCCCAAGAAGCTCTAGCCCAGAGCCCCTCCCACTACAACTGCCCCCCTTAGTCTGTTCCTACCACTGCAGTTCACCAACCACCAACCACTCCATCTGGACAATCCACTGCAGTATACCGACTACCCCCTCCATCTGGCCCATCCAGTACAGTGGACTAACCACCCCCTCCATCTGGCCCATCCACTTCAGTGTACCAAACACCCCCTCTATCTGGCACATCCACTGTAGTGGACCAACCACCCCCTCCATCTGGCCCATCCACTGCAGTGGACCAACCACCCACTCTATTTGGCCCATCCTCTTCAGTGTACCAACCACCCCCTCCATCTGGCACATCCCCTGTAGTGGACCAACACCTCCTCCATCTGGCCCACCCACTGCAGTGAACCCACCCATCACTCCTGATCCCATCCCTCCCAAATCCCAAACCATTACTCCCTGGTTCTGTCTCTTTGGTGCCTGACATGCCGCTTAGATGCCCCTTCCAGGGGAGGTGCAGGCAAGAGTTGATGGGTATGTTTTTTAACCCCATCAAAAGTTTGACTTTTATAGACTGGCAATTGGCCTTGTCTTTGTTCTAATGAATTTGGTTAAAACATGCCGAATAATGCATGTTTAAAGTTTTTAAATGCTGATTTCTGTGTCTTACAAATTGATCATAAGTCAACTGTCATTCATGTACAATTATTGGTGTGAGTTCACAATGATGTTAGTATGTAATGGATTGCATGTGGTCCATGGAGTATGTGAGCTTATACAGTATGTATTCCAGGTTTACTTGTCTACATTTACTGGATGTTAACACCCAGTTCAGTTTTGGCTACGGGGGTGAAATGCATTCACCATCATGTCAACTTTTTCCATCACAATTGCACATAGGTCCTGTTGCAAAGTGCTACAGTTTAGGAGGAGCACGCTGAATCTGTTTGTGATGTGCAGAGAGTCACCTGTCTCATCAATTCATCTGGGTACATATGGAGTTCGACTACGTAAGTTGTGACTTTGGACATATCTATGTACGCAAGGTGAGGGTACAATACTTATTTGTGAGTTGATAGTGGTTGAGCCATGTCTATGCCTCAATCAATCAATCAACCAATCAATCACATTTAGAAAGCGCGCTACTCACCCGCTAGGGTCCCAAGGATTTGGGGGAGGGGTGCTGCTACTGCTCGAAGAGCCAGGTCTTGAGTTGCTTCCTGAAGGAGAGATGGTCCTGGGCCAGCCGTAGGTGAGTGGGGAGGGAGTTCCATGTCTTGGTCGCCAGGTAGGACAAAGATCTTCCTCCGGTGGTGGTTCTGTGAATACGTGGGACGGTGGCGAGGGCGAGGCTGGCGGAGCGGAGCCGGAGGGTGGGCGTGTAGAACGTGAGGCGGTTGTTGAGGTATTTGGGGCCCATGTCGTGAAGAGCCTTGTGTGCGTGGGTGAGGAGCCTGAATGTGATCCTCTTGCTGACGGGGAGCCAGGGCAGGTCTTTCAGGTGGGCGGAGATGTGGCTGTGACGGGGGATGTCTAGGATGAGTCGTGCCGAAGCGTTCTGTATGCGTTGGAGTCTTTTTTGTAGTTTGGCTGTGGTACCAGCGTAGAGGGCGTTCCCATAGTCCAGTCGGCAGGTGACGAGGGCCTGGGTGACCGCCTTTCTGGTGTCAGTGGGGATCCACCGGAAGATCTTTCGGAGCATGCGCAGGGTGTTAAAACATGATGCCTCCGTGTGGTCTGGTAGACCAGTGGCAATGACAAGTTTGACACAGGTGGCATTCCATTGTAGGCAATTTCCAATCATGGCTGTGGTTTCATCTGATAAATTTCCTGAGCCCATGGTGAGTGTCAGCTGAGCATGAATCTCACAGTCTTCACACCTTGTTGCCTCCAAAGAGTTAAGTATTTGCAGAAGGCCCTGTTTGGCAAGGTGTCTGTGGTCTTACAAGTCCAGGTATTTCTAATTCTCATGTGAATTGTGCCAGCCTGTTTCTGTATGGCCACATCATGTTGATGTTGTGTTTGGTCTGCCCAAGATAGAAATTCATGTTTACAGCACACATCATTTGTAGTTGAGCATAGGATTTGTGTAGGTAGTCATTTGTGCATGACTGGTAATGGTGTCCTTTTGAACTATGCTTGATGCTGTGCAGGTCACAAAGAGCTGACCTAGGGGTGCTGTGATGTCTGTTGGATTGGCCTGTGCTACATGTGGTAAGCTGAGTTTACTGTGGGTAAACAGAAGTGTAGTGTAGTGTGTCTATCTGCAATGCAGATACCACTGTAGCCAGTGTCACATCCATGCTCTTAGTTGCCACACAGTACAGTATGTAGCATTTTAATTGTGAGGCCTATCTGCAGGTGTGCTTACCAAGGTTAATATTGCATGTGAGGAGATGGCACCCACAAGGGTAGAGGTGAGAGAAACTGGAGTTTCAAACTTTGTTTTGTAGTGGAGACTCCTACGTGATGGAGGCTGTACAAATATGGACAATGTCGGAGAGTGTGAGGTATGAGTTTGGTTCATAAGCAGTTCTTGTGTATGAAATATGGGGTGTAAAAACGGGCGTGGCCTCAGACCACCTCTGCAATCCAGCTGTGTGGTGCTTACAGGAGGTACCTGGTGGGCTAATTGGCCCCCAGGGACTCTCAGTATTCAAGGGGACTTAATTCCCCAACTTAGAACACGCCAAGGGACGCATTTGCAGAGTGGTGCAGGGAGGGGCAGGGCCTCTGGCAACATACTGGTTTAAAAAAATATATATATATTTGTATAAGGGGGCTGTGTGGCCCCCCTTCTTTTACTCTTTTTGGGGCCCGGGGGACCCTATCCCCCAGGGCCTGACCTTTTTTAAAAAATGTAAAAAATGTGAAGGTCGTGCGGCCCACCTCCCGAGGCCCTGGGGACCTTATTCCCCGGGGCATGGCCTCTTTAAAAAAATAAATATTTATAGGGCAGGGGAGTCGCGTGGCCCCCCCATCCGTAGGCCACTTTTGGCCCAGGGGATCCCACGCCTCGGGGCTTGGCCATTTTATATCTTTTTTTAAAGAGGGGGCCCCATCCCCCTGGCATGGCCTCTTTTAAAAAAATATTTTATAAGGAAGGGGGGTCGCGTGGCCCCCCTACCCAGGCCGATTTTGGCCCTGGGGACCGCATCCCCGGGGTCTAACAATTTACTTTCTTTTTAAATAAAAGGAGGGGCCATATGGCCCCTCTACTGGACCACTTCTGGCCCAGGGGACCCCATCCCAGGACATCAGCATTAGGGAACATGGGGGGAGCCCCAAAGCTCCCATGGTCCCAGCTGGCTCCCCGCCTCCTGCAAGAGCCGGCATTGCTTTTGGGCAAGGGTAGCTCCCCTTGCCAAAAAGCAATTTTGCTTTGCTTAATTGAAGCAAGAGCAGGGTTCCTCCTCTCACTTTAATGAAGCAAAGCAGAGTTTCCTATGACAGGGCGTGAGCCGTGCTCCAGCATGCCATAGTAAACAGCAATGACCTGGGGGTAGGCACCCCGGGACATTGTAGGAGCTGCCCTGGGGGGTGGCGGTCCCCAGGGTGATCAAGGGCTCCTGGAGGGGGGCAGAGTGGACTCCCTCCCTACATTTTCAACTATGGACCCAGCATTTCAATTAGTGTACACCTCGGGGAGGTGATGGTCCCTGGGGCAGTGTGGGGGCGACGGGAGCCCCCCACACTATTTTCTATTAATTTAAGCTACGGGGAGGTAGCGGTCCCTGGGGTAGCATGTGGGGCAGGAGTCCCCCACACATTTTTAAGACAAAGCCCCGGGGAGGTGGCGGTCTCCGGGGCTGTGCAGGCCCCCACACCATAATTAAGAATTGCCCCCGGGTGCTTGGGACAAGCGAAACGCGGGAGTCCGCACTTTGTTTTTTTAAATAATTTTGGCTAGATTCATGCACCCAGTGCAAACTCAGACGAAATAATTAAAAAAAGAACTTTTGTTTGGTCTGGGGGTCCCTGTGGGACCCCTGAGCAGGCCTTGGGAGCCAGAGTGTTTCTAACCTGCCCCCTTTTCTTGGTTTTTTTACATTTTTTTAACTGCTTCGTCACAAGATGGCTGCCAACACATTCTGGTTTGGAGTGTTGGCAGCCAATCAGAATGAAGCTCGTGCGAGTTCACGAATCCTCCTCGGTGCTCAGATATAAATATGCTTTTTTTTTTATTTCTCAGCAACTACAGAACGGATTTACACGGTTTAAAAAAAAAGGTCACTTTCTGGACCAAGAGCTACGTTTATGCCTAATTTGGTGTAATTCCGATAAGCAGTTTGGGCTGTAGCCGTGTCTAAACTTCCTATGAAATTTAACATGTGGAAAACTCGTTTTGGGACCCCCTTTCTTCTCTCCCCCTGCTTGATGAATCACCCCAAAACTTTCAGGACAGGAGCTGACCTGAGTGAACCATTAGTTTTGAAACTTTCGTGAAGATTTGTCAAACAGCGCCAAAGATATTGGCAAAACAAAAAACGCTTTTTGAATAAAAACAAGGTTCTAACTATAACTACCTACTGGCGACCGCCAGAAGGTAATATATATATATATATATATATATATATTACCTACTGGCGGTCGCCAGTAGGTATATATAGTTAGGATTTTTTCTCTATGGGTTTTTTGGAAATTCTATGTCTAATAACTTTGGCGTTTGTGGACGGAATCGGCTGAAATTTTCAGGAAAATTGCACATTTTGTTTCTGAGCAGCCCTTGAAAATTTGGGGGGGGTTCGTCCAGTGGGGGCCGAGAAAAAAGGGGGTCCCAAAACGTGTTTTTAACATTGAGTTTTCCATAGGGCGGTTGGCCTCACTTTTAGCCCGAACGGCTGAATGGATTTGCACGAAACTTGGCAAAATTGTAGGGACTGGTAGCCCGATGTGCCTTTTGTAGGTCTCAATATATGTGCTCCAGTGGATTTTGAGAAATTAACGTTTAAAAAAAGATATATATCTGTAACAGCGGACCGGTTAGCGCTCTGGTTCGCGGACTTTTCGCGCAACGGAGCTTTGTGAAGCGAAGCTGATTGGTTCTCCGGCGTCTGTCAACATTCCAAACAGTCCGTAGCGGCCGCCATCTTGTCTCTCGGTAGGATCGAGAGACAAGAGGAGGTCAAAACAAAGGGGGAAATAACTATAAGGGGGCATAGTAGATCCTCGCTGACCCCCTAGGTTTGATGTGGAGGTTTTAAAAGGGCCCCGCGGGGCAAAAAAAAATAATAAAAATAATAATTGAACGGCTGAATGGATTTGCACGAAACTTGGCAAAATATTAGGGACTGGTAGCCCGATGTGCCTTTGCTAGGTCTCAATATATGTGCTCCAGTGGATTTTGAGAAATTAACGTTCAAAAAAAGATATATATCTGTAACAGCGCTCCGCTTCGCGTAACGGAGGTTTGCGAAGCTGATTGGTCATTCTGTCACTGGGCTATAGTTGGGCTACATCTGGCTGATATTTGGGCTACATTTGTTTTTTTGTGTGTCTGGCGGCCATCTTTGGGCTACATTGGGCTACATTGGGCTTCATTGGGCTACATTCGGCTAATTAGCAAATAGCTCATCGCAAACTAGGAATGGTAAAGAATCGCTATTTATTCCTTAAAGTTCGCTATTTAGGAAATGCAAATAACTTTTATGATACATATGGCGGTTCATCTCTAACAAGATAAGAAGCATAGGGATAGATTTATGATGACTGGCGCATCACCAGGGATGTGTTAGTCATTCTGTGCCGCTGTTCCGTCACCTATGGTGTGCTGCATTTACAATGCGGCGCATCATGGGGCAAAAACAGCACAGATGCGTGATGTATCTGTGCCGTAAAGGTGGCGCATTGCTGGAGTTGTATCGCAAGTGTGATGAAGCTCCAGCAAGGGTCGGGGGTGCCCCTGTCGCAGGGTTTCTGTTCTCACACAGAACTGTGGACAGAGGATTGGAACCTCGGCGAATTAGGGTGTCCCAAAACTCACGTTAGTAATCAAAAACTATTTAGCAAGCTAGGTACAGTGTCACATTGGATATAACAAACTCTCAATGTTTAGACAATCCAGAATATGAACTTATAGTACCTCAGGATACGTGGAACTCATGAACAGTCGGTCGTTATATATTTCTTAGAAACCAGAACATGGAGTTAAGAAGAACACATGTGTATTTGAAATGTTTATTTACTAATGCCGTCTTCTCAGGCGTAGTACCTTAGATAATAAAAGTACACATATTATCAGTAGCAAAATTACCAGCATAGTTACTAGTACATAAAAAGTGAATGGTGATAGTATGTTAACATGCTGTAAATGAATAAGAGTTAGCAACACTTATAAGCAGCCGCGGGCCGTGGAGGGAGTTACGGTGAGGCAGGGAGGCGGGGAGGGGGAGAAGCAGGGTGGAGAATACAAGTACACATATTATCAGTAGCAAAATTACCAGCATAGTTACTAGTACATAAAAAGCGAATGGTGACAGTATGTTAACATGCTGTAAATGAATAAGAGTTAGCAACACTTATAAGCAGCCGCGGGCCGTGGAGGGAGTTACGGTGGGGCAGGGAGGCGGGGAGGGGGAGGGGCAAGGTAGAGAGGGCTCCACCCTGCTTCTCCCCCTCCCCGCCTCCCTGCCCCATCGTAACTCCCTCCACGGCCCGCGGCTGCTTATATCTCACCCTCCCTAATACACATATTATATTATTTGCTAAGAAGGTCTCTTTGTGTTGGTTTAGGGCGTGTCCATACTTTAGTGTCTTAGATTTGAAGGAATCACATCAGCATACACCAGCTCTCTCTTCATGTGAACCGCATCAACTGTTGTGTATGTGTGTTCGGCAAAGCAATATAAAACCCGCCTCATGCCCAGAATTGGCAGAAGTTGCACTTATGTTATGAGTATGAAGTCGTGGAGATCAGACCTCATAACAATTCTGTATCGTGTTGTTCTTGAAACTTTAGCACTCGCTGTACAGATATAGTTTAACAAGTAAAGCAGATAGTAGACCAATAACATATTATTCTCATGTAAACCACGATGAACTACTAGGTGGAAAGCTAAAGCAACAACTAAGTGTCGTGTGCAGAAGTTGCAAAAAAGGAAAAATGGCGTTTAAACCGGTAATGAGCCCATGCTAACTTAACACGGTGTAAAGATATCCAGGACCTAGATGACACCTCCTCATGATCCGGAAACGAACTGAATAAGATAATAGAAGTGCCATCTCATGAGAGCAGATTGCAAGTTTATATGTGGACGGTCCGCAAGGTAAAGCATTAAAAACTAGGAAAATTCAATGCTAAAGAAAAATAAAACAGCCAAGTACTTTATCGAGTCTTAAGCCAATAGGCAAGGTAAATAATAAAAACTTGACAAATAAGTCAATGAATTGTCAATGAAATGCTAGTACTCAGCATATCAAACATGAAAAAGGTCTATGACATAACTGTGTATGCAAAATAAGCTGCAACAGCCTCCAATAGGAAGTCACCGTCTTCATCCGAAAACAGTTCAGCCATCCAATTTAAAAGCGGAAAAGAACATACGTGCTCTCCCAGCACCGGATCCTCTATCACCATCAGAGGACAGCTCGGTGGGTTTTCAAGAAAGCTGTGTTCCAAGAAAGACTGTGCTGCCGCCAGTAAATTCCAGGGACCAAGTAGTCCATGCATCAATGCCACAGCCATAATCCTTTCGCCAGGACAAATCAACTCGTGAGTAATGATAGGAGTCATCAGCTGATTAAAGTCGACGTCAGGAGAAACCGGTCCGCAGAGACACAAATCAATGGCCCAATCGAAATCACAGGTCAGGCAGTGAAATACAGGCTGGACACAGGTGAAGTAGGAGAACCGAAAAGATAATCCATATGCCGTGCTTAATATCGCCAACGGCATTGTGCCATAATATTCTAGCATGCGATTGCGGAACAGTGTCAGCAGCTGCAGGGTCGGAGGTTGCATAGGAGGGACATCCATATTTAAAAATGTAAAAAAGCACAAGAGCGTCCGCTGGTAATGCAAGTAAAAATGCAATCCACGAACCAGAGTGGAGAAAATGGAATGAAAGGGAGCAGGGATGACTCCAAAGATTTTCTCAAATGAAGTCACGAGACCACTGGTAACAACTTTAAAAAAGTGTGCCAGGGATTTTGTGGAGGATGCGTTAAAGATAGTCGGAAACATGTTGCTGAAATTGAAAGGCAAACCTGTGTACGGGTGTTCGCTATGTGAAGTACGAAAGTTTCACGGGCCGAACTCAAGGCCACCTCTCTCTGAGACAAAAGAGCTCTTATTCTTGTCATGCCGTTGAAACGTGTCCCAAGGTTGGTATTTGTGGCCAGATTGAAAACTCCCTATGTTCATGTGTGGGAGGAAATAGAACATTTCTGCAGCAAATAACCCGTTCACTTACTGTTACGATAAAAGGAATACTTTTTAATTAACTCAGAACAATCTTCATTATTGAGCATCAAATAACTACCATTTTCCAACAACTTGAACGTGGGGATGATAGCAGGAACTGGCGTGCCTTGCAACACGCAAGCCATATTTGGTCGGTGTTTGTTGCATGAATCGTGTAACTGTATGTGCCTACACATTAGTGAATGATCTGGCGTCTCAGTGCATTCCTCTCCATTCAGATAAACTTCTTGATCATCTTTGAAACATCTGTATGTGTATGGAAGCGACCAGACCTCATGAACAAAAGCACTACCTAAAGGTTCATAAAGACCTATTGGTATATATTTCATACAATTTGAAAACTTATATAAAGCAAAAGGCAGCGTTATTAAACCGTGGATAAGGCATGTTGCCAAAAAACCCGCAATCCTCTGCTGATGATGTCACTGAGCATGTCATGAATGATGTAATATGTGACATCATCAGTAGTGGATTATGTGTAATAGTATCTCTAGTTTACTCCCCTATAGCTGTCTTTCTTTTAACATAAGTGTGTGTTTCCTTCCCTTATACTTACTGTTTTTGGTTCGCTTCCAGTTCGCGTACCAGCGAGCGAACTAGGAAGCGAACTAAGAGAAATAGAGGTTGGCACAGTTCCAAATATTGTACCAATTTTTTAATAACGGGGAGGTAGTTCTGAAAAGAACTTTTTTTTTATTTTTCTGAACATTTTTTTACTGTTTTTGAATTTTTCGGAACAGTTTTATATTTTTTTGGGTTTTTCTTGGAGGGGGCAATGAAAACGATTCATTGTAAAGGGCTCAACAGGAGCAACAAAACAAAAAAAAGAAGTATTTATTATTTTGGGCGTTTCGGACAAACTTGCATATGATAGTCAATAGCTCTGTTGATCAGAGTGATGCTTCTTTCTCCGTAGGAAATGAATCCATCGCAAAATACGCAGGTGTGTTTTACTTCACCAAATCTCATTTGTATATTTGGCACCATCTCCCTGCCCTCTGGTCCCGTTACTTCCGGTACAACAGATCTTCTGGCCATAATAGGGAGATTATCTAGGTCGTTCCGAAACTGTGCAGCACTGTAGTTGTTAGGATGCCACCTAGTCATATGGCGATGCATTGTGTAGTTTCCGAAACTGTATTTTTTGTCGGTCCCTCTGGACAGTCTATCTTGACATATAAGGCAAGTTACGTATCTTGCATTTACTTTTTTCTGACCTTTGGGAATTTTAAAAAATTGCCAAATGAAGTTTTCTTTCCGGTGAGACGTCTTGGGCTGCTCAGGCAAAAACTGCCTCTCTTCGTGCTCGTCCTCCTGTTCCTCTTCTTCTTCTTCTTGTTGAATTACAACTTGAGCAGGTGGTCCACTCTTCCTTGGATGTGGTGGAGGTGGTGGGGAAGCACCAGCTGAAGCTACTAAAGAAGCCATTGCTCAGTGATCACAAAGGGTCTTTCTCTCACAATGATGAAAGTCAGAGTGAGGAAAGAAGGAGGGATTTTCATCATTTGGGAAAAACAAGAGTTCTCAACCAATCAAAAGTGTTCATTTTAGATTATATGACCTAGTCTTACATCATTAGGAAACCAAAAGTGAAATGAACCAATGAAAAGTGTTATTACCAAGTCACATGACTTGCTGTGTTTACGTTAAGCGCTTTGCAGGGCCTCCCGGTTTGCTTCCAGAAACCTGCGCTTTGGCACTCGCTTTGCGTACCAGTTTGCTAACGTAGCACGTCATATGACGTATCAAGCGACAACGTGGAACGTCATGCGGACGGGAGGCGTCACGATGTTGTTTTCTAACGCGGCACTTGCGGTAAAGAAACGTTTACCGGCTCGCGGTCTATTTCGCGGCATCAAGGTCAGCTAACGGGAAGCTTCCCGATTCGCGAAGCGGGAACGAAGAAAAAAAAATATTTAAAAAAAAAATTATTCATAAACATATAAAATATATTTTTGGATTTAAAGAAGAATACATTTTACAGCTACAGATATTAGCTGTTAAAAAACCAATGAAATTCACAGAAAAAACCATAGGTTATAGACCATATATAGTTAGGAATTAGCATTTACAAAACCTTGAAAATTCACTGAAAAAACCATAGGTTATAGACCATATATAGTTAGGAAATAGCATTTAGAAAACCTTATTTTACTCACACAAAACCATTGAAATTCCATATATAGTTAGTTGCACTAACTATATATCGCGCACCTGCAATCCACTGCTGATGATGTCACATATTACATCATTCATGACATGGTCAGTGACATCACTGATGACATCACTGATGACATCTCAAATGACATCACTGATGACATCACTGATGACAACATCCAGTGACTGTATGCTTCTGTAAAGTTAAAATATGTCTTACATATTGAAGAATGAGTGGATGTATAAGTGTCTGGATGAAGGATTTAGTAGGTGCATGACTGACTGTATAAGTGAGTGATTAAATGTGTCTCACTGAGTGCATGGGTTAGTGACTAAACTGTTTTAAATTGTGCATCATTGTGTCTGTTGTTTTGTAATCTGATGCATGTGTTGATCATTAGCTATATGACTAACTATATGGGTTATTGATTAGTTGCCCAAGTATTTGTATGGGAGACTGAGTGTGTGTGTGGGTGTCTGGGAGGTGTATGACTCTGTGCATAGATGTGTGAGCAGTTGATTCACTAGATGTATGGGTTGAAAAGTGCATGTGGAAACATCTGTATGGGCGGTTGACTGTGTGCATGAGTGTATTGGTGAGTGAATGGATATCTCAGTGCTACATGTCAAAGTAAGTACATATGTAAAACACAGTACATGTGATAGTTGACATATATAAATAACTGTGCATAAGAGCCAGTGAATGTGTGAGTGGCTGTATGGATTATTGTGAACTTGTATCAGGGATTGTATAACAGAGTAAATATGTGTTATTATATGTTCCAATAAGTAAGGTGTGTATAACTATATAGTTGAGGAAATCGAGGTGTGATTGATTCTTTGCAAGACTGACTAGGTGTGTGAGTAACTCCATGGATGAGTGACAGTCTGTGAGTGTCTGTTTACACTGAGTGTATCTAAGGTTATATTAGAGTCTGAAGAGGTTCATTGTATCATCACATGAATGATGTCATCAGTGATGTGATCAGTAATGTCAAATGAGATGTCATCAGTGATGTCATCAGTGATGTCATTTGAGATGTCATCAGTGATGTCATCAGTGATGTCACTGACCATGTCATGAATGATGTAATATGTGACATCATCAGCAGTGGATTGCAGGTGCGCGATATATAGTTAGTGCAACTAACTATATATGGAATTTCAATGGTTTTGTGTGAGTAAAATAAGGTTTTCTAAATGCTATTTCCTAACTATATATGGTCTATAACCTATGGTTTTTTCAGTGAATTTTCAAGGTTTTGTAAATGCTAATTCCTAACTATATATGGTCTATAACCTATGGTTTTTTCTGTGAATATATATATATATATATATATAGTGTGGTGATTAAAATAGCTAGAGGGCGTTAGGATACTAGGAAATATCTAAGCAAATTAAACATTTTCATATTATTTTCTGGTTATGACATGCATAATTACTTTCATGTTTTGGTGCTGCGTGGTTAATGTGCATCTGTTAAGTACTAGATTAAGACATTTAAGATAAACAGTTTAAACAAACCTTTGTTGCACATATTGCTATGCCCAGGTGCGGCTCCTCCATTAGGCTGGAGGAGCGTTGCCCCCCTGCTTTCCCGCAGTGCGCAAAGCAGAAAAATAAAATGGTATTTTAAGGATGTATGACGATACAACACATGCTATTACAAAGCATGCTATTACAACACATTTTTCAACGAAAACCATTACGCAATATATATAAAGCATTAAAAGTGCCATTACAACGCAATACACTACTGCGCATACTATTACTATGCATTATTTATTATAAAAAAATAATTGTAAAAAAACTCCTTGCACGGGATGCAGGGAAATTAGGGGTTTCGGGTGGGTAAGTGTATTACCATGTGTAAAGAAATTGATCACACAAAATAATAAAACGGTACTCATTTTAAAAATTAATACTCATGTATTAATTGTATTACTCGAGTATTTACCAAGTTTCAATATATTGTTTTAAGAAAATTATTATTTTCAAGATTGATGAAATTTGAAACAATCAAAAAAATTCTTAATTTATGAAAATATCTTGAAGAAACATATCTTGAAGAAACAAAATTAAAAAGGTAGACTATCGAATCAAATTAAAGTGGAGCACCATATGTTGACCTAGAGTCAAATACAATTCCTACTACTATTTCAATGACATGAAATACGTCAACTACGAAACAAAATGGAGGTCAAAACAAACACAAAACATTGAAATGGGCATTTTCAGAAATGAAAATTAAAATACATGTTTTCACATGATATTATCTAGCAAAAAATAAGAAACACAATAGTTATTTTCTATAAAATGATGGTGATACCATAGAAAAGGTATAAATAGAACCTGTCCACCATTTTGAAAACAATAGTCAACTGACTACCAACGAGAGCAGACACTGTTAATGCAGACTCTCTCTCAGTGACAGAAAAACTCGCTTAGAAACCACATTACAGACTCAGATAACCAAAAAGTAAGTATAATAAATTGATAATGAATATGTAGTGAACTAATTTAAAAAAACAAAACATTAATTTTAAATATGTTTTTAAATTTTCAGTTTAATCCAAACGATAAATATCTAAAGTCGAGAAAATTCTTCAAGCAATTCCAGTCCAAAAATTCATTCATCGAAAATGCACATTACTTTTTGTAGGTGAGTTGAATTTCTCCAAAAAAGATTTCCTTCAAATAACAAGCACAATATAAACATAGAATATTTCATAATTTTTGTTTTAATAACTCAAACAGAACTGAAGAAAAAAGAAACTCTTCCTTTTAACAAGAAGGAAAAGACATTTTATAAAAAAAGGTAACATTTTCTACTAATTATTCGTAATATAATCTGTCTTTTCTCGAAATATGTTTTCTTATGGTAATGGCTTGCATTTTCTTTTTAAAATGATTGTTCTAGTATAACATATTTGAAACAGTATTGAAAATAATATTCCCTTTTTAATCCCATTTTTTTCAATATCATGTGCAAGATAAAAACGTTATATATATGTGATTTTATTCCTTTGTGGTACATATCTCTCTCTTTTTTTAAAGCTGTCAATTTATGAAGAGAAGGTAAATAATAAAACTTGTAATGAATAAAATGATGAACATTACTCCATTATTTCTATAAAATCACAATCTGATTATACATTTGATACTTTTGATAATTTATGTTTGTTTCATTAATTCATTATTCTTAACCATTTTATTCTTCTTTCGTGTTATAATGCATTATTTAAAAAAATAAAAGATAATCTTAAATTTTAAATCTTATAAAAGGTATGTTTCATAACTTTCCACAGATTTGAAGCATAAAAATTAGCTCTTTTTCAAACAATAAATCAAATACTTCTCTAAGCCTTCTTTACAAAATTCCTAACATCTTCAAAACCTCAACAAAAATTACTAAAGGTAAGATCTTGTTTATAATGTATATTTTAAAATATATTAACACCTTTTTTCGCCTTGACAACCAACATACTGAAATTTTTTATGAAAGATGAACAAAACATATATTCTTTTCTCCTCCAGAGTAAAGTAATCAGGACTTGACAAACCTAAATAAAGATCAACAGATACCAACTAGAAACCAAAACAACCTAATCAAACGTTATATTCTGCAGAATCCAAATCTATAATGTATTACTATTAATAAATCAGTTTGCATTTTCAAAAGAAGGTAAAAATCAATGAAACCATGTAATAATCCAACTTCACTAAAAGCATTTTCATTATATTTTTTCTTTAAAAAAATGTAATTTGAAAAATATAAATAATGAATTAAAATATATTTAAATATTCAAATTTATTTTTCTTAATTTTTTCAGAAAATGTCAACAAGATAAGAACATGACAAGACAGCACATTATATCACTTCCATGCAAGGGAAACCGCCTATTAAAAGATGCAGGGTACATTTATTGAAAGGAAAGACTAACAGAACCAAGGTGTCATTGGAGGTGTGTGCAATACTACTCAACCCATTGCACAGGCAGAGCAGTTACTCTGGGTGAGTCTTTTTTAAAAACTACAGATCATAGCCACTCTGCCTCTACAATCGAGATTGAGTAAGAGAAACTATAAATGAAATGAAGGATATTGCATGCACCTCCAATGACTCATGTGGTTCTATTTTGAGGGAGGTTGCACAACATGTATGTTCTAAGTCATGTTGCCAGCAGTATGCCCATTATACCCAATCTGAGACGAATTATATAACGAAAAAACAGGCAAGTAACCCACAAAGAGTTAAACCACAAATCTTTTCTGACATTCTTATTCCTCCTGAGCTCTCTGTATCTATTTCTAATGAACCTTTCTTACTACATGACAACCAAAACCCTCATAAACAAATTCTCATCTTTAGTACTCCACATAATCTATTTAAGTTGGAGAATTGTGATATTTGGAGGATGGATGGGACGTTTAAAAGCACCCCCCATCCTTTCACCCAAATATAAACCATTCATGCCAAAATTTCTAATATAGTAGTCCCCTTAGTATATAGTTTGCTACCTGATAAGCAAACCTCAACTTACACTGAACTTTTAATGGTGTTAATTTCTAAAACATCCAACAAAAGTCCTAGGAAAATGATTATTGATTTTGAATTTGCAATGATTAATGGTATTTCCAAAACGTACATGGATACCAAATTCAAGGATGTTTTTTTCACTTTTCCCAGGCATTTTGGCGTAAGATACAAAAAACATCCTTAGTTGTCGATTGTGTATCAGAGAGCAAACTGCAATTCGAACTAAAAAAATGAACAGCACTTTGCTTTGTTCCTCCAGAGAGTCTAGACGAATACTACACATCAATTACTGAATCTGACTTTTAAACATCAAACAAAGAAAAATTGGCACCCTTATTAAATTATTTTGAAAACACATGGATTGGGCATCCAGGCAGGAAGTAGAAGCAAAGACAAACAATGCCATTGAGGGATGGCACAACTCCTTCAACCACACAATTGGAAAAGCTCACCCGAACATTTATCATTTCTTGGAAACTTTGAGGAAGGAGCAAAGTTTTCAAGAAATAAGAATGAATCAAGCGTTAATAGGTAGTCTGAAGCCATGAATTAGCAAAAAAACAAAAGAGATGTCTGAAAGACTATTGGCAATTTTACAACAATTTTCGTTTGGTGTGGATACCTGGATAATGTTGCTCACATTCTACATTACTAATACTCTCTACACTTTTACTTTCCTGTTTTGCCCCAAATTGTATAACTCTATTATCTTGGCTTATTATATTAACTGTATATTTAAATTATTGTTCAGATCACCGTTCTCTGGATCTAAACTTTATTCTAGACTTTGTCTTTCAAATCTACTTTAAATATGCTTTGCAATTGCATGATTTGTATCACCGTTCTATCTAAACATGTGACCCGACGTGGGCATACACTGACAATATGATTTGGGACATGTTGCGTTTTATTTTTTACATCTAGAAACCTCCCTCTTCTCTCCTTGCAATAAAAGTCACTCATGCAGAAAATATATTAACTATTAGCAAGTTTATTACCTTTGAGCAGCTCTACCTTGCTTCAGCTCTTTCCTTCCTCACACCTCAAAATGGCTGCCTTCATGTTTGACGTATGTGCATAAACGTCATACCGAAAACATAAAAATAACGGACTATTTTTTTATCATTAACTTTATCTTTCCTTACTCAATAAACTATATGTGTGAAAATAATTTAATCTTTATATGTACATGATATTTTTTTGTAAATATGTAAATACATTATTAATTTTTTTTTTTTAAAACAGTTTTGCTTTTTGAAATTCGAAAAGGGGAGCATATTTAACATAAGTGCTTGATATTCTAGGAGTTAATGTTTATAATCACTTTTGTAACTCAAGGAGGGTGTATCTTTATAGTAAGTGCATGATAGTGACTGAGTAACAATTTCTATTCTATCTCTAGGGGGGTGTTTCTGTAGGGTAAGTGCTGGATAGTGTAGGAGTAACAATTAGTATTCTAACTCCAGGGGGGTGCATCTGTAAGGTAAGTGCTGGATAGTGTAGGAGTAACAATTACTATTCTAACTCCAGGGGGGTGCATCTGTAGGGTAAGTGCTGGATAGTGTAGGATTACCAATTACTATTCTAACTCCATGGGATTGCATCTGTAGGGTAAGTGCTAGATTGTGCAGGAGTAACAATTACTATCCTAACTCCAGGGGGGTGCATCTGTAGGGTAAGTGCTGGATAGTGTAGGATTAACAATTACTATTCTAACTCCAGGGGGGGGTGCATCTGTAGGGTAAGTGCTAGATTGTGTAGGAGTAACAATTACTATTCTAACTCCAGGGGGCTGCATCTTTAGGGTAAATGCTGGAAAGTGTAGGAGTAACGATTCCTATTCCAAATCGAGGGGGGTGCATCTGTAGGGTAAGTGCTGGATAGTCTAGGAGTAACAATTACTATTCTAACTCCAGGGGGTGTGCATCTGTAGGGCAAGTGCTGTATAGTGTAGGATTAACAATAACTATGAAAAAGAAAGGAAATAAAGGAGAGGCAGAAACTCACATTGGAGAGCAGGTGTACAAACAGCAAGTGGTGTGTGGCAGTGCGCGAGACAGTGGTGAAACGTGCGTCACGTGATTGCGAGTGTGCCATAAAGAATTCAATAGTTACTACTTGCCGCATGGGCATTTTAACTCCATTCGCTAAATTGAAAGTCTTTCACATATACATTTTCACCGATCGATGAACCCATCCCATATGGGTCGAGAATAGTTCGCTTATACATAGTGACATATTATTATGAAATGGGGAATACGCCCTTGTGAATTCTTAACAGCATATTATCAAGCCAATGAATGCTGATTTTGCGTAATTTTTTTATGCGAAAGCAGCGATAATGTTAAGGCTGTGCTTGATAATATGCCCCATATTTACTTAACGTTGTGCGTAATACTTCACCTCAAGATCTTTATTTATACAGACATGTGTGTGTTGTATTCCAAAGCGTTCTTTTAAAGTTACCTTTTTTTTCTTTATTGTTAGCAGCCATTTCTTCCCCTTGCGCGAACTTGCAGGGACATCTGATTGGCTCGAATGTTGAAAACATAAACAGACGGTGCTTAATTTTCATTCGTTGTGAACCATTCGAAGAAGAAGTAATACCGACCAACCCCTTCCCCTGCGCGGTGTTGCAAAAACATTTTATTGGCTTTTGTGTGCTTAACAGTACCATCCTGAGCCTAATGTTGATTGGCTCTTTTTTTTGTATGTGACATTATCATTCGCTCACCAACTACGTAGCCATTTTGTGATGCACTTAAGATTACAATGCGTGACAAAAACAAGTTGTGGTAGGGTATTTTTCACTTAAACTTTCTACTCTGCTTAAGAGTTTGTGGACTTTGAAGGTAATATAAAATATTTTTTTAATTTCTAATGTATCATAATTGTCCTGAGTTTTCTCCTTTAGTGTTGCCTCTTCATCTTTTTTTTAATTTTAGATAAAGTAGAATAGAAGGGCTGCAAGAAACACTCCCTCACTACATCATCTTTAATTTTTTTACATACATTTCAATTCAATATAACATTATCCAAAGAGTATGAATTATTTAAAGCATTATTATTTAACATTTAAATTGACAATTATATTTTTATTTTCACAAAAACTGCTTGCGAAGATAATCCTCCTGTTCATCACGAGTGAAAATTAGTAAAAGCACTACACAATATAAATACTTTTAACCCATTTTCACTCTAGAAGATAAAGAGTTTTCTCCTTTTTTTAAGTATTTCCTTATTGCGACGATAGTTCTTTAAATGATTCTTTTGTTATCTCTTTATGAAATTATATTTAAACTTAAACATGCTACATTTTAAAATCATTTAAATATACTTGAATTCTTTAAATAATATCAAGCATAAACTTACAGCATTAATTTACCTCACTTTAATCTTATTTCCATCTTCCGTCGAAATTCATCCAACTCCTCTGGAGGGGACATAATGTTTTATGTATTTCTAAATATACCTTAACAATATGTTCCCTCTGAGGAAATGAAAGATAATCTCAAGATGATTCCGTTGCTCCTAATCTTTACCTTGCTCGTAATTCCGTCACCCGTATTGATTCTCCGAAATAAAACTAATCATCCCATGGGTGTGGTTTATATACTTATTGGTTACTGAACTCTCTATGGAATCAATTTATAGCTCATCCCACTTTTAACTCGTGTTTTTCAGTTGACGTATGCTCTCATTTCCACTGTTTAACTCAGTCACGTGTTTATGCAAACGTGCATTTTTTATTCTTTTTTAGTTTCAAATTATTTCCTTGATCTTTTATTGAAACACGATTTTTCTCTCTTTTCTGTACCATTTTTCTAATTAATAACCGATTATTTATTTTATAATACAACCTATTTTTTTGATCTGTTTATATAGTTTCTGTCTACATTATAATACACTTCCTCATGCAAAACCCTTATTTTCCATGCATCCTGTGCAAAGACTACTCTTTTTTTTATACGAGTATTTAAATTTATATTAATTTTTTATTTCGACAATTTATTTTAGTACTGCCTTTTTTTCTAACTTCTTTTTAATACACTTCCCCACCCTAAATCCCTTTTTTCCCTGCATCCCGTGCCAGGGGTACTCTCTTTTACTAAACGAGTATTTTAATTCATACCCGAGTATTAATTTATTTTTTCTTCTAAACCGAGTTTAGATTTATATATTCTACTAATATTTATAATCTAGCTTTATAGTTCCAGCCTACATTTTAATACACTACCCCACCCAAAACCCCTATTTTCCCTGCAACCCGTGCCAGGGTAAAATTAACTTATTTAGTAATATTTATTGCAACGTGTATATTATAAAATAATTACTTTGTATTCTTTTTTAAAGCGAGTACTTATTTTCATTTTTTTTAACGTATTATGCGTTGTAATGGCATGCATTGTAATTGAATATGCGGTGTGATGGCATGCGTTGTAATAACATGCATTGTAATGGAATATACAATGTGAAAGTTGCGTTGTAATGGCATTACGTTGTAAAAGTTGCGTTGTAATGGTTGTCTCCCGTATTTTAAATACCATTTTATCTTTCTGTTTCTCGCACTGAGAGAAAACAGAAGGGTTTGCCTGATTGGGCGTTGGCGGGTGGGTGGGTCGAGGAGGAGTGAGCAGACAGGCATGCCTGGTTGGGGGTGGGCTGGTGGGTGGGACGGGGAGGAGTGGCTTGCCCAATGCTGTTGGCCCTGACTGTTTGGTCGCCGCTCTGGGGCCGACCAAACCTGGCATGCACACTCTGCCTTTTCTCTATATAGGCTGCAAGCAGCCTACATAGAGCTAATGGCCTCCTCATAAGCGCCCGGCAGGGCACTGTCCTCACCAATAACAATGCTGCCATTGCAACGTTGGGATTGGCTTAGGCGAGGGAGTCTGCCTGTGGCTGCTTCCTATTGGTAAAAAGCAGAACCCGTCAAGGAGCTGCGGTGGCGCGGGACCCGTTAAGGTAAGTATTTTAACTTTTTAATTAAACCATCCTCCTCCCCCGTGAACCCCTGCGACATCGCATGTGACCCACCCGCAATTCATGCCAGCCGCGACTGGCTATACCTGATTCTTTTGTTCAAGAGCAAAAGACTGTTTGGATGACCACTGTGTCCCAAAAACTTGTAGGGGACTGATAACTAACCTGACAACTCTACCCACACCGAAATGCAGTCATATTTGTGATAAGATAGAGATGCTGGCCCTCGCAAGCCCTCGGCTCTCACTTTTGCCTTGCTAAATACCAGTTCACTACAAAAACACCACTTGGAGGTATTTACATTTCTACAAGATGAAACAATTGACATTTTAGGTATCACCGAGACCTGGCTTGAGGACTCATCTACACCGGACCTTGTAGCATCCATCCCCCCCAACTACAAGCAACAATATCACAACAGGCCAGGTAGTACCCGAGGGGGTGGGGTGGCCATACTTTACAAAAATTCCCTGAAGGCTGAGACCTTCCTCACAGAAAGCATTGAAGGGGCGGAAATATTAGGGGCAAAACTCCACTCCTCCTCAGCAAGTGTCACCATCTTGATCGTGTACAGTCCCCCAAAAACATTGCCCAAATTTATTAAGTGGCTGACGGAACTGGCACACGACCTATGTTCACGTTATCAATGCCTTCTCATGCTGGGAGATTTTAACTTCCATTGGGAATTATCTCCCAAAGAGAGCCTAGCCAACCAATTAGACGAGGCGCTGACCGTCTTGGGACTCTGTCAATCCGTTACCAGCCCCACCCATGTAAAAGGTCATACATTGGACTTAGTCTGGTCCTCCCAGTCCCTTATCGGCCCCCCAGTTATCATTCCATGCTATTGGTCTGACCACCAGATCATCTATGGCACCCTCCAACCACCTAAGCTGGGATCTTCACCACCCCCCAGTTGGAGAATAATTAGAAGCTGGAATAAAATCAGGGCAGACGCTCTCGTCTCCACCCTTAGAAGACCGACCTGGCAAGGCCAACCTCCTGGGGATACCAACGCACAAAATAGCGCCCTTACGGAAAGACTAAACACTGCCATCGACACCTTAGCACCCGCACGGAGGGAAAAGATCAGAGACAAGAGGAAGGGGGCCCCATGGTTCAATGAGAACCTTCGCAGCCAAAAACAACAGCATCGCCAAAGCGAAAGAGCCTGGCGGAAAGTATATGATCCAATCGCCCTGTCAAGAAAGCTTTCGCGATATACAAAAACGCTATACAAACTGAGAAAGCTGTCTTCTATGAAAATAGAATTACATCTGCTCATAACACGCAAAAAGAAACGTTCAAAGTCCTGAAAGAACTTAGACAGGTTAAAGAGCAGAAGCCTCCCTTCGGGAAAGAAGACTGCGATAAATTTCAAACCTTCTTTGCCACCAAAGTGGAGGATCTTCTGACCACAATTGAGAACACTCCCAGGCTCCCATGCCCATTTGAACCAATACTCATTTGTCCCCCTGTGGAGTCAGTCCTCACTTCATTCCCCCCGCTTGCGCACGAAGCCCTGGCCCCACTTCTAGGACGCGTAAAATCTGTCTCACCAGCAGACCCCTGTCCACCTAGGACCTATAAGATGGCCCTCCCTGGGATTGAAGACGAGATTCTATCACTCTTGAACTCCTCCCTTGAAACTGGAGTGGTCCCGAGAGACTTCAAGGAGGCGTGTGTGATACCTCTCTTGAAAAAACCCGGGGCAAATATTAAAAACCTGAAGAACTTTCGGCCAATATCCCAGATTCCATTTCTCTCTAAAGTCCTCAAACAGTATGTGCTCGCCTCACTTGCATACCATCTGGAGGCAAATCACCTGTTACAATTCAATCAGGCAGGTTTTCAAGCACACCATAGTACAGAATTAGTTATGTTATCTGTACTAGACTGACTGAGACTGCGGGCCGACTCCAAGGAACCCCATGCCCTGATCCTTTTAGACTTATCTGCGGCTTTTGATACCGTTAACCACGAGCTTCTTCTATCAAGGCTGTCTGGGTTTGGGGTTCAGGGCATGGCTCTGACTTGGCTTACATCCTTCCTGAAAGACCGCTCTCAGAGATTGCAGCTGGGTGATGTGGTGTTCAGACCATCCACACTCCCATGTGGAGTCCCGCAGGGATCAGCACTTTCTCCCCTCTTGTTTAATGCATACCTCCAACCCCTGGAGTGTCAAATATATAACTATGCTGAGGACACCCAAATTATCATCCAGATTGACAACTCTCCCTCAGCCCACACCAGAGTTCAGAACATTCTTAAATTCACAATCAATTGGATGTCGGACAATTTTCTTAAAATCAATCCAGACAAAACTGAGGTGCTGGCCGTCACCACCGACACCAACCCTTGGAACAGCCTTTTCTGGCCAAAAGAGCTGGGCAAATACCCCGAGCCAGCCACGGCAGTTAACCCCTTCCATGCGGCCGCGATTCTGCGCCTGTGCGGCAGTTTTATTGAGTGGGCGGGTTCATGACGAACCCCAGCCGTCATCAGCACATGAGCACCGTAGTGCATGACGGCTGGGGTTCGTCATCAGCATGGAAGGGGTTAAAAGCCTGGGCATCAAGATTGATAATAAACGTATTATGGCCCTACAAGTATCAACAATAGTAGGAGCCTACTGAGGCAGCTGCGGAAACTGGCCCCCCTCCTTACCTTCAAGACCCTCAAACAAGTGGTAATTGCACTTATTATATCCAGGCTGGACTATGGAAACTCACTCTACCTAGGACTTCCAGACTACAAACTAGCCAGACTCCAGATCATTATGAATGACGCGGACCGATTAGTGTTAAAGGTTCCCCGTCGTACCCATGTCTCTCCCCTCCTGCGTCAACTTCATTGGCTCCCGATCAGGCAAAGGATAAAATTCAAGGGCCTCTGTATCGCACACAAAGCCATTTTCGGCCAGGCACCGAAATACATCAAAAACAGCCTAGTCAATTATGCCCCAACCAGAGCACTCTGATCTTCCTAGGCTAGGATGCTTGTCTGCCCCCGCTCTCGCCTGGTCTCCTTGGGAGGCAGAGCATTCTCCACTATCATCCCACAGATCTGGAACAAACTACCTGATAATACCCGAAAGGAACACTCATTGTTTCCTTTCAGGAAACAACTAAAGACCCTCCTTTTTAAGGAAGCATGGGGCACACAGTAAAGTACCGTCTCCTCGCCACCTTTCTAAAGCAGGTCCCCTCTCTGTCAGCGCTTAGAGACCATTGGTGATAACGCGCTATATAAATATAAATTACAAATTGCAAATTACAAATAGGCACACATGCTGCTTACGCCTTTGAGCATTTTTACTCATGGGTAGAGTTTGATCCTATAAATACCAGGACAGGACACATTCATACGTTTAAGGCTGCAGACATATATTCAGATAACAAAGTGTATAATTTCCTGGAAATATCTCTAACCTACCAGGAACACAAATTTTGGTTTGGTGGTTTTCTACCACACACACACAAACACACACACAGAGAAATGTCAGATTGGGTCATTTTTTATAACGGGGCTTACTAGCTATACACCATATCCAAATCCAAATAACTTACAGTTAAATGATGTAGTAGGATTATTAAACAAAACATTTTACATATATAGGAGACTCGTATAATATTTATTGAAAAATATACCTTTCAGACAAGTTCCCGGAGGATCTGCACTACAGGGGCATGTTGCTATACAGGTAATCATTCCACAGACTATAAACACCATCATAGGCAAGACACTGAATGAAACATAATGAAATTGCCTTCAGGATTGCTCATAAGACCCACCAGTTGGAAGAGGTCTATCCTCTTGCTTCACACCAAGATAAGCATAAAATCCTGATTATCTCTCTTTGCCTTGGGGTGGTGCTGCACATAGAGGCATGCAACACCTGGGAAAGTATATTCGCCTGTATTTATACTAGTACGTATAGCACAACCTCATTATCATTTTTTCCAGATGTATTATGACAAGCACAAAATGAACACACAGCAGCACCAGCTCTGAATTAAGGAATGAATTAATGAAGAATTATGAAAGTGATATTAGTGGAGAAACAGCAGCTCTGGCTATGCGTCAGAGGCTTGCAGATGTTCCTACACAGGATGGTGAACGGGAACTACCCAAAAAAATATCAGAAATGCATAAACCTGGGTTCACAGGCCATTGAACCGCATCTCAAAGACTAAGAGTTCCAGTATTAAAAAAACAGCGTAAGTTAAAAATAAGCTGACAGTGAGATAGAAAACACGAACTGGATCTAAGTCAACTCAGGAGTCTAGTGGGGACAGTTGTGACTCAAAGGACTTTGATAAAATGAAAAAGCCATTTCAGTATCCTGATAACATTTGATGGGAAATCATGCAGCTAGCTGGCATACACTTCAACTAGATATGCTTGAGACAAAATATTTACTGACTATGGATAACAAAAAATATTCTAACTATGAGAATTGTCTTCAGTACCTCGGGTTCTGCTTCCAAAATCTACAATGATGATCAGACAGTTCCTATTACTAACAAGTTGCATTTGTATTCAAAAGCAGAAACATGTTTTGCTTCTACATAGAAAATTCTCACTGTGGCACAAACTGCCAGTTTGAAAGATAACCTGTTAGCACAGGGAAAATATACAGTCATCGTTTCTAAAAATCATACACTAGCAGCAATGGCAAACGCGAGCATACTAATGCTCCTGCTTTACACCTGCATTGCTGCAGTTGGGCTCTTCATTAAGTGCAGCAGATGTAAAACTTGAGTGTGATTCAACTACCTGTATACAAGAATTTCTCCAGTATATAAAAGACACAATAAAAATTGCTAAAATATTACCTAATAAGTTATTTTAGAACTTGTTTTACATAGGGCCTTATTATGAGTACGGAGGTCCATTGGACCACAGTAGCCAAGATAGTGGTGTCAGCACTGCCGCACTGGCAGCCCGACTGCCCGATTATGACTTGGGCGGTTGGACCTCATTGGCATCACCACACCTGCCAGAGATCAGAGATCCCTGGCATTATTGGAGCGGTCCACAGCATATTAAGAGTTTCCCCTCTGCCATTGTTTATCATAGTGGTGAACCCACCATGAAAAGTGTGGGAGAGCAGAAACAAAAAGGGGCCCTACAGTGCTCCCTGGTGCTCTCTACACCAAGGGATGCAAGCATGGGGGCGCATGGTGCCAATGCAATGCTAATTTTTGATAGACTCATAGATCCAATAAAATATATATATATATATATATATAGATGTATATCTATATATACATCTATATATATATATATATATATATATTCACAGAAAAAACCATAGGTTATAGACCATATATAGTTAGGAATTAGCATTTACAAAACCTTGAAAATTCACTGAAAAAACCATAGGTTATAGACCATATATAGTTAGGAATTAGCATTTAGAAAACCTTATTTTACTCACACAAAACCATTGAAATTCCATATATAGTTAGTTGCACTTACTATATATCGCGCACCCGCAATCCACTGCTGATGATGTCACATATTACATCATTCATGACATGGTCAGTGACATCACTGATGACATCACTGATGACATCTCAAATGACATCACTGATGACATCACTGATGACATCTCAAATGACATCACTGATGACATCATGACACACCAATACCAGTTACTACATACGCACTCACTGATTCCTACGTCTACACACACATTCACTCATTCACCCATACAATCACTCATACATACAGTCACTCATTATTACAACACTATCATATGCACTCATACACCTATGCAGACAGTCACACACTGCCACTCATCCATGGAGTTACTCACACACCAAGTCAGTCCTGTAAAGAATCAATCACACTTCCATTTCTTCATCTATACAGTTAAACACAGAACACCATACTTCAGTGACATCACTGATGACATCACTAATGACATCTGAAATGACATCACTGATGACATCTCAAATGACATCACTGATGACATCATGACACACCAATACCAGTTACTACATACGCACTCACTGATTCGTACGTCTACACACACATTCACTCATTCACCCATACAATTACTCATACATACAGTCAGTTATTATTAGAACACTATCATATGCACTCATACACCTAGTCAGTCCTGTGAAGAATCAATCACACTTCGATTTCCTCATCTATAGTTAAACACAGAACACCATACTTTTCACACATATACTAACACATACTTACTCTCTTATACAATCACTGATACAAGTACACATTGATATGCACAGAGTCACACACCTCCCAGCCAGCCACACACACACTCAGTCTTCCATACATCCACTCATTCTTCAATATGTAAAACGTATTTAAACTTTACAAAAACACACAGACACTAGATGATGTCATCAGTGATGTCATTTGAGATGTCATCAGTGATGTCATCAGTGATGTCACTGACCATGTCATGAATGATGTAATATGTGACATCATCAGCAGTGGATTGCGGGTGCGCGATATATAGTTAGTGCAACTAACTATATATGGAATTTCAATGGTTTTGTGTGAGTAAAATAAGGTTTTCTAAATGCTAATTCCTAACTATATATGGTCTATAACCTATGGTTTTTTCAGTGAATTTTCAAGGTTTTGTAAATGCTAATTCCTAACTATATATGGTCTATAACCTATGGTTTTTTCTGTGAATTTCATTGGTTTTTTAACAGCTAATATCTGTAGCTGTAAAATGTATTCTTCTTTAAATCCAAAAATATATTTTATATGTTTATGAATAATTTTTTTTAAAATATTTTTTTTTCTTCGTTCCCGCTTCGCGAATCGGGAAGCTTCCCGTTAGCTGACCTTGATGCCGCGAAATAGACCGCGAGCCGGTAAACGTTTCTTTACCGCAAGTGCCGCGTTAGAAAACAACATCGTGACGCCTCCCGTCCGCATGACGTTTCACGTTGTCGCGTGATACGTCATATGACGTGCTACGTTAGCGAACTGGTACGCGAAGCGAGTCGCAAAGCGCAGGTTTCTGGAAGCAAACCGGGAGGCCCTGCAAAGCGCTTAACGTAAACACAGCAAGTCATGTGACTTGGTAATAACACTTTTCATTGGTTCATTTCACTTTTGGTTTCTTAATGATGTAAGACTAGGTCATATAATCTAAAATGAACACTTTTGATTGGTTGAGAACTCTTGTTTTTCCCAAATGATGAAAATCCCTCCTTCTTTCCTCACTCTGACTTTCATCATTGTGAGAGAAAGACCCTTTGTGATCACTGAGCAATGGCTTCTTTAGTAGCTTCAGCTGGTGCTTCCCCACCACCTCCACCACATCCAAGGAAGAGTGGACCACCTGCTCAAGTTATAATTCAACAAGAAGAGGAAGAAGAGGAACAGGACGACGAGCACGAAGAGAGGCAGTTTTTGCCTGAGCAGCCCAGGACGTCTCACCGGAAAGAAAACTTCATTTGGCAATTTTTTAAAATTCCCAAAGGTCAGAAAAAAGTTAATGCAAGATACGTAACTTGCCTTATATGTCAAGATAGACTGTCCAGAGGAACCGAGAAAAAATACAGTTTCGGAAACTACACAATGCATCGCCATATGACTAGGTGGCATCCTAACAACTACAGTGCTGCACAGTTTCGGAACGACCTAGATAATCTCCCTATTATGGCCAGAAGATCTGTTGTACCGGAAGTAACGGGACCAGAGGGCAGGGAGATGGTGCCAAATATACAAATGAAATTTGGTGAAGTAAAACACATCTGCGTATTTTGCGATGGATTCATTTCCTACGGAGAAAGAAGCATCACTCTGATCAACAGAGCTATTGACTATCATATGCAAGTTTGTACGCAACGCCCAAAATAATAAATACTTCTTTTTTTGTTTTGTTGCTCCTGTTGAGCCCTTTACAATGAATCGTTTTCATTGCCCCCTCCAAGAAAAACCCAAAAAAATATAAAACTGTTAAGAAAAATTCAAAAAAAGTAAAAAAATGTTCCGAAAAATAATAAAAAAAATATAAAACAACAAAAACAATTAAAAAAAAGTTCTTTTCAGAACTACCTCCCCGTTATTAAAAAATTGGTACAATATTTGGAACTGTGCCAACCTCTATTTCTCTTAGTTCGCTTCCCAGTTCGCTCGCCGGTACGCAAACCGGAAGCGAACCAAAAACAGTAAGTATAAGGGAAGGAAACAGACACTTATGTTAAAAGAAAGACAGCTATAGGGGAGTAAACTAGAGATACTATTACCCGTAATCCACTGCTGATGATGTCACATATTACATCATTCATGACATGCTCAGTGACATCATCAGCAGAGGATTGCGGGTTTTTTGGCAACGTGCCTTATCCACGGTTTAATAACGCTGCCTTTTGCTTTATATAAGTTTTCAAATTGTATGAAATATATACCAATAGGTCGTTATGAACCTTTAGGTAGTGCTTTTCTTCATGAGGTCTGGTCGCTTCCATACACATACAGATGTTTCAAAGATGATCAAGAAGTTTATCTGAATGGAGAGGAATGCACTGAGACGCCAGATCATTCACTAATGTGTAGGCACATACAGTTACACGGTTCATGCAACAAACACCGACCAAATATGGCTTGCGTGTTGCAAGGCACGCCAGTTCCTGCTATCATCCCCACGTTCAAGTTGTTGGAAAATGGTAGTTATTTGATGCTCAATAATGAAGATTGTTCTGAGTTAATTAAAAGTATTCCTTTTATCGTAACAGTAAGTGAACGGGTTATTTGCTGCAGAAATGTTCTATTTCCTCCCACACATGAACATAGGGAGTTTTCAATCTGGCCACAAATACCAACCTTGGGACAGATTTCAACGGCATGGCAAGAATAAGAGCTCTTTTGTCTCAGAGAGAGGTGGCCTTGAGTTCGGCCCGTGAAACTTTCGTGCTTCACATAGCGAACACCCGTACAGAGGTGCAGACCCTTTTCAATTCAGATTTGCCTTTCAATTTCAGCAAGATGGTTCCGACTATCTTTAACGCATCCTCCACAAAGGCCCTGGCGCACTTTTTTAAAGTTGTTACCAGTGGTCTCGTGACTTCATTTGAGAAAATCTTTGGAGTCATCCCTGCTTCCTTTCATTCTATTTTCTCCACTCTGGTTCGTGGATTGGCATTTTTACTTGCATTACCAGCGGACGCTCTTGTGCTTTTTTACATTTTTAAATATGGATGTCCCTCCTATGCAACCTCCCACCCTGCAGCTGCTGACACTGTTCCGCAATCGCATGCTAGAATATTATGGCACAATGCCGTTGGCGATATTAAGCATGGCATATGGATTATCTTTTCGATTCTCCTACTTCACCTGTGTCCAGCCTGTATTTCACTGCCTGACCTGTGATTTCGATTGGGCCATTAATTTGTGTCTCTGCGGACCGGTTTCTCCTGACGTCGACTTTAATCAGCTGATGACTCCTATCATTACTCACGAGTTGGTTTGTCCTGGCGAAAGGATTATGGCTGTGGCATTGATGCATGGACTACTTGGTCCCTGGAATTTACTGGCGGCAGCACAGTCTTTCTTGGAACAGAGCTTTCTTGAAAACCCACCGAGCTGTCCTCTGATGGTGATAGAGGATCCGGTGCTGGGAGAGCACGTATGTTCTTTTCCGCTTTTAAATTGGATGGCTGAACTGTTTTCGGATGAAGACGGTGACTTCCTATTGGAGGCTGTTGCAGCTTATTTTGCATACACAGTTATGTCATAGACCTTTTTCATGTTTGATATGCTGAGTACTAGCATTTCATTGACAATTCATTGACTTATTTGTCAAGTTTTTATTATTTACCTTGCCTATTGGCTTAAGACTCGATAAAGTACTTGGCTGTTTTATTTTTCTTTAGCATTAAATTTTCCTAGTTTTTAATGCTTTACCTTGCGGACCGTCCACATATAAACTTGCAATCTGCTCTCATGAGATGGCACTTCTATTATCTTATTCAGTTCGTTTCCGGATCATGGGGAGGTGTCATCTAGGTCCTGGATATCTTTACACCGTGTTAAGTTAGCATGGGCTCATTACCGGTTTAAACGCCATTTTTCCTTTTTTGCAACTTCTGCACACGACACTTAGTTGTTGCTTTAGCTTTCCACCTAGTAGTTCATCGTGGTTTACATGAGAATAATATGTTATTGCTCTACTATCTGCTTTGCTTGTTAAACTATATCTGTACAGCGAGTGCTAAAGTTTCAAGAACAACACGATACAGAATTGTTATGAGGTCTGATCTCCACGACTTCATACTCATAACATAAGTGCAACTTCTGCCAATTCTGGGCATGAGGCGGGTTTTATATTGCTTTGCCGAACACACATACACAACAGTTGATGCGGTTCACATGAAGAGAGAGCTGGTGTATGCTGATGTGATTCCTTCAAATCTAAGACACTAAAGTATGGGCACGCCCTAAACCAACACAAAGAGACCTTCTTAGCAAATAATATAATATGTGTATTAGGGAGGGTGAGATATAAGCAGCCGCGGGCCGTGGAGGGAGTTACGGTGAGGCAGGGAGGCGGGGAGGGGGAGAAGCAGGGTGGAGCCCTCTCTACCTTGCCCCTCCCCCTCCCCGCCTCCCTGCCCCACCGTAACTCCCTCCACGGCCCGCGGCTGCTTATAAGTGTTGCTAACTCTTATTCATTTACAGCATGTTAACATACTGTCACCATTCGCTTTTTATGTACTAGTAACTATGCTGGTAATTTTGCTACTGATAATATGTGTACTTGTATTCTCCACCCTGCTTCTCCCCCTCCCCGCCTCCCTGCCTCACCGTAACTCCCTCCACGGCCCGCGGCTGCTTATAAGTGTTGCTAACTCTTATTCATTTACAGCATGTTAACATACTATCACCATTCGCTTTTTATGTACTAGTAACTATGCTGGTAATTTTGCTACTGATAATATGTGTACTTGTATTATCTAAGATACTACGCCTGAGAAGACGGCATTAGTAAATAAACATTTCAAATACACATGTGTTCTTCTTAACTCCATGTTCTGGTTTCTAAGAAATATATAACGACCGACTGTTCATGAGTTTCACGTATCCTGAGGTACTATAAGTTCATATTCTGGATTGTCTAAACATTGAGAGTTTGTTATATCCAATGTGACACTGTACCTAGCTTACTAAGGAGTTTTTGATTACTAACGTGAGTTTTGGGACACCCTAATTCGCCGAGGTTCCAATCCTCTGTCCACAGTTCTGTGTGAGAACAGAAACCCTGCGACAGGGGCACCCCCGACCCTTGCTGGAGCTTCATCACACTTGCGATACAACTCCAGCAATGCGCCACCATTACGGCACAGATACATCACGCATCTGTGCTGTTTTTGCCCCATGATGCGCCGCATTGTAAATGCAGCACACCATAGGTAACGGAACAGCGGCACAGAATGACTAACACATCCCTGGTGATGCGCCAGTCATCATAAATGTATCCCTATGCTTCTTATCTTGTTAGAGATGAACCGCCATATGTATCATCAAAGTTTTTTGCATTTCCTAAATAGCGAACTTTAAGGAATAAATAGCGATTCTTTACCATTCCTAGTTTGCGATTAGCTATTTGCTAATTACAAATTACCCATTCATTTCCTTCATTTCCATAGGGCGGTTGGACTCACTTTTAGCTCGAACGGCTGAATGGATTTCCACGAAACTTGGCAAAATTGTAGGGACTGGTAGCCCGATGTGCCTTTGCTATGTCTCAAGATATATGCTCCAGTGGTTTTTACGAAAATTAACTTTGAAAAATATATATTGGGCTACATTGGCCTAAATATATGTTGGAGCCCAAATGTAGCCCAATGTAGCCCAATGAAGCCCAATGTAGCCCAATGTAGCCCAAAGATGGCCGCCAGACACACAAAAAAACAAATGTAGCCCAAATATCAGCCAGATGTAGCCCAACTATAGCCCAGTGACAGAATGACCAATCAGCTTCGCAAACCTCCGTTACGCGAAGGGGAGCGCTGTTACAGATATATATCTTTTTTTGAACGTTAATTTCTCAAAATCCACTGGAGCACATATATTGAGACCTAGCAAAGGCACATCGGGCTACCAGTCCCTAATATTTTGCCAAGTTTCGTGCAAATCCATTCAGCCGTTCGATTATTATTATTATTATTTTTTTTTGCCCCGCGGGGCCCTTTTAAAACCTCCACATCAAACCTAGGGGGTCAGCGAGGATCTATTATGCCCCCTTATAGTTATTTCCCCCTTTGTTTTGACCTCCTCTTGTCTCTCCCATAGAGAAAAAATCCTAACTATATATACCTACTGGCGACCGCCAGTAGGTAATATATATCTATATCTATATATATATAGATATATATATATCTATATATATATATTACCTACTGGCGGTCGCCAGTAGGTATATATAGTTAGGATTTTTTCTCTATGGGTTTTTTGAAAATTCTATGTCTAATAACTTTGGCGTTTGTGGACGGAATCGGCTGAAATTTTCAGGAAAATGGCACATTTTGTTTCTGAGCAGCCCTTGAAAATTTGGGGGGGGTTCGTCCAGTGGGGGCCGAGAAAAAAGGGGGTCCCAAAACGTGTTTTTAACATTGAGTTTTCCATAGGGCGGTTGGCCTCACTTTTAGCCCGAACGGCTGAATGGATTTGCACGAAACTTGGCAAAATTGTAGGGACTGGTAGCCCGATGTGCCTTTTGTAGGTCTCAATATATGTGCTCCAGTGGATTTTGAGAAATTAACGTTTAAAAAAAGATATATATCTGTAACAGCGGACCGGTTAGCGCTCTGGTTCGCGGACTTTTCGCGCAACGGAGCTTTGTGAAGCGAAGCTGATTGGTTCTCCGGCGTCTGTCAACATTCCAAACAGTCCGTAGCGGCCGCCATCTTGTCTCTCGGTAGGATCGAGAGACAAGAGGAGGTCAAAACAAAGGGGGAAATAACTATAAGGGGGCATAGTAGATCCTCGCTGACCCCCTAGGTTTGATGTGGAGGTTTTAAAAGGGCCCCGCGGGGCAAAAAATAATAATAATAATAATAATCGAACGGCTGAATGGATTTGCACGAAACTTGGCAAAATTGTAGGGACTGGTAGCCCGATGTGCCTTTGCTAGGTCTCAATATATGTGCTTCAGTGGATTTTGAGAAATTAACGTTCAAAAAAAGATATATATCTGTAACAGCGCACCGCTTCGCGTACTTTTCGCGTTACGGAGCTTTGCGAAGCGAAGCTGATTGGCTCTCCGGTGTCTGTAAACATTCCAAACAGTACGTAGCGGCCGCCATCTTGTCTCTCGGTAGGATCGAGAGACAAGAGGAGGCCAAAGCGAAGGGGCAAATGACCATAAGGGGGCATAGTAGATCCTCGCTGACCCCCTAGGTTTGATGTGGAGGTTTTAAAAGGGCCCCGCGGGGCAAAAAAAAAAAATAATAATAATAATCGAACGGCTGAATGGATTTGCACGAAACTTGGTAAAATATTAGGGACTGGTAGTCCGATGTGCCTTTGCTATGTCTCAATATATGTGCTTCAGTGCATTTTGAGAAATTAACGTTCAAAAACAAGATATATATCTGTAACAGCGCTCCGCTTCGCGGAGATAAAATTATATCTGTATTACCTAGCTGTTGCTAACACCAGTTAGCGACGGCTAGTAGGAGATAGCGACCATCTTGGGTCCCACTTTGCATGTGAGTGATATTTATCACTAATGACATGCAAAGTGGGCATGCCAAGATGTTAGCGACTGGAAACAGTCGCTAACATCGCTATCTCCTATTATCAACTTTTGAAAATATTCGAGATAAGCGCGAATATCTCCAAAAAGTAACAGCTGCCCTGAGCAGTTCTTAGCCATGTTATCCAATGGGAGGTGGATAACATGGCTAAGAGCATTAGCTCGGTAATGCATGAATATCGCGGAGTTTTCAGCGATATTAATGCATTGCGCTCGTTTTTTATCGTATTTGCGATAAACCTTGATAATAGCAAGGTTTATCTGCGATAATTTCTGACGGTAAAAAAATCTTTGCAATGCATCGTTAGGGATAAATATCGCTTAACTTTGGTAATATGCCCCAACGTCTGTTAACGTTCGATTCGAAGGAAATCAGGAATTGTTGAAAAACATTGTGTGCGCCATCTTGTCTTTTTTCAAATGCCACACTTTTGTCGTGCACGGCAGCCATTTTAGATGCCTTGACCAGATCCACTCTGTGCACGCTGTCGATCCTTAGCATGGCTCCCCACCCTCGCAAGCATCTCCCCCAGGCAGTGGTCACCCCCGCTCTCTGTTTTATGCATGGGTAATAAACCTCCCCCCATCTGCGCTGTTCTTCCCTGAGAATCACACCCTGTGCCCGCCCGACACCTCCCTTTCGCCCTATTCACTACCGCACCCTCTGACACTCCTTTTCCTCTGTGTCCGATTGTCCAGGCCGGTCCTAGGCTATCAGCTAGCCCTGCAGATGTAGTTTATGGCCACAGCTGTAAAGAATCACCCGTCTTCAAAGGAGTTATAGTAGATCAAGGCCCACACTCGATGAGATCCGTCACAGCAGAAGCGTTGCTATTATCTGAAAACCATCCTGTATTGTGATTGGGGAGGGGACCGAGCGTGAAGCGGAAGATTCCAGGGATGACTCTTTGTACATCAAAGTTTTTACAATTATGTGTCACATTAAAAATATATAGCACTCCGACAAAGTAGTAAGATTATAAAACTTTAATAATTTATAAATATATACAAGAAAACAAAAATAGTAATAACATATAAACATTTTTAGAGAAAAACAACGAAGTAGCGGTCGGCTGTGCGAATAGTCCCAACGCAGCACAACGTCCAGATTTCCGGCGTGGGGCGTCGCGGGGGGTGGGTCATCAGTAGCAAACTGTTGTGCGAATAGTTCCAAGGCAGCAGAACGCGCCGAAATCTAGATGACACGAAAGTGATGTCTAGTAAGTTGCCACCCAGCAAATAACGGCGTGGGGCGTCGCGGGGGGTGGGTCATCAGTAGCAAACTGTTGTGCGAATAGTTCCAAGGCAGCAGAACGATGGCACCAAGGTGATGTCCAGTAAGTTGCCGCACTGGTTTTGGTATCCTACAATGCTGCTCCGAATAACGGCGTGGAGCGCCCCGGGGGAGGCGGCGTGAACGTGCCTCTCCAGGTGGAGTCTCATCTGTTTTAGTGGGGCGCCCCTTTACCGTTTCAGTTGCCATTCCGTCCGCTTTTGGTCCACTGTGTCAAAATCCGCCATTCAGCTGAGTTGCGCCCACTCTTGCGGTGCAGCGATAGGCGGCTGTCACAGGACTCTCAAAATGGCGGCAGGCTGTTTCCTTTTTGGGCCTGGTCCACTGAAATGGCCCTGGGACACCTTGGAAATCGGACGCTTGTCTGCTAGGTCTTGGACCCCATTCTCGAAAGCGTCCCCTCCGCCTTGAGAATTCATCAAAAGTTTTGGGGGCTCCGACTCCTGCAGGCTTCTGGTGGGGAGCGGCTGCCATGATTGCTCGCGGAATGACCACGACTGAGCTACGAGATGGTGGTGCTTTCATGCTGACGCCAGCTTCAGTCTGAAACATCCAGAAACAAGGTGGGGCTTTCATCGTTTGGGGGAAAAAAAAAGTTTTCATCCAATGAAAAGTGTTGTTTTTAGGTCATATGATCAAGCCTTCCATCATTAGGAAACCTAAAGTAAAATGAACCAATGAAAAGTTTTATAAACAAGTCACATGACCTGTTATGCGGCATAGGGTATAAAATGCGGAGAAAATACGTTGGCACGTGAGGCGGCGTCAGTAGCGGACCGATGTGCGAATAGGCCGAAGGCAATACAACGCGCCAAGATCCGGATGGCACCGAGGTGGTGTCATAGTTGAGAGTTCTGAGCAGCGGTTGTAACACTGTCTGAAGCTTATTTGCAGCTGCTGCAGCTTCACTACGCGCCAAGATCCGGATGGCACCGAGGTGGTGTGTAGGAAGTTGCCGCACTGGTGTGGCCATCCTACAATGCTGAAAGTCGGCGTGGGGCGCCCCGTTGGCCTGTGAGTTTGCGTCAGTAGCGGACCGATGTGCGAATAGGCCGAAGGCAGCACAACGCGCCAAGATCCGGATGGCACCGAGGTGGTGTCTAGTAAGTTGTCGCACTTCTGTGGCCATCCTACAATGTTGAAAGTCGGCGTGGGGCGCCCCGTTGGCCTGTGAGATGGTGTCAGTAGCGGACTGATGTGTGAATGGGGCCAAAGGCAGCGCAACAATATTTTCTACTATATTTCCGGTGTAGAAGACACCACAAGGCGCTGAGATGCCAAGATCCGGATGGCACCGAGGTGGTGTGTAGCAAGTTGCCGCACTGGTGTGGCCATCCTACAATGCTGAAAGTCGGCGTGGGGCGCCCCGTTGGCCTGTGAGATGGCGTCAGTAGCGGACCGATGTGCGAATAGGCCGAAGGCAGCACAACAATATTTTCTGACTGACACCACAAGGCGCTGAGATGCCAAGATCCGGATGGCACCGAGGTGATGTCTAAGTTGCGGACTGATGTGCGAATGGGGCCAAAGGCAGCGTAACAATATTTTTTGTATGGAAGATACCACTAGGCGTTGAGATGCCAAGATTCGGATGGCACTGAGGTGATGTCTAGCAAGTTGGTGTGGTCATCCTACAATGCTGAAACTCGGCGTGGGTCACCCCATTAGCCTGTGAGATGGCGTCAGTAGCGGACCGATGTGCGAATAGGCCGAAGGCAGCACAACGCGCCAAGATCCGGATGTCACCGTGGTGGTTTCATAGTTGAGAGGCACTTCATCTGCAGTGGGGCGCCGAGATCCGGATGGCACCGAGGTGATGTCTAGCAAGTTGCTGTACTGGTGTGGTCATCCTACAATGCTGAAACTCGGCGTGGGTCGCCCCATTAGCCTGTGAGATGGCGTCAGTAGCGGACCGATGTGCGAATAGGCCGAAGGCAGCACAACGCGCCAAGATCCGGATGTCACCGTGGTGGTTTCATAGTTGAGAGGCACTTCATCTGCAGTGGGGCGCCGAGATCCGGATGGCACCGAGGTGATGTCTAGCAAGTTGCTGTACTGGTGTGGTCATCCTACAATGCTGAAACTCGGCGTGGGTCGCCCCATTAGCCTGTGAGATGGCGTCAGTAGCGGACCGATGTGCGAATAGGCCGAAGGCAGCACAACGCGCCAAGATCCGGATGTCACCGTGGTGGTTTCATAGTTGAGAGGCACTTCATCTGCAGTGGGGCGCCGAGATCCGGATGGCACCGAGGTGTTGTCTAGCAAGTTGCTGTACTTGTGTGGTCATCCTACAATGCTGAAACTCGGCGTGGGTCGCCCCATTAGCCTGTGAGATAGCTGTTCTTTGGATTTGGGCCTGGTCCACCAAAATGGCCCTGGGACACCTTAGAACTCGGACGCTCGATTTTTTTTTCCTTTCCTGTACATGCAAAAAAAGGTAAATGCCCGGTACGTTACACGCTTCATCTGCCACGATGAACTCTCCAGAGGAACCGAAAAAAAATATAGTTGTGGTAACTATACCATGCATCGTCATATGGAGAGGTGGCACCAATTAATTATAGTGCTGCATAAAAGAGAGATTTGGAGGAGAACCCCTGACCTGCTAGTACATTCATCAAAGAAGTGGCACTGAGAGCTTCAGAGGCAAGGGAAACGGTCCCAAATATTTAGAAGAACTTTGGAAAGATTAAAATGACATGTTTAGATTGTGGCAAATTAATTTCATGTGGACAGATGAGTGTTACTCTAATAAATACAGCATATGAACATCATCATAGTCGATGGTTGGTAGAGACATTTTGACTATATCCTGGACCTGCCCGTCCTCGCCCAAAATGGCGCCAGAATAAATGGGACTCGTAACTCCTTGTTGTGTACTGGTTGCAGAACCTTGAAATCACGAGATACGTATGCAGTTTTGAAGCACATGGCGGGCGGGGACGAGAATTGATTGAATATTTCGACATCCCTATTGATATTAAGTTCTGATGTGTTATTGATTACTGTACTGTTGAAAGTTCGAATTAACGTCACCCATGGTACTTGCCCGCAAATGTATATCTAGATAATTTTATTGTAACTGGCCCTGTCGTATTTTAATTATAAAATGTACGTCCACCGATTCCGTAACTGTTAGACACCTTAGTTCTTGCAACCTAATGGCCCGCCCGTTACGTTCCTCTACAGTGTAAATGTCTACTCATCATATACGATTACAGTTTGCTCCGTGGCCGGCCCACGTGGTTATAGGCTCGTATTTGTATAATGAAATTTTCACAATAAAGGTTTTTAAAAGAAAACATGGTAGTAGTATATACATTGGTAAAGTTTTTAATAATAGTCACTGTTTTAGAATCATTAAAAGGCAAGTGAAATAAAGCAGACCAATTACATGAAGGGTAAAAGGTATAATACGAAGGAACGCAGTAAAGATAAATGGTCAAGGGCTGTTGTGTTTTCTATTCCTGCAACATAAAGTGATCGATAAGAATCTCATATTCAGGCGTATCGGCGACTAAGACAGCAGGTCGACCCTCTTTTGCTCAACGGCTCCGTCATGGGACGAAGAAACGCTCTTTTTCTCGAAAAAAGAATATATTTTACTTGCAGGACAGTTGTAAAATTTCCGGGAAAGTACATTAGCCTGGAACATTATAACATATATTTAAGAAAAAATAATGTTCGGAAGTAATGAAAAGCGTAATTTTTAGGTCATATGACCAAGCCTTTCATCATTACAATAAGAAAAGTAAAATGAACCAATGAAAAGTTTTATTAACAAGTCACATGACTTGTTATGCTTACGTTACGCGCTGCACGCCCCGGATGACTTCCGGATGCGCTAACGCGGCGCGTCATATGACGCATTACGCGACAACGCAGGTACAGAATATAGTCAAAATGTCTCCACCAACCAGCGGTCGGAACACAACCCCTTTCAGCAGGCTAAATAGTTCTGTTAAATGACAACAGAAGGGACAGGCAACAAGAACCATCAGTCAAAGAGGGGAGGGCTAGTTCTTCTCTACCGGGTTACATTGGGGCGCTACCGGAACTGATCGAATTGGTAGTCTACAGTGTTTCTGGATGTTTCAGACTGAAGCTGGGGTTAGCATGAGAGCAGCACCATTTCGTAGCTCCGTCGTGGTCATTCCGCAACCAATCATGGCAGCCGTTCTTTATCGTTATTTTGGGCGGGGTGGGTGGCGGAGCCGAGCTGTTTTGCAGCCATCATTGTGTGGAGTTCAGTTCATCTCACTAGTTTTGTATTTGTCATGAGGGGTTGTTCCTAATGTTTCTATTTTAGCGAGGTCAAAAAGAGATCCCATTAGTGGCCTACTGATTTTGCTCGATTCCTTTTCTTTTTTTTTACACGATTTTTCGTTATCTGCAAAGACTAAACAGAGTATTGCGACTCTGTGTTTGTTTGTAAATAGAGAATGAACCAAAGAGAACTAATTCTAAAACAGTAAATACTTGGATAACAATGAATCAAATGGAGAGAGAAGCAGGCACGACGGATTACAATGGGGGCAAAGACCTGCGTTAACTACCGTTCACTATCTGCAAAGAGAGAGTACTCCTAATAGAAATGAGGGGGGGGGGGCACCATTCAAAGCAGATCAGTGTGCATAAACACGAAAATGTTTTCACTTACCACGTACTTGACATTCGACAGCTTATGATATTTGCTATTAAAAAACCATTGAAATTCACTGAAAAAACCATAGGTTATAGACCATATATAGTTAGGAATTAGCATTTACAAAACCTTGAAAATTCACTGAAAAAACCATAGGTTATAGACCATATATAGTTAGGAATTAGCATTTAAAAAACCTTATTTTACTCACACAAAACCATTGAAATTCCATATATAGTTAGTTGCACTAACTATATATCGCGCACCTGCAATCCACTGCTGATGATGTCACATATTACATCATTCATGACATGGTCAGTGACATCACTGATGACATCACTGATGACATCTCAAATGACATCACTGATGACATCACTAATGACATCTCATTTGACATCATTCTTGTGCTAATACGATAAACCTCTTCAGACTCTAATATAATCTTAGATACACTCAGTGTATACAGACACTCACACACTTCCACTCATCCATGGAGTTACTCACACACCCAGTCAGTCATGCAAAGAAACAATCTCATCTCCATTTCTTCAACTATACAGTTAAACACACCTTACTTATTGAAACATATACTAACACATATTTAGTCTCTTATACAATCCCTGATACAAGTTCACAATGATCGATACAACCACTCACTCATTCGGTGGCTCTCATGCACAGTTATTTATATATGCCAACTCTCACATGTACTGTGTTTTACATATGTACTTACTATGACATGTAGCATTGAGATATCCATTTACTCATCAATACACTCATGCACACAGTCAACTGCCCATGTAGCTGTTTCCACATGCACTCTTGAACTCATACACCTAGTGAATAAACTGTTCACACATCTATGCATAGAGTCACACACCTTTCAGCCACCCCCACACAAACTCAATCTCCCATAGAAATACTTGGGCAAGCAATTAATAACACATATAGCCTCTCGTATAGCTAATGATCAACACATGCAGCAGTTTACAGAACAACAGACATAATGATGCACAAATTAAGACAGTTTAGTCACTAACCCATGCATTCAGTGAGACACATTTAATCACTCACTCATACAGTCAGTCACGCACCTACTAAATCCTTCATCCAGACACTTATACATCCACTCATTCTTCAATATGTAAGATATATTTTAACTTTACAGAAACATACAGTCACTGGATGTTGTCATCAGTGATGTCATCAGTGATGTCATTTGAGATGTCATCAGTGATGTCATCAGTGATGTCACTGACCATGTCATGAATGATGTAATATGTGACATCATCAGCAGTGGATTGCAGGTGCGCGATATATAGTTAGTGCAACTAACTATATATGGAATTTCAATGGTTTTGTGTGAGTAAAATAAGGTTTTTTAAATGCTAATTCCTAACTATATATGGTCTATAACCTATGGTTTTTTCAGTGAATTTTCAAGGTTTTGTAAATGCTAATTCCTAACTATATATGGTCTATAACCTATGGTTTTTTCAGTGAATATATATATATATATATATATATATATATATATATATATATATATATATATATATATATATATATATATATATCTATATCTATAGATATAGATATATATATATATCTATCTATCTATATCTATATAGATATAGATATAGATATAGATAGATATATATGTATATATATATATCTATATATATATATATATAGATATATATATATATATATATATATATATATATATATATATATATATATATATATATATAGATATATATATATATATATATGAGTTTTCACGATCCTGTTCCACCCGGGAGCCCCCAGGAAATCAGGTACAGACCACAGCGAGTTCCATTGCTTTCACGTGCAGTTTATTGCCATAAGGTCTTCAGTATTCCAAAGTGGCAAGTGCCCGGCATGACGCGTTTCAACAGTATACAACTGTCTTGATCACATGACATGCCACGGGCCAATGTGCAATTTATACAAAGTCAAAACGGTGAAAAAAATAACCCATGATAACACAACATCCGGTTTCTCCATATAGAAAAAGAAGACATACCACTAACAGTATAAGCCTACACCGATAGTAGTACTTATTCTCTGGATTTTGTTACGTGCAATATCGCAAATAGATAAATAACAATGTGATGATTCAGTGCAAGTACTAGAAAATCATAAAAACACTCAATATATCAATTAATTAGAAAACAATTCACCGTAGCTTATATTGACAAAAAATAAATACATTTAGAGAAGCCTATATGATGCCTACTGATCACACAGCATTTTTCGCAAGTGCAAAAATAACCATACATAGAGTGCCCTTCAGCGAGAAACAGCATATATCTAATTAAGTTACAATAAACATATTATTGGGACACTCATAAGTATAAAGCTTAATGCTAAGATTTCATATTGTAGAGACCCAAATTGCGAATCATGATATATAAAAAAGCAAATTCAATTGACTAGAATATCTTCACATAATTCAAGCACACATTATCATCCCTAGCTAAAGCCCGCTAAGAAGACTGGTAAAATCAAAGGTAAAAGGGGAGAATTCCTGAAAAATCCCATGAAAAAACCTTGTCTAAAAGCCAGACTAAAAACCACAGGATACAAACTGGGGTTTAAAATGGTGGAAGATAGGAAATAGATTCCATATAAAAGTACAGCTCACCATATTGCTCTAAATCTATACACACAACACAGCATTTACAAAAAATAGTGCATTTCATCTCCATTGTTCAAACGATTGGGCATCTTTGTATCGAGAGTAAGAATATAGTATGACTCAAGTTGTCTCAGCTTCTTCTCCCTGGTACCTCCCCTTATAGATCTTGGCACAGTATCTACAACATAATAACTGAGTTCTTTCAAGTTGTTGTTGAGCACATGCTTAAAGTGTCTTGCCATGGGGTAGTTAGGATCAGAGTTCACTATAGCTCTCAAATGCTGTAGTATGTGATTAAAGGCTTGTAAAGGTGGTAGTCTTCTAAGGCAAGCGTCAATTGGTCCATGTGCAACGCATCATGGCCCATAGAAGTATAGGAACTCACACCAAACAGGACTGTGCAACCTGCTCTCCCACAATGTCACCGGTACAGACAGTTAAAATAAAAGTCTCAAATGAAGATTACCTGAGATTTTCTGGAAGCCTTACAAGTAACAATTAAGGGTGAAATACCTCTAGAAGGTGTTTCTAGCAAGTACTCCTACACACTAAATCCAGATAACAGTTTGTTGGCTCTTTACCTGGAGTGGGGGATGCGATAGTACCTAATAAGCAGCTTAGATTACATTTAGTAAAAGCAGCCCATGAGGGTATAGTATCATATACGTGCTAATATATCAATGCTCTGGGAGCTATTTGATTCAATTTAGTATTTGCCAGCAAATTAAACATTCTACAATTAAAAGACCAGCATAGGCTCCCCTGACCATCTCCAATCATCCTTTGGGGCAGCTATCTCCTCCATTTTGGGCCAATAATATCCATCAACCAATATAAATAAATATTTTTGCAGTAGATTCATTCTCCAGATTCTTATGGTTTTAGCCACAAAGAAGTCCTGATTCTCAAGTGGTCATAAATTACTTAAAGTATGTAGTAGCCATGGGAGCAATTCAGAAACATTATTCATACAATCGTCCTGAGTTTTCTGCAAAAGCTTTCAGGGATGCTATGTTTGCTCTCGGAGTAGCTCTCCACTATTCATACCCATTCTGCATGGAGAGCAACAGAATTATTGAGCAAGTCAACAGAACGCTTAAACAAGTCCAGACCGCTAGGCTATTAGGTTTAGAACTGAGTTGGTTCCATCATCTGTGTGGCGTGCAGACAGCACTAAATAACTTGCATAGGGGAGAATTAGGTGGTTGCATTACATGTGCGATGCTCTTTGAACTATCTATGTATGTACTTAACCTAGAGAATCTTGGAAAGGAGGCAAGAGTGAACAAGTTTGACTTAGAGTAAACAATCATTTTACTATTTTACAGTCCAAGAGATCAAAGATAATCCATCTAATTTGAAGCATTCCTTGTCCGGCACCAGTGTGCGAAGGCTTTGCAAGCTGTTGACTGTTGAATCCCCGCCAAAGTGAAGGATATAGTGCATGTAAGGATTCCTGATAAACTAATATTTGGTCCATCTTGCGATCCATCCATTACAGTACTTTGGGTAGAAGGTACACAAACTCTAATCCTGCTCTGTTGCCCGGTTAAAAAAATTAGGTGCCAATTGATTATGTTAAAAAGCTCTACGTGGCCCTTTCTGTATAACAGATCCGCTATGACACCATGGAGTCTTCAGAGCAGATCCGTGCTACCTCTCCCTACTAGGAAAGAGCTACTCCGAGAAGAGTACAGTGACAATGAGCGCATGAGTCCTAATCTGGGGTCTGTAAAGCCTACTATGTGTCCAGCTTTCCACTGAGTAACAGGTTCCGTGGAGGAATCTGATACTGACATGTCTACAATTCCAACTAGTGCTGTGATTTACTATGAACCCTTGACAGTCAACTGAAATGATGCATTTGCAAGATATAAAGCTTTATGAAAATAAGTCTGTACTTGTAAGAAATGAGTTATCATTGTACTCAACAGTCACTCAATAGCATTGATTTCTAATTGCTTCTCATTGGTTTTATAACGTTATTTAATACCACTGTGGTCCTATTTCTGGATTGCTACAGGAGTGTTTTTCTCATTGTGTGGCTCATCAAGTAAACTGTTGTTTTGCTGTTACTGAGAGAACATTATGTTTCTGATAAAATTATATCACTACCTGTGGCTCGAGAACTACAACAACTTTCTTCCTCTCACAGAGCTCAACAAGATCTTTGTGCTGCAAACATTACAGACTACCCTCTACCTGATTGCCTGCTTTGGCAAAGGATTCCAGGACAAGTAAAACTCAAAAGTACATGTCCTACATTTTAAATACACTGCACCCTGTTCATAGATCGGCCTAGGTCCTGCCTTAAGGGTGACATATGTAATAAAAGTAAAGGTTTGGGCCTGACAAGTAGGTTATTTTGCCAGGTCGAAATTACAGTGTAAAATGCATACACAGGCTCTGCAATGGCAGGTCTGAGCCATGTTTAAAAGGCTACTTTATCACCGGCTGGGAACTGCCAGACCACAAGGGGATCCAGAGTACCCTGTCCCTAGTAATCTGAAGGAAGGCTATCCCCCTTTCTCATAATCTGTGCGCACCGAGTGACAGAGGGGACCAAAGGCGCCTATGCATCTGACCCCGTGGAACCCTGGCTGCGCTCAAAGTCATGAATGAGCCCTCATCGGGACTTCCAGGGTAGCCTGGCCATCTGGCAGCACCTTTTGAAAGCATTGTATGCAGCCAGATGGGAGAGGCTGTCAGCACGACCAGATGACCTGGTTCGAAGGGCCGCTCTGTGCCTTCCACAGGGGTCTTGAATTGTCCTTTGTGGGGTGTGGAAAAGTACATTTTGCCATGTTCTGTGTCCCTACGTGTTCCCCATCCTATGTTATATGTGCATGATTAAATACGCATATGTTTTCCCTTATGATTGATTAAAGACGCAATTACAGTTGTGTCCAACTCTAGTATGCCAATTTCCAGTTCTCGTGAAAGCTACGAGTATTAGGCCTATGTAAAGCTATGTTGCCACGTTTTACAGTGTGCACGTTAAATTCAGTAAAAGTCCCCGTTTCTAGGCCTCAAAAGGGCCCGGACACCAGATTCAGCTCCTGTCTCCTGAACCCTCACTGAGGAGCGATACAGCCCCCACCTGTATCCCTGACCCTTCACTTACTTCCTGCCTCACAGTGCCCGGCTCGGCCTGGCTCTGCCTGCCAGTCTGCCAAGAGTATGTTATGATTCTAGTTATCAGTCCAGCTCTCCTCCTCTGCATTCCTAAGCTACTGAATCGCATCAATAGTTTCAGTCATGGTCTAGCCTTTACGTCCCCATGTAAGAGAAATACTGTATTAATGGTCATTTAATATTCCTCAACACGCACTACATGTAGAATAATGCATGCACTAGTCTTAGAGTCTGTTAGCCTTTGCCCTGATAACTTTTGGATTCTATCAACATGTTCTCTAAACATCAGATACTAGATAGTGTTTAGGTACATGTCGCTCTGACTCTCCAGACTTTCGTCTCCTCTTCTAGTGCAGAAGTCATAGCCCCCAGCTCCTCCTGGTAACACGTCATTGCCAGCTTGCGCGCACCACTAGGTCAGAGGTCCCGGCTCCTTAGGTAGCCCCCTCCATGTTTCCGCCCCATTTATGACATATTCTGTTACGTTTACATCACATGTCTATGTACACGCCTCTTGTTACACCCACTTCAGCCTTATCTTTCACGACTGCTATGAACTCCACCCACTGCTACGCCTACTGTATTAACTGTAATGCAATTGTTTTAGTATATATATGTTATGCACTGTTATTAAAAGTTAGTTGTTGTCCCGATCCTGCCCCCCCGGCAGCTGCCATCCTATTCCCGTGCAGGTTGTCCTGTTGCTGTCCTTTATGCTGTATTAAAACCTGCAAACTCAAGATACCTCGAATCTTGACTCTTATTTATTGAGCCATCTGTTATTGTATATCCTGAAAAATAGATCCGGTATTTAATTATTTATTTACCACATAATGGCGCCCGAATAGGGACTTGCCCTTTCCCCACGCGCTAGAGAAGCCACGCAAGCCCCCTGATCCTCTGCAGTCGTGACGGAACCATCCTGCGCAGTGGCAGATATTTCTGCTTCAAGTATCCCTCAGGCCCACGGAGGAGACGGAGGTTGCGGTCCAGCATCCAGACGAGGCGGTGGAGGAACGCGGCGAGTCCCGACCAGAGCCCAAGCCGAGAGTCCAAGGTCCGAGGTATCCGGAGGCCCACCCGTAACTGAAGTCCGAAGTTCATAGTCCGCCGTCGTAGCAGTCCAGTCCAGTACGAGGCCTTCCGTTCTTGCTGCCCGGTGAGTACCGTTGCTGGGGTAGTATCTAGACAGGGTCAATTAATTTGTCTCTGGTCCGTGGGTTTGGGTACGCAAATCCAACACGAAGTGTCCACCTAGGTGGATGCGGGTCCTGACGTGTCTCTTTATGGGACCGGTATGTTTCGTACTGTTTCAGCAGTGCATCTAGTAATTCTAGTAAGTTCTGTTCTCGAGAAATTCTTGTGTTTCTGTTTTCAAGTATTCCAGGTAATGTTTCTGTTCGAACTGTTATTTTAAATGTCATTTCAATGTGTTTTCAATGTCGTGGTATGCATGAGTTGTTTTCTCAGTCATTATTGTGTTTATCGTGTATTGTATTGTGTCCAGATCCCAGTTTACGTCAGGCCTCTGTTCTCAAAATTACGTCAGTTAAGAACTAGGAAAGGTCTGCTCGAGGAAGCAGTTCCTGTCCCGCCTAGGGACAGTCCAGGTCATTTTATGTATCATAAGCATGGCATAAGTGCCATATTATATCTAGATTTATGGGTCGAGTATACTAAGGAATTAGAAGAGAAATATAGATGGCCTGTATCAGGCACATGGGATGCCGAGTGCATCATGCGAGTAGAAGAAGCATTATGGAAAAAGAAAGCCAGACAGTCACAGAAAGATGCCATCGAGTTATGGCGCAAAGAATCTCATAAAAGAACCGAAAAAGAAATCAGAAAGTCAGAATTAAGTAGAGAATCCTCAGAAAGAGCCCAAGAAAGGGAATTAATCGAAATAGGTGAACGAGTTAAAACCGAACAGTCAGACAGACAGAGGAATGCCCTTATTAAGGGTATGTACCCTCTTCTTGCCGAGGGCTTGCCAAAAGCAACCCCGGAGGCATCCAGTAATTTTCCGCCGCCATTAGTTCCGACCAAGCTACGTCACAAACCGACCGCAGCTGATATTTTTCTCTCGTCCTATTTGGACGACACAGTCCCAGAATATGCAAATCCTGCTCCGCCAGCTCCTGTAAATAATGTAATTCCTGTACCTCCAGCCACCGGGGCACCCGTTGCAGCACCTGTTACGGTACCCCCGGTCCAGCCTACAGTACAAGTACCCGCTACATCGGTCACTCTGCCGGCACGAAGAGTATCGGTCGACGATTCCAGTTTAGGGGCCGCGGGGGGAGGACCCCCGGGTACCCCGCCGCCACACAAACGTGTAACGTCAGTCGAGTTACATGAACGTGCGTTACAGCGTACGCCCAAACATCAGTCCGTTGCAGATATCAGGCGAGCTCTCACCGAATGCCGTTATGATCCAGTCCCAGGCGATGATAATATGGTTATATATTCATTGCGCGTAAGACGGGTGACCGAGTATTTGGACACCCTACCGAATATGAAAGAAGATCTAGACAGAATATATCGTTTCATTCGTACAGGAACAGATTCAGAAAGTATTGGCGAAGTCATTTCTCTAAGGAAAGCTGAGACCCAGCTTATGCTATTAAAGTTTCTAATTAATTGTTTAATAAGGGAACAAGATTATCCGACTAAAGATCCGACCGAAATGAAAGTTCTGACAAGGTGGAGTGATAATATAGCCGAGGGAAGACACAGGACACTCAGTTGTATAGAGAGTATGTACAAGAAAATTCGTAAGGAAATAATAAGGTTACATGAGAAACACAAAGCAGCACAAGTAAGCGAGAAGGAAAACGACTCTTCTACTGAAGAGGTAGACGACGAGAATCCTTCCAGAATAGCGTATGTAGGTAAAACTAGACTTTCCGACCGATATTCACGTCTAGATTACAAGAAAACTGTTCCTCTTCCAGCACCAGAACAAGGTTCTCTAGAGCAAGTATTTCAAGCTACCGATCACATTCTGAAATCACGAATCGGTTATAGTGAACTTAGTACTATGCATGAACAAGAACTAGCCCGATCAGCAGTCCGATGGGCTACTGATTCTACCACTTTTCCAGACGAAATAGTGGCACAAATGTTTCTGAAACTGCCCCCAGCCGAGCAGCGACTGGTGGGTATGTATATGATCCAGCACCTCATCACACTGTATGAGGGACAACATTCCGATCCAGGTCCGTTACATGATGTTCTGAACGAGTTACTCCAGTATAGATGGAAAGGTCTAGGTACCGATTTAATTAGTATCATTCTAGAACAGCGCCACAAATACCGAACGTTCCTGAATCCGCATTTTGTTCACGTCTCACCCCCAGAAAGTAAACCGTTTTACATAGACAGACAGCATCCGTTACGAGAAGTACACCCAGTTAGGACAGCGGGTGGTGAAATGCAACGAGTATTTGTTTACACCCCGATTACAAAGATGGAACTCTTAGAGATGAAAAAGTTAATTCCCTGTCACGACAAAGATCCAGCAGGGTTCCATCGAGAGTTAAAAGACATGCTCCGTATGGGAGAATACACATATCCAGATATAATTAAAATGTTAAAGGTCCTGTTGCCTGCGGGCATATATGAAAAACTCAAGGAAAAAGACTGGGAGGTGGGAGAGAAAAAGATAGATTGGGCAGCTCTAGAAGCTGAAGAAAATACACGTGTACCAGGTACTGGTCTAGGAGATAAATGTAAAGAATTACCCGAACTGTTAATACAAGTTTTGCCAAGATTACTAGCCACGAAAAAGGAAGACTGGGATGCAATCTCAGCCTGTAAACAGAAACCAGACGAAGATACTAGTGATTTTTATTCTAGATTCGAGAAATGCTTTAGCATTAACAGTGGTTTGAAGACGAGTAGTGAGTCATACCCTCATCTTTTTGTTACTAAACTAGTCGAGAATTCAAGTCCACAAGTTAAAAACCGAGTTTTGAAAGTCGAAAGTACCTGGCAAGCTAATACCCCGTCCCAAATGCTACAGATGCTCCAGTATCACCAGAACAGAATCAGAGAAGAGCAAGATCACGAAAGGAAACGTATGAAAGACACGAAAATGAAAGTATTAGTTGCACAATCTGTTCCACAAGACAGTCAGAAGAGGGGTCCGAGTCAAGCCAGTCATCCTGCAGTTCCTGTTAAAGGGACCTGCAATTATTGTAAACAGCCAGGTCATTTTATAAACGAGTGTACAGTTCTGAAACACAACATAGCTACCGGTAAGACTAAAGAAAGACCACGTCCGCCTAGACAAGAACAAGTTTCACAGACTTCTCAGTCACCACAGAATGCACCACAGACAGTTACAGTACCGCAGCCTATAGCTGCAACACAGCATGTTACACAGCAGATGTACCAGTATGCACAGTCCGAGTATCCAGAGTATCAGCAGTATTCATGAAACAGCCTAGAGAGGGAGGTAGGCTTGCCTCTCATCGAGATACCTGTAGATCAAGAGGGTCCCTATGTTCACAGTCAAGTATTAGGGAAAGACAGAAAGTTTCTGATTGATACAGGGGCAAGTAGGACTACTATCAGTCATGACGAGGTTCCAGGGGCTCCGCTCTCAGGCTCAAGAAATGTTTCCCTTGGATTTTCAGGAAAGCCAATAGTTAATGAAATTTCCAAACCAGTTTCTCTAGAAGTAGGTCCATTGTCCCGAACTACTGATTTGTTACTTACGAAATCATGTCCAGAAAATGTGTTAGGTATTAAGACATTGAAAGAATTAGGTGCAGTTATTTGTTGCTCCCCAGAAGGAATACGTTTGTTTTTACGTGACTTTAAGGGTCACTATGTATTACGTGATTTTGATCCAAGATTACTGAATGTCCCGCAGCATCTATGGGCACAAGGTCCAACTGATGTTGGATGTATGCAAATCACACCCCATCGGTTGACTCTGAAACCAGGTGTAGTGTTACCACGAATCAGACAGTACAGATTGCCACCTGAGGCTGTAGCAGCCTTATCCAAAATTATTGACGAGCTTATTGCTCAAGGAGTGGTTGTAGAAACTGACTCCAATGTATGTAATTCTCCTATCATTCCAGTCATGAAACGTACTGATCCAAATGCACCTCCAGTATATCGATTAGTGATTGACCTTCGAGAACTTAATAAATGTATCATTCCCCAGTACCCAGTTGTTCCAGATATTTCTTCCCTATTGACAGCCATTGATTCTGAAGCCACGTTTTTCACTGTCATAGACCTCAAGAACGCATTCTTCAGTGTCCCCATTCATCCAGACAGCCAGTTCCTTTTCGGATTCTGTTTAAATGGAAGGAGCTATAAATTTACACGAGCTCCTCAAGGTTTCACAGAAAGTCCTAGTATTTACAGTCAAGCACTTAAGAGACAACTAGACAATATTCACATGCCAACTGACACTGCCCTGCTCCAGTATGTCGATGATCTACTGATCACAGCCCGTTCTGAACGTGACTGCGAGCGTGCGTCACTTACAGTTCTGTATTTCCTAGCCGAGATGGGGCACAAGGTGTCCCCTTCGAAGCTTCAATTCTGTGTCCAGCAAGTGATCTATTTAGGCCACTTACTGTCCAAGAGGGGTAGGCAGTTGACACCTGACCGTATCCAGTTAATAGCGAGTCTTCCTCAGCCCAAGACCCAGAAGGAGGTACGTGCTTTTATCGGCCTCACTTCTTACTGTAGACAATGGATTCCTCAGTATGCATTTCTAGCCAAGCCACTGATACAGTTAACGACACAGGAGGCAGCCGTATCGACTGTCCTCCCTTGGACATCTGAACACACACTTGCTTTTAATGAATTAAAGAAAGCCTTATGCCAAGCTCCTGTTCTAGCTACACCGAACTACAGTAAGCCTTTTACACTTTTTATCACAGAACGTGATGGTACTGCATTATCTGTTCTCACACAAGATCAAGCCGGACAGTACAAGCCGTGTGCTTATTTTTTGAGCACATTAGATCCAGTAGCCCAGGCGTTGCCTGCGTGCCTCAAGTCAGTTGCAGCCACAGCTCTAGCAATCAGACAAAGTGATTCCATAGTATTAGGACATTCCCTGACAGTACAAGTTCCACACTCTGTGGAAGTTCTTTTAAACCGAACACAGACTCAGCACTTGACCATTGCACGTTTAACAGGTTATGAACTGACACTGTTCCAGCCACACATAGAAATCAGACGCTGCAACGTTTTAAATCCTGCTACACTGTTACCGTCAGTTACTTCAAATCCTGCCACACATGACTGTGTGGAAGTTGTTAACACTATGACTAAGCCAAGACAAGACCTGACAGACATTGCATTACCTAATCCCGACCTGACACTTTATGTGGATGGTTCATGTATGAGAACAAGTACAGGAGAACTAGTAGCCGCGTATGCAGTGACTACTGAAACTGAAGTTATAGAGACACACCGTATTGACACCCTGTCTGCTCAAGCAGCAGAGCTAGTCGCTCTGACCCAAGCCTGCATACGTGCCAAGAACCTGAAAGTTAACATATACACAGATTCACGTTATGCATTCGGAGTCGTACACGACTTTGGAGTGCTCTGGCAAGAAAGAGGTTTTATGACTTCTCATGGAACCAAGATTCAGCATGGTCTCCTGATTCAAGCTCTGTTAGATGCAATACATTTACCGACAGCTATCGCTATCATGAAGTGCAAGGCACATACGAAAGTCACTGACATCATTTCCCAAGGTAACGATCTAGCAGACCGAACAGCCAAGCTTACAGCCCAGACTCCAGATATTCTAGTTAACATGACACAGACACACACTCCAGATCCGACTACATGTATGACAGTTAAGGACCCCACTCAAGATGTCATCGATATCCAGTCACATGCTACTCCCGATGAAATCAAGAAATGGTCCGAACAAGGAGGGGTTCAGACAGATCAGGGATGGTTGACGAAGGGAAAAGCCACATGGTTTCTCCCCGACTCAATGGTTCAAGTCATTATTAATACCGCACATAGTCCTGCACATTTAGGAGAAAAAGCCATGTTAGACAGTATCCAGAACATTTGGTTCAACAAGCATTTACGAGCTGCAGCCAAGCAGAAAGTCCGTACCTGTATGATATGTTGTCAGTTCAATCCAGGTAAAAGTGTCCCGGTGGAACAAGGGGGATTCCAGCCTCCTGACCACCCTTTTTGAGGTCCTCCAGATGGATTATATTCAGATGGAGCGATGTCGAGGTTTCAAGTATGTCCTTGTAGTTGTATGCGCTTTGTCCAGGTGGACAGAGGCATATCCAGTCCCAGATTACACAGCCGCGACCACTGCCAAGCAGTTGGTTCGTGAATTTTTCCCTCGTTATGGACTCCCTAGGGTCGTGTACTCAGATAACGGCCAGCCATTCTCATCAGAGTTAATGAAGCATGTGTCCCTTCTGTTAGGGTACCAGTGGAAGTTTCATTGTGTACGCCATCCTGAAGCAGCAGGTCTCGTAGAGAGACATAATCAGACCCTGAAAATCCGCATTTCTAAAGTTTGTAAAGAGAAAGGTGTAGACTGGCTAGTAGCTCTGCCAGTCGCTCTGTTTTATATGCGCATGGTCGCACATTCCAGATCAGGTCTGTCCCCTTACGAGGTCGTATTCGGCCGCCCCCCGAACATGTGGGGTACACCTAGACCCCGAAGTATTACAGATGTTTCCATTAATATGCTGACAGATTACCTAGCTTCCTTGATGTCTGCCCTACACTGAAACCGCATGAGGTCATTCCAGGTGACCTAGTCCTTGTGAGGAATTTTGATCGTTCAAGTCCGCTGGAGCCCCGCTGGAAACTGCCTCAACTTGTCCTTCTGACCACCCGCACGGCCGTGAAGCTGGAAGGCCGCAAGGGGTGGGTGCACCTGTCTCACGTCAAGAAGTTTCATGGACTCCGAGAAAAGGCTTTTGCCAAGAACTTTTTTAAGGACTGCCAGAACTTTAAAAACTGCCCTATTTCTAAGGACTGTCCCGCTACAAACTTTGATTCCAAACCTCCCCTGTTAGAGGAAACTCCGCAGCAGGAGTATAAAAAGAAGCTCCGGTCTAGTAAAATAAGTCAGCCAGTTTAATTGTCTAAGTCCCCCTCGGGTGAAACGGTTAGACAGGTTTCTGACATGTATGAGATAGACCCCCATAGTGAGAGAGTTAGTCAAAACTCTATCAGATGTATCATTATTCTATGTTTTCTTCTGTTTTTGAGTTTGATGGTTACCTGCACAAGTTATGCATTGCATTTATGTTTTCCAATTTCTCATGTAAATAAGTCTTTTAATGCTACAGTAGAGCACACATTCAGTGATCTGCCTCCTCACGAGCTATCCTATCGTCTTGCTATGAGAAATAATACATTCATTAGAATGTTGCACTATTCACACCAGACCAGCAATGCCACTAATTGTTGGGTGTGTGGTCGACTCCCCCCTTTCCAGACACCGAAGGGAGTTCTGCCACTCTTTCCTTATCCGTTTTCACATAATGGTTCGTGTGGAGCGTGGTCCACGTTAACGTCATCCTCAACTGATATGTCCCTTCTGAATAGTACATGTTTTCCAGACAAGCAAGGTCTCACCCATAGAACCGGGTTAGATCTAGAAAATGAAGTTTATGATTTAGGTAACTATTCTTCGAATTTTATGGTCCTGAATGTTCAGTCTGATACTACTCCAGATTTACCTGCTATTTCAGTACTACCAGTCAAAGGCGAATTATGTGTCCGAAAGAATGGTTCCGCACATGTAGGACATAGTGATTGTACTACTATTGTCAAGTATAGTGACAGTGGGAAATCTATTTTCGAAGCCTCACGTCATTCTTATTTTGTTTGTGGTCAGACCGCATATGTTCGTCTGCCCCTCGATTGGGATGGAACATGTTACATTGCCTTCCTACTGCCACCAGTTTTTCTAGCCCCATCCGATTACCATAGAAACACACATCTAGTACACATTAGACATAAAAGAGAGATCGAGTCCCCGATTGTCGATCAAACTGAAACTGCTCTAGAACAGTATACAGACTTCAATAGATGTTTCTTCTTCTTTATAGGACCTATCCAGAATAGTAAGTTAATCCGTAGGTTAACCAGAACCCTTGAAGCAGTAGTGAATGAGACTACTTCTGCTCTAGGTAACTTGACTGAAGAGCAATCTGCTATGAGATTTGTCGTGCTCCAAAATCGTCTCGTTCTTGACGTCATACTGGCCGATAGAGGTGGAGCATGTAGAGTCATCGGATCTAGTTGCTGCATTTTCATTCCTAATAACGCGCCGTCTGTTTATTCAGCTATAACCAGACTTCATAAAATTGCCCATCAGTTACACCAGAATCCAGGCACCTGGACATGGTCCGGTTGGCTCTGGAGTATTATTTCTGCCTGGGGATGGAAAGTATTGTCATTCCTAGGTATAGCAGTAATGATAATTTTCAGTTGCTGCCTCTGTTTACAATGTGGCCCTGCGATTTGCGGCATTTGTGCTACATCCTGTATTCCAAGTCCTAGTCCTAAGTCCCGTTCCAAGACAATTCGAGACGAACAAATGATGCTATATGAAATGATAGATGGTATCATGAATATTGCTGTTTCCTGATGGAAACGTAGTGACAAGGAGGGAATGTGGAAAAGTACATTTTGCCATGTTCTGTGTCCCTACGTGTTCCCCATCCTATGTTATATGTGCATGATTAAATACGCATATGTTTTCCCTTATGATTGATTAAAGACGCAATTACAGTTGTGTCCAACTCTAGTATGCCAATTTCCAGTTCTTGTGAAAGCTACGAGTATTAGGCCTATGTAAAGCTATGTTGCCACGTTTTACAGTGTGCACGTTAAATTCAGTAAAAGTCCCCGTTTCTAGGCCTCAAAAGGGCCCGGACACCAGATTCAGCTCCTGTCTCCTGAACCCTCACTGAGGAGCGATACAGCCCCCACCTGTATCCCTGACCCTTCACTTACTTCCTGCCTCACAGTGCCCGGCTCGGCCTGGCTCTGCCTGCCAGTCTGCCAAGAGTATGTTATGATTCTAGTTATCAGTCCAGCTCTCCTCCTCTGCATTCCTAAGCTACTGAATCGCATCAATAGTTTCAGTCATGGTCTAGCCTTTACGTCCCCATGTAAGAGAAATACTGTATTAATGGTCATTTAATATTCCTCAACACGCACTACATGTAGAATAATGCATGCACCAGTCTTAGAGTCTGTTAGCCTTTGCCCTGATAACTTTTGGATTCTATCAACATGTTCTCTAAACATCAGATACTAGATAGTGTTTAGGTACATGTCGCTCTGACTCTCCAGACTTTCGTCTCCTCTTCTAGTGCAGAAGTCATAGCCCCCAGCTCCTCCTGGTAACACGTCATTGCCAGCTTGCGCGCACCACTAGGTCAGAGGTCCCGGCTCCTTAGGTAGCCCCCTCCATGTTTCCGCCCCATTTATGACATATTCTGTTACGTTTACATCACATGTCTATGTACACGCCTCTTGTTACACCCACTTCAGCCTTATCTTTCGCGACTGCTATGAACTCCGCCCACTGCTACGCCTACTGTATTAACTGTAATGCAATTGTTTTAGTATATATATGTTATGCACTGTTATTAAAAGTTAGTTGTTGTCCCGATCCTGCCCCCCCGGCAGCTGCCATCCTATTCCCGTGCAGGTTGTCCTGTTGCTGTCCTTTATGCTGTATTAAAACCTGCAAACTCAAGATACCTCGAATCTTGACTCTTATTTATTGAGCTATCTGTTATTGTATATCCTGAAAAATAGATCCGGTATTTAATTATTTATTTACCACAGGGGACAGGTGTTCTGCAGCCCCGAGGCTCAGAGCCCTAGCTGGGGCTCAGGCACAGGGCTTTCAGGGGACTCCGACGGACCTCCTACCAGGGGTCCGAGGGGCACCTTAAAACGTAGGCAAATCAGTAAGGCATTCCTGGGCCTGACCATTGGTGGTGCGGCAGGCTGGAAGATGGATCCTAGGGTAGTAGTGCTACGGCCCTGTTGGAGCTCTTAAGGCCAGGATGCACAGGGGAGGCCTCGCCGGGCGCAGCGTGACACCACCCTTGGTGCTTTACCATGCTTTGGGCTGGAGGACGGAGCCCAAGAGGTTGGGGGCCACCACCCCAGAGTCCACTGAGGCCCCAGTCAGAGCTCCTCAACCTGGCCAGGCAGGCAAAGCCTCCCCGGGCCAGTTGCCTACCCCGTCAATCTGGTTGTTGGCTGAGAACGCAAGGGAGTCCAGAGAACTATGTCCCTAGTATTTACTGGGGAAGTCTAGCTGCCTTTCTCATAGTATGTGCACACTGAGAGACAGAGCAGACCACTGGCAAAAACACACCCGACCTCTTGGAGCCCTGCCTGGGTTTAAGGAACCCAATGATCCCTTATTGGATCTTCCACGGTAGCTGGGTTGACAGCTTCATGTCCCTGCCTGCTCTCAGGAAGGCAGGCTTAGTGGAAAGGCCCATCAGGCAGGTCAGGGAATCAGGTGTTGACCCACCCGACTTTTTGGAGCCTTGCCAGGGCTCAAGGAAGCAAATGTGCCCTGATCGGGACTTCCAGGGCAGCCCGGCCATCTGGTTGCCCCCCTAATGGAAAACATGGAAAGCAACCAAATGGCCAGGCTCAGGGGACCCTGTGTCCCAGGTGCTCAGAGCCCCAGCTGGGCCTCAGGCACGGGCTGCGAGAAGGGTCCTGACGGAGCTCCAACCCGGGGCCTTATCACATAGGCAAATCGGGGGTACCCTGTTTTGGAACCTTGGCGCTGCGGCAGACATGAGGATGGAGCCCAAGGGACCATGGGTCAGGTCGGAGCTCTTGGACCCGGTCAATCAGGTGAAGGATTCCTGGGCCCGGAAGAATAGTAATAAAACTAGTTCTACCTTTTTCGTTCCCTTTGATTTTGGACCCAGCTCAGCCAGCCCCCAAGGAAACCTAGCCAGCCTAGGGCTATCCAAAGTGGACTGACTTGTGTGGCTCCCACCATGTTTTATTACCCAGAATGGCTTGCAAACTTCAAACATAGACTATAAAAAACACATTTTCCTCACATTTCTGTGATAGCAGGTTCTGTAACCTGCAGGGAGCCTCAACCTCCCTTCCACCCGGCATTGCTCTAGGACTCCTGGCAGGGTAAGCACTTCCTCTGCTCCCGAGGCTGAAAATCACTGCTGTATACCGCAGAGGGATTTCCTGTAGGTGCGCAGAGGATGTGACAGTAATGTCCTCCGCACACGGCCACCGTGGACCATGGAGGACTTAACCATTACGTTCTTGACACAGAAAGGGTTGACAATCTTACATTTTTTTGTTTACTTGCACAATTTTCTGACTATATAAAACATTAGATTATTTTATTTTTATAACCAAATATCTGAGAGTGAAGGCTATTATAACAATATACTGCCTCTAGGGTTAGTGCTGTGTTGTGGGTTAGCATCTGTGGGATGCAGAGCAAAATAGACAAGTGGATCGTTGTTTTTAATATGACATTCTGTATAGTGGATTAGTACCTTGTAATGCAGCACATTCTCACCAGAAGGCAGCGCAATCTGAAAGCTTAGGATCTTTAGAAATCCATGTGAATTGGTATGTTAGTGTCAATGTAATGCACACAGTGTGGCGGTTTTGTGATCCCAGGATACCATACAGTTTTGTGTTTTAGTGTAGCTAAAGGGCAATGTGATGGGTTAATATGCCTATACATTTTGGTGGATTATTGTGCCTAGTATTCGGTGCTAAGTGGTGGTTCAGTGTCCATAGAAAGCAGCTCTGTTCGGTGGGCCTGTTTCTTCAACTATAACAATAGCACGGGGCAGCAGGTCAGGCTGTGAACCGGTGATGCAATACTGTGTCGATGTCTCTTTGGTGCGAGAAATGTGGTGGTTTTGTATTCTCAAGATTCAGTCTGATCAGAGTCTTATGGATTCATTACTTTGCTCTAGTTTAGTATTAATAGGAAGCAGTGTTCTGTGGTGTTGTTTTCATAGTATGCACATCAGTGTAATGGGTTAGTACACCTACATTGCAGTGATATTTGACATATAAAGACGCTTATGGTGAAGTAAAACGTGTTGGTATAGTTTCCTGGTCATGCAGAGCAGTACGGTACATTAATATTCCTCCAGTGCAGTTAGGTGGGCATTTCAATAACATATATATATATTTTTAATACATTTGATTTCGCACAGTGAAAGAACTATTGGAACAGCAAAACATCAAGGCACTATGGCAATTTTGTTTTTTTTAATAGATTTTTTTATTATATATTTTTTCACACTAACAAATCATTACATAAATCTGCTTGCATATCAGCAGTGACAACAATATATGCAAATTGTACAGTGTATCAGTCCAAATACATCAGATAAAACTCAATAGCGCATCAAACTACATAAAGAATTTCTGACATAGCCCAGGTAGTAAATGAGTGGTATAGTATGATTAATGGCCAGAGTTAACAGCCCTGCTATACTACTTGAAAATGGTCATTGGTGGAACAGATTATGATGCTTGAGAATTATTCCAAATGTAGGCGCACCAACAAGAGTGACTAAGATCAAATGCTAGTGGTACGTAATTAAATTATGATGTACAAGGACATAACATTATGGTAATGTACATGGAATAAACCAGGAACGAAATGATTTATGGGCATAACAAACAAGGTTCCTATTGGTTTTTTTGTTATACTGTTGAACTTAGTCTAATCATAATTTTTTTTTTTAATTATCCGTTAGGTTATGTCAATCAAACACAATCTTCTTGTTATTAGTAGAACCACAAAGGCACTGAAATTTGAAAAAAGTCACTGTACTTTATTATATTAAAAAACAATATACTTAAAATTGTATTCACAAATACATCTATGAATGCTATTCTCACTGGGAATAACAAAACAAACGTTTTCTTTTATTTACCTCTTCCCCCACCAGTCAAAGGATTGTTAATACAATGCCTAATGTTCATATACAATTGTTCATAAAAACATTTATCATTATTGTAGTTGTATCCTACACTATTAACACACAATATATTGCACATTCGATTGTCACACAATTTATTTAAAACCAGAGGTTTTTATGTCGACGCGTTTCGGTGGACCGGCAGATAGCCCCACCTTCCTCAGGACAAATTAAAACACAACAATCTTTAAAGACCAATAGCCATTCGTCGTTGCGCTGGTCTATATGACTCGATTACGTGATAAACAGTATGTATAAAATCAATCTTCAATTTTGTCGAGGGTACTTATATTCCATTGCACTATACAGCTCCTGACTTTTGTTTTTGATTTACAGGTCGCTGTGTATCCCTGAGTGATATTCTGCTTTCTTTTGCTTATCTTTATCTTGATTATTGTTTATATTATGCCACTTTGTCCATACTTCGTGTTAATTCAATTGTCCACGTCTTTTAATCTCAAGTACGCTGTGGTCTTTGCGCAAAAACAACCGTGCTCTCAGGGATCGATCCCTGAGAGCACGGTTGTTCAGGGATACACAGCGACCTGTAAATCAAAATCAAAAGTCAGGAGCTGTATAGTGCAATGGAATATAAGTACCCTCGACAAAAATGAAGGAGATTGATTTCATACATACTGTTTATCACGTAATCGAGTCATATAGACCAGCGCAACAACGAGTTTAGAATTCTCTATAACTGTTTTGTCAGCAAAATTTACTATACCTCTTTTGTTAGAATATAACAAAATACATTGGTCCTGATGCACAAAGCTATTTTTCGGGCACGACTTTATGGCCATAAATTGTTCCATTTATGCCTGTAGGTATCTACAAAAGGATACCAAGAAGGCAAAATCATTTTACTATCGCATATTTATATGCAATTGAGTACAATTACTTAGGTCATATACAATTGAGTACAATTCCTTATGCCCTAATTGAGATGTCAGGCGTACAACACCATTGTGGGAAAGAAATCCCTCCACCATGGGTCGGCTTTTCTGTATTCCCCATTAGGATGCGACTGCAAATGGTGCGGTCGCAAACTTCAATTTTTCCATGGGAGCTTTTGCGGTGGGCTAAAATTGCCTGCAGCAGAAGCTCCCATTAGAAAAATAGAAGTTTGTACACATCCCTGAACTGTGTGGCAGGCACCATAGGTACTCCATGGCCTTAATGTGAGGGCCAGGAGGAAAGGGGGCCCTGCTAGGAGCCCCAAAAGACACTTTCCGAGTCAGATTCCCCATCCGGTTTAAACGCTGACTGCTGACTTCCAAATGCGATGGGCGGAGTTTAAAACTTCCATTTAGTCAGAAAGCCTCCAACCAGCGGGCGGAGGCTTCCCTGCCGACATCGTAATTAGTACCTAAGTAGTACAAACCATGGAAAGGGTTGGAAATTAGCAGATAAAGTGGTAATTTGCCTTTAGAGTTGGTGATTGCAGACAAATATGATTTTTTGGGGCACTCAGAAACTCCTATCTGAACCTTTTGCATCCTAGAGTAAAATCCCTTTTAGATTCAAAATTGGAACTAAACACTCCAAACCTTATGTCGGTGTAGGGGAAGGGATTTCCCCACGAGGCAAAATGCTTTCTCCATGAAGAAAAAGAAACAAAAAGAATGTCTTTGCTCAGCAGGCTACCTTTCCTTAGTGGGAATTGTACTGTGTGTACAGCAATTGAGAAATGGCAACTCACAAACATGTTACATGATAATCTCAATAGTATGTCTAGATACCTGTGAATATGCAGTGTTCACGGTGCACCACCGGGGATGCAGAAGAATTCCCAAAAGTCTTTTCGAGTTTTCTAGATAAATCTTGTCCATTATTGTATGCTATGACTGATTTGAGGTGCTAAACCTCAAGATGACAGTGTGGATGAGGATGACATATATAAGGTTGTGGGGAAGGTTGCAGAATTATAAGTAATAAATCAATTACTGTTGCATGTTAACCATTGTTCTAGATAAAACAGTACAGGTCTTCTTTTAGCGAAAGCTTCAAAAAGTTAACTGGAATTAAAAGGTAATTCAACATTTTAAATATCTGATTGATTTTGGATTAGCCACCTAAAGAACCGGGCATTTGGCCCGATAATAAGTGAAAATATCTAAATGAGTGAAAAACTAAAATGCAAAACAATATTTTACTCTTACATTAAAGGTTCCAAAAGCTTTCCGTGTTGTTCAATGCCACTTTAAGAAATCAATGCATTATTGCAAGATTCCATTGCTGTAAAACAACTGAGATTTAAAATGTAACCTCTTTAATGCTTCGTTTCTGTTTCCAATGTCGCGCTGCTCAGCAGAGTATAAATATTCAGATGTGTGGGTGGCTTATGCAGCAAAAGTGGAAGACAAAATGGAGTTGCGTGTGTAAACCTCAAAGACAGCAGTTACATCTCTCAAACAGCTATGATTTAAGGAAGTGCTTTAAGACAATTTTATGTGATAATTTTTTTGGACCTGAGATGTTCTCATTCCATTGCAGTAATTGCCACCCGACCATCTACCAATGACAGAAGTACATAAAGCAGGCAAAAGGAATACGGAGCTAAACAATGTAAATATTTCATTTCGTTTTGAATTAAAGTAAGACTACTACTCGGAGAATATCCTTGTTTGGAGCATGCGAATGCAGCCCAGGTGGAGAATTCCACCACAGCATAGACGTAAATATTGACTTACGTGAACAGGGCACATAATTTATACTTGAAAAAGATGCTGACAATTTTAGCAAGTATAAAGATTGGTTTAATTTTGTCCCCAAACTAGTGAATCCACCAGGCCTATATACAATATTCTTCTAATTTCACTAGATATATATATCTGGTTGTTCAGCTTAAGAATTGCCATGTTCTGTTCCAATAAATATACCATGCGCTCATACATTTTTCATTACAAAACATGTTTAATAAATTCCTTTATAATGAAAATGCACATTACCTTCTCTTACTCATATTAAACTTACCTTCAGCCTTTCCCTAATAGGAGGCCTAAATTTTAAAGTGACACTAAAAATCACTGTAACACAAAACCTAACTCTAAATTTGCCTGGGTTAACCCTATCACTATTCCTGTGTGCAATTATTAACCTTATTAATATTTTGATCCTGTTGTCTTTATGTCTCACTTCAATTTTTACTGACTGTAAGACAATGACTATTAATTAGCGTGGATGTGAGTGAACCAGAAGGAAAAAGGCCACAAATTTGTTGAGGTAAAAATAATTTTCAATAGATTGAACATGGGCTCAGCCTCCCAATTGCTAAGTCACAGAGTAGACAGACTTAATTTAAGAAAATGTGTGAGTATTTAGCAGTAATAATACAGTTGAAAAGTCAAAATACAAAATACAACAAAATAAAAATCCCACAAACAATTTTGATAAATAGAGAAGATTGTAATGAGCAAAATGATATAAAAATGACAAAACTCTAATGTGATGAACCAGATAAATAAATCTTTAAAGATTTTAGACTAAAAGTGCCAAGAAATAGTAACACACCAATCAGAGGTACTTTTTGCGGCTGACCCAGATCCTGGCACAATTTCAGGCTATCCACATTGTAGTGTGGGTCAAATACTCCAAACGAATCATTCCAGTTAAAGATTTGATCTTCTGACTTAGGGCCTCATTACGATGCCATTGGAATGGCTTCTGCGGTCCTGTCGGAGGTGGTCGGACCACTGCTCTATTGTTGGAAGCGGTCACTCCGACCGCCTTATTACGATGCATTTGTATACATAGAATTCTGAACACCTAGGTCCCTCCGACTCGGACAGGAAATTTTGATGATAGTGGTGTCGGAAAGGACCAATGAAGCCAGTCAGAGAGCAGACCGCCTTTTCGACATGCCGACTGTGGCAGTCTAACCACCTCATCGGAGCTGGCAGAAAGGAATGGATATAAGGCTGATATTCACCTGTACACAGTTTCTCATGTCCTGTGCTGACATGAAGCCTGTTGCACACATCCTGCCACTGCTGTACAAGCCCGATGATGACCAAAATCAAGACCATTGTGGACGCAACTGCCGGAAAGTGTCACAACTAGCTGGTACATGAAGTTATCAGAAAATCAATGCACCTCCATGGAAAAGCAGGGGTGAGCTTGCTCAGTATGAGTGGGGGGGTGTGAGCAACATGTTTCCAAGTCATCACGTTGGGACATCTTAACAATACATATTTCATAAGAAGCAGGACATTAGAGGGCATGAAGGTACAGTTGAAAGAGCGAGTAGTGAGAGTTGTATAGCAGAACTTGAAGTGGTCCGGGGTCTGTCATTGCTCATCACTGGCAGGTCGAAAAACCAGATGCAGAGACAGATCTTATTGGACTATCCATGTATTCCCTCACCCTCAGGATGTGAAATAAATTCAACTCTGCAGCAGTACCACCTTCCACTGCATCAAATGTAACCAGCAAAGAGACTCGTAATAATCCATTCCCAGTGTTGTCTGGTCAGTACTGAAGCATTATCATAATATTATGCAATGAAGTGACAGTTGTTGCTTCAATAACTAATGCCACTAACAACCACTGGCCACTCCAATAGTCCTTGCTTTCATGGAGGTGCAATGTATCAGATAACTTGATCTTGTGCAATGACAGAAGTAGGAATACATTGTTTGTGCAGGACAATATGCCAGTCACAGATGTAATGCATAAGTATACTTCCTAGCTGCACAACTTCAGTGGCTGTCCCACTGGAGGAAACCACTGCAGAGACAGGACCAATACCAAAAATGGCACTTCATCGGCTGCTCCTACCTGGCACCCGACCCATGCCAACATACCCACTGCAAGTGACTGTGGCCCAAACCTGCATGCAAAGGTACACCGCATGTTGCCAGGAGTACCACTCTACTCTCCGCTAATACCCTTAGTCGGATTACCCAGAAACAAGGGATAATACACAACACGAATATTGCAGACATGGACAGATCACTCACTTCTCGAGTTAGAGTCCCTATTTGAGGATAAACAGTTACATCTGTTCGATCAACAGGCGGAGATCAGCAGTCTCCCTTCCGGCCAATTCCTTCTCTATAGATAAATTATCTCCAGTTGCTGTTTACCCTGAGACTACAACCCTACTGGAACTCAATACACAAGACACTACAGTAAGACACAGGACTATCAGATATGAACACATGGGAGGCCAGGGCACTAAGGGTGTTTCAGAGTAGAAAACACCATAAAGTTCAGGCACACTTTGCATCGCTGGCTATACCGCTGGCAAAACGAGGAATAGCCGTGCATTGACGGAACCTGACAGGGCCCCCACATGCAGCCTCAGTGGGAACGGTTAATGAATGGAGATCAGCAGAAGAGGATGCGATTAGAAATGAAGAAGTGAGGGGGTTATGCAAGCACCACATATCCACAGGCTGAGCCCTGTTTCTACACCAATTCAGACAACAGATAGTGCACAGCCGACCACCCTCAGTACCCTCAACCCCGATGACACAATCAGGCAGGAACTCGCCTACCAGGCCTCGCAAGGATCCCTGGCCATCATCGGACCCCGAAAATCCCACACAGAAACCGGAAACTTCTGATATCTTCCCAATTACTGCCGCATCTTCCCACACTCCTAACTCCATAATACTAACGTCATAACAGCCTATACATGAAATGCACCTGCCTGGGCACATTCCAACCACCCCACCCATCCTCAGTTGGATCCTCAGTTAATAATTAGTGAATCCCAATGGAAGTCCTACAGGCCAGAATTCACAGGAAGGACGTAAACCCTGAAGATATACTAGAGCACACAATGATACCACCAGACATATCCATGTGCTCACAATCCACACGTCATCTATTGTCTTTCTCTCCTTGTTGTAAACATATCTGCTTTGAAAAGCAATATTTAACATGCATGTGTATGTGGAAAACGTAGCTGTGTAAGCTACATTAGGCTGAAAACGAATAAAAAAAAGTACAAAATAATAATCACAAATGTACAGCTTACATGCATGTAAGCTATGCCCTCATGTACATCAGCCACACCCCTGTGAGAGAATCCCCCAGTACAGTCATCACATTCAAAGTCCTCTTGTGGAGAAGATGAAAAATGCAATGAAATACACAATTCAAAACACTGTACATGTCCATCACAACATAGGAGACAGAGAGTGTGTGTATTTGTCAATGTGGGCAGGTCAAACATCCCCGGTGAAAATCTACAGACGCTGCACATCACCTGACTGAAAGTACTCCTAGCCAACTTTGTCCCACACGATACATCAATCATGGGGTTTTGACAATACATACACTCCCCTCAAGCTGCAACACTGTGGGTAAGGGTAGAGGTATTGTAACCCTGGTACAAACATATTTTGTGGGTCCCAGTATGCAAAAACACAGAATGTATGTTTCAATCATATCTGTAGGATGCCCTCAATGTCCAGGTCAGTGACAAAATAAAGGCACACCTTCATGAACTCTACATGTGTAGACAAACCAGAAGCTGGTGTACTGATGTGTTCAATAAACAGTCTCACAAAACAGCACCGCCTCATGAATAACATAGCAATCATCTTCTGTGACACCCTCACGTAGCTCATAAGCTAGGTCCTGTTATGACATCGAACATACAGCATGGATGTATCAGGAAAATAAAACACTGCTCCAGCACTGTAATGGGCCTTCACACATCATCCCCATGAAAAAGAAACGTTCTGGATGGTCTGGCGTTTGCGGTGGAGTTTTTTCTTTGCTGATGAGTGTGTGGGTGACGGTCATCCTGGCATCTGGGGGATCCATTTGAAGGTCTTTTAAAGTATGTGGAGGGTATTGAAGCAAGTGGAGGACACAGCGTAGATCTGGCGGTTCATGGTGAGTGACGAGGTGAGTGCCATGCGGAGGGGGTGGAGCGGAAGTTGAGGACTTCTGTTTTCTCCGAGTTGAGCTTCAGGCAGCTGCTGCTCATCCAGGTTATGAAGTCTTTCATCCCTTCTTGGAAACTGGGCCTGGTGTTGTCGGGTTCCTTGGTGAGGGAGAGGATGAGCTGGGTGTCGTCGGTGTATGAGACTATGTTGAGTCTGTGTTTTCTGACGATGGTTGCAAGGGGGGCCATGTAGACATTGCTGAGCGTGGGGCTGAGGGAGGATCCTTGTGATACTTCGCATCTGATCTCTGTTGGTTCAGAGAGGAAGGGTGGGAGTCTTATTCTTTATGTCTTGCCTGAGAGGAAAGATTAAATCCAGTCTAAGGTTGTTCCCTGGATGCTGGCGTTGTGGATCCCGAAAGTTAGTGTGCGGTGGGAGATGGTGTTGAAGGCTACCGAAAGTTCCAGGAGGATGAGGCCTGCTGTGTGGCCTTGGTCAAGGAGGGTGCAGATTTCATCAGTGGTGGCTATGAAGGTGGTCTCAGTGCTGTGGTTGCTGCAGAATCCAGATTGTGAGGTGTCTAGGATGTTGTTGGTTTCTATGAAGTGTGCTAGCTGGGTGTTGATGACTTTCTCAATTCCTTTGGTGGTGAAAGGGAGTAGTGAGATGGGCCTGAAGTTCTTGAGATCCATCGGGTCTGCAGAGGGCTTCTTGAGGAGGGGTTTGACTTCGGTGCATTTTGTGTCATTGGGGAATGTGGAAGTTTCGAGGGAACAGTTGATAGTTTGGTGTAGTTCAGGTGCAATGGTGGTTACGGACCTGTAGAAGATGTGCGGCGGGCAGGGTTCAGTAGGTGATCCAGAGTGGATTTTTTTCATTGTCCTTGCGGTGTCTTCTGTGTCGAGGGTGGTCCAGGTGAGGAGGGTCTGTTGGATGGCGTCACTGCGGGGGTGTTGGTGCGGTGCCGTGGTCTTGGTCATTGAAGTTGTCATAGAGCGCCTTTATCCTGCGGTGGAGGAAGGAGCTGGGTTTGTTGCAGAGGTCTTGGGAGGGAGGGAGGTCGGTTGTTTCTCTGTTGGGTCTGGTTAATTCTTGTATGATGGCAAAGAGCTCCTTGGATAAAGTTTCCCTTTGTTGATTTGATGGGTTGGTGGTGTGCCGTGGTGGCGGCCTTGTAGGCGGAGTGTGCATCTGGGGTTTTGCTGTTGCTCAATGTTTTCTCCAGTCGTCTGCAAGATCGTTTGGATTCTTGGAGGTCCGTGGTGAACCTCGTGGCTTTTGTGTTGTGTCGTCTGTTGGTCTTCTGGAAGCAATCATCTTCTGTGACACCCTCACGTAGCTCATAAGCTAGGTCCTGTTATGACATCGAACATACAGCATGGATGTATCAGGAAAATAAAACACTGCTCCAGCACTGTAATGGGCCTTCACACATCATCCCCATGAAAAAGAAACGTTCTGGATGGTCTGGCGTTTGCGGTGGAGTTTTTTCTTTGCTGATGAGTGTGTGGGTGACGGTCATCCTGGCATCTGGGGGATCCATTTGAAGGTCTTTTAAAGTATGTGGAGGGTATTGAAGCAAGTGGAGGACACAGCGTAGATCTGGCGGTTCATGGTGAGTGACGAGGTGAGTGCCATGCGGAGGGGGTGGAGCGGAAGTTGAGGACTTCTGTTTTCTCCGAGTTGAGCTTCAGGCAGCTGCTGCTCATCCAGGTTATGAAGTCTTTCATCCCTTCTTGGAAACTGGGCCTGGTGTTGTTGGGTTCCTTGGTGAGGGAGAGGATGAGCTGGGTGTCGTCGGTGTATGAGACTATGTTGAGTCTGTGTTTTCTGACGATGGTTGCAAGGGGGGCCATGTAGACATTGCTGAGCGTGGGGCTGAGGGAGGATCCTTGTGATACTTCGCATCTGATCTCTGTTGGTTCAGAGAGGAAGGGTGGGAGTCTTATTCTTTATGTCTTGCCTGAGAGGAAAGATTAAATCCAGTCTAAGGTTGTTCCCTGGATGCTGGCGTTGTGGATCCCGAAAGTTAGTGTGCGGTGGGAGATGGTGTTGAAGGCTACCGAAAGTTCCAGGAGGATGAGGCCTGCTGTGTGGCCTTGGTCAAGGAGGGTGCAGATGTCATCAGTGGTGGCTATGAAGGTGGTCTCAGTGCTGTGGTTGCTGCAGAATCCAGATTGTGAGGTGTCTAGGATGTTGTTGGTTTCTATGAAGTGTGCTAGCTGGGTGTTGATGACTTTCTCAATTCCTTTGGTGGTGAAAGGGAGTAGTGAGATGGGCCTGAAGTTCTTGAGATCCATCGGGTCTGCAGAGGGCTTCTTGAGGAGGGGTTTGACTTCGGTGCATTTTGTGTCATTGGGGAATGTGGAAGTTTCGAGGGAACAGTTGATAGTTTGGTGTAGTTCAGGTGCAATGGTGGTTACGGACCTGTAGAAGATGTGCGGCGGGCAGGGTTCAGTAGGTGATCCAGAGTGGATTTTTTTCATTGTCCTTGCGGTGTCTTCTGTGTTGAGGGTGGTCCAGGTGAGGAGGGTCTGTTGGATGGCGTCACAGCGGGGGTGTTGGTGCGGTGCCGTGGTCTTGGTCATTGAAGTTGTCATAGAGCGCCTTTATCCTGCGGTGGAGGAAGGAGCTGGGTTTGTTGCAGAGGTCTTGGGAGGGAGGGAGGTCGGTTGTTTCTCTGTTGGGTCTGGTTAATTCTTGTATGATGGCAAAGAGCTCCTTGGATAAAGTTTCCCTTTGTTGATTTGATGGGTTGGTGGTGTGCCGTGGTGGCGGCCTTGTAGGCGGAGTGTGCTTCTGGGGTTTTGCTGTTGCTCAATGTTTTCTCCAGTCGTCTGCAAGATCGTTTGGATTCTTGGAGGTCCGTGGTGAACCTGGTGGCTTTTGTGTTGTGTCGTCTGTTGGTCTTCTGGAAGGGAGTATTGACGCAGTTGATGATCCAATGGTGGAGGTTGCTTGGTGCTGTGTTGGCGTCTGTTGTAGTCGGGGAAGGAGTGCAGCTGAGGGCAGAGGTGAGGTGCTCTTCTGAGACTTTGTTCAAGTCTCTGCATGGGAGGCGTGGCATGCACTTGTGTATGGTGGGTTTCGAGAAGGAGAAATGGATGCAGTTGTGGTCTGTCCAGAGGGGTTACATGATGTGGCTCAAGCGAATGTTGTTTCCCCTGGTGAAGATGAGTCAAGTGTGTGTCTTACCTTGAATGTGGGGGTGGATACAAGTTGAGCCAGTCCTATGTTGTTGAGATTCTCCAGGAGGGTGGTGATGTCGAAATCGCTGAGGTTGTCTAGGTGGAAGTTCAGGTCTTCGAGCAGTATGTAGTCCGTGGAGGCGAGGGCGTGGGGTGTGATGTACTCTGCGATGACGTTGGTGAAAGGGGAGCCGTGTCCGGGAAGTCTGTAGGCAAGTGGTTGGGCTGGATCTGGAAGTGGATGTGATCCATGATGGGCGAAGGTTTGTCCGAGTTAGTGGTTGTTAGTTGGAGGGAGCTTTGGTGGAAGACGGCGAGGTCTCCTCCTGTGCGACTGGGGCAGTCTTTACTCAGGATCTTCTACCCATCTGGGATGATGGTTGCAATGTCTGGAGTGGAGCTGGCATACTCGTGCCAGTGAGTGTTGAGGAGGTCCCACATTTCTACAGAGTGTCTGTGCATGGAGCGTAAGGTGAGGAGGATACAGCTCAGGGGCTTGTGTGTGGTGCCATCCCTGTGTATTGAGGGTGGATATCTGGGTCCAGAGGTAGGTGAAGGTACAGAGGCAGTGTCGGCAGGAGATCGGGCCATGGGTGTTACTCGATGTCGAGAGCTGCCAGTTGTTGTTGCATCCAGGGTTGAGTACGTGGTGAGTGTTGGGGTCGTAGTGGTGGGGGGTCAGGGAACCAGGGTCTCTAGCACTGGTGGCGGTCCGGGAGCAGATGGGCACAGATGGGCACAGATGGGCTTACATTTGGCACGACCGCCATTAAGTTGGGGTTGGGAGGAGGGTGAGCAGCTGTGAGGCAGTAGCGGGACCTTATTGCGGGGAGAAGCCACAGAGAGAGCAGCAGCAGGAAAAAAGGCAACAGAAAAAAGAGGCAACAAGAGGAAAAGGCAAATGGGGAAAAAAGATGGAAGATAAAAAGGCAGTAGAGAAAGTCAAAACAGAGAAGGCAAAACAGAAAAGGCCAACACCCACAGAGCAGACTAGTAGAAGAGCAGGCTCAAGGGATGAGGTGCAGTCAGGAGCCTGCAGGTGGAGGATGGCCTCTAAACACCTACCTGGGTCGCCAAAAGTGTCTTCACGGCGCGAGGGGAGAGCAGTTAGAACGACTATTGTCACAAAGTGGCATGCACATGTTGCTAATGTGTAAATGCAAGTCCTGAAAAAATACTGCAGCAACAGCAGTTTTCAAAAATCTTGTTATGTACCCCAATGTATCCCAATCTAGGCCCAGGTGGCTACACAACCTTTTACCTACATTTCGTATACTTTGCTCTGCATAAAGCTTCTAGCACTGACATTTTACCCAGTTAAGTGCTGAATAAATGTCAGTCAGTTTACTGGAAACTAGCCTCATATATTATGCACAAGGATTCTTAAAAAAGCCCGTGCACATGACATACATAACAGCATGAACATACTCTGTATAAAAGTCCTGGTCATCTTCATCCTAGGGCGAAAGAACTGCTTTGCATAATTGCAGGTATTGTTCACGGCTCATTTTCCTAATCGAATTCACAACATATTGGTTATGTAAGTAAACCTGAGGATATCTTTATGGTATAAAAGACCCATACCACCACTAGATAGGCAGAGGAGAAGCTACAAGCTGACACTAGATGCTGAGGTCCCAGCCTACAGAAGCTACAACACGCAGCAGCCTGACATCCCTTGCCGAGTTTCCAACTCGAGAAAAAGATGAGAACCTTCGTTCTCTCCCATCAGGTAATGGGGCTGGCTCTTTCCTAGGTGATTCTTGGCTCTACACCCACATACATGCCAAGTACACTTAGGTACAGTTAGGTAGGGTCAGCATCGTAGGAGTACACTTGATTACCATCATGTATCTAAATGCCTGCATATATTCACTGTTTTAGCACCATGGTGGAATTCTACTTTTTATTTAATCTATTTGTGCTAGTGATCTTATACATCTGTTTCTGTCTAATGGTTGTCGCAGCACACATGTTTTATATTAGAATGAAGCTGCTTCAATAAATGCTTAGTGCAAATGTCCCCACCGTTTATTTTGTGTATCTCTCTGAGACTAAGTGAGCATGATTGACTAAGCGAAAAGTACTGCACTGTTTCCACGATCCATGAAGGATCAAGGGTTGTCCTGTTTGATAGTTGCCAGAAACGATTCACTCCTTGGTAAGGTTAGGGGACTCATGGTGGCATTGTGAGCTAGCTGGTCTAAAGGCTAATATATCATTTGGGGGTGTCTGGAGTCAGTATGGACACCAGTACCGTATCTTATGTTGTCTAAACGTGCAAATTCCATGTATGACATGGCACCGCCAATGTTGGTTTGTTTCTTATTTACCTGTCAAATCTTAGTAGCTCAGTCGTGCTTTCTCAAAGACTCCTACTAACATTTACCCAGAGATGTCTGGAGTCAGAAGGGAAAATCTGTCGCAGCTGAGTAGGTATATCTTATGTACTGGCTGTAGGTTTGCTTAAGCTTGAAGCATTATAGTTCCGCACATTGTGCAAAACCTTATCTCTTTTTCTTAAAACTTCCTCCCACAATGTCTAACAATGGAGACGCTGAACGAGTGGTGCTAGTACAGAGGTAGCTGAACCGGAAGGTGCTTTTAACATTTCAGAAAATTGCAGAATGCACTTATTATGAAATTAATAGATCATGGCCTCCCATTTATAGCTCAGACTTTGTGATTGAGGCACACAAGGCATTCAGGATAGAGGTATTCTATTCTTGGATCAAATTCCCACCTGCAGATGCACGCACACATGTATTTTATACTTACATTCCAGATGAGACACCTGAAGAATACTCTCCATATGAGCACCTAGAAGTCCCGTTAACTTACCAAGAACATATTAATTTGTTTAAAGGCACCCTTCCACACACCACAGAAAATGTGAGACTCGGTCTGCTCAGCAGAGAAGGAGTGACCTTGCCAGTCCTAGTTGGTTACACACCACATCCAGAGATCGAAACATTGCAAGCAGCAGAATTTATAAAGAGATTGTAAAGTGATACAGAAATCTTACACAATTCGTAATGCGAACACTCACAATTCAACCTTTGAGGGTCACTCAAGGTAGTGGCCATAAGGGACAGTGACAAAAATGTGCCCACAAATCTAAAAGCGATTATCTGACGAATGTCCAATAGATGTGAGCAGATGCTGTTCTGGATAGCTCAGAAGATAGCACAGTTTAAGGCAGTGTTTCCCCACATGGGCGTACAAGAAAAACACAGAATATTAATAATTTGCTTTCCAATGGGAACAGCTCCCCAGATAGAGGAGTGTACCACAGGGGGTAGAGTTTTTGCTGCCCTTTATACCATAACTTAGGGTACCCTCTTAATAGCAGTCATACTAGAAATAATGAGTATGAGGCAGAACCTGCCTTAGACTTAGACTTAGGGATGAAATTAATAGGAAATTTTGCCCAGGTTTCAACAATATGCTAGTTAAAATAAAAGGGGACGCAGCAGAGTTGGCTATTTGCGTACACCTGAGGGAGGTCACTCCTGCACAACAGGAGCGAGAACTACCTAATATGATCAAAGAAACCTATGCTTCGCTTGGTAGAGAAAACTTGCGAGCTAGAGCTGTGAAACCACAAGTAGGAAGTCAACAATCTATCAATCAATCATGGTTTATAAAGCACACTACTCACCCATGAGGTTCTCAAGGCGCTGGGTGGGAGGGGGGAGCATCTCCGGATCATTCTAAAAAGGATAACTCAAAGCAAGACCCAATTCGTCTGAAAAGAAATGGGATAACAAACAAACAAAAAATAATAAGCAGAAAGCATCATGATCACCTCAACAGGAGCCTTCCGATAGAAAATACAACCTTAGAAACCATAATAATAGTAAAATACCTGAGAGGTATCAGGATACTGATACACATTCCTCTCGTTCCTTTCAGGGTACATAAAAAAACTTTGAGTGGGATGGACGGTCAGAACACAAATCAGAAGAGCAACCCAATCCAAGAAACACAAATCGCACTTCAGACAATATTATCAAACAAGAAGATAAACCCAAAAGTAAACCTCAATTTAAAAAGAAGAATGTATCTAGCGTTAGAATATGAAATGCTGAGGCTACTGAGGACTCAACTACTGAAGGTGGATTGGGCTCTGACGATGCTAGACAGATCAGCAGAGGCAACAATCGCTCATCACAACCTGATGGAATTTCTGGTAACAACGGCTTTGAATGAACATATCACTGTGGAAACACAGAAGCCAAGGGTGAGAGTCCCATATCAGTTATAAGAAATTACACTCCAAATGGAGAGGGACATACCCTGGAAAGTGAAAGGTCTCTTTTGGAAAAACCTGACAAATGGATACAATATTATCTTGGCTAAAAAATATTGGCCTCATCAGTTCATCGCAGAGTGTCCGATGGGGGGAGATGTAATTTTTCTGGCTTTCTCTGACCTCATTCCAGAGTTATTCAAACTTTTATACTCGCAGGAGTGGGTGTTAGCACTAGCTCCCATACTTTACCGCTATCATTTAGGAAGAGATGCTTAGTCACCTCACCTTGAAATCCAATTAAAGAATATTCCTACACCACGGAGACAGTACCCAATAAAACATGACGCAAAGAAACAGGTAAGGGAGATCGTAGATTAACTTCAATACCAGGGTGTGATAGAGAATTGCACCTCTTCTATGAATAATCCTTTGTTTCTTAAAATAACACCTAACAATTCTTGCCATCTAGTTTTAGATCATGGGCATTTGAACACATGCACATAAACATTTGCAATATAAAATGCACACTGAGCTGCATAAATGATTAATATTGTGCGGAAGAAATGCAAAACAGCATTAGATATCTCAAATGAATTCTTCTGTCAAACTATAGTGCCTGAAAGCAGACACTTGACAGCATTTTCAGCACTCTGCTCTTAACGCCAATTCTGTAGACTGTCCCAAGGGTATAAGAATAGCCCTGGGTATTTCTCAGCAAGAGTAACAGAGTTACTTCAAATTTGTGATGAGAAGGCATGTAGATGATATTTATCTGATGGATGATGAACTATTGGATCACTTAGAACTGATAAACTACATAATTTTGGGGTTCGCCACTGAGGGTTATACATTTCCGACCTCAATGTCCTATTTTTAGAACGTGAGCTAAAAAGTAAAGGAAAAAGACTGGTAGATAATTTTTCGCACTTCAGACAATATTATCAAACAAGAAGATAAACCCAAAAATAAACCTCAATTTAAAAAGAAGAATGTATCTGGCGTTAGAATATGAAATGCCGAGGCTACTGAGGACTCAACTACTGAAGGTGGAATGGGCTCTGACGATGCTCGACAGATCAGCAGAGGCAACAATCGCTCATCACAACCTGATGGAATTTCTGGTAACAATGGCTTTGAATGAACATATTACTGTGGAAACTCTGAAGCCAAGGTTGAGAGCCCCATATCAGTTATAAGAAATGACACTCCAAATGGAGGGGGACATACCCCGGAAAGTGTAAGGTCTCTTTTGGAAGAACCTGACAAATGGATACAATATTATCTTGGATGAAAAATATTGGCGACATCAGTTCATCGAAGAGTGTCCTAAGGGGAGAGATGTAATTTTTCTGGCTTTCTCTGACCTCATTCCAGAGTTATTCAAACTTTCATACTCGCAGGAGTGGGTGTTAGCACTAGCTCCCATACTTTACCGCTATCATTTAAGAAGAGATGCTTAGTCACCTCACCTTGAAATCCAATTAAAGAATATTCCTACACCACGGAGACAGTACCCAATAAAACATGACGCAAAGAAACAGGTAAGGGAGATCGTAGATTAACTTCAATACCTGGGTGTGATAGAGAATTGCACCTCTTCTATGAATAATCCTTTGTTTCTTAAAATAACACCCAACAATTTTTGCCATCTAGTTTTAGATCATGGGCATTTGAACACATGCGCATAAACATTTGCAATACAAAATGCACACTGGGCTGCATAAATGAATAACATTGTGCGGAAGAAATGCAAAACAGCATTAGATATCTCAAATGGATTCTTCTGTCAAACAATAGTGCCTGAAAGTAGACACTTGACAGCATTTTCAGCACTCTGCTCGTAACGCCAATTCTGTAGACTGTCCCAAGGGTATAAGAATAGCCCTGGGTATTTCTCAGCAAGAGTAACAGAGTTACTTCAAATTTGTGATGAGAAGGCATGTAGATGATATTTATCTGATGGATGATAAACTATTGGAACACTTAGAAATGATAAACTACATCATTGTGGGGTTCGCCACTGTGGGTTATACATTTCCGACCTCAATATCCTATTTTTGGAATATGAGCTAAAAAGTGAAGGAAAAAGACTGATAGATAATTTTTGGGGGAAAATGTGCGATGCTCCAACCTCCAAAAACTCTGAAAGGTTTACAATCCATTTTTGGATTCCTAAATTGTGGCAGAACATACATTGTGGATAATGCAGAAAAGGTAAAACATTTCTACTACTTAATCAGATCTGATTTTTCAGTTCAACATTGGACACAGGAACACACAGAAATTCTTTGTTCTGTATACGCTGACGTGATAACTTCCAAACATTTACACACACACATGTAAATCCTACAAATGTTTTGATATGTGTAGTCGTGGGTCAATCAGGGTACACTTACCTCACCTTCACTGAAGGTGAAATAGTACTCATTGTATACAAATCACATTGGTGCACTAATGTTGAAATGTGATTTGCATCAACAGAAAAAATACTGACAGCAGTGCAGACTACTGTGTTGAGAGAAAGAGCACTAGCTAAGGGGAAATGTATAAGTGTCATAACTCCAGTACCAACCTTAGAGGCTGTTACCAAAGCAAACATTCCAAACTCAAAAGCATTGCATCCATTATTATTATTTATTTAAGAAATTTATAGAGCGCTCGGCTACCCCCAAGGGGGTGTCCCGGCGCTAACGACTGAAATTCAGAAGAAACAACCCAGGAAAAAACAGAGCAATTAAGAGGGGAACAGCCAAGTCTTGAGTTTGCGGCGGAAAACAGATTCAGTAGGAGCAAATCTCAAATCCAATGGAAGTTTATTCCAGAGTCTGGCCGTCAAAACTCCGAATGCTCTTCCGCCCATCCTGGAGAGACGGAAGCGTGGAACAACCAGCAGACGAAGGCTGTTAGATCGAAGAGATCTGATCGAATGAGAGAGGACAATTCGCTTTTTCAAATAGTCAGGACCAGAGTTATTCAAGGCTCGGAAAGCAAGTGTTAAAATCTTGAATTGGATGCGACAAGTGACAGGGAGCCAATGGAGTTTTTTACAGTAAGATGCTACTGATTGACGATAGGGGATGTTGCCGATGAGTCTGGCCGCGGCGTTCTGCACAATCTGCAGGCGCTCAATCTGGTAGATAGGGGCACCAGCGTAGAGACTGTTCGCGTAGTCCAGGTGAGAGATAATTAACGCCTGGACCACAGTTCTACGAGCATTTAAAGGGAGGTAAGGAAAGATCTTTCTTATCATGCCCAGTTTCGCGAAACAAGCGGCGGTGGTTTTATTAATGTGGGGGATACAGGAGAGCGTGTTATCAAACTGAAAACCAAGGTTGCGGACCGTGGAGGCAGGAATAGGCGGGGGGTCAAGCACAGTCGGCCACCAGAGGTTCGGGGAAATAGTCGTTCTCTGATTAAAGAACAATACCTCCGTCTTGTCTGTATTAAGTCTAAGATGATTGGTGGTCATCCAAGTACATATGTTATTCAGACATTGGCGGAAGTTGGTAAACCCTGGGTCAGAGTGATCCTTAAATGAGAATACAAGCTGTGTATCATCAGCGTAAGAGATCACCCTGACACCCCAGGATTCCACCACGTTAGCCAGAGGAGCCAGATAAACATTAAACAACAGTGGGCTCAGGGCCGAGCCCTGAGGGACACCACACAGAAGAGGCTGAGCCACTGATGTGAAAGGTCTGAGGAAAACCCTCTGAGAGCGGTCTTTCAGAAACGAGGCAAGCCATGCCAGCACCATGCCCCCAATTCCCGCATGACTAAGACGAGCCAGTAGTATTTCATGTGAGACAGTATCAAAGGCTGCGGACAGGTCGAGGAGGACTAACATAGCTTCCTCGCCCCTGTCCACACACTCTCTGATTGTCTCAGAGACCTCCAGAAGAGCTGTCTCTGTACTGTAACCCGTCCTAAATCCTGATTGGGAGTCATGGAGTAGCCGGCTAGCCTCCAAATATTCTGCCAGCTGGAGTTGCACCGCTTTCTCCAAAATTTTTGCCGAATTAGGCAGAAGGGAGATAGGGCGATAGTTATTAAATTGAGAAGGGTCAGCGTTCACCTTTTTCAAAATAGGAACAAGCATCGCCTCCTTCCACAACATAGGAAATTGGCCTGATTCAAGAGAGGAGTTCCAGATAGAAAGGAGGGGGTTGATCAGCACAGGAGCTAATAATCCCATCAACTTAGCAGGAACAAGGTCGAGAGGAGAGCCAGATTTACAATGAGTTATTAGTTGTAATGAGGACTCACAGGTCAGCTCCTTAAAGGAAATAAAGGAGGAGGTGCCCGGCTCTACCTCTCTGGGTGTCTGAAAAGATCCCTCCAAGGGAAATGCCGATCTAATAGACAGAATTTTCTCCTGGAAGTGGTCAGACAGACCGTTACAAAGGGCTTGACTGGCTACAATCTGAGAAGACAGGGCGGAAGGATGGGAAAAATCTTTTACAATTTTAAACAGAGATTTAGAGGAATTCTTAGAAGTCTCAATTTGTAGAGAGAAAAAATCTCTCATTGCAGATCGTTTGAGGTTGAGAAATTTTCTTAGGGCGATTTTATAGACAGATTTGGCATTTGGATCATAATCTTTCCGCCATTGACGTTCTAATTTTTTGCATCGGCTCTTTTCCTCCCGAAGGGTCGAGGAGAACCAAGGAGCAGACGGATGAGATCTGGCGGAAGTGATAGGTTGAAGAGGAGCAATGGAATCAATGGCAAGCAACAGAGAAGAATTAAACTTTGAGAGCCTTTCATCAGTATTGTCAGTCAAAGAAACCGTAAGATCGGGGAGCAATGGGCTTAGGGTGGCGCAAGTAACTTTGTGCCATTTTCTCCCAAACTCCTTATTAAGGGCAGAAGGCATAGGTGCCATAGTAAGGGTAAGATCAAAAGGGAGGAGAAAGTGATCTGACCAGGTAAGGGGGAGGAATGGCTGAAGCCTAATATCCAGATTCCCTGTGAAAATCAGGTCCAAAGTATGACCAGCTACATGAGTAGGGCCCTGCACCAATTGATGGAGATTCAAGCTCTTCATAGTATCTAGAAACTGGGTGGCCTGCCTACACAATGGATTGTCCACATGCAAATTAAAATCACCCAGTACCATAAAATGGGAATGTTTGAGAGATAGATCTGCAATCACGTGAACCAAAGAGGAAAGGGAGACTGTCGTTACCGTGGGGGGGTTATATACTAAAATCCCAGCTAGAATAACGGCTGCTGAATCAGCAATGGTAAAGTACATGGCTTCAATCTTGCCAAGATTCCCCAATTTACTAGTAATCAGTTTAAAATGGTTTTTTAGAATAATGGCAATCCCCCCCCCCATTTGACCATCTTCGCGATTACAACCATTCAGAAGATAGCCAGGGGGGACAGCTAGGAGAATATCCGGGTTAGAGGAGTCCTTCAGCCAAGTTTCCGTGAGAAACAATACATCCCAGGCATCAGACGTAAGGGAAGACCATATCTCACCAGCATGGCGTGGGAGCGAGCGGCAATTAACCAAAGCAGTTTTCAGCGGTAACGTTTGGGTGGTACGTGTATGTAAGTTATAATAATGGGGTGGACGTTTACTCACTGGCGGTAGTGTGAACATGCAGTGAGAGCAATAATAAGAAGCGTGTTCCAAGTTGCTAGGACAACAGGTAGGGACCCTAGAACATACCCTGGGTCTCATTTGTAACAGTTGATTTCTGGACCAACTTACTCTGAGAGCAGTCGAGGGACAGACAGGGGGACCGGCACTAGGCACGGGCCAGGCGCGGACGGGCGCGGACGGGCGCAGACGGGCTTGCCTTAGGCGCGCCCGCTGCGCCCGCCCGCTGCGCGGACGGGAAGACCATCTGTTGTTATACATGAGGAGGGTGGGATGCGGCCAGAAGCTGGACCGCTCCCCTGCCTCCCCCAAGATGGCGGCTGTCCCTCTGCGTGCCGGTCGCTAGGATTGGCTGCGCCGGTAAACAGAAGCGAACTGGGACCCTGTAGGCGATGTAAATCTCGCCCAGGACCCGAGCACTAATGTGGCAATAAAATAACACCGGTTAAAATATATACAAATTTTTAAGATTAAATCACAAAAGAGTGCAGGAGGCACAAAAAATATCAGAGGATAGCGCCCCCGGCTTTCCGCCTCAGGGGAAGTGAGAAAAACAGTCTGAACTCGACTGTGATAAGCACGCCTTAAGTAACCACGGGAGGGCGGGATGCGGCCAGAAGCTGGACCGCTCCCCTGCCTCCCCCAAGATGGCGGCTGTCCCTCTGCGTGCCGGTCGCTAGGATTGGCTGCGCCGGTAAACAGAAGCGAACTGGGACCCTGTAGGCGATGTAAATCTCGCCCAGGACCCGAGCACTAATGTGGCAATAAAATAACACCGGTTAAAATATATACAAATTTTTAAGATTAAATCACAAAAGAGTGCAGGAGGCACAGAAAATATCAGAGGATAGCGCCCCCGGCTTTCCGCCTCAGGGGAAGTGAGAAAAACAGTCTCCATGATGGATACAATGGGCTAATTCTCTCACTGCAACAGATGCAGACAACAAATTTGACTCTACATTAAAATCATAAGCATTTCTGCAGTATGAACAAGAATATCGTCTCCCGAATGAAACAATGCATCTAGATCAGTATGAATATATTATTTACACTGATGGTTCTGTCCAGCCTGCCGTAGGCAGTGAACAGCAATACAGCGCAGCAAGTATGATTGTAAAAGGACATAAACGGGACAGCAAGTTCCGTCCTAGCAATACACAGACACAGTCACTAGGAGATTGCATGGCACAGCTGGCAGAACTAATTCTGGCACATAACATGGATTGGGAATTCCCCACACTCATTGTGAGCAATTCATTTTATTGTATCTAGTCATACGATGAATATCTTCACTATTGGGGACAGAGTGGATTTAGATATTCCACAGGTTGCACAATAAAGCACAAATTGTTTTGGGAACAGGAGGTGGAGTTGAAAAAAGGCTTGCCTTGGGCTCATGTAATTCACACATTGTTTCAGCAGCGTGTTGGCGTGCATATTGAAGGGAATTTACTAGCTGATGAAGCCGCCAAGGTGACAATGCGAACAGCTTCCGTTGCTGCAATCACTCGTTCTAGCACGAGGATAGATGGACAGATAATGATAGCTATGAATGCTATGCGCAATAACAGCTCAGCCTTGCCAAAAGGTTTTCCACTCAAGCACTCCTACAAGTGAGATGCGCAAAACATTCTGTTTGCTCAAATTCCAAGAGTGGGGTATAGAGTAATACCAAAAATGGATTGCAGATTAGGATTCATTTTAGCTGCTCATGCGGATCTAGGTTCAGCACAAGCAGGTATCATTGGTAACTGTTCCATTACTAAGCAGCACTATAGGTGGCCAGGTCTCAATAAACAGACCGAGGACTTCTGTCCCTAAATGCGACATCTTTCAGCAGATGAAAGGTTCCACCGTGGTATGTCCACCACATAACACCTTTATTGGTATCAGACAGACCTCTTGCACATGTCTATTTGGACCACTGTGGCCCCTTACAATCTGACAGGGCTTACAGGTACATCCTGGTGACAGTGGATGCATACATCCAGATCCTGTGGGTTTTGCCTCAGTGCTTAGCTGACGCCGGAACGGTTATTAAGGATTTGGAAGTCTTCATAGGGACATATGCAAGTGGCACATAACATTCTGAACGCGACAGTGCAACAGGCTTCCTGCCTTGGGTTAGCCAAGATTAAGGGTTTGAGCTTACTTTGGATTCCCTCACTTACAAACTTACACGATAGTTCTTACAATTCATCAGACCCCAATTAGAAGAGATGGTTGGTTGGGCCTATCAACACAAATAGATGTGAGTCACAATTCAGGGCTACCACCAAAGGGTTCATTATCCATAGGCCAGACCAATATTATGTAACAACTCAAAACTAGGGGGTGGTGACATCTTACGGTGTTGGAAAATTATGCCTAGAGTGGCTAAGAACCTCATCATTGTCCCAGGTGAAACAACACTTTCCTTACTCTCAGATGATATGGATCATTGGGATTTTTTGTTAGCTCCCCAGAAGCTATGTCAAAAGTGCTCCTTGTACGCTATTTACGAGGTATCGAAAATTTCCCAGCTGCTGAGAGATTGCGTGATATTGACAGTATTAACTTAGAAAAGGCTTTGGCAGTAGTCGACAATGGCATGACCACACTATTATCTAGAATTATTCCACTGTTAACATTGTGTCTTCTGCTATAGATATTGTTAGAAACGGGACCCTGGCCGGCCAAGACTCGCGTCGAGGTCAGTCAGGGATCACCATTTCCAAGGTCAGGGCTAGGGAGTCACACACCAAGATAACCCCCGCTCACCCTCTAGGTAACGTGGCGCGAGCAGCAAGGCTAATCTCAGAGGCGATGTGTAAAGCGTTTGCGCGCGCACCCCAGCGACAACAACCAAAGGCCCACCACAAAGGAAACTCCACACAAGGTTATATCAAAAATAGCCTTTGTATTATAATAATAAGAACACATTAGATAACACACACACTTTACAATGTGCCAACAGGCACGGGCAAGATTTACAAGGGATTATGTACAGGACAGGGCCACCTGGACCACTGTCAGGGGTATGCACTTGTTAGAAATAATACTTGTAGGTATAACACTTTAGCACATCAACATACAATGACTGTAACACAGAAATAGTAAATGTAGCATACAACCAGTAACTACTGGTAAAGGGAAAATACCTCCTACGCCACCCTAGTCTCTGTAGGGAAATCACGCAGGGAGCTAGGACCTATGGAAGGAAAACCTATCACCTCCTACGCCACCCTAGTCTCTGTAGGGAAATCACGCAGGGGGAAGGAAACCTAAAATAATCACCTAGGCAAGTAACATTTAGCAAAGGCAATTAAACATCAACATTCCTCTCAGCAGGTCACTTTTAGCAAAGGGAAATAAAAGAACAAGGCATTACCTAAGCAGGTCACTTTTAGCAAAGGTAATGACACAACCAATCCTCTCAGCAGGTCACTTTTAGCAAAGGGGATAAACACATAAAGAATTACCTAAGCAGGTCACTTTTAGCAAAGGTAATAATAAACAAGAATTGCACATGTAACATTAAAACACATTCAGAGGTGCAGGTTAGAACTTTTGCGCAAGAATCATATAGCAAAGAAATCACAATGCGCAGGGTGCATGTAGCACAACACTCAAAATGTCCCTCAGGCCAACTGGCCTCGAAAGGGGCGGAATGCCCTGAGTCTCAGTGTCAGGGAGGTCTGCGCAGGCAGCACAGACACAAAAGCCTAAACGTAGCAACTGTCCACTAAGTGCTGGACAGTTGTAAATATGCACTGGGCAAACGTTGGAGCCAGGAGGGCTCAAGGACCAAATGGGCAAGGAGCCTCTCAGGGGCTCACCAAGCAAAATGTGCCAATAGAGCTCAGCGCTCTAAATAATGAATATGCCCCCAGAGCCTCTCTCAGGGCTCTAAACGATGTGGGCAATGAAGAGCCTTTCTGGGGCTCATAAACAAATAGGGCACGAGAGCCTCTCAGGGCTCAAGGAACAAAGGATGGCCCCTCTAGTTGGAGTCCCTCACGGGGGACTCAGGAATCAGTAATGCCCGCAGGAGCCTCGGGGCTCCAAACAGTTACAAGCGCTAGGTCGCGCTATGGGGGAGGGGCGGACACCGGCAATGTGTCCCGCGGCCCCTCTCCCTCCTTTCAGGCACTCACCGGGTGTCTCGCTGCTGGAGCAGCGCGGGGCTCCTCACCTCACTCGGGAGCCTCGCAGACACGGGAGCAGACGTCCTCGGTCTCCCGCCTGGCCTCGTCTCCTTTCCCTCCGCCTGACTTCCGCCGGGGCCGCCAATGGCAGCGCGGCCCTGGAGGTCAGGAGGCGGGACTTCCGGGTCGCAACAGGCAGCGGCCCGGCAACGGATTCCAATGCTCCTGGGCTGCGGCGGTGAACACGGGACAATGCCGGGTGGGCACCGGCTCGTAAACAAATAAGTACCACGGGGCAATGCCGGGTGGCACCGGCCTTCAATTAATAAGATAAAGCGAGGTGGCACTCGCTACGCCAATAAATCGGCGAAATCGGCAATTCAGCTGCAATGCCGGGTGGGCACCGGCAAGGTCAATAAAGCGCTCCCAAGCGCTCAGGGGCACAGGAGAGGCGCGCTCAGCGCTTAGGAAGACAAGCAAAGCGCTATTGAGCGCTGGGGCATGAGGAAAGCGCTCCTAGCGCTACAAATCAAAATCAGGGTGCCTCCAGGCACAGGAAAGCTCCAGCAGGGACTGGAAGCAGGCAGAGGGGCAGGGCAGGGCCAGAGCCAGCACACTGGGTCTCCAGGCAGGGAGACAAGCCAAGTGGCGGTCCTCTTGGCCCCAGCAGCAGCAACAGCCCCCTCTGGCAAGGATCCACAAGTAGAACCCTTTCTGTGGGGACACAGCCCCATATTTATACAGAGAAATCCTTTGTTAGGAGGTGCAGGGTGGGGGGAAACCAGTTGCAGCTGGCTTGGGAGTACCCTTGATGGCCCAACCACCCCTTTCATTCACTGGGGAGGCTTGGGTCATTAGACAAACCACAGGGGGGCGGAGCCAGCATTGTGTGGGGAAAAACCCAGCCCATCCAGGACACAGATCTACTCCTCCCACACATCACTCATGCTGATCTCACACTCACCACCGGGCAGACCCATCCAGACTTCCTGGAGCCTGGCATGCCAGCCAGCTCCAGCCAATCACGCTCCACTATCCTCACTGCACACATACATCAATGTCCAGAAGTAGCACTTCCCTTCTAGACACACACAAGCCGCACATACCATTGCGCAGCATTCGCTCTCACGAGTTCATACATACTAAACTCGAGCCTGCACTCCCCACACATCAGGAACTACCAGGGCACACACATTCCCCATGCATTCCTATGGGAGAGCAGGCCAGCCACACTACACGCACGCACTTTCACTCTGGGACACAGGGAAAAAGTGCGCCAAGACCCAAAAATCACTACACAGGGTCACAAATAAAGGCAAAAAGATTCGGGGTGAACCTGCCCTAAGGCCCAAGTCTAACAGATATAATGGAACAGGATTTGACAATTCTTCAACAAGGACAATCGCAATTGTGATCCATTCTATTATTGAGCTAGACGCTACAATCATTGTGTTCTAGCCACGAGCCAATGCACTACATCAACAGCGACATGCATACAATCTAATGTACAGACAGATGTCAATGTCACAAAGAGATGCAAAATATACAATGCTGCACATTGAAAAATTGGACCAATTACCTTTCACCATATCTGAGTCACCTTCCACAGAATGGTTGATCCATGGCTCTATTACACTGCCAGTCATGACATTCAATACTGTCTACAGTATCACCAGTTAGGCAGGTATGAAGAGTTGGGAGAGGAATACTGGAAATTACCATGCACATTCAGATGCAGGAATGGGAACACTGAATTTTTTTCTCCGCAGTTCTTTTTAAGTTTCATATACGCAAACTTGACCCAAAGGTATTGGGTATCAGAGCGCTTTACATGAGCACCACTTACGTTACATATGGAAACATAAATTTTTGTTAGGCACAGGGAGTTTAAGTTATTTGACCAGAATCACAGGATGTTGAGCATCATTGCCAAGACTTAAACCCAGTTCCCCAGATTTGAGATCGACCGCCCTAGTCGTTAAGCTGCATCCTCTCCCCAAACTGTTCAAACTGTGAAACTGCTTTAAGTTGGTCTCTAGTTTAAAAAGATATTTCGCTTCACAGAGTTTGTAATGCTTCAGTTGCTAACTTATCCTGTCACTCGAAGGGTTCCCCAGCTGCTGTGATTCATCCGGTGTTCTAACTGTTCTCGGAGGGGAGCTATTTGATGCTGAATGATCAAGGTTGTTGTTGGATAGTACCACACATTGCATATTTAGTCACAGTAAGTTGTAGGGTTATTTGTTGTATGTTAGTAATGTTTCCACAGACCCAAATAGTTAGGGAGGCAACGCTATGGCCTTCATTGAATGTCTCCTTTATACGGTTTGAATCTTTGAGCAGACTGAAACCATGCTTTATCAGAAGGATGAGGCCTTAACCTGAGCCGAGAAACTTTTGATCTCCTGTTTGCAAGGTCTTCATCTGAGATACAGGAGCTAGTCCGTACGAACTTCCCACTCCATTTTGGGGAAATGGTTCATCGTATCTTTAACGTGCTCGTATGAGAGGGAGCATGCACCTATTGAAAAGCATAAATTCTGGACTATTAAGCACCTTTCAAACAGTCTCCGGAGTTCGTCCAGCATTTATACATTCCCTAGAAGAATTTGTTTTGGAGGGCTTCCGCTGGTCCTACTAATTGTGGTGGGTATCCTGGTTTTAATTTTCCTGCTACGCAATTGATGGCCCAGTTCCTCAAGTGGTGGAAAAGGCACTCCTGGTTCGATGTTGCAGTAAATGCGTGGTCCTCCATCTCAGCACATCTTGGCTTTGGGAACTAACCGAGCATTGGTTTGTATCATTCAGACCAGTCTGGGTTGACTGTATCTTGCCTGTGCTCTGCTGCCTATTCTGTGAATATGAACACTTGTGGGACATTACCTCTGACTCTTACAGCTGTTGTGCCACCGGGCATGGATGTACTACTGGACCCCAAAAAGGCCCACATGTTACAGTGTCCTCAGCATATTCCCATGTTGATGACAGCATTCTTAGAGTCCTCGCAGGATGCTTCAGCTCCTGTCGGATCAGACAATGGCTCTACAACAGGCTCACAGGTATTGAGTGTTCCCTCAGTTGCTGATGTGGGAACTGAAGATGATCAACTTTGCTCCATTGACCTGATACGAGATGTGTTATAGGGACCGTTGTCTGCAGATGCAAGCAACAGGGATATTGCGTCTCTCACACAGCACTTATAAACTTTTGGCTCTCTGTGTGATGGGAACAATTCTGCAATTTTTCCAAAACAAGCCAAATTGCAATTTGAAATCATTGTTTTTTTTTCTCTTACTGAGCACCATGGCTTTCGGCGTGATCAGTCGGTCTGATCATATATTGACACTTTTCTAGAATTATAGAGCAAATTACTTTTTATAGCATAATTTTGTAACATATTATATGTTTTTAGATGTTTTATACAAGGTTTTAACAATGTTTTTATGGGGGCGTGGCCAGGCGCCGAAGTAAATGGCCGCCTGAATCCCCAGCTCCGCCGGGGCCGTCAGTGTCCCGTTATAAATCCGCACTACATCCTGGCTGGGAGGCTCGTCGAAGGCAACCCCTAGCTCCCCCAGGCCGGGTGACTCATCGGAGCGATTCCCAGGCTCTGTGAACCTTCGGAGGCTCCGTGAGGCGGCCGACGGCCGGCAGCGGCGACCCTGCGTCTCAACCCTGGAGCCCGGGAGCGGCCGCCTCTGCCACTCGAGGTCCCGGCTTTCGGCCTGCCGCGGTCCGCGGCTTGAGAGGCGCGAGGGCTGGGGGCGTGGCCTCCGCAACGGCGCGCAATCATCGAGGCGGCCGGCGGGACCCATCGGACCCAGGAGACCCGCACACCGGGACCCGGACCTCCAGATACCACCTACTCAAGCAGCAAGGAGGGCTGCTGCACGTTGCGCCGCTACCACAGAGGGTGCGGGAGAAGCGACAGGCCTGTACTGCACACATCCTTGCAGGGAGCTGTCGCCCCCGAGCGCTACACTGGGAAGCCCCCAGAGGTCGGACACAGGCCCATGATTGTGGAGGTGGCTGGTCCCGGGTCGTAGGCAGTCAGGGGGACCGGCCGAGAGTGACAGCGGCCCTGCAAAGGTCTGGGATAACGAAGGAGGATCTCGGGGCGCCCCCCTACAGCTCCTGTACCGTATCTACAGTTCTGACTGCGGACAATTGGAGGTGAGGAGTGGACCAGATCTGGCACAGCCCGGAAGAAGGTGGGTGATGGACCTTCCGACCCCAGGGGCACCAGAGCGACCATGAGACCCAAAGGGGGCGTAGTGTCACAGACTAATAAACTTGATCAATATACGGTGCCTAAAACGCAGACGCAGTCCGGAGGGGTGTGGAAAAGTAAATTTTGCCATGTTCTGTGTCCCTACGTGTCCTCCATCCTATGTTGTATGTGCATGATTAATATGCATATGTATTCCCCATGATCGATTAAAGACGCAATTACAGTTGTGTCCATCTCTAGTATGCCAGTTTCCAGTTCTCGTGAAAGCTACGAGTATTAGGCCTATGTAAAGCTACGTTGCCACGTTTCTCAGTGTGCACGTTATTTCATTGTAAAATCCCCGTTTCTAGGCCTCAAAAAGGGCCCGGACTCAGATTCAGCTCCTGTTTTCTGAACCCTCGCTGAGGAGCGATACAGCCCCCACCTATATCCCTGACCCTTCACTTACTTCCTGCCTCACAGTGCCCGGCTCGGCCTGGCTCTGCCTGCCAGTCTGCCAAGAGTATGTTATGATTCCAGTTATCAGTCCAGCTCTCCCTCTCTGCATTCCTAAGCTACTGAATCGCATCAATAGTTTCAGTCATCGTCTAGCCTTTACGTCTCCATGTAAGAGAAATACTGTATTAATGGTCATTTAATATTCCTCAACACACACTACATGTAGAATAATACATGCACCAGTCTTAGTGTCTGTTAGCCTTTACCCTGATAACTTTTGGATTCTATCAACATGTTCTCTAAACACCAGATACTAGATAGTGTTTAGGTACATGTCGCTCTGACTCTCCAGACTTCAGTCTCTGCTCCTAGCGCAGAAGTCATAGCCCCCAGCTTCTCCTAGTAACACGTCATTGTCAGTTTGCGCGCACCACTAGGTTAGAGGTCCCGGCTCCTTAGGTAGCCCCCTCCATGTTTCCGCCCCATTTATGACATATTCCGTTACGTTTACATCACATGTCTATGTTCACGCCTCTTGTTACACCTACTTTCTGCCTTATCTCTCGCGACTGCTACAGGCCCTGCCCACTGTTACGCCTACTGTATGTATTGTAATGCAATTGTTTTAACTATATATACTTGTGTACTGTTATTAAAAGCTAGCGCGCTCATTCCAGCTCCTGCCCGACAGCTGTCGGGCCCCCCTGTTGGCTAGCCATCCCAGATCTTGCCCGTGCAGGTTGTCCTGTTCCTGTCCTTTATGCTGTATTAAACCTGCAAACTCCTACTACCTCGAATCTTGACTCTTATTTATTGAGCTATCTGTTATTGTTATATCTAGTCAAAAAATAGAGGTATTATTTATTTATTTACCACATAATGGCGCCCGAATAGGGACTTGCCCTTTCCCCACGCGCCGGTGAAGCCACGCAAGCCCCCTGATCCTCTCCAGCCGTGACGGAACCATACCGTGCACGTGCAGATATTTCTGCTTCAAGTATCCCTCAGGCCCACGGAGGAGACGGAGGTTGCGGTCCAGCATCCAGACGAGGCGGTGGAGGAACGCGGCGAGTCCCGACCAGAGCCCAAGCCGAGAGTCCAAGGTCCGAGGTATCCGGAGGCCCACCCGTAACAGAAGTCCGAAGTCCGTCCGTCGTCGTAGCAGTCCAGTCCAGTCAGAGGCCTTCCGTTCTTGCTGCCCGGTGAGTACCGTTGCTGGGGTAGTATCTAGACAGGGTCAATTGCATTGTCTCTGGTCCGTGGGTTTGGGTACACAGATCCAACACGAAGTGTCCACTTAGGTGGATGCGGGTCCTGACGTGTCTCTTTATGAGACCGGTAAGTTTCGTACTGTTTTAGCAGTGCATCTAGTTTCTGTTCTAGTCCGTTCTGTTCTCGAGAAATTCATGTATTATTTTAAATGTCATTCATGTATTTCAATGTCGTGGTATGAAAGTGGTGTAATTATTGTGTTCATTGTGTATTGTATTGTGTCTAGACTCCAGCCCAGTCATGACTTTGTTTTCCAAATTACGTCAGTTAAAAACTAGGAAAGGTCTGTTAGAAGAAGCAGTTCCTGTCCCGCCTAGGGACAGTCCAGGTCATTTTATGTATCAAAAGCATGGCATAAGTGCCATATTGTATCTAGATTTGTGGGTGGAGTACACCAAACAGTTAGAAGAAAAGTATAGATGGCCCGTATCGGGTACATGGGATGCCGAGTGCATCATGCGAGTAGAAGAAGTATTATGGAAAAAGAAAGCCCGACAGTCACAGAAAGATGCCATCGAGTTATGGCGCAAAGAATCTCATAAAAGAACCGAAAAAGAAATCAGAAAGTCAGAATTAAGTAGAGAATCCTTAGAAAGAGCCCAAGAAAGGGAACTAATCGAAATAGGTGAACGAGTTAAAACCGAACAGTCAGACAGACAGAGGAATGCCCTCATTAAGGGTATGTATCCTCTTCTTGCCGAGGGCTTGCCAAAAGCAACCCCGGAGGCATCCAGTAATTTTCCGCCACCCTTAGTTCCGACTAAGCTACGTCACAAACCGACCGCAGCTGATATTTTTCTCTCGTCCTATTTGGACGACACAGTCCCAGAATATGCAAATCCTGTTCCACCAGCTCCTGTAAATAATGTAAATCCTGCTCCTCCAGTCACCGGGGCACCTGTTGCAGTACCTGCTACGGTACCCCCGGTCCAGCCCGTAGTACAAATTCCCGCCACATCAGTCACTCTGCCAGCACGAAGAGTATCAGTCGACGATTCCAGTATAGGGGCCGCGGGAGGAGGTCCTCCTGGTACCCCGCCGCCAAGTAGACGTTTAGGAGCAGTCGAGTTACATGAACGTGCGTTACAGCGTACGCCCAAATATAAGACTATTGCAGAAATCAGGCGACTTCTTACTGAATGCTGTTATGATCCAGTCCCAGGCGAGGATAGTATGGTTATATATTCCGTACGTATAAGGCAGGTGTCCGAGTATTTGGTCACCCTACCGAATATGAAAGAAGATCTAGACAGAATGTATCGTTTCATTCGTACAGGACAAGATCCAGAAAGTATTGCTGAAGTCATGTCTCTCAGAAAAGCTGAGATCCAGTTCATGTTATTAAAGTTTCTGATCAATTGTTTAATACGGGAACAAGATTCCCCGACTAAAGATCCGACCGAAATGAAAATTCTGACAAAGTGGAGTGATAATATAGCCGAGGGTAAGCACAAGACACTCAATAGTATTGAGAATATGTACAAGAAAATTCGTAAAGAAATAATAAGGTTACACGAACAACGCAAAGAAGCTCTAGGAAGCGAGAAAGAAAATGACTCTTCTACTGAAGAGGTAGACGACGAGAATACCGCCAGAATAGCGTATGTGGGTAAATCTAGAATTCCAGACCGACATTTACGCCTAGAACACAAGAAAGTCTTTCATCTTCCAGCACCGGAACAAGGTTCTCTGGAACAAGTATTTCAAGCTACCGATCACATTCTGAAATCACGAATCGGTTATAGTGAATTAGGTACTATGCATGAACAAGAACTAGCCCGATCAGCAGTCCGATGGATTACTGATTCTACCACTTTTCCAGACGAAATAGTGGCACAAATGTTTCTGAAACTGCCCCCAGCCGAGCAGCGACTGGTGGGTATGTATATGATCCAACACCTCATTACACTATATGAGGGTCAACATTCTGATCCAGGTCCGTTACATGATATCCTGAACGAGCTACTCCAGTATAGATGGAAAGGTTTAGGTACCGATTTAATTAGTGTCATTCTAGAACAGCGCAACAAATATAGAACATTTCTGAATCCGCATTTTGTTCACGTCTCACCCCCACAAAGTAAACCGTTTTACATAGACAGACAGCATCCGTTACGAGAAGTACACCCAGTTAGGACACCAGATGGTGAAATGCAACGAGTATTTGTTTACACCCCAGTTACAAAGATGGAACTCTTAGAGATGAAGAAATTAATTCCCTGTCACGATAAAGATCCAGCAGGGTTCCACCGAGAATTAAAAGACATGCTCCGTATGGGAGAATACACGTATCCAGATATTATTAAAATGCTAAAAGTCCTGTTGCCTGCGGGCATATATGAAAAACTCAAGGAAAAAGATTGGGAGGTGGGAGAGAAAAAGATCGATTGGACAGCTCTAGAAGCTGAAGATAAGATACGAGTACCAGGTACCGGTCTTGGAGACAAATGTAAAGAATTACCAGAATTATTAATACAAGTTTTACCTAGATTATTAGCCACTAAAAAGGAAGACTGGGATGCAATCTCAGCCTGTAAACAGAAACAAGACGAAGACACTAGTGATTTTTATTCTAGATTTGAGAAATGTTTTATAATAAACAGTGGTTTGAAGACGAGTAGTGAGTCATACCCTCATCTTTTTGTTACTAAACTAGTCGAGAATTCAAGTCCACAAGTTAAGAATCGAGTTTTGAAAGTCGAGAGTACCTGGCAAGCTAATACTCCGTCCCAAATGCTCCAGATGCTCCAGTACCACCAGAATAGAATCAGAGAAGAGCAAGAACACGAGAGAAGACGTATGAAAGACACGAAAATGAAAGTACTAGTTGCACAATCTGTTCCACAAGACAGTCAGAAGAGGGGTCCGAATCAAGCCAGTCATCCTGCAGCTCCCGTTAAAGGGACATGCAATTATTGTAAGCAGCCAGGTCATTTTATAAACGAGTGTGCAGTTCTGAAACACAATATAGCCACTGGTAAAACTAAAGAAAGACCACGTCCGCCTAGACAAGAACAAGTTTCACAGACTTCTCAGCCACAGAATGCACAACAGACAGTTCCAGCACCGCAGCCTATCGCTGCAACTCAGCATGTTACACAGCAAATGTACCAGTATGCTCAGACAGAGTATCCAGAGTATCAAGCGTATTCATGAAACAGCCTAGAGAGGGAGGTAGGCTTGCCTCTCATCGAGATTCCTGTAGATCAAGAAGGTCCCTATGTTCATAGTCAAGTATTAGGGAAAGACAGAAAGTTTCTGATTGATACAGGGGCAAGTAGGACGACTATTAGTCACGACGAGGTTCCAGGGGCTCCGCTCTCAGGCTCTAGAAATGTTTCCCTTGGATTTTCAGGAAAGCCTATTGTAAACGAGATATCAAAGCCAGTTACTCTAGAAGTAGGTCCATTGTCCCGAACTACTGATCTATTGCTTACGAAGTCATGTCCAGAAAATTTGTTAGGTATTAAGACACTGAAAGAATTAGGTGCAGTTATTTGCTGTTCCCCAGAGGGGATACGTTTGTTTTTACGTGACTTCAAGGGTCACTATGTTTTATGAGATTTGATCCAAGATTGTCTAATGTTCCGCAGCATCTATGGGCGCAAGGTCCAACTGATGTTGGTTTTATGCAAATCACACCCCATCGTGTGACTCTCAAGCAAGGTATAGTCCTGCCACGAATCAGACAGTACAGATTGCCACCTGAGGCTGTAGCAGCCTTATCCAAAATTATTGACGAGCTCATTGCTCAAGGAGTAGTTGTAGAAACTGACTCCAATGTATGTAATTCTCCTATCATTCCAGTCATGAAACGTACTGATCCAAATGCACCCCCAGTATATCGATTAGTGATTGACGTTCGAGAACTTAATAAATGTATCATTCCCCAGTATCCAGTAGTCCCAGATATCTCATCTCTATTGACAGCCATTGATTCTGAGGCAATATTCTTTACCGTAATCGACCTCAAGAATGCATTCTTCAGTGTCCCCATTCATCCAGATAGCCAGTACCTTTTCGGATTCTGTTTAAATGGAAGGAGCAATAAATTCACACGAGCTCCTCAAGGTTTCACAGAAAGTCCTAGCATCTACAGTCAAGCACTTAAGAGACAACTGGACAACATTCACATGCCAACTGACACTGCCCTGCTCCAGTATGTCGATGATCTACTGATCACAGCCCGTTCTGAACGCGCTTGCGAGCGAGCATCACTTACAGTCCTGTATTTCCTAGCCGAGATGGGGCACAAGGCGTCCCCTTCAAAGCATCAATTCTGTGTCCAGCAAGTGATCTACTTAGGCCACTTGCTGTCCAAGTGGGGTAGGCAGTTGACACCTGACCGTATCCAGTTAATAGCGAGTCTTCCTCAGCCCAAGACCCAGAAGGAGGTACGTGCTTTTATCGGCCTTACTTCCTATTGCAGACAATGGATTCCTCAGTATGCGTTTCTAGCCAAGCCACTGATACAGTTAACGACACAGGAGGCAGCCGTATCGACTGTCCTCCCTTGGACATCTGAACATACACTTAGTTTCAATGAATTAAAGAAAGCTTTATGCCAAGCTCCCGTTCTAGCTACACCGAACTACAGTAAGCCTTTTACACTTTTTGTCACAGAACGTAATGGTACAGCATTATCTGTTCTCACACAAGATCAAGCCGGACAGTACAAGCCCTGTGCTTATTTTTCGAGCACATTAGATCCTGTAGCCCAGGCTCTGCCTGCGTGCCTCAAGTCAGTTGCAGCCACAGCACTAGCTATCAGACAAAGTGATTCCATAGTATTAGGACACTCCCTGACAGTACAAGTTCCACACTCCGTGGAAGTTCTTTTAAACCGAACACAGACTCAGCACTTGACAATTGCACGTTTGACAGGTTATGAACTGACACTGTTCCAACCACACATAGAAATCAGACGCTGCAACGTTCTAAATCCTGCTACACTGTTACCGTCAGTTACTTCAAATCCTGCCACACATGACTGTGTGGAAGTTGTTAACACTATGACTAAGCCAAGACAAGATTTGACAGATATTCCATTACCAGATCCCGACCTGACACTTTATGTGGATGGTTCATGTATGAGAACGAGTACAGGAGAACTAGTAGCCGCGTATGCAGTGACTACTGACACTGAAGTTATTGAAACACACCGTATTGACACTCTGTCTGCTCAAGCAGCAGAGCTAGTGGCTCTGACACAAGCCTGCATACACGCCAAGAACCTGAAAGTTAATATTTACACAGATTCACGCTACGCATTCGGAGTTGTACACGACTTCGGAGTGCTCTGGCAGGAGAGAGGTTTCATGACTTCTCATGGAACCAAGATTCAGCATGGTCTCCTTATTCAAGCTCTGTTAGATGCAATACATTTACCGACAGCTATCGCTATCATGAAGTGCAAAGCACACACTAAAGTTACTGACATTATTTCCCAAGGTAATGATTTAGCAGATCGAACAGCCAAGCTTACAGCACAGACACCAGACATACCAGTTAACAAGACACCGACATCCACTCTAGAACAGACTACTTGTATGACAGTTAAGGACCCTACTCAAGATGTCATAGATATCCAGTTACATGCTACTCCCGAAGAAATCAAGAAATGGTCCGAACAAGGGGGGGTCCAGACAGATCAGGGATGGGTGACGAAGGGTAGAGCCACATGGTTTCTCCCCGACTCAATGGTTCAAGTCATTATTAATACCGCACATAGTCCTGCACACCTAGGAGAAAAAGCCATGTTAGACAGTATCCAGAACATTTGGTTTAACAAGCATTTACGAACTGCAGCCAAGCATAAAGTCCGTACCTGTATGATATGTTGCCAGTTCAATCCAGGTAAAAGTGTCCCGGTGGAACAAGGTGGATTCCAGCCTCCTGACCACCCTTTTGAAGTCCTCCAGATGGATTATATTCAGATGGAGCGATGTCGAGGTTCCAAGTATGTCCTTGTAGTTGTATGCGCTTTGTCCAGGTGGACAGAAGCATATCCAGTCCCAGATTACACAGCCGCGACCACTGCCAAGCAGTTGGTTCGTGAATATTTCCCCCGTTATGGACTCCCCAGGGTCGTATATTCTGATAACGGCCAGCCATTCTCATCTGAACTCATGAAGGACGTTTCCCTTTTACTAGGGTACCAGTGGAAGTTCCATTGTGTACGCCATCCAGAAGCAGCCGGTCTCGTAGAGAGACATAATCAAACCCTGAAAATCCGTATTGCCAAAGTATGCAAAGAGAAAGGTGTAGACTGGTTAGTTGCCTTGCCAGTCGCCCTATTTTATATGCGCATGGTCGCACACTCCAGATCAGGTCTGTCCCCTTATGAGGTCGTATTCGGCCGCCCCCCGAACGTGTGGGGTACACCTAGACCCCGAAGTATTACAGATGTTTCCAGTAATATGCTGACAGATTACCTAGCTTCCTTGATGTCTGCCCTACACTCTTGTCGTTCACAGGTTGCCGCCGCATTTCCAGACAATACCGAGGTGAAACCGCATGAAATTGTTCCAGGAAGCTTGGTTCTCGTCCGGAATTTTGATCGTTCAAGTCCGCTGGAGCCTCGCTGGAAGGAGCCGAAGTTAGTCCTCCTAACCACCCGTACTGCCGTCAAGTTGGAAGGCAGGAAGGGGTGGGTGCATCTGTCGCATGTTAAGAAATTTCACGGACTGAGACCTAAACAGCTCAAAGACACTTCTACAGACACTTATAAGTCCGAACATTTGCCTATTATCAAGGACTGTCCCGCAATTGACTTTGCCTCAAATCCTCCCCTGTTAGAGAAAACTCCGCAGCAGGAGTATAAACTGAAGCTCCGGTCTAGTAAAATAAGTCAGCCAGTTTAATTGTCTAAGTCCTCCCCTAGGTGAAACGGTTAGACAGGTATCTGACATGTATGAGATAGACCCCCATAGTGAGAGAGTTAGTCAAAACTCTATCCGATGTATCGTTTTTCTAAGTTTTATATTGTTTTTGAGTTTAATGCTTACCTGTACAAGTTATGCATTTCATTTATGTTTTCCAATTTCTCATGTAAATAAGTATTCTAATGCTACAGTAGAGCACACGTTTAGTGATCTGCCTCCTCACGAACTATCCTATCGTCTTGCTATGCGCAACAATTCATATATCCGTATGTTACATTATTCACACCAGACCAGCAATGCCACAAATTGTTGGGTGTGTGGTCGACTCCCCACTTTCCAGACACCGAAGGGAGTTCTGCCACTGTTTCCTTATCCGTTTTCACATAATGGTTCGTGTGGAGCCTGGTCCACGTTAACGTCATCTTCAAATGATATGTCCCTTCTGAATAGTACATGTTTTCCAGACAAGCAAGGTCTTCCCCACAGAACAGGGTTAGATCTAGAGAATGAAGTTTATAATTTAGGTAATTATTCTTCGAAATTCATGGTCCTGAATGTTCAGTCTGATCCTACTCCAGACCTACCTGCTATTTCAGTACTACCAGTCAAAGGCGAATTATGTGTCAGAAATAATGGTTCCGTACATGTAGGACATAGTGATTGTACTACTATTGTCAAGTATAGTGACAGTGGGAAATCTATTTTCAAAGCTTCACGTCATTCTTATTTTGTTTGTGGTCAGACCGCATATGTTCGTCTGCCCCTCGATTGGGATGGAACCTGTTACATTGCCTTCCTACTGCCACCAGTTTTTCTAGCCCCATCTGATTATCATAGAAACACACATCTAGTACATATTAGACATAGAAGGGAGATCGAGTCCCCGATTGTCGATCAAACTGAAACTGCTCTAGAACAGTATACAGATTTCAATAGAGGCTTCTTCTTCTTTATAGGACCTATCCAGAATAGTAAGTTAATACGTAGATTGACCAGAACCCTTGAAGCAGTAGTGAATGAGACTGCCTCCGCCCTAGGTAACTTAACCGAAGAGCAATCTGCTATGAGATTTGTCGTGCTCCAAAATCGTCTCGTCCTTGACGTCATACTGGCCGATAGAGGAGGAGCATGTAGAGTCATCGGATCTAGTTGCTGCATTTTCATTCCTAATAACGCGCCGTCTGTTTATTCAGCTATAACCAGACTTCATAAAATTGCCCATCAGTTACACTAGAATCCAGGCACCTGGACATGGTCCGGTTGGTTTTGGAGTATAATTTCTGCCTGGGGATGGAAAGTATTGTCCTTTCTAGGTATTACAGTAGCGATCATATTCAGTTGCTGCCTCTGTATACAATGTGGCCCTGCGATTTGCGGCATTTGTGCTACCTCTTGTATTCCTAGTCCCAAGTCCCGTCCTAGATCCCGTTCCAAGAAAATTCGAGACGAGCAAATGATACTGTATGAAATGATAGATGGTATCATGAATATTGATGTTTCCTGATGGAAACGTAGTGACAAGGAGGGAATGTGGAAAAGTAAATTTTGCCATGTTCTGTGTCCCTACGTGTCCTCCATCCTATGTTGTATGTGCATGATTAATATGCATATGTATTCCCCATGATCGATTAAAGACGCAATTACAGTTGTGTCCATCTCTAGTATGCCAGTTTCCAGTTCTCGTGAAAGCTACGAGTATTAGGCCTATGTAAAGCTACGTTGCCACGTTTCTCAGTGTGCACGTTATTTCATTGTAAAATCCCCGTTTCTAGGCCTCAAAAAGGGCCCGGACTCAGATTCAGCTCCTGTTTTCTGAACCCTCGCTGAGGAGCGATACAACCCCCACCTATATCCCTGACCCTTCACTTACTTCCTGCCTCACAGTGCCCGGCTCGGCCTGGCTCTGCCTGCCAGTCTGCCAAGAGTATGTTATGATTCCAGTTATCAGTCCAGCTCTCCCTCTCTGCATTCCTAAGCTACTGAATCGCATCAATAGTTTCAGTCATCGTCTAGCCTTTACGTCTCCATGTAAGAGAAATACTGTATTAATGGTCATTTAATATTCCTCAACACACACTACATGTAGAATAATACATGCACCAGTCTTAGTGTCTGTTAGCCTTTACCCTGATAACTTTTGGATTCTATCAACATGTTCTCTAAACACCAGATACTAGATAGTGTTTAGGTACATGTCGCTCTGACTCTCCAGACTTCAGTCTCTGCTCCTAGCGCAGAAGTCATAGCCCCCAGCTTCTCCTAGTAACACGTCATTGTCAGTTTGCGCGCACCACTAGGTTAGAGGTCCCGGCTCCTTAGGTAGCCCCCTCCATGTTTCCGCCCCATTTATGACATATTCCGTTACGTTTACATCACATGTCTATGTTCACGCCTCTTGTTACACCTACTTTCTGCCTTATCTCTCGCGACTGCTACAGGCCCTGCCCACTGTTACGCCTACTGTATGTATTGTAATGCAATTGTTTTAACTATATATACTTGTGTACTGTTATTAAAAGCTAGCGCGCTCATTCCAGCTCCTGCCCGACAGCTGTCGGGGCCCCCCTGTTGGCTAGCCATCCCAGATCTTGCCCGTGCAGGTTGTCCTGTTCCTGTCCTTTATGCTGTATTAAACCTGCAAACTCCTACTACCTCGAATCTTGACTCTTATTTATTGAGCTATCTGTTATTGTTATATCTAGTCAAAAAATAGAGGTATTATTTATTTATTTACCACAGGGGCGCTGAAGGAAGTCCCGGAGCAGGCGGAACCCTCCCTAAAGTCTATAATGGTGGCAATCCAGACCCTCGGTACCAGCCTCGAAACGAAGTTGGACAAAATCACCATCGAGGTGAATCTGCTCCGCACCGACTTGGGGAAGACCACAGATCGCTCGAAAACCAACGAAGTGGATATTAAGGCACTTCAGGAGTCGGAGAAGAAGCTTGAAAGCAGAGTCAGTGAGCTTGTCCACCAGCACCGACATATGGCACTTCGGCTCGATGACCAGGAAGGTAGGGCTCGGAGGAGCAACATACGCGTGGTGGGCGTAGAGGAAGAACTGGAGAGTGACAGCACGGAGCTCTTTCTCGAAGACTTAATACTCCGCCACCTTAAACCCGAAAGGCTCTCCAAAATATTTACTGTTGAGCGGGCCCACCGGGCCCCGATTCCGAAACCCAAGCCTGGAGCCCCACCGCGAACAATCATCGCCAAAATACTCAATTATCAAGACCGGGATGCGATCCTACAGGCTGCCAGACAACATGGGGACCTGCAGTATGAGGGATCCACAGTACGGTTCTTCCCTGACTTTACGCTCCAGGTGCAACAGGAGCGGCGCTCCTTCCAGGGGGTCAAGGCGGCACTACGTGATCACGGGGTTCGATACATGATGTTCTTTCCCGCAAAACTGAAGATTATACATGGCGGCAAGTCCCATTTCTTCACCTCACCAGCGTCGGTGCAGGAGTGGATTGACACAACGTTGGCAGAGGCCCATCCTCTTCAAAACAGCGGACGGTGGAGAGACAATGGACAACCATCGCCGGGATCGGCGATGGGGGCAGCTGAGGCTGGTGTGCAGAGCCAACGATCCTGGCGTTCGAGGTCGAACAGTCCCCGCTGGGACTCACCCGGAGATAACACAGCGCGATGAAGCGGCACGCACTGGACTTGGAAGCGGCCGGACAGTAATGTATACTGTGTGACTGTTTGTGTGCATGGGCACTCCGAGGGGACAGAGTGGGGCCTGCCCACGATTTAAGGGACGGGCTCCCCTAGAACACTATTACACCCCTGGCCCGGGGGTCTGATTGACCTGAGACACTGCGGGAGGGCGGCCGGGACGGAGCTGGCCACGTTAATCCCGAGTTAGAAGTTCCTCGGTGTCTCACCGGGGTAGGGTCCGGCGACAGGCGCTCTGCTAATTGGGGTGGTGGGTAGTTTGGAACCCACAGAGCAGGGGGCAGGGAGGGGGGGGGTTGTTTTCACAGTGGTGGGCGGGATGTGGGGGGTCGACATGGGGAGGAGAGCGTGGCAACTGTCAGATGTTCATCTTAATGTTTGCACTGTTAGCCCTGTTGGGGGGGGACCCAGGGTGGGCGCTAGAGTTGGAAAGTTTAGCTGCTGGGGGGGATCCGGGGAGGGATGGGTAGTACTGGTTATGTTTTGGTCGTACAGAATTTATGTCCTTGAAGACTTTACTGGTTCAGGAGTGCTGAGAAGGGACTGCTGTCACAGTAATGGTTATGGCTAGCAAATGGGAAAAGAGTCTTAAAATAATGAGCTGGAATGTGAATGGACTTAGGGACAGGCTTAAGCGTACTGTAGTCCTGCAATTCATTAAACGACACCAACCTGACATAGTAATGCTGCAAGAAACTCATTTACTGGGGAACACATGCCAGGCCCTTAATAGGTGGGGTTACACGCTCGCCTCACACTCCGGCTTCACCTCAGGCTCAAGAGGGGTGGGAATCCTCATCCACCGCTCCTTGCCCCTCCATATCGATGGCACTAAAACTGATCCTCAAGGCCGCTTCACGGTGGTCACAGGCAGGTGGGAGGGGTACGTGTTGAACTTACTCTCGGCGTATGTCCCGCTGGGCTTGCAGGCCTCGGCCTTTGCAGACTTGGCCAAATTGTTACTCACCCTCCCCGAAGGTCAGTTGGTCCTGGGAGGGGACTTCAACTCGGTGGTGTCGGGCACGGTAGATAGACAGCCCTCCAGAACCATACCCCAAGGGCAGCAATGGTTGGCTGAGTTTCTTAAGGCCTTTGGTCTCACGGACGTTTGGCGCCACCTTCACCCCACAGATAGCCAATTCACCTTCTTCTCTGGGCCACACCACACCTTCTCACGACTCGATTACATTCTCACTGTCCTACAACATCACACATTAGTGCGTGAGGCAACACTCCTTCCAAGAGGCATATCGGACCACTCGCCGGTAACGACGCACATTACATTCGGAGCGAGGAGGGAGGGATGCGTGGCGCCGATAAGCCCCTGGCACCTGTGCAATGATGACACTCGGGGGAAAATCGACACCTCTATCACTCATTATTTTGAAGAAAATGAGGGTTCCGTGGACTCCCCTGTCACGGTATGGGAGGCGTTTAAAACGGTGGTAAGGGGGGAAGCGCTATCAATCATCTCTGGCAAGCGGAGAGAGCAACGCAGTCAAGTCACTACAGCTGAGGCGGAGCTGGCAGAGCTCGAGGCAGAAGCACTCGAGACGCAGGGGAGGACGGCCAGACACAAGTGGCAACTCAAGCTGGCGGAGTATAGAGCACTGGTCTCCCAGGAGGCCCAGACAGTAGCTAGACATAAAATGGGTAGACTATACGACCAGGGTGACAAAGCCGGAAAATTAATCGCCTGGCTTGACAAAAAGCAGCAGGCCAAGAAGACTGTGCCGCTAATACATAATCAATATGGGGAGATTCTCACTGAGCCGAGGGAAGTGGTGAAGGAATTTTCCAGACACTACAAGCAGGTCTATACTAGGGTGTCTGACCGCCCGGAGGAGGACTCTATAGCCCTCCTCGCCGATATCCGAATGCCATGTCTGTCGGACGAGGAGAGAGACACCATTGATAGCCCACTCACTGTGGCTGAAATACAGTGTGCAATGCTGGAACTCCGACCCGGGAAAGCGCTGGGCCCTAACGGTCTCCCGATCGAACTGTATAGGATTAAACCTGAGACAATTAGCGAACACCTGAAAGCCATGTTCGACACTAGCAGAAAGGATGGAATACTGCCACGAGACCAGCGCATTGCTACAATTGTGGCTATCCCGAAGGAGGGGAAACCAGTAGAGTCTTGTGCCTCCTATAGGCCGATCTCCCTCCTCAACGCGGAGCCCAAGATACTGGCGAAAGCACTCGCTAATCGGCTTAAACCAATACTTAATACACTGGTACATCCCGACCAGTCAGGCTTTATGCCACACCGAAACACGGCCCTAAACATCAGACGCCTACACGGGGTGATCGGCCACCGCCATACCTTGAAGGAAGACGCAGTTGTGGTCTCACTGGACGCCACCATGGCGTTTGACACCTTGGAGTTGCCGTATATGTTCGCTGTCTTGCGTAAAATGGGCTTTGGGCCCCATTTTGTGGAGTGGGTTCGTCTCCTCTATACGGAACCCCTGGCACAGGTCCTAGTGAACAATAAGTTGTCGGAAGTCTTTACTTTGGAGAGAGGAACTCGACAGGGCTGCCCCCTCTCTCCTCTCCTGTTTGCCCTCTCCCTTGAACCACTAGCGGCCTGGATCAGACACGACGTCTACCTTCGTGGAATAGAATGGGCGGACGGATGGGAAGACAAAATATCCCTCTATGCGGACGATATTCTCCTCTACCTCTCTAAGCCACGACCGTCAATCCTTGCGGCCCTTGATATTTTCCCGAACTTCGGTTGGAATTCCGGTTTCGGCATCAACTGGAGCAAATCGTGTCTATACGTCCTCAGCGGGGATCCCCCGAAGCTCCCTGACACTTGTCCCATCACAGTTGCTGAGGACAGCTTTAAATAACTGGGAGTGTTCGTATCGAAGGACAAGGCCCTGTCCTACGAGCGGAATCTCCTACCTCCTTTCCGGCGTCTCCAACGAGAGGCCAAGTCCTGGCAGGACCTCCCATTATCGTTACTAGGCCGAGCTGCCTTGTTCAAAATTATGGCGCTGCCCAGGTTCCTCTACGCCCTTCAAAACTATCCGGATAAGGTGCCTAACACCTACTTTACAGCAATCGAGGCAGCTAAACGCACCCTCCTTTGGGTGTGAGCCCCGCATATCGCTCTTTCAAAATTATCACTTGGGTGGTATGATGGTGGCATAGCCCTACCCGACATTCGCAAGTACTACTGGGCGGCTCATCTCACAGCGATAAATCAAGGGACTTACGGGGATGGAAATGACCCGGCCTCTGGGATGGACAGGTGGCAACTCCCTGGGGGGAACTATGAAATAGCTCTATACTCTACCCGGAGCAAACTTCGCCTTACAGGACCGACACAACACTCAGTGCAGATCTGGCACACACCACAGAAACAATTGGGGTGGTCAGGGGTCCTCACCATGGCTACACCACTTAGGGCGTCCGAAAAATTAGGCAACCTGGGTCGGACCAAAGGGTTCAGGAAATGGGACCTTATAGGCATCTCCCAAATAAAAGACATCTGGGGACCTGAGGGAGTTCTCACATTTACTCAAATGCAGGCCACATATGACTTGTCGCGCACCGAACACTTCAGATACCTACAGGTGCAACACGCCCTTCAGACACACATTTCACCTGGTACTACACTGCCACAGAGCTCCCCTCTGGAAGACAGGCTGTTAGACGGAATCATCCCAGAGCACGCCATATCTCTCACGTATAAAAAGCTGATAAATAATTCCCCTGACCTGCTACTACCCTTGAAAGAGAAATGGATTGCCGATGGGTTGGAAATTGATGAGGAGGAATGGAGGTCTGCTTTGGCCTCCCCTCGTGAGGTGGCCATTTCTGCCCGCCTGCGCCTAGTTCAACTAAAAATCCTACATAGAATTTATATCTCCAGTACGAGGCTGCAACTGATGAGAAAGGGTGGAAATGGACTCTGTCGCAGGGGATGTGGTGTAGCGGGCACCTTCTTTCATACCCTGTGGGGATGCCAGAAAATGCAACAGTACTGGGGGAGAGTGGTGCGATGCATGCAGGAGGTATGGGAGGTTGAAATTAGACCTGAGGCCAAGAAATGTCTACTCAACATCTGGGAACCCACTGACCTGTCGCACAGGGGGAAACTGTGGTTGACACTTGGGCTGGTAGTGGCAAAAATAAACATAGCAAGGTTGTGGGGGGACCCTAACCCGCCGAAACTGAAGGACTGGCAAAGTGACATGGACTGGTGCATGCTACAGGAGAAGACAGTATATGTCACGAGAGGATGTCCTCGCAAATGGGTAGAACTTTGGTCCAGATGGAATGAATACAGAGGGAATATATGTGAGCCTCCTCCAACCACGCAATCTAGCTCCTTGAACATGTGACATTGGCCATGGCTAACTGAGTCAAAGCTATTAAAGACATCTAGTCACTATGCGCACACCAGCACTGCCCAGAACCAAATAGTTCTGTAACCTGACGACCAAGTTACCGGGGGGTTTGTTTTTGTTAGTTCCTTTCTGGAAGCAGAAGTTATTACTATGGACCTTACTATGTGCATAATATTGTAAATTGTAAAATGTGACCTTCCTCATCCTTCACTAGCCTTCTTGATCCCGTATCCTTGAACACCGATACGCCGCCGTACCCCCGGGTAGACGGCATGGGGCTGTGTTATTGTACTGTTAACACTAAATGCTTGATTGTAAGCCGGCCCGATGGGTTGTAAGCGAGGATTGTCAACTGTGATCTAAGCAATAAAGGTCTATATAAAAAAAAAAAAAAAAATGTTTTTATTCTTTTTAATCAGGCATAACTTAGCATTAGTTAACCTTTTCGAACTTTGGAAGAGGAATTGTTGTTATGTACCCGAATCTAGGCCTAGGTAGGTACACGACCATTCACCTACATTTGTTCTAACTTGCTCTGCATAACGGTCTACCACTGACCTTTTAACCAGTTATGTGCTGATAAATGTCGATCACTTTCCTTAAAACTAGCCTAATTTATTATGCATGAGGATTCTTAGAAAAGTCCCTGCACATGACATACATAACAGCATGAACACACTCTGTGTAAAAGTCATGGTCATCTTCATCCTAGGGCGAAATAACTGCTTTATATAATCGCAGGTATTATTCTAGGCTCATTTGCATAATTATATTCACAATATATTGATTATGTAAGAAATGATGTAATTATGTAAGATGGATTAAACCCAGATCTGTTGACTGTGTGAGAGTGTTTGATTGGTTCAGATGCTCCGTCCATCACTACCCCCTTTTGTACCACTTTGTTCACCATAAGTTGGCAGGGTATGCTCAGACGTGAGTCCCTTGCTCACTTTGCCACTGGATTCAAGCAAGCCTGGCTGAAGACAGCTGAAATGCCAGAAACCTGTCCCAGGAAGCTTGTTTCTGGTCAAGGGAAGGCATGGCCTGGCATTTGGATTAAACCCAGATCTGTTGACTGGTAGTGAGTGTCTGATTGGTTCAGATGCTCCGTCCATCACCATCCCCTTTTGTACCCATTAGTGAGGCAGACATCTGCCATGTCAGAGTTAAAAACCACATAGAAAAGAGACTCATGGTCAGGACCCTTACCTTTCCAGGAGATCAAATACGACAAGCTGGAGCCTGCAAGATACGACACACCATAAACTCATCATGACCTGTAAATGACAAAGGACCAGGTGGCGTGGAGCATACCTGAGATGCAGATTTCAATAACAAGGTGTGAAAAACGGGGTGAATTTTTCACTGAGGAGGCAACTGCAGGTTATTGGTCACTGGATTGATCTGTTTGACAATTGCATACGGACCGATGAATTTGGGGTGGAAGGCTTTCTTATGTTTGAAAGTTCCGTTTTTGGTGGAAAGCCAAACCTTGACACCCACTACATAGGGAGTGCCTGGAGTGCAATGCTTATCTGCTGAGGTTTTGTATTTAAGTTTAGCTAGTTCCAGTCGTTGCGGTATGATGTCCATGATGACTGGCACATCATCATCCTCCTCTTCTACATCTACCTACAGAACTCTGAGGCTTTCTGGAACATTCCTTTTCCCTAGCCATGATTTTGGCGTCTCTCACTGTCAGACTAAGGTTGTCACTTCCAAGTGGCATCTACATCATCAGAAGGGAGGGTTGCACAAGAACTCAATGGACTCACCCCCCTTTTTCTTGCAGGGGATTTGGAAGAGAATGGATTTTCTGAAACAGTGGCTTGCTCTTTTTTCTCTGCTGGAAGCTTGATTTCCTGAACTGCCCCAACTTCAGGATAAACAACTACCATTGTAGTGGTTGCAGCTATGGTTGGCTACTTATCTGAGTTTCCGGCGTTGATTGGGTACTATTTTGCAATAAGTCAATATCAAAATCGCTGCTCGTTGGTGTTGTCGTGATGAGGCTGGCTGTCTTTGTGACAGGCATGGACTGGAACCAAGGTTGGTGAGGTGGGCCCACTGATGCAGGGGTGCTGCTCCTGGCTTGTTCCCCAGACACCGCTGCTGCAGGCACAATTTTTAGTTTCCCCAAAAAGTTCTTGGTCGGCACATCAGAAGTGGTAAGTGGCACTTCCTTCTTTTTCTCACTGGCAACTTTCTTGGTACTGGAGGACCTGATACCTTTCTTTGAGGCCATCTTCTTCAGATGTCAGCAGCACGCAGTGGCACAAGTTGAATAGATATCTGTGGTCATATGTCACATGATGTCGTGCGCAGCAAGACTTCTGTCTGGCAGTACAATGGGTGATGACACCTCCTCCTCTTTTGTGCACCTAAATGCAAAGAAGCAAGAAGAACATCAGTGAATCATGGCATTTATTGTTGTGGTTCAATTTACTACTGTACAAACAAACAAATATAATCTATAACTTAGTGTGTGGTCACACTTGTTAGTGTTATATAATATTAATACAATGTATCAACTCAGTTTAACATAACAGTGTAGCCATTTGTGAGACTTTACCAACAAGGGCTTTCATGGTGCATTGTGTACACTCAGGAAGGATAGAAAAGACGAAGAACAAAAACAAAATTACAAATGTAATGGAATCTGTTTGGCATTGTGATTTGTGAATGTGATTGTGCATCACGTGGGATGCAGCATCATTCAGGAAGCTGCAGCTGGTAATGGGGATGGAAGCAGTAAGCCAAGAGGTACAAAGGAAAGACATGCATACCTATGGCAAAAGCAGCACACTAACTACCAGCACAAAAAGTTTACAAAATGGCCACTAGCCACATGGTCACTCACACAACAACAAGCAGGAGGCCTGTAAAACCAGACAAATGAGCCATGCTAAACAACACAGCTGTAATGCAACAATGCAAAAACGAAAATCCACAGGGCTAAAAAGGTTTACAAGTTATACAACAACCACACCCACACACATCCAACAAAGGCATTTATTTAACATACACAAAAAAGTGAAATACCCCAATAAAAACACATTTTGCAGTTCGATCCAGTGCCATCCATGCCCTAAATGAAAAAGTCCAATGCCCCAATCAAACAAACAACACCAATTTTCCAACTGTCTTGTGAAATCTTAAATCCAGAGGCCATGAGGGTCTGGATCTTAGGCTGCAGAAGCTATAGGTATCCCCTGCAATTGGTGGCACAGATATATAACAGATCCCTACCCTATCTGGCAATTGGTGGCTTTGCTAGTCAAGAGGGAATGTTGCAGGGCCTGAAGCTACTTAGAGGAGGGTCAAATAGTTCTGCCATGTTGAGCCTCAGTCTGATGGTACACAATTGCCCAGCATCTGGGAAGTGGCTTGATCCTAAAGATGTTCCCCTTGACCAGACCTCCCCAATGCCCTCTACTTAGGGCAATCTCCCAGCACCGGGAAGTCAGTTTGTATGTGCTGAGGTACTTTACAGGCCTCAACCTTTCAATGAATCCATCAATTCTAGCCAGGATGGTATTATACCAGTACCTAGCTTTGTATTCTACCAACGTTACTTTCTCATCATACCTCTGATCATCTCTTGACTGGTCTGTAAGTTTTTGATAGCCATTTTCATGTAGTCAGCCATCTTAAATTTTAGATGTAGCACATAGACCACCACTGGTCAAATAAAAGACCTCCGAGGTACAGGCTCAGGGTTCTTAGTGGCATAGTCCCCACCACTGGTGGAGGTATAATTGGAGATTGGAGCTTCACTCTTGTTTTGTTACTAACGTGACATGTTTATCTGTTAGATACTTCTAGCTGCAGATTAATTACCATAGTAATATCCCCATGCATTAGACTGGATCCAGTCCCCCGGTGCCACAAAGTGGCGTCACTGGGCTCCAGTAGCATTGTCCGTGCTGAAAATGACATCTGCAGTGCCTATGTAGACGCCAGTTTGGCGCGCTCACATCAGTTCTATTTTTCCACACCAGTCAGTGCAGATCCAGAGAAAGATAACCCAGTGGATTTTCAGCTGACCTGTTTCGACTGTTGTTGAAAACTTTTTTCGAAAATTCTTCTTGTGTGGCAGTGATGTCCACTAGGAAGGCCAGCTACATGGCTGTGGTGACAGACCCGCATCTTGTTTGCCTCTGGTGCCTGGAGAGTGACTACGACCTGTGCCAATTGTCACGTCATTGCCTTGAGGGAGTAGTACCTCAAGCACCATGCCCCTCGACATGCGACACTGCTACGGTCTCGATCCTTGTTGAGAGGACGGTCCAGGTGTTGGTCTTGGAGCACAAGATCCTTGGCGCACTCAAAGTCATCCAGGCGCTTGGGTAGGTCCTACAAGAAAAAGAAGATCAAGAAGTTGAAGAGGTCTTCACCTTTATCCCATATTCTGTGGTCTTCAGACAAGATGTTTTTACACATAAACAAGGGAACCCAGAAGGTATAGTATAGGGACCTTGGGCAGTAGCATATTTTATAAAACAGTGGTCCCTATTTTAGAAACGAAATAGTCTGTGAGGACAGACAAAACAATTTTCATACACTTGATAGGTGAAATGACTTTTGTCCAGCCGGACAAGAATTTTTATTTTTATTTGATTTAGAACGATAATTATGAAAATGGAAGAACCATTTAGTATCAAGTGGGCACAGCCGTGACCCATACAATACAAGACAAGACAACAAAACAATAGTGGCCAAGAGGGCAAAGCAAAAATTGCATCAGTATACTATTAATCAGTTGTTACAGATTTTAAATTTCATTATAACACTCCACTGCAAATGATAATATTTCAGTCATATATTGCATTTGGGGGTACAGAGGTCGACGACGTTTCGATGCCGTATTTTAATCTAGTAAAGTTTAATGGGTTTGTGAGGAGCACTCCGTTATAAACAATATATTCAACCTATGTAGTCGGTGCTGCAACTAATCAGGTGTGTCACGCCTGGGACTGAATACTAGTTTAAGTGAGAAAGACTCTCAACTAGTTGCGCACTGTTCACTATGTGTTATCCAACACTCATCCATGTAAACACAAAACCATACTGAAACTTCAGTTATTTTAATTCATAACTTATTGCTTCTAAGAGCTTCTAAACGTTTTTACGGAATGCAAATAATAATTCACTTAAACATATAATTTTCTGATTTTCAATTCAATTCATGAAACTTTTTTGTTTACAAATCATCACAACGCAAAAAACATATGGTGCTTAGTTTTCACATTTTCATCTCATGCCCAATGCATTTCGGCACTACGGGTGTGCCTTCATCAGGGGCTGATCTGTAATGAAAGGTAGAAACAATGGAACAGGTAAGTGTATTATGTGTGATGAATTCCATGGGGGTGTGTATATACAAATGAAATGTCGTCATACCTCTGGTGGACATTAGTTCCTTAAGTCACACTGTAAAAGCAACAAAACCAAAAAAGCCAATATTAAAGCTGCCTAAACCAGATAAATAACTATGACACCCATCATACAAAAATGCTGATACTGGTCCAACAAACAAAATTTTAATCTAGGGCATCATCATCAGGACAGGAAATGACAGTTGTTGTCTTAACCATTATATTTAAACTAAGCCTTTAGTCACAATACTAGGTGGAGGCTTAATGTGGCTGTATTCCGTGACGAGGTCGGTCAAACTGTTTTTTTGGTTTCTCGGGTAGCAAGGCACACTGTTGCCCCTGCCAGGATAGGGAGGAGAGCCCAATGGCTCGAATAAAGGGCTGCTCAATGGCGTTTGTTCACCTTTCAGACCCAGCAGCAATGGCAATCACCGATTGATTGCCACCTAGTATTGTGACTAAAGGCTTAGTTTAAATATAATGTAATGTTGTACCAATTGCTTATAGATCCCATTCATACTCCAATGCTGAAATGCGTTGTGTATCAGCAGAAAACATACAGACTGCAGAGCAGATAGCTGTTATAAAGGAAAGACTGTTGGCATTGGGGAAACGCATAATTGTGGTTACTCCCATTCCAGCCTTAGAGGCTGTCACCAAGGCAAACGTTTCTTACACAAAAGCCTTACATCCAACATGCATACAAAAAGTCACCTCCTTTAACAGATGCTGATGTTGACAAAGTCTTTTACGCCACCTTGCAAACACAAAATGTTCTTCACAATGAGCATGCCAAGTTATATTTTCCCTCTTGATCAGTATGATTCCATAATATATACTAATAGTTCAGCTCAGCTGGTGATCAGCACCAAACAAAAAGTTCAGCTGCATGTGCAGTAGCATGCGGTGCCATGGAAAATGGAGACACAATCCATAGGGGAGTGTGCAGCTCAGCTGGCTGAACCAAAAGCTTTAATTCTGGCACTTACGGATACTGATCCTGAATCCAAATCAGTGTTTCAGACTGCTGTTGTAGCTGCAATGGTGCACAGTCAAAATATTGATTTTTAAATATCGACCTGCCTGAATATCGAGTTTTAAATATCGTAGGGACAAAATATCGAAGTCAAGAATATTGTTGACCAGAATATCAAACTTAAGGTAAGTAATATTGTTTTTTTAAATATTGAAGTAAGTAATATCGAAGTAAGAAATATCGTTAGCAAAAATATTGTTTGCTAATTAACTATTAATTGGTCATTAATTTGTATTTATTGGTTAATTAGAATTATATTAATTATAATAAATGTATTATTAATAATTATTAATTGATTACTTGATAATTAAATTAGTAGTATTTTTTAAGTGTAGTTAGTTGTGTGTAGTGTGTTGTGTGTTAAAGGGGGAATAGTGTGGGAAGTAATTTATTGTTATTTAAGTAAATATTAATTTAATTTTATTGGTACTTAATAATAATTTTTTGTTAATTAATTATTATGGTATTTATTTAAAAAAATGAATTAATTGATAAGTATGTTAATTTAACCACTACGCTATCCGACATTTTCCACATTGTTACGCTCACTGTAGTTGGAACAGTAATTTTAACCCCTACGCTATCCAACACTTTCCCTACTTTTGCACTCTTTGGAGTGGGAACAGTCATTTTTACCCCTACGCTATCCAACACTTCCCCTACTGTTGCACTCACTGGAGTGGGAATAGTAATTTTTACCCATATGCTATCCAACGCCTTCCCTACTGTTGCACTCACTGGTGTGGGAATAGTAATTTTTACACTTACGCTATCCAGCACTTTCTGTAGTGGGAATAGTAATTTTAACCCCTACGCTATCTAACACTTTCCCTGCCGTTGCACTCACTGGAGTTGGAATAGTAATTTGTACCCCTACGCTATCCAACACTTTCCCTACCTTTGCACTCTTTGGAGTGGGAAAAGTCATTTTTACCCCTACACTATCCAACACTTTCCCTACTGTTGCACTCACTGGAGTGGAAATAGTCATCTTTACACTTACGCTATCCCACACTTTCCCTACCGTTGCACTCACTGTAGTGGGAATAGTAATTTTAACTCCTACGCTATCTAACACTTTCCCTGCCGTTGCACTCACTGGAGTTGGAACAGTCATTTTTACCGCTACCCTATCTAACACTTTCTCTACTGTTGCACTCACTGGAGTGGGAATAGTAATTTTTACCCCTATGCTATCTTGCACTTTCCCTACTGTTGCACTTTCTGGAGTGAGAATAGTAATGTTTACCCTCACGCTATCCAACGCTTTCCCTAATGTTGCATTTTGTGGAGTAAGTATATATATTAATTAATAAGTATATGTTTTAACATTATATGTATGAGTTATTATTTTAAAATATGTTTTAATATTTTTAACTATATTTCTTTTAATTATATGTATTATTTACTTAATTTTACATTATTATTAAAACATTTTAAAAAATGATATTTTTAACATCGATATTTTTCACATTTTTTCCCCGATATATTTATATTTAATTTTATGTAGATTGGGCTTCGATATTTTTGACTTCGATATTTCTGTGTTGATATTATGTAGGTCGATTTTCTGTCCGTCAATATTTTGTCAGACATTCAGCTGCAATTACTCATTCACACACAAGGGCAAATGATGACATCATGGTTACTGTCACTGTTTCATGCAGTGGACCCCCTTACCTGAAAAATATCCATCAGAATACTCCTATCCATTGAGTGCTCAAAACATACCTTTTCTCGCATTCACGAGGTGGGTGATCGAGTAATACCCAACCAAGACCACAGGCTTGAATTAATCATACCTGCTCATGAGGGATTAGTATCTGCCCATGCAGGTGTGGTAGCCACAGTTTCTTTACATAGTCTGTTCAAGCAGACTCGACAATATGTTCGTAGCTGTAAAATTTGTCATCAAATTAAATGTCCCACTGCCGCTTGCCCCCAGCAGAAACCCCTCTTAGTTTCAAACAAACCCCTAACATGTGTCTATTTGCTGCACTGTGGATCTCTGAACTCAGATGGTGCATTTTCATTTATTCTATTGGCTGCAGGTTCATGTTCTAGATTTCTATGACTGTGGCCACAGTGATCCGCTGACGCTCAAACAATTAATAAAGATTTGCAATCCACTCAGACCAAGGACCAGCATTTGTCTCTAAGGCTTAACAGGATACCTTGTGAACCCTGTGTGTTGCTGTGCTTGACTCCTCCTTATTATCCTGATGGAAATGTGATAGTGGAATGGAAGAACCATGACTTAAAGCAGTCCTTAATAGCTTGAATATTAGATTCAGGTTGGGGTTGTATCCGTCACTTGTATGGGGTCCAAAAAGCTTTAAATAATCTACCTAGATTATCCTTGGGTGGTCGGACTGCCTATGAAGTCCTTTTTGTGTCCATATGTACCTTTCATACTTCTGCAACCCTGGCACAGTGGCATCGTATGTGTCTTTAGACATCAATGAATGTTTTGCTGTCTTATAGGAACCTCAAGACTTTGAGATGAGCTCTCAAATGAAATTTCCAAATGTTAAGCCACTGACAAAGTGAAGGCGCCACCAGCAACTTCTGGCTGGATTCCTAAATGTGGGGATCTAGTTAGAGAGAAGAATAATGACAGAAAATAATTTGGCCCACCACTGGTGCCAGTCCTTGGCATTCAAGGCACCAGGACTTGGATTTTGTCACTGCTTGATGGTTTTAGAAACAAATGTTCTCCTTTGCCATGTGAGTTCCCTGATTTTGCACATACTGCCTCTGGTAACTTTCCCGATATTAATGATTTTCCTTCTGATTCCTTGCATATTTCAGCACATGGTGTGCATACATTTCCTTTTTGGCTGAAACAGACTAATCTGATTCCTCCATGGCCCTTTATTTGGATTTTCATTTCATTACTTTTCCAATTCATTTAGATAAGCTGTGTTACAGTTTTCTTTCTGCTTTTGAATGGACATTACCTTCTAGAACACTGTACTGCAGAACTCGTTGCTGAGGTGCTGAAGCTTTATTCTTCTTCACATAAAATGTTAATAGACTTGCCCCGTGTGAACATTTCTGCATTTTGTGTCTCTGGTGGATATTGTGGGATAAGGTCCCATTTTATATTTTTGGTCTTATAGAAGTTTTACAGGTTCCATATGTGTTTAAGGTCACTGTGGATGAAATTATCACCCATGGGTCCATTTCTGGTGAATGCGATATAGAAACTATCAAGAGCATGCTTTCTTTACTAGAGTCTTATACAGTATTAGAACTGAAGATTTGTATTCAAATTATGTTAATTATGGTGAAATGTTTTGCTATCATGCCTATGCTCACCAGTATTTACATATAACTATTACTCCACTACACAATGCAAACATTGCCCGACACCACCAGTGGGTAGATCAAAAACATATTTGGAAAAGGTTACCTATTTTTCTGGCCACAATCCTTTAAACCCAATTTCTCATTTTCATATGCTTACCCGTTCCCCAGCAAAGACAATATGCTGACCCACACACAATTAATTCATTCAGATTCATTTATATCCCAGATGGCTGAATAAGACTATGACTATTGCAAGGCAAACATTGATTTGAAATCAGTTTGGGAATACAACACTGGCAATTGGGGAGAAGAGTTGGCCTAGCTACTAGGGCGGTCAAACTCAAATCTGGGGAACCGGCTTAGTGTCTTGAAAAGGACTTTTAACAGCCTGCGATTCTGGGCAAATCACTTAATCTTCCTGTGCCCCAAAAAAATGAATGTGTCCTCATGTAACGTAACTGGTGCTCGTATAAAGCGCTCTGAAACCCGATACCTTTGGGTCAAGTTTGCGCTGTTTATAAAAAAACTCCGTAATCGCAGGGCAGCAATTTTTATTCTGAGTCTGTCTGATCTCTAGACAAATGATCTATAGGAACAAAAACCGTGCATTAAACTACTTGCCTCGGTTTGCATAAAATTAATAAATAAACACATCTAGCATTCCCTTTATAACATGTTTTGACAATTGGAAACACTTTACACATTTTTCAGAACAACAGCTCAATATGATGCTTCAGAATGGTACATATAATTCTTCAATTGCAGGTTCAGATGGGTGGATAGCATAACCAGTCGATACTAAATGTTGCAATGGACATTTTTTAAACTTCTTCAATGGGTTTCATATGTAGCAGACAAGATCCACGTTTCATACAGTCACAACATCCAGGGGTGGTTTATCGCCTATAATGTAGAACAGGTATGCGAGCAATGGCTACAACATTCTACCTTATCTGTAGTTGAGTAACATCTATCACTCATTTCCGATGACATGGATTTACACTATTTTTTGTTACATTCTAGGTCAACGCATTCTAAACAGTTCATATATGCTACTTACAATAAACTATGGAAACTTTCTCAGCAAGAACCTGCTGAACGCTTAAGATGAATTAACCTGGTTAGTTTGGAAAAAGCATTATCTGTTATGGACAATGGGATGACTACATTGTCGACTCACATTTCTTCTTTGAATAATGTATCATCTGCATTCAATACAATGCAGAATGATATGTCTCTTTTCCAGCATGGGTAAATTCAGCCAATGTATTGTGCAATTGAGTTGGAAATTACAGGTTTTTAAAAAAAAAAACGTGTGCTTTATAAATATCTGAATGCAACATAGTTGTTATTGCCTTAAGTTTAACATATGCACAAAGACTGATAGTAAATAAGGATGCACAATATACAATGTTGAACACAGAGCATTAAGAGAAATTGCCTTTCACGGTAGCCGAGACACCATCTGCTGTATGGTTGATCCACAGGTCTATTTCATTATCATTAACTAAATTTCAGTTTACATCTTGCCAGAAACACTTACAAGTGGGCAGATATGAAGTGTTAGTGGAGACTTTTGTTTCTAAAACTTGTTTTTTACGCGTCAATTACAGATATCTGTGTGGGGAAACATACTTTTTTATTAGCGGCAATGAATGTGAAACTTTGTTTTGCTATTGATTAGTTTGTGAAGAGGTGAAACTGCATGGGGCGTGCACTGCTTTCGTGGCCAATTTGCCGTATTATCTTAAGGGTTTCCCAGTCTACTTAATTTGGCAAGTGTTTAGATTAGTTTCAAGCGGAAGTTGTTTGATCCTGAGCAGCCAAGGTTGTTGTAGTGTGAAGCCAGGAGTACCAAATGTAGTAATGGTTTCCAGGGTCGTGACTTGTTGAAATAACATGTAATTCCACTGATAAGAACCTTCATTCCTATTTTTAACATTAAGTTTAATAAGTTGAGCTGACTGAAAGCCTTATTCCAAGAAACTGTTGATCTTCCTCTGAAGCACAATCAATGTTGTGCACAAACTTGCCACAGCATTTTGGTGCTCTTGTACACCAGATATTTAGCGCTTCAAATAGCACAAGAGTGGTATACTTTTTCTTTTTTAAAGCGATTGGGTGTAGCTTTGTTAGTACATTGCAGACTAGTCGTTGTGATTCCATCCATTTGCACTCTTTGGTTTCCAGTGTATCTGGAGGCATACCCCTTGTGGTGTTCCTGCTCATTGCTATTTTGGTCCTATTTATATTACTCTGCAAAGAATGTTTCACTTTGAGGCCAAATTGTGATGGGTTTATTACACATCCTTCTGTTTCATGAATGCTTGATACATTGCTTTGGAGTGTTATACTTCAGGAATTGTACGACAACTAGTTCTTTGTCCTTTAGACCTCTGTGGTTACAGTGCATCCAGCCTGTGCTCCGCTGTCTCAGGCGCCCATTCAAATGGGCACTGGACCTTTGTCTTGTAATGCTATTGGTTCAAGCTATAAATACTGATCTGCAAGTGCGTCATTTGAGGGCTCATCATCAGTGCTGTTCTATGTGACTGCCATTGCTGCAGGATGTTTACTATGAGCTAATATCTCCAGCTAGTATGGATGCTTTAGCTCATGAATTTGTATGGATCTTGCTCTCCTACTGCAGTTACACCACTGGCTGGCACACCATCAGGATCTTCTGATTGGGCTGGATATGACCACATTTGTCCATTAGAATTTGTTCTTTAGACCTATGTGGATATATTGTCTGCAGATGCAGGATCCTTTCTCAATCCCACTGTCTCTCTGAACATGCTCAATATTTTAGGAGCCTCCTATATTTTTAAATCCAGGCCATTGCATTTATCACAAATTGACTGTAATTCATTTTTATTAATTGCTTACTTTTAATTGTCATTTGTTTTTGGGGGATTTCATCGGCTTTGATTATTAAAGTATATTTTATAGTATTTAAGTTTGATATTTAAGGTTAATATTATACTTTAGTAATGAGCTGAGTCGCCCTCAGGCCAAGGAGAGGGTGTTGTAAAGTACAACAGTGCTCACTCTGAGTCTCCATTTTACCCTCACATTTTAGCTCTACATATTTTTCTATTAGCGAGATTTTACTTCTTTTATACTAACACGATGATGTACTATGAAACTATTATACTCGCAGTCCATTTCTTAGCAAGTATTATTATCATGTTGTTCGTACACTCTGTCCATTTTTAGGCACATAGAATGTGATGCCCTTGTATTTGGTTGCCTGGTTGGAGACAACATTATTGCTCGAGATAAACCATTGCATCAGCTGTACACCTTTGAAAGAGGGTAATCAAAATGGTTCTTTTATTATATAAACTACCTCTGCATTACATTGGGTAGAGGAACACGTCCAGGATTGTCCTGGAAAATGGTGCACTGTGATTGAGGTTCTATCCTGCTTACTCTAACCTTTATCCTGCAAAGGACGCTAGGCTGCAAAAGAACAATGGGGTGGAATGCTACACCAAGCCGTTGCAAGTGATTAGACACATTGAAAGCATTCCTCCCATCACTGTATGTGTGTTTGAAATATTTTACCACTCCTGTAGTCACCTCCAGCAACTTAGCCCCTTCATACGACCTCAGGCACAAGGTCTCGGAATTCTTCTGCAACAAGATTACATCCAATTACTGCACCTTCAACGCTTAATCACACCCCATCGCCATCACAATTCATCTATCTATCTTGGCTGACAAATGTGCCCTTACCTTGTCAAAGCTTTTTCTGATGTGTAATTTTGAGTGACAAACTATTTGTGTGAATTCATAATTAAATGACGCATATGACTGTAGCTGATGAACTAATGATCATGCACTCAAAACAATATGATTATATAATTTAGAAGAGTGATTAATATTAAAGTATACTTATGCCTTATTTTCATGCGAGATACAATTATTTTAAAATGATTACAGTTTCTGGTGTTTTGCTCATCCTGCTCGTGCTCCCCCTCCCCCTCCCGAATCAGCTACCTATTGCGATTTTTCTCTCTCCACAAAAATTTCAGCGGAACACCGAGTGTTATAACGTAAATGGACTATTGTGTTAGAATGCATGTATCATGAGTGAAACTTACCATCATGTACCCAATGTATCAATTAGAATATTTTATGTTACTAGTTCAAATGCAGACATGCAGAAGAAAATAATTCTATGATCTATTGTTAAGAAAATGTTTCATACTGTGTTGTACAATTCCAGAGTTCAGTTGCTGAGAAAGCAAACTGAAGATTACTCTTATGATAAGAAATGGATTGATGTTAAGAACCTTTCGGATTTGCTAGATTGTTTTAGATTTGCTAATGTTCCACTGATCCTACCATGCTGAGTTTTCAGTGTTATCAATTAATATGCGTATATTGTGTATAAAACTCCCTGGTTTTTATAGATCAAGGGTGAAATTCAATTTGAATACTGGAACTCTGTCTGAATATTTTGAGATTTTCTCACATCAGATGCAGACTGTCTCTTGACACTTAGAATTTAGGCAGATGTTATTGACTAACTAGGGTTTCTGTTATGTTTTGTGAATCTGTATCTGAGCCTTTATGGTAAATTATGCATTTTTTCCTCAATGCTTTTTGTTAACGATCCTGTATTACACTTTTTAAATCAAATTTTGATCCAGAACTCAGGACCTTATTGCAATGGCGGTTGGTTGGACCGCTGGCTGCTATAGCTTCAGGCAGGAGTCCGGCTGAAAATGATTTGGCAGTCCCATCTGCCAAATTAGGCACCCGTGCTGTCAGGCAGAAAGTGCCATTTTCTACTCTGGCTTGTGCTGCAGCTCAGGAAAAGAGCCACAGTACAAGCAGCAGTAGAAAAAGGGGCTTTGTGAACATCCATTTGTTGTGTGCCAGGCACACGGTGTATGGATGTTTGGGGGTCACTAAATGTGCTCCCCAGGCCACCTAACACTGGCCAATGGGAACTGGGGCCGTGCTTGGGGCCCCCAAATCCCTACATCGATGCATGCAGGGATAGGAGCCTGATTGCCGCCCCTATGGGATCTTGGATCCTGTCAGGGGTGGTGGTCTTTCTCTCCAACATTATCACTCCAACACCTGCATCGTAATGCGGTAGTCAGACCAATGTCTTGTATGTCGAGCGAACCACCACTGACAGCCTGTCGGTGGTGCTCCGACTGACATCATAATAAGGGTCTTAGTACTTAAGTTGTCCTAGATTTTCATTATGATTTTACTCTGCTACATTTGTGTTATTGATGAGGAGGGTACTCTCTTACCGCTAAATCAATGAGTTGACTCATGAGCTGAACTGAAAATTTGTGGTTCAGAATATTATTGGGGTTCAGTTCCCACTACCTCATGGCCACCGTCAACACATGTGAGCACAATATTGCCATGAAGTCCATCCACCCTGGAGTTTTTTCTGACCCGTGCCACCACTACACCCTCACCAAGGGGCTCACTCCCATCAGCAAAGCTCTCACACTCAGAGTCAATACCTCAATCGACTCAGCTACATTCCTGGATGCTCGAAACAGACCACTGTCACGCCTCTGCCTGAAGAAGCCATCCATTGACCCAGCCTCACTCGCCAACTACAGACCAATCTCCTTCCTGCCATACCTGGCAAAGGTCTTCAAAAATTCACATCAGACGCCTTCATGGAAGTACACACTCTCTGCTGAATCCACTCATTCTTGATGGATATAACTCAATCTGTGAGCCTGGCACCATACTCTACGGAAGCTTGCAAACTCAAAGCTTTTCCCTCAGTCGACCCTCATCATTACATACTCTCCCTCTTGAATAAGACCCTATAACAATGACCAAGTTTTCTGCCTGCATGATTGAAGAAGTAGTGATCGTGAGAAAAAAACACCTCACCTTGGAACTCTACATTGTGGTCCGCCAACCTTGAACCTATGCCCTTCCCCACCACCCCCACCAGGAACCTGAGTATCATCAGTCACAGCAAACTGGAAATCTTCAAAATGTTTCTTAAGTAACACAAGACACTCATGCCCTAGTTGCTACCAAGCTAGATTACAGGAACACCCTGGATGCCAGAATCACCAAGCAACTCACTGGAAGACTATAAACCATTTAGAACTCGGTGGCCAGATTTGCTCTAAACCTCCGACACCATACTCACACCACACCACATCACACCTGTAGAAAAAGGACACGTTACAATGGAAAAATTTATAACGCATGCCTTTACAATGTGGTTTTTACATTGCAACATCCATTACAATGCATGATTGTACAATTCATGCCATCAGAATGCATTTTTAGAAACTACATAAACAACGCATACCTTTACAACACATATCATTACAACGCATAATACTTATAGGGCAAGAGTACTATTCCCACTCCAGTGAGGGCAACAGTAGGCTAAGTGTTGGATAGTGTATGGTTAAAAATGACTATTCCCCATTACTTACCCTATAACGCCTTGTAATGGCATGCGTTATAGTGACATGCGTTGTAATGGCATGTGTTGTAGTGAAATGCGTTGTAATGGCATGTGATGTAAAGGCAGTTGCGTTGTAATGACTGCAGTGCATTGTGCGTGGTGCATTGCACTTACTGCGTTGTAACGGTTGTTTCTCTACTTGTAGGAGCCCCACTGTCTCCCCATACAAAAATGAACAATCCTCAAACCTCTCACCCACGCTTTCAAGCCACTTCATAAAACTGGCCCAGCATACCTCAGCAATATCACATACCTTTCAGACACCTCTGCTCATCCGGACTCCTTCTTGCAGACATCCTACGGGCAAAGAAAACCAGAACTGGTTGGCAAGCCTTCTCCTGCATCGCTCCTAAATCATGAAAAGAACTGTGGCTACACATAACAGGCTCATCCTCACTTCTTGAAATCTGTAAGAAGGTAAAAACCTGGACTTAAGAGTAGTCCCATTAGGCAGTAGGTTTGGTCAGACTTGCACCTGCAAGGATACCCTCATGGGTTATAGTGCACTCTACCATAGCCCTCCAGAACTCAGCAGCCCAAATAATCCTTAATCTCCAATGCAGAACATCAAATCACACTAAAGGGACCTCCTCCTGTCTCCAAATACAAAAACATTCTCAGTTTGAAATCCTCAATCACACATTCAAGGCACTGCACAACATAGGTCTTGCCAACCTAAACATTCACATCTTCTTTCATCAACCATTCAGACATTATTCTTTATGGTTTTTTTTAATTGTACATTAAGCCTTCCAAATAAACATGACCTCCTCATATCTTCTCACTTGCCCACTATTGATGGCTTTATATTCTGATTTTAATCTCTCTCTCTCTTTGGACCTTTATGTGCTCTTTATCTGAGACTTTTGTAACCTTTTGTGCCACTTTTTTTTCTCTCCCTTTGCAACGTGACAGTGCTCTGCTCCTCTGCTTTTGTTGTTTGTGCCTACTCTACCTGTCTCTGTGAGCAGGGTTGGACTGGGATCACAATTAGGCCCAGGTACTCCTAAAAAAAGTGGCCCACATTCCTGAATCCTGCTCTTTCATGAAACACCAATTGTTGCACATTTTTATTGAAATGTTTGGTCATTTTAGCATTTTATAGCATAAAGAGCCAGTAGCGTGGGTAAAAACTAGAAGCACTGAGTTTTGGCCAGGCTGGCAAGGTGAAATATAATGGTCCAAGGGCCACAACAGCAGATCTGATGGGTATTTTAATATTTAGGCCAGCATAGACATGACAAAAATAACCAGATTCTGGCATTGTTCTCCCCATCAGTACTTATGCTGACTTATTGATCCGTGACTGATCGTCAAATTAACAAAGGCAAAAATAGACATGTTTAAAAGGAATAATGTGTCATTATATGTAAAGATTTGTGTTTAATTATAATGCTCTGGCGTTTGCAGAATTTTAAAACATGAACAATGGTTTTATTTAGTCTGAAGTGGTCCCAATGGCATTGATCTATTTACATGAGCACCAATTGTGTTAGAGATCAAATTTGTTTTATTTTTCAGCCTCTGGAGATTAAGTGATTTGCCCAGAATGACAGGATGTTGAGCTAACACAGAGACTTCAACATAGTTCCAGAGTTCCAAAGTTGGTGGCTCTGTTCAAGGTAGCCTCACAGCTAGGTTAATGCAAATAAACCAGTGCTCCCTCCACCCCCGCACCTTACACTCAGGACAAGACACTGGGGCTGAGGTGACAACACCTGGCCCCCAGCAAAGCCCCTACATACTCTCACCCTCCCCGTCAATCATGGCCTGAATGTGATGTGATGGCCCAATGGGGGAGGGGCATTTGGGCTGGGTCGAACTCAATGGAGATGAGATGAGAATCACCCTACAGTCGGACAGCAGCCCCTCTCCGCCTCCCCAGCCCACCATAGCCTCAGTGCTATGGCCTGGCACAGGTGGAAGGAGGCAAAGAACAAAGCTTATGGGCCGGCCTTGGAGGTGGGGGGCAATGGGGGCTGACGTGAAGATAGCCCAACTCCCATATCACCTGAAACTAAACCCCCAGCAAGGATTCTTTACTCTTCCCGTCCCCACCTCTTTCTGACAGTCCGGCAGTGGAGAATGAACACTGCTTCTGGGTGCCTGTGAAGCCCCACAAGTGCTAAGCAGAAGTCTGTGATGGCAGGCCTAGTGATGCAAGTCCCTGCCTGTTGAAAGTGGAGGTCCCTGTCGCTTACTGCCACCACCAAGGACACCGTCTGAGATAGCCCTGCTCCCACCCTTGGTAGCTTGGCACGAGCAGCCAGGCTTATCTCCAAGACATGAGTGTTCAGTATGTGCAACCACGCTCACAGTAACCCCATGATGTCATCATAAATAGATTCCACACGAGTATTGATAAAAATGGGTTAATCTTTATATAAGCAATTATACGCTACTCCCACAAGATACAAAATCAACATATAAGAATGGGTAGTATTCTTTCTGGTTGGTTGGTAGGTTCTCATTGTGAAGATTCTGTCTCGAGTGCGAAGACTCCCCCACGACTGCAGGGCCTCTGCCACGAGTGCGGAGGTCCTTTGTGAATCAGGCCCTGAATGTTTTCTTTTTTCTTTTTAGTGTAGTTCAAAGCTTGTGATTTCCTTGGTGGTGACTCCAACTTACAATGTCAGCATTGATAGAGCTACAGTTTGTGTAGGTACATGTGTTTGGTAGGAAAACTTATTGTGTACTGTTTACTTCAAATGAGTATCAATGCCCTGCATGAATGTGTTTTTTAAGTGTTGTAATTTATTTCATTTATAACATTTATAAAGAGCACTATCAACATACAGGTATACTGGCACTGGAAGCCTCTACCTAAACAAAGTAGACTGCATGTGCGAGAGCCAGATCGGTGAAAGGCAGATTATACAGGGAAGAGCCAGGTTTTCTAGGATTTCTTAAAGTGCAGTAGGTCTGATGCAGATCTTCAGGTGGCTGGTAAATTATTCTATAGCTGAGCTACTCTGATCACCCTGGCTTGTCAATTTTGCAACGCACATAAGATTCGCAGTTGCTGAACAATGGGGCCTCCTTGGGGCATATATTTGAAATCTTCTTTGTAGGGAGACAGGGACTTTGCTCTGAAGTGCTTTGAAAATTATGTACATAGATTTGAAGGTTATCCTCTGTTTTAAATTATGCCAAGTCTGCAATAACATTCATCTCCAGCAGTTGGTGCTATCCCCGACACACTTGAGGGACCACATTCTGGATCTTATCTTTGCAGATGAAACTTGGGTTAGGATCAAGGATGTAACTGTACAATGCTGGATCGATCGTGCCCTCATTCAGTTCTTGTTGCAAATCCCCAATGACTCTCACACGACAATAGTTTAGTTAACACCCGATTTAGTCGGTAGTGGTCTAAGTTCTTGAAATGTCCTACATTACCTAGTCTGTTGCCAAGTGGATTTGCTCTGGAGAAGGGGGTGGAAGAGAACTATCGAGCCTCTGCTCACAGATAATAGAGTCCTTAGACATAGCGATTCCTTTAAGGAAAGTGAAGAATAGATCCAAACGCGCTGCCCCCTGGTATTCCAAAGAACTTTGCCAGTTGAAACTGTGCTGTCGACAAGCTGAAAGAACCTGGAGGAAGCACTATATTGAGTCAGATAAAATCCTTTTAAAGCAGTTGCTCCAGGGCTATAAAGCACAGATAAAAAGCGCTAAAGCTAATTATTAAGAGGACATGCTAGTACAGTCGACTAATAAGTCACTAACCCTCTTTAAAATCGTTACTAACTTTTCCAACCCTGTCTGTGCCACTAATAGTATTTCAGCCTCACAGGAACTTTGTGATTCTTTGGCCTCCACCTTTGAGGACAAGATCTCTGCCATTCTAACTGGACTCTCTGCATCAAGTGCCCCTAATACTCAGGCTGTTGTAGAGCCGTTACCTATACAGATTCTATCGGACAAGGGGGATTGCACTGTGCATACGGTGCTGTCCAGTTTCACCCCCCCTCATATGAGGATTTTTGTACCATGGCCAACAGTGTATCATCAGGCTCCCCACTGGACCCACTGCCCCATAAGTTTTGGAAGCTGTTTCAAACTGAGCTTTTTCCTTTCTTATATTCGATCTGCTGTCAGTCCCTCAGAACTGCCACTGTCCCTGACAGTTGGAAACTGGCGGTGGTATCCCCTCTATTAAAAAAAGCCACCTTGGATCCCCTTTGCCCCGCGAACTATAGGCCCATTTCCTTACTGCCTTTTCCAATTAAAATCTTGGAAAAATGTGTTACTAAGTCTCTATCACACTTTGTTGAGGCGAATGCCTGCCTTGATGTGGCCCAGTTCGGTTTTCGGCCAGCACATGGCACGGAATCGGCACTGGTGGTTGTCCTGGATGACTTACGTTCGCGAGTCGACAGTGGACGAGTAGCATTTTTGGTGCTGCTCGACATGTCGGCCGCGTTCGACACTGTGAACCATTCTACATTGATCAGGAGACTGGAACATAGCGGGGTGGCCAGCATGGCTCGGGACTGGCTAGTCTCATACCTCCATAAAAGACATCAAGTAGTGACCCTGCCTCCTTTCATGTCTGATACCAGAATGGTAGGGCAAGGCGTCCCCCAGGGCTCAGCGATCAGCCCCATTTTGTTTAACCTCTACCTCTGCCTCCTGATCAAGTTGATTAAATCTTTTGGTATTACAGAAATAAATTATGCAGATGACACGCAACTTATCTTCTCTTTTGAAGGTAAGGATGCTGTCTCTACAGAAACCTTTCACCGCTGTATGCTAGCCACGGCGGACTGGCCGAGGGAAAATTCCCTCCAGTTTAATGGATCAAAGACAGAGGTGCTGCATTGCTCACTAGATAAAATCCCGCGTCCCCTGCCCATTGACTTCTGGCCTCCCACTACCATGGTTACTGTTGAGCCAGCGGATGCTGCTCGCAACCTGGGAGTTATTTTTGGTCCGCATCTACAATTGGACACCTATGTGAATAAGACCATTGGCACCTGTATGATGCTGCTAAGAATGCTGCGTAAAATTCTCCCGATGTTACCGGTGCTGGCTAGACCTGAGGTAGTGTGTAGTATCATACTCAGTAGATTAGACTATTGTAACGCACTGCTTCTAGGTGGCCCTAGTTCTCTGATTACACAATTGCAGCGGATCCAGAATATGGCAGCCAAGTTGGCCCTTTCACGTGCGCGCTCTGCTTCGTCATCTTTGGCACTGAGGGACCTTCATTGGCTGCCTATACATCAGCGGATCTGCTTCAAGGCTGCCTGCATTGTTTTCAGAGCACTTCATGGACTGAGGCCCATTGCACTTCAGAATAGATTTAACTGGTACTCGGCAGCTAGGCCCTTATGCTCCTCCTCTGCTTTTTTGGTGGCGGTACCCCGAATTCTGAGGACACGAATGGGTGGTCGCTCCTTTGGCTTCACTGCCGCCAAATTATGGAATGCTCTTCCGCCTTCTTTAAGTAAGCTGAACGAGTTGGCCCTTTTTAAAAAGGGTCTGAAGTCCCACCTCTTTCCTAGGGCTGTGTAACCCTACTCTGTATGTGATGCCGTGATTTGAGTCAAAGCGCCAGTATACCCTCCGGGTGACAGTTTGCGCTATAAAAGTACGATATACATACATACATACATACAAAAGGAAGTCAGCAATGTCCCTTCATAGCCTTAGATGCAGACGATCTTCTTGGTCTATTTAATGCCAGTTTTGCAGTAGATGCTTGGAGTCTGTACAATCTGTTTACCAGATAGTCTGGTACTCCTAGCACCAATGCATTGAAATAGTCAAGCTTACTTAGTATTACGATTCGCACAATCAAGGTTTGAGCATGGGACAGCAACAGTGGTAGCAGTTACCGTACGCCACAGAGAAGTGCAAAGCAGGTGCCTGACACTTTGTTTACATGGCTTTCCATCAGCGTAGTTGACAAGACTAATGTTGTGGGATTTGATTCGTGATATTAGTGGCCTTATATAAATGTTAAAGAGAATTGGCCTGAGTGCTGAATCCTGCGGCACTTCAAATTGTTTTTTTATCCTCATATCACCAAAGACTTTCACAGATTTGACAAGCCAATTTTTTCTTTTCGCTTCTGGGGGCCTCTATGGCTCACTGATTTCGTCTAGGGCCCATGGCCTTCCTCACGTAATTTAGGACTAGTGTAATCATAGGAATTTGATGGCAAGAGCCATTTTAGTTCTTAGCTTGTTAATTAATTAAGTGCCTTTTTTGCCCCCATCTTGTCAGGGGCCGCCAGATGTAGGGTGGACCATCATCTCCAGTATCTTGCTCTAGCATTGACATAATAATAACAACTTTTAGACAATCTTCCCTGCCCAGGGGGGTGGTGGCTTTCCACTTGATACAAATCTCTCTACTTGCCAAGAGTATTAAATATAGTAGAAGAGCCATTTGTCTCTGTGTGAGCACATCACTGATGGAATAATTCTTACCAAAAACACCAGGAGCAGATTTACTACTATGTCCATTTCAAAGATAGATGGTAATGTGTTTCGCACTCCTGTCCAAAAAGTATCTAATTCCGGGCATTGGAAAAAAATATGCATATCGTTGGCATTGGTTAGGCTACATCTGGGGCAACTTGGTGGAGGGGTAGGTGCAAATTTTGCGATTTTGGCTGGGGTGTAATATAGCCTATTTATCACAAAAAATGTTTTTTCTTCAGGGAGGCAGGTTTTACATATTTATATAATATCTTCAATGATGAGTCAAATGATTCCTCTGTATACGGGGCGAGTGGCGTGCTCCAGTTCCCAGCTCCCTGAGATGTCCCCGGCTTCTGACTCATACCAAGATTTTAGTTGGAGATATTTGAACCTTGAAAAAAGAGGGCCTATCTTGGCTTGTAAAATTTCCCAGGGAAGAATGCCCTATGAGTCTACCATATCCGACCATTTACTATCCCCGACCTTTTGATCGGTGTCGCCAAACTATCATTCATGCAGAGTGGTGTCCTGGGAGAATACCAGATTGGGGCAAAAAAAGAAAAGTACCCTATACCCCATATACGCCTGATTTTATACCAGTTTGATAATGCTGATTTCAAAACCTTAAGCCGAACCCTCTTAAAAAACCTTGGTGCACCAAATTGATACAAAAAACCTCCCTGTCCACCTCCATTCTCCACTAAAACCATTTTGCTGAGTGCTCTACCCCAGGCCGATTGTTCAGAATAAGTTAGTAACATCCTTACACCTTTAAATTGAAAGGCCATCAGATACCAGTTGATGTCCGGAAGTGCTAACCCTCCTCTGAGGAGCTCCCTCCTCAGCTTTTTCCACCACATCTTAGCATTCTTCTGACCCCAAATAAAACTGCCTATTTTCCCCTGTATTCTGCTGATGTTTTTACTGGGAACAGTTAGTGGAATTGCATTACTAATATATGTCAATTTAGGGAGCACAGACATTTTTACAAGATTAACCCTTCCATAGATGGTCAGAGGGAGGTTCTTCCATTTAGCAAACAGATAATCTATATCCTTTTCTATTTCCCCCAGATTCATCAACTGGATTTTATTTAAATCTTTGTCTATTTTGATTCCAAGATATCTAAATTCTTTACTTACAGGGCCACCTCTATATGTAGTGTTCCAACGCATTACTTCAGTTTTATCCGAATTTACAAGATACCACAAGACCTTACCAAATTCCCTAAGCGGGTGCTCCAGTTGAAGAATGGTGTATTCTGGGTCACTGGTGTTTACTATGTAAATTGGCATAGAGTGCCAATTTGCACTCATAGCTTGATTATTTAAATGGGATAACGGTGTTGTTCAGTCTGATGGTCCGAGCCAGGGGTTCTACATAGAGATTGAATAAAAGGGGGGACAGGGGATATCCCTGCCTGGTCCCCTTCAGGATTGAGAAACTTGGAGTCAAAGAGCCATTCAGAAGGATTTTAGCCGATGCATCCGTGTAACAGTGTTTTACAGTCTGTACGAACACTAGACCCAAGCCCATGGCCTCTAATACTCCCCAAAGATACCTCCAACACACACGGACGAAGGCTTTGGCGGCATCAATTGTCACTACTGCTATGGGGTCTGCCCTTACCACTGCTAGGGCTATGTTATCAATCAATAACTGGGTTTGTTCTTGAATCACCCTTCCCAGCATAAAGCCCTTCTGATCAGGGTTGATCAAGTTGGGTGCCAGGTTCACTAATCTCCCTGCTAAAACGCCCATAAAGATCTTATAGTCGGCGTTCAGCACGGAGATTGGACAATAGAAGTCTGCCGCCAATGGGTTTTCCCTAGGTTTTAAGATTAACACCAACGTGGCCTCACTCCAGTTTCTTGGCATCATGCCGTTAGAGCTACAAATTGAATTAAATAACATAAGGAGTACCAGTAGGAGATCTTCTTGTAATAGTTTATATATTTCATTAGGGAGAGCGTCAAGGCCGGAGGCTTTTTGTTTTTTTGCTCGCTTTATTTGGTTCCTGATCTTCTCTATTGTTATAGGAGCATCAAGCTCCTCCTATCTGGAGACCTCCGTAAGGGTAGGCAAGGACTTATACTCAAGCCAAGAGGATATCTGGGCCTGAGTAGGTTCAAGATCCTCCTTATATAGATCCAAAAAAAGTGAAAGCAGAGAGTTTTGTATTTCTACCTGATTGGTTGATTTGTTTCCATTATTATAAATAATTAATTCACTTATATCGTTCTTAGCCCGATCTAACCTAGCCTTCCAGGCCAGAAGTGCCCCTGCCTTCTCCCCATATTGCCACTGCGCCTTACATTTCTGGTCTAAGGGAACTAAGATTTTGTCTGGCCTCCTCCAGTTTATTGTCTATTGACTCTAGTTACCCCAAGTCTCCTATGGGAAACTTCCTCCTTTCCGCCTCCAAAACAGATATCTTTCCCTCTAGTGCATGTAATTCTTGGGTCTTTAGTCGATTTTTGGAGCTTATTTGGGCATGTAATAGGGCTCTCAAATTGGCCTTGTAAGCATCCAATACTTGGTCAATTGAAGATGATCCCAAATTGAAAAAAAAAATTCTAGGGAAGATCTGCTAATTGATTGTATAATCTCCATGTCTGTTAGCATTGCTCTGTTCAGTGTCTATCTAGGTTGTGCATAATTGCCACTTATAGCATAAACAACCATTAAGGGGGCGTGATCAGATAAGTGAATTGGCTGAACTGAAATTCCAATGATATTATTTAGAACTTCTTTATTAGCCAACATATAGTCTATCCATGAGGAGTGTCTATACTCTTTGCTGTAGTAGGTAAATCCCTGGATATCACCTTTCTTAGATCTCCATAGGTCAGCTAGATTTAAGTTTAAAATTATATTTTTCATAACCCTTCGAGATTTAGGGGTTGCTGTTGTATAGTTTAGATTGGAGCTAGCTTTTACAGGGTCGAGTCTTACATTAAAATCTCCTCCTATTATCAGGGGGGGGCTTACCGACATTAAACTCCCCTGTAATTTAACTAAAAATTAAGGGTCATCGGTATTTGGGCCATAATAGGATGAGCAGGTCATCTCAGCTCCCCCAAAATCTAACAGGGCAATTACCCATCAACCAGATTGGTCAGTTTGAACAGACTTCATCCTGCACGGCACACCCTTCTTCACCACAATTGCTGCCCCACGGCAGCTCAGTGATTGTTGTGAAACGCAAAAACACTGTACCCATTGAGTCTTGTAAAAAACCTCGTGGAACTCTGTTGGATTTAAATGTGTCTCCTGCAGTAAACATATCTGTACTGGTGCAAGCTCTAAGTATTTTAGAATCAATCTTCTCCTACGCAGACACCTTAGGCCGTTTAGGTTCCAAGACATGTAGTGAATCTTGCGGCCATCCTTCACATTACCCGTCATGGTCTTGGACAACATTGCAGTTACTGCACTCCCTTATTGCTCCCTTGTTAAAAAAGCGAACGTTAAGGTAAGATTAGACATTTCTTTTTATTTTTTCCCTACTCTGCTCCCCACCCAGTGCTCCCCACCCTCCTTCTCCCTTGTCCTCCCTTATGTGCCCCTTTAATCCCCCATACCTCCATTTAACTTGCGGAACCCTCCAAGTTTGATGGTTTTAAACTCAAGGCATGATGGAGGCAGAGAAACTGCTTAACAGCGCTCTGACTGGTAAGAGTGCATTTAGGTCAGTATTGTATCACTGACTATTCATAGCTAGTCCTGCCAGAAGTGTTTTGTGATTTACTGTATTAAAAGCAGCTGAGAGAGTGAATAATCTCAGAACTGCTGACTGGCCGCTATCCATTCTCATCTGGAGTTCATCCATAGCTAAAACCAGAGCTGACTCAGTTCCATGCCCTGGTGAACCCAAACTGCTCTTCTTCTAGCATATTATGGTCTTCCAGATGCTGAAACAGTATTTTGCTGACAAAATATTCAAAGATTTTTACAGAAAAGGGCAGAAGTGATATTGACCTTTAGTTCCTGAGGATCAGGTGGTCCGCAGAGGGCTTTTCCAATAGGGGGGGTAACTATAGCCTTTTTCCAGGCCATTCGGATAATACCTGATTCCAGCAATTACTTATATATCTGCAGTAACATAGGAATTAGGTCATCTGCCATATCTTTCCATACTCTGTGCAGTAGGATGTCTAGGAGGAAACAGATGTAGTGAACATTGCTATTATAGCTTAAAAGTAGTCCTAAATCATAGGTTTGAAAAGTTCTAACTTTCTCAGATAACTGACAGGCATATTCACCATATCGGACACATCAAGCTATGCTAGGTCCGGTTGGTGTTTCATTTCTTACATTTGTTAGAGTATCTTTGAGGCTAAAATCTGTCAGATGATAAGAGCTTCCGATGTCTTCAAGAATCTTTTTGATCCTATTTTCAAAGAAAGCAGTAAGACTATCACAGAGTACTTGTAAGGGTTCAATTTCTTGTTTTATACACTCAGGGGCCGAATCCGACTCGGGAAAAACCGCTCCGAATAGCAGTTCGGAGCGTTTTTCCCGTACGAATAGTACCCTGCAACGTCCCCCGTACATACGACAAAGTACGATTTGTACCAGGAGCCGTACTCCGTACGAGTCGTACAGAGACCGTACGACTCTAATCCTCGTACGATTCTCCCTCAGAACCCGCTGTACGCGACATCTGTACAGTTCGGGCTGGTTTTTATGATCTAGCAAGTACGATACGTGTCGGGTACGCACCGTACAACCATTTTTCTGCGGGAGCTGAAAACAGCCGTAAAAGCAGAGTTTGCGCCGAAACAGGTACGGAACGGCCCCCCAGGGTACGGTGCATACCCCCCATGATCACAGGGGTATGGTGCATACCCCTGCGATCATGGGGTGTACGCACGGTGCGTACACCCATCGTACATGGGGTACGGTGCGTACACCCATCCTACATGGGGTGCGGTGCGTACACCCATCGTACCTGGGGTGTACGGACCGTACGGTGTGTATGTGTTTGTGTGCTTTTCTGTACGACTCACCCTTACCTGACGTGGACCGTACGAATCGCGTCCTCATACCCCGGTCCGGATCGTACTCGTCGGGTCGTACGGCATGTGTACGAGTCGTACGGTTTTAGCCTTGCAATATGTACGGATCGCGACGATTCGGACGGATTCACGGAATACGGATCGTACTGCGTGACTCGGACGGACGGGTACGATTCGTACTGAGAGGGCTCCGGATACAAATCATACAGATGTTTTTTTTCCCGAATCGGAATCGACCCCTCAGTGTTGGACAATTCGAGTATGATATCGAATACCTTTTGCTTTTGCTTTACAGACCTACTCTTGTATTCATTTAAGGCGCTATTTAGGCTTTTTTTGTCCTCATCTGACTAGGAGCTGCACCACATTATTTCTAGTTTCTTACAAACTTGTTTTGATGTTTTTAAAAGTGTACTATCCAACAGAGCTGAGGGCCTGCGTCAAATTTTCCTATTTTTAAAGGGTGTTTCTTTATTGAATGTTTCTAGGATTCTCTACTCTTATGCATGATGGTTGCCATCAACTGATTTCCTGGAATTAAACAATGTGAACAGGTTGAAGATTGTTCCTTGTGTTTTGGCCTATTTATTTTATGCCAAGTTCTTCCTTTTCTCATTCTGGCTGAGCAAGTATTTGGGGTGTTTATTTCCATGGTATTAATGTGAAAGGTTATTAATGCATGGTCCGTCCAACACATGGGCCTGATGTCATCAATTATAATTAGTCCCTTAGGTGAAAAAATAAGATCCAAGGTGTGACCACCACTTGTGAGTGGATCCCTGTATTAGTTGCCGCAGTTCTGGGACTACACAGGAGCCTTGCAGTTCCTTGAATGGAAGTGATAAGTCCCCCTCCACGAACAAGTTATAATCTCCAGGATGAAAAAGGTTGCATGAGTAAGGGCCACATTAGAAATTACCTCTAAGAATGATTGCAGAAATGGGCTCATAGGGCCTATAAGTCTTAGCAGAGAATTCCTGAGAAGACACAGCCTTTTTCAGATTTTAATGTAAAGCCCATTTGTTTGGGGCCCATTATTAGTTTATCAAAAGTGAGACTAGTGAAATTCAATTTTTCATAAAAATGATTCCCACTTCTCCCCCTTTCTTATTTTTCCGTTACCTATGCATGATTTTGAAACCCGTAGTGCGATTGCCTTGCCCACATCTATGGCCTAGTCCTGAGTGGTCCATGTTCCTATTACAAACAATACATATCATTTATCTGTCTCTAGCATCAGGTTAATCTCAGCAGAGCAGATGTCCCAGAGGAGGTTGGTATTCATCTAGGGCTGTTGTCAAACTTACTTAATTGTGGTAATTGGTCTCTCGTATAGCCAATTCAGATCCTCGTGCTGTCACTGGATGACCTCCGGGACACAGTGAGGCAACTGGCAGCATGGCTGGTGTGGTCGGTGTATGGGCAGGCAGAGATGGGCCTGCCTTTCTAAATGGTCATGCCAGTGTCCTCATTATATAGTTTTCTCCCTAAGGAGACTGGACCGCAAACCAGGAAGGCAGCCAAAAGTGTCTATCTTGTAATGGCACGTGTATCCCCACAGTTCAAATTGTTTCAGCTTATCTGGTATTCCAGGATTTATTATACTTAAAAACACTTAAAATTAAAATGTCTCACCGTGTTCGCTTCCAAATTCACTTGTTTCAGCTTATTTGTTATATAAGCATTAAAAATACTTAAAATTCAGATTTTCCCCCTGTATTTGTGCAAAATAATACTTCCCATACCCTGTGTAAAAGTGCGATAGCAGCAGCAGTGTAACCGTTCAAGGCCGCGCAGTTACGCCAGTGTCCTCATTAAACTGACCGCAAACCAAGAAAGTGGCCAAAAGTGTCTACATTTTAATGCCAGGTGTAGAGTGTTGATAGTATCACCAGAGTACAATTTGTTTAAATTTATTCAGTATTTCAGTATTAAAAAAAAAGAATTGCAGTTTATTTTGCTTACATTTTATTGCATGTCAAATTTACTTTTATTTGTGCAAGATGTATGTTGTGTTGTCTTTTGTGTAATCTCCTTTTGTTATTTGTTTCTAGTGAGATATCATTGGTGGTTGCTGTGTCCGTGCAGAGTAAGTGTAGTTGATCCTCAGTCTAATTTTTTTTTTTGTGTTATGAACTTTTTAAATTAAGTTTATTTGTTATATTCTGTTAAAATGTATATTAAATGTACTTTATTTTGTAAATTATTTTTTATTATTTAATATATTAAATATTTATTTTATTATTTATATTTATCAAAAACGATATTTTGTACAACTATATTTTCACATCGATAATTGGTTGTCTATATTTTTACCTGTTTAAGAATACAGAGTAGTGTGGAAAACTCTGCAAACTCCACAAGCAAGTAAAGGGTGAGTATTAAATACATTTCACTTACTTTATAATTACTTGTTTAATAGTAATAGTTAAAAAAAAGTTTTAGTTTTAGCTGTTTGTTGTGGGGATTATCGAGTTAAAGATTGGGAATAGTAATTTTTACCCCTCCGTTATCCAACACTTTCCCTACTGTTGCACTGACTGGAATTGGAATAGTAAATGTATTTCCTCCGCTATCCAACACTTTACCTACTGTAGCACTGATTGGAGTTGGAATAGTACATTTTACCCTTTTGGTATCCAACACTTTCCCTACTGTTGCACTTATTGGAATGAGAATAATAATAAAGTGCGGACAGGCACCTGGCACTGAAAATCCCTGTGAACATAGCACGGCAGAGATTTTTAGGAACTTCGTAGAGTTGCTATTAGTAAAAACCACACACAAAAAAATAAACAATTACCCTAAATAAATGTCAATTAATTAATTAATATTAATGAACGCCTAGTTTTTAATTAATTGAACCCAAATTACCTTTACCACTATAAACCCTATAATTAAACAAAAACAAATTACTTCCCACCCTATTCCCCTATAAACCCACAACCCGCTACAGAACTAAAAAATGCTATATTTTATTAAAATTCAATTTAACAAATATATTAAAAAATATAAACAATTCTTATACAAAATTAATACATCATATACATTTAAAATATATTCTAAAATACATACCTCTAATTAAACAATCGATATTTTAAACAACTATAATTTTGCAAATTATATTAATCACTTCTATATTTTTAAAATCAATATTTCTTACCTTAAATCGATATTCTTGACCACAATTTTCTTGCTGTCGATGTTTCTCACTCACAATATTGGGACTCGATATTTCTATAAGTCTACATTTCAAAACTCGATATTTTGTTTGCACACCCTTTACATTTAGACCTGACAGCATTTTCCCCATGGGGTGTGTACTAGAAAATCAATCTCAAACCCACCATCTGACTCACTATCATACATCCACCTTAAATACACACTCTCATCAAACACAAATATGAATTTGTGGAGTTTCTGGATCGTCACTCCACTCTTATTATCTTTGTCACAGAAACATGGCTCGACTCTACATCAGACCCTAATGTAAGATTGCCATCCCAGAAGGGTGCAATATTTGCATTCTGGATTGGCGAGTTAAACACGGTGGTGGGCTCTCAATAATTTGCTAACAATCTTAAAGCATCATTTCAGCTCATTACACATCTAGACAGTGAAGCCCTTAGGTCTAATTTTGAAGTAAATAATATTGCAGGCTTCAATGACATTTTCATATATCGACCCCCCTCCCACCACTGGGGCCTAGAGCAAAAGTCATCTAATCTCCAACCTTGGTTACTGAATCATGTATGGAGCTCCCTAATTTTAAAATTTTTGGGGACTTTAACTTCCATTTAGAGACTGCAAACAACAATGATACAGAACGCCTTATTGATAGCATGCTCAATTTTGACATAACTCAAATAATAACCTGCATGACACGTCAGGCGTTTCATACCCTTGACAGGGTTTTTACTAACATTCAAGAGCTGAATTTTGAGAAAGCTCTGCCCCTGACATGGGCCCTATATAAAGCACTGTCTCTTCTGCTCAAGTCCCTATTATTATGGACTCCTTCCATCCAGTGCCGGCCTTCATCAAATACAATCCTTGGAAAAGAAATTGATCAATCCAAACTAAATACAATTCTTGTGAGGTCTCAAACCATTTTGTGAAATTACATAGACACAGCAACCACTATTATTTTGTAACTGGATTGATTCTGCAGTTACTCAGCAAACCTAGGTAAAGACGATTAAAAACCACTGAAGGAAGTCCTCTGTTCCATGGTATTCAAAAGGTCTAAGATTGTTAAAATAATAATGTAGATGTCAGGAACAAAAATGGAGAAAAAACGTCTGCCCTGATGAAAGGAAAAAATATAAACAACTTATCAGCAAGTATGAAGCCCTTATTATACCAAAAAAATACAAATAGTTTATTGTGAAAATGAACGCTGCAAACAACTCCTCCAAAGAATTATTTAAAACAGTTAAAGGTTTGGCCAACTGCAATACAAACAACACCTTAGAACCTAACCAAACTCTGTGTAATAATTTCGCTGACTTTTTCCAATTGAAGGTTAATGGAATCTTCAATGAGCTTAGCCCCTAATCTGAATGGCAGCCCCTCTGAGTTTAGGAATGCTAACATTAATCCAACATGCAACATCCTTTCAGCCTTCCCCACTCTTACCAGTGAAAAATTTGCCAATCTCATTGAGACTACAAAATCAGGCACCCCTACTGATCCATGTACCCCTAATGTCCTAGATGGCATCTTGGGAACGGTAGCAGTACAACTATCTGAACAACTAAACAAGAATATAATCTCGGGACATTTCCCCTCAGTGTGGAAGAAGGCATCAATCAATGCTTCCCCTACTCAAAAAGCCATCCCTCGATCCCCTACATGGGAAAAATGACTGCCCTATCTCATGCCTTCCTCTGCCGGCAAAGAGTCTTGAGTAACCATTGAACATAGATCTTATGGCTTTCCTCAATAATCAGCACATACTAGATGTGTTCTAGTTTGGTTTTAGGCCCAATTACTGTATTGAGTGAGCTCTGGTAGCTGCTATAGAAGAAATCAGGTCGACAGTGGTGGCAGTGTGGCTCCCATTCTTTTGGACTTATCATCCGCATTTGATCCTGTCAACCACTCTGCTAATCGAACGGCTGGAGTCCATAGATATCAGAGATTCTGTTCTCTCCCTTTTAAGTTTATTCCTGACAGGTAGAGATCAAGTTACATCTCTGGGAAGCTTTACATATGAACCTTTTTCTCTTCCATGTGAGGCCCCTCAACGTTCATCCTTCTACCCCACTCTTTTCAATGTCTACATGGCCCCATTGGTAAACTTGATTCGATCAAGGGGAGCAACCCTTGACCTCTGTGGTTATTTTCCACCAGGGGGCCATTCTCTAGCCATCACTGCTTCTTCATCTTCAGCACTGAGACAATAAACTACACCAGAGACACCGCAAATGCGACCGTATTCACCACATCATCTAAGACCCCCGCAGCAGCATAACTCCAGTGCATTTGACTCAATGCGTGGTCACTCGGCAAACATGCCATGGAGATCTGTGACACTCTCTCATCCTCAGCCTTGATGTTGTCTTCCTCACAGAGACCTGGCCGAACCCTGCCTATGCTCCTTACATCGCCATCTCCGTAGGCTACAAAATAACACACTGGGACCAAAACAACAAACAAGAAGGAGGAATCAACATCATCTATAAGGAAACCATCTACTGCATGACATCCCCAGATGACCCAACCCCGACTATGGAACACCTCAGCTTCTAGCATCTTTGCCTACTAACCACCAGGACCCCGCCCAATCTTCTGCAACACCACCTCAGACTACAATGCCCCGATCGCAATCATCTCTGAGCACATCTTCCTAAGGGACTTCAACTTCCACCTCAGTGACCCCAGCGAGCCAACATCACCAACCTGCTGGAGAGCATGAGTAACATCATCCTCAACCAGCTGGTCACAAACCCTACCCGATTCACAGGACACAGGCTTGACCCCATCTTCACATCCAGCAACAGAGTCAAGTACATCCACTCCATTCAACTCACCTGGCCTGACAACATCATCCACTTCACCATTTTCAGGACCAACCAACCCTGGCTTCGTGCCCCCTAGATCCACATGCAGAGATTCGAAAAAGATATCAGAAGACCAGTGGAGCAATGCTCTCTGCTCATACCTTCCAGACTCTACACCCAACCCAGAACAAGCAGCAAAAAACATCTCACAGTGGATCACAGAAGGCACCAACATTATTGCACCCGCAAAGAAAGCCAAGTCCAAGGTTCCCACCAAAAGAGCCAGCTGATTCACTTGGGAACTACAATCTACGAAGTGCAACTGCCAACAACTAGAAAAGAAGTGGTGCAAAACATAAAAAGACAAAAGATCGCACCGCCTCCAGGACAGCAAACAACCACAACCACCGCCTCCTGCAAGAAATTAAAAAGAACGCCCTAGTAGATTGCATCAAAGACAGCTCAAACCACAGCAAGGAACTCTTTGCCATTGTGAGGGAGTTCTCAAATCCTGCTGCCACTGAGAATGACATCACACCCTCCCAGGAACTGCGCAAAAACCTTGCTTCCATAACAAGATCTCAACCATCTATGAAAAAGTGGAACCCCAACCCTCCATCTCCGACAGTATCAACCAGTTCACACCCATAAACACTAACCCTGAAAACCTTTTCACCAACTGGGCCTCATCACAATGCAAGACACCCTCTCCATCATGAACTCTGTGTATTCTGGAGAACCCAAGAACCACCATCCCCACAATGTCTTCAAACTCAGAAGCAAGATAATTGGAAACAAGCTCAGGAAAATCCTGAACACCTCCAACACCTTGATCTCTTTCCCTGAGGACCATCTGCCTAACCAGCCAAACTGAAGACCTACTGCCATATCTCTCTTCTCCCATATCCAGCTGAGGTCCTTTAGACAACAATCAACTGGCAACTCACCCAACAATTGATCTGCCACAATCTCCTGGACCCTGCTCAATCCAGATTTTGAGTGAACCACAGCACTGAGACAGCCTTAATAGCAGCCACTGACAGGATCAGGCCCCTCCTGGTCCATGGAGAAACAGTAGTCCTCATCCACCTGAACGTGTCAGCAGTGTTCGACACCATCTCCCTCCACATACCGATCAACAGACTCCACCACATCGGGATCTAGGGAGATGCCCTCAAATGGATCACCTCATACCTCACTGGTAGAACCTAGAGGATCCCTCTCCCACCATTCACCTCGGAGCTCAAGAAAATCATCTACGGTGTGCCCCAAGGATCATCCATTAGCCCCACCCTCTTCAACACCAACATGACCCCACCCTGGCTGCCATCATCAGATCACACGGACACAACATCTTCTCTTATTATGACGACACCCAGCTCATCCTCTCATTGTCCAAAGACTCATCCCCCACCAGGTCCCACTTCCACAGATGCATGATGAACGCCTCTGACTGGATAAAGGACACTGACTCAAACTCAACACGGACAAGACGGAAGTCTTAATCTTTGGGAACAAGACTTTGCCATGGAACGATGCACAGTGGCCCGTGTAACTCGGCCCACCCCTACAGACCATGCCTGCAATGTCAGCATCATCCTGGACCTCAAGCTATCTATAAAGAAACAAGTCAAAGCACTCTCAGCTACAATCTACCAAGTGCAACTGCCAACAACTAGAAAAGAAGTGGTGCAAAACATAAAAAGACAAAAGATCGCACCGCCTTCAGGACAGCAAACAACCACAACCACCGCCTCCTGCAAGAAATGAAGAACGCCCTAGTAGACTGCATCAAAGACAGCTCAAACCACAGCAAGAAACTCTTTGCCATTGTGAGGGAGTTCTCAAATCCTGCTGCCACTGAGAATGACATCATACCCTCCCAGGAACTGTGCAAAAACATTGCTTCCATAACAAGATCTCAACCATCTATGAAAACGTGGAACCCCAACCCTCCATCTCCTACAGTATCAACCAGTTCACACCCATACACACTAACCCTGAACACCTTTTCACCAACTGGGCCTCATCACAATGCTAGACATCCTCTCCATCATGAACTCTGTGTATTCTGGAGAACCCAAGAACCCCTATCCCCACAATGTCTTCAAACTCAGAAGCAGACAATTGGAAACAAGCTCAGGAAAATCCTGAACACCTCCAACACCTTGATCTCCTTCCCTGAGGACCATCTGCCTAACCAGCCAAACTGAAGACCTACTGCCATATCTCTCTTCTATATCCAGCTGAGGCCCTTGAGACAACAATCAAATGGCAACTCACCCAACAATTGATCTGCCACAATCTCCTGGACCCTGCTCAATCCAGATTTTGAGTGAACCACAGCACTGAGACAGCCTTAATAGCAGCCACTGATGGAATTAGGCCCCTCCTGGACCATGGAGAAACCGTAGTCCTCATCCACCTGAACGTGTCAGCAGTGTTCGTCACCATCTCCCTCCACATACCGATCAACAGACTCCACCAAATCGGGATCTAGGGAGATGCCCTCAAATGGATCACCTCATACCTCACTGGTAGAACCTAGAGGATCCCTCTACCACCATTCACCTCAGAGCTCAAGAAAATCATCTGTGGTGTGCCCCAAGGATCATCCATCAGCCCCACCCTCTTCAACACCAACATGACCCCACCCTGGCTGCCATCATCAGATCACATGGACACAACATCTTCTCTTATTCTGACGACACCCAGCTCATCCTCTCATTGTCCAAAGACTCATCCCCCACCAGGTCCCACTTCCACAGATGCATGATGAACGTCTCTGACTGGATAAAGGACACTGATTCAAACTCAACACGGACAAGACGGAAGTCCTCATCTTTGGGAACAAGACTTTGCCATGGAACGATGCACAGTGGCCTGTGTAACTTGGCCCAACCCTGCAGACCATGCCTGCAATGTCAGCATCATCCTGGACCTCAAGCTATCCATAAAGAAACAAGTCAAAGCAGTCTCAGCTATCTGCTCCCACAACCTTTGCATGCTCCGCAAGTTCTTCGGGGGGCTCCCAATCAACATCAGAAGGACTGTCACGCAGGCCGTCATCACCAGCAGGTTGGATTATGCAAACACACTCTATGGGCCTGATTACGATGTCAGACGGGCCGGAGTCTGTCCGATATCGTCTGAGAACTGGGACCGAACAACCTCCTGTCGTCGGTTCCAGCCCAGTAAGTAGGATGCGACCGAACACTGTTCAGTCGCAATCCTATTCTTTACAATGGGAGAAAGCATTTTGAACGGAATGCATGCTTTCATTGTAAAGAGCAGAGGTGTAGTTCATCCCTGCACCCTGTGGCAGGCACCTCAAGGTACCTGTCACCAGGTGCGGGGATCAACATAGTCCGCTATCTGGACACTTCGCACCTATGCGGGCCCTGCTGGGGGCCCCCAAAGTGGTATTCCTTTAGCCTTTCTGTGTCGCAATCTTCCATCGTAATCCCTCAGCTGGAAAGAGCCGCCTGAGGAATTGATGGAGGATTTCCGTGTGACAGCTGGGCTCTCCGAGCCCGTCGGAGACCATTTAGAAATCCGGTTCAGATTCCTTTCTGACCGACCCCATCAAAATGGATCAGTCAGAGAGAAATCCAAACAAGACATTTCGATGCAGTTGATTTTCGACAGGTCTTTTGGTTGCCTAGGAAGTTTTTTATTATATTTGCATTTACTCTGTCCTAGGAACTTTAATTTGGATTCAGGGGGTCCCTGTTACTATACATGTCTTTCTGAATGCAGACTTCTTGGTGCTGTACAGGTTTTCATCAGTGCAGTCCTCCTTCTTCTTGTTTCTTCCAGGCAGGGATATGAGTTACTGGACAGGTCTCCCATATTTACCTAGGCTTCTGGGCTGCAGGCAGTGTGGCAGCCCTTACCAATAGGGTGCAAGGTGCCACCCTCAATGATGACCACTTTTCCTAAAGTGTGGCATATTATTGTCCCACAAAGCACTGTTCTTTAAAGACAAAAATTGAGAACATTTCTCCTGGAGCTTCAGTTCTGGTCAACTTTCCCTAGCACTCCCATTCCCGCTCCTCTTCTAATACGATTACGTGGGCTCCCAACTGGCTGAAGGGTGCAGGCACTAGGCTTGGGTTCTGTCCTAAGTATATTTCCCTCTTTGAAGACAAGTTTGGCTACCCAGCCCCCATCCTGCTTTTTGATCTGCAGCTTGCAGATCTCCTCCCACCAGATGTCTCTTTGTTTCCTTTCAAGTCACTTCACCCCTCATCAGAACAGTTTGGCTCAGCATGTCAAAGGCTGTCCAATCAGGAGAGGCTGCTCTAGAGCTAGATTCAGACACTTCGGAAAAGCATATTCTAAAACATGTTTTTTTGTCATAGTTATATTAGATTTAACCTTGGTAAGTTGTTGGATGTATTCTAAACATTATATAGGCACTTTGAAATATTATTTGAGCTCACCCGTGGCAATAGTTACACTGTATTAACGTTTATTAAAGCCTTCCATTGGTAGCCTATAGAGCTGTTTCCTGCAGCAGAATTTATAAAATATCTTTTATAATGTCACTGCTTATTCAAACATAGCACACTACTCTTGGGACACCTAGGGAAGACCGTCGGGGTGATTTGTATGTTAACATAAGCTGGTTGAAGACTTTATAAGTACTTTTAATTTCAAAGGTAAATTTGGACATAGTTATATTTTTTAAAAACAGCTTGCGAAGCAGGGCTGGCTTTTTAAATGACAGCAGGCAACACAGCGGTGCACACTAAAGTGCATTAAATCTGCTGGACCTCTAAACCTCCATGCCCTACCATATACTAGGGGCTTACAGGTAGGTTGTCATAGCAATTGTAAGTATACCAAATCATCATATACCTTTTAAAAAGAGCACTGGCCCTGGTCCCGGGAAGCAGGGCCCAGGTCACACTCAGAGTCAGTAACCACCAGTATCAGTCTAAAGATGGGGTGATCAGGCAAAAAGAATTACTTTCTCACATAAACCACAATATCTATTTCGTTCCCATGTTTTTGCTCCATATGGGGTTCAATAGTCTATTGAAGACTACTCAGGTGCCTTAATTTTGGGTTTTATTTGTTTTATACAAAGCGTGTTAGAAGCCTTGCTTTGTTGAGGGCTTCTCAGGACCCCAGCGAATATCACTTCTTTGATGGCAAGATAAATAGCTGTGAATTATAGGACTTCATTGACCTGGGGATTCAAGGTTAGTAAGTGCTGACTCCTTGCATCTGGAAGTTCTGACTCCTTGCATCTGGAAGTTCCCAGCCTACGATTATAAAGTACGAAGGACTTGGCAGAATTGACATAAAGGGCCTTCAGTAAATGGTTTCATTTTGATCGGCCCATTAGTTTCACATAACTTATTCCTTTGAATGGGAGATTTCAATTTGCTGTGCTCGGATTACAGATCAATAGGGGATCCATTGTGCAGTCTTCGGCTTTAGGTATTAGTGTCTGTTTATGAGCAAAGATTGCAGAAATCACCAGAAATCAACAGGATTGAGAGGATAGAACGCATGTAACTGTTCATTTTATGTATCTACTACCTCGTTTTTTAAATATATTGACTTTGTTTAGGCCACGAATGAAGTCATCTAATGTAGGCTGTGGAATGACCCTAAGCCATATAGACTGTAAAACGGACCTGTGGTATTTAGACTGTGGAAGGCACTTGTGCTACACTTTTACATGTTTAGTGAGTCAAGTTTGATCGTATAACTTATTATTGATCAATGTTTGGGCTCCATCCTGGAAAGAATGCAAGGGCACCCACCACATGCCCTTGTACTGTGGGTATATTTCACACACCTGACAATGTGTGGGCTCCATCCTCTGGAAAGATTGCACGTGCACCCACCACATGCCCTTGTACTGCGGGTATATTTCACACACCTGGCAATGCGTGTGCTCCATCCCCTGGAAAGAATGCACGTGCACCCTCCACATGCCCTGTTGCTTGGGGTATATTTCACACACCTGACAATGCGTGGGCCCCATCCCCTGGAATGAATGCATGTGCACCCACCACATGCCCTTGTGCTGCGGGTATATTTCACACATCTGACAATGCGTGGGCCCCATCCCCCTGGAAAGAATACACGTTTACCCACCACATGCCCTTGTGCTGCGGGTATATTTCACACACCTGACAATGCGTGGGCCCCATCCCCTGAAAAGAATGCACGTGCACCCACCACATGCCCTTGTGCTGCGGGTATAGTTCACACATCTAACAATGTTTGGGCCCCATCCCCCCAGAAAGAATGCACGTTTACCCACCACATGCCCTTGTGCTGCGGGTCTAGTTGACACATATGACAATGCGTGGGCCCCATCCCCTGGAAAGAATGCACGTGCACCCACCACATGCCCTTGTGCTGCGGATATAGGTCACACACCTGACAATGCACGGGCCCCATCCCCCCGGAAAGAATGTACGCGCACCCACCACATGCCCTTGTACTGCGCGTATATTTCACACACCTGACAATGTGTGGGCTCCATGCACTGGAAAGAATGCATGTGCACCCACCACAAGCCCTTGTGGCAGGTATATTTCACACACCTGACAATGCGTGGTCCACTTCCCCCGGAAAGAATGCACGGGCACCCACCACATGCCCTTGTGCTATGGGTATAGTTCACACATCTGACAATGCGTGGGCCTCATCCCCCGGAAAGAATGCACGTGCACCCACCACATGCCCTTGAGCTGTGGGTATAGTTCACACATCTGACAATGTGTGGGCCCCATCCTCTGGAAAGAATGCTCGTGCACCCACCACATGCCCTTGTGCTGCGGGTATATTTCACCCACCTGACAATGTGTGGGCTCCATCCACTGGGAAGAATGCACGTGTACCCACCACATTCCCTTGTGCTTCGGGTATATTTCACACACCTGACAATGGGTGAGCTCCATCCTGGATAGAATGCATGTTCACTCACCACATGCCCTTGGGCTGCCGGTATACTATATTTCACACACCTGACAATGTGTGGACCTCATCCCCCTAGAAAGAATGCATGTGCACCCACCACATGCCCTTGTGCTGCGGGTATAGTTCACACAACTGACAATGTGTGGGCCCCATCGCCCGGAAAGAATGCACGTGCACCCACCACATGCCCTTGTACTGCGGGTATATTTCACACACCTGACAATGTGTGAGCTCCATCCCCTGAAAAGAATGCATGTGCACCCGCCACATGCCCTTATGCTGTGGGTATATTTCACATACGTGAAAATGTGTGGGCCCCATCCCCCCTGAAAAGAAGGCACGTGCACCCACCACATGCCCTTGTGTTGCGGATATATTTCACACACCTGACAATGCGTGGGCTCCATCCCCCTGGAAAGAATGCACGTGCACCCACCACATGACCTTGTGCTGCGGGTATATTTCACACACCTGACAATGTGTGAGCTCCATGCACTGGAAAGAATGCATGTGCATCCACCACATGCCCTTTTGCTGCGGGTATATTTCAACCACCTGACAATGCATGGGCCCCATCCCCCTGGAAAGAATGCAAGTGCACCCAACACATGCCCTTGTGCTGCGTGTATATTTCACACACCGGTCAATGCGTGGGCCCCATCCCCCTGGAAAGAATGCATGTGCACCCACCACATGCCCTTGTGCTGCGGGTATACTTCACACACCTGTCAAAGCGTGGGCCCCATTCCCCTGGAAAGAATGCATGTGCACCCACCACATGCCCTTGTGCTGTAGGTATATTTCACACACCTGACAATGTGTGGGCCCCATCCCCCCAGAAAGAATGCATGTGCACCCACCACATGCTGCGGGTATATTTCACACACCTGACAATGTATGGGCTCCATACCCCCCGGAAAGAATGCAAGTGCACCCACCGCATGCCCTTGTGCTGTGGGTATATTTCACACACCTGACAATGCGTGGGTCCCATCCCCCCGGAAAGAATGCATGTGCGCCCATGACATGCCCCTGTGCTGCGATTATATGTCACACACCTTACAATGCGTGGGCCCCATCCCCCCGGAAAGAATGCACGTGCACCCACCACATACCCTTGTGCTGTGGGTATATTTCACACACCTGGCAGTGTGTGGACCCCATCCCCCTGGATAGAATGCACATGCACCCACCACATGCCCTTGTGCTGGGGGTTTATTTCACACACCTGACAAACAAGGTACGATTAAGATGCCTGAACTTAAACTTCAGAAGATCCCCAAGTGCATCCTTCATGGTATTACAGTCATCAACATACAGTAAGTAGCAAGTTCACAATACAATTCCATTCCTTTTCTCAACTCTGAGACCCTTATGAGACGGGATCCCCAAGAACCTCCAAAAAAAGTGACTGCAGCTGACTGCTTATGGTGGAGATTTTATTGTATTGTATTGTAATTGCATTTATATAGTGCTTACTACCTCTGATGAGGCGTCAAAACGCTTTTTCGGCGGGTAGCATGCTACTCCGGGACCCATAGAGGATTAGTGTTGAATTAGTATAGTGAAACATGCAAGTACATTTTAAGTGGTGGATAGGTTAGTTAGTTATTTGGAATGATAGCAGAAGGATAGAGGAGGAAAAAAAGGTTTGTATTTATATAGTGCTTGATACCCCTGATGGATGTTGAAGCACTTTTCTGGCGAGTAGCACGCCACTCCGGAACTCATAAAGGATTAGTGTTGAAAATTAGTATAGTGACGTATGAAGAAATTTGAGTAGTGGGTATGTTATTCAGTTATTTGTATAGAGAAGGGTAGATGGCGGGATAGTGAAGCAAAAGATGTTTGTATTTATATAGAGCTTGCTACCCCTGATGGGGTTTTGAAGCGCAAGTAGCACGCTACTCTGGAACCCATCAGGATTAGTGTTGAATTAGTATGGTGAAACATGAAGTTAATTTTAGTGCTGGATATGTTAGTCAGTTTTTTGGATTGAGAAGGGTTGGGGAGGGGTAGACGAGAGGGAAGAGTTTAGAAAGGTTTGTTTTGGGGGATCGGTATAGTTTAAGAAATGTAAGATGATGTAAGGAGGGGTAGAGTAGCAGAGAGTCTAGAAAGGGCTATTTTGGGGATCATAGTAGTGGTATGGGGTTTGGGGTTAAATGAGAGAGTGGATGTAGAGGATATTTTGAGCGAAGTATAGGCTGAGAAATAGGGAAGTGCATTGGAAATGCTAAATTAGAAGAAAGTGATAAATATATAGATCCATAAGTACATTGAAAGTACATAGATGCATAATGGAGGTATGTATATTGGACAGCATTTCTGGCCATATTTCCATATGAACACTATTCGCCAGCTCTGGCCACCTGCAAATTCCCTTCACGGCATGGTCCATTGGGCAGAATAAAGGCGATCAAAGGCGATCGAGTGTGTCCACAGCTGTGGTCGGTAAGTAAGGATCGAGGGGAGCAGTGATTGTGAATGTAGATTTGGAAGGCAGCTCTCCGTTTGGGGTGCACTGCAACGCCGTACAAAGAAAGTTAATAAATAATGCAGCGCTTTGATCAGTGTCCCCGGCCGGGTTCAACATTGAATACTGCTTCTCACCTGCTGAAAACGGCGTCTGCGTCATGTTGCAAATGCGCCATCTCCATATAGGTCAATACACACGACAATATTCTGGTAGTTCTTATACAACATTTTTTACAAAAATGAAGGAACGTATGTTATTTTTTCTCAAGATTGAGTCTTCAGAAAAGTCGAATAAACTAGCTACAAATTTTAATACGCCTGCTATAGTACTATTATTTGCATGTTTTGGTATCTTATTGCCGTAGAACATCTGAAAAGCATATCTAGAGACCACGTGCCACAAAGAGCCTTGCGTTCTTGTTAGTACTTTCTATAAGCGTAAGCCGTTTTTAAGGCACTATAGATTACATGTAATTAGTGATTATATGTATATTTTCATGGTAGCTCTTTAGAAATAATAAGGCATTCACCCTGAACCACTGAAACGGAGCATTATCCCGTGAGTTTCTGCTGAGATGCCGTACAGAGCTTTGCAATGCATCAAGGACTGAGGATGGAAAAGTACATTTTGTTGCTAGGCGAATCTAGAGACAGGCAGCTAAAGAAGGAAGCAAGCACGGCGCACCCCTGCGAAACCCAGGCAAGGTGGTTGCATCCAAAACGCACATGCTGACGTCCATACGATCCCCAGAGAGTCAATGATGTTTTTTGTGTGATCAATGTAATATTCTGCTGCTAAATTTAGGGACTGTACATCCTATGAAAATGGCACCTTACTATGACTAATTAGCAATAAAAAATGTGCTTGTCTACAAGTTTAATTATTTGATCTCCAAGGTTTTGATTAAAGTAAAACACTTTGCCTAAAGGCAGAAACAAGAGAAATGCATCTATATTATTTCCTCATGAGGGATTCTGTTACTCTCCTAAATGAAGCCCAAAGCATACAAATACTGTTTTCTTTATGAAACAGAAATAATGCTAGAGTGATATATATGTTCAGCACCCTAAGTGCCTTACGAGACAATGAAGTGTCAAATAAACCACTCGACCGATCTTGAAATCAGAAACTACCACCAACATAAAATATTTGTAAGCTTCGGTCTACATTTCAGAAAGTAGAAATAGCTTGGTCTAAAATATGCCACTCGCCTCCCAGGCATATTTCAAATAGGTACTGCAGCAAGGTTTTTCTTAGGAACTGATTGTTTTATTTTAAACTACTGCAGTATAGACGGTCTGAAGAAGGGCTGGTTTTATTTTTAACCTAGCATATATATTTCCTGTACGTGCTGTACAGATGAATGTTATGTGTCGTTTGTGAAAATTTTGTGGGTCAACCAACAGTCTAGAAATATTAGCTGAAAGAGCCATTTGACATTCGTGGCCGAGCATAACTTAACTCTACAATAAAACCTCTGACAGATATTCAAATAAGCATTGGTGTTGTAAAATGTTGGGGTGATGCAAGTAAAAAGACTTCTATAAAAGGGGTCGAACAGATTGCACCGGTTTGCATTCTAATTTTTCACCAACCAGAGTGCAGAAGTTAAATCTGTGTCGAATGATTCGATCAAACACAACATTTTGCACTTGTCACTGTCAGTTCAATGTACGTTTTTGCACTGACTGCTGTATCAGTGATGCGATGCTCCTAAATTGTTGTATGTTGAGTAACCTAGCTCAGTTGCTAAATTTTTAGAATGGCTTTTTATTATCTTAGTACGTGACATTCAAACACAAAGCTCCTTTAAAAATAAAGGAAAGCAGAAAGATGTCATCTATTCTGATCTACAGGTAATCGGAAAACAAAATCTGAATATTTCTTGGCATGATTTTTCTACTGGATACCTGAAATGGATTGTGCCTAATAATATCAGAAGTGGGTGGAGTGACGTGTGTATACCTGCCAAAAAATAGATGAGCAACAAAATAATGTACTTTACATCGTATCAAAAATGGATCTTTCTTATTGCTGGATCATTCAGCCATATTGTTATTTGAGAGCAGGAATTGTGCAAGTACTTTGACAACGAAGAAAAGTTGCATTTTACCATTTCTACACAACTCCCATAAACGCTGCATTCGGGCACTCTTTGCTGCCCCCTACAGGTGGCACGGTAAAGCGTCTGACAAGAATCAATTCTCCATTGATTTAGGGCCACACCTCTCTGTATAACATTAGCTTATGCAGGTGCACGACAATTTAAAGGTTGCGTCTATCCAGCAAGCATAAATAAACATACAGGGGCAGATTTATGAAGGCCTTACGCCTCATTGCGCCGCAATTGCGTCACTTAATGTAACGCAACGGCGGCGCAAACAATGCGCCCTATTTACAACGTGACGCATCTAGGAGATGCGTCATGTTGGAAAGCCCTGCGCCATAAGGAGGCGTTCCTGCGCAAGGGGGGGGGGGCGTTCCTGCGCAGGAACGCCTCCTTAAAGTGGCTGAGTGAAATCTATGAGATTTCACTCAGTCACTTTCTACGTCAATTCCTTACGCCTGCTTGAAGCAGGCGTAAGGGTGACGCACAATGCATTGAAAAGGTGGCCCCTGTGCATTGCAGGAGTCATATCGCACTTGCGACATGACACCTGCAATGCGCCGCCCGTGCGCCGAGAGATGCGTCACGCATCTTCACTGCCTTGCACCATGGTGCGCCGCATTGTAAATGCGGCGCACCATGGGTGGCGGAGCAGTGGCGCACTGTGGCACACATTAACTGGGGCATCCCTGGGGATGCGCCAGTTAACATAAATATTTGTAAGGATAGGCATGTAAAAATGTGAGGGGATGGCATTGGTTGCGATAATTCTACACTTATGAGTGAAAAACACTGCTACTCATTGGAACAGCGTGTGGGAATCTAGAACCAGTTCCGTGGCTGTCTGTTTACAGTGCATTAACTAATAGAGATTTCAGGAAGTATGATAGTGCATTTCTCACTGATTAACTTAACTAGCTTTTATTTTAATTTAATCTGTGTGTTATTTTATATGCACATACCTGAAGCTGAAATACTGAAAAAAACAACAGAATATTTCGTTTTTTTTCGAGCCACGTCTTGGACCACACACCCATGCTTGCTCGCCCACCCCAATTGTGCAAAGCAGCAGTTTCCTTACTTTTTTATGTACTTCGACATTCCTAGTTCTTTCTGTGTTAGATATTAAACTCAGCTAAATGGCTTTATTCAAGTATATGGCTTTTTTCCAAGGTTTACTTCAACTTAAATTTACATTACAATATTCGTCAACCCTGACCTAATACGAGGGAAGCAGGAAGGGGTTAAAGATTCCAATGGTTCTTGCATAACAGACAAACATTTGCAATGCAATCGGTCGCTCCTTTGGGACCTTATACGTTTTTAGCTATGCAGACAAAGAAAACAATGAGTACAAATTCTAAATTTTAGAATGTCAATAGATACTATAACTGGTTCAGTGCGATTAGGAAAATCCAGTCTTAGATATCTCGCGACCTCAAACACCATGATGCTATTAAAACGAGCAAAGAGAAGCAGTACAACATTTAATTGGCCTTTGTGATGAGTATGACTTTTAGTTGACTAATTTTTTTGGGGACCATTCTAAAGGCCTGTAGCTTCAAACATTTCCTATTGCAAGCATGGGCCTACATGTCCCAGCATGCTTTGTATTCCTAAATAAGGACAGGAGAGCCTGGGAGTTACTATTATGACATTTGGCAATTGTCTGCAAAGTGTTTTTCAAAAATAACGCAGAGTATGAAATCTTGTTATTTGAAACCTCTTTTGGGAAGTGATTTTTGTTATGTTGCCATGGGTGAAAAGGCAAGCAAAGTGAAGAAATGTAAGCTGTTTAATGGACAAGCTTTGAACACTCTTTGTTAGGCTGCAGGCCTTATGACACCATTTACAAATAGAGGGCCAATGATCCTAAACAAGATCTGACTATAGCATCCTGTAGCATGTGAAAAAAACGTGGTCTTCAAAAACAAAAACCAACAGAGTGAAATTTTGGGGGTTGAAGATTTGAAATTTTACCATTTGAACAAAGAAAGCATAACTCTGGTTTGAAATGATTGAGCGCGAGTAGTGGTTGTTTACACAGACCAAGGCTGCAGCTCTGTGCTCCACGTATGTGTGCTGCACACAGCCAACTGAAACACTCCCAGCTATTACAGAGGCTGCACACAAAGGGGGCTAGAGAGCCGGCACCATAACAATCGCCGTGCCCCCTGTGACAATACAGCTGGTTACCAGTTTTTGGCACGCAGAAAGCAAGGTGCGAAAACAGCCTGATCTCACCCCCCCCCCGTGGTGACCGCCGGACAGGCGATGCCCGCCACGGCCAATGGGGGCCAAGCAACCTACAAACCCCCTAAAAGCTAGGCAGGTTGATGGAGGGGGGGCCAAGTCGCGGCAAACATTAGGTCAGAAGAGAGGTCACCGGTGGTAGCATGGGGAGCAGCCAGCACTAACAACCCTATTCCCGCAGCGCTGACACCAGAACCTTATGCACCGCCCTCCCCGGGGACGGTGTCAATGACCACCAGGGCCACAGGGCTCGCAAGCCTGATACCACTGGCAGTTAAGGAAAGGATTTGGAGAAAGGAATTCGTAGATATCTTCTCACTACTAGAAATACAGCTAGAGGGGCTGGACCTAACAACTTGTGATAAAAAAGACGAAGAGAAGAGAGAAAGGCAAAAGGAGCGAAAGCAACGTAACTTTGACAATTGGCTAGACGCATTTCGAATCATGGCATGCATAATTGTCGAAAAATTCCCGCACTGCGCAGCTGATCTCTGGCTTTATGAAGCTAATATCCACAATGCACAATGGCAATTTCCAGGCGATGCATGGCTAGAGTATGACAAAGGGTTCAGGCTAAAGATGCAGACCCACACAGAGATGGAATGGAATGAGGAGGATATATCCGGCTTCATCCACAAAACGATTTTAGCAAGGGAAGCTAGGACATGGTATGGCAGTAATGACCAGTCCTTTTGCGGGCATACCCACAGGGGAAAGGGAAAGCCATTTCCAAAGCCCAGGCAATTTGGCACAGAGAAGACAGCGCACAACAGCGGTCCACCAGCAATATGCTGGAAATTCGAGACAAACGAATGCACATACGGGGCAGCATGTAAGTTTCAACACATATGTATCTCATGTGGGGGAGGGCACCCAGCAGCGGGATGACAGGGCAGGAAGGAACACAAAGGAGACAAGAAAGAGAAGAAGAAGTAGGGAGGCAGTCAGGAGGGACTCCGGGGGCACAGCGGGGCACCAAAGTTTCAGGCTAGTATGGTCCCCCATTAATACACAGGCACTAAACAGGCTGGCCAACAGGTGCCACAACACAACAGATGCAGACATGCAAGTAAAAACAATCCTAGGGTACAAATTGCATAAAGCCAGGACCAGGCAAAGGTCCCACGCATGGCATGACCGAATTTGTATGAGTTGATGGAGGCATTTGGTGTGGCAAAGAGTGAGCTATTGTAGGTGCATTGCTTTTAGGGATGGTAGTTCAAGTCCTAACATTCTAAACATAAATAAAAATAATCTCAGGGTACAAATTGAGTAAAAGCCACGACCAGGCCAAGGTCCCATGCATTTCATGACCACAAAGTACATATGAGTTGATGGAGGCATTTGGTGTAGCCAAGAGTGAGACTGCAACCCCTTAGGAGTGAACTGTGCTTAGTCTAACAAAATACCCAACATATGTAGGAATGATGTAGGAGTCCTTTGCACATTTTTAGCTTCTTATGCAATGTGTTTTTTAATTAACTATGCAATAAGTGTATTTCTTTCTTTCACCCAACAAATGTTCTGAACAATATTGCAACACAAAAGCTGGAAAATTAAAGTTCAGTATTGTGACATAGTCACACCATGATTCATTTTCCACAGCAAAATACACCTGCTTTGCTGTACAAGAAATGACAGCTTGCAGGGCTTATTCACTGTGGATGCACAGCCTCTAAGGGTTTCCCAAGAAGGAATCCAGTGTTTTCTCTGGGTTTGGTACTTCGTTGCAGCAGGCAACTCCCTTCACAGCGAGACAGCAGCGCAAACAACGGCTACACTCTGAAGGCAGTTTCCAGGGGGGATGTTATGAGGTGAAGGTGTGGCCTAACAACCAGAGCTGCCAACTTTGGAACTGGAGAACTAGGTTCAAGTCTTGTTGTTGGTTCACCATCCTACCAAAAAGGAATGTGTGCTTGTGCAACGTAACAAAGTGGTGCTCAGGTAAAGCGATCGGTGCTATATAAAACGGCAAAAAATAAAAATGTAAAAAATCTGGCTTTGTCTCTTTGACTTCACATGAACACATCAATGGAGAAGGGACATGTTTACATTGTATGGCCAACACTGGGGCTTCTTGTCTGTTTCACACGTATCCCTCCAGCCCACGATTAATCCCAGTTTTTGAAAGGGGCCGCAAGCCGGGACTTTTATGTGTAGGAGCAGAAGCAGCAGACCGAGAGAAGCCGGGCCCGGCAGCTGTGCTATCAGAGAGTTCTGTGGAAATGCTGTGACTGGTGAAAGGTGATAAGGGGTCCTTGGGGGGGGGGGGGCGCGTGTAGCAGCCTCACAGAGGCAGCGGCGTCTGGGGAGAGTCATTTGGTCTGCACAGTGAGGCCTGGAACAGGCAAATGTTTTTAGCTGTGCACACGCTTCTTGAGTCCACTTAAGAGATAATGTTGGAAACCTTGGACGCCGAATTGTGACTAAAAAGAAGTGTTATGCGACAAGAGGTTTGAAAGGAAGGGTGTGGGGTAGGATGAGAGGGAGCCAGGGAAGGGTCCAAGGTAAAGTGGTGGATGACCTCCCCCCCCTTACCACACGGGGTGTTGGTTTGTTGCTTGGTTTAGCCAAGGCACTGGTAGGATGTTTGACAGCTCAGAAGGAACCCGTGTGACATAATCTGCCCCAAGCAGTGCAAGGTATAGTTGTGTGCTGGAAATAAGGGTCTTGCTCTGAATTCAAAAGAAAATACCAGAATCATAAATCCCCAAATAATAATAAAAACCAGTTACTACTGCTAACCTACTCCATCCACACAGTAGGGAATCAGAGAGGCAGGCCTTGCAGGAATGTGTGCATTACAAACTTTTAGAGCAGTGGTGTTGCCTTTCTTTTTGCAGTCGGGAAGTGCCATTGATTTCTGCTCTCATTACACTTTTCAGGCACACGAGAAACTAAATTAAAATACATGTTACCGACTGTGTACGAAAAGAAGATGTACATCAGCATGTTCCTAATGTCACTGCCTGTTCCTCCGGAGGCCGCTCCACGCTCAGCTCCCTGTTGTGCACGGGCGGTATCTGCAACACAAGAGGTGCACGTTGGTATATTTAGCGTGATGAGGCAACTGCATATACACGAGGAGGAAAAGTAAGGGTAATGCAGCGTAGAGCGCCTTGAGAATGTGCACTCATTCCTGAACAGCAGTCCCCCACATCCACAGAAACAGAACTGGCGGGACAGCCTTCTCCTGCATCATAGCCAAGACCTGGAACGACCTGGAACGAGCTCCCCGTGAACATCAGACACTCCCAAACCCTGCACACGTTCAGGAAGGACCTCAAGACCTGGGTCTTCTGCTGATCCGTATCCGCTTCCCCCACCCCAGCGCCTTGAGACCCTCACGGGTGAGTTGCACTTTTTAAACTCCTGATTGATTGATTGCGTTTATTCACATGGGCACCATCAGGTCATAAAAGATCCATATAACCTGTTGAGTCTCCCAGGGTCCTGTACTGTCTCCTGTCATATTCAACTTTACATGGAGCCGCTTGGTGCGCTACTCGCAGATAGCAACAACAAGATTCACCAGTATGCAGGTAATACACAACTCTATTTGAAAATCTCCGTTGCTTTAGATATCCAACATCGCAAACACTGCTTGAACATCATCCAGAAGTGGATGTTTAACATCTATCTGCAGCTCAATCCAACCAAGAAGGAATTCATATTATTTGTCAAGAACAGCAAACAAGATACAGAACAAACCTGGCTCAATGACATGAACCTTGACAGCTTAGAATCTCAAGTCTCACTGAATACAAATTAAGGGGTCGATTAGGATCGCGGACGGACTTGAGTCCGTCCGCGACCCCTGAGGAGGAGGGAACGTCCGCATGGGCTGCGGCGTTCCCTCCGATCTGATTAGGATGTGACCGCCAGGGTGGCGGTCACATCCTCTATCTCTAACATTGCTGTGGGTGCAGCTTCAAGCTGCACCCGCCCCAATGTAAAAAATGCATGCACAGCATTTGCGTGCACAAAGCGGCAGGCACCGCGCGGTGCCTGCTGCATTGTGCACGCAAATGCAGGGGGGTACCATAGGTACCCCCCATGTGCACCCACCACCACCCCTTCACCCAGGGGGCCCGCAACGGGCCCCCGAAGTGAAGGTCCGTATGCTTTTCCATGGCGGCAATGCCGCCGTGGAAAAGCATATTTACACACACATCATGATATGGCGGACGGTGTCTCATAGACACCGCCTGCCATGTTATAGCTTTTCCGCCGCGGTCGGAAGCCGACCGCGGCGGAAAAGCGGCGGACGGAATTCCAGACCCACCAGCCATCCTAATTTGGCGGTGGGTCTTTGGAGTCTCCGCCGCGGTTTTTCCGCATCCTCCAGGCCGGCGGACACTTCCGCCGGCCCGGAGGATGCGGAAAAACCGCCATCCTAATCGGCCCCTAAATTTGGATTCGCACTGGGCACCAACGTCTGCCTCAAGGAACACATTGCCAAAAAAAACAAAGAAGGCATGGGTCCAGCTCTCTCTTCTAAAGAAAGTCAAACCATTTCTTCCAAAAAGCAACTCCCAAACTGCTGTTCAAGCCCACGTACTCTCGAAGCTGGATAGTTGTATCACCCTAATATTTGGCCTTCCAGAGTCCACAGTTACGCCCCTTTAAGGCATCCTACATGCCGCTGCACATCTTATAGAGAAACCAAAGAAATATGATCAAATCACCCACATCATGATGTAGCTCCATTGGCTCCCCTTGCCAGACCATGCCATCTTCAAAACTAGCTGCATCATTTACAAAGTCATCATAACCAGCACCCAATGAATATCTTTTAGACAAGCTCATCATTTTTGGTGACCCTCGGCATAGCCACAGCTACAACACAATTGGACTGCAGACTAAGAAGTGTAAAAACGAGAAAAAAAACAAGAAAATAAGCCTTTTGTATTTTTGCACCTAGGATTTGGAACATCATCCGTGCATAAGGACCATCCCAACACTGCTCACTGTTTAGCAAACAGTTGATGACTCACCTCATTAAAGATCATTACCTCACAATGCGTTAACTGTCTACAACACAGCTTCCTCTCCTATTATTTTATGGCTTTAAGCCTGCCTTTTACTTTGTACAGTGCCTCACCAAATTTTGGCTAGATCTGTGCTATAGAAACAACAAATGCATATATTACCTAGTGGCGATCACCCCTATGTAGTTATAGTTAAGTCATAGAAAGAGCGTTTTTGGTTTGCTAATAACTTAGGCCCCATTAGACTAATCTTCACAAAACTTTCCCCCAACATTTTTCATCCACCCCGGGTCCTTCTCCGAAGTGTCAGGATGATATTTCAAACAGAGGCAGAGAAAAAAAGGGGTCCCAAAACACAAAATGTCCATTAAATTCCATGAACTTCTTTTGGCAAGGCAACAGCAAAAACAACTTTATTTCTCTTCAGCCATCTCGCTCCGGCATGAGTCAGACTCCTGCAGTAGCGTGTGATATGAAGGTGCAAGCAACTTGAGAAAACTGCTGCTGACAGCCATTATAGGAATCAGGGACTTAGTATCCTTTCCTGAAGTAAAAAAAAAATTACTGTAAGGGGGCAGGGTAGGGATACCCTGACGCCTTGGCCTCATGGGGGGGTCAGAGGGAACTCCCGGTGGAAAAAAGGAAAAATATGCAAAACATGTCATACTCCCACTGGATTCCCATTGGATCGAAAGAAGAAAAAAATTGGCAGCTGGGCCGCAGTTATGAACGTATGTCTCAGGTAGCCCACTCCTGGGGCTGCATTCATATAGTGGAGGGGAACTGTGTGGCCCCCATCCCCAAGACTCTAGAGGGCCTAGGAGCCCATCCTGGGGCCAAAAATAGTTTATGTGTGGAGGAACGGCACATAACCCTCTGCCCGAGCATCCAAAAGCCCTGGGGAGCCCTCTTAGGGATGAAATTTGATAAAATTGGGGGAGGGCCACTTTGACCCATCCCGAGCCTCCAATGGCCAAAGGAGCCCAGCGCACAGGCCGATATTTGACAAAATGGGGAGTGTGTTTTTTTTTTTATAGTCTACCTAGTGGCAGGTAACAGCCATATTGCTTTTCTACCTAATTGTGTACAGCCTGTGTCCATCTAATCGGTATAAGTAGTTAGAAATCATGCCTTCCTAATGCACCATAGGTGTGTAGAGGTATAGAACATGTTAGACCTTTGTATTGATGAGTAACTCTGTGTGCAGGTGACAGTTAACTTGTACTCATTATGTTCCACGGGTGCTTTTTGGTACTGTAGAAAATGTTTCCAACAGGGCAAAAATTCTATGTACAACATACTGAGGGGCCGATTCCGATGTCGGATAGACGGAACTGAATTACCACTTGTCGACGGAACCGAATTACCACTTGTCGTCGGTTCCAGACCTGCAAGTAGGATGCAACCGAACCCTGTTCGGTTGCATGCCTATAGCTTTCAATGGGAGCATGCATTCCAACAGGAATGCATGCTCTCATTGAAAGAGCAGAGGTGCAGTTCATCCCTGCACCCCGTGACAGGCACCCCAAGGTGCCTGCCACCGGGTGAAGGTATCAACAGAGGGGCACCATTCAGCATCCTTGCACCCATGAAGACCCTACTGGGGGCCCCCAAAGCTATTTCCCACTGCCTTTTTGTGCTGAAAGACCAGCACAAGGCAGTGGGAAACTGCCATCATACTTCCTCGGCCGGAAGGAGCCTGCCGGGGGAGTACTGAAGGGTTTCGGGTTGACGGGTGGGCTCTCCAGGCCCGTCGTAAGCCATCCGGAAAAACGAGTTGGAATCCTTTTCTACCGAGCCCATCAGAATGTCTCAGTCAGAAAGAAATCCAAATGGGCAAGTATGATGCGGTTAGGATGGCTCTGACCAAGGGTCGGAGCCATTCCTAACAGCATCGGAATCGGCCCCTGAGTATTATAAGCAGCCTTGAGTTATTAGACAGAATCGTCTCAGCAATGCATTTCTACTTAACATGGAGGACTGTGTGCACCAGATACTAAACTATATACATATACTTGTTTTGCTTCAGAAGATGAGCTATCTGCAACGTTTTCACCTAAGATTGAAGGCTGCAGGTAGTATGATCTTTAGCACCTACACACCTTGGTTATTTTAAATGAATTCTTGGTCTTTGTACAAGTTTTGCATAGAGTGTACACTGTGCTTATTAAATATTTTTTAATACTCTGTGGTGGTTATTTCTCATGAGAGTTTCACTGTCTGCAAATAGTGTGGTACAGAGCAAACTCTCCCCATTGAGTAAACACTCTTAACTGTACCCACTTTTCTACTCATATCCTCTTCATTTCTCAATGTGGGTTCAGTGACTGGCAGGGGTATGATAAAGATAAAGGGTGTCCGAAGTAGGGCATTAGTTATGTAACAGGACTTGACTCTCTGGAGGAACTTGCTTATCCCTGAACAGTTGTATACAGATTGAACACTGTGTGCAGGATAGGCTACCCTTTCATCTGTGTTTCATAGAAAACATAAACTTGGCTACCCATGAAGTGTATGGTATATAATTCATATTGCAAATAACTTGAACTTGCTTTATCTATGGGGATTGCATATATTATAGCAGTAACATCTCTTCATATTATTCGAGCTAACATTATGGGCCTGTCAGAGTAAGTTGGGATATCCCATAGCAGTCATCCACCCTGTGACTTATTGAAATATTTCCCGTCACCCAACAAAGATTGCCTTACTATTTCAAAAAACATCCACTTCACTTTCCAGCTGGAGTGCACAGTGGACATCTATTGTGAAGACCATCAGCACAGTCAGACAAGCCCCCTGCCTGCCCCCTCACCAGCACCTACTCTTGTTCTATGCAACAGTGGAGGACTCTCCTTTTCATGTCATTTTCCAGGGAATTCTGGAAAAGTTAATGGAAAGAACAGGACATCTGTTCCATGCAAAGCTGGAAGAAATAGGGAAACTCAGTTTACTACCTTATTTTCATAAAAACGATCATATTGGCCGTAGGTGGTACCAGTTCTGTTAAAAAACTGCTTATGAGTCTGTGACTTTACCTCTAATTGGTATATGTGACTGTCGGTCAACTGCATCCCTCTATTTAGTAGGCATTGTAGGCCTGAGAATAATAAGAGAGAGAGAAAGCTTTTTGTCTACTTTTATGAGAATAGCTGCTTCTGTAGTTTTGTGCTGCTCTAATTCCCTCAGCTGTGTGTTGAGAGGATTGCTATACAGATCCATGACTTTGAATACATTCACCTGAAGATTTGGATATAAGTGTCACTTTGTCAGTGTATTTTTTCCTTCTGTGAATGGAGTTCCTTCACCAATCCATTGTAAGGGAGTTTCATTGCTTTATGGCAGACAATCATATTTCAGGATGGACTGCCACCACCTATATAAGTGTATAACATCTGGGTGTCATTTATTCTCCATATTTGTTGTTGAGCCTGCCTTAATCAATCAATCAATCAATCAATCATTTAATTTGTAAAGTGCACTACATACCCGTAAGGGTTTCAAGGCGCTTGGGGGGGGGGGGGTGCTGCTACTACTGGTCGAAGAGCCAGGTCTTGAGTTGTCTCCTGAAAGTCAGCAGGTCTTCGGTTTATTGTAGGTAGAGGGGGAGGGTGCTCCAGGTCTTGGCGGCGCGGTGGGAGAAGGATCTGCCTGCGGAAGTGGTTCTGCGGATGCGCGGGACCGTGGCCATGGCGTGGTAATCAGAGTGGAGTTTCCTGTTGGGTACGTAAAAGCAGAGTGGACTGTTGAGATAGGCTGGTCCGGTCTTGTGGAGTGCCTTGTGTGCGTGGATCAGGAGTTTGAAGGATATTCTCCTGTCGACGGGGAGCCAGTGCAGGTTCCTCAGGTGGGGGGTGATGTGGTCGCGGCATGGGATGTCGAGGATCAGGCGTGCAGAGACGTTCTGGATTCCTGCAGTCTGTTGATGAGCTTTACCGTAGTCGAGTCTGCTGCTGATTAGAGCCTGGGTGACTGTTTTCCTCTTGTTTGTCAGGATCCATCTGTAGGTCTTGCGGAGCATGCTGAGGGTGTTGGAGCAGGTGGAGGAGACTGCATTGACTTGTTTGGTAATGGTGAGTTTTGAGTCGAAGATGACTCCCAGGTTGTGTGCATGGTCGGTGGTGGCCGGGGGGGTCCCCAGTGATGCGGGCCACCATGAGTCGTCCCATGCTGAGGGGTTGGACCCGAGGATGAGGATCTCCCTCTTGTCTGAGTTCAGCTTAAGTCGGATTTCCTTCATCCAGTCGGCGACTGCCTTCATACCCTGGTGGAGGTTGAATTTGGCGGTGAAAGGGTCCTTGGTGAGGGAGAGGATAAGCTGCGTGTTGTCGACGTAGGAGAATATGTTGAGGTTGTGCTGTCGGGCGATGCATGCTAGTGGTGCTATGTAGCCGTTGAACAGTGTCGAGCTGAGGGAAGATCCTTGTGGGACACCCCAGATGATCCCGGAGGCCTCGGCCTGGAACAGGGGGAGGCGGACTCTCTGAGTTCTGCCAGAGAGGAAGGAGCTCATCCAGTCCAACGCCTTCTCCCAGATGCCTGCATCTTGGAGTCATGTGTGTACTGTGCAGTGGCAGACGGTGTCGAAGGTGGCGGAGAGATCCAGGAGGATGAGGGCCGCCGTCTCTCCATTGTCTAGAAGGATCCTGATGTCGTCTGTGGTGGCGATGAGGGCAGTCTTGGTGCTGTGGCTGCTGCGGAATCCTGATTGGGAGGGGTCCAGGATGTCGAGGTGACGGGTGAGCTGGGTGTTAACTATCTTCTCGATGACCTTTGCTGGGAACAGAAGCTGGGAGATGGGTTGAAGTTCTTGAGGTCGCTCGGATCCGCCTTGGGTTTCTTCAGTAGGGCATTGATCTCTGCATGCTTAGCTGATGGAATTGCATATTGTAGTAGTAATGTTTTGTAAAAAGCCTTTTAGTCCGCTGTAGCGGGCTACACCGGCCATAAAAGGCCAGCTCCAGCGTTAAAGGCCGGAGCCGAACACTGTAGTTATGGCTGGTATAGCCCAGCTACAGAGGGCTATACGGCTATTAGAACATTCAGCCACTAGAGAGCAGAATGTTCTAACAAATAAAACAAAGGCCTCTCGGAGCCCGAAGGGGTTTAAATCCCCTCGGGCTCCGAGAAGTCTTTATTCTCAGCAGCAGCTGTGAATAAAAAACAACGTTGGAATGTTGCTCAGCAAGCTTTTACTGGCCCGTTGAAGCACGGATCACTCCATTTTATTCAATGGAGTGCACCACATTCTAATGTTCTAATAATATGTATATGGGTTTTTTCCAATTGCATCTAAAAAATAACTTGGACATATGGAAGTGCCAGCTCAAATGTACTCCTTCAAGGGACAGTAGTAGTATGAATCTTTAGTTCAAACAATAACATCAATGAAAATATAGTAAACAAATAAAATCATTGAGCAATTCAGTACAATATAAAGAGTAAATATGCCAAAGTCATAGTTAATCTGTTAATTAAAATATGCTAAAATGACAGTAAACGTTTTTAAAACTTCTTAGCATGTTTAAAACAAGATACATTATGATCAACAGCCCAACAGCCAGGTCAACACATCAGCCTAACTGATTGCAGTTCTATAACTTAAGGTGCAGGATGCTCATAGCAACCAAAGGCATGAAGTAAAATGTGTTGGATGTATTGGATGTACCAGACGATTTAAAGGTCAACTCATGTGGGTAACTAAGCCACTCAATCCTTACATACACCAATATTCATGCACTAAAAAAAAAGAGCCTTGTTTCTGCGGCAACAACCCTCTAAAAAGGACAGTTACACCGCATTATACTTATGCCTAAGCCTCCACATTTTGTACAGGGATTTGGCTACTGAGAAAGCATATGGATCAGAGCTGTGTGTTGTTAGAATCCTGAGGGCAGCTGTGAAGTGTCTCATACCCAGCATTCTGTTGTAATGGGTGAATATGATCTCAATGAATGTCATTATATGTGTAGGCCAGTTAACAGCTAAATAGGTAAATGCTATGTGAACATATACCATAGCATGTGCACACATATTGACAATGCCCATCAATGCAATGTCACTGTATACCATAACTTGTGGCCGCACACCAGCGCCTACATCAGCAAAAATATTAATATTGTTGCCAATAGGAACATTGTCAATGTATGTTCAGACCAAATCAAACATAACTTTAATAACACCAGTAAGAATTATGTCAATGTGAAAGATGACAACGGCATGTGCAATGTTGATAAAAATTATACCAGTGGCTGCCATATTATTCTTAAGAGTTCCAACAAACTAACATCATTGCAGTCGCATTCACCCAAGGTGACCTCCCTTTCAACACCGAGTCAGAGATGCGTGGATCGGCAGTCCCTGCAACCCATACCTATTGAGAAAAAGGTCTGTAACTTTTATGATTAATTGCCTATTAATCGAATAAAGAAATTTGGATTTATTTGATTTGAGTATTCCTCTCTATTTCTTCATTCTCACTCCTCTCTCTTCATATTTCTTCTCTGTTTCCTCATATGCCGAAGCACTTATAAATTCAGTCAGGCACTCTCCTTACAGAGGTGTAATCTTTTAGTCAGTACTCAAGTATTGATGCAGTGAAGTAGGTCTTAGCAGATTAACTGTTTAATTTTGTTTTTATAATGTTATATATATTTTTATAACAGTAAAAGAAATGCATCATGCCTTCAAAAATTGAAAAGAGGTAACAAAGTAATAAAGCTTATTATTTAAAGAGAAGTCATCCACAAGATTTACCTGAACAACAATGTGTGAACAAAAAGAAAAAAGTTCTGGTAAGAAAACGAAGATTTTTTTGAGGAACTTATCAAGTACTAGGAGTAGTGTGCACAATATCAAAAATACAAATTGTGTACCTGCATCTAAAAAGAAAAGCAAGAGAAAAGAGAACAACCATGGGAATTTGTCTTGTAAAAAAAACAGTGTATAGTAAAAGGAGGAAGAATCAATTTCAGGAAATTAGAAAAAGAATGTTTTATAATAGAGTTTGGTCGAATTTGATCATGGAAGTGAAGAAATGTAAATAAAAACAGCATTTTATAAGAAGAAGAAACGTATAGAAAATGTAGTTGAGAAAGCTTTCGAATTGAAAAAAAAACAATTTATTCTAGTAATCAATAGAATTTGATCACTAGATAAGCCAATCCATTTAATGAAGGCCAAAAGTAAATGGAGAAGAGTAATTAACAGAAGTAATTTTTCAGAGTTTTTTTTAGGTGAATGGAAACATAGTTCAAGTTCTGAGCCTTTTTTTAATGAAGAGTTATTTTCAGAATAATGATTTGTTGTATGCAGTTGACACTAGTGGTCGTGCTTATGAGTTTAGAAATGGTTGTCCTGTTGAGAAAGAGAACATTTTTCCTAGAAATGCAGAAGTGAGAGAAAATACTAGTTTGCAAGGTCAATCTCTGGCTTGTCTTTCTAAAAAAGTATGTCGAAGTGTTTTTTACCATTTCAGGATGTTAGCAGTACATCATACTCAAATGAGGAAATTAGTCAGAGGATTGTATTATCCAAAAAGTCCAGCAGTAATGTTAAAAAAGTTGAACAGTGCTCTTTTGCTTGGATCTGTATGAGATGTAATGAACGTTTGTGATTAAATTCAGGTTAGTTACCTTGGTTCTGAGGAAGACAGTGCAGAAATTGATACATTAATAAAAGGAAATCTGGATTTTGTACAGAAAATTTTGAGCAAGAAATTACAAAGTTTAAGGTGATTTCAGGTGAAAGGCCAAATTATTCTTGTATTTGTTGTCGGCGAACTCATTATAAAAATCAGACCAGGACTGTTGATCTGTATTTAAAAAGTGAAAATGAAAATATTAATGAGTGGATGGAATTTGCAACTTATTTGTTGGTAGAGAATTGTTTTGATTTGACTTCTGATCAGCGTATTTGTAAATATTGTTATAACAAATTAGATGAGAACAAAATTCCTGCTAGAGCTCTGCATAATAATCTTGAATTCGTAAATATTCCTTCTGAACTGATGGATTTAAATACCTATGATTCTATTCTTATTCAACGTGTGCATCCAATTCAGGCTATTGTTCGTATGGAGCCTATGGAAGCTGTTCAGATTTACAGAGAGGATTAAAGGGAAGAGTTGCATATTTGCTTCTAGATTTAAAGAAAAATATTGAAACAATTGGTGTAGAAAATGTAGAAGAGGAACCTTTAGTTATTTTTGTTAATGGCGTTCCTACTAAGAGTAAGAAAATCTGGCAAGAATTAGTGGATGTTAGGAAAGTGAAAAAGGCAACGGGGCATTTCTTCAACACTTACCCTGACGCCGGAGGGTCACTGCTGCTGCCGCCACTGGTGCCGCTGGGTCCCTGACGCTGCGAGGTGGAACTGCAGCTCCCAGCAGGCATAGCGAGGCCAGCCCAGCCGCTTCCTGTCACCACGCGCCCGGAGGCGCTGTAAAAGGAGGAGGCTCTCACTGGAGAGCGGGGGCATTTTTTCAACACTTACCCTGACGCCGGAGGGTCACCGCTGCTGCCGCCACTGGTGCCGCTGGGTCCCTGACGCTGCGAGGTGGTACTGAAGCTCCCAGCAGGCATAGCGAGCCCAGCCCAGCCGCTTCCTGTCACCACGCGCCTGGAGGCGCTGTAAAAGGAGGAGGCTCGCTCCGCATCGCGGACGGGCGCGGACGGCGCCGGGCGGAGGCCCTCAGAGGTCAACAGTGGTCGGGTGGGCCACCCATCTAACCTCCACTGAAAGGTGAGCGAAAGCCATTGTTTCTACTATGGGGAAACGTAATAATATCACCACCACTACAACCAACATAGATACACAGGCTATTGAAGTCCCTGCATCTCTACAACTCTCCTTTGAGAGTCTTCTGGATAATGCCTTCAAGGAGATTGCAGAGACTGAAAGGAGGCTGTCCTTGGTTTCCCAAATTAATAGTCAACCGAGCATTACTACCAGCCCCAAATATACTACACCTCTATTACCAGAGGTAATTGTAATGAAGTCTACCCCTGCGGTGAGCTCATCCGAAGCTTTACAAGAAGGAAATATTATTGATGTAGCTACTGATGCCGCTTGTGATCTTGTGTCGCCATCAGCTCTTCCCTCCACAAAAATTAAGAGCACAGGAGCAAAACGTAAAAGGGGCCCAGCAAAGGCTGAAATAAATAAGAGGAAGCAGCCCCCTAGGAGCAACAACCAGCCAACTCCACAGAGTATGTGGACTAGGGGGAAAAAGCGCCAAACAAAGGTCTCAACAGCTTGTTCTGATGCTGGGGAACATTGTGATATTGTTACAATAAATGAGGGCACAAATTCAATCTGCACACAGACGGATTTCCCTAATGAAAATGTTTATCAATTCAAACCACAGGGAAATCTTATAGAGACCATTGCAGATACAATTTTTAAACAACTTGAATGTCAAATGATGAAACAATTTAATACTATTTTTAAGAGGTTTGATAGACTGGAAACTCTCGTGAAAAATGATGAAGCTAAGAGGAAAGGTATGGTTTGCTTAGACCAAATTAGAGGTGATCGCCTGCTAAAAGACTTAGAGTCTATCACCAGCACCCTATCTAGCGGAGAGTCTAACAAAAACTGTAATTCAGTTGCAGCCAAAGGGGTCACAGGGGCATCAAATGATAATACCGCCTCCTTGACACAATCATTGGTGTCAGCAAATACAAGGCAAAATCACTCTCCCACAATCTCGCCTCTCATTCCTTCACCATCTTCTGGTCTATCTAATACCATAAACACTACCAAAAAGAGTAACCCCTCCCATTGGCACAGCTAAGCAGAAAGTATTTACCAGGCCAGGCCAGCATAGAGGACAACAGGAGGACAACAGACCGATAAAACATCAAGGTCCTGCCCTACATCTTCCTCCAGAGTCGTGCCCATATGTTTTGGTTTTGGCCGGTATACCACCGCTTAGGGAGGGTCAAGGGGAATCTTGGGTTCAGTTACACAACAAATGTATTGACTGGTTAACTAAACATAAGGGGGTCGGCTACGATATAACAAATGAAATTCTTTCTGCTCGCCGGGTGACCTGGTTTGGACCCCTGTTCAAAAACATCAACGGGGATTGCATCACAATCAACTTTAGGAACCCGGGCATAGTAAAATGTTTACTAAATAGGAAGAATATTCAGCATGGCCCTTCTACCGTGGTGACCCCCTTACCTCTGAGTTATTTTTACAGACCACCCAACAGATTGTTGCAATCACCTCCTATGTTTCCGTTACAAAATAGATTTTCAGCATTATCAGACCAGGGCACTTTAGATTGACTGCAAGTAACTCAGGAAGACCCTGTTACAGTGGTGCCCAATGCTGAATCCTTACAGATTATAGAACGTGAGGTGACTTTGACAACATCCGACCCTTCTTTGCCATCAAAACTACAATGTGATCAACCGGTTCACCCAACAGCCATTGCCAGGGCGACCGCTCATGATGTTTGCCCATTTCTCAATGAGAACTTGTCCATCATAAGTTGGAACATTGCAGGGCTGAAAGCAAAACTGGATATTAAAGTGTGGAAGGATTGGGTAAATTGTTATGATGTTTTAATGTTTCAGCAAACTTGGAGTACAACCCATTTGTTATTTGAAGGGTACAGCTGCCACAATAGGATTGTATTATCTCCATCCTTAGGTCGTCCTAGTGGGGGCCTATCAATCTGGGTAAAGATAACTGCAGAGGTAAAGACAGAAGTAATACAACCTAATAACCCAAGTTTTATGGCACTGGTATATGCAAGAGAGGTAAAATTATGTCTGATTAATTTTTATAATAACGATTTTTTATCTTATCCTAACCATAATTTTTTAGATTTGTTTAATTTCTTTGATGATATAATGGAGGGACGTAAATATGGGAAGTTTGATGGCATTTGCTTAGGAGGGGATTTCAATGCACATATTCACTTAAGGAATCCCCCTTGCAGGAGAGGTGTAGAATTATCCGATCTCCTTGCAATTAGAGAACTCGTAAACTCTATGGAGTTTGTTGGTAATGACATAAGCACTGCACCGGTTCCAACTTACATTGGTTGCGGGTGTGCAACAACTATTGATTATATATTTGTTTCACCACCCCTTGCCGATGTTTTATTAAAAGCAGAGGTAGTGTGTAATGTATATAGTGATCACTACCCAATTGTGATTTACCTAAAATTGTTGGGGGGGGGGAAATCACATAGGGAAATTGGGGCAGCAAATTTGGATGCCTCGACGGATGGATTAAGGGTTGTTTGGAGGGGGGTGGATAACAGGGGTGTTCTGGCCACCGTGATTAATAAATATCCTGTATTGATCTCGAATTGTCTTGCAATTGATAGCCGCGGAGGGAACTTGATTAAGTCATTTGGTGAACTTTGCTCCGCAATAAAAAGGGAGATTTCCAAGCCATCTTCCAGGAAAGCTGAGGATGTCCCAAAATGGTTTGACGCCTCTTGCTCGAAGTCAAACCGGGATCTAAGGGTTGCTCTCACGGCCAAGCCTCGGGATATTTCACGGGTAAGGCTTTTGAGAGCAAGGTATAAATCCACTCTACATATTAGATCCAATGAGTTAGTCAAAGATCATTGGGAATCTCTTGTACGTACAGCCGCCCTAAAAGATACACCAGGGTTTTGGAGGGAGGTAAAGAACCTAAGATCTCTTGGTTCAAATATAACATCAATTAACTGTAACATCGCTGGACCTGTGTGGGTGGACCACTTTTCAAAGATTTATGCTGTATCTGGTCACCCTGCAGTAACCCTTCCTCCCCCAACTCCTCTGAACATCACATTGCTTGAGGTAGAGGATGCCATAGCAGAATCTGCCAGTAATAAAGCTCCCGGCCCAGATGGTCATTCCATCGACCAACTAAAATGTGAAATTAATTTTTGGGCACCGCTTCTATGCAATGTATTTAATAATCTAACGTATGAATCCATCTCTGAAACATGGTCTAATAGTACTATCGTTCCCATTTTTAAAAAAGGCGACAGGCTGGATCCCGGGTGTTACCGCCCAATATCATTAATTGATAACACCCTGAAAGTTCTGGGTAGGGTAATCTTTAAAAGAATTAGAACTTGGGCGGAGGAAAGTTCCATTTTACACCCGAGCCAACTTGGCTTCCGTAGTAAAGTGGGCACGGTAGAACAATGTTTAAACCTAAATTTGATAATGGCCAAATATACCATCCCCAAAAAATCCCCCTTATATTTTGGTTTCATGGATTTGAGTTCTGCTTTTGATTTTGTCAATCGTTCCCGTGTATGGTCCGTCCTTCTTAGTTATGGTTTAGATGATTATTTGGTTCATTTTTTATCTTATCTTCACAGCGACTTAAGAGCTCGTGTGCGTATTAACTCTACTGGCGAAGTTTCCAGTGACATTTTAATTGGCAGGGGGTCAGACAGGGTTGTGTTCTGGCCCCTCTGCTTTTTATTTGATATATTAATGATTTGAGTAGCTCATTAAGTACCTTAACAAGAGATGTACCATATATAAATGGCACCCCTATACCCACCCTACTTTACTCTGATGATGCGGTCCTAATGGGCCGCACTCCAAAGGCATTGCGTATTTTAATCTCAGGCTTTGTTAGCTTTATGGCTGACTTAGGCTTATGTACAAATTTTAAAAAATCCCTCATTATGACCTGCGGCCCAAAAAAGTATAAAATTATCGAGATTAAGTCAGAGGAGAATGTTCTAAAAAGCACCTGCACTTTCCGATATTTGGGGCTGTTGTTCTCAAACAGCGGTTCTTGGCAACCGCATGTTTCCTATGCGAGGAATAAATTGGGTAAAGCTATTAACTCAATAATTTCTCTACGCCAACCTAATCATGCGGATGTGATCACGCCATTAATAAAGATTTACCAAACACAATGCATCCCTACTGGTACTTATGGCGCAGAGGTTTGGGGATATACAAATTGCCTCCATATCCAGACAGAAGAAAATAGATTCTGTCGGAAGGTGTTGGGTGGAATTATCTGTGCATCAAATTATATATGTCACAGTGAATTAAATATTCCCTATATTGAGGATTTCGTAAGATCAAGGCCTCCCCTTTTTTGGTTAAAGATATGGACGAACCCTGCAGCCATATTGACCCAAGATATAATCTCAGACTGCTTGAAATGTGACAGGGCACATCACATACCATGGCTGAAAGCAGTAAAAGAATGTTTAATAAGTGTAGGGCAAGGTCATCTGTTTACATCTCCCAATCTTATAGATCATTCACATAAAAAGTGTATTCAAAGGGCTTTGTATAATCTATATAGAGAAAAACGGGAAAGGATAAATCTACCAAAGCGTACAGTTGTAAAGTATATGGGCCACTTAGAACCCGCTTTTAGTTACTCTGCCCCGCCCCAGAAATATCTACGTTTAAATCTTGGTAGATGGAATAGAAGTTTACTGTTCCGTTTTCGGGACGGGAGCATTGTAAATCTGTTAAATTTCCCTTTGGGTTACAATAAACATTTAGAAACCGTAGGTTGCCCATGTAATCCGACCAAGAAACAAAGCCTTATGCATTTTATGTTCTTTTGTGATTTTTATAAATTGTTTACTGTGCACTTTTTAATGCCATACTGTCGGAAATATGATCTGTTAGATTTTAAGATTGCCATGAGGAACTTATTATTGTTATATACAGATGAAATATTATTTAGAGTGAGCTGTTTTCTTAAAGCTGCTGTTCGCTCACGAGCAACTTTGCATATTGAGTGATAGGAATCTGCACATTGCACTTTATATCTTTTCTCATTTGGCACATTGTAATTTGCACATATAACTGTTCGGATTTCTTCTTTTCCCTTGTCTTGCATTTTATAGCTGTCGCTGTTTTTAAGATTTTTAAAAATATTGTATATATTGTCTTTTTAACATGTTTCAGCTTTTTTGTAGATTAGACAGATTACACTTATGGCTGTTCACTCTTGTATCGTATTGCATGCCATTACGTTGTTGTGTACTTTTATGGATGTATTTTATTCCGAATAAAGATCTTTGACTGACTGACTGAAAAAGGCAACGTTGTATCTGGTAAAAAATAATCAATATTATAAAAATGTGTATGTGAGAGAAGAAGAAATAACTGTAGAAGAAGATAGTGACTCGCCATCTGGACAAATTGAAAAAGTGGATGTCTCCAGAACTGAAGAAATCTACTAACATTATAGTGTTCATCCACTTCATTCTAAAGAAGTGATGGGGAATACTATAGAGTTATTCCAAATGAAAGAAGCAAAAGGAAGTCCCATTAGTGTATGGGAAAAAAGCTTGAAAGCTCATTGTTTCCCTCAGTTGTTTCCCACAGGAAAAGGAGGACGATATGATGAATGACCTGTGCAGATTCCTGCATCTGAATACCGGACATCAAGATTGTATGCAGAAGATCCAATATTTCGACAATGTATTCCGTATTTGTTTCATCTTTTGTTTGAGAGTGATTTGTCTGGACTTTCTTATGCAGTAAACCATATATTGAAAACAGGTACACATCTGCAAAATGTTTTAGCAAAGGAATTCATGGATAAAGTATAGCAGAAAGATAATGTTTTGGAATGTCAGCTAATTCATCTCATGGCATGTCAGCATGGTACTAATGAGTACTGGTACTGTCGTTATGGAGAACTAAAATGTATGCTAAGGAACATAGGAACTCCTACATGGTTCCTTACTCTGAGCTGTGCTGAATATGCTTGGGATGATTTACTTCAATTTCTTCGAGAGGAAAAATCCAAATATACTAAATATTGAATACAAGACACCTGGAGAATTGTGCTCTTTGGATCCAGTTAACCTATGCAGGCATTTCAATCATAGATTTGAAGCTATGAAGTCTTTTATCCCCAATTTAAAAAAAAATCTCCTCTTGGAGAGTTTCTGCATTGCTTTTGGAGAAAGGAGTATCAAGCGAGAGGTGATCCTCACATACATATGCTAATATGGATCAAAGGTGCTCCCAAATTTGGAACAGACTCATATGATACTGTGTTGTCTTTTATTGAAGAATATGCTACATGTGATATACCCAAAAGTACACAAAATAAGGACTTAAGACAACAAGTCTTTCAATTCCAAAGCCATCGTTGTGGGAAATACTGTCGTCGAATGTACAAATCTAAGGAGAAATTCTACACCAAATGTCATTTGGATTTCCACGTCCTGTAATATCGAAAGGAAGAGTGAACAGTTTTATGTCATTTTTGTGACATACTATCACAAGAAAGTCTCCAAAAAAATACCAACAACTTAAGAAGAAATGAAGAGTCAAAATATATAAATGACTACAACCCAGTCATTTTGTCCATGTGGAATTGCTTGATATGCAACATCCTACATAACAAAATCAGAAAAGACGTAATTGAAGGAAATGTGGGAAGAGATTTCCTACGAGAAGAGTCTAAGTAAGAAATTATATAGTTACAGATGAAGATGTTATCACATCGAGAAATTGGAGCATATGAATGCTCCGAGCGCTTATCATCTGCAAGTCTATACTCCAAATCTAGAAGAATAATTTGAGTGAGTCTAGGTCTTGCTGCAACACACAATCGAGTACTTAAATCTGTGCAAGAAATTGAATATTTAGCTGAAAAAGAGCCAGAAAGTACAGATATTGTGAAAACTAATATGTTGGATACATATTATCCAAATAGAAGTCATCATCATCTTGAGAACATTTGTCTCTATGAAGTGCTGCAAAACTATATTTTTAAACAGAATATTACAGAAAACATCAATAATGGTATATATGCCGTGATTGGTTCTGAAGGATGTTTGGTAAAACAAAGGAAAGGACATTTGATTAATCACCGTAAACTGAGTTGCGAAACTCCTGACAAAGGGGAATTTTACTACTTAGCTCTTTTGCAACTTTTCAAGCCATGGCGTACAGAATTGGAGTTACTTGGAGATTTTGAGAGCTATGAAGATTCCTTCAACGCAAGTAAAGATACTATAGAATGTCCTGTTTTTACTAATTATGTGAAAATGTTGAACGATGAAATTGAGCAAGAAGCTACAATTGCAGCTGAGATTGCTAGAGACAGTTCTCACGACAGTCAAACTTCTGCTCCGTTGAGTCAGGATCCACTAGGAGAACCAATTGTTCAAAATGAAGCAGCAACTGCAATGGAAGAGGTGGAAACAGCAATGTATCAAGCTCAAGAAGATGTAACAAATTTAGGAAACTTGGAAGAACAACTAAATGTTGAGCAGAAACAAATATATGTGCAAGTGAGAGAACAGATTAACCATGGATTACTTCATGAAAAGAAAGAGTGCTCTTGCGCATCCTTTCAATCTATCCGAATGTATCCGAAAGACCGGGCCCAGGGCCAAACCACCTGGTCCCACATTGACAAGAGTCAAGATATCTTACACTAGAAGCGAACTGATGCAGTTCCGCCCAGCACTAGACAACAACTGTTGTTTGGTGGATCCGGAGAATACAGCCATAAATAAAGTAACTAGATGCCCCCATTGTGACTTCTGTCTGACACCCGTTTGAAACATTGCAAACTCCCTCGAATCATATAATAAAAAAAGCCATATGATAGTGATGGCACTCATTAACGCACGTTCTTTGGGCAAACATAGGCAGGAAATAGCAGACCTAATCATCAATAGAAATATCGACATAGTGTTTGTCACAGAAACCTGGACCGATAATGCGTCCGAACCGGATTTGGTGGTAGCTATTCCTGAAGGCTATACTGTTCAAAGGCAGGACAGATTAAACAAAAAAGGGGGTGGTCTGGCAATAATTTCCTAGAATCATCTTCCTGTAAGAATACTCCAAGTTCCCTCCTCCACGTGTGAAGCTGTTCATTTTTCCATTATGTTAACACCCTCGCACAACTTCAAAGGAGTGCTCCTTTACAGACCCCCAGGAACTCGTACAGAATTCTTGGCCACTTTTAATACACTGATGGAATCACTAGTGATAGAGGACTCTTTCACTATCCTAGGGGACTTTAATTTTCATTTGGAAAATACACATAATAATGAAACTATGGCACTATTGACTGATATGGAAACATTGGGTTTCTCTCAGCTGGTCACGTCACCTACGCATGAGGTTGGCCACACGCTGGACGGTATATCTCTCTGACTCAAAGGAAGCTTATGTACAAGACATCCTACCCTTACCATGGTCGGACCACCACGCCATCATCTTTAATATAGTTACAAATAGTGCCCCAGTAAAGAAGGTGATGGAAACCAACCGACGGACATTTAGGGTATGGAAGGATATATATAATGAACAACTGACTGTGCTCCTAAACACGACCTGCCCGGTTATACCAACTGATCCAAACATCGCTATTGATAGATGTACCTGTTGGCTAAGTAACGCCATGAATCTCCTAGTGCCCAAAAAATCGATCTCTAGGAATCGGTCCTCTCTGTCTGCACCCTGGTTCTCGGCCTCGTTCAGAGAACAGAAACAGAAATGTAGGAATAGTGAAAGACACTGGCGCTAATCCTACACCACAGAACAAAAAATGTGCTACAAGGAGGAATTGGCTAAATACAAAAAGATGATTATGCAGGAAAAAAGAAAATTCTACGTCAACCAAATCGAAAAAGCGAAAAACTCAAATAAACAATTATACCAATTAGTGAAGAAGTTAGCGGGAGGAGCCCCAGAGGCCGCCCCCACACCATCACAATCTCTGTGCGATGCTTTGGCCAATCACTTCCATGAAAAAGTCAATAACATCTACTCAGATTTTTCGACCAAAGCAAAAACTAATGCAAAGCAAACCATCCTCATACCACATGAGCATTGCTTAATGCAGTTCAATATGGTCAATGAACAAAATATAGCCGAAATAATGAAAACGATAACATCAGGATCTGTCACAGACCCATGCCCTCCTAAAGTGTTTGTCCCGGTTATCAACTCAATAGCCCCTGTGATAAAACAAATCTGTAACTCCATGTTTGCTGCTGGGATTTATCCAGACACGCTGAAAAACACCTTCCTTAAACCACTCCTAAAAATACCCCAACTGGACCCGGCGGAATTGAAAAACTATAGACCCATAGCTAGCCTACCTTTTTTGGCTAAGGTGGCAGAGAGAGCGATGAACCTACAACTCTCTGAATTCATTGAGGAACATCATCTGCTGGATGATACACAGTTTGGGTTCCGCAAGCTTCACGGCATGGAAACAGCTTTAATTAAAGCTACCGAAGACATAAGAATTATCAGAAATCAGGGAGGTACAGCTGTGCTCATACTGTTGGATTTATCAGCGGCATTTGACACGGTCGATCATTCCACCTTGATCAACCGTGTCTCGGCTATGGGCATTCAACATAGAGCAAAAAAACTGCTCTTCTCCTTCCTTTCGGATAGAACCCAGGCAGTTACCTTAGGACTCTTCCAATCGGCCCAATTGACCCTTCCGTGTGGTGTCCCCCAAGGCTCATCCCTAAGTCCGGCACTTTTTAATATCTATGTGTCGGACCTAGCCAGAGTTATAAAAGCTCATGGGATGGGCCTCACATCCTACGCGGACGACACCCAGTTGGTGTTGGCAGTTAATAACGACGGAGAGAAGGTGGCTGAGTTTTTTCAGGAAGGCATGCTGGCCATCAATGACTGGATGGCCAGTAATTGCCTCAAACTGAACTCAGAAAAAACAGAGGTGGTTATTTTTGGAAAGCTATCCCCCTCGTGGTCCAGTTCCTGGTGGCCACCCTCACTGGGAACTCTGCCCAAACCGGTCACTAAGGTCAGGAACCTAGGAATTATGTTCGACGACAATCTGAACTTTGTTTCCCATGCCAATCAAGTAGTATCGACAGCATTTTATAAACTCAGATTGATCAACAAAATAATTCCTTACCTGCCAGAAAATGCAGGAAAAACTCTGGATAGCACTCTGGTGATGTTATCACTGGACTAGTGCAATGGTTTGTTTGCAAACGCACAATGTAGGGTAATCATAAAAATGCAAACGGTCCAAAATGCAGCCGCTAGAATACTATCCGGGAGCCCTAAATTCAAACCTATCTCACATGTTATCAGAGATTATCATTGGCTGGCGGTTAGGAATCGCATAAAATTTAAAACTTTATGCATTCCTTTAAAGCTGCTAATAAACTAGGCCCCCAGTATCTGATAAACCAGTTGACCACCTATTGTCCTAATAGACATCTCAGATCCACGACTGCTCATCAGTTAGTGGTGCCACGAACGAAGACAGTGTCTTGGGGAGACAGACGTTTCGTGGTGACAGCAGCCATACTGTGGAACGCTCTACCCCTGCAGATCCGTTCTTGTCAATCTCTACTCCATTTCCGCAAATTGATAAAAACATGGCTGTTTAATCAGTAAATTAGTCCGGAATCCTGCTAGTCCACAGCGCCGAGACGCCCAAGGGCATTTGTTCGCGCTTTATAAGTGTCAAAAATAAATAAATACGTGAGTGGACAAGCTGGAACAGGAAAAAGTTTTTTAATTAAAGTAATTACAACGTATCTACAGAAAACAACTGAGTCACATTTGTCTTGTATTGTCACTGATCCAACTGGGTTGGCGGCGCACAATATTAAAGGAATTACTTTACATCGTTTATTAATGCTACCAGTAGAGCATGAAAACAAATTGGAATACCACAAGCTATCTGGAGAAGCTTGTTGTGAAGTTTCAAGAGTGTTGAAGAAAATTAAACTTTTCATTATTGATGAGGTAAGCATGGTAGTTTTTGGAGATCTACTACAACTTACTCCTGTAAAAGGACAACCAGTGTTTAAAACACTGGCGCATGAAGATACCAGAAAGTCTTTGGGGAGCATTGGAAATGTTAACATTTGGTCATTTTTTGAATATAAGGAACTTATTACAAATATGCGACTGGCAAATGATGCAGATTAGGGAAGTATTCTTCAAGATATAAGAATTGTAAAAGTGACAGAACAGGGCAAACAAGCTTTACAGAGACGATTACTTTCCAATTTGTTTCCAAATAAAAATATTGTTCCTGAGAAAATATATATGAGAATTGCAGAATATAAATCTGAAATCTGCTTAATGCCAACACTGCGTGAATGTTCTATATTCAATGAAGAAATTTTAAAGTTGGAAAATGAAGAAATTATTAAATTGGAAGCTATTGATAAAATAGAACATGAAGGAATCACTATTATCTTGACTGAAAAGTTGAAGAGGAAATTGGATTCTTTAGAGAAATCGATAAGTAAAACTGCTGGTTTAGAAATGAATTTATATGCAAGTGTAAACTGTAGGGTAATTTTACAACGTCATTTGAATGTAGAAAAAGGTTTAGTAAATGGAGCAATGGGTACAATTGTTGATTTCGTTAATTATGTAAATAGAGATGGTTTTGAATTTTTTAAAAATCAAATTTGATGAAATTGAAGAAGTACAACAATTTAGTCATTGTTCAACTCGGTTTTTGCTTGTAAAGATTTGTATGTTCACAGAAAACAGTTTCCTATTTCTCTGGCGTATGCGGTGACCATTCATAAATCTCAAGGTTTAAGTGTAGATAGTGCTTTAGTGAATATTGGTAGTACCGTGTTTAAAGAAGGTGTGGCATATGTTGCTTTATCTCGAGTGAGAACTTTATTGGATTGTACTTAATAGATTTTGATGAGACAAAAATTAGTGCAGATGCAAATTGTATGAAAGAGTATAACAGGTTAAGAAGAGAATATGCAACCAATTTAGGTCAATATCCAGTATTTGAAAAGCGTGTGGTAGGTAGAAAAAGAAGATTTGAGAATATCGGTAGTGAAGCTGTAGAGAAAGAAATTAAACAAGATGAAGTTGTGATTGCAAGCAAAAAGAAAAAGGATAGTGCTGAAGACAATGTTGGTTATCAGTTTGAAAACAGGTCTGCTGTCAACTGCTATGCTAATGTAGTTGTTAATGATGTTTTTTTCTTGAAAGTTTGCAACAGCAAATTGTTGAAAATCGGGAAGAAAGATTCTGGGGCAGATGTATCATTGTTCCCTTTTGCGATTTCTAAATAGCGATTTTTAAGGAATCGCTATTTAGAATTCTCAAAATAGAATGTATGTAAAAAATTTTTTGCGATTTCTTAGTCTTCCTTATTTGCGAATTTGCACTTTGCGAATTCGCAAATAAGGAATAATTTCCCATGCATTCCTATGGGCCAGGAGGCCCATAGGAATGATTGAGCATTATTTTTTAATTTGCGAATAGCATTTTGCGAATTCGCAATTAAGGAATAATTTCAAGGGTGCAGGGGTGTCTCAAAGACACCCTGCTGCACCCCTGAAATTTACATGTGTGTGCATATGGCGCCCATGTGCGTCACATGCCACCTTCACAAATGCCAAATAGGGCATTTTCAAATGAAATCGCAAATTATTACCAACTACAAGCTAGTGGTAATTTGCGATTTCTAAACCCAAAATCGCAATTTTTAAAAGCCTCATACATCGCATTTAAGAAATTGCAAAATTTGGATTCCTTAAATGCTTAAGCAAAATAAGGAATCACAAATTTTTGAGATTCCTTATTTTATGATTTTTTTCATACATTTCAAATAATGCAAAAAAGCTGTTTGCGACTCGCAATGGCCGCAATTCGCAGAATTTTGGCCTTTGCGAATCGCAAAAGGCTTGATACATCTGCCCCTCTGTTCCTTGTTGTATTCTGTATATGAGAAATGTAGTAGTGATAAAAGTAAAATACAAAGTGTTTCTGATATTCGAAATATTTTGGACATATATTCTGGTTGTACCCAATTTATGCACAATATTCAGCAAGATTGTCAGGAATTTCTAATGTATATGCTTGTTGTATTAGAATATGAAGGTATAGATATTGAAAACCTATTTGCCCTTTCTTATAAATGGTAACATGACAGTAAAAACTGCTTGTTTACATGTAGCACTAACATAGACAGTGAAAGATTTATATATTTGAGTTTAACAGACTGTGAATCAGTGTCTTTTAACAATCTAGTTAGAGGAGCATGGAGTGTAGCCAATATAAATCAGAAATGTCATCAACATTATTTATACAGAGATATGGACAGTATGTAATTTTAATGCTGCAACGTTGTAGCTACTCAACTATCAATATCAGGAAGAACTTTTGAAGCTGTAGCAATTATTTTTCATGATGGACCTTCTACAACATCTGGACATTACACTGTTTATTTAAAATGTCTGAAAGGTTGGATATATTGTAATGCTAGTCAATTGGTTTTTAAACAACATTTGCCTAAAGAGTTATCAAATTCTTACCTAATTTTTTAAAGCCAAAATTTTAGGAACAAAATTTGGCCTTTCAGGATTACTGCTGTTAAGGTAGGTTGGTCTGGTGTTGTAAAGTACTTTGTAAGTGAGGGTGAGGAGCTTGATCCTCTTGTTAACGTGAAGCCAGTGTAGATCTCTCAAGTGGTGGGTGATGTGGCTGCGGCAGGGGACAATAATGATCAGTCGGGCGGAAGTGTTTTGGACTCGTTGTAGTCGTTGTAGGTGTTTGTCCGAGTTGAGATTCAGAGAGTTGATCCTTGTGCAGTTGGTTACGTCTTTCGGTGGTATGTGGCTCCTTGGTGAGGGAGAAGATGAGTTGGGTGTTGTTGCCTTAGCATATAATGTTGAGGTTGTGATGGCGGGCCACTTGTGTGAGGGTGCCATGTAGATGTTGAATAGCGTCAAGTTGAGGGATGAGCCCTGGGGGACATTGCAAATGATGTTGGTGGTTTTGGATCAGAAAGGTGGGAGACGGATTCTGAGGATTACTATTAAGGAGCTTCTGAACTATGAATTTGAGATATACTATTTGGCCATGAGGAAAAGTATGTAAAACTATTAAGGACTATTTGTTCTATATTTTGTCAGCATATATTTAAAAGTAACTTTGTTTTCAGTGTATGAAAATTAATGATAGTGTTTTGGTATTTTAAGATCGTTTGAGATATCTCATAGTTACATAAGAAATTGCTGTTAGAAAAAAACATTTAACATATGTTTTATTTCTATTTTTTAGATTGTTATTGAAAATGTTGAATGTTTTTTTTTAAATAATAAAAATTGATTATCTTTTTTTGCCCGCTGTTATGTGGAGTACTACTGAACTCACTGTTTCTAGTGAAATTCAATATATTCTGAGAACAGCAAAAAAGGGAAATGAAATGCTTTACAAATTATTTTGTGTTGTATAAGATATATTGTAACTGTATTTTTTTTGTCTTCCACAGATGCTCATTTTATAATATATAATTTTTTATTATTTATTATGTTTAAGGTAAGTATAAGTAACTGTTAAAAATGGCCGATGGAATGTGCTTCTGCAGAGCTGAAGTAACAAAACATGGATGGAGAACATAAGTGTTCAAAGATGGTTTGTATCTTTTAAAGACATTCGAAAAACGTAATATATATATACTGATTGTACCAGTATTCTTTGCATTTTAGTACAATACATCTACTAGTTTGGAACAGGTAAGGTTAATAGACATATTGTACCTTTTTTTAGTAGTGCATTTTATTATAACAGCCTGAGTTTTTTCCTATAGTGATAAGGAGTGACTGGTTTGAAAATGTAAGAAAATTTAAAAACTGAACATTCATATAAATAATTATATTTATATAATCTTATAAAGTAGTTGAGAATGGTATTTGGATAATATTTTTTAAAGGGCAAAATAGTTGATAAAGCTAGTTTTGTGTTATGTATTAGGAAAAAATGATAACAGGAAGTGTTTATGTTTTTGTACAAGGACCTACAACATAAGAAATTCACTATGGAAAATCAACAAAACAATATGGAAGACGGTTTCGAAATTAGTAACAGTGTCATAGAACAGCTGAACATACCTTCACGAGCAGCGAAAATGAAGAGGAAGAAATGAAGGCTGCAGATATCAGCTGTGATTTTCTAGACGAAACCTAGGATGCTGATTATGTGGAAGCACTAGATGACATCGAGTTTGATCATATGACTTTTGAAATTGATAACCAGGAAAATGAAATACCTGATGAAATTATTTTAGAAGCTCTATTAAATTATGAGATGTTACAAGAATACATTTATTATTATATAATAATAATGGTTTGAGACACTCTCCTTGCAGAATTGTAATTATTCAGCTAATACCCAAGTACTCATGGTACAAAGTGGGCCTTAGGGCATGGACTGCTTCAAACCCCTATAGACTATGCATGCACTCTTCTATGCACCGGCAAACGTGTCTTTTATTGCTTCTATTCCCCAGTCTGTATCCTTATACTTCCAGTAAACTCTCTGTGATTGCTGATTCAGTATTGTATTGAGCTATTCAGCAGAATGTCCTTTTCTATGCACTGTGCTAAAAATGAAGCTCTTTTAAATTCAGTCAGATACTCTCCTTGCAGAACTGTAATTATCCAATCAGTATCCAAGTAATCATGGAGCAAAGTAGGCCTTAGGCCATGGACTGCTTTAAACCCCTATAGACTATGCATGCAGTCTTCTATGTACCTGCAAACTTGTTTTTTATACCTTCGATTCCCCAGTCTGTATCATTAGACTTTCACCACACAATCTCACACTACTTTTTCAATATTGTAGTGAGCCATTCAGCAGTATTTGCTTATATATGTACTGTGGTAAAACTGAAGCTGTTATAAATTCAGTCAGGCACTTTCTTTGCAGAACTGTAATCATCCACTCAGTACCTAAGTACTCATGCATTAAAATAGGCCTTAGGCCATAGATTGCTTCAAACCCCTATAGACTTTGCATGCAGTCTTTTATGCACCGGCAAACTTGTCTTTTATACCTTCAAATCCCCAGTCTGTATCCTTACACTTCCAGCAAACACTATCACACTACTCTTTCAGTATTATAGTGAGCCATACTGCATTATGTGCTTATCTATACACTGTTCTAAAAGTAAAGCTGCTATACATTCAGCCACACACTCTCCTAGCAGAATTGTAATCATTCAGCCAGTACCCAAGTACTCATGGTGCAAAGGGGGCCTTAGGGCATGGACTACTTCAAACCCCTATAGACTGTGCATGCACTGTTGTATGCACCTGCAAATTTGCCTTTTATATGTTCAATTCCCCAGTCTCTATCCTTACTCTTCCACCAAACACTCTGTCACTCCTGTTATAGTTTTGTAGTGACTCATTGATCAGTGTGTAGTAATCCATTCACTACATTAAAACACTAATCAGCAGATGTACAATAAGTGGTACATCCTCAGAGATATGCCAGTTATTGTGCACTGTGACATCACCACCATAGCTGCACCGTATTTACAATGTGGTGCATTATGGGGCAAAAACGGCACAGATGTGTGATTTATTTGTGTTGTGAAGGGCGGCGCATTGCTTGACTTGCTTTGCAAGCGCAACGTAGCTCCAGCAATGCTCTTGGGGCCCTATGCTCACAATGCTGTGTCAATCCCTACACCTGCTTCAAGGTGCAGGGTTTTGACGCAGCATAAGCCCAAAAGTGACTGAATTAAATCTTATAGATTTCACTCAGTCACTTCTAGGAGGTGTTCCTGTGCCAGAACCCCCCCCCCCCCCCCTGCGCAGGAAAGCCTCCTTCTGGCGCAGGGCTTTACAATGTGATGCACCTTCCATATGCGTCACATTGTAAATACCACACACCATGGCACATCTTTTACACCACCGCTGCGTCACAAAAGTGACGCAACGGCTGTGTGAAAGAGGCAAAAGGGGGTTGTAAATCTGCCCCTAACACATACAAATTCACCCAGGCAGTTTCACCAGCAGTGCAAGCTTGTAACATATTTATGTGCATATGTTACATTCAAGTGCTTCGGAGGTACTACAGTATACTATAGGTAAACACCTTATAGATTTATGCTGTAGCACTTCCTTACTGTTCTGCACATTCACATTCACCATACACTACTAATGTATTCATTCATTCATTTATGCACTACACATTCATTCAGACAAAGGTTTACACACTATCATAGAAATATAGCTCTTTCTTTGACCAGTGGAGGTAGTTCTGAGAAGAACTGTTTTTTTTGTCTTTTTAGTTTCTTTTTTTTTTAAACAAAAAAATGAAACTGAAACCAAAAAAAGTGTGGAACATCAACAAAAGTGTAAAAGATATATATATATGACCGAGAACAACGGTGCTCCCATTTCTTGTGCAGAATGAGGTCAATGGATTGTTCCCCATAGCACAGTAGTTTGTTGCAAAATTTGCAACGAAGAATCAGGTCTGCAAATTCTGGTTGTATATTTGCGTGCATACCGCTCGGTGGTGGTGGTGGTGGTGCACTTGAAGTACTGGGAAGAGCAGATCCATGGTCCTCCTGCAACCTTTGAGTTTGAACTCTGGCATAGTTGTTTGGATGAAGATTCTTGACATGGCGCACCATGCTTGCAGTGCCGAATAAGTACTTTTTGGTGGAGTCACCCCTGGAAAGGGTAACCTGACAAATTTTACAGGTCACTTTGGGAGCATTTACTTTTTTTTGTCTTTGAGGAAATGTAAAAAAATTCCAGATAACTGCTTCCTTGCACTTCTTCTGAGGCTCCTCAGGTACAAATTCTTCCTCAGAGGAATGTCCTGAAGAAGGCTCAACCCGTGCAGCCATGGTGAATTGTTTTTCCAAATGACTTGAGATCTACAGAAGAGATGCTTCTCCTGAGGAAGTCAAAGTAGAATGATTAAAATGGGAGGGGTCTTTCAACAGTTGGAATAGGAAGTATTATGAACCAATCAAATCTGTTCTTTTAAAGTCACATGGCTTTGCGTACGCTTACGGTGCGCCCACGATGCGAGTACGTGCGACGTAATGCCACAATTTGTGTCATTGCTTTTAAAAGTAATATACGCTTATTAAAACTTTTAAAAAACTGTTTTCATGATCATCCCAGATAGTGTCTTTCCTTAGTATGTACATTAAATACATAAATCTATGTTTTAAAACAATTAGAAACTTTTGCGCCGTACGCGTACTGGGCGCCGTACATGACGTCACACAAAAGCGTTGATGCGACGCATAACGTCAAAGCATATTTGTAACGTATGCACGGGTACACGCAGAGTACGATTAGCCGTACAAAGTATGGTAAGATCACCGTACACGTACCGTACAATTGCCAAAAAAAAGGAAATATATAGAATTACATGTTAATATATTTAAAAAAAATGTAATTAATAAAAAAAATATTTTTGGATTTTGTTTTGTTATTTTTTTACATTAAGAATATGAAATATTACTTAAAAAATGAAATAACCAAAAATAATTATAATACAAATGTAGGAAATTAGTATAACAAAAATATAATAATAAATACATTTAAAAATTGGCATTCACAAAACTTATGAATTCACTGAAAAAACCATAGGTTTTAGGCATGGTATAGTTAGGAATTAGCATTTAAAAAACCTTGCAAATTCACTGAAAAAACCATAGGTTTCCCACATGTTATAGTTAGGAATTAACATTTAACAAACCTTAGAAATTCACACAAAAAACCATAGGTTTCACACATGTTATAGTTAGCTAGACTTTTCACTCATACAAAACCATTGAAATCCCCCGTTATAGTTAGTTTAGCTAACTATAACTTGCGCGCCCGCAATGCATTGCTGAGGACGTCACATATTACATCACTCATGACATGGTCAGTGACATCACTAATGGCATCTCATAAATGTACTCACTCATCATATGTACTCATACACCTATACATCCTGTAACACACTAATAGTCATCCAATAATAGTCATGGGGAGAGGGGTTGGCCTAACGGCTAAGGCGCTCGACCTCGGACCTGGGAATATGGGTTCGAGTCTCGGTAACGACGCCAAAAACCTCCTGTGATTCTGGGCAAATCACTTAATCTCCCCGTGCCTAAAAAAAAAAAAAAAAAAGAAAGTGTGTCCTCATGTAACGTAACTGGTGCTATGTAAAGCGCTCTGATACCTGATTCGGTTCGGGTCTAGTTCGCGCTATATAAAACTCTGCCAAAAAAATAAAAAATCCATATAAATACTCACACATATACTCACACATGCAAATAAACTATCAAACATCCATTTACTTGCATATACAGGTATACACACACCACTACACTTACTTCTACAGAAACGTACACATACTAAGTCTCTTAAACAATCACTTATAGAAACATATACTTGTTCATACAGGAACTCTTCCAATCTCTCACTCTCACATATACTCAATTATGTACATCAATACTCACATATACTAGTTTAAAACATATGTAGTTACTCATAAAGACACTACTGAGACAGTCATTCACTCACTAACACACCCATACACACATTCATCCACCCATATTGTCCTGCACACATGCTGTCTTCAAAACACATATGCACAGTGAGTCACTCATTCATGCATCTATGCGCTAAGTAATATCCCCACCGAACCATACAGACACTCATACTGAAAGTTAAAAAAACAACTAATAACCCATATACACACTCATGTACCTACTCACCAACCCATGCAGCCACAAATACTCCAAAGTGAGACACTGATAGAGATATTTAAATATTTAAACATTACTCGCTAATACATCTATTTACTAAGATACACTTAATAAGTCAGTTGTAAAATCAATTTTACAAAAAAAACATCCATTTAGACTCTTATTTACCCATTCATTCTTCCATCGACCTTTAGATATACATATAAAAAAATACTTATTTTTCAGAAAGACACACATTCACTACACAGAATAGTAGAACAAGTGTTATTGCCAATCGAATTTCTATCCATTCCTCCCTTCCAAGTGTAAGACAGTGTGTAAAAAATTATTAATTTTCAAAAATACCCTTGAATTCACATGCTGGTATAGGTACCCACATAAACAGATTTGTTCAAACTCCATATCTTGTTGCCATTTCGGAAATACATAGATTTACTTGATATACCTTTTTCACTCGTTATAGTGTAGCAAGTGAATTGCTATATATCTGATACACAATGAAAAACTATAACATGGCGCAGTTCTTTTATTGGCTCAGGGCACTTCGGGTTCATGGTAAACCTACAAGTCCTATATACCCCTGCCACCATAATACTCCAGAGGACATAACGATATATTGCTTTTAAAAATCTATCATACCTAAAAGTATTTACAGGTGAAAACGCAGGGACAATTGTCTGTTTTTTTTAACTCATCTATAATATGTTTAATATTCTACTGTTACTTTCTATACAAAAACCTTGAAGGATCTACACAAAGGACCCTTTGCTGAATTCAGAATTCTGCCAACTTTTCAGAAATGTATAGTTGTCTGGGATCCATTATTGTTTTTACATCAATTTCTATCACTAACTGAAAAGAGGTTGAAAGCACAAAAAATGTAAAAAAATATGCTATGTCCTACTAAAATGCCAAACTGTGTAGAAAATGTTGGTTTTCTAACAAAAGTCTGCCTGCTCCTGAAAGTTGGGAAGATAGTGATTTTATCACCAAAAATACTTTGTTGATACCATTTGCAGGGAAAAAACAGACACTTTCATCTTCAGCACTTTTGTCCAATTTTTCACCAAAAACCCAACATTTAGCTGTATATTGGTTAATATTTGGATCCCCTCCAGGGGAATCCACAAACCCTGGGTTCCTTTAGAGCTCTCAGGATGTTGGAAGAAAAGGATGCAAATCTGATGTAGATACCTTATGTTGAAAACATGTTATAGGGGTCTAAGCGAAAACTACACCAAATAGCCAACAAAAGGCTCTTCACTGTGTTTTATATGGGGGGAGGGCCCAGCAGTTAAAGGATTAAAGCAGTCCTCAACATCAAGGGTATTAGGCTTACATCACAGTTAGGTCATTAACTTCTATGGGGTTCAGAGGGCACTCAAAACATGGCAAGACAATACTTGGGTGGTCGTACTCCATATGAAATCCTATTTAAAGTGAGACTGTGGGTCCCAGACCTCTATAATGTCAGCACAGTGGTGGTGAAAACATCATTTGAAATAAATAAATGTAAGGCTGTTTTACAGGAATAAATTAATTCTGGGGCATGCAAAGCAGCATCCAAGTAAAATGCACAACCACTGGGAAAGTGAAGGTTGTACCTGAAAGACTTGGCTTTGTCCAGAAGATTGGTATCTAGTCAGGGAGAAAACTGTGGACAAGAAAGAATTTGAGCCATCTGTTCTGGCTGTCAAAGTAACCCAAACTGTAATACCTTCACTTTTTGCCGGGCTCTGAGTCAAAAGGTTTGTCTCAGTTGATCTCATCAAACCACAGTAGATGGTCGATTCTCAACAGTAGGCCGAATGGGCTCCTGGCTAGCCACCACACTCCTCTTGCTACCATCCAGGAAGTTTTAATAACTAAAGACGATTCTCCTCTTCAATGAGAAACTGTAAACAACAATGTAGTATTTATCCTTTCTGTTGAAACAACTACAATTATACAGTCAACCCAAATTTCAATACGAAAAATTGACGATGCCTATGTGAGTATGCCACAGATTGAGTCATCTCCCAGTTCTTTAAAACCTGCTGAGCTGCAAAAATATAGACCGAACAGCATCGGACTACATAGTGGAGTATGATGACTACTCATCGGATTCAACTTAACCTGAGATACCATTGCCACCGCCTCTTTCTTTCAAGCTACACATGCGTGCACTCTATCTTTGTCTAAAATTACATACTTTGTTACTCCTTGGTTACACCTTTGGATTACAATCAGAATTACTATTTCTGGTCCTCTGATTTGGTTTGGTGACTTCTTTTCCTGCTTCCGATTGGACACTATCTCTCAGAAAGCTCTGCAGTACAACTTGTGAACTTGAAACCTCATGCATCATTGCAAGAAATTGTGTGGAACATGGTAACATATGATGTGTATTGTCCTACTGAACCTTTACAGATACCATATTTGTTTAAAAGTTTCTGAAATTATATCTAGTACTTTCTCTATCATTGAGACATAGATACAGTACATAACTTGCTAGAAGATCTGGACTAATCAAAAGCATTGTTTTCTGATTAATTGTATAATGGTACATCGAGTTAGGTGATATATTCTATTCTCAACATTATGGTCACTATTTTTACACAAAGCAAGTATCCCACTTGCTGTTTATAATTCACCCATTTGGAACACTGCCCAACACAACTAAAAGTTAGTTCAAAAACATTTGCACAACAGTTTGCTCATTTTTCTGTTTTTCACAAGTCATACCAAGCATCTTACTATTATGGGCTTTCACTTAAACCTGCAAATAAAAATATGCTAACAAACAGTAAGTAGACATAATATTGAGTTTTAAATATCGTTTTGCTATAATATCGAGTTTAAAATGTTGAAAGTCAAAAATATCGTTGCGTATAATATCGATGTCAAGAAGATCGATTCACTGTGTTGTATAAAATATCATTGTTAAAAATTTAGATTTTGAAAATATCAATATTAAAGATTATTGATTTTGTAAATGATGTGACATTTTATTATAGTATACATTTTTAAATGTATTAATAATTTTTATTAAATTGTACATGTTTATAGAAAAAAAATTAGAGGCAGGATGGTGGGTTTATAAGGGATAAGGATGGGGAGAGTTTTAAAATATATATTTTTTAAATCTAAGTTTCTTGTCAGTAATATTAAAAAAATTGTGTTTTAATAGTGGGAGGTTGAGGCTATGGGGATAAGGGTGGGGAGTGTTTTGAAAAAACTATTTTTTAAATGTAATTTTAAATGTTATCATTAATATTTAAATACAATTAAATTGTGTTTTAGGAGTGGGATGTTGAGGTTATAGGGGATAAGGTTGGGAAGTGTTTCAAAATACTAATTAAAAAAAATCTAAAACATCATAATGTATATTTAATAACATTAAAAATGGGAGCAGGATGTTGTGGTTATAGGGGATAAGGGGGATGTTTAAAATAAAATACGTGTTAAATTTGAATTTCGATATTTTAAAAAGAAATTATGAATTTATAAAAATATCTATACATTTTTGTGATATTTTGTGTAATTTGCAGATCATTTTGTGGAGTAATGGTTCATTTTTTTTACAAAAACTGAAAACATTTTACGTAAAAATTAAAAAAAAATATTAACAATTTTAGTTTAGATATGGCATTATAGTAGTGAAATAATGATAAAAATGAATGTATTTTTAAATGTAGAGGTGTTTAGAGTTCAGATGTATTATTGTGCATATTTTTTCAACATTCTGTAACTATTGTTTTAATAATTAAAAACATTGACTATTTCTTTTTAAATATTACATTTTGAACATGTTTAATATATGATTTTGAAACTAATAATGTTAAAAATTAGATCTTTTATGTTTAACATTTTTATATAAAATGTATAACTATATTTGTATTTTTTAAATTTGTTTTATCATCTAATTCATAAATTAAAAATAATTAAAACATTTTTTAAAGTCACATTACGTTTTTATCATTGGGAATATGTTAAAATATATATATAATGTGTACTATTTTACATGTATTTATGTAATTTTATTGGGAATATTAGATTTTATGAGAATATTTTTATACATTATAGTTGAGTTATTATAGTTTGGGGTGGGAATAGTAAATTATATATATTTAGTGTCCAGCGCCTTCCCTTAGTTAATGTAGTTTGGAGGGGGAATAGTAAATTGTTATGTTTAGTGTCCAGCATCTTCCCTGACTTTTTCTGGATTGGTGTGGGAATAGGAAATTATTTATGTTTAGTGTCCGGCACCTTCCCTGAGTTAATACAGTTTGGGGTGGGAATAGTAATTTATATATGTTTAGTGTCCAGCACCACCCCTGAGTTAATACAGTTTGGAGTCGGAATAGAAAATTATATATGTTTAGTGCCAAGCACTTTCCCTGAATTAATACAGTTTGGAATGGGAATAGTAAATTATATATGTTTAGTGTCCAGCACCTTCCCTGACGTAATACATTTTGGAGTGGGAATAGTAAATTATATATGTTTAGTGTCCCGCACCTTCCTTGTGGTAATACAGTTTGGAGTGGGAATAGTAAATGATATATGTTTAGTGTCCAGCACCTTCCCTGAATTTTTGTAGTTTAGAGTGGGAATAGTAAATTATATATATATTTAGTGTCCAGCATCTTCCCTGGCTTTTTCTAGTTTGATGTGGGAATAGTAAATTATATATGTTTAGTGTCTAGCACCTTCCCTGAGTTAATGCAGCTTGCAGTGGGAATAGTACGTTATATATGTTTAGTGTCCAGCACCTTCCCTGAGTTAATGTAGCTATGGAATGGGAATAGTACATTTTATATGTTTAGAGTCCAGCATCTTCCCTGAGTTAATGTAGTTTGGGGTAGGAATAGTACATTATTATGTTTAGTGTCCAGCACATTCCTTCATTTTTTCTAGTTTGATATCAGAATAGTAAATTATATAAGTTTAGTGTCCAGCACCTTCCCTGAGTTAATGCAGTTTGGAATGGGAATAGTAAATATTATATTTAGTGTCCAGCACCTTCCCTGAGTTAATACAGTTTGGAGTGGGAATTGTAATTATATATGTTTAGAGTCCACCACTTTCCCAGAGTTAAAACAGTTTGGAGTGGGAATAATATATTATACATGTTTAGTGTCCAGCACCTTCCCTCACTTTTTCTGGTTTGAAGTGGGAATTATAAATTATATATGTTTAGTGTCCAGCACCTTCCTGAGTTAATACAGTCTGGAGTGGGAATAGTATTATGTGTTATGTGTTAGAGAGTATTATATAACAAACAATTTTTTTTAGAAATACTTTGGGGCCAATTAGTATGGCAGGCGGTGGCACCACCGCGGTCCTGGCGGTGCAGAAAAATGCATTTTACCGCCCATGAGCAGTGGACCTCCCGCCTGCCATATTAGAATGGCCAAACATAGCCCAATTCCCATCTGCCGCGGTGCGACGCGAACCGCCATCAAAGTGTGTCCACTACCGTGGTGGTGGGACCCAATGGAGACTCACCGCCATGTGGAATGACGCCCGCCCTGCTCCACAAATTAGGATGCCCCAAACAACCAGTCGCACCAAAGCGAAGAAACCACCCAATCAGAGATGTCGAAAGCTCGAAAGTGGAGCACAAAACCAGAATCCTGGTCCACACCACCCGGTCATGGCCGCAATGGCCCCAGCCTACGCGTTTTTCCGGTGCTGTACGTGATACATCACCAGCAACTCATGGACCTACGCGGTCACCGCCGCAGTTCGCAATTACATAACCACAACACGCAACTCATGGGCTGAAACAGGGTCCATTTCCACATCAGAAACCCTGGTGGTGACAGGAACATATCCACAAGTGTACCCACACGTGACCCACCTGCCACCAAGTCACCCCTCCGCATCCAGGATACACATTCACCGTGATCTTGCAGTAATGTCCTGGTCACGTCACCGCAGCTGTGAAGACAAGGGAATACATGCGCACAATGCAGAAGACAGGGCGTGCAGCAGGCATGGGCAGGGTACAAACACCACAGGGCCATACCTCCACACTCCACACACTGGTACTCCCTTAATTGACATGGCATGTGCCCCTCCTATGCACCCCATGCACAACAACAAGCCTGGTGAATCCACACAATGCACCACACACCAAACAACTAGGAAGACAGCCACAGCAGGAGTGGCTGCAGAGGAACACACAGCACGCAAGCACAGGGTGAGGGCAACACACACACTACAACAACACCATACTCATGGTAAGAAAACTGAGTACAACCACTAAATGAACACACACATACAAGGAACAAACATCCTACTGGACACACAGCCTGCCAAGACACAAAGATATACCCCACACTGACACACAGACAAATACACAGACCACATACCACCAGCAATGGAGCACAACAAATAGGAAAGCCAAAGTGAGGTGCACCCAAATGGAAGGCCAAGGCAATAACCACGAAGCATGTGTACACCACATGCAAGACAAGGAACATAGAACAACACCCTCAGCCCATCAAAGCACACATGGCTGGCACAGTGAGTGAAGTCATACCACAGTCAGCTCAGTGCAACAACCCAGGGAGACAGCAAGGCAACCCATGTATAGGCATCGAGATGAAAGGAAGGCCCTGAACTCAAATTGTGAACAGCCAAACATATGTACTACTTCACAGGAGTATGCCAGCAGCACAACACACAGGGCCCATGGACACACTCCATGACTGTCAAACACTAGTAGGAATCTACACACATACCCCCCTCACACCAGAAGGACACTTCACCAGTGTCAAACATACAGAAGGGTGTCAATATTTTCCAGTCACTACACAGACAATAAATCACACACCCTGGGGGTAGCCACACACATCACACACACACACAGGGATGACAGCACAAATGTCTGCACAAAAATAACAGACACACACATAACCCAACCAAAACACACACGGAACCACACAACCACAACAAGAAAAGACATGTACTGTGTAGCAAAAGTGTGGAAAGGTAATGGGAGCACTGACACAACAGGAATGCACAACCTCATCAGTCAGGAACAATGCACAGACAACATACCACAACATAGACAAAAAGTGTACCATCACAGATAAACACAGCCACATCAAACAAAGAACAGATGCACAGGCTAAACAAACACATATCAAACACAGCAGGACATCAGTGTATGCACACCAGGCAATGACAATGCGACATACACCCACAGCACTGCATGCACAACAAGCAGTGTGTGCACACCAAGCATAACAGTCCCACACAGACATAAGTGACACATGAACACACACAACACTAATCAGCACAGCACAAAGTATACTTAATTGTCTGTTTTTATTGTGAACCAATTTACAGACCGTCTGCTTTTGCCTTGCATTTATATGTTTTCTTGTTTGTATTCATCTAGTAGTTGGCCACAGGCTGTGTCCCACTTGGAAATTGTTGAATACTTTTACTACATTTGAATATAACAATTATTAAAGTTGTCTGGCTGGACATTTAATATAGATTCCAATCTTGGTCTATATTTATTGTTGCCTTGCTATTTGATCTGAAGTTTGGGACCACTGTCTCCTGTAATACATTCACATGAGGCACCGCAATTTGGGTGGCTGCGGCCAGGCGGTAGCTACCGCAATTTAGGTGCCATACATTCACATGAGGCACCACAATTTGGGTGGCGGAGCATGCCAACCGCCATTTGGGCATGTCTCTATGGCTATCACTAGCGCACTTGTGTAATGGGGATTGTTGGTGACACACTGCTGGGGCCAGGCGTAGCTACCGCAATTTGGGTGTTATAAATCAAAATAGCCATCTGGCAAACATCAACAGTGCATAGTGGCCACATGGTTAATGGCACATCAATGTGCACACAATGCCAATGTTCCATTTACTCCACTGGTGACTACACATGCCATGTTTGTGCATGTGATTTCATAGATTGGCAGGTACTCCCTCACATGTAACTTGTGATGTTGATGGTCTTGTACACAAAACAGTGTTGTTATGGACTCTACAATGTGTACACATGTCAATGTGTTGAGGTGCAGTGACAATCACAGCAATGTTTGTCTCAATGAATGGTGTTCTTTTTTACATGTTCTGTTATGTTTGGACATGCACACAATCGTCATTTATGCTCAGACTGTGGTCATTGTGTTGTTGATGTGTGCCAGATTTGAATGACGCCTGATGATGCATCAGGTCCAGCAGCTAAGTATGAGACAGTGGGGTTGCTTTGTTACACATATGCTGGATGCTATTCTCCCAGGCGTGCCCTTGTTAAATGTGGCCATATCCCTATGTGCATTCATATTGACCAAGGTGGTGTTTGAGGTACTTGCTTTTTGTAAGATAACAAGTGTGCCATTTGTGTAGCTGAAGGTGTCCCTACGTGTAAGCTAGTCTGTAACTCAATTTTGATGACAGTCATTGTTGGTGTTGTGTCAGCCAGAACGTGAGATGCTGTGCCCCTCTAATGATGTATTGCATTGACGTGTCCACTTTCATCTCAACTAGGAGGAGACCAAATCTGCTTTGTCACTTGACAGTGCTGGCAGACATGGAGGATGTGGCGATCATCCGGAAATGCCGTCTGGATAGAGCCACCCTACAAACCCTTTGTGAGATATTGGAGCCCCACCTGCAGCCTCGCAGAACATATCCAACAGCTTTCACCCCAACGTCTAAGTTGATTTTCTGCCACTGGATCATTCCAGCACATAGTGTCTAGTGTAGGTGGGATGTCACAACCTATGTTCAGCATGGTGCTGCATGATGTACTGTCCGCCTTAATGATCTACAAGGACAGATATATCCATTTCCCCAGGGGGCCAGAATTGGCAGCTGTGAAGGGAGCTTTCTATCTTCTAGGACACATCCCCCATGTTGTTGGTGCCATTGATTGCACCCATGTTGGGCTTGTGCCACCACAGGCACGTGAGCACATCTACAGGAATCGTAAACATTACCACTCCATAAATGTGCAATTGGTGTGCCAGGCAGATACGATCATCTCACATGTGTGTGCACAATTCTCAGGCTCGGCCCATGACTCATACATCCTGCATAACAAGATTGAACCCCAGCTGATGGCTAATCTGCTTTACGAGCGTGCATGGATTGTGGGTGTGTATGCCTAATCATATGGCGTGCTGTGTGTGTAACCTGCTGTCCTCTGCCTCAGCGACATTGCAATGTTTATTTGTGTTTGTCACACCTAGGTGACTCTGCATATCCCAAACGTCTTTGGTTTCTGCACGCACTGCGGAATCCCAGGACTCCAGCTGACGTCCGCTACAATGATGTCCATGGGAGGACACGTAGTGTGGTGGAGCGTACTTTTGGTCTGATGAAGTCACGTTTCCGCTGCCTGGACAAGACCAGAGGTGCACTGATGTACTCGCCCGGGAAGGTGTGTCAGATTGTAGTGGCATGCTGCATGCTCCACAACCTAGCCATTCGCAAGGAGATTCCCCTGATCCTGGATGATGATGAGCAGCCAAGGCCCCCGTCTGCAAACCAACATGTGTCCAGTGATGAGGACAGTGGAGAGGAGGAAGGTGTTGACCTGCGTCAACAACTCATCACCCGCTACTTCACTTGAAGGTGGGTGACAATGTACAATGTACCGTCTGATGTCTGGTGAAGGTGAAGGTGAATGTGAGATTTTACCTTTTTACACATTTAGGATACAACTGGTTCAATCTTAAAACCAACCTGTGTCCGATCCACTTGTTTTTGACGATCGCATTCTGTTCCTTTATTAAAATTAGTTTTGGAATCAGTCTGCTTTCTTTTAAATCACCACTCACAGCTATAATATCACTTCACAGTCCCAAAAACCCCAGCTCTGCTGTAAAACAGGCATCGTAGCACACCGGGGAGACATTCAGCTCCATGACTGGCGTTTGACAGGTACTTTGCCAACAGATACTCCCAAGGTTTTTATCGGACGGCCCTTTTGCAGCTTGGCAGGGGGGTCCTCTGCTGGGGAGCTGATGGGGTCTGAGGACTCACCCCTCTCTGTGGCCACAGGGGAGGATGGTGAACTGTCACCAGTGGGAGGGGGAGGTGTTGGTTGTGGCACAGGCCTGTCCATCAGTGCTGCCCCTAGCTGGCCCAAGAGGTCCACAATTTGTCCCATGCGGGTGTCCATGAACCTCATCAGCAGGAGGAGCTCAGAGGAATCTTGTTCTGACCGGCCGGTTCGTCCATGCGCTCCAGGGTTTCGGCCAAGGACTTTGGTCATCTGTGGGTGACCCTGCCCCTCCTACCTGCCCTGTTGCCACTGACCTGTTGGCTTTCCACTGTAGGGACCCGCATCCTCTCCCTGCCTCCCTCAGTCGGTGGGGTGGGGTGGTCATCCTGTGGGACATGGAGAGTGTTGCAGGCAGCTCTAGTGGTGGTGGGGGACGCACCAGCTGTAACTGCATGGAGGTTGTTGTAGCAGCAGATGTGGTGGGGGGACGCTGAGGTCCTGGGACCTGTTGCACCCTGGAACACCAGATGGACCGGCTTCAGGCTCCTCGTCCAAATAATCCTGGGAATCTACATCCGAGTGTTGATGTTCCGGGGGGGGAGACTGCCTCAGCAGGTTGCTGGTGTTGTCCTCTGCAGTCAGTTTTTGGTCACCTGTGGGGACAGATGGGAAATGTTCATTGTAGAGCACCCCGCAAGCTTTGTGTTAGCTGTGTGTCATTCACAGTTTAAACAAACAAAGATAAACGCTGTGGTCTTTTGACGGAAAAGTCTGATAGATCTAGTAGAGAGAACTACCTATAATACGTGGGTACTTTCAGTGCTTCACAAAAATATATAAAAAACAAACTTAAAAAAACTCAGAACATTAGGGCAAGTGTCACTAATTACTAAGCATCATAGTCAATTTCGTAAAAAAGAATATTATTTATTTAATTCCCCCCTTGGGGTTACACTCTAAATGTAAAACTTAATGTTGCTCATAGTTAAAAACATGATATCTCATCATCACAATATACAAAAAACATAAAATTAGTTAAAAAACAGTCGACGCGGCGTTTCGGTGTTAGTTAATCTTATCACCTTCATCAGGACAAAAACATTATTGATGTAGGATCTACAAATAAAAACAATATTTTAGATGCCTATGTTTTACAGTGACACAATTCATTTTACTATTTTTCACATGCCCTTAACTAATATTGACCCAATGCCCCTGCTCTACTCAGGTAACAACAAACAATTATTATGCATTTTCTACAAACTAACAATACATGATCGTATCCAACTTTCTAAAGATTGTTGCGTAAATCACTTTAATCAAAGTTGTATTTTATGAATCTAAAATTTTTTACATTTTTTTTTTTAATTAATGTTCTGTTGACTTTTAACACATAGCCCACAGGCAGTAAATACCTTATGGAAATCTTGTTGGAATTTGGTTCATCAATTTCTATATTCCGCCGTATGATTTCTTTTGACTCGTTATATGTTGAGCCTTCAAAAATAGAAGACTCTATTAGATCGTATTTTTGGGTGATAATATACTTTTTTTCCACTCATGCTTCCGGCTTAATTACCTTAAAGATAGGTTTATGCTATCGACCCGGCATGTTGGAACCACTGTTTATTATTGTAGAACATTTTTCTTGCAAAGGTCTATGGTGCTCTTTTTTCAATGAGAGTCACTGGTAAGATAAAACAACATGTCTGACTTTTTAATAGTCTTAATTTTTCTTTTGGTTTCATGCTGAGCCAGCTAATATACGCTTTTACTCACCCTTTTTCCTGTTCCTTTGGGCTGATTTTACGGATGAATTTTAGGTTGAGGAGTGCAACTGCATATCCTGCAACAGAATAATGCATGGATACAAAAAACAATTTAGTACCCTAGAGTTAGAATATCAAATAGTTCTCGTTATATAATATACTTAAAGAGCATACACTGTGCTCCGCCGTATAGCTCCACTAAGCAATGAAAAAAACTTGTGTACTGTAGCGAGTTTAACAGTCTTACGTCTCGCTGCAGTGTACCGTCTATTCTTTTCCATGGAGGCGTTTATTACTCTTTCAATACAAAAATTACTATGCTATGATGGAGTTTCACCTAAGCTTGTTTAGTTGCTTTGCTGAATTAACATATGCGGTAGAAATTTTCACTCAAGTTAATTTTATTGAAACTCCCATAAAATCGGTGAGTTCAATTATACACCCCACCAGACTTAAAGGTTTCGCTAAAACGTGCCAGTTCTTTAATGCCGAAAGCCCAGACGCACTTCCGCTGGATCATACTCAATAGTATAGGCTTAAACAAAAAAAGAAAGACTATAACTCCTGTCTTATATGCTGACGCTGCTGGGAATGACCCGGAACTGGCTTTTACTATGCCGTTGTTCAACCCGTGTCCCAACAGTGCTAAATTATGTTGATATCCATGTTTGTATTTATTCTTTCGGGATGTTTTCTATATCGTTTCATGTTGTCGCCTTTGTATATTTATTATTTAGTATTTACGATCCATTCCACCTGATTGACCCGGAAGTGGTTGTAGTTTAGCGTCATTAAACCCAAATTTCTACAATTGTATATTATGTATATAAGGACCTATATCTTCTATATATTGGATAATACCGATTTTATATTATTTATTATTTGTGTTCCGTATGCCAGAAGTACTAGTCGGTCCGTACTTTTCTTTTGGTGCTGTCCTTCATTTAAATTCAGCGGTGGCTAATTCCCGCATGATAACCATCTCATAGAAGGAAGAAAGGTAGAAAGATCGTTCCCTTCTATTTTGCATTTATCGGTTATATTCCACGAGGAAATCATATTTTGCACATTTTGGCAATTTCGGCAGCCATCTTAGGCTAGTGTTTAGATACTTGCGGGACAACCTATCTCTTAATCTTGTCACGCTTTACTCGTGATTGCAAGAGTCTCATTGTTGTTTATACAAGTGCTACTCAAATGACTTTAGCACCATGTACTTTTACGTTATCAAACATGTTGCTAAACAAATATAGAACTGGTTGTACTGCTATTGGGATTATATAGATATTTTAAGAGGGATTGTCTTGCTACTTTTAATAGACCTGGTTATTTATTTCATACAGTCGGAAAATTTGCCTACTCTATACATTCTGTGACCCCTACCATCTTCACAGTACATATATATATAGTGTAATCGAATTATTACTGTAAACATTATTAGACCAATCTTTTCTCTTTGTACAGTAGTAAAAATCCCAATATAAAATCATTTGCAATTCATAACATCTTTATATGCCATCTATATACTTAATCAATTTCTTAGTGTTTATGTCCCTTTTTTGTTCAATATTGACAGACAGATATTGTCATCAAATCCATAATACTATCTTTTTTCTTTCTGCTAGTTTTAAAACAGACATTACCTACATGTCTTTCTACTGTTTTCAAACAATGGATCTGGATTTTATCATAAGGAACAAGCAGTTACTAGTATTCTATGTTGCCCCTGTTCTGACTCCTGAATTCTGTTCTGACTCTTGAATTCTGTACAGTAATGATTGTGAATGCTGCCTTATGTGCTTACCTGTTCACTTGTCAGATGATGAGTCTTTCCCATTCCTCTTTATTATTCAGTCCTGTTCTATAGGTATTAAAGAGCGACATATAGAATTGCTCTCTCTTTTTCCTTTTTATTTGTGAATTACCCCCTCTGTTGCTATGTTGAATCACTTCAATACCACACCACTTAAGATCCTCTATCGTGTGGTTCTGATCCACCCAGTGATCTACAAGTGGCGCTGTTCTTTTTTTAGTCCTGATGGCTGACTTGTGTTCGGTGATTCTTGTCTTAATCTCCCTGGAGGTTTCACCGATATAACCCTTATTGCACGGACAAACTATCAGGTAGATAAGGTCTTTAGTTCTGCAATTGATTACATTTTTTGTTTTGTGGGTGATTTCATAATAGGTCACTTCACCTCCTTTTATTAAACTGTCGCATTTAATGCACATGCAACATGCAAAGTTTCCAGTTGGAAGGGGTGTATTGTTAATGGTGTTCTGTTTCTGGCTATTGTCTTCCCTAAAAATATGTACAAGGCTGTTCCTGATAGTTTTGTTTCTCCTGAAACTGAACATCGGTTTAGGAATTTTAGGACCATTACTTTCGTTTAAAAGGGACCAATTTCTATTGATTATATTATTTACCTTATTACTGTCACAGCTGTAATTTGTGACGAAAATGAGTCTATCTTTCGTCTTGTTTGCCTTCTTGGGTTTTTCTGTAAAAAACGTATCTCTATCATAGTATTTCGCCCTTTTATATGCTTTCCTCACTGGATTTTTGGGATAGCCTCTATTTATTAACTTTTTAGAAAGGTCATCTGCGTGTCTGTTAAAATGCCTAATATCTGTACAATTACGTCCGATTCTTAAGTACTGTCCAAAAGGGATGTTGTCTTTTTGGCTGTTAGGGTGATTACTTTAGTAGTGGAGCATTGTATTCCTATCGGTCGGTTTGGTGTATAGTTCAACCGCTAGCTTCCCTTCAACATGCTTAATCTCGATGTCCCAAAACTCAATCAATTCTTTGGCGTAATTTTGAGGTGAATTTTAAATTATTGTCCCCTAAATTCAACCAGCTGTGGTTTCGTGCTGAGCCAGCTAATATACGCTTTTACTCACCCTTTTTCCTGTTGCTTTGGGCTGATTTTATGGATGATTTTAGGTTGAGGAGTGCATCTGCATATACTGCAACAGAATAATGCATGGATACAAAAAACTATTTAGTACCCTAGTGTTAGAATATAAAATAGTTCTCGTTATGTAATATACTTAAAGAGCATACACTGTGCTCCGCCGTATAGCTCCACTAAGCAATGAAAAAAACTTGTGTACTGTAGCGAGTTTAACAGTCTTACGTCTCGCTGCAGTGTACTGTCTATTCTTTTCCAGGGAGGCGTTTATTACTCTTTCTATACAAAAATTACTATCCTATGATGGAGTTTCAGTTAAGCTTGTTTAGTTGCTTTGCTGAATTAACATATGCGGTAGAAATTTTCACTCAAGTAAATTTTAGTGCAACTCCCATAAAATCAGTGAGTTCAAGCATACACCCCACCAGACTTAAATGTTTCGCTAAAACATGCCAGTTCTTTAATGCCGAAAGCCCAGACGCACTTCCGCTGGATCATACTCGATAGTATAGGCTTAATCAAAAAACCGAAAGACCGAAAAACCTGGCGGTATCGTCACTCGGAGCCTAAAGGTCCTTTCATACCTATCAGTCAGATTGCGGCCTTCCTGTTCCAGCGTCCCCGTTCGGTCTCCATATTTTTACAAGTGTTTAACTCCTGTCTTATATGCTGACGCTGCTGGAAATGACCCGGAAGTGGCTTTTACTATGCCGTTGTTCAACCCGTGTCCCAACAGTGCTAAATTATGTTGATATCCATGTTTGTATTTATTCTTTCGGGATGTTTTCTATATCCTTTCATGTTGTCGCCTTTGTATATTTAATATTTATTATTTATGATCCATTCTACCTGATTGACCCAGAAGTGGTTCTTGTTTAGCGTCATTAAGCCCAAATTTCTACAATTGTATATTATGTATATTAGGACCTATATCTTCTATATATCGGATAATACCAATTTTATATTATTTATTATTTGTGTTCCGTATGCCAGCAGTAGTAGTCGGTCCGTACTTTTCTTTTGGTGCTGTCCTTCATTTATATTCAGCGGTGGCTAATTCTTGCATGATAACCATCTCATAGAAGGAAGAAAGGTAGAAACATATATCACAGTTTATACACTACACAGTTGACTGATCATCACATTGTTTTCTATGTGCACTATTGTGCCACCTGACATCATGCAGTAGTACATGCATCACTTGTTCATGGTGTGAGGAGTCAATACATACCATGCGCCACATGCATAATTTGTGATTAGAGGGACATGTTGACATCTAGGGACTAGCGCAACATAATATTTTAGTTAGGATTCTTTGTTGATTTGTATGACCTGGCAGACGTCACATCTGGGCATGGACTGTCCATTGTCATCTCCTGCATACCTTTGTCTTGTCATGTGAATATCTGGACCATCAACCCTGCTTTCTTATTTTTTATATTGTCCTTGTTGCTATGTTGCCATGGCACTACACATGTCAATTAGTGCTGTGAATGAATGTGCACACTCTTTCTTCTACATGGGCATTTGTGTGTCACACTTTTGTTGCTGTGACAGTTTCCTTTGCTTAGCTGTGTGCACGCTGTGCATGGCAATAGGTTTGGTGTGCATATTTGTGCAATGAGAGGGCTAGTTTTGTCATATAGCACCATTATTTTTTAGAGAAATTGCTAGGTGCATGTACTGGCTAGTTACCTGTTATGTTTGTGCTTTCAACTTTGTTATGTGACACATCTGTGTATGCGTGGTGGAGGCTTACGTCCTGCTCAGTGGTGGTACAAGGCAGGATAGTATGTCTAACTACCTGTAGTTTGTTTGTAGTAGTCCATTTGACGCCACATACATCTGGGTGGTATAGAGAGCTCCATCTTGCTGTCCTGGGGGATAAGGGTGCATGGTGAGAGTAGTGGAGCAGGCCTTCCACCCACAAACACCCTCTCAGGGGAGATTGCTACCTACCTGTAAGTTTGTCTGGTGTGCTGCAATAGCTTCAAACTGCTTCTGGTTGGGGGAGTGCTCCATCCTTCTCAGGTGTGGGACAGGTGGCATGGTGGGAGCAGTAGCGCAGGCCTCCTACCCCCAAACAGCCCTCAATGACAATATGGCTACCTACCTGTTAATTTGATGTGAGATATGTAATGACTGACACATGTTTCTGGGTGGGCGGAGGTCTTCATCTAGCTAGGCTGTGGGACAAGGGTGCATGGTGGGAGTAGTAGTACAGGCCTCCGACCCCCAAACACCCTCACTGTGAACCTGGTTACCTAACTGTAAGTTTGTTTGGTGTACTGCAATGGCTTCCAACTGCTTCTGGGTGGGGGAGGCTCCATCCTGCTCAGGTGTGGGACAGGGGGCATGGTGGGAGTAGTAGTGCAGGCCTCCCACCTCCAAACAGCCTCATTGTGAAGATGGCTACCTACCTGTAAGTTTGTTTGGTGTACTGCAATGGCCTCCAACTGCTTCTGGGTAGGGGGATGCTACCTACCTGTTAGTTTGATGTGGGTTATGTAATGGCTGACACATGCTTCTGGGTAGGGCGGGGGAGATCTCCATCTTGCTAGGCTGTGGGACAGGGGTGCCTGGTGGGAGTAGAAGTACAGGCCTCCCACCCCCAAACACCCTCATTGTGAAGATGGCTACCTACCTGTAAGTTTGTTTGGTGTATTGCAATGGCTTCCAACTGCTTCTGGGTGGGTGAGTGGTCCATCCTGCTCAGGTCTGGGACAGGGGGCATGGTGGGAGTAGTAATGCAGGCCTCCCACCTCCAAACAGCCTCATTGTGAAGATGGCTACCTACCTATAAGTTTGTTTGGTGTACTGCAATGGCCTCCAACTGCTTCTGGGTAGGGGGATGCTACCTACCTGTTAGTTTGATGTGGGTTATGTAATGGCTGACACATGCTTCTGGGTAGGGCGGGGGGAGATCTCCATCTTGCTAGGCTGTGGGACAGGGGTGCCTGGTGGGAGTAGAAGTACAGGCCTCCCACCCCCAAACAGCCCTCCATAGCAAGATGGCTACCTACCTGTTAGTTTGATGTGGGTTATGTAATGGCTGACACATGCACCTTCCCTGACTTTTTCTAGTTTGGAGTCTGAAAAGTAATTCAAATATGTTTATTGTCCAGCACCTTCCCTGATTTAATATAGTTTGGAGTGGGAATAATACATTCTATGTTTAGTGTCCAGCACCTTCCCTGATTTTTTCTACATTTGAGTGGGAATAGTAAATTATATATGTTTAGTGTCCAGCAGTTTCCCTGAGTTGATAGAGTGTAGAGTTGGAATAGTAAAATATTAGTTCTTTATTTTGGAGTAAGGTTAATGATAAAAATGTATGTTTGAGTGGTAATAGTGTGTTATAAAAAATATGTATGTTTGATAATTAATTAAAATATTATCCTAATAAAATGCAGATTTTTTTTTTAGACATGGCATTATAATAGTGAAATATTAATTAAAAAAATTATGTAGAGGTGTTTTTTGTAAATATTGCTTTAATAATTAAAAACATGTAATCGTTTTTTTTTAAATAGTAAGTTTTGAAAATGTTTAATGTTTCATTTTGAAATTAATATTGTAAAATTGATTTTTTTCTGTTTAATATTTGTATGCAAAATCAATAACTATATTGTTATCTATTACATTATCTGTTTGGTTTTTTTATCATTTAATTTATAAATTAAAAAGAAATAAAAACATATAAAAGTCACATATTTTTTAGGGATAAGTTTATATCATTGGGAATATGTTAATATTTATGTATAATGTGCACTGTTTTACATGTATTTATGTACTTTTATTGGGAATATTAGATTTTATGAGTATATTTTCTACATTTTTGTTGAGTTAATATAGTTTGGGGTGGGAATAGTAAATTATATATTTTTAGTGTCCAGCACCTTCCTTGATTTAATGTACTTGGAGGGGAAATAGTAAATTATTATGCTTAGTGTACAGCACTTTCCTTGACTTTTTCTGGTTTGATGTGGGAATAGTACATTTTATATTTTTAGTGTCTAGCAGTTTCCCTGAGGTGATATAGTGTAGAATCAGAATAATAAAATATTAGCTGCTAAATTAGGTTAATGATAAAAATGTATGTTTGAGTGGTAATAGTGTGCTATATATGTGTATTAAAAAAACTATTTATGTTTGATAATTAATTTAAAGATGATCCTAATAAAATTCACACATTTAAACACTCAAGGCGCATTAGTTTATGCTTGGAGAATATACTCCCCGGACACATTGGAATATACCTTATTCCTGTTTTTCGTTTCTCTTACTTCCCTACCTCCTTACTTTATATCAGTATTTTCTCTCTCAAGACAAAGCTAAAGGAACCTTCCTAGAGGCTATGATCTGGTTGATCCCGAAAAAAGATAAGGACCCCTTCGTATGCACTATTTATAGGACCATATCCCTTATCAATTTGGATTGTAATCTTTTTGCCAAGATTTTATCAATTAGAATTTCTCCTCTCATTCCTGAAATTGTTGGACTTGAGCAGAATGAATTTGTCAAGGGCAGACACATGACTGACAACTCCAGACTGTTTCTTGATATTTTGCATATGGCCTCTTGCACTAATAGTCCTATGGCTGCCGTTACTTTGGATGCCAAAAAGGCTATTGACCCGGTTAATTGAAAATTTATGACGCAGGCTCCACAATGGAGTTAAATAGCTGGCCGGGCACGTAAATGATGCTAGCTCCGCCCTCCTCCCCGGTAGTCATACCATCCGGAGGGCAGGCTGGGCCAGAATAGAGAGGGTGTCCGCTTCCCTCCAATCAATCCGGTCAAATGCCGGCGTTGGACCGGGGAAGCGGAAACTGGCTGCAGAAGCGGCGAGACACAGGGCAGGGAGTTTCAGAAGTTGTGCAAAAGAGCAATTAGAGTGCTGGTAAGAACAGTGCTTCAATGCTAGTGCTAAATTGTTAAATTATACATTCCCCAAAGTAAAAGCCTGCCGAATCCAAATGCCTAAGAAACAAATTAAAATAATGCCAGGTAAAGCTGTAATTTAAAAGCAGAAAGTGAGGGCTCCTCTCACCTCACGCTCCGCTGCACGTCCAGCCCAGCATGAAGTTAAATAGCTGGCCGAGCGTGTAAATGGTACTAGCTCTGCCCTCCTCCTCGGAAGTCAGACCATCCGGAGGGCAGGCTGGGCCGGAAAAGAGGGTGTGTCTGCTTCCCTCCAATAAATCCGGTTAAATGCCAGCGTTGGACCAGGGAAGCGGAAACTGGCCGCACAAGCGGCGAGACACTGGGCAGAGAGTTTCAGAAGTTGTGCAAAAGAGCAATTAAAGTGCTGGTAAGAACAGTGCTACAACGTTAGTGTTAAATTGTTAAAATATACATTCCCCAAAGTAAAAGCCCCCGAATCCAAATGCCAAAGAAATGAATTAAAATGATGCCAGGCAGAAGCTGTAATTTAAAAGCAGAAAGTGAGGGCTCCTCTCACCTCACGCTGTTCACTGGTTTTTAGACATTTTTTAATACACAGTTTTTTGGTAACTGCTATAGAATATTTATTTACATTGTAACTATACATTACATAATTACATATAGTGTAAATTTGTAATAGCAACATTTTTTTACAATGTTTTCATTGTATAACTTTTTTATATTTTTTACATATTTTCTAATAAATATTATATTTAACATAGTATTATTTAAGTTGTAAATACAAATAAAATTATTTAGGTAAGAATGCATTTTAAAAACAAAAAATATTTGTTCACATTAATAAATTTTTTCACATTTTTCACATTTTTAGCAAGCAGCATAATTTTTTTACCACGTTGGTAAGTTAACATTTTTTTTTATGAATAATAATCTTTTTTTTTAACATGTTCACTTTTATCATTTAATATTTTGAAACAGTAAGAAAATAACATTTTGTACAATATTAATATTAATTCATATTTTTTAACTTTTTTTGTATTACATTTCTAATGTACATTGAGTTTAATGTAAAAAAGTATTTTTATTATTTCAATTTGTAAGCCATTTTCTAAACTCAGTTGTATTTTGTAAGCTATCTGTGCTGTTTTAGATCATTTCTGAGACGAGAAGCTTGCGGTTGGAAGCTGCATTGCATTGGTTAAGGTAAGTTTAATTTAATTACTTTTAGGCATAATTTATGTGTAGGTTGAAAGTAGTTTGGTAGTCTATAGTGTATGTAGTGTTCATATTTTGTGTTTTTGGTGAGGGTTAGTTAGTAGTTTTACGTATGCGAAATGCAGTTAGTGCATTGATAGGTAGGTGTTAGGGTATGTTCTATATGTTATGTTATGTTATGTTAAAAATATTTTTATAGCGCACTTACACCGTATGGTTTCATGGCGCTGTGAGCACAGGTGAACAAAACATTGAGGCAGTGTAGTGGATTTCAGAAGGATCAGGGTGGGAAATGTTTATGCATGAGCTTGGCGAAACAATAAAGTTTTCAGAAGGGATCTAAAGTGGGGATAAGAAGGAATGAGTTAAATATGTTTAGATTATTGTGTTATTAGTAGGTTTATTTATGTTTTTTAATGATTTTATTTTGTATTTGTGCAGGAGAGATTGTGTTGTTTTTCTACAGGTTTTTGTCATTTGGAAGTTGCCGTTGGGAGAAGTATGCATTTTTTTTAAGGAACAGTTTTTTGGTTTCTGGTAAACTAATAATAATTTTACAGTTTCTTTATTTTTCGCGTTTTCCTGGAGCCTTAAATTATTTACAATGGGAGGGAAATGTAGTTTCTGTAATTCCTATTGACATTTGTAATTAAATTAAATATATTTATAATGTCAAATACATTTTTTTTAAGTTCAAATTAATCGACATCATTGTTATATTTTACATGTTTGCAAAGCAATTTTTATTTAAGAATTCCGTTCACAATTAGGATTTTTCCATGTTTTTGTATTACTGTTTTAAAGTAGGGATTTAGCTATTGTTTCTAGATATTCAAGCCCTTTAGTGTTTGGGTAAAGTCTTACTTTGTATTGTAGGTGCTTGAACATTTAGTTTGTTTAGTTAGTTTTGGATCTAGTTATGTTACAGACTGTTCAAGTCTTAGTTGTTGGTAGTTTATTCTTTTTGGAATGATTGTAGTAATTTATGTAGGGTTGGTTGGGTTCTGCCTGTTGTGGCTTGGAAAGCATTATGCTATCCTTTAACAGCATAGTTAGGTTTTGCTTCTTTGTTTATGGTCCTGTCGTCCCGTGACAGCCACAAACCTACTCAGTTGATCACATCAAGTTCTTCCCATTAAGAAGAGGAGTGCTGTCCGAATTGGGATCCCAACCCCTTCTCAATCCCCAAGTAAATCCTGCATGTGCTACTAATTTTTACCCAAGTCATTAACATTCCAAGTAAGTAAACACATTTTTGTATTAATTTGGGTGGTTGTCTGTGTCTATGGCATGCCTCTTGTCACCCATCAGTGCACAACTATTCACCCATGACACATGTATCTTGATGTATATATACAGGGTCTCTATCTCTCCATTCCTGTCTTTTTGCTATAGTATGATCCAGTCCCAATTCCTGCCAGGTAATTAATTTGAACAACATACTAACTGTGCCATCTCTCTGGTGGCCCTTGAAATGTTGTAAACTTCCCATCCCCCTCCCTACTGCCCTGCACTGTGGTTTAGACACCCCCCACCTCCCCAGTTTGCAGAGTTTCTGTCACCCCTAAATAACAACACCAACTTGGGTCAACTTGGGGCCTGAGAGTTCATCATATCACCCCCAAACTCCCCCCTTCAATATATATCATGTCAAAGCTTATCACACTTCATGCCAAAGCATGTAAAACCACATATACTACATTTATTTTTCCTAGTTAAAGCATAGATGTTATCTGTACGTATGTTCCAATCTCAACAAGGCAACAAGATGTTGTGATTCTGGTCGCCGCATCCAAGTTAATAGATAGACTATTCTGGTGTCACTCTCCCTATAGGATCTGCCCCAGGATTGTCACTCCTTCACCAGTGGAGAATGTTCTGCTCTTTGTTGGCTCTCAATAAATGACTCAGAGTCTGAGTTCCTTGCTGCTACTTCCGCTGCTGGTACGCCTTCCCGACCATGTTTTGTTTTTGTGATCCTTCTCTAGTAATCCAGCCAGTCCTGTGCTTCGTCTAATGTTGTGAATCTCCATATCTTGACCTCTGTTATTACCCTAAGTGTTGCTGGAAAGAGCATTGAGTATTTAATGTCCTGCGCCTGTAGAATCTTTTTAATTTCCAAAAAGTTTTGCTGCTTTTGTTGCACTTTCTGTATGAAATTTGGATAGAAGTTGATTAAGGCATTTTCGATCATCAATGGTGAGGCTGGGGGGCATGGCTTGAGCGGCGATGGGAGAGGCGGCGTGAGCAGATAGCTCAGTGCCGGATCCTGAAAATATCCTGCTAAAATCTCATGGCACCTGGTGAAATTGAAGCAGCGAGGGTCGGAACATCAGGGCTTCTGAACCCGACCAACATCGTGACACTCGGCAGCCCAGGCGCGGATTTTGCTGCTGGCGCAACCCGAAAGGAAGCGGCAAGATGGCGAACGGAAGCAGCGAGTGAGGACGAGCCGGGCAGGGGAACTTGCTGACACAGGCGGCGAATGAGCATAAAGGGAGCTCGGAAAACCAGAAGGTACGACCAGATGCCCCTGATGAGTGAGCGGCGATACTGAGGAGAGAGAAACCCCGGTCCCGGGACGGTCCTGGATCCTAAAATGGCGGCCGGAGGGTTGTAAGATCCCTGGGCACTACGTTGGTGATTCTGAGGGCTGGAGTAGTGGAGTGCGGCGGTCGATACGGCAGCACCTGTGCAGCTCTGTTTGGTATCTGATTGCCGGCAGGGATGATGAGACGATGAGACCTGGGAGCCGAAGGTACACGGAAAATCCTGCCGGAGCAGCGCGGCAATCGAAGACCGAGACAGCTCTGGCGCCCGGAGCCCCTGCATGACGCCAGCCAGTCTCGCCAACCGAAAGGAAGAGTGAACGACTAGCGGTGGTGCCCATTCACAGTGCCCGGTAAGTGTGGTGAAGCGGGCCCGCACCCGGTACTACGGAGGTGGGAACGGGGGAGCGGGTCTGTGACATTGCATGAACGGGAGCGGAGGCACGCACCCAGAGGAATCGAGCAAATGTGTGGGCACAAGTTGGGTCCGACACAGAACACAGGCACATAGCGGACCAGGCGCCGAGTGCGCTGCGGACAGGGGAGAAGTGCGCATTTGAGCCCTGTGGACACCAAAAGGGGCAATTGAAGTTCTATGGGAGGGCAACAATCGGAGTCATTGGGCCCAACACACACCGGAAAAGGAGACCACACTATTGAGAGCTGTGCAGCACAGGCTGTGACAGGGGCCGTGCATCCGCAGAGGACACAACTGGGTGCGCAGCAGGACATAAACACCACAAATTCTGGGTGAAGGGGCAAGTGGGCCCAAACAGGTGAGAGGTGTACTGTCGCTGGGAGCTACCTGATGATAGTTCTTTGGTTTATTAACACTCAGATAGTGTGAGCTTTACTAGCTGAAATAATCATAGGGTGCGAGTCCTGCCAATCTCTCTCTAATTAAAACTTCAAGACACGTGGAGGTTTATGAGAAGTCCTCGAGCAGGGACCTACACCCGTACCGCACAGAGTAACAACTAATCACACAAGATGAAACCAAAGAACAAGAAAGAGGGAGCTGCGGAGCAGGATGACACTCATGGCACAGAGGGTGGGCCCGAGGAAACGATGTCGGAAATAGGACTGCGTCAACTCCTTAATAAGATACTTGAGGCCATAGCGGCAATGAAGGACGCCCTTCAGCAGGACATTGTGCAGGTTGCGACAGGGTTAGGGCTCCTACGTGCGGACCATTCGAAGCTGGCTGATAGAGAGAAGGAGACCGAGTTGGCCATACAGGATCTGAAGCCGGCGCAAGCTACCATGGAGGCCAAGCTGGGAGATGAGCTAGGACGTTTGGCAATGTTAGAAAAAAGAGCAGAAGAGTCTGAAAGTAGGAACCGGCGCAATAACATAAGCGTGGTGGGCCTGCCGGAACAAACAGAGGGAACTGATATGATTGCCTACTTGGAGACCTGGCTCAAATCGGAGGTCGCCCCGGAGGGGCTATCTCCCTTCTTCACACTTGAGAGAGCTCACAGGGTACCAGCTCGGCAACCGCAACTTGGCCGTCCTCCTCGACCTGTGGTGGCTAAACTACTGCACTATAAAGATAGAGATATACTGATCCAAAGGGCACGTGAGGAAGGTCCCTTCAAAGTGGGTAATGGCACAGTCACAATATTCCCAGACTACACCCAGGAAACACAAAGACGTAGGGCCTCCTATCTGGCAATTAAAAAAGAACTTAGAGAAGAGGGGATCCAATACTCACTGATCTTCCCAGCAAAATTGAGGGTGATAGTGGATGGCACAACCCAGTTCTTCCTGACACCCGAGAACGCATGGACATGGCTCGAGACATACAGAACGGGCACTGATCGTCAGGCTCAAGTACGCTCAGGTCCACCTAAACCGTCTCAGATGCGCAAATCCCAGCGTCTCCGGAAAAAGAATAAAATTCTGAAGAAGCAGCAGCTGACTCAAATGGCGATCGAAAGGCAAGGAGCATTGGCAGCGATGGCGGAGATAACGGGTTCGCAGAGAACTGAGTCAGCAGTGGGCACGGAATCGGATGAAGATAGGAGGAAATCGGACACGGAGCTATCGGAATCAGACAGTAATAAGGGACCTGTGGTCATGCCAGGAACAGCAGAAGGACTGTTGAATGAATAGCCTATCTAAGCACATACTGGAGATTGGAGGGCCACCACGAACTGCTCAATAGGATTACCGCGCCTGGTAGCGATGGGGACCAGAACGATTAGAGAATGTTACCATATGGGATCTAGGACAGCGGGGCTTGAGCGAAGGCTGCTGCCTGTCAGGGCCGAGTTACTCTTCCATTGCCCATAAGGCAACCTGTGGTGACTACTACAGGATAGAACTGTGTGTATTGTTGAGAAGTTTGGATGGGAACTGATAGCTTATCATTGGGTCCTGTTCTGGGGGGGGAGGGCTGAGGGGATTATAGGGAATGTTGGCATTTGGGGGTCTGATGGTGGTGTGGGCACATATTGCAGGTACAACTTGAGGCAGCGAAGCAAGCGCAATGGCAACGTTACCTGATTTGTCCACATAGCTCTACTACAAGAGACACATCTCACTAGAGCGGAGGGCCAAGCGCTACAGCACAGGTGGAGGGGACAGGTGTTCAGTACAGCTTATTCTGCGTTTGCAAGGGGAGTGCTCATATGGGTAAGGGCGGGCGTCCCTTTTCAGGCCACCAGACATGTGTTGGATCCAGAGGGCAGGTATGCTGCGGTAGAAGGAAGGCTGTATGGTAGGGATATTGTATTATGTAGTATATACGCTCCAAATGTAGACCAAGCTCAGTTTTTGGATGGCTTAACAGGCGTGCTGGCACTTTATTTAGCTGGTCCTGCTGTGGTGGGTGGGGATTTTAATGCCAAAGCAGACGTAGAGATGGACAGATCGCATCCTCCTCTAGCTGACGCACCGGTTCGGAAATTAGCCAAACATAGATCTGATTGGCAAGAGAGATGGGGGCTAATGGATGTATGGCGAGTGCAACATCCTCAAGACAGGGATTATTCTTTATTTTCATCCATACATGAACTTCATGTTAGAATTGATGAAATTCTCTGTTCCCGTTCGATTGCTCACATGGCAGCACACACTGAATACCTTACCAGAACTATCTCTGATCACAATCCGTTGTTGATGTCGATTAACTGGAAGCGAGTGCGATCCGTGATTCTGATGTGGTGCCTGCGCCCCGAGACTCTGGAGGATCAGGTTTTTAGAACTGAAATAGGAGAGGGCATCGAACATTATTTTCATGAAAATCAGGGAACGGTTTCTACGAGAGCACTCGAGGGGGACGCATTTAAGGTGGTCGTCAGGGGGCTGTGTTTTAGCAAATACTCGGGAACTAGGAAGACGGTGCTTGAGGATATAAGGAAAGCAGAGAAGAAACTGAGAGACTGAGAACAACAGAGGCCAGAACGACCGGCGCTCCAGGGACAGCTATTAGAGGCGAAGGAAATGCTTGCGGTTGAAGTTGAGCGATTGCGCAGCTTTGATCATAAAGGCTACCTGTCGAAGGTTCATGCAGAAGGAGAGAAGGTCGGTACATTGTTGGCCAAGTTAGCAGACCACGTACCGAAGACTGGCCCGATTATGAGAATAGAATTGGATACCGGCCTGCTGGTCCACTCGTAGGCGCAGGTGATCTCACGGTTCCTCACTTATTATGAATCTCTGTATAGCAGTAAGCTGGAAGCTGCAGACGTGGACGAAGAGGGGCATTTGGAGGGGGTTTCGCTGCCCCAGCTGGACGCAGACCATGCAAAACTGCTGGGGCAGGATATCACTCTAGCTGAGATCCACAGCGCGATTAAACACATGGCCCGGAATAAGACGCCGGGGCCTGATGGGCTGCCCGTTGAATTCTATGCCAAATATGTCGATATTCTGGCACCCCGCTTAGTGGAGATCTACAAGGAGGCAGGAGAAGTAGGCCAACTACCACAGTTAATGCGAGAAGCATTGGTTATTCCTCTCTTGAAACCGGGGCGATCAAATATAGATGTAACCTCTTATAGGCCGTTGTCCATGTTGACAGTAGACTATAAGATTCTGAGCAGGATACTGGCGACCCGACTTCTTCCATATATGACCACGCTGGTACACACAGATCAGGCTGGATTCATCCCGACTAGGAACATCGCTTCGAATATAAGACGCCTCCTAAGGATTCTAGCTGAGAGTTACGATGACCTGCACTCACCAGCGGTCCTCTCTATAGACATAGAGAAGGCGTTTGATAGCCTGGAATGGTCTTTTCAACATAAAGTGCTGGAACAATTCGGACTGGGCGACCAGTTCGGGAACTGGACGAGAGTGTTGTACTCCTCGGCCGTCGCCAGGGTACGGCTGGGGGAGGTGATATCCGACCAGTATCCGGTTATGAGAGGGACAAGGCAGGGCTGCTCGTTGTCGCCACTGCTATTTGCACTGGCGATAGAACCCCTGGCGGTTCAGGCGCGAGCGGTAGTGGCCTACCGAGGACTGCAGATCCGTGGCGTACCACACCATATTTCACTATACGCGGATGATTTGCTTCTCTTTTTGAGAGATACGTAGGAGGATTTGAAGGGGGTGACCATTTTATTATCACATTATGGAACAGTATCCGGACTCAAGGTAAACTGGAGCAAGACGTGCCTTTACCCGATCCGGCGGGGAACGAGCCCGTCACTTTTAATAGGTGAGATCACCTGGGAACCGACATGCTTCACCTATTTAGGGTTTAGGATATATCACGACACTGTAGATCTGTTGGAGGGAAATGTAGGGCGCTGTATCAGGGCCTTGAAGGGATGTATGGCATTTTGGTCGACACTCCCTCTATGGGTGGTAGGCAGAATCGCTTTACTTAAGATGGTGGCACTCCCCAGACTGCTTTATTACTTCCGCACTTTGCCAATTTGGGTCCCACCACGACTATTTAAAGAATTGAGGTCACTGACCGTCGGCTTTCTATGTGGCACTGGAAGACGCCCCATAGCACTGACAACCTTGATGAGGCCCAAAACAGATGGGGGACTGGCGGTGCCCGATTTTGAGCTCTACTACCTGGCAGCACAGCTGCAGGTCCTTACACAAAATATAGCGCAGGAATTCCGGGGTCCCGACCATAAACGAGGACAAGGGATACAACGACATGTCCTCTCTTACATAGTCCTACAACAAAAGCTTGATTTGAGAGACCTGACCATAGAGGAACGGACCTTGAGGCTCTGCTGGAATAGTAGCCAGCGTAAGGCGGGGGCTTCCCACCCATATGCACCGGAGATTCCTTTAGGGATGCTGACGGCGCTTCCACATGGGGGGGGGGATTAGGAACTACTAGGTCTCCACGTGATGGGGGACTTATACATGAATGGGGAGCTGATGCCCCCTCAGGCGCTACAAGACATGTATGGCCTCCCCAAAGGCGACTTTCTGATTCATGCAGCAGTTACAAACGCGATTCAAAAGCACTGGGGAGGTGGACGAACGGAACCTGTGACCACATTGGCTTGTCAGTATGTCATAATGGCCGCGGGGACCTTCAAGGCGGTCACGTGCTTCCCGTCTCGGATGATGCGTGAGGAACTGCGCCCATTGGCGGACCTCAAGGCAAAATGGGAAGCGGGTATAGGCCACCCGATCCGGACCCAACATGGGAACATATCCTTAAGAGGGCATGGAAAGGGAGCAGATATGCTCGGTTCCAACAGATACAGTTTTTTATTCTGAATCGGGCTTATCTGACCGCAGGTAGGATCCGGAAATACTTCCGGGCCCAAGACGCGGCGTGTCCTAGATGCTTGAAGGAGGATGTCGAACTGTAACACATGCTATGGCATTGCCTGAATATTGGGAGTTATTGGGAAGACATAGGATGCCTTTTGAAAACCGTCACGGATAGACAACTAGATTACGATATGGCTGCCTGTTTGTTGCATTGGTTTCAGCACACAGCCGAAACTAAAATAACCAGCAAGTTTATTGACTTGGGTCTATTGTTGGCCAAACGTGAAATAACTTGGCATTGGAAGTCGAGGGAGGGGCTTTCGAGCAAGCGCTGGCATGCGGAATTCTGTAAGTGGGCAAAGTGTGAGAGTGCAGTCAGGCTCAGACAAGCGACACATGTAGGTAGTGATAAAGCTTTGGAGATGGCAAGAGTGTGGGAGGCCCTACCGCAGGCTTTGAAGGACTATCAGCTGGAAGAAGGGGATAAATGAGCAATACTCATGCATGTGATGATACTACAGAGAACAATGATGTGCAAGCTTTCTATACAACCGGTACTATACTGGAACGTGAGACGCTGAACGTGCCCACACCACCGTATCTGTAGGGGGAGGGGTTTAAATGGGAAGGGGGGGAAAGTTGGGTATTAACCTGGAGACATATTTTGACAGATCTGAATCAGGTGACATATGTTCTATTGTATGGTGACCTTAAAAATTGAATAAAATATGTTTGCAAAAAAAAATCAATGGTGAGGCTGCTTTGGCCGCATGGAGGATTTCATCCCAGTCTTCATAGTGGAACAGCCTCGCTATTATGGGTCATGGCGGGGTGCCCACACTTGACTGCACTCCAGGGACTCTGTGGGCCTACATCACGGCGAAGATTGGATAGTCCTCTAGGCTTCAGTGAATTGGTTAGAAAATCTTCTACAAATAGGTAAGTATTGTGAAATTTGCGAATTCGCGGTACGCGAATGTGTGCAAAAGCGAATTCGCGTTCCGCATAATCCGCAAATTTGTGCGAATTTGCGGATTTTTTGGGGGGGCGTGTTCGCGGGCCTCTTGCAGCGCACACCCGTGAAGTTACCCATGCGGTCGTACAGGGGCGCGGCCATCTTGTTTGCATTGCGTATTTCCGTTTCCGGGTGCTAGTTGCATTCTTGCGTTGTGCGCGGGGCGCGATTACGTGGTAGCGGGCGTTTTTGCGTGCTAGCGGGTGAAATATCATGCAAACCCACGCGGTCCTCAATGGGTGCGGCCATCTTGTTTTTCAGTCATTGCTATGGTTCTGGGCATGCTTTTTCAATCCTCCCCTAATTTTTGCAATCCTTTGTTTCTTTGAACTTTTTTTTAATCTTTTTTACTCATTATTTATCCCTCTCTTTTTCCACATCTATAATATGTTTTTTTTCTACTTTTGGTTACTTTAAACTACTTATTTAAAACTCTTTTCTTTTATTTATTTTTTCCCTATTCTTTCCTATTTTATATTTAACTTTCCTGTCCAGGACCATGGCAAAGGGAGCCGGGAAGAGCAGCGGAAGGGTCGCGCACCCCGTGCCTGGCTCCCTTGCGGGCGATTAAGGGGGGAGGATTGTAGTGGCCAGTGAGATTTTCAGCGCGGTGGAGGTGGCTGCACTTATATTTTATGTTCAGCGCCACCTCCCGAAGACCCTGGCAGCAGGGGGCAGGCCCGGTTCAGGGTGTGGCCTCCGGGAGCATCGCCAGCTGTGGGATAAGGTGTGCTGGGCCATGCATAGGGAGTCGGGGGTCCGGCGCACCTATGACCAAGTGACGCACCGGTGGGCTGACCTCCTCGACCGGGAGCAGGACCTGCTCCACCTGCTAGGCATGGAGATCCCTGGCCTTGGTGAGTCGCTATATAATAACTACTTTGTTTTTTCTGCTCTGTGTGTCATAGGGCTAATATATGTGTTTCCCGAAGAGCAAGAATGCTGCCGATTCGATTACATTGCAGGTAAATTAATGTTTAAATAGCTTCTGTGATTGCAGGTGCTCGCCTGCTCAGTGGCGTTGCTACTATGCTTACTTGTCTGCAACTTTGTGCTCATTTGAGCAGAACTGCGTAATGCGAGAGAGACTAGAGAGTAGAGACTCAAGTCTAGTCCTTCCTTTGTACTCCTGCTGCCACTAAGAAGAGATAGTGGTGGATTGATAGGTTGAGTATATTATTATTATTATTATTATTATTATTATTATTATTATTAATAAAGGCTTTTGTAGCGCTCTCAATTACTGAAATAGTATCCTGGCGCGGGATGTGAAACACAAGCAGACTGTTAGGGGAGGAGAAAGATAAAGAAATCAGAATCAGGTGCCTACTACCAGAGTTTAAACAGATGGGTTTTGAGTCTTTTCTTAAAAATCTCGATTGACTGAAACGATCTAAGTGTGAGAGGAAGGGCGTTCCAGGCCCTTGCCGCCCTAACTGAGATCGATTGGCCTCCTATTCTGTCATATTTGAATTTTGGGACAGCCATTAGGCATTGATTCTCTGACCGAAGGGAACGGGATGGGATGTATAGGGCAAATCTTTTCCTCAAATAACTGGGGCCTGTCTGATGAATTGCTCTGTACTAGCGTTTTAAACAGAATCCTGTGCGCCACGTGTAACCAGTGGAGAGTCAGCAAGTGAGACCGAACGCTGGATCCCCTGGGAAGTTGCTACAAAAGGCGCGCAGCAGAATTCTGGATCACCTGGAGCCTTTGAATTAGGTAGGCAGGAAGGCCACTATAGAGGGCATTCGCATAATCGAGTCTTGACAAAATCAAGGCTCGCGAAACAGTTTCCTTTGCTTCTCTCGGAAGGAGAGGAAAAAACCTGCGTAAAGCCCTGAGAGTACCAAAGCAAATGCCCGTTAGTTTTTTTATGTGCTCTTCAAATGTTAGGTTACTCCCAAACCAGACCCCAAGATTTTTTGCAGGGCAGCCCATGTTTTTAGGAGAGGGCAAGTCTGGAGGCCATTGGAGGTCCCTAAAATTGTCAGGAAATGATCTGTAAAAAAGGACCTCAGATTTTTCTTCATTACATTTTAGCTGGGCAAGGGCTAACCAGCGAAAAATGGAAGATAGACAATGGTGGACTGATGATGTGTCAAGATTGTCCTTAGGCCAGGTAAAGAGGAGCTGAGTATCATCAGCGTAGGCCATTGTCTTGATATGACTTGTTATTTAGGAGTAGGACATTTTTTAGTGGTCTGCAATCATGATGACGGACTGTGTCTGTCACGTCGCGTGCTGCTGAGTGCTGGCAGTCGTAGTAGAACCTTTTAGTTGTTGGTTTAGTTAGTGATTTACATAACTTTCCAAGTAGACGGTCTGCGAATCCAGCAATACTGTACTATCTATCCTAGTTGACCAGATCAGATAGGTCAATCAATACATGTAGTGCAATTGTTGGTAATTTGTTTCCCCAGATAATTTTAGATTGTGGTCAAAGAAATCAAATATTTCAAAAAAACAATCATACATGTTTGTGTTTATTTAATGATCATCAGCACCTCCCAGGGGCAAGAAGACTACTGAGACTCCGGCGGAACAAAGTGGGCAGGACTGGTCCTCTGCAGGCTCTTCTGCTGGCCCCAGTAAGTTGCTCTGTTGTTAATATAATTATACTTCCCTAACTTTACAGCTCCTATTCATTCCAAACTGTTTCCTAATTCTATTTTTTACAAAATAGTCTTTGATCTTCTTGTAGACTGTTTCTACATTCTTATCCTGCTTCTCTACCATCACTCTCTGTGCTACTACTATTTACTATTATTATGAGTCGGTCTGTGTAGGTAGCTAAGTTTGCCCAGTCGGCAAACGGTGTTAAACAAAACTCTGATACAGCAATAGCTCTAGAGGTACTGAGTGCAGTCCTCTGGGTTGCCCTTGCTGTCTATTCCAGTCTTCTTAATGTTAGTGCTTTGACAATTTCCAACAACAAAATGTCAATGTCCACCAAGAATAAGCTAGTAGTTGGCTTTTTGATTTGATAGTAGCACATACCATACCGTTAGTGTTTCAGGGACTATTCTGCACATACAGGAGTATAGACAAGAGAAATAGGACATTGTTGATGATAGGTGCAGTACGACTTTCCACATACCTCAGTCAGAAAAGAAGTAACTGTGCGGGACTCTGGAGCCCTCACCTTGTTGGAAGTTCAAGTCCTCCTGGTGGTGATGAGATGAAGGTGGTCCTGTCTGTAATTAGAGAAATGTTGCACTTTAAAAAGCAAGCATTAATCAGTTGTGCCAAAAAGTGTAGCATGTTATGGCTAAACATATAAGTTCTCAACAAAGGAGGTAGAGAGGGGGGGGGCTTTTTAACGAGGTCCAAGGTCCGTGCCCACCTGGGACATGTTCAACAAAGCGAAGTGGAGCTGTTCCTCTGGAAAGGGGACCAACCATCAATCAGTATTAAGGATGGTGGTGAGGGGTAGGAAAGAAGATGGAAGTGGGATGAGGGATCCCGCTTTAGCGGAACTAGGGTCCTCACACACCCAGCAAGCTAGGTATCATGCTTCATAATATGTACCTGCTCCTCGTTGGACCGGCGCTGCAATGTCCAACGGGCACCCGCGAAGGGGCTCTTTATCGGAGATCTTTTGTTCCTTAGCCGTATGATGAAGTGGGGATGTGTGGGCCGTGTGAGTGTGTAGATACTAAGTGGTGCAGTGAGTGCGTGAATTGTTAAAAAAGGTTGGATATTCCAAGTGCAGTTATTTATTCTGGCTGGTAATCCACCTCGCTAAAATTTAGAGTGGCAGTTCCCAGTAGTGAGGGTTGTTAGTTGTCATACTTCTCTACTCTCTGGGTCAACATGTTTCTTGCCCTTGTGGTTTGAAAATACCGTGCCAATTCTTCAGGACCAAAAAAGTGTAAAAACAGTGAAAGTGATGTGTAATATCTACACTGTATGGTGCTTATAATGATACGCTACCAATCAGTAGTTAATACAGGTCAAGGAAGTCATGTAGTTGTTAAAAGAAGTACCTGTGGAGACAAGTAATGTTGAGAACAGTTACTAATTTAGAACTACATTTTTGCCAATCACGGAGAAGACAGTAACCCTTGCCTTAGCCATAGCATTAGCGATGGTAGTTCTCGAGTAAGCAATGGTCCCCTCTATTTCACTTCAACTCAGCTGTGAAATTTTCATCGTGAAGCCATGTCAGATCAGATGAACTTGAGGGATGTGATGAACTAAAAGGAAAAGAAGGGTGTAAGGAAGGACAAGCGAGTCGTAACATTTATGACTGTAAAGAATGATACGTGTTTTTGAATGCATGCAGAGGTGGCTGATAGGAAGGAATCAGATGCATGGCTGCTTGAAGCAAGGATGGTTGCAGGAGAAAGAAAAGTTGACTGCCTGTGTGGGAGAATCAGAAAATGCATGTGTGGTGTGCATTGCAATATATCATTTGGGTGAAAGTGAAATACAAGTCAAGACGGTGGTTTACCAAATAAAATGAAAAGGGTGTTAGTTGGTTGTTGAGAAAAAGTAAAGTTGGTACAGTTGAGACATTAAGAAGAATGGTAGATGTTTACTTTGGAAGCATGGGTGGCATCTTCTTCCTCATAGATAGCAGAGGTGTATGTAGAGCAGACACTCAGTGGATGAAGAGTGTTACTTTGTTTGAACAGCATGTCCGTGCCAAATTGGCAAAGCAGAGGAAATCCAAATACTAGAAGTTGTGATTGTTCAGAAATTCTCCCTTGACTAACAGTACAGTAGTTTACTTTGCAAGCACAGCATATATTATGTATGTATTGTGTAGTTGACATTATATCAAGTCAAGTCCCTTCCTCTGGCAATTATGGGTACCACACTCACTCCCTATGTTAATAATTTTCTTTCAGCTGTGTCAATCATCGCTGTTGTTCACTCAATCTATCACAACAAAGCACCTAAAGTCATCCATCATATAAGCAAATATCATGTGATCGGCTGGATACATGATCAGAAATGAATAATCTTCATTTTCCTTTTGTAGTACTGAAGGCCCGGGGGGGGGCGTGCAAAATATAAATTACATTGAGCAGTAGCCCTTGATGTAATGGAGTATGGCCAGTGCCACCGCTATAGAAAATTAAGAGCTTCCCTATCCCCACCTGCATGTACTGCTTAAAGTAATGTGAGTCTGAGTCATCATCATGGCTCGTGTCTGTTTTTCTTGGGTGCAAGCTGACTGAGCTGGCATTATGCCGGCTACCACAAGTTCACGTACAAGTAATTTCTTTCGCAAAACTAGAGAAAAAAAGAAGAAGACTGGTGTACTCTCTGACTCTCTGACTATGTAGTGAGTCCATAGTGCTGCTAGTAGAATTCCTGAAACTCCCACTAATGTTACAGGCCTAAAAGGACAGCGGAAAGATACATGCCAAAATGATATACTGTGCTTGCAAGTTGCTAGTGTTACTGTGAGACAACTTTCTGTTGAATTATTTGTGTTATTGTTAAAGAGTATTGGTTACAGTATTTGTCTTTCTTTTCATATAGATGCTCCACAAAACCTGACCCGAAAGGAGATGACTATCCGGGCAAGGGCGCGCAAGCTGGAGGCTATTTGTGCCGAATATCGCCGGCTGTGGGCTCGGGAACAGGAGGAGGAGGTGGCAACAGCTGCATCCTCCTCCAGTGCCCCCGGGTCCACCAGCCAGCAGCCTCCAGCACGGTGCCGTGGTCCGACAGCCTCCCGTCGCCACTGCTCAGCTGCAAGAACACCAGCAGCTGCCCCCCCAGAGCCTGGATGGCACGCCTGCGCCGGCTAAGTCGCCGAGTGGACTACCTGGAGCACACAGTGGAGAAGCAGCAGCACCAGCTCCGGGACCTCGGCAGAGAGCTGCGGGACCACCTGTCCACAGGACACCGCCGGAAGTGACTTTGTCCCTTGCCCCTTTTTTAAAGACTGTTGGGGGGTGGGAATTGGGAGTTGGGGATTCTATTTCTGAGGGTTTTTTTGCAGGACATTTGAAATGGACAATTGTTGGAGTTAGGTAGGGGGGTGGTTTGGGTCTATGGACAACTTTATTTTTTTAGGGAAAAATATATATTTATTTATTTTACATACTTCAGCATAGTGTACGCGTTCATATTATTTTGTGGGGTGGTGGGCGGGGGTTACTGCATGTTTGGTTTCCTCAAACTTACCAGCATGAATTATCTAAAATGTCCAAAAATTTAAAAAGTGCCACTAACAGAGTTAGTGAATTCAATTGGCCTACTAGGACTTTACTAGTACTACTGTTAGTCTCTCCTCTCCTCCGAGTCCTAGCCAATTATTCTACCTCCCCAAAATGCTTATCTTACCTGTGATTCGTGTTTGAGAATAGAGCGAGGCGCAGCGCTGGCTGTATGGCAAATGGCGATTACGGTTGCCCATCCAAAAGAACATGACTATAGCTATCTTCCTTTCCGAGCCGAGAGGGACTGCCCCTTAAGATGAGAATTGGTAATGATGGCATGCATTGGACGCTGACTCTGAGTGATTGGTGTTTGTGTTGTTGTTATTGTTGTGCATCAACTAAGTGTACTAGTATTTAATCTACACATTAGAACAAAGTGACTCAATTCAATGTCTCCCTTCTTGTTGTTTAATAACAAATTGTACTTCTACTGCAGGGCAATCCATTGCATATTTTAATATGGAATCTGGACTTACTTAGTACAACACTACAGACTGAGTAGGACACGGTGATGATGATGATGATGACCACGTACTCCATGCTCTTCGCAGTCAGTCAGTAGGATCGGATATGATTGATGGAATCAAGCAGGGCATTTCAGGAAGTGGCATGAAGGTAAACAAGTCAATCAACAACAACCACAGCAGATCTACATGTCTGTGTAGTGGTGGAGTAGAGTCTGTGTAGTGGAGTGGTATGACTGACAGCAGTGCATTGATTTAGTTACTTAACCAATTTGGAAAATGCTATGTTGCTGAATATGTGTGCTCTGTCTGGCTCAGTCAAAAATCTAAGCTAACTGGAGTTTGGGTCGGTGCTGTGGGCCTGCTCTGTCCTGTTGTTGTTGTAGAGTGGTTAATGCTGGAAACAGAGTAGACATGATTTAGCCATTCCGCCTCTGAAACTGTTCTTGTTGCACTCCTCCATAATGCATTTTTTTCCTCCTTGATTTTTCAATATCCCTTTGGTTTTTCCATCTACACTTACAGGATGGCCTTTACCCTGTGCTATTTTCTGGGTAAAACGACTAACACTTACCTTACAAATCCGCATCTGCCAGGCAGGCAGTGGGGCACCCAAGAATGACGAATGGAGCATCCATGGAAGAGAAGACCAATAGGAATAACAAGATGCAACTTCCCAATTTGACCAGGATAATACAGTAACTTTGTATCATTCATCATCTTTTAATTTGATTCATTTTATTCTCTTCAATCATTACGACTGTGTGTTGTTGTTTATAAGGTTTGCTCTCAGTCTTTGCTTATATCCCTACCGCTATTTTTTATTTTTCTTTGCTAGCTGTAAAAGGAAGCCCGGTACAACATAACATAAATAAAATGTGTGTACTTTGGTCTCTGTGAGGGCCGACAGGGAATTCATTTGCATAATAATTGATAATATACTGCTGCCCTGTACTGTCTACTAGTCTACTTAGTAGTACTACTTACCATGATTCATTAACCACACATTTCCTTTTTCTCCCTTAATAGATTTATGAATATGATGGTCGTCTGCCAAGATTGTTTGTTGCCCATGTGTACTGTTTGTCTTTGTCAAACCTTTCCCTCAAATACTCCTACCCAACCATTCAGCAAACCCTATCCCTCTTCCCCCAGACTGTGTGCTTTATTGAGGTGTGACTAAATTAAAATTACACCAATAATTGATCTCACACTTGCTGGGGCGGATGTGGTTAAAGCATGTAAACAAAAGTAATTCAAGCCAGGCCGGGCGAGGATCTTCTAATTCAGCCTTATTGGCAACAGATTAGATTACCCAGTGCCCTCCCATGCTCAGTAGTATTGACTATTCTGTTTTTTCCAGAGGAACATAAATATATTCACCCATTATTGATTGCCAACATGGATTTCATCCTTCCAACATTAAAGGTTACGCTTGTCCACTTCATAGGTCGAGTCCTTACTTCAGTTTGTTGTAACTTGTACTAGGCTATCCCTGCCACCATTATGTTTTATTTTAATTTAATATTAATAATATCAATATCCGTCATCATCACTTTCTTCTTGTTTGGCAGTCTTCTTACTTACTACTTACTATACTTCTACGATTTGTTCCCTAGTCTCCCTCAGGTGAGAGACTTGTCTCATTTTCTTATTTTGCAAATGCAACTGTCTACTACTGCTACCACCACCCACCATGGATGGCACCTCAGGGATCCAAACCATCACCATGCAGCCATTGCTTAGGCTAAACATCAATCGCAGGTAAGAGAAGAAGTGTGGGGGAGTCAATAATGTATATCCTATGGATTGGAAATGAATTAATTCACACACCCACATCCTTCCAAGTACATACCACGAAGGGGTTTAGTATGAAGTTGCAGAATGCAAAGACTAGGAGGTGAGACTGACAGTAGTATGACAAGTGAGGGTACTGCATCCATCTGTTGGTGTGCTAAACAATTGACAACTTTCAAAAACTGGCTGCGGCCCTGCAAAAAAAATAGGAAACAAAAACAAACATGGTGACATAAAAGAGTAACCCCCCCAGAAAAGATTTGCATCATATCATATTTATTGGAAAACTATAAATTATTTATTACCTTAACAAATATAAACTAGAAGAAAAACCCACACCTGACCCACCCCTCTTCCTAAACCCAACCAATGTCCAATAAATTAAATAAATGTCCCTGTCCAAGAGTTATCTGTTCAAGAAAAAGTAAACCCCAAGGTTCCTCAACCAGTCCCAACATCCCACCTACCAAAAAAAAGATTAAAAAGGGGGCAAGAGTCAAAGAAACCTGAGGTCTGTGATGTGCAGCCAGAGTCTGACATCTAGCGGAGGTGGTGCCGGACACTTTTCTTTAAGACCTCCATCTGGGCCTCCAGGAATGCCCCCCTGAGGAGCACGTGGTGCTGAAAGTGCCTGCAGGAACAACAGGAGTACATGTTGTTGGTGATGGGCGGCGGGCAGCTGCCAGAACATGGTGCCATACCACCGGAGGCACGAGGGGCTGGCTGTGCACCGGGGCATTGGAGGAAGAAGCTGGAGTTGCTGCCTCCTCCTCCTCCACCACCAGGACAACCAGCTGGCTAAATTCATCACATATGGCCTCCAGCTTCCTTTGCCGAGCCCTGGCTCCCAACACTTGCCTAGTGATTCTTTTGGAAGGAGTAGCTTTATCAAGAAAGGAAAAAAATGAGAATTATTGTATCCAATATTCTTAGCAAAACAGTAACACAAAATTAAATTACAGTCCACACATAAAGATCATAGTTCACAGTAGTAGCAGTAGCAGTAGCAGCTGTTATATTCTACTCTACTCCTCACTTCCCTTCCTCTGCCTCTAAGATTTTGATGTGATGATGATTATCTTTGAGGCACTTGGGGTAGAGTAGAAGTATTCTTTGTCTCTCTCATGTTTAGCAAATTAATCTTGTAGGCATGCCAGCTCAGTCAGCTTGTGCCCTAGACAGACAAACTTGTGTCGCAGTCTTGCAGACTCATGTACTTTACTACTGCCTGCATGTGCGGCAGCTGTGCTACACAATTATATATTTCCATTATGGCCATACTCTGTTAAATCAATGGCAAATGCTCAGATAATTTCACTTTCACCCTGACTGCACTACTGCAATGAGGCACATGATGATGGTTAACCCCTTCGACGCTAATGACAAGGTCAGCTCGTCATGGGCGTTACCTGCGCTGCGCGCATGACCAGCTGACCTTGTCATGTAACGAGGGTTTTTACATATCGCAGCGCACAGCGGGAAAACCCGCTAGCGCGCATGCGGTTAATGATGATCACATGCATAGGATGATGAGAAACAGCGGCAAGACATCATGATGTCACTCAATTGATGATGATGTTGATGGCATACTGAGTGATTTGTAAGTACTAGTTACCATGCAGCCAACAGGCCATCCATTGCTGATACAGGGAGGGGACTGGAGCGGAAGTGGGCCTTGGAGTCGGAGGGAGGCGATTATGGGTAGTGTAAATTTTTAGTCATGCACAATATATATGTTGTGCTTGCAAACTACTGTGAGTCATGGGAGTATTCCATTCTGAAATACAAGTTCAACCTCAACCTTTTGAATGAAAAACCTTGCAAAAAAACAGTCCTTGCTCTTCCCGGGGCTTGTTTCATTTAGATTCAGTGCATTGCTCTTCTAGCATTATTATTATTTTATTCATAATATTCTTCACCCTTGGCTTTGGTACTCTGGCACGGTTTAATTTTTGTTTTACATTCTCTTCATCCAGTCTGACTCTATTTTCACCTACTATAATACCGTCCAGGCATCCATCCATCCCGAACAGGGCTATCATAAACCGGCTATCACCGACAACAACATACATTTAGATATATATCACCAACCACCACCCATGTCAGGTACCCTTGCTTGCCTTAGAGTTTGATCTCTCAAGCCCCCCTTAGGGTTCTTTCACCCATACAGTTTCACCCACCCAGCCAGGCATCCTTTCTGCTTTCTCTTTCACCTTTTCCACCCAAATACCCATGCATCCTATTCCTACCATCCACATCTGCCACCTATGCATCCTAGAGCCCCTTCCTTCACCCACACATCCTTCTCTGTCAGTCATACATGTTGTCTGACTGTTGGCCTTCGTCATAAAACTGTCTTTGCTGACTTGAAGATAGAATATCCCATTAGTTACTAAACCCCTGCCACTAATGCTAATGCTTAAGTAAAGGTCAGGGTGTCTTCTCTTCAACTGTTCATTTTTCACAAGCAACAACTTAGCCTCAGTAGAAGTACAGTGTACCACTTGCACTGAGTGTACACTCTGGCAGCAACTATATTCATCATTCTCAAAAAGTAAGGAATATGTCTTACCCCTGCCCACCACTGCTGCTGGCTCACCCCCTGTGGCTGCCGCTTCTGCTCCATCTGGAGTGGCATGGTGGCCCTCAGCGCTTGCCCTGGCTCTGGTGGTCAGTATGCCTGGAAAAAAAATAATAATTTACATGCCATATCACCTCCCCTATTTATTTTTTTCATTAGCAAGATTGAAAAATACACAATTATATAGACCACACACATCACTATCTAAAATGTGGATACCAGTGAAGTAGACAGTATGTCCTATCCAAAATAACTAAATATTATCCGGTTGGGTATTTTTTTGGTGGCAATTTCGAAAAGCCTCTCAAAAAGAGGGCAACCCATAGTACTGGACTCAGTGACTATAGCTGTGGTGCATCTCATGTTTTGAAAAGAAGAAAGAGTGGCCAACTGGGCAGACAATGACTCGGAGGTCTCTCTTAGTTGGAAAATGGTGCCGTCCTCTTAGTCGTCTTATATACTTCCTTCCAGCCAAGGCGCACAATAACAGTTGTTCAGTGTTCACTATCAATTACTAAAAAAAATACTAGGCCCGGATTGGAAAAATGTTACTATATACACAACTTTGGGGGGTCCTGTTCCTGTCCAATGTGAGTGACCACCATTTCTCATTGAGAATGATAAGACAGTAAAAGAAACTAAAGCATTCTCATCTTTAATTCACAAGCCTGCGGCTATACCTTACTTGTCTTGGGCATGCAATCTGTAGTCTGCACAGCACATTAGTGTTACTAGTAGGAGTAAGAAATCTTTACTAGTACTAGTAGTAGCCCAGGCTAGGGAAAATGGGTTCTCTGAGTCTGACAGTACCACTACTAGTTAATCCACATAAGGGGAGAGAAATAACTCAGTGAAACCCAGAGGAAATCAAGCTACAGACGGACTGTCTAATAGAGAGTCAGGGCGGAGGTTAGTCAGATGCAGTTTGATTAGATGTAAAAATAAAAACAGATACTAGAAGAAACAATATTAGTAGTAGTACTTAGTAGAAGGTAATGGTGGAGCAAAAAACAAGAATTTAGTAATAGATAGATTGAAGAGGATTTTGGAAAAATTTAAATTAGGAAATCGAATTAATAGAGAGGTAAAAGTTAGGGAAAAATTAATATATACGACACCAGGAGGACTTACTGGGGCCAGCAGCAGAGCCATCTGCGGCTGCACCTGAGGCCGCTTCCTGCTGTTCCTGGAAGGAACAAGTAAGATGATTAGTTAGTAGCGCCAAGCACCTGTCTGGAAGTAACAATCACATAATATAACGTTTTTAAACATAGGTTACCTTACCTGCATGTAAGCAGCAGCAGCATGTTGGCTCTTTGCATAAAAATAATATTCGCAATCGCAATAAATAACAGTCAGGACAGATGAACACAAAATAGTAATATAAATAGCTACTCACTAAGCCCCGGGACCTCAACACCTAGCAGGTCCAGCAGGTCCTGCTCCCAGTCCATGATATCAGACCACTGGTGCGTCAATTGGTTAGGGGTGCGCTGGACCCCAGAGCCACAAAACACTGCACGGCGCACCCTTGCCCACCGCCGGTGATGCTGCTGGAGCCCAGACCAAGGCCTGCTGCCTGCGTCCAGGGATAAGGGGAGGTGGCGCTGGATAGAAAAAAACAGTGCGGCCACCTCCACTTGACTAAATAAGGCCCGTGCCTACATCCCATGTGGGCTCCGCCTTCCGCAAAGAAAGGCGGTCACGGCTCTTACTCCGACTCTGAGCCATGTCCCCATCCTTCTTCCCCTGGCCCTTTGCCATGGTTCTGGGTAGGCGGGGAGTATAAAAGAAAAGGTAGAAAGTAAGAAAGTAAGCAAAAGAAATGAAAAAAATCAAGTAATAGAAAAAGAGTGAAAAACACAGTGAAAAACATGCAAAACATAGGAAAAAACTAAAAAATATAAAATTAGGAATAGAGAGGGATAGATAATCAATAGAAAAGATAAAAAAAGTTTATTGAAATAAAGGATTGAAAAGATATAGGGAGGATAGAAAAATGGGCCCAGAACCAGAGCACAAATTGAAAAACAAGATGGCCGCACCCATTTGCGATTGCGTCAATCAATCAATCAATCATAACACTTGTAAAGCGCGCTACTCAGCCGGGAGGGTATCAAGGCGCTTGGGGGAAGGGGTCCGCTACTGTTCGAACAGCCAGGTCTTGAGTTGTCTTCTGAAGGCGAGATGGTCCTGGGTCAGTCGAAGGTGGATGGGGAGGGAGTTCCATGTTTTGGCCGCCAGGTAGGAGAAGGATCTTCCTCCGGCGGTGGCTCTCCGGATGCGTGGAACGGCGGTGAGGGCATGGCTGGTCGATCGTTGCTGGCGGGTGGGTGTGTAGAAGGTCAGGCGGTCATTGAGGTACTTGGGGCCCAGGTCGTGGAGAGACTTGTGTGCGTGGGTGAGGAGCCTGAACGTGATCCTCTTGTTGACGGGGAGCCAGTGCAGGTCCCTCAGGTGGCTGTAGATGTGGCCGCGTCGGGGGATGTCCAGGATGAGTCGGGCGGATGCGTTCTGGATACGTTGGAGTCTTCGCTGTAGCTTGGCTGTGGTTCCAGCGTAGAGGGTGTTTCCGTAGTCCAGTCGGCTGGTGACGAGTGCCTGGGTGACCGTCTTCCTGGTTTCGGTCGGGATCCATCGGAAGATCTTGCGGAGCATGCGTAGGGTGTGGAAGCAAGATGATGAGACGGCGTTGACTTGTCTGGTCATCGAAAGGGAGGAGTCCAGGATGAAGCCCAGGTTGCGTGCATGGTCTGTTGGTTTGGGAGCGGTGCCCAGGGCGGGGGAGCACCAGGAGTCTTCCCAGGCGGAGGGTGATGGTCCCAGGATGAGGACTTCCGTCTTGTCTGAGTTCAGTTTCAGGCGGCTGGTCTTCATCCATTCGGCGACGTCTTTCATCCCTTCGTGTAGGCTGGTTCTGGCGGTGTCGGGGTCCCTGGTGAGGGAGAGGATCAGCTGGGTGTCGTCGGCGTAGGAGATGATGTTGAGGTTGTGTTGGCGTGCGATGGCTGCAAGAGGTCTCATGTAGACGTTGAAGAGGGTGGGGCTGAGTGATGATCCTTGTGGTACGCCGCAGATGACTTCAGTGGCCTCGGATTGAAACGGGGGAGGCGAACTCTCTGTGTTCTTCCGGCGAGGAACGAGACGATCCACTCCAGTGCCTTCTCCTGGATGCCGATGTTGCTGAGGCGTTGAACTAGGGTGCGGTGGCAGACAGTGTCGAACGCTGCAGAGAGGTCCAGGAGGATGAGTGCCGCTGTTTCCCCGTTGTCGAGCAGGGCTCGGATGTCGTCAGTGGCTGCGATGAGGGCAGTTTCGGTACTGTGGTTGGCTCTGAAACCGGACTGCGAGGGGTCGAGGGATCCGTTCGTCTCAAAGAAGGAGGCCAGCTGTCTGTTGACGATCTTCTCGATGACTTTAGCAGGAAAAGGGAGGAGCGAGATGGGGCGGAAGTTCTTGAGGTCGGTGGGGTCCGCTGTTGGTTTCTTCAGTAGGGCGCTGAGCTCGGCATGCTTCCAGCACTCCGGGAAGGTGGCGGTGTTGAAGGAGGAGTTGATGATGTTCCGGAGTTGGGGTGCGATGGTGGAGTCGGCCTTGTTGAAGATGTGGTGGGGGCACGGGTCGGTGGGTGATCCGGAGTGGATGGTGTTCATCGTGCGGGCTGTGTCTTCGGTGGTCACTGTGGTCCAGGTGCGGAGGGTGGTGGTGGGGGGCGTTGGTTTGATGGTTGGGTGCGTGGGTGGTGCGCCGAAACTGTTGTGGATCTCGGCGATCTTGCGGTGGAAGAACGAGGCGAGAGAGTTGCAGAGATCTTGTGAGGGAGTGATGTCGTTGTTGCCGGTGCTGGGGTTGGAGAACTCCTTGACGATGCTGAAGAGTTCCTTGCTGTCGTGGGCGTTGTTGTCCAGTCGATCCTTTAGTGATTTCTTCTTGGTGGTGCGGATGAGCTGGTGGTGTTTGCGGGTGGCTTGTTTGAGGGCGGTCATATTGTCTGTGGTCTGGTCGAGGAGCCAGGCTTTCTCGAGGGTGCGGCAGTTCTTCTTGGAGTCCTTGAGTTCGTCGGTGAACCAGGAGGCCTTCTTGCTTCTCGGTCTGCTGGGAAGGTTCTTCAGTGGTGCGAGGTCGTCGGCGCAGGCGGTCAGCCACTGTGTGAAGTTGCGGGCTGCATCCTTGGGGTCCGTTGTGCTGGCGGGTGGGCTCTGGCTGAGGGAGGTGGTGAGCTGGTCGGCGGTGATCTTGCTCCAGCTCCTGTGAGGTACCTGTTGCGGGTGGTGGTGAGTCGTGGTTCTTTTGAAGCTGAAGTGGACGCAGCTGTGGTCGGTCCAGTGGAGTCCGGTGGCGTGGCTGAAGGTGATGTGCTTGCTGGAAGAGAAGACGGGATCAAGCGTGTGGCCGGCGTAGTGGGTGGGGGTGTTCACCAGTTGCTTGAGTCCGAGATTGGCGAGGTGTTCCAGCAGGGTGGCGGTGTTGCGGTCCTTGTTGTTTTCCAGGTGGAAGTTGAGGTCTCCTAGGAGGATGTAGTCGGCGGAGGGGAGGGCGTGCAGGCTGATGAAGTCGGCGATGTCTTCGCTGAATTGTGTGCGTGGTCCCGGGGGTCTGTAGATGAGGGTGCCTCTGAGGGTGGTCTTGGGGTCGGTGTGTATCTGGAAGTGGAGGTGTTCCGCGGTGGCGATGGTGTCGTCGGAGTCGGTCGTGATGCGGATGGTGTTCTTGTGGACGATGGGGATGCCTCCTCCGGTCTGGTTGACGCGGTCCCTCCTGATGATCTTGTACCCGTCCGGGATGGCGATGGCGATGTCGGGGGCTGAGGAGACGTTCATCCAGGTTTCCGTGAGGAAGGCAATGTCGGGTGATGTTGCGTCAAGGAGGTCCCGGAGTTCCACGGCGTGTCTGTGGACGGAGCGGGTGTTGAGCAGGATGCACTTCAGGTGGTTGCTGCTGGTGTTTGGCTTGGTGGGTGCGGTGCAGGTTCGGAGGCAGGTGAACTTGCAGCTTTTGCAGGTGAAGGGTCCGTGGGTACGTTTCGGGGTGGCTCGGTAGCAGGCGGGGTTCCGTCCGGCGTTGAGTGCGTTGAGGCTGGCGGCATCGTAGGTCCGTTGGGTCGTCTTGCATCGGCGGGGGCCAGGGGTCCAGGCTCTGGGCGCGGGCCAGGCGCGGACGGGCGCAGACGGGCTTGCCTTTGGCACGCCTTCGGCGCACAATCAGCGCATCAACGCTGCACGTTCGTGGGAGCGACATAAGAAGGAGCCGGGAGGGAGGAGCAGCTGGGTGCCGGGAGCGGGGCGGCGAATGGGCAGGAGGGGGGCGGGGCCGCAGGGAGGCAGCGGCGGGAAAGGCGGGCAGAGGGCGGCTCAGCGGCGGCTGGGTCGCCCTGTGGGACAAATGCAAGTAAAAACGAGTAAAACAAACTAAGGCAGCAGAAAAGAAGGCAGCAGAGGGCAGAGGGCACCAAGGGCACCAGATGGCAGATGACAAGAGAGAAGGAGGAGGCAAAACGTGGAGTGAAAAAAACGAGAAATAACGAGAAAAAACGGGAAAAACGAGTAAAACATTAAGACTAAGGCAGCAAAAACGAAGGCAGCAGGGGCACCAAGGGCACCAGAGGGCTGATGGAGGCAGTAGCAGGGGTGTGTGGGGGTGACCTCGCCTGGTTACAGAGGTTGCGTGGTGAATTTTACGTGATATTTTCCCTCGATGACACAAAAAGCATCCCCGAACACCTAATATGCATTCACGAACAAGAAAAACGCATTGCGATTGGGTGGAGCAAGCAACCCCGCGCACCCGCAGATCTTCGTGCAGCTCACAAAGCTTTTCTGCGGCTTCGCAAAATTCCGCACAGTGTGACTATGCAAACTTTGCCCAGGGTTAGTCCTAGCAGAGAAAAACCTCCAAAGTCATTTTGCACTGTGCCAATGCTCGTTTTGCCAGCCTAATTCATAGGTAAACACTGGTGTGAAAAAGTGCTTTTTAAAAAGTGCTATATTCAGTTTGTCAGTAGCTAGAAAAATGCTTCAAGTACTTGTTTTATTAGTGATTTAAAATTCAATGCAATAGTCAAGTTGTATTTTATATTACTTTTTTGAAAATTGCACTTTTAGAAAGTTGTCATTTTACTTCCTAAGACCAAGAGGCTTTCCTGCCAGTATCCAGCAGTCACCTCTTTTGTATTGCTCTCAGAAAGTGGGCAAAGGGCCCTGGGTTTTGGGAGGGGAATGCCTCCCTTGACCTGATGGGTCTATATCCAGCCCCTTGTTGAGCTCTAAAGAGGGACTACCTTGTCACTATCAGATGAAGTTCCCACCTAGGCTTTCCATTTGTCAGTCTAAACAAGCTGCCACCAAACTCAGTGAAGTAGGGGAACTGACCAGATCAGATTTTGGGGGGTGGGCGAAGGCTTGTCCTTCATACTTTATCCACAGTCTGGCAATGGGCATAAAAGAGGACACAGCAGACCTCTCTTCTGAACACTCCTGGACCTGTGTAGAATCAAAATAAGGACTGCCCCTCTGTCTGAAGAGCCTTAATATGGAAAGTACCTGGTTGCCTTTACCCCAGGACTCCAAAGGTGACCCATAGGTTTACTGCTATTCAGTGCTAAAGTGCATAGACTCTCCATGTAAATTGTGTTGATGGATTTGTGTTTCCACTTCTAAGTCCCTAATATAGTACACTTTGTGTGCCCAGGGCATCTAAATCAAATGCTAATACTGGGCGTGCAGCACTGGTTGTGCCACCCACACAAGTAGCCTGTCAAAGGTGTCACAGACCTGCCACTGCAGTGTGTGCACACACTTTTAACTGCCATATCAACCTGGCAAGTGTACCCATTTGCGGAGCCTCAACCTTCCCTTTTCTCACATATAAGGCACCCTTAAGGTAGGCCCAAGGTACCCCACTGGGCAGGGTGCAGTGTGGGGGGAAGGTTGGACATGTGCTGGTGTTTATGACATTCCCGGATAGAGAAATACTGAGCATTACATTTTTCACTATGAACAGTCTATCTGTCCCATCGGGTAACAGGGGAGTTTATTTGTAACATCTTACAAGTGTAACTTTCCATTGGGATAAGATAGAGGTATGGAGTTTAGGCTCTCTAAACTCAGAAATTATTAACACAATTTTTATTAAATATGTTCTTTAAATTGTGTGTTTGAAAATGCCACTTTTAGAAAGTTGGTATTTTTTGCTTAGCCTTCCTATGTGTCTTTGCTGGGTTGCATATTGACTGTTTGGTTATGGAGTTACACGAGCTGAGGATGTGCCTTCACCGTAGACAGCCACTGGGGAGTTGAGGTGTGTCTTGTATTTCCTGGATGAGTCAGAGCTGAGCTGACCTGAATAGACCTGGGCTGCAATTAGAGTAGTGGGAGGAGTTTTCCTTGCACCTGAATAGGCCCTGTCTCCTGTGTACCATGCTGTCTCCCACTCTAGCCTAGAAGCTGGACTAGAGAGGACATTACTGGTTTGGACTGAGCTGAGAGATTTTTTGCCACAAGAAAACAAAGGAAATGTGGTATAAATATTGGGGCCCAGACCCCAGAACTTAAGCAGTTGGAAAGGCTGTGAGGAGGAGCTACCACTTTGCTGTGTGCTTTGCTGTGTTGGCCTGCAGTGGCTTCACTGTTTCACTGAAAGCATTGGACTGGACGGTCTGCAACTCTTTCGTTTGAGTTTCCCCAAGGGCTTGAGGTAGAGCTTGTCCCCTGCTCATGAAGTCTCAGGAACATCAAAGACTTCAAGTTCATCTGCTAGCAGCACTAGGAACTGTGCATTTGGTGCTGCAACAGAAGAAAAAGCAACCCAATGTTGTCAACAATGCTGCTGCTGTCTTCGTGTCCTGAAGGCACCGCAGAGGGCACCACTGCACTTTACACTGCAATCCTGGTCTCACCGCTGATGGCGTCCAATGACGCCACTGAACCACTTCTTGCACCGTGACCTGGGAGAATTGCACTTTGCACCGCCTTGCTTCACACTGCCTCGCTGGTATCCCTGAAGTTGCTGCTCCATGCTGACATCAACGCTGCTGCTTGCTCCTTTGTTTGAGGGCACAGCTCATAAGTTACACTACACAGCACTCTGTCACGCACTGCAACATTGGCCTACCTATGCCATTGACTCCGGTTGGTCAGAGACGGCAGCGATTCAGCAACAATGACACCACTGCTTGCACTGTGACTTGCCAGCACCACGACGAGCAATGTACCACTTCACAACACAGCTATGGTCTCACTGGTGCCTCTGCACGACTGTCTCTGAGCCGCTGCTTGCAAATGGAGGGTAACACACACTGAAACACTGCACTTCCGCTGCAGCTCGATATCCTCCAACGTTGGCGTTCCTGACTTCAACCTCACAGAGCTCGATCTTCAACGTGTTTGTCTTCAAGGGCCCGATAACTCCTGCACCAACCTCAGGAACCAACGCTACTGATGCCGGTTCTTAGGACCTCACCGCAAGGTACTGTTTTGCGGGTCTTCCTGACACCATAGCTGGCCCATGACGCGGCGGTCAGCCAGAACTGTTTGGATTTGGTGTTTACCATGTTGTAATAGCCCTGGACAGAGCTATGAACTTCATGGAACTGTATTTTAAGCCTATTTTTATTTATTAATATTTCTAAGAACTGTATGGTAGATTTATATCATTTTTGGTCTTGTTTGGCACAGATAAAATATTGGATATTTTTCTAAAACTGGTGTGGTGTCCTTTTATAGTATTTACATTGTATTACTGTCTTACTGTATGTTATGTGCAAATGCTTTTTACACTGCCTCTGGGATAAGCCTGGCTGCTCATGCCAAGCTACAAGGGGGTGAACAGGGGTTATTTTAGAAGTGTATCCCCATTTTCCTGACTAGGAAGAAGGGTCCCTTCTTGGACATGGTAACAGTTTGCCAAGTAGAGACCCCCATTTATAACACCACCTTTTTGAGTTACAGGGACACAGCAAACTTCCAGATGCCCTTTCTACGTTTCTGCCCAGCTGGACCTACCCTTGTACCTGCTGCTGATCTCCTTTGGCGTAAGTCCAAACACACAAGTGGGTCCTATAGGTCCTGGAGCCTTGGCTGGTATCATAGTGTACTCCTCCTATCCCCAAACTGCATAAAATGGGGCAGAGAAACATTTTGTCAACTTTCTGCTTGGAGAACCACAGGAGACTGGGGTTTCTGTTGAAGCCATAGCCATCAAAGGTGAATATCTGGTCAGCCTCAGATTGCTGTCTGCCCCACTGAAGGACATCTGACTTTCAGAAAAGCTTCTAAGTCTGAATGTAGAACGCTTTCCTGAAGCTGAACAGAGTCAAAACTGATGAGTGTTCAGGCCTTCCTGCTCACACATTCTGGACTTTGCCTGCTTAAAGCTTACCCAACTTTATTGACGACCAGATTGAGACCCCACACTTCAGTGACCCCCGCTTTGGATCCAGCTTGAAGCTAGCCGTATCTATGACCTGTCAATGACCACTTTTCCTCTGTAAAAGTTTCTAAACACAGATGTAGAAGGTTTCTCTGAGGCCACCGCCAATCCGGAGGCAATCACTTCAAGGCGTTCCTGGGCATGGGTGCCACTCTTTGTCCTCTTGGAGCATTCCCACTACATCAAAGACAACATCGGGACCCCGCTCTTCAGCGACCTGCAGTGGTGGAGTCCCACTTTGGCACCAGCTTTCCCTGCTGACAACTCATCAACACCCACTATTCCGCTATAATGGTGTCTGGGCCTGATACATAAAGGTAAACTTAGACCAAAAGTCTTACTTTACTACTACTAAAGTTAGACTTTTGGTCTAAGTTTAGACCAAAAGTCTAACTTAGACCAAAAGTCAAACTTTAGTAGTAGTAAAGTTAGACTTTTAGTCTAAGTTAGACTTTTGGTCTAAACTTAGACCAAAAGTCTAACTTTAGTAGTAGTAATGTTAGACTTTAGATCTAAACTTAGACTTCAGGTCTAAACTTAGAAATTTGGTCTACCTTTGTGAATCAGGCCCTCTGTGTTCAACCAGCGCTTTATCGTGGCTAGCCTTAAATGTTGACTTTGACCTGGCCTATGTGACCAGATAACTGCGGTTGGCACTTTGTGATTTTTGGTACTATTTTTAATTCAACTTTAAACATTCATATATCTGTTTCTGCTTTTTAGATTTTTTGTTGTTTTGGTACAATTGTATTCATTAAAATGTACGCTATTTCTCTGAAGTGGTTTGTGATTTTTCCAACGTTCTGTTTTTGCTGTATTAATGTTTGAGTGCTGCATAAATGCGCTGGGCCAGATTTACAAGAACTGACGCATCTCTGCATATTAGCAAAGATGCATCAGTTAATTTGTGTCACGTAAAAAACCCTTGCGCCACCATAGATGTGTCACATTTAAAATGCGGCACATCATGGTGCAAGGATGGGCAGATGCGTGATGCATCTATTGGCATAAAGGCAACGCTTTGCTAGAGTCGTGTCGCAAATATGACGCAACTCCAGCAATGCTTCAGACTGCCTGTTTCTATTATGTCACGTCACTCCTTACGCCTGCTTCAAGTAGGCTTAAGGTTTTGCTGCAGTGGCGTCGTAAAAGTGACTCAGTGAAATCTTGTAGATTTCACTGCGTCACTTTTACTAGGCTTTCTTGCGTCGGAACGCCCACCCTGCATACATTATACCTGACGCAGGTATAATGTGATGCAGGGCTTTACAACTTGGTGCATCACCATAGCTGTCTCACATTGTAAATGTGTTGCAAAGTGGTGCATTGTTTACGACGACGCTGCGTCACAGAAGTGAAGCAATGGCTCTGTAAAAGTGTTGCAAGGGGCTTGTAACTATGCCCCTTAATACATAGTGTCTAAGCTAAGCCTGAATGCTTTGTGCCAAATTACCAGAGGGTTGAGCACCGGTTTAATAAATTATGTTGTTGCTTGACTGGTGTGTAAGCCCCGGCCAAGCAGGAACCACAATCCTTGTCAGGGAAAGGCATGAGCAAACCTCAAATTCACCTGTGTTCACCCAATTGGTAGCTCAGCATACAGCAGATAGGCTTAACTTACAGGCAATTTGTAAAGTATTTGTGCAACACTTCAAACAGTAAAACAGTGAAAACACACCCTTAAGGAAAATTCGATAGTGGGAAGGAAGAACCATGACTTAAAGCAGTCATTAACAACTAAAATATTATGTTCAGGTCATAGTTGGATCCTTCACTTATATTGAGTCCAGAAAGATTTAAAATACCTGCCTAGACGATCCTTGGATGGCCGGACCCTCTTTGAGGTGCTTTTTGTTGTCCTGACACAGGTTTCCTATTTTCATAACCTTGGCAGAGTGGTGGTAGATATGCCTTTTAACATCATTAAATGTTTTGCTGTCTTACAGGAACACCAAGACTTCCGGAATGAGCGTTCAATTGAACTCTCCAATCGTTCTGCCACTAACAAAGTTAAGGAGCACCTAGCAACTTCTCACTGGATTCCTAAGGTTGGGTATCTAGTTCAGGGGATGATCAAAGACATGAAAGAGTTTGGCCATTATACCAAGCACCGGTGCCAGTTCTTGGCATTCAAGTACCAGAACTCTGATTTTGCCACTGCTTGCTTTCTTGTAGAAGCAAACGTTTTGTTTCAGTAGATTTGATCAAGCTGCACCATCTGGCCAGTCCTAATCAGTAGGCCACAAGGGCTCCTGGGTGGTTTCCTGCATCCTCTAACTACCCTACAGGAAATCTGTCTACAAGCATTAAGTAGTACTAGTATTGCTTCTCCCATACTGGGGACTTCAGATGCTGAAACTCCACCAGTTCCTGTTACAACTGCTAATTCAGTACACACATCCGATGTGAGTTTACAGTTTTCTACTGCTACTCCTCAAAGACCTGTTTATTACCAACCACCTTTGGAGGTGTCTACCATGTGAGGTCCCTGTTTTTCACTGACTGCTTCTGGTTACTTTGCCAATATTGATGATTTTTCTTCAGATTTGTTGCATACTTATCTGCATGGCATACATGCATTTTGTCTCTTGTTAAAACAGACCCATTGTGGCCTTGCTAAGGTCAGAACGGACAAAAAAAGAAAGATTTTCAAAATTAACCGGGGAGTTAGGGCGTGCTTTCAATGATACTTCTTGCCTCAGTAAAAAATTACCAAGGCAGATAAGAAAGGGGCGTGGAAATTTACTTTCCTTGTTCCTCTGTACTAGTGGTAAAGGGTGAGCTCTTTGGAGTTGGGAATCCCAATCGGAGAGGTCTGGGAAAGCCCTTGAAAACAATTTAACCAGATAAGACCTACGATCTGACCCTTCAGAGCCTTCCGGGACCCCAAAAAGTCGCAAATTCAGCCTTCTTTGTCGGTTTTCCAAACCCTCAACCTTCAGTTGTAAAGAAATAATCTGAGCATCATGTTGGCTCACGACACATTCGGTGCGAGTTGATCCTTCTTCTATATTACCCACACCTTGTTGTAGTTCCTCTATATCGAGTATGACCCTCCTAATTTTAGTGTCATTTCTTGCGGAGAATTCTGTAGTTTGCTGTTGTCCTCTCATAGCTGTAAAAAATGTTCTTGAGCTTCTACACGGTGATTTGTTAAAGTTTGCAAGATAATGTCTACCGGGGAGATATTAACTTCTTGTGCATGTATCCCAGTTATAGTTGCGTCAGGTAAGTCAGATGATATAGGAATCAACACCGGTAATTGTTCAAGTGGATTTGTGACAAAAGGAATACGGGTTTTCGATGTAGAAATATTAGTAGCGTGACTCGCTGCAGCTTCACCTACTTCGGTACCAACACGAGGAGAAGGCACGAGAAGTGAGGGTGACAGAGTGGCAGTATTAATGGAAGGCAGCGGGGGGGTATCAAGGGTAAGGTTGACAGAGGAATCCTCCATTAAGTCGGGACAGTTATTCATAAATTCAGAATTAGTGGGGCTTGTGCCTGATAAGCGTAAAGTCATATTCTTCACAAGTCCCTTAGCCTGGATCCACTTCCTAAGAGGACTCTTTTCAATAAGTGTCTTCCTTGCAGCCGACATATTAATTATTGCCCGTGTAGTAACAATGGCTAATGCAGGAGCTTTCCCTCTTTTATTTTTGCCTTTGGACTTGGGCCTAGATTTGGCTTTATTCCTCCTACCTGTCAAGAATTTAGCCGTGCCTGAGGTGGAATTAGTGAGTTCTTCCTCAACATCAATGTCCTCTTCGTATTCTCCATTAGAGCCCTCTTCCTCCTCCTCCCCCCGATCTCCTCCATGCCTTCCTCGACCATAGTAGGTACGTCACCCCCAACATTCTTAGACAAATCAACAGCTTCTAAATCACAAGGATTTAATCATTCTACGGGAGCAGATTCTGTTGCTGGCACCGACACCAATCCACTTTCAGCAGCTGCATTGACACTCTTATGCGGTTTCAGCTCCTCTTTTCTGCCCCCAGAAATAACAGTACCGTCCTTTAAATTGGTTATGCCAGTAATACCATTTGCCTTTGGATTAGTTAGTTTGTTTGCAATTAGTAGGGTCGGTGGGCGAAGCACAGGCTTACCTGTGGGCCAGCTCCTCCGAATATGGCAACTGGTGAAGCAGGAGTCGGCATACCTACCGCGTTGATGGATTCACTCACAGTCGCGGCCGCCATAGAAAGAGCTGGAGCCGATGTAGATACTGTCACCGCTGAAGTTGCAACGGGTGCGGAGGGAGAAACCGCTCCCAGCGCGTTCTTCGTTACCCGAGCACTCCATAGCACAATCTTCGGTACCATCCCTCGGGTGTTTGTTTGCGTGTTAGATTGCGTGCCTGTGATAGAGGTCGAAACAGCCAAGAATCGCCGCCACAGCCCCGACCAGCTGAACGCCGATCCACTGACTCGTCCCACAGCCGTGCGATGAGCAGTCCAGAAGGTACTTAGAAACAGCCACAGCATCTGCCGGGATGACAGCGTTGCCTCCGCCTCGGAAAAAATCAGCCGCAACCCGACTAGTAAGTTTCTTCTTTTCTGCTGATTTTGTTTTATTTCATTATCTCCCCTTTCTCCGCATATATCTTAGTATGCTACAAGTCCGTCAATGAAGGAGTGGAGCCTCCAACTAAGCTACCACCCACCAGCGTCCTCACTCTGCCATCTTGGACGCCACCAGAGTTGCTGTTCCAGTGCTGTTCCAGTGCTGCATCATTATGTGCTGCAGTTGGTTCACAAGCTTTGTAGCAAGTCGTTGTTCATACTATCCACCTGATGACAGACATCTGGACCAGTTGTCAGGTGGCTAATTACATGTGCATCACTGCACACTGGATCTATTTGGTGGAGGTAAAGCAAAAGATTGCTGCAGGTCTTGCCCTGAAGAAAGTTTTAAGAGTGTTCGACTGCATGTAACAGTGGCCATGTTTGCCGTGTAAAAATCACATACAGCTGTATACATCTTGGACAAATTTAACAGCAAGATGTATGAACGGCTGTGAACCAGAGGTCTCAGAACTGAATTTGTTGCCACGGATAATGGCAGTATCATAGTTAAGCCCATGTCAGACGGAAGCTATTTCAGAGTCCTGTATTTGGCCCATTGTGTCAACCTGGTGGTGCAAGAGTTTCTAAAAAAGTAGACATAGCAACATACCGGAAGACATAGCAAGATACTGACCACAAGAAGAAGAATCAGCACTCATTCCAGTCATTCTTTTAAAGCCTGGAAGCAGTTGCGGATTATTCAACAAACTAATGGAGCACCAGTCAAAGCCCTGATACAGCTGTACAAACAGATCAATGACTATGTCGTTGAAAGAGGAGGGGATGCAGTTGAAAATATATGACCATGAATGTGGAGAAATGTAGTCTAGTCGAATGCATGACATAGATGTGTTTCCCTTTCGCGGTTTTCACACAGGAAGCTAGCAAGGAGGACAGTACGATGGGCTAATCTATGCCATTGTTGCATCTGCTCTGGGTCCAGGTACAGAAGGTGGCTGGCAGGTTCTCTCCCACTGGTGTGAATGAGAACACAGAAGTGGACGCCTTCGTTAAGATCCTACTCTTTCGCTTGGCTTGTAATGGAAGGCTGCACAATGACATTATCTCATTCAAACAATACATCTGTGCCACACTACTTAATCCATATTACAAAACAAAATACAAGAGGTGGATTGTTGAGCAAGCCAGGGACATGGAAGAAGAATGTCTGGAGCTTAAAGTCCCACCCCTCCAATCTGGGGTGCTGCCTTCAATTTCCAGAGGGGGTAGTCTTGTCTCATAGCAGTCAACAATACCATCACCCAGAACACCGGCAACAACAGCAGTAGAAGGATCAGACCCAATCTCTGCATTGTATTGGTTTTAATTGACAGGGCTTAAGTCCAGTGCATAGGCAAATGCAAAAGACTTTGAGCAAGTGGCAGCGCTAATGACCACACAGTGTTTTTCAGGAGTATTTGGATGATCCAAAAGAGGTCTATATCTATCAAAACCCATTGAGTTATTGGTATGGGAAGATGCACCATTGGCCAAAGCTCAAGAAGAGGATGCCATTGAAGTATCTGGCTTGTCTTGTTGCCAGGGTATTTGCTCAGCGTGTGTTTAGTACAACTGGTGCTATTGTTACAGTGAAAAGGACCAGTCTCTTGCCTCAAAACGTAGAGATTGACTATGATCAAAAAGAACCTACATTTCATACCACACAAATACACTTTACCTGAAACAGCACTGGAAGAGGATGATTGGTCAGAATCAATTCTGTTAGCTGACAAACTTTTGGGTAATCCACCTACGTTTTAGGAAGAATTCTACTTCTCGGACTGAGTATGACAGTGAAGCCAAAGAACTCTTTAATTTTTCTTCATTGTACTTCTATATTTGCAACAAAAAAAACGAATTTTACTATTATTATTATTGTGTCAGATTTGTGCTGCCACACCTTTTTTTAGTCACATATATTGCCAGATTGCAGTTGGGCCAGTGTGCATTGAAATAGCCTCTTGAATTCCTTTATGACATTGGAGACAATACCTGGCCCCCTCGCATGCCTATTCTTTATTGCGTCGCTTAGCACTAGGATGGCTCCCCCAGAAGATTCTTGATTTACAAGAGCACCAATACCAAATTCTAATATGATGCCTGCATCAAAGATGAGTTGCGTACCTAGTACCTAACCTACCTTTCTTGGATTAGAAGAGGTAACTATTATAACAGTAAGGGAGGGATTGTGTGAGTGATTGATGATTCATGCGCTGAGATGATTTGCAATGAGTGGGGCCTGAATCTTCCGGTTCTTCAGAGACCAGAACAGTCACTTTAGTTAACAAACAAAAACCTAAGCAAAATGTTGTTTCCCTACTGATGGAGTTACTTGGAGTCAAGAGGAGGATGGAAGAGCCACAGGACTACTTTATCAACAGCTCGAAGGAAGAGGCTATCAACTTTGAAGGGAAACCATGAGTCTGAGGCTTAGTCCTCAGCTATGTGAAATGGGAAGAGGTGCGTTGATTTGTAAAATGCTGGTGTGTGTGTATGTTGCACTGGTGGGAAACGCGAAACTCTGAGTCCCCCTTTTGTTTTTTTGTTCTACCTTTGAGTCTTATTGATACTCTCCTCATGAAGTTTACCTTCCTTCTGTCCTTCTACTTGACTCCTAAATACAGTTGTCATTTTACAATCTGCAACCCTTCTTGTCTCCTGCACAAATTAAAGGCGAAAGCTGAGCTCAATACTCCTGCTTAAATACCGGACCAGTCCAGACAGGCACCCAAGAGTGATGGACATCAATTTTTTTTCTTTTCACAATCAGATTTGGAGAACTGGGTGGGTGGGTACACTCCCAACCTAGAAGACAAACATATTTTGAGAAATGGGTGGGTGAGTACACTCCCAACCTAGAAGACAAAATACTTAGATGTTGGATACCTTGGGTTTCAGGGGCAGGAGGACTGTTTTCAATACATTTAACTGTAATGTGTCCTACTCATTCCCTCGTTTCCTTCCACAAAATATTGAAGAAGAATGATGTGCTGCTCGTTGCCCAGATGAATGTTATTCCTTTGGAGTGTTTGTCTTTATCAAACCATTCCCGAAATCCCCTTTCCCATCGATTCAACAAATCCTTAACCCTCTTCCCCCGAGTTGTGTGATTGATTGAAGTGTGGCTTAATTTATGCCATCAATGGATCACACACTTGGTGGGGCGGATGTGATGAAAGTAACACCAACTCTCTGCAGGATCTTCTAATCAATAGCCCGCACTGGCCTCATTTACTCACCCGTTCATAAAAGTGATCCATATTTTAGATATAGAACAAAGAACATAAGTCTTCAGCATCATTATTCAGGCCTTGTGTTGCGTAACAGTAAACACCTAACCTAAGCTTGTTCACTCCAGAATCTGAGTCCATTTTGTAAGTTACTTGCAGCTTCCGATTGCTCAAGTTATCCCTATTGCTATTTTTTGTTATTTTGTCACTATCAGGAATTTGTGTTATGTCATCATGTAGAAGTGAGGTCTCAATTCTTTGTAAAGGTTTGATATAACCCACTAACTCAATATTTTTATTTCCATTTAGTTGCCTTCGATGGATAATCATTCTGATTAATCCTACAGTTGAAGCTTACCTGGGTGGAGTGGGACCTCGCTTGTGAAGTTGTTATCCATTTCTTGTTATTGCTTCATCTATAATCAGGTAAAACAACTATGGAGTGAAGTGAACTAGTTAAGTTAGCATGTAAGAAACTAACTGCTACTGCAGGTACTAGTATGTGGTAGACAATATTGGTCATGGCAGCATCACCCCTAATGGTCAAGTCAGCTTGAGAGGTATAACTCTATAACTAAGCGGTACACTCTAACAATAAACAGGCTGCATAAATACTGAAGGCAGTAGTGCATAGTAAAATTAAAATAAATGTATTCAGGCATACATTTTGATAAAATATAGTTTCCCCTTTATTTTTTTTACAAACAAACCTACCCTCTCCACCCACACAGCATGCCCACCCCTATCACCAAGCAAACTGGCCTAAGCCCCCATGTCCCAAAATCTGAAATGTCCAAAGAATAAAACACAGTTGCAACTCTCTTCCCACCCTCTCCACCCTTAACAAGTCCCTCCCACTGAAACAGTTTTTGTTAAAAAGGGTTAAAAGAGAGCATTCTATATATGGGTCCTGAGCTGGTCCAGACTCTGCTCTAATGTGGCAAGCCAGCTCTCTATGGTGCACAGCTGCTGCATGATACTCCTCAGCAATGGCCTGCTGATGTTAGTGTGAGAGGGGCGGCAGCAATTGATGTTAACTGACGGTGACGCCGGTGATGAGATGGAGGCTGAGGGGGACCGGCTGCACTGGGCCCCAGGTGAAAGGCGTCTAGTTCATCCTCCTCCTCTTCCAGGATCAACAGCCACTAAGCAGTACACTCTAACACGCACTTAAAGAAGCTGTGTAAAAACTAAAGGCAGCACTGCAAAGTAAAAGTAAAACAAAGTTCTTTGGGCAAAAACATTTTTTTACAAGCTAACCCACCCTCTCCACCCACAACACTCCCACCCCCTCCCCAAACAAACTGACCCAACCACCAATGGCCAAAAATCTGGAATGTCCAACAAATAAAAAAATACAATACCAACTCTCTTTCCACCCTCTCGGCCCACAACAAGTGCCTCTATCCAAAACAAAAAAGTAAAAAAGGACTTGGAGAGGGCATAGTGTATTTTGGTCCAGGCTCTGCTCCATCCTGATAAATTGGCTCTGCATAGCGTCCAAGCCCTGCAGTAGGCACTACTACAGTAAAGGCCTGTCAAAGAAGGATGGGGAGCAACAGTTGTGGTCAGCTGGAGGAGGGGCTGGCAGCTAAATGAATGGGAGGCTGGAAGTTGAGGGGGACCGGCTGCACTGGGCTCTGGCTGTGACTGAGAAATAGCTATTTCTGCCTCTTCTTCCTCCAGGACCACCAGCCAGTGGAATTCCTGCTGTATACAGTCCAGCCTCTGCCACTGCAGATGGGCCGCAATTTCCTGCGGTTATGTGCTATGAGTAGCTATATTGAGAAAAATGCAAAGAAAAAAGACAAATTGTAAATAATGCTTTGTGCAGACAATTGTTTCAAATTAGTGGGAGGCGCAGCAACAGTACACTGCTGGTCCTCTGGGGCAATTGGGATTTGATTTTATTATGATTAGGAGAGACAGAAGGCCAATTTTATGTTTTACCCACACATGCCTTGCATAGAAAGAACTGATTGTGTGGCAGAAAAGTATTAGGCAGAATAAGAATAACATTGGGGGAAAAACAGTGATTTGATTTATTTTTACTTCTGAAGGGTTTTCAAGTAACTAAACAGACACCTTGAGTGGAAAAAAATATTACCTCTCATAAATGAGTACGGCATTATGCTTTATGGAGTACAAGTTGTGTGTTGTGCTAAGATACCATGTCACACACCTCATGAATGAAATGCAGATGTTACCTTGTCTGCCGTAAGTAGACTGGAAAAATGATGCACTGCACTACAGGGAAAGGAACGTGATATATAGATTCTATTTGGAACGAGCATCACAGAGTATCCCAGATGCCAAACTTGAAATCAAATGCAAAAACAACAGTTGAGGGACAGAATGCAGAACAATGTCATACATTCACCCAGTTCAGAGATCTGGGGCTAAATCCATCATTCTTTTGCACTCCACACCACCCCAGTTCAGACATGGCCATATGCAAATCAGCCTTGACCCTGAGAGCACGGGACTCACGTCTGAGCATACCCGTCACACTCGTGGTGACAAATGCAAAAACAACAGTTGATGGACAAAATGCAGAACAATGTCATACATTCACCCCAGTACAGAGATCTGGGCCTAAATTCATTGTTCCCTTGCACTAAACAACACCCCAGTTCAGACATGGCCATATGGAAATCAGCCTTGACCCTGTGCCTCATGGGAATAGTCAAGCCCTAACCGCCAAGCCATGTCTTCCCTGGACCGGAATCAAGCATCCGAGGGCCGGTATCTGGCTATCAGCCGTCATCAGCCAGGATAGCTTGACTCCAGTGGTGTGGAGAGCACGGGATTCACGTCTGAGCATACCCGTCCCACTCGGGGTGACAAATGCAAAAACAACAGTTGATGGACAGAATGCAGAACAATGTCATAAATTCACCCCAGTACAGAGATCTGGGCCTAAATCCATCATTCTTTTGCACTCCACACCACCCCAGTGCAGACATGGCCATATGCAAATGAGCCTTGACCCTGTGCCTCATAGGAACAGTCCAGCCCGAACTGCCAAGAAATGTCTTCCCTGGACCGCAATCAAGCATCCTAGGACCGGTTTCTGGCAATCAGCCGTCATCAACCAGGATAGCTTGACTCCAGTGGTATGGAGAGCACCGGACTCACGTCTGAGCATAACCGTCCCACTCAGGGTGACAAATGCAAAAAGAACTGTTGATGGACAGAATGCAGAACAATGTCATACGTTCACCCCAGTACAGAGATCTGGGCCTAAATCCACCGTTCTTTTGCACTCCACACCATCCCAGTTCAGACATGGCCATATGCACATCAGCCTTGTCCCTGTGCCTTATGGGAAAAGTCCATCCCGAACTGCCGAGCCACGTCTTCCCTGGACCGGAATCAAGCATCCTAGGACCGGTTTCTGACTATCAGCCGCCATCAGCCAGGATAGCTTGACTCCAGTAGTGTGGAGAGCACGGGGTTCATGTATGAACATACCCGCCCCACTCGGGGTGACAAATGCAAAAACAACAGTTGATGGACAGAATACAGAACAATGTAATACTTTCACCCCAGTACAGAGATCTGGGCCTAAATCCATCGTTCTTTTGCACTCCACACCACCCCAGTTCAGACATGGCCATATGCAAATCAGCCTTGTCCCTGTGCTTAATGGGAACAGTCCAGCCCGAACTGCCAAGCCATGTCTTCCCTGGACCGGAATCAAGCCTCCTAGGACCAGTTTCTGGCTATCAGCCGTCATCAGCCAGGATTGCTTGACTCCAGAGGTGTGGAGAGCACAGGACTCACGTCTTAGCATAACCGTCCCACTCGGGGTGACAAATTCAAAAACAACAGTTGATGGACAGAATGCAGAACAATGTCATGCATTCACCCCAGTACAGAGATCGGGCCTAAATCCATCGTTCTTTTGCACTCCACACCACCCCAGTTCAGACATGGCCATATGCAAATCAGCCCTGACCCTGTGCCTCATGGGAACAGTCCAACCCGAACTGCCAAGCCACGTCTTCCCTGGACCGGAATCAAGCATCCTAGGACCGGTTTCTGGCTATCAGCCATCATCAGCCAGGATAGCTTGACTCCAGTGGTGTGGAGAGCACGGGGTTCACGTCTGAGCATACCCGTCCCACTCGGGGTGACAAATGCAAAAACAAAAGTTGATGGACAGAATGCAGAACAATGTCATACTTTCACCCCAGTACAGAGATCTGGGCCTAAATCCATCGTTCTTTTACACTTCACACCACCCCAGTTCAGACATGACCATATGCAAATCAGCCTTGACCCTGTGCCTCATGGGAACAGTCCAGCCCGAACTGCCAAGCCATGTCTTTCCTGTATCTGAATCAAGCATCCTAGGACCAGTTTCTGGCTATCAGCCGTCATCAGCCAGGATAGCTTGACTCCAGTGGCTTGGAGAGCACGGGACTCACGTCTGAGCATACCCATCCCACTCGTGGTGACAAATGCAAAAACAACAGCTGATGGAGAGAATGCAGAACAATGTCATACATTCACCCCAGTAGAGAGATCTGGGCCTAAATCCATAGTTCTTTTGCACTCAACACCACCCCAGTTCAGACATGGCCATATGCAAAACAGCCTTGACCCTGTGCCTCATGGGAACAGACCAGCCCGAACTGCCAAGCCATTTCTTCCCTGGCCCGGAATCAAGCATCCTAGGACCGGTTTCTGGCTATCAGCCATCATCAGCCATGATAGCTTGACTACAGTGGTGTGGAGAGCACGGGACTCACGTCTGAGCATACACGTCCCACTCGGGGTGACAAATGCAAAAACAATAGTTGATGGACAAAATGCAGAACAATGTCATACATTCACCTCAGTACAGAAATCTGGGCCTACATCCATCATTCTTTTGCACTCCACACCACCCCAGTTCAGACCTGGCCATACGCCAGCCTTGACCCAATGCCTCATGGGAAAATGCCCGAACTGCCAAGCCATGTCTTCCCTGTACTGGAATCAAGCATCCTAGGACCGGTTTCTGGCTATCAGTCGTCATCAACCAGGATAGCTTGACTCCAGTGGTGTGGAGAGCACGGGTCTCACGTCTGAGCATACCCGTCCCACTCAGGGTGACAAATGCAAAAACAACAGTTGATGGACAGAATGCAGTACAATGTCATACATTCACCCCAGTACAGAGATCTGTGCTTAAATCCATCGTTCTTTTGCACTCCACACCACCCCAGTTCAGACATGGCCATATGCAAATCAGCCTTGACCCTGTGCCTCATGGGAACCGTCCAACCCGAACTGCCAAACCATGTCTTCCCTGGACCGGAATCAATAATCCTAGTACTGGTTTCTGGCTATCAGCCGTCATCAGCCAGGATAGCTTTACTCCAGTGGTGTGGAGAGCACGCGACTCACGTCTGAGCATACCCGTCCCACTTGGGGTAAGAAATGCAAAAACAACAGTTGATGGACAGAATGCAGAACAATGTCATAAATTCACACCAGTACAGAGATCTGGGCCTAAATCCATCATTCTTTTGCACTCCACACCACCGCAGTGCATACATGGCCATATGCAAATCAGACTTGACCCTGTGCCTCATGGGAACAGTCCAACCTGAACTGCCAAGCCATTTCTTCCCTGGACCAGAATCAATCATCCTAGTACCGGTTTCTGGCTATCAGCCGTCATCAGCCAGGATAGCTTGACTCCAGTGGTGTGGAGAGCACGGGACTCACGTCTGAGCATACCCTTTCCACTCTGGGTGAAAAATGCAAAAACAACAGTTGATGGACAGAATGCAGAACAATGTTATAAATTCACCCCAGTAAAGAGATCTGGGCCTAAATCCATCATTCTTGTGCACTTCACACCACCGCAGTGCAGACATGGCCATATGCAAATAAGCCTTGACCCTGTGCCTCATGGGAACAGTCCAGCCCGAACTGCCAAGACATGTCTTTCCTGGACCGGAATCAAGCATCCTAGGACCGGTTTCTGGCTATCAGCCGTCATCAGCCAGGATAGCTTCACTCCAGTGGTGTGGAGAGCACAGGACTCACATCTGAGCATACCCGTCCCACTCAGGGTGACAAATGCAAAAACAACAGTTGATGGACAGAATGCAGAACAATGTCATACATTCACCCCAGTACAGACATCTGGGCCTAAATCCATTGTTCCTTTGCACTCCACACCACCCCAGTTCAAATCAAATCATGCACTTACTCCCACTTTACTCACTGGCCTCACCCACCACCACATAATATTTCCAACAAATTAATTAGCTGGATGGTCGGGAAAAGAAACGTAACTTAATGTAGTGCAGGGCAGGGTACAGAGATTAGGCGGTTAGGGAACAGCTGTTGATATAGAATAGTGGGGGTCACTAAACTGATCATCAATTCATCATCTTTGGCTTATTCAGTCACTGTACTAGTTGACGGAAGTTGAAAGAGAAAAATCTGAACAGGCGTAACATAAATCTGTTATGGGAAATCATGAAATATATTTTGGAATCACTTCACATGGCTATAAAATCTAATGTTGGACATTCCAAGGATGGATATTCAATTTTTTGGTGGGCTGGGACAGAATAACTTAGGAAAATATAAAGCAGTGAAGTGCTAAGAGGTGACTTAGTGGGCACAGGGAAACACACCTTGTGTGGTCGGTTTTCAATGCATTGAAAACTTTGTAAATACCGCATTTACCGAAGCAGACACACATTGCACAGCCAACACAGCAGTCCTGAATTGAACCATAGGGCACATCAGTCAGAAGTGTCAAAATTCCAAGGGAGTAGAACAAAACTTGAACCATAGCTTTGATAATCCTACATAAACAAAGTATGTGAAGTAGGTGAGCAGCGTGCCATTCTCCATGAGAAAAGGAGCCTTGATTATTCATCCAAGCAATCCGAGTATGAATTCATCCTTTTTTTCAAATTCACAGATTGCCACCATCATTAAGTTATACTTTCACTCCTCCAGTCTTTCACCAAATTTTCAATTCATTATTCATCCATTCAATATCCATCCTTTTTTCCAACCATCCTTTCTCCCATCCATCCCTGCTACCACCTTCTCCTCACTAATGTTTGCCCAGGGCTACACACCTGGGCAGTGGCGCTGCCCGCAAGGTAGGTGACCCTCTGCCATCACGCTGGGTGGGATAAGGAAAGAAAGAAACAAGAAAAGGAAGAAAAGAAAACAAGAAATCAGGAAGTAAGGCGAGAAATATACAAAATACAAAATGTAAAAATAAAACTCAAAAAGTTATAAAAATGCCTAAAAAACACAAACACAAAGACACACACTAATATAATAAATAAAAATGAGGGGTAGATACGTTTGATAGAGGTTAGATTAAAGAGATCAAAGAAGGTTTGAAAATTAGGCCAAGCAGCATAACAGAGTAGGAACAGAAGACGGTCAAGCCCATGTGAACTGGGAGTACCTTTTGTGCATGTTTTGGATTACGAGGATGCACACGAGAACTGTATGGTGCCATTTGTACACTATTTGGAACACGAGGACGCACTCCACGTTGTGCATCGCAACTTGAGCTGGCATGCCAGCAAACTCTGCCCACCTGCGGAACTCTGCGTAGCGCAGCGGTGTTTTTTAGCTACTCCAGTGAGTTCCACATAGCACAACTCCGCAAATTCCTCCGGGGCATAGTTATTTGCTGCTGGTATTATCTCATAACGTCTGGAGATGATGCACATGTTCTAGAATCACTTTTGGTTTCTACCTCTGGCCAATCCACAGTAATCTCATATACGGTCCACAAATCTCCTGGAACGACTATTTCAAATAAGGTATTCAATCAATCCACAAAACCTTTAAAATGTTCACAAATCATTCAACTTGCCTGTACAATTCTACTGGCTTTTCTCTCAAATTAGGAAAATCATTAGTAAATGACAAAATAACTTGTCTGTTTCATGGTACATGGACATAACCTCCTACAGGTACTACCCTTATAGGTAGCATTTGAATATCCCCTATACTGCCACCAAAAAGATATGGTGGTGACTGCACTCAAACTCACTTTGCTTTCTCCTTTTTTGACCACCTGCTTTCCCATTTCTCTTTGTCTTCCCATTTTCTGAATATTGCCATCAGCTCTTTTATCGCAATTTCTCTCCTGATGCTCTCATGTTCTCTATGTCTTTATCAGAAAAGCTCATCCTGTAAGTGTTTTGCAAAATCTTTGAATTTCTAATATCATTATCTATACCAATTTTCTGACCCAATTCAAACAATCTCTCATAAGTTACATTTGTTTGCCTTGTGATGTTTTTACACAGAAACAATATTTCCTTGTCCTGGTAAGTTTCTAATCTTGATCATTGCTTCTAATTTAACTTTTAATGGGGTCACATCCATGAGCGTTCAATTGTCTGAATAGACTTTTGAACTGAACTTGGACCTGAAGCCAAATCTGAAGAGTGGACTGGACTATAAACTGGTTGAGATGGAACTGAACTCATAGCTGAAGCTGGAACTGAAACTGGATTCATTGCTGAATCTGAAGATTTGGGGTACTGTATCCTTTAAGCGATTCGTCAAGTATGTTCGGAGTAAACCCTGATTGCTCTCCTGTATTATTTAGACTTTGTCTTCCATTAGTACAATTTGCACTTGTTACAAGTTTTGCATTTAGTATGGTAGTATCTAGAACATAAATTCCCATTGGCACATTCATATCAGAAGCTGGAACATTCATTTCAGGAGGTCCACTCAGTTTGGTGCAATAGAATGCTGGAGACTTCTGCAACATTCTTTGTATCAGATCAGCTTGTGTGCGATTAGGGACAACATTCACAGCAGCAGGATTATTAGACTGGATCAGAACCATTGGTGTGTGACTCAATGATTGCACTGTTCAATCTGAAGAACTTTCATGTACTGTATTTAATCCAGTAGGTACAGTCAGATTATGAATCATATTTACCTGTAGCCCGGACTGTTAAAGGAGTAAAATTGGTCCAATAGCAATGGGAACGGTCAAAGCATCTAGAGTATTTAAATCAAACATGCTTATAGGAGCTGATATTTCTGTTTTCCTACTCAGAGGAGAAATAGGCATCAGATCCTTTGATACTTCAGGCATCAGGGGAGCATCAGGTCTCTTAGTGGAACTCATTTGCATCAGGTCTCTAATTAGAGACTCATTTTAAGATAGTGGTTGATTTAGTAATAAATCACACAAAAGTTGGCGATATATTTCATTCTCTTATCACTCCTTCTTTGTTTTGTCTGTCTCTAATTGCTTCTTTTTCTCCTTTCCCCTTTCTCTTACCTCTTTCTTTTGCCCCAACCTCTAACACTGGGTACAATTGCATTCCATGTATTATAACTGGTCTCAACATTATCTGTTGAGCATACTATCTAGCTTGTGTGTGAGGATCCATTGTTCTCCCAGACCTCCCTTGGTTTTTCTCTCTATCTTTCTGTTGAGCAATTGCTCCCCAATGTTTAAAGCTTCAGGAACAGTAGGCCCAGCAGGCTCTTTTATTTCATATATTCTTTTCCTTAAATTTTCGAAAATCCTCAAACTGAATGTCCGATAGAGAGCTGTAAGTCCTCATCCTTCTCAATAGGTGTGCCAGAACTCGAGCCACAGACGTGGTTGTAATCCTTTCTCCGTCATGACAATGTTTCCTGGGGCACCCTCTAATTTTCGTAATTAATGGAAAAACTTTATTTTTATTCAATTCTGTATTTACAAACAATTTCCATAAAGACAGGAATTACTGTTCTCCCACAATTCACCTCCCACAATTCACTTGTTTGGCAACCTCAACCAATGACAGAAAGACTCTTGTGACATTGTCAACCAATCCCAGCGTGGCCTTACACCACATGACAAATCACAGCATGACACACTGTGGTGTCAAACTCGCTCCTAATAGCAGCACACCCTCCTTCATAATTTCCCCTGCACCCTTTTATTGAAACTAAAAATGACAATACAATGCAAGCGACTAATAAAACTGTCTGCTTCATGAAAGGACATTCATTCTCACAAGGTAACTGAACTGTCTATACTCTTTCACTGAAAGTAAACCTTGACCATTGTGATTCCCCAGAGAAAACGCTCACCAAGGTGTTGTTGATGCCACAGAACATACCACCTCCCTGACCTTAGCATCCCCCATCTCTCCCCTCCCATTCTCAGCCCACACTACCCTGCTGCCACCCCCATTGTCTTCAGCCTTCACTCACTCTTCAATTCACCTGCACCGTCTCCCACCGACATCTCTACCTATGATTCCCACCCTCCCCTTACCTCACCCACATGCCTCGCCCACAAATTCTCCCACACAACGAATTCCATCCCACTCAATATCACCGCAGAGCACCCCAATAACGCTAGCATATCCCCCCCGCGGTACCCGGCTCACTTTCCATCTCACTACTCAACCACTCGCCAACGGCTCTCATCACCAACCCCATCCCCAACCCACCTCTGGACTTGACTTTTTCCACCCTCCAACAACTCAGAGAGGATCTCCTACAAGTCAAAAAAGATCTCCACGCAATCAAAGAACTTCTCTTCTCACAGCCCAGTCAACCTCCCACCGTCCCACTACCCTACAAACGACGCACCCTCCCCACATACTTTCGCCTTCAACGATCCCCGCGTTGGCCGACTATCCCCGCTCGCAATAACTCCCACCGCCCCTGTCGTGTCCTCAACTCCCTGTCGGACCAAGACTTATGCTCCCTCCTTCGCTCTTATGGCCCAGGTCCGATAAAACACATATCCATCACGCACATCCCCATACCCACAATTCTCACAAATCCTCGGAGGCTCCCAACCCTAAGCAACAGAGGTTCCGTCCCTAACAACCTCAGAATAGTCCCCCTTTCTCTAGAAGGCACGACCACCCTTCTCATTCCCAAACTCAAATGCATCCTACTCAATTGCAGATCGGCCCAGAGACACTCCTCCGACATCGCTGATCTCATCTCAACAATGGATGTGGACCTAGCCATTCTGACTGAAACGTGGCTAACCGAAGCCTCTACACCGATAATGGACATACTAGTCCCTCCTAATTATCACATCATTAGACTGGACAGGCCTGTCAAGACGGGCGGGGGAATTGCATGCATCTTCAGGAGAAACCTCTCCGTCACAAAAGCCACCTCCCCCTCCCTTACTTCCTGTGAACTCCTCTGCCTCGACATCGCCAGCGAGAGCAAACAAGTTTGTGCCTTACATCTCATCTATCATCCGCCTGGTGACAACCTCACATTCACTCAACAACTCATGGACACGATCACATCCAATGCCGGTCGGCAGACCAGCCAAGTCTACCTGGGTGATTTTAATCTCCACTGGAACGATCAGAAAGACGCAGTGGTGAATAGCCTCAAAACGTTCCTTAATGCGCTTGACCTCACCCAAATATGCGATAGACCAACACACGACAAAGGCTCGATACTTGATCTCATCATCGCTAAAGAGGACTCTACCCAACTGGAGGCGATCCAACCCTGTGACTGGTCAGACCACCACATTATCACCTTCTTTATCAACAAAAAAGTTAAACTTAACGCGGCTCAACCCACCAAATCCAAGACCTGGAAAAGGGACATGATGAATCTTAACCCCAATTCCCTGCCTCCCCATATCGGCAGTCTCCTCCTTCCCCCGTCAGGTGCCTCGGATGTTCAATCACTGACCGATCACTACCTTGACTCTATGAAATCAATAGTCAACGAAGCCGCCCCATTGCAACTGAAGAGAATCTCCACCAAGATCTCTAACCCTTGGTATGACGGCAGACTCAATGATGACAGGCGTGCTATGCGAATGGCAGAGCGCACCTGGAGATCGGACCCCTCATCACTGCATCTCAAAACGCTTAAGAACAAGAGAAATGCCTACTTTAGGAAAATAAAGCGCGCAAAGTCTGACTTCTTTAGCCGCCAGCTGGACCAAGCAAAAAACAGGCCAAAAAAGCTGTTCGAACTAATCAAAACTCAAACAAAGACACAACCCTTACAACCAAACAGCACAACAAGCGATACCCCACACTGTGAAGCCTTTTCTGCTTTCTTTAAGCTAAAGACCGACAACATAAGAAATGACCTCATCATGGATGTAAGCCGTTTCCCCAGTCACACCAGAATGACTAACACTCAACCTAAAAATAATGCATCATGGTTGTCCTTCGACACCTACTCGGAAGAAGCAATACACAAACTGCTCGGCACCCTGAAGCCCTCTAATCACCTCATAGACCCCCTACCTGCCAATGCTGTAAAAGACTTCATCCCCCTGCTCCTCCCACTTTGGACCAAAATCATTAACAGCTCCCTTCAACAAGGTCTCATCCCAGACTCCCTCAAGGTGGGGCAAGTCATGCCTATACTCAAGAAACCTACAGCTGACCCGTCTGACCTGAACAATTACCGCCCTATCACCAATATCCCCACCCTGGCCAAACTGCTGGAAAAATGTGTCCAACTCCAACTAACAAAACACATTGACCAATATGACCTCCTCAACGCTCATCAATCAGGCTTCCGAGCGAATCATAGCACGGAAACGGCTATGACGCACATAATTGATGATGCCCTCCAAATTCTAGATCGCAATGAATCCTGCCTCCTCATCCTTCTTGACCTCTCTTCAGCATTTGACACGGTCAAACACGAGAACTTACTGGAGCTGCTAAGCACTAGAATGGGTCTATCGGGAACTGTTCTCAAATGGTTTACTTCCTTCCTTTATAACCGGACTCGGAAGTTCAAGATTGACAATGTGCTATCTACACCTGTGCCAGCAGATCTAGGTGTCCCACAAGGATCTTCCCTCTCCCCCACACTGTTCAACCTCGTCATGGAACCGCTCGCCACCTTGCTCCAAGCATTCAATGTTCAATTCCATATGTACGCCGATGACACACAACTTTGCCTAAAGCTACGATCCCCGGAAGATATCAAACTTCTGAATTCTACACTTAGTAACACTCAATCCTGGTTGGCCGTTAATCACCTCAAACTAAATGCTCTGAAAACTGAGTTTCTACTCATCTCACCTCCGGCGAAAATTACCACCACCCAAACCTGGCTCAATAACCTAACAGCACTCAATGTCCAACCTACCATCGTGGACTCTGCAAATCCCTAGGCATCACACTCGACGCCAAGCTCAACATGCAACAGCACGTTAGCAAAGCAACAAAAGGAGCTAATTTCCAAATCAACACACTGAGGAAACTTAAACCCTTCCTCCCAGCCAAGGACTTCCAAACGGCTGTACAAGCGTTAGTCATCCCTCGCATAGACTATTGAATTGTGGCCCTCAGCAGACTCCCGTTAGCCACAACAGCACCCCTAAGAGCCTCCCTGAACGCTGCCGCGAGACTCATCACTTGCTCAAGAAAACATTCGCATATATCCCCAGACTTAAAATCTCTAAAATGGCTACCTTTTGAAGCCAGAATACAGCAAAAAATTGCCGTTATGACACATTCGGCCGTGCACCACAAGGCACCCAACTACCTCGCTCAAAAGTTGTCTATATCAGGTGGCTCGAGATCCAATAGAAGTACAAAAAACCTACTCCTGAAACCTCGTAGATTCCGGAAGGAAAAAACATACAAGCGCTCCTTTTCAGGAATGGCACCCAGGATCTGGAATGCACTCCCTCCTGAAACCAGGCTTATCTCCTCCACTGCATTCTTCAAGAAAGAGGTGAAAACCATCCTCATGGCCAAGTTCACCTGAACTTTATAGGTGATGGATCAGAGTCTCTGCATCGCTGTGTATTTTTGAACTTTTGATCTCCTGATTGCCTATTGGCACTATATTCTTATTTGATTGTGACACTATTATGCTACTCTCCTACTACCGACCACTATATGATACACTTTAGTTTGTTGAATCACCCTCACGATGCCCCCACCCCTTGTTCTCTCTATCCTTAGAATTTGGTATAAGCCATCCCTACATCCAAAGTTTACCTGAACTCTGTTGTAGCGTGATCAATGATTTTGCGCCGTCTTATACTACTTGTTACCTGGTTGTATATTGGTATGTTCTCTGTACACTACTGTTTTCCTATTGTGTTAGTGACTATTATACTGTTTCCCATTAGTTCTGTTTCAGTCCTGTTGCCCCTACCCCTGTCTCTGTGAAGCGCTCTGATATCTGTAAAGATCTTGTTCGCGCTATATAAAACTTTGAATAAATAAAATAAAACGCTCACCAAGGTGTTGTTGATGACGCCTCATGACCAACACTACAAACCACCTTACTCAATGTCTTCTACAAGGAGGAAAACCATAGGTAAATGTCTTGAGATCTTAAAGCACGACAGATCCATTTACAACTTTACCTTTGAACCAAAAAGACTACATTCATACATGGACTTTAACCATTTCACTCCACTCAACAACACACAACCATATCACAAACTGCAATCTTAAGCAAAGCAATAGCTACGCGCATCCCTATTGATACTCACACCTCACACTCCTTTGCTGCTACACAGTGACTCTATCCAGAGCGATACTCCATCAGCACTCCATCAATCCTTCTGTTTGCCAAACCAAAAATTGTGGACTCCTTGGGCTTGGACTAAGGACTATTTTGGTGCCCTAAACTCTGCCTTCACTAGGCAGAACCATTGCTCGTCTACAAGATTTGTTGCAGCATAAAGCATGGTAAAAATAATTATTATACATTTACAATCATTTACTCCTCTAACCGTCTGTGCCCTTTATGATTTGACAAACTGCAGCAATTTATTTTCCACAGAGGCAATGATCCTCTGATGAATCTTTCTCTGCCAATAGGAGGGGTGGAAATTAGGGTGACCAAACTCCATGTTAGCTGTCCAATGAGGACCATTAATTGACAGTCAACTCACAAGGTAGAAATCAAATTTAGGTACATCACTCTTAAGACTATGCTATTGAAATAAAGGATATCAACAGGAAGACTCAACCTCCTAAAGAAGTTACGTTGAGTAAGGATTATACATGCCAACAAAAGAAGTCAGAGCTCACTGTTTCTCCTTAAAACACATTTAAATCATTAGTGACAGCACAGTTTAAATGAAAGAACCAACATAACTCAATAATAGGCTCAGACAGATATTTGATAAATATGTATTAGAGATTCAAAATGTATTTCAAAGTAAAATCTTCAGGAGTTCAGTGAGGAATATCACAGCTTTAACAGTGCAAAGAAGTTAATCATTATGTGTGTTGTCTAACAGCTCAGGTCCCAATTAGATAGGGAAAGGTTCAGTTTAAAGTCCCTTAATAGTGAGTACATTAGCATAAACAAAGAAGTAGGGGAAATGGAAAATAGAAAATAGAAATGCTTCGGCAAAGAAGACTCAGTCACTTGATACCCTCTGTAACATAGATCAGGCAGTGCAAAGTTAGAGAAAAGTACAAAAATTGATCAGTCTAGGATCTAGATCTTGAATAGCAAAAATCAGAATGGCCTCTGTTTCCCCTCCTTTTGGGTTCCCTCTTTAATAATGTTCATAAGCTCATCCCAGTGAGGTGGCATCACACCACCATTGAAAGACAATCACATGTCCGCGGTCGCATAATGCCCCCTGAGACACTCACAACATCGAGATGGTTTCCCAAGCTAGTCATGGGAAATAAAAGCTTGAGGGTCCACATAAGCCTAGTATCAATAAAAAAAGATACAAAGTAATTTGTTCACAGCAATCACTAAAATTATTTTCCCTCAGGAACATGTGACGATGCATATTGAAGAAGTATTCAGGAATGTCAGGGTGTAGACATGTACAAGACAAATAAGCAATATTTCACTTGTAGAAAAATGACCCATTGTATTAAATCAGTGAAAAAGTCAGCACTAGGGAGAAAGTACTTTGAAACGGCCTTTAAGTTAGAACTGCATGTTTAAATGTAATGAACTCTAACTTTACCTCAAGTATAATGAAAATAAACTGATTCAAATAAAGAATGTATAAAACTTTCACAGACTATTCTTACATGACAATAACTAATGTTAGAAATACCCTACTGCCACAAATGTTGACAATATTTCTAATTTCATACTTTAAGATGCATTCTTGTATTTTCATAAACTATAGTCTTTAGTATCATATTGCAAAATTTCAAACTTGCACTCCATTGATACACATTTTTGCACCGAATTTTCTAACTGGTGTACACTAACAGAAAGCATTAAAAACACTTAACATCATAAATTCATCAGTATAATTTAATAAGCCACATGTGGATAAGAAAGTCATTAGTGCAACTTCATTTATATGTATTAGTATTACTTTACATGTATGTTTTCTTCATTTCGCATTGTAAAGCAAGCTTTTACGGTGCTTCTACTACACTTGTCTCAGTTTCATGTGTCACTGTGTCTAACGTGTGTAATGGGTACTTTCAACTTTTTTGTGTCTTCTGTGAATAAACGTGTTGGGTATTATGATTTGTAAAATCTTGCTGCCTCAACAATGTACACAACACCCTCCAGACACCCATGTCCCCTTAGGTGGCCAACCCCCAATGATGCACAGCCTTTGCTCTGTGCGCATCTCTTAATAGAGAACCCACTCCATCTAGACACCAAAGGCCCCTTAGGTGTTCAAGCCCTAACAAAGTACAGCCTTTGCCCTGTACACAAATGTTGATGGAAAGCTCACTCCTTCCAGACACCCAAGCCCCCTTAGGTAGCCAAGCTTCTTTTATGCATAGCCTTTGCTGAACCATTCACTGATAGTGGAACTTTTGTGGGGAATGAGCAACACATGGGTGGGTAACCCCTTCATGGAGACTCCACTCCGTTTGGATATGCAAGACTTCTTAGGTGGCCAAGCCCCTACTACACACAGCCTTTGCCCTGTTTAGAACCCTTCGTGGAGAACCAACCGCACATGGGTTGCCTAGTATCTGTTGTGCACAATGTTTTCCCTTTGCAAAACCTCTTGTTGGATAACCCACTCCCTGCAGACATGCATGGCATCTTAGATGGCCAAGCACCTACTATGTACAGTGTTTGCCATATACATAACACTTCACAGACAGACTACTTCCCCCAGACACCCATGCTCATGGGCAATCACCTAATATGCACAGTCTTTGTTGTGTACTGACCCCATTGTGGATAGCCAATGTTTGATGGGGAACCAACCAATTGCAAGCAGGTAAGTATCTGTTGCACATGGTGTTTGACCTGTGCTTAACCCCTTCATGCAAAGTCCACTCCTTCTAGGCAAACAAGGCCCCTTAGGAGGCCATTCCACTACTACTCACAGCTGTTGTTCTGTACACAACTCTTCATGGAAAGCCCATTCCCTTTAGACACCCAAGGCCCCGTATGGGGACAAGCCTGCACTATGTACTTTACTGGTTTGAATATTCTACTACCCTTACAGTCTTTTTGCCTCAGGGTGCACTGGTTGCAACAGTGACTTTACATCGTTATAGGCACTCATCTGCAGCAAAGGCATATAAGTTAGGTAGAGGGCTTTTACAGCCAGAATATTCCCAGGCAGCAGACTATAACACTACAGTGTTAAATAAATCTTGGAAGAAAGGATTCAAAAAATTAAGCTTCGGTTCTATATTCTTCTATGTCAAAATGATGAGTAATAATTTAGCACAGCTGAAGGAAAAATATATTGCTTATTGAACATTTTCACAGTTCTTTCTGTATGTATGTATGCTAGTAACTATCACATACACACACACGCACACAAAATAAATGCTTGAAAAGCTACTGGCACTTCACAAGAGCAAGGGGCAGTAAGACTCCTATATGTCCCTGGAGTCTGTTTTGCTCTCTATTACAACATTTTCCGCTTATAGAGCGGAATGGTGTAATAGCTTTATATGCTATCATAGTAGCCTCTACCAGTCATTACAAGCCCATTCTCTTATTCGAACTTCTTGATTTTCACTTAGGAAATTATTTTAGAGTGCGCATTTTATGGTCACCGTATGCTATTACAGTAGACTGTAAGGATATGTAAGTGTGTTCTGTTATCATATAACAATTTAAAAAAAATATAATTATAGTTTGATTTAGCAATCAATCGCAATTAGTAAAGCACAAATTAATTATCATAAGGGATTACATTTTGCTTACACTTGTAAAAATAGGCTAACCTTTTACTGTTATGTATAGGCTGCTATAGCAGATCATAATAACATAGTATCATAAACAGACAGACTGTTATGATTTGCAATGTACCCCAATATAGACCTGGGTAGTTACCTAACTTTTCACCTATATTTACCCTGCCATTGTACTACATAACGGGTTTGGTGCTGACCTTTTACCTAGTTAGGTGCTACATAAATGTTGTGTGGCTTTACCCAAAAAACTAGCCTAATTTACTATGCATGAGGATTCTCAGAATCACAGCAGGATGACCATCTTCTGCAAAATAACTATGTATACGGTTCATCACTATCCTCATCCTCGGCAGACATGACACAGCAAGGTAGAACCCCTGAGGGTACCTTTTGGGTATATAAACACCATATCTTTGCTGGGGCAGGCAGAGGAGGAATGCTACCATGCTGATACGCTGACTTGAGACGCCGAGGTTCCTAAATGCAGACACTTTAGCACGCAGTGTTCTGACATCCATAGCGGGGTGTCCATCTCGAGACCAAGACGGGGTCCTTCATTCTCTCACATCAGAAAATGGGGTTGGGTCTAGCCTAGGGGGATTGTTGGCTATACACCTACATACATGCTAGGTACATTTAGGTACATCTAGTTAGAGTTAGCATCGTAGGAGTATGCATTATTACTGTCATGTATTTATATATGCCAGCATATATCCATTGTTTTAGCACTATGGTAGAATTCTACCATCTATTTACTCTGTTGGTGATTATAACTGTATACATCTGTTTCTGTCTTATGGTTGTTGCAGCACACGTATTTTACACTAGAATACCGCTAATTCAATAAATGCTTATTGAAAATGTCCCCATGGTTTATTCTGTGTATCTCTTGGAGACAAAGTGAGCACGAGTGACTGAGCAAAAAGTACTGTACTGTTTCCACGATACCTGAGGGATCAGGGCAGTCATATTCAATATTTGCCACAAACTATTCTCTCCTTAGTAAGAGGTGTTCATAGTGGCACTGTGAGCTAGCTGGTCTACAGGAAAACATATCCGGTGGAGCTGTCTGTAACATTCTGGACACCAATCCCACAGTTTATGTTGTCTAAATGCTCAGATCCTATATAGATTTGTAAGAACTACACGACAAGCAATATTACTTTTTAATTTTTGAAAGCCAATAGAGGCAGTTTTAAAAAAGTACCTTTTATTTGCCTTTCAAACTTGGTATTCTTTTTCATTTTTCTATTTTTCTTTATTGTTTACATTGTGCCTATGAAAAAGATATATCCTCAAGCTAAATTAAAATCATGTTTTCATACCAAGCACACGTTTTAAAAAATGTTTCATGGGTCCGATTGTATTCCTCTGGGACGCAGAGCACAAAGGAAAACCCACATCGTACTTCTGTGGAAGGATTCCATTTTGGTTTATGAGTTCTGTGGCAGTGCCTCTAGTACCACGGATTTTGTAGTGCACCGCCAAACTCGTAACCAGGCCCTTAGTGCCATAAGATTCTCTTTGTCACAAACTACACCAGGAACAACTTCTGGAATCAGATGGACTCTGGGCCTGCACTAAGGATTTGCCATCTTTCTAAGAGCAATATCAGCCTTTACATGGACTAAGACCTGCTACAATATTCATATTTAAAAGCTGGAACACCTATGGGTCTGTATGTAAACTGGCTATTTTAGTTGTGCTGTTAAGCACTGATGTGCAAATATATCAAAATCACTTGGGGTTATTGTCACTTGCAAACCCTCTGGCATGCCTACAACAAGGATTTTGTTTGATATTTAATCATTCAACACCTTAGGAACATTCTGAAAGTAATATGTAATTGAATTAACATCTAAAGAGTTATTTAAAGATTGGTAGATGTGAGAGAAATGCCAACATTTGAGGAATGTCATGTCCGCCATATTTAAATGGTAAACATTTGTACCCCTTTACTCATGTGTATATGTTGTTCACGTCCGTATACATTTGAATATGCTGAGAATAGGGCTGACAAGACATCAGCCATGTTTGGGGGAAATTAAATAAGTGCCTTAGTCTTGATTAGATGCACTTTCCATTTCCCTATCATTATAGGAATAATAGGCAATTCAAATTGAGACACTTAAAATAGGAAATCAATCTCTGGGTTTGCCAAGGCACGTCACATTGTGTGAAGAAGTGGTGTGGTTTTTGGCCAAGTTGTTAGCTTAGCTGGTGTCAGAACGAGGTACTTTAATTCCTTGTCTCCCCTGACAGTGCGCAGTGTCTACTGTAGCCCCCACCTCTGCTCAGATTTACTATATTGCATGGATGTTATCATCTAATGTTTAAGCATCCTAGCTCTCACTCTTTTTCATTTTATTATATGTGAAGGCACCGCACAACATAACACAATAGGACCATAACTTGAATTCTTACACACAACTTCAAGGCCACCTGCTAGATGTTTACTCTTCCATTCATTTCATTTGCACTGCGTAGTATGCTTAACATATGTAATTGTGCTTTGCTGCTATTTCAAAGAGACAGCAGGGATGCAGAAAGAAGCAAATGTGGTGCAGAAAGAGGCAAAAGAAGCAACAGAGGTGCAGAAGGAGGCCAGAGAACAGATTAAAGAGGCAAGAAAGTTGCAGAAATTTGCAAGAGAGGTGCAGAAAGAAGCAAGAGAAGTGCAGAGAGAGGCAAGTGGGATGCAAAAAAGGGAAGAAGGGTACAGAAAGAAGCAAGAGGAATGCAGAAATTTGCAAATGAGGTACAGAAAGAAGCTAGAACAGTGCACAAAGTACCAACAGAGGTACAACAACAGGCACAAATGATACAGAAGGTGGTAGGAGAGGTGCAGAAAGAGGCAACAGAGGTGTATAAGGAGGCAAGAGAACTGCACAAAGAGGCAAGTGAGTTGCAGAAACAGACAAAAGATGTGCAGAAAGAAGGAACAGGGGTGCAGACAGAGGCAAGATAATTGCAGAAAGAGGGAAGAGAGGTGCAGTAAGAGATAAGAGAAATGCAGAAAGAAGCAAGAGCAGTGCAAAAAGAACCAACAGAGGTGCAGAAAGAGGCAAGAGGGGTGCAGAAAGATAAGAAAGAAGTGCGGAAAAGAGCAAAAGAGGTACAGAAAGAGGCAAGAGGTGTGCAGAAAGAGTGAAGTGGGGTACAGAAAGATGAGAGAGAAGTGCAGAAAAAAACAGAAGGTGTGCAGAAAGAAGCAAGAGGTGTGCAGAAAGGGGCAAGTGAGGTGCAGAAGGAGGCAAGAGAACTGCAGACTAAGGTAAGAGAGTTGCAGAAACAGGCAAAAAAGGGTGCAAAAAGAGAGAACAGGTGTGCAGACAGAGGCAAGAGAGGTACAGAAAGAGGGAAGGCAGGATATAGAAAGAGTCAAGAGGGATACAGAAAATGCAACAGAGGGGCAGAAAGATGCAAGAGCAATGCAGAAAGAACCAACAGAGATGCAGAGAGAGGCAAGGGAGGTACAGAAAGAGGCAAGAAACGTGTAGAAAGAAGCAAAAGAAGTACAGAAAGAGGCAAGGGAACAGCAGAAAAAGGCAAGAGAGTTGCAGAAAGAGGCAGAAGAGGTGCGCAAAGGGCAAAAGGGTTACAGAAAGAGGAAAGAGGGTGCAGAAAGAAGCAAAAGTAGTGCAAAAAGAAGCAACTGAGGTGCTGAAAGAGGTAAGAGGGTTGGAGAAAGGGACAAGAGAAGTGTAGAAAAAAGCAACAGAGGTTCTGAAAGAGGCAAGAGAGATGCAGAAACAGGCAAGAAAGGTGCAGAAAGAGGGAACAGGGGAGCATGAAGAGATAAGAGGGATACATACATTTGCAAGAGAGGTGCAGAAAGAAGCAAGAGAGGTAGAGAAATATGGAAGAGGGGTACAGAAAGAGGCACGAGGGATGCATAATTTTGCAAAAGAGGTGATTGAAGAAGGAAGAGCAGTGCAGATAGAATCAACAGAGGATGAAAAAGAGCAAATAGGAGTGCACAAAGAGGGATGACAGGTGCACAAAGAGGCAAGAGGGATACAAAAAGAGGCAGGAGGGGTGCAGAAAAAAGATAGAGAAGTGCAGAAAGAAGCAACAGAGGCGCAAAGGGTGCAGAAAGAGGCAAGAGAAGTGCACAAAGATGTAACAATGGTACAGAAAGAGGCAAGAGAGGTACAGAAACAGGCAGGAAAGGTGTAGAAAGAGGCAACAGGGGTACAGAAAGACACAAGAGAGGTGCATAAACCAGCAAGAGAAGTACAGAAAGAGAATTGCTGAAAGAAGGAACAGAGGTGTAGAAAGAAGCAAACAAAGTGGAGAAAGAGGCAAGTGAGGTGCAGAAAGAGGCAAAAGTGGTGCAGAAAATGACAGAACAGCATAAAGAGGCAAGAGGGGTGCAAAAAAGGGTAGAAGGGTACAGAAGAAGCAAGAGAGGTGCAGAAACAAGAAAGAGAAGTACAGAAAGAAGTAACAGAGGTATAGAAAGAGGGAAGAGGGATACAGAAAGAGGCAAGAGAAGTACAGAAAGAAGCAAGAGAAGTGCAGAAAGACGCATCTGGGATGTAAAAAAGGAAAGAAGGGTACAGAAAGAAGCTACAGGGATGCATACATTTGCAAAAGAGATACAGAAAGAAGCAAGAGCAGTGCAGAAAGAACCAACGGAGGTACAAAAACAGGCAAGATTGGTGCAGAAGAAGGTAGGAGAGGTACAGAAAGAGGCAACAGAGGTACACAAGGAGGCAAGAGAACTGCACAAAGAGGCAAGAGAGTTGCAGAAACAGACAAAAGAGGTGCAGAAAGAGGGAACAGGGGGGCAGACAGAGGCAAGATAGTTGCAGAAAGAGGGAAGAGGGATGCAGAAAGAGGCAAGAGGGGTACAGAAAGATGAGAGAGAAGTGCAAACAAAAGCAAAAGATTTGTAGAAAGAGGTGAGCAGTGTGTAGAAAGAGGCAAGAGGGGTGCAGAAAGAAGCAAGACATACGCAGAAAAAGGGAAAAAGGCTGCAGAAAGAAGCAAGAGAATTGTAGAAAGAGGCACGTGAGGTGCAGAAGGAGGCAAGAGAACTGCAGAAAGAAGTAAGAGAGTTGCAGAAACAGGCAAGAGAGGTGCAGATAGAGGGAGAAGGGGTACAGAAAGAGGCAATAGGTATGCAGAAAATGCAACAGAGGTGCAGAAAGAAGCAAGAACAGTGCAGTAAGAACCAACAGATGTTCAATAAAAGGCAAGAGAGGTATAGAAAGAGGCAAAAGAAGCTAAAGAGTTGCAGACAGAGGCAAGAGAACTGTAAGAAATGACAAGAGAGGTGCAGAAAGAGGCAGTAGATATGCACATAGAGGCAAAAGGGGTACAGAAAGAGGAAATATGGGTGTAGAAAGAAGCAAGAGAATAGCAAAAAGAAGCAACAGAGGTGCTGCAAGAGGTTAGAGGGGTGCAGAAAGAGGCAAAAGAAGTGTAGCAAGAGGTAACAGAGGTTCTGAAAGAGGCAAGAGAGCTGCAGAAACAGACATACAAGGTGCAGAAAGAGGGAACAGGTGAGCATAAAGAGATAAGAGGAATACATGAATTTGCAAGAGAGGTAGAGAAATAGAGAAGAGGGGTACAGAAAAGGGCAAGAGGAATGCAGAAATTTGCAAAAGAGGTGCATAAAGAAGGACGAGCAGTGCAGAAAGAACCAACAGAGGTGCAAAATGAGCCAAAAGGGATGCACAAAGAGGTAGGAAAGGTGCTGAAAAAGGCACAGAGGGTGCAGAAAGAGGCAAGAGAAGTGCACAAGGAGCCAACAACGGTACAGAAAAAGCCAAGAGATGTACAGAAACAGGCAGGAAAGGTGCCGAAAGAGGGAACGGGATGCAGAAAGAGACAAGAGAAGCGCAGAAAGAGAAAAGAGGGGTGCAGAAAGAAGCAAGAGGGGTGCAGAAAGAAACACGTGAGGTTCACAAAAAGGCAACAGAGGTACAGAAAGACACCGGAGAGGTGCATAAACAAGCAAGTGGAGTACAGAAAGAGGCAAATGAATTGCTAAAAGAAGGAACAGAGGTAAAGAAAGAAGCAAGAGAAGTACAGAAAGAAGTAAAAGAGGTGCAGAATGAGGGAAGAGGGATACAGAAAGAGGCAAGAGAAGTGCAGAAAGAAGCAAGAGAGGTGCAGAAACAGGCAAGAGAAGTTCAGAAAAAGGAAGCAGAGGTGCAGACAGAGGCAGAAGAGTTCCAGAAAGAGGGAACAGGGGTGCTGAAAGAGAAAAGAGGGGTGCGGAAAGAGGCAAGCGAGATGCAGAAAGAAGCAAGAGCAGTGAAGTAAGAAACGACAGAGGTACAGAAGGAGGCAAGAGGGGTACAGTACGAGGCAAAAGAAGAGCAAACACAGGCAAAAGAGATGCAGAAAAAGGCTAGAGGGGTACAGAAAGAGGCAAGAGGGGTGCACAAAGAGACAAGAGAGGTGCACAAAGATGGAAGAAGGGTGTAGAAAGAATCAAGTAGGATACAGAAAGTAGCAAGAGAGGTGTAGAAAGAAGCAAGAGAAGTGCAGAAAGAAAGAACAGATGTACACAAAGAAGCAAGAGCAGTGCAGAAAGAAGCAAAAGAGGTGCAGAAAGTGGCAAAAGAAGTACAGAAAGAACCAAGAGACGTGCAGGAAAAAGAAAGAAGGGTACAGAAAGGGGTACAAGGGGTGCAGAAAGAGGCAAGAGTGGTCCAGAAAGAGGCTAGAGAAGTGCAGAAGGAAGTAACAGTGGTGTAGAAAGAAGCAAGAAAAGTACAGAAAGAGGCAAGAGAGTTGCAGAAACAGGCTAAAAAGGTGTAGAAAGAGGGGACGGCTGCACACAGAGGTGAGAGAGGTATAGAAAGAGGTAAGAGGGGTACAGAAATGTATTGGAGAGCAGCAGATAGAAGCACAAGCAGTGCAGAAAGAACCAACGGAGGGGAAGAAAGAGGCGATGGGGTGCAGAAAGAGGCTATAGAAGTGCATAAAAAAGCAAAAGAGGCGCAAAAAGAGGCAAGAGGGGTGCAGAAAGAGGCAAGAGAGGCGCAGAAAGAATCAAGACAAGTCAAGAAAGAAGGAACAGAGGTAAAGAAAGACGCATGCAAGGTATAGCAACAAGCAAGAGAAATGCAGAAAGAGGCAAGAGAATTGCTGAAAGAAGCAACAGAGGTAGGTGTACAAAGAAGCAAGAGATGTGCAGAAAGAAGCAAGTGAGGTACAGACAGAGGTAAGAGAGGTGCAGGAAATGGCAAGAGAACTGCAGAAAGAGGCAAGAGGAATGCAAAAAAGGGAAGAAGGGTACTGAAAAAAGCAAGAGAGCTACAGAAAGAGGGAAACCTAGTGCAGAAAGAGACAACAGGGGTGCAGAAAGAAGCAAGTGTAGTACAGGAAGAAGGAAGAGTAGTGCAGAAAGAAGCAAGAGCAGTGCACAAAGAGGGGTGCACAAAGAGGCAAGAGAAGTGCAGAACGAAGCAAAAAAGGTACAGAAAGAGGCAAGAGGGATGCAGAAAGAGGCAAGAGAAGTGCAGAAAGAAGCAACAGAGGTACAAGGGAGTATGAAGAGGTAAGAGGGATACATACATTTGCAAGATAGGTAAAGAAAGAAGCAAGAGCAGTGCAGAAAAAAACATTTGCAAACATGGTACATAAAGAAGGAAAACCAGTGCAGAAAGAACCAACAGAGGTATAAAAAGGGCCAATGGGGGTGTTCAAAGAGGTAGCAGAGGTGCACCAAGAGGCAAGATTGATACAGAAAGAGGCAGGAGGTATGCAGAAAGAAGGAAGAAATGTGCAGAAAGAAGCAACAGAGGTGCTGCGAGAGTGTGAAGGGTGCAGAAAGAGGCAAAGAAGCAACAACAGTACAGAAAGAGTCAAGAGGGTTCCAGGAGCAGGTAGGAAAGGTGCAGAAAGAGGGAACAGGGATGCAAAAAGAAGCAAGAGAGGTACAGAAAGAGGAAAGAGGGGTGCAGAAAGAAGCAAGAGGGAAACAGAACGAAGCAAGTGAGGTGCAGAAAGAGGCAACGGAGGTGCAGAAAGACACAGGAGAGGTGCATAAACAAGTGACAGGAGTGCAGAAAGAGGCAAGAGAATTGCTGAAATAAGAAACAGAGGTATAGAAAGAATCAAGAGAAGTGCAGAAAGAGGCAAGTGAGGTGCAAAAAAGGTAAGAAGGGTACAGAAATAAGCAAGAGAGTTGCAGAAAGAAGCAAGAGAGGTACAGAAAGAAGTAACAGAGGTGCACAAAGAGGGAAGAGGGGTACAGTAAGAGCCAAGAAAGGTACAGAAAGAAGCAACAGAGGTGCAGAAACAGGCAAGAGAAGTTCAGAAATAAGATGCAAAGGTGCACAAAGAGGCGGAAGAATTGCAGAAACAGGGAACAGGGGTGTAGAAAGAAAGAAGAGGGGTGCTGAAAGAGGCTCAAGAGATGCAGAAAGAAACAAGAGCAGTGAAGTAAGAAATAACAGAGGTGCAGATGGAGGCAAGAGGGGTACAGAAAGAGGCAACAAAGAGCAGAAGCAAGCAACAGAGATGCAGAAAGAGGCTAGAGGAGTACAGAAAGAGGCAGGAGAGGTGCATAAAGAGGCAGGAGAGGTGCACAAAGACAGAAGAAGGGTGTAGAAAGAGGCAATTGGATTATAGAAAGAAGCAAGAGAGGTGTAGAAAGAAGCAAGAGAAATGCAGAAAGAAAGTACAGAGGCCCAGAAAGTAGCAAGAACAGTGCAAAAAGAAGCAAGAGCAGTGCAGAAAGAAGCAAGAGAACTGCAGAAAGACCAAGAGCCATGCAGGAAAAGGGTAGAAGTGTGCAGAAAGAGGTACAAGGGGTGCAGAAAGAAGCAAGAGTGGTCCAGAAAGAGGCAAGAGAAGTGCGGAAGTAAGCAACAGGAGTGCAGAAAGAGGCAAGAGAGGTGCATAAGGAGGCAAGAGAGGTGCACAAAGACAGAAGAAGGGTATAGAAAGAGGCAATTGGGATATAGAAAGAAGCAAGAGAGGTATAGAAAGAAGCAAGAGAAGTGCCAAAAGAAAGAACAGAGGTCCGGAAAGTAGCAAGAACAGTGCAGAAAGAAGCAAGAGCAGTGCAGAAAGAAGTAAAAGAGGTACAGAAAAAGGCAAGAGGGGTGCAGAAAGAGAAATGAGAACTGCAGAAAGAACCAAGAGACTTGCAGGAAAAGGGTAGAAGTGTGCAGAAAGAGGTACAAGGGGTGCAGAAAGAAGCAAGAGTGGTCCAGAAAGAGGCAAGAGAAGTGCGGAAGTAAGCAACAGGAGTGCAGAAAGAGGCAAGAGAGGTGCATAAAGAGGCAAGAGAGGTGCACAAAGACAGAAGAAGGGTGTAGAAAGAGGCAATTGGGATATAGAAAGAAGCAAGCGAGGTATAGAAAGAAGCAAGCGAAGTGCTGAAAGAAAGAATAGAGGTCCGGAAAGTAGCAAGAACAGTGCAGAAAGAAGCAAGAGCAGTGCAGAAAGAAGTAAAAGAGGTACAGAAAAAGGCAAGAGGGGTGCAGAAAGAGAAATGAGAACTGCAGAAAGAACCAAGAGACGTGCAGGAAAAGGGTAGAAGTGTGCAGAAAGAGGTACAAGGGGTGCAGAAAGAAGCAAGAGTGGTCCAGAAAGAGGCAAGAGAAGTGCGGAAGTAAGCAACAGGAGTGCAGAAAGAGGCAAGAGAGGTGCATAAAGAGGCAAGAGAGGTGCACAAAGACAGAAGAAGGGTGTAGAAAGAGGCAATTGGGATATAGAAAGAAGCAAGCGAGGTATAGAAAGAAGCAAGCGAAGTGCTGAAAGAAAGAACAGAGGTCCGGAAAGTAGCAAGAACAGTGCAGAAAGAAGCAAGAGCAGTGCAGAAAGAAGTAAAAGAGGTACAGAAAAAGGCAAGAGAGGTGCAGAAAGAGAAATGAGAACTGCAGAAAGAACCAAGAGACGTGCAGGAAAAGGGTAGAAGTGTGCAGAAAGAGGTACAAGGGGTGCAGAAAGAAGCAAGAGTGGTCCAGAAAGGGGCAAGAGAAGTGCAGAAGTAAGCAACAGAGGTGCAAGAAAAGTACAGAAAGAGGAAAAAGAGTTGCAGAAACAGGCAAAAGAGGTGTACAAAGAGGGAACAGGGCTGCACACAGAGGTAAGAGAGGTACACGAAAGAACCAACAGAGATGTAGAAAGAGGCAAGAGGGGTGCAGAAATATACAGGAGAGCAGCATATAGAAGCAAGAACAGTGCAGAAAGAACCAACAGAGGCGAGGAAAGAGGCAAGAGGGGTGCAGAAAGAGGCTACAGAAGTGCAGATATAAGCAAAAGAGGTGCAGAAATAGGGTAGAGGGGTGCAGAAAGAGGCAAGAGAGACTCCAAAAAATGCAAAAGAGGTGCACTCAGATGCACAAGGAGTGCGGAAATTTACAAGAGAGGTGCAGAAAACAGTAAGAGAAGTGCTGAAAGAAGCAACAGAGGTGTAGAAAGAAGCAAGAGATGGGCAGAAAGAAGCAAGTGAGGTATATACATAGGAAAGAGAGGTGCAGGAAAGGGCAAGAGAACTGCAGAAAGAGGCAAGAGGGATGCAAAAAAGGGAAGAAGGGGACCGAAAGAAGCAAGAGAGGTGCAGATAGAGGAAAGCCTAGTGCAGACAGAGACAACAGGGGTGCAGAAAGAAGCAAGTGAGGTACAGGAAGAAGAAAGAGAGGTATAGAGAGAAGCAGGAGAAGTGCAGGAAGAAGGAACAGAGGTGAAGAAAGACGTAAGAGGGGTGCAGAAAGAAACAAGAGAGTGCAAAAAGACACAAGTTGATTGCTGAAAGAAGCAACAGAGGTATAGAAAGAAGCAAGAGACGTGCAGAAAGAAGCAAGTGAGGTGCAGAGGCAAGAGAGGTACAGGAAATGGCAAGAGCACTGCAAAAAGAGGCAAGAGGGATGCAAAAAAGGGACGAAGGGTATAGAAAGAAGCAAGAGAGGTGCAGAAAGAGGGAAGACCAGAGCATAAAGAGAAAACATGGGTGCAGAAAGAAGCAGGTGAGGTGCAGAAAGAGGCAAAAGAAGTGCAGAAAGAAGCAACAGAGGAGCAGAAGGGGGCAAGAGAACAGCAGAAAGAGGCACGAAAGTTGCAGAAACAGGCAAAAGAGGTGCAGAAAGAGGGAACCGGTGTGCAGACAGAGGCAAGAGAAGTGCAGAAAGTGGGAAGAGAGATGCAGAAAGACACAAGCGGGGTGCAGAAATTTGCAAGAGAGGTACAGAAAGGAGTAAGAGCAGTGCATAAATTAGAAACAGAGGAGCTGAAAGACGTAAGAGGGGTGCAGAAAGGCAAGAGAAGTATAGAAAGAAGCAACAGAGGTTCTGAAAGAGGCAACAGAGGTACAGAAACAGGCAATAAAAGAGCAGAAAGAGCAAACAGGGGAGCATAAAGATTTAGGAGGATATGTACAATTGCAAGAGAGGTACAGAAAGAAGTAAGAGCAGTGCATAAATTAGCAACAGAGGTGCTGAAAGACGTAAGAGGGGTGCAGAAAGGCAAGAGAAGTGTAGAAAGAAGCAACAAAGGTTCTGAAAGAGGCAACAGAGGTATAGAAACAGGCAATAAAAGAGCAGAAAGAGCAAACAGGGGAGCATAAAGAGGTAAGAGGATATATAGAATTGCAAGAGAGGTGAAGAAAGAAGCAAGAGCAGTGCAGAAAGAATTGAGAGAAGTGCAGAAAGAAGACTTATAGGTAGAGAAATAGGCAAGAGGGGTGCAGAAATAGGCAAAAGGGATGCAGACATTTGCAAAAGCGGTACATAAAGAAAGAAGAGCTGTGGAGAAAGGACCAACAGAGGTGTAAAAAGAGCCAGATGTTTACTCTTCCATTCATTTCATTTGCACTGCGTAGTATGCTTAACATATGTAATTGTGCTTTGGTGCTATTTCAAAGAGACAGCAGGGATGCAGAAAGAAGCAAATGTGGTGCAGAAAGAGGCAAAAGAAGCAACAGAGGTGCAGAAGGAGGCCAGAGAACAGATTAAAGAGGCAAGAAAGTTGCAGAAATTTGCAAGAGAGGTGCAGAAAGAAGCAAGAGAAGTGCAGAGAGAGGCAAGTGGGATGCAAAAAAGGGAAGAAGGGTACAGAAAGAAGCAAGAGGAATGCAGAACATTGCAAATGAGGTACAGAAAGAAGCTAGAACAGTGCACAAAGTACCAACAGAGGTACAAAAACAGGCACAAATGGTACAGAAAGTGGTAGGAGAGGTGCAGAAAGATGCAACAGAGGTGCACAAAGAGGCAAGTGAGTTGCAGAAACAGACAAAAGATGTGCAGAAAGAAGGAACAGGGGTGCAGACAGAGGCAAGATAATTGCAGAAAGAGGGAAGAGAGGTGCAGTAAGAGATAAGAGAAATGCAGAAAGAAGCAAGAGCAGTGCAAAAAGAACCAACAGAGGTGCAGAAAGAGGCAAGAGGGGTGCAGAAAGATAAGAAAGAAGTGCGGAAAAGAGCAAAAGAGGTACAGAAAGAGGCAAGAGGTGTGCAGAAAGAGTGAAGTGGGGTACAGAAAGATGAGAGAGAAGTGCAGAAAAAAACAGAAGGTGTGCAGAAAGAAGCAAGAGGTGTGCAGAAAGGGGCAAGTGAGGTGCAGAAGGAGGCAAGAGAACTGCAGACTAAGGTAAGAGAGTTGCAGAAACAGGCAAAAAAGGGTGCAAAAAGAGAGAACAGGTGTGCAGACAGAGGCAAGAGAGGTACAGAAAGAGGGAAGGCAGGATATAGAAAGAGTCAAGAGGGATACAGAAAATGCAACAGAGGGGCAGAAAGATGCAAGAGCAATGCAGAAAGAACCAACAGAGATGCAGAGAGAGGCAAGGGAGGTACAGAAAGAGGCAAGAAACGTGTAGAAAGAAGCAAAAGAAGTACAGAAAGAGGCAAGGGAACAGCAGAAAAAGGCAAGAGAGTTGCAGAAAGAGGCAGAAGAGGTGCGCAAAGGGCAAAAGGGTTACAGAAAGAGGAAAGAGGGTGCAGAAAGAAGCAGAAGTAGTGCAAAAAGAAGCAACTGAGGTGCTGAAAGAGGTAAGAGGGTTGGAGAAAGGGACAAGAGAAGTGTAGAAAAAAGCAACAGAGGTTCTGAAAGAGGCAAGAGAGATGCAGAAACAGGCAAGAAAGGTGCAGAAAGAGGGAACAGGGGAGCATGAAGAGATAAGAGGGATACATACATTTGCAAGAGAGGTGCAGAAAGAAGCAAGAGAGGTAGAGAAATATGGAAGAGGGGTACAGAAAGAGGCAAGAGGGATGCATAATTTTGCAAAAGAGGTGATTGAAGAAGGAAGAGCAGTGCAGATAGAATCAACAGAGGATGAAAAAGAGCAAATAGGAGTGCACAAAGAGGGATGACAGGTGCACAAAGAGGCAAGAGGGATACAAAAAGAGGCAGGAGGGGTGCAGAAAAAAGATAGAGAAGTGCAGAAAGAAGCAACAGAGGCGCAAAGGGTGCAGAAAGAGGCAAGAGAAGTGCACAAAGATGTAACAATGGTACAGAAAGAGGCAAGAGAGGTACAGAAACAGGCAGGAAAGGTGTAGAAAGAGGCAACAGGGGTACAGAAAGACACAAGAGAGGTGCATAAACCAGCAAGAGAAGTACAGAAAGAGAATTGCTGAAAGAAGGAACAGAGGTGTAGAAAGAAGCAAACAAAGTGGAGAAAGAGGCAAGTGAGGTGCAGAAAGAGGCAAAAGTGGTGCAGAAAATGACAGAACAGCATAAAGAGGCAGGAGGGGTGCAAAAAAGGGTAGAAGGGTACAGAAAGAAGCAAGAGAGGTGCAGAAACAAGAAAGAGAAGTACAGAAAGAAGTAACAGAGGTATAGAAAGAGGGAAGAGGGATACAGAAAGAGGCAAGAGAAGTACAGAAAGAAGCAAGAGAAGTGCAGAAAGACGCATCTGGGATGTAAAAAAGGAAAGAAGGGTACAGAAAGAAGCTAGAGGGATGCATACATTTGCAAAAGAGATACAGAAAGAAGCAAGAGCAGTGCAGAAAGAACCAACGGAGGTACAAAAACAGGCAAGATTGGTGCAGAAGAAGGTAGGAGAGGTACAGAAAGAGGCAACAGAGGTACACAAGGAGGCAAGAGAACTGCACAAAGAGGCAAGAGAGTTGCAGAAACAGACAAAAGAGGTGCAGAAAGAGGGAACAGGGGGGCAGATAGAGGCAAGATAGTTGCAGAAAGAGGGAAGAGGGATGCAGAAAGAGGCAAGAGGGGTACAGAAAGATGAGAGAGAAGTGCAAACAAAAGCAAAAGATTTGTAGAAAGAGGTGAGCAGTGTGTAGAAAGAGGCAAGAGGGGTGCAGAAAGAAGCAAGACATACGCAGAAAAAGGGAAAAAGGCTGCAGAAAGAAGCAAGAGAATTGTAGAAAGAGGCACGTGAGGTGCAGAAGGAGGCAAGAGAACTGCAGAAAGAAGTAAGAGAGTTGCAGAAACAGGCAAGAGAGGTGCAGATACAGGGAGAAGGGGTACAGAAAGAGGCAATATGGAATGCAGAAAATGCAACAGAGGTGCAGAAAGAAGCAAGAACAGTGCAGAAAGAACCAACAGATGTTCAATAAAAGGCAAGAGAGGTATAGAAAGAGGCAAAAGAAGCTAAAGAGTTGCAGACAGAGGCAAGAGAACTGTAAGAAATGACAAGAGAGGTGCAGAAAGAGGCAGTAGATATGCACATAGAGGCAAAAGGGGTACAGAAAGAGGAAATATGGGTGTAGAAAGAAGCAAGAGAATAGCAAAAAGAAGCAACAGAGGTGCTGCAAGAGGTTAGAGGGGTGCAGAAAGAGGCAAAAGAAGTGTAGCAAGAGGTAACAGAGGTTCTGAAAGAGGCAAGAGAGCTGCAGAAACAGACATACAAGGTGCAGAAAGAGGGAACAGGTGAGCATAAAGAGATAAGAGGAATACATGAATTTGCAAGAGAGGTAGAGAAATAGAGAAGAGGGGTACAGAAAAGGGCAAGAGGAATGCAGAAATTTGCAAAAGAGGTGCATAAAGAAGGACGAGCAGTGCAGAAAGAACCAACAGAGGTGCAAAATGAGCCAAAAGGGATGCACAAAGAGGTAGGAAAGGTGCTGAAAAAGGCACAGAGGGTGCAGAAAGAGGCAAGAGAAGTGCACAAGGAGCCAACAACGGTACAGAAAAAGCCAAGAGATGTACAGAAACAGGCAGGAAAGGTGCCGAAAGAGGGAACGGGATGCAGAAAGAGACAAGAGAAGTGCAGAAAGAGAAAAGAGGGGTGCAGAAAGAAGCAAGAGGGGTGCAGAAAGAAACACGTGAGGTTCACAAAAAGGCAACAGAGGTACAGAAAGACACCGGAGAGGTGCATAAACAAGCAAGTGGAGTACAGAAAGAGGCAAATGAATTGCTAAAAGAAGGAACAGAGGTAAAGAAAGAAGCAAGAGAAGTACAGAAAGAAGTAAAAGAGGTGCAGAATGAGGGAAGAGGGATACAGAAAGAGGCAAGAGAAGTGCAGAAAGAAGCAAGAGAGGTGCAGAAACAGGCAAGAGAAGTTCAGAAAAAGGAAGCAGAGGTGCAGGCAGAGGCAGAAGAGTTCCAGAAAGAGGGAGCAGGGGTGCTGAAAGAGAAAAGAGGGGTGCGGAAAGAGGCAAGCGAGATGCAGAAAGAAGCAAGAGCAGTGAAGTAAGAAACGACAGAGGTACAGAAGGAGGCAAGAGGGGTACAGTACGAGGCAAAAGAAGAGCAAACACAAGCAAAAGAGATGCAGAAAAAGGCTAGAGGGGTACAGAAAGAGGCAAGAGGGGTGCACAAAGAGACAAGAGAGGTGCACAAAGATGGAAGAAGGGTGTAGAAAGAATCAAGTAGGATACAGAAAGTAGCAAGAGAGGTGTAGAAAGAAGCAAGAGAAGTGCAGAAAGAAAGAACAGATGTACACAAAGAAGCAAGAGCAGTGCAGAAAGAAGCAAAAGAGGTGCAGAAAGTGGCAAAAGAAGTACAGAAAGAACCAAGAGACGTGCAGGAAAAAGAAAGAAGGGTACAGAAAGGGGTACAAGGGGTGCAGAAAGAGGCAAGAGTGGTCCAGAAAGAGGCTAGAGAAGTGCAGAAGGAAGTAACAGTGGTGTAGAAAGAAGCAAGAAAAGTACAGAAAGAGGCAAGAGAGTTGCAGAAACAGGCTAAAAAGGTGTAGAAAGAGGGGACGGCTGCACACAGAGGTAAGAGAGGTACAGAAAGAGGTAAGAGGGGTACAGAAATGTATTGGAGAGCAGCAGATAGAAGCACAAGCAGTGCAGAAAGAACCAACGGAGGGGAAGAAAGAGGCAATGGGGTGCAGAAAGAGGCTATAGAAGTGCATAAAAAAGCAAAAGAGGCGCAAAAAGAGGCAAGAGGGGTGCAGAAAGAGGCAAGAGAGGCGCAGAAAGAAGCAAGACAAGTCAAGAAAGAAGGAACAGAGGTGAAGAAAGACGCATGCAAGGTATAGCAACAAGCAAGAGAAATGCAGAAAGAGGCAAGAGAATTGCTGAAAGAAGCAACAGAGGTAGGTGTACAAAGAAGCAAGAGATGTGCAGAAAGAAGCAAGTGAGGTACAGACAGAGGTAAGAGAGGTGCAGGAAATGGCAAGAGAACTGCAGAAAGAGGCAAGAGGAATGCAAAAAAGGGAAGAAGGGTACTGAAAAAAGCAAGAGAGCTACAGAAAGAGGGAAACCTAGTGCAGAAAGAGACAACAGGGGTGCAGAAAGAAGCAAGTGTAGTACAGGAAGAAGGAAGAGTAGTGCAGAAAGAAGCAAGAGCAGTGCACAAAGAGGGGTGCACATAGAGGCAAGAGAAATGCAGAACGAAGCAAAAAAGGTACAGAAAGAGGCAAGAGGGATGCAGAAAGAGGCAAGAGAAGTGCAGAAAGAAGCAACAGAGGTACAAGGGAGTATGAAGAGGTAAGAGGGATACATACATTTGCAAGATAGGTAAAGAAAGAAGCAAGAGCAGTGCAGAAAAAAACATTTGCAAACATGGTACATAAAGAAGGAAAACCAGTGCAGAAAGAACCAACAGAGGTATAAAAAGGGCCAATAGGGGTGTTCAAAGAGGTAGCAGAGGTGCACCAAGAGGCAAGATTGATACAGAAAGAGGCAGGAGGTATGCAGAAAGAAGGAAGAAATGTGCAGAAAGAAGCAACAGAGGTGCTGCGAGAGTGTGAAGGGTGCAGAAAGAGGCAAAGAAGCAACAACAGTACAGAAAGAGTCAAGAGGGTTCCAGGAGCAGGTAGGAAAGGTGCAGAAAGAGGGAACAGGGATGCAAAAAGAAGCAAGAGAGGTACAGAAAGAGGAAAGAGGGGTGCAGAAAGAAGCAAGAGGGAAACAGAACGAAGCAAGTGAGGTGCAGAAAGAGGCAACGGAGGTGCAGAAAGACACAGGAGAGGTGCATAAACAAGTGACAGGAGTGCAGAAAGAGGCAAGAGAATTGCTGAAATAAGAAACAGAGGTATAGAAAGAATCAAGAGAAGTGCAGAAAGAGGCAAGTGAGGTGCAAAAAAGGTAAGAAGGGTACAGAAATAAGCAAGAGAGTTGCAGAAAGAAGCAAGAGGGGTACAGAAAGAAGTAACGGAGGTGCACAAAGAGGGAAGAGGGGTACAGTAAGAGCCAAGAAAGGTACAGAAAGAAGCAACAGAGGTGCAGAAACAGGCAAGAGAAGTTCAGAAATAAGATGCAAAGGTGCACAAAGAGGCGGAAGAATTGCAGAAACAGGGAACAGGGGTGTAGAAAGAAAGAAGAGGGGTGCTGAAAGAGGCTCAAGAGATGCAGAAAGAAGCAAGAGCAGTGAAGTAAGAAATAACAGAGGTGCAGATGGAGGCAAGAGGGGTACAGAAAGAGGCAACAAAGAGCAGAAGCAAGCAACAGAGATGCAGAAAGAGGCTAGAGGAGTACAGAAAGAGGCAGGAGAGGTGCATAAAGAGGCAGGAGAGGTGCACAAAGACAGAAGAAGGGTGTAGAAAGAGGCACTTGGATTATAGAAAGAAGCAAGAGAGGTGTAGAAAGAAGCAAGAGAAATGCAGAAAGAAAGTACAGAGGCCCAGAAAGTAGCAAGAACAGTGCAAAAAGAAGCAAGAGCAGTGCAGAAAGAAGCAAGAGAACTGCAGAAAGACCAAGAGCCATGCAGGAAAAGGGTAGAAGTGTGCAGAAAGAGGTACAAGGGGTGCAGAAAGAAGCAAGAGTGGTCCAGAAAGAGGCAAGAGAAGTGCGGAAGTAAGCAACAGGAGTGCAGAAAGAGGCAAGAGAGGTGCATAAGGAGGCAAGAGAGGTGCACAAAGACAGAAGAAGGGTATAGAAAGAGGCAATTGGGATATAGAAAGAAGCAAGAGAGGTATAGAAAGAAGCAAGAGAAGTGCTGAAAGAAAGAACAGAGGTCCGGAAAGTAGCAAGAACAGTGCAGAAAGAAGCAAGAGCAGTGCAGAAAGAAGTAAAAGAGGTACAGAAAAAGGCAAGAGGGGTGCAGAAAGAGAAATGAGAACTGCAGAAAGAACCAAGAGACTTACAGGAAAAGGGTAGAAGTGTGCAGAAAGAGGTACAAGGGGTGCAGAAAGAAGCAAGAGTGGTCCAGAAAGAGGCAAGAGAAGTGCGGAAGTAAGCAACAGGAGTGCAGAAAGAGGCAAGAGAGGTGCATAAAGAGGCAAGAGAGGTGCACAAAGACAGAAGAAGGGTGTAGAAAGAGGGAATTGGGATATAGAAAGAAGCAAGCGAGGTATAGAAAGAAGCAAGCGAAGTGCTGAAAGAAAGAATAGAGGTCCGGAAAGTAGCAAGAACAGTGCAGAAAGAAGCAAGAGCAGTGCAGAAAGAAGTAAAAGAGGTACAGAAAAAGGCAAGAGGGGTGCAGAAAGAGAAATGAGAACTGCAGAAAGAACCAAGAGACGTGCAGGAAAAGGGTAGAAGTGTGCAGAAAGAGGTACAAGGGGTGCAGAAAGAAGCAAGAGTGGTCCAGAAAGAGGCAAGAGAAGTGCGGAAGTAAGCAACAGGAGTGCAGAAAGAGGCAAGAGAGGTGCATAAAGAGGCAAGAGAGGTGCACAAAGACAGAAGAAGGGTGTAGAAAGAGGCAATTGGGATATAGAAAGAAGCAAGCGAGGTATAGAAAGAAGCAAGCGAAGTGCTGAAAGAAAGAACAGATGTCTGGAAAGTAGCAAGAACAGTGCAGAAAGAAGCAAGAGCAGTGCAGAAAGAAGTAAAAGAGGTACAGAAAAAGGCAAGAGAGGTGCAGAAAGAGAAATGAGAACTGCAGAAAGAACCAAGAGACGTGCAGGAAAAGGGTAGAAGTGTGCAGAAAGAGGTACAAGGGGTGCAGAAAGAAGCAAGAGTGGTCCAGAAAGGGGCAAGAGAAGTGCAGAAGTAAGCAACAGAGGTGCAAGAAAAGTACAGAAAGAGGAAAAAGAGTTGCAGAAACAGGCAAAAGAGGTGTACAAAGAGGGAACAGGGCTGCACACAGAGGTAAGAGAGGTACACGAAAGAACCAACAGAGATGTAGAAAGAGGCAAGAGGGGTGCAGAAATATACAGGAGAGCAGCATATAGAAGCAAGAACAGTGCAGAAAGAACCAACAGAGGTGAGGAAAGAGGCAAGAGGGGTGCAGAAAGAGGCTACAGAAGTGCAGATATAAGCAAAAGAGGTGCAGAAATAGGGTAGAGGGGTGCAGAAAGAGGCAAGAGAGACTCCAAAAAATGCAAAAGAGGTGCACTCAGATGCACAAGGAGTGCGGAAATTTACAAGAGAGGTGCAGAAAACAGTAAGAGAAGTGCTGAAAGAAGCAACAGAGGTGTAGAAAGAAGCAAGAGATGGGCAGAAAGAAGCAAGTGAGGTATATACATAGGAAAGAGAGGTGCAGGAAAGGGCAAGAGAACTGCAGAAAGAGGCAAGAGGGATGCAAAAAAGGGAAGAAGGGGACCGAAAGAAGCAAGAGAGGTGCAGATAGAGGAAAGCCTAGTGCAGAAAGAGACAACAGGGGTGCAGAAAGAAGCAAGTGAGGTACAGGAAGAAAAAAGAGAGGTATAGAGAGAAGCAGGAGAAGTGCAGGAAGAAAGAACAGATGTGCAGAAAGAAGCAAGAGCAGTGGAGAAAGATGCAAGAGCAGTGTAGATAAAAGCAAGAGGGGTGCAGAAAGAGGCAAGAGAAGTGCAGAAAGAAGTCACAGGGGTGCAGAAAGAGGCAAGAGAGGTACAGAAAGAAGCAAGACAAGTGCAGAAAGAAGGAACAGAGGTGAAGAAAGACGTAAGAGGGGTGCAGAAAGAAACAAGAGAGTGCAAAAAGAGACAAGTTGATTGCTGAAAGAAGCAACAGAGGTATAGAAAGAAGCAAGAGACGTGCAGAAAGAAGCAAGTGAGGTGCAGAGGCAAGAGAGGTACAGGAAATGGCAAGAGCACTGCAAAAAGAGGCAAGAGGGATGCAAAAAAGGGACGAAGGGTATAGAAAGAAGCAAGAGAGGTGCAGAAAGAGGGAAGACCAGAGCATAAAGAGAAAACAGGGGTGCAGAAAGAAGCAGGTGAGGTGCAGAAAGAGGCAAAAGAAGTGCAGAAAGAAGCAACAGAGGTGCAGAAGGGGGCAAGAGAACAGCAGAAAGAGGCACGAAAGTTGCAGAAACAGGCAAAAGAGGTGCAGAAAGAGGGAACCGGTGTGCAGACAGAGGCAAGAGAAGTGCAGAAAGTGGGAAGAGAGATGCAGAAAGACACAAGCGGGGTGCAGAAATTTGCAAGAGAGGTACAGAAAGGAGTAAGAGCAGTGCATAAATTAGAAACAGAGGAGCTGAAAGACGTAAGAGGGGTGCAGAAAGGCAAGAGAAGTAGAGAAAGAAGCAACAGAGGTTCTGAAAGAGGCAACAGAGGTACAGAAACAGGCAATAAAAGAGCAGAAAGAGCAAACAGGGGAGCATAAAGATTTAGGAGGATATGTACAATTGCAAGAGAGGTACAGAAAGAAGTAAGAGCAGTGCATAAATTAGCAACAGAGGTGCTGAAAGACGTAAGAGGGGTGCAGAAAGGCAAGAGAAGTGTAGAAAGAAGCAACAAAGGTTCTGAAAGAGGCAACAGAGGTATAGAAACAGGCAATAAAAGAGCAGAAAGAGCAAACAGGGGAGCATAAAGAGGTAAGAGGATATATAGAATTGCAAGAGAGGTGAAGAAAGAAGCAAGAGCAGTGCAGAAAGAATTGAGAGAAGTGCAGAAAGAAGACTTATAGGTAGAGAAATAGGCAAGAGGGGTGCAGAAATAGGCAAAAGGGATGCAGACATTTGCAAAAGCGGTACATAAAGAAAGAAGAGCCGTGGAGAAAGGACCAACAGAGGTGTAAAAAGAGCCAATAGGGGTGCACAAATAGGTAGAAGAGGCGCACCAAGAGGCAAGATTGTTACAGAAATGGGCAGGAGGGGTGCAGAAAGAAGGAAGAGAAGTGCACAAAGAAGAAACAACAATTCAGAAAGAGGCAAGAGAGGAACAGAAACAGCCAGAAAAGGTGCAGAAAGAGGGAACAGGGATACAGAAAGAGGCAAGAGAGGTACAGAAAGTGGGGTACAGAAAGAAGCAAGATGGTGCAGAAAGAAGAAAGTGAGGTGCAGAAAGATGCAACAGAGTTGCAGAAAGACCCAAGAGATGTGCATAAACAAGCAAGAGGAGTGCAGAAAAAAGGCAAGAGAATTGTGAAAGAAAGAACAGATGTATAGAAAGAAGCAAGAGAAGTGCAGAAAGAGGCAAGTGAGGTGCAGTAAGAGGCAAGAGAACTGCAGAAAGAGGAATGCAAAAAAGTAATGAAGGGTACAGAAAGAAGCAAGAGAGTTGCAGAAAGACGCAAGAGGTACAGAAATAAGTGACAGAGGCACACAAAGAGGGAAAAGGGGTACAGAAAGAGGCACGAAAAGTACAGAAAGAAGGAACAGAGGTGCAGACACAGGCAAGTGAAGTTAACAAATAAGATGCAGAGATGCAAAAAGAGGCCGAAGAGTTTCAGAAAGAAGGAACAGGGGTGTAGAAAGAAAAAAGAGGGGTGTCGAAGGAGGCAAGAGAGATGCAGATAAAAGCAAGAGCAGTTTAGTAAGAACAACAGAGGTGAAGAAGGAGGCAAGAGGGACACGGAAAGAGGCAAAAGAAGAGCAGAAACAAGCAAAAGAGATGCATAAAGAGGCTAGAGGGGTACAGAAAGAGGCAAGAGAGGTGCACAAAGAGCCAAGAGAGGTGCACAAAGAGCCAAGAGAGGTGCTCATAGATGGAAGAAGGGTGCAGAAAGAGGCAAGTGGGGTACTAAAAGAAGCAAGATGGGTACAGAAAGAGGCAAGAGAAGTACAGAAAAAGCAAAAGAGATGCAGAAAGAAGCAAGAGGGGTGCAGAAAGACGCAAGAGATGTGCAGAAAGAGGCAAGAGAGGTGTAGACATTTATTTATTTATTTTATTTTAAAAGTTTTATATATCGCTAGCTTGACCCGTAAGTATCAGAGCGCTTTACATACACACAGTAAACAGCAGAATGGCATTACATAACATAGTAGGCCGGCAGTAAGGAAGCAAACCATAGAAACAAAATAATACAGCATTTGCAAAAAATATGCAGTGCAGCGGAGGAGGAGAGAGCAAAAAGAGAAAAGACGAGAGTGACATCGTTCGGTCACTCACTATCCATGAATGTCCAGAGAGAGAGGGTGCAACTCGGATAAAGAAGACTAGGTTAGTTGACGTCGGACATGAAAGTATTTGTTTAGGAGATGGAGTTTCAGCTCCCTTTTGAAACAGGAGAAGGAGGGGTTGCATCTGAGGACTCCAGGGAGAGCATTTCATATCCTGGGAGCGTTGCCAGAGAATGATCGGTATTGGGTGGTTTTCTTTGTCAGTTTCGGAGGAATGAGAAGGAGTGAGTTGGAGCTTCTTAGTGTTCTGGATTGACCTGCTCTACTCAGTTTATTTTTTAAATAGTTGGGGTCAGGAGAGTGAAGGGTTTTGTGTGTGATGCAGGCCACTTTATAGATACATATCCCTTCCATGGGAAGCCAATTAAAGCAGTTGAGAGCTGGAGTGATGTGTTCAAATCTTTTAACTTCTGATACGAGTCTAGCGGACATGTTCAGCACTGCTCTTGTAAGGGCTAGGTGCGCTTTCGGAGTCCCTGTAAGGATGGCGTTCCTGTAGTCGATTTTAGAGAGCACTAGGGATTGGACTACTGTCTTGAGGTCATCAGTTTCTTGATGTGTTTTAGAGAGAAGAGAGCACTTTTTGCAGAGTTCTTGATGTGAGCCTCAATTGATAAGTTCTTGTCAAGGGTGATGCCTAGAGACTTAACTGAGTCGGATAGGGTAAGGGGGCAGTTTAAGGCTACCAGATTCTTGAGCCACTCTTGGATTGGATGATGGTTACTTTTTGGAGAGAATAGGATTAGTTCCGTTTTGTCTGGGTTGAGCATTAAGTGGTTAACGTAGAACCAAGTTTTTGATCTCGGTTAGGGTGGTATTGAGGAGTTGGATGTCGCTAGGAGACTTGATGCTGAAATAGATTTGGGTGTCGTCCGCATCAAGGTGGTAGCTCACTCTGGCTTTTTTCAATATGATTGTAAGGGGCTCCATGAAGAGATTGAAGAGGGACGGGGAGAGGATCGAGCCTTGAGGGACACCAGGTGTGACTTTAGTTAGCTTTGAGAGACAGGAGTTAATTTTAATTTGTTGCGAGCGGTGTTGAAGGATGGAGGTGAACCATTTAGGTACTGTGCGATTAATGCCGGACCGTTTCGACAGGGTCTCCAATGGATGGTTTATTGTGTCGAATGCAGCAGATAGGTCGATAAGGATGAAAAGGCAGGCATCAGCTTTGTCTAGGGCCTGGTGAATGTCATTGGCGACAATGAGCATAGATTTTTCCGTGCTACAGCCTTTTCTGAAATCAGATTGAACGGCATCAAGGAGGTTTAACTCATCAATGTGCTAATTGAGTTGGAGGAGAACACATTTCTCCAATGTTTTTGCAAGGAATGGGAGGTTAGAGATAGGTCTGAGGTTGTTAAGATTATTAGGGTCAGCCCCAGGTTTCTTGAGAATGGGTGTGATTTGTCCTAGTTGAAGGGAGTCAGGGACACAGCCTGAGGAGAGAGAGGCGTTGATGATTTTTGTCCAGAGAGGGAAGATGGTGTGGTTGAGTTCTTTTATGATTGTGGAAGGGAGGGGGTCCGTGGTGTGGGAGGAAGGTTTTAGATTGGAAATTATATTGAAGACCTCATTTACCGACATTAGCTCAAAGTCGGACCAATGCCCATTGTTTTTTAGCTGGAGGAAGGTCTGATTGTCCTTGTTAAGAGATCTTTCAGAGTGGTCTAGGGAGGTTGAAGGGGGGCAGGTTAAGGGGGAAGGGTGGTTCGCAGTTTGTAAGAAGGATTGATCAATTTTAGAGACTTTATTGGTGAAGAAGGTGGCAATTTCTTCACATTGCTCATTGGTGGCTTTGATTTCTTGAGAGGGAGTGCAGTTAGTTTGGATTTTAACAATGTTGAAGAGTTCTCGAGGTCTATTTTTCACCTGATCAAGTTGGCTGCGGAAAAAAGATGCCTTTTCACTGAAGATGTGTTTTTTGTATGACCGTCGAGCAGATCTAAGATGTGTTAGGTGCAGGGACAAGGGGTTTTGTCTTCAGGACCTTTCCGTTTGTCTGAGTTGGCGTCGATCATCATTCAGCTCAAAGTTAAACCAGGGTTTTGATTTGGTTCTCCTCAGTTGTTTGAGTTTGAGAGGAGCTGCTTGGTCTAAGACCTCTGTCATTCTTGAGTTGAAGTGGGAAGTGAGGTCCTCTGCCTTCCAAGAAGAGGGAAGGAGTTGAAGATGGGGATGAATCTTGGCTTCAAGTTCGGATAAAGGTATTCCTTTGATGTTTCTGGTTAAGATTTTAGGTTTGGCAACACAAATAGGTTGGAGGCTGGCAAGTGTGTCGATCTTGAACATAATTGAGGTGGTGGTTGGACCAGTCAATGGGAATAATCTCTCTCAAGGAGATCAGATCGTTGTTTGTTATGATCGCATCAAGAGTTGCACCTTTGATGTGAGTTGGTTTATTGCAGAGTTGCTTAAGGTTATATATTTCCAGAAGGTTGGAAAGGATTAGGACAGTGGAGTCTTCCGGGTCATTCCAGTGGATATTGAGGACACCCAAGAACACGTCTTTGGTGTCTGTCAAGGAGAATCGTGTTATTAGGTCTGTTAGTTCTTCTGGGAAAAGGATACGCTCTCCAGGATGATAGATGTTGTGGAATTTGATGGGAGGGGTGCCCTTGGTGGAGAGTTCGAGGCCTAGGTATTCAATTGATAGGTATTCTGCAGGTTTGAGTTTGGTAATCTGCATTCCATCTTCATGAATGATGGCTATTCCCCGCCAATTTTGATCGGCCTGTCTTGTCTAATGAGGTTGTACCCTGGAGGGGTGAGAATGTCAAGAATGGGGGTGGAGTGAGTATTGAGCCAGGATTCTGTGAGGAAGGTGATATCGATTTCTTCAGCGAGCAGAGTTTCAGCAATGTCAGTAGCGTGTTGTACTACTGATTTGCAGTTTAGGAGCATGCAAGAGAGAGGACGGGGAGCCTCGATAATGGGGAGAGAGGTGCAGAAAGAAGCAAGAGAAGTACAGAAAGAAGGAACAGGGGTGCAGAAAGAGGAAAGAGTGGTAGAGAAAGAAGCAAGACAAGTGCAGAAAGAAGAAACAGAGGTGAAGAAAGACGCAAGAGCAGTACAGAAACAAGCAAGAGAAGTGCAAGAAAGAGGCAATCAAATTGCTGAAGGGAGCAACAGAGGTATAGGAAGAAGCAAGAGGAGTACAGAAAGAAGCAAGTGAGGTGCAGACAGAGGAAAGAGAGGTGCAGGAAAATGCTCGAAAACTGCAGAAAGAGGCAAGAGGGATGCAAAAAAGGGAGGAAGGGTACAGAAAGAAGCAAGAGAGGTACAGAAAAAGGGAAGACTAGTGCAGAAAGAGATAACAGGGGTGCAAAAAGAAGCAAGTGAGGTACAAAAAGAGGCAAAAGAAGTGCAGAAAGAAGCAACAGAGGTACAGAAGGGGGCAAGAGTACAGCAGAAAGAGGCAAGAAAGTTGCAGAAACAGGCAAAAGAGGTACAGAAAGAGGGGTGCAGACATGTGGTAAATAAATAAATAATACCTCTATTTTTGACTGGATATAACAATAACAGATAGCTCAATAAATAAGAGTCAAGATTCGAGGTAGTAGGAGTTTGCAGGTTTAATACAGCATAAAGGACAGGAACAGGACAACCTGCACGGGCAAGATCTGGGATGGCTAGCCAACAGGGGGGCCCCGACAGCTGTCGGGCAGGAGCTGGAATGAGCGCGCTCGCTTTTAATAACAGTACACAAGTATATATAGTTAAAACAATTGCATTACAATACATACAGTAGGCGTAACAGTGGGCAGGGCCTGTAGCAGTCGCGAAAGATAAGGCAGAAAGTAGGTGTAACAAGAGGCGTGAACATAGACATGTGATGTAAACGTAACGGAATATGTCATAAATGGGGCGGAAACATGGAGGGGGCTACCTAAGGAGCCGGGACCTCTAACCTAGTGGTGCGCGCAAACTGACAATGACGTGTTACCAGGGAGAAGCTGGGGGCTATGACTTCTGCGCTAGGAGCAGAGACTGAAGTCTGGAGAGTCAGAGCGACATGTACCTAAACACTATCTAGTATCTGGTGTTTAGAGAACATGTTGATAGAATCCAAAAGTTATCAGGGTAAAGGCTAACAGACACTAAGACTGGTGCATGCATTATTCTACATGTAGTGCGTGTTGAGGAATATTAAATGACCATAAATACAGTATTTCTCTTACATGGAGACGTAAAGGCTAGACGATGACTGAAACTATTGATGCGATTCAGTAGCTTAGGAATGCAGAGAAGGAGGGCTGGACTGATAACTAGAATCATAACATACTCTTGGCAGACTGGAGGCAGAGCTAGGCCGAGCCGGGCACTGTGAGGCAGGAAGTAAGCGAAGGGTCAGGGATACAGGTGGGGGCTGTATCGCTCCTCAGCGAGGATTCAGGAGACAAGAGCTGAATCTGAGTCCGGGCCCTTTTGAGGCCTAGAAACGGGGACTTTTCAATGAAATAACGTGCACACTGAGAAACGTGGCAACGTAGCTTTACATAGGCCTAATACTCGTAGCTTTCACGAGAACTGGAAACTGGCATACTGGAGATGGACACAACTGTAATTGCGTCTTTAATCGATCATGGGGAATACATATGCATATTAATCATGCACATACAACATAAGATGGGGAACACGTAGGGACACAGAACATGGCAAAATTTACTTTTCCACATTCCCTCCTTGTCACTACGTTTCCATCAGGAAACATCAATATTCATGATACCATCTATCATTTCATACAGTATCATTTGCTCGTCCCGAATTTTCTTGGAACGGGATCTAGGACGGGACTTGGGACTAGGAATACAAGAGGTAGCACAAATGCCGCAAATCGCAGGGCCACATTGTATACAGAGGCAGCAACTGAATATGATCGCTACTGCAATACCTAGAAATGACAATACTTTCCATCCCCAGGCAGAAATTATACTCCAGAACCAACCGGACCATGTCCAGGTGCCTGGATTCTGGTGTAACTGATGGGCAATTTTATGAAGTCTGGTTATAGCTGAATAAACAGACGGCGCGTTATTAGGAATGAAAATGCAGCAACTAGATCCGATGACTCTACATGCTCCTCCTCTATCGGCCAGTATGACGTCAAGAACGAGACGATTTTGGAGCACGACAAATCTCATAGCAGATTGCTCTTCGGTTAAGTTACCTAGAGCAGAGGCAGTCTCATTCACTACTGCTTCAAGGGTTCTGGTCAATCTACGTATTAACTTACTATTCTGGATAGGTCCTATAAAGAAGAAGAAACCTCTATTGAAATCTGTATACTGTTCTAGAGCAGTTTCAGTTTGATCGACAATCGGGGACTCGATCTCCCTTCTATGTCTAATTTGTACTAGATGTGTGTTTCTATGATAATCAGATGGGGCTAGAAAAACTGGTGGCAGTAGGAAGGCAATGTAACAGGTTCCATCCCAATCGAGGGGCAGACGAACATATGCGGTCTGACCACAAACAAAATAAGAATGACGTGAAGCTTTGAAAATAGATTTCCCACTGTCACTATACTTGACAATAGTAGTACAATCACTATGTCCTACATGTACGGAACCATTATTTCTGACACATAATTCGCCTTTGACTGGTAATACTGAAATAGCGGGTAAGTCTGGAGTAGGATCAGACTGAACATTCAGGACCATGAATTTCGAAGAATAATTTCCCAAATTATAAACTTCATTTTCTAGATCTAACCCTGTTCTGTGGGGAGGACCTTGCTTGTCTGGAAAACATGTACTATTCAAAAAAAACATATCTGTTGTGGATGACGTTAACATTGACCAGGCTCCACTTGAGCCATTATGTGAAAACGGATAAGGAAACAGTGGCAGAACTCCCTTCGGTGTCTGGAAAGGGGGGAGTCGACCACACACCCAACAATTAGTGGCATTGCTGGTCTGGTGTGAATAATGTAACATACGGATGAATGAATTGTTGCGCATAGCAAGACGATAAGATAGTTCGTGAGGAGGCAGATCACTAAACGTGTGCTCTACTGTAGCATTAGAAGACTTATTTACATGAGAAATTGGAAAACATAAATGAAATGCATAACTCGTGCAGGTAACCATCAAGCTGAGAAACAATATAAAACTTAGAAAAATGATACATCGGATTGAGTTTTGACTAACTCTCTCACTATGGGGGTCTATTTCATACATGTCAGATACCTGTCTAACCGTTTCACCTAGGGGAGGACTTAGACAATTAAACTGGCTGACTTATTTTACTAGACCGGAGCTTACTTTTATACTCCTGCTGTGGAGTTTTCTCTAACAGGGGAGGCTTGGTATCAATGTCATTTGCGGGACAGTCCTTAAGAATAGTTTCTTGGCAGTCTTTAAAATCTTGACAATCCTTGGAAATGTTCTTGGAAACAGTTTTTAGTCCGTGAAATTTCTTGACGTGTGACAGGTGCACCCACCCCTTCCTGCCTTCCAACTTGACGGCAGTACGGGTGGTCAGGAGGACTAACTTCGGCTCCTTCCAGCGAGGCTCCAGCGGACTCGAACGATCAAAATTCCGGACGAGAACCAAGCTTCCTGGAACAATTTCATGCGGTTTCACCTCGGTATTGTCTGGAAATGCGGCGGCAACCTGTGAACGACAAGAGTGTAGGGCAGACATCAAGGAAGCTAGGTAATCTGTCAGCATATTACTGGAAACATCTGTAATACTTCCGGGTCTGGGTGTACCCCACACGTTCGGGGGGCGGCCGAATACGACCTCATAAGGGGACAGACCTGATCTGGAATGTGCGACCATGCGCATATAGAACAGGGCAACTGGCAGGGCAACTAACCAGTCTACACCTTTCTCTTTACAGACTTTGGCAATACGGATTTTCAAGGTTTGATTATGTCTCTCTACGAGACCGGCTGCTTCTGGATGGCGTACACAATGGAACTTCCACTGGTACCCTAGTAAAAGGGAAACGTGCTTCATGAGTTCAGATGAGAATGGCTGGCCGTTATCAGAATATACGACCCTTGGGAGTCCATAGCGGGGGAAGAACTCACGAACCAACTGCTTGGCAGTGGTCGCGGCTGTGTAATCTGGGACTGGATATGCTTCTGTCCACCTGGACAAAGTGCATACAACTACAAGGACATACTTGAAACCTCGACATCGCTCCATCTGAATATAATCCATCTGGAGGACTTCAAAAGGGTGGTCAGGGGGCTGGAATCCACCTTGTTCCACCGGGACACTTTTACCTGGATTGAACTGGCAACATATCATACAGGTACGGACTTTATGCTTGGCTGCAGTTCGTAAATGCTTGTTAAACCAAAGGTTCTGGATACTGTCTAACATGGCTTTTTCTCCTAAGTGTGCTGGACTATGTGCGGTATTGATAATGACTTGAACCATTGAGTCGGGGAGAAACCATGTGGCTCTACCCTTCGTCACCCATCCCTGATCTGTCTGGACCCCTCCTTGTTCGGACCATTTCTTGATTTCTTCGGGAGTAGCATGTAACTGGATATCTATGACATCTTGAGTAGGGTCCCTAACTGTCATACAAGTAGTCTGTTCTAGAGTGGATGTCGGTGTCTTGTTAACTGGTATGTCTGGTGTCTGTGCTGTAAGCTTGGCTGTTCGATCTGCTAGATCGTTACCTTGGGAAATAATGTCAGTAACTTTCGTATGTGCTTTGCATTTCATGATAGCGATAGCTGTTGGTAAATGTATTGCATCTAACAGAGCTTGAATAAGGAGACCATGCTGAATCTTGGTTCCATGAGAAGTCATGAAACCTCTCTCCTGCCAGAGCACTCCGAAGTCGTGTACAACTCCGAATGCGTAGCGTGAATCTGTGTAAATATTAACTTTCAGGTTCTTGGCATGTATGCAGGCTTGAGTCAGAGCAACTAGCTCTGCTGCTTGAGCAGACAGGGTGTCAATACGGCGTGTTTCAATAACTTCAGTGTCAGTAGTCACTGCATACGCGGCTACTAATTCTCCTGTACTGGTTCTCATACATGAACCATCCACATAAAGTGTCAGGTCGGGATCTGGTAATGGAATATCTGTCAGATCCTGTCTTGGCTTTGTCATAGTGTTAACAACTTCCACACAGTCATGTGTGGCAGGATTTGAAGTAACTGACGGTAACAGTGTAGCAGGATTTAGAACGTTGCAGCGTCTGATTTCTATGTGTGGCTGGAACAGTGTCAGTTCATAACCTGTCAAACGTGCAATTGTCAAGTGCTGAGTCTGTGTTCGGTTTAAAAGAACTTCCACGGAGTGTGGAACTTGTACTGTCAGGGAGTGTCCTAATACTATGGAATCACTTTGTCTGATAGCTAGTGCTGTGGCTGCAACTGACTTGAGGCACGCAGGCAGAGCCTGGGCTACTGGATCTAGTGTGCTCGAAAAATAAGCACAGGGCTTGTACTGTCCGGCTTGATCTTGTGTGAGAACAGATAATGCTGTACCATTACGTTCTGTGACAAAAAGTGTAAAAGGCTTACTGTAGTTCGGTGTAGCTAGAACGGGAGCTTGGCATAAAGCTTTCTTTAATTCATTGAAACTAAGTGTATGTTCAGATGTCCAAGGGAGGACAGTCGATACGGCTGCCTCCTGTGTCGTTAACTGTATCAGTGGTTTGGCTAGAAATGCATACTGAGGAATCCATTGTCGACAATAAGAAGTGAGGCCGATAAAAGCACGTACCTCCTTCTGGGTCTTGGGCTGAGGAAGACTCGCTATTAACTGGATACGATCGGGTGTCAACTGCCTACCCCACTTGGACAGTAAGTGGCCTAAGTAGATCACTTGCTGGACACAGAATTGAAGCTTCGAAGGGGACACCTTGTGCCCCATCTCGGCTAGAAAATACAGGACTGTAAGTGATGCTCGCTCGCAAGCACGTTCAGAACGGGCTGTGATCAGTAGATCATCGACATACTGGAGCAGGGCAGTGTCAGTTGGCATGTGAATGTTGTCTAGTTGTCTCTTAAGTGCTTGACTGTAGATGCTAGGACTTTCTGTGAAACCTTAAGGAGCTCGTGTGAATTTATAGCTCCTTCCATTTAAACAGAATCCGAAAAGGTACTGGCTGTCTGGATGAATGGGGACACTGAAAAATGCATTCTTGAGGTCGATTACGGTAAAGAATATTGCCTCAGAATCAACAGCTGTCAATAGGGATGAAATATCTGGAACAACTGGGTACTGGGGAATAATACATTTATTAAGTTCTCGAAGATCAATCACTAATCGATATACTGGGGGTGCATTTGGATCAGTACGTTTCATAATTGGAATGATAGGAGAATTACATACATTGGAGTCAGTTTCTACAACTACTCCTTGAACAATGAGCTCGTCAATAATTTTGGATAAGGCTGCTACAGCCTCAGGTGGCAATCTGTACTGTCTGATTCTTGGCAGGACTATACCTTGCTTGAGAGTCACACGATGGGGTGTGATTTGCATAAAACCAACATCAGTTGGACCTTGTGCCATAGATGCTGCGGAACATTAGACAATCTTGGATCAAAATCTCGTAATACATAGTGACCCTTGAAGTCACGTAAAAACAAACGTATTCCCTCTGGGGAACAGCAAATAACTGCACCTAATTCTTTCAGTGTCTTAATACCTAACAAATTTTCTGGACATGACTTCGTAAGCAATAGATCAGTAGTTCGGGACAATGGACCTACTTCTAGAGTAACTGGTTTTGATATCTCGTTCACAATAGGCTTTCCTGAAAATTCAAGGGAAACATTTCTAGAGCCTGAGAGCGGAGCCCCTGGAACCTCGTCGTGACTAATAGTCGTCCTACTTGCCCCTGTATCAATCAGAAACTTTCTGTCTTTCCCTAATACTTGACTATGAACATAGGGACCTTCTTGATCTACAGGAATCTCGATGAGAGGCAAGCCTACCTCCCTCTCTAGGCTGTTTCATGAATACGCTTGATACTCTGGATACTCTGTCTGTGCATACTGGTACGTTTGCTGTGTAACATGCTGCGTTGCAGCGATAGGCTGCGGTGCTGGAACTGTCTGTTGTGCATTCTGTGGCTGAGAAGTCTGTGAAACTTGTTCTTGTCTAGGCGGACGTGGTCTTTCTTTAGTTTTACCAGTGGCTATATTGTGTTTCAGAACTGCACACTCGTTTATAAAATGACCTGGCTGTTTACAATAATTGCATGTCCCTTTAACGGGAGCTGCAGGATGACTGGCTTGATTCGGACCCCTCTTCTGACTGTCTTGAGGAACAGATTGTGCAACTAGTACTTTCATTTTCGTGTCTTTCATACGTCTTCTCTCGTGTTCTTGCTCTTCTCTGATTCTATTCTGGTGATACTGGAGCATCTGGAGCATTTGGGACGGAGTATTAGCTTGCCAGGTACTCTCGACTTTCAAAACTCGATTTTTAACTTGTGGATTTGAATTCTCGACTAGTTTAGTAACAAAAAGATGAGGGTATGACTCACTACTCGTCTTCAAACCACTGTTTATTATAAAACATTTCTCGAATCTAGAATAGAAATCACTAGTATCTTCGTCTTGTTTCTGTTTACAGGCTGAGATTGCATCCCAGTCTTCCTTTTTAGTGGCTAATAATCTAGGTAAAACTTGTATTAATAATTCTGGTAATTCTTTACATTTGTCTCCAAGACCGGTACCTGGTACTCGTATCTTATCTTCAGCTTCTAGAGCTGTCCAATCGATCTTTTTCTCTCCCACCTCCCAATCTTTTCCTTTGAGTTTTTCATATATGCCCGCGGGCAACAGGACTTTTAGCATTTTAATAATATCTGGATACGTGTATTCTCCCATACGGAGCATGTCTTTTAATTCTCGGTGGAACCCTGCTGGATCTTTGTCGTGACAGGGAATTAATTTCTTCATCTCTAAGAGTTCCATCTTGGTAACTGGGGTGTAAACAAATACTCGTTGCATTTCACCACCCGTTGTCCTAACTGGGTGTACTTCTCGTAACGGATGCTGTCTGTCTATGTAAAACGGTTTACTTTCTGGGGGTGAGACATGAACAAAATGCGGATTCAGAAACGTTCTATATTTGTGGCGCTGTTCTAGAATGACACTAATTAAATCGGTACCTAAACCTTTCCATCTATACTGGAGTAGCTCGTTCAGGATATCATGTAACGGACCTGGATCAGAATGTTGACCCTCATACAGTGTAATGAGGTGTTGGATCATATACATACCCACCAGTCGCTGCTCGGCTGGGGGCAGTTTCAGAAACATTTGTGCCACTATTTCGTCTGGAAAAGTGGTAGAATCAGTAATCCATCGGACTGCTGATCGGGCTAGTTCTTGTTCATGCATAGTACCTAATTCACTATAACCGATTCGTGATTTCAGAATTTGATCGGTAGCTTGAAATACTTGTTCTAGAGAACCTTGTTCCGGTGCTGGAAGATGAAAGACTTTCTTGTGTTCTAGGCGTAAATGTCGGTCTGGAATTCTAGATTTACCCACATACGCTATTCTGGCGGGATTCTCGTCGTCTACCTCTTCAGTAGAAGAGTCATTTTCTTTCTCGCTTCCTAGAGCTTCTTTGCGTTGTTCGTGTAACCTTATTATTTCTTTACGTATTTTCTTGTACATACTCTCTATACTATTGAGTGTCTTGTGCTTACCCTCGGCTATATTATCACTCCACTTTGTCAGAATTTTCATTTCGGTCGGATCTTTAGTCGGGGAATCTTGTTCCCTAATTAAACAATTGATCAGAAACTTTAATAACATGAACTGGATCTCAGCTTTCCTGAGAGACATGACTTCAGCAATACTTTCTGGATCTTGTCCTGTACGAATGAAACGATACATTCTGTCTAGATCTTCTTTCATATTCGGTAGGGTGACCAAATACTCGGACACCTGCCTTATACGTACGGAATATATAACCATACTATCCTCGCCTGGGACTGGATCATAACAGCATTCAGTAAGAAGTCGCCTGATTTCTGCAATAGTCTTATATTTGGGTGTACGCTGTAACGCATGTTCATGTAACTCGACTGCTCCTAAACGTCTACTTGGCGGCGGGGTACCAGGAGGACCTCCTCCCGCGGCCCCTATACTGGAATCGTCGACTGATACTCTTCGTGCTGGCAGAGTGACTGATGTGGCGGGAATTTGTACCACGGGCTGGACCGGGGGTACCGTAACAGGTGTTGTAACAGGTGCCCCGGTGGCTGGAGGACCATGAATTACATTATTTACAGGAGCTGGTGGAACAGGATTTGCATATTCTGGGACTGTGTCGTCCAAATAGGACGAGAGAAAAATATCAGCTGCGGTCGGTTTGTGACGTAGCTTGGTCGGAACTAAGGGTGGCGGAAAATTACTGGATGCCTCCGGGGTTGCTTTTGGCAAGCCCTCGGCAAGAAGAGGATACATACCCTTAATGAGGGCATTCCTCTGTCTGTCTGACTGTTCGGTTTTAACTCGTTCACCTATTTCGATTAGTTCCCTTTCTTGGGCTCTTGCTGAGGTTTCTCTACTTAATTCTGACTTTCTGATTTCTTTTTCGGTCCTTTTATGAGATTCTTTGCGCCATAACTCGATGGCATCTTTCTGTGACTGTCTGGCTTTCTTTTTCCATAATACTTCTTCTACTCGCATGATGCACTCGGCATCCCATGTACCCGATACGGGCCATCTGTACTTTTCTTCTAACTGTTTGGTGTACTCCACCCATAAATCTAGATATAATATGGCACTTATGCCATGCTTTTGATACATAAAATGACCTGGACTGTCCCTAGGCGGGACAGGAACTGCTTCTTCTAACAGACCTTTTCTAGTTTTTAACTGACGTAACTTGGAAAACAAAGGCATGACTGGGCTGGAGTCTAGACACAATACAATACACAATGAACACAATAATTACACCACTTTCATACCACGACATTGAAATACATGAATGACATTTAAAATAACAGTTTTGACAAAATACTACCTGGAATACTGAAAACAGAATACATGAATTTCTCGAGAACAGAACGGACTAGAACAGAAACTAGATGCACTGCTAAAACAGTACGAAACTTACCGGTCTCATTAAGAGACACGTCAGGACCCGCATCCACCTAAGTGGACACTTCGTGTTGGATCTGTGTACCCAAACCCACGGACCAGAGACAATGCAATTGACCCTGTCTAGATACTACCCCAGCAACGGTACTCACCGGGCAGCAAGAACGGAAGGCCTCGGACTGGACTGGACTGCTACGACGCCGGACGGACGAACTTCGGACTTCTGTTACGGGTGGGCCTCCGGATACCTCGGACCTTGGACTCTCGGCTTGGGCTCTGGTCGGGACTCGCCGCGTTCCTTCACCGCCTCGTCTGGATGCTGGACCGCAACCTCCGTCTCCTCCGTGGGCCTGAGGGATACTTGAAGCAGAAATATCTGCACGTGCACGGTATGGTTCCATCACGGCTGCAGAGGATCAGGGGGCTTGCGTGGCTTCACCGGCGCGTGGGGAAAGGGCAAGTCCCTATTCGGGCGCCATTATGTGGTAAATAAATAAATAATACCTCTATTTTTGACTGGATATAACAATAACAGATAGCTCAATAAATAAGAGTCAAGATTCGAGGTAGTAGGAGTTTGCAGGTTTAATACAGCATAAAGGACAGGAACAGGACAACCTGCACGGGCAAGATCTGGGATGGCTAGCCAACAGGGGGGCCCCGACAGCTGTCGGGCAGGAGCTGGAATGAGCGCGCTCGCTTTTAATAACAGTACACAAGTATATATAGTTAAAACAATTGCATTACAATACATACAGAAGGCGTAACAGTGGGCAGGGCCTGTAGCAGTCGCGAAAGATAAGGCAGAAAGTAGGTGTAACAAGAGGCGTGAACATAGACATGTGATGTAAACGTAACGGAATATGTCATAAATGGGGCGGAAACATGGAGGGGGCTACCTAAGGAGCCGGGACCTCTAACCTAGTGGTGCGCGCAAACTGACAATGACGTGTTACCAGGGAGAAGCTGGGGGCTATGACTTCTGCGCTAGGAGCAGAGACTGAAGTCTGGAGAGTCAGAGCGACATGTACCTAAACACTATCTAGTATCTGGTGTTTAGAGAACATGTTGATAGAATCCAAAAGTTATCAGGGTAAAGGCTAACAGACACTAAGACTGGTGCATGCATTATTCTACATGTAGTGCGTGTTGAGGAATATTAAATGACCATAAATACAGTATTTCTCTTACATGGAGACGTAAAGGCTAGACGATGACTGAAACTATTGATGCGATTCAGTAGCTTAGGAATGCAGAGAAGGAGGGCTGGACTGATAACTAGAATCATAACATACTCTTGGCAGACTGGAGGCAGAGCTAGGCCGAGCCGGGCACTGTGAGGCAGGAAGTAAGCGAAGGGTCAGGGATACAGGTGGGGGCTGTATCGCTCCTCAGCGAGGATTCAGGAGACAGGAGCTGAATCTGAGTCCGGGCCCTTTTGAGGCCTAGAAACGGGGACTTTTCAATGAAATAACGTGCACACTGAGAAACGTGGCAACGTAGCTTTACATAGGCCTAATACTCGTAGCTTTCACGAGAACTGGAAACTGGCATACTGGAGATGGACACAACTGTAATTGCGTCTTTAATCGATCATGGGGAATACATATGCATATTAATCATGCACATACAACATAAGATGGGGAACACGTAGGGACACAGAACATGGCAAAATTTACTTTTCCACAGACAGAGGCAAGAAAGGTGCAGAAAGTGGGTAGAGTGGTGCAGAAAGAGGGAAGACCAGTGCATAAAGAGAAAACAGGGGTGCAGAAAGAAGCAAGTGAGGTGCAGAAAGAGGCAAAAGAAGTGCAAAAAGAAGCAACACAGGTGCAAAAGGGGGCAAGAGAACAGCAGAAAGAGGCACAAAAGTTGCAGAAACAAGCAAAAGATGTGCAGAAAGAGGGAACAGGAGTGCAGACAGAGGCAAGAGAGGTGCAGAAAGTGGGAAGAGAGGTACAGAAAGGGACATGAGGGGTGCAGAAATTTTCAAGAGAGGTGCAGAAAGAAGTAAGAGCAGTGCATAAATTAGCAACATAGGTGCTGAAAGACGTAAGTGGGTGCAGAAAGAGGCAAGAGAAGTATAGAAAGAAGCAACAAAGGTTTTGAAAGAGGCAATAGAGGTACAGAAACAGGCAGTAAAAGAGCAGAAAGAGGCAACAGGGGAGCATAAAGAGGTAAGAGGATACATGCATTTGCAAGAGAGGTGAAGAAAGAAGCAAGAGCAGTACAGAAAGAACTGAGAGAAGTGCAGAAAGAAGACTGAAAAGTAGAGAAATAGGCAAGAGGGGTGCAGAAAGAAGCAAAAGGGATCCAGACATTTGCAAAAGAGGTACATAAAGAAGGAAGAGCCGTGGAGAAAGGACCAACGGGAGGAGTAAAAAGAGCCAATAAAGGTGCACAAAGAGGTAGAAGAGGCGCACCAAGAGGCAAGATTGTTACAGAAGTAGGCAGGAGGGGTGCAGAAAGAAGGACGAGAAGTGCAGAAAGAAACAACAGAGGTGCTGAAAGAGGCAAGAGAAGTTCAGAAACAGGAAGCAGAGGTGCAGACAGTGGCAGAAGAGTTCCAGAAAGAGGGAACAGGGGTGCAGAAAGAGAGAAGAGGGGTGCGGAAAGAGGCAAGCGAGATGGAGAAAGAAGCAAGAGCAGTGAAGTAAATTGTGCAGAAAGATGGAAGAGAAGTATATAAAGAAGCAACAACAATACAGAAAAAAGGCAAGGGGGCTACAGAAACAGGTGCAGAAAGAGGGAACAGGGATGCAGAAAGAGGCAAGAGAGGTACAGAAAGAGGAAAGAGGAGTACAGAAAGAAGCAAGAGGGGTGCAGAAAGAAGCAAGTAAGGTGCAGAAAGATGCAACAGAGGTACAGAAAGACACAAGAGAGGTGCATATACAAGCAAGAGGAGTGCAGAAAAAAGCAAGAGAACTGTTGAAAGAAGGAACAGTGGTATAGAAAGAAGGAAGAGAAGTGCGGAAAGATGTGAGTGAGGCGCAGAAAGAGGCAAGAGAGGTGCAGAAAATGACTAGAGAACTGCAGAAAGAGGCAAGAGGAATGCAAAAAAGGGAAGAAGGATACAGAAAGAAGCAAGAGAGTTACAGAAAGAAGCAAGAGAGGTACAGAAAAAAGTGACAGAGGCACACAAAGAGGGAAAAGGGGTACAGAAAGAAGCAGGAAAAGGGCAGAAAGAAGAAACAGAGGTGCAAAAAGAGGCAGAAGAGTTGCAGAAAGAGGGAACAGGGGTGCAGAAAGAAAGAAGAGGAGTGCTGCAAGATGCAAGAGAGATGCAGAAAGAAGCAAGAGCAGTGTAGTAAGAACAACAGAGGTGCAGAAGGAGGCAAGAGGTACACAGAAACAGGCAAAGTAAGAGAAGAAACAAGCAAAAGAGAAGCAGAAAGAGGCAAGAGAGGTGCACAAAGGGCCAAGAGAGATGCACAAAGAGCCAAGAGAGGTGCACAAAGATGGAAGAAGGGTGCAGAAAGAGGCAATTGGGCAAAAGAGGTGTAGAAAGAAGCAAGAGAAGTGCAGAAAGAAATAACAGAGGTTTAGAAAGAAGCAAGATAAGTCCAAAAAGAAGCAAGAGCACTACTGAAAGAGGCAAGAGTGGTGTAGAAGAGGCAAGAGAAGTACAGAAAGAAGCAAAAGAGGTGCAGAAAGAGGCAAGAGGGGTGCAGAAAGAGGCAAAAGAATTGCATAAATAACCAAGAGACGTGCAGGAAAAGGGCAGAAGGGTGCAGAAAGGGGTATAAGGGGTGCAGAAAGAGGCATGAGTGGCCCAGAAAGAGGTAAGCGTGTGCAGAAGGAAGAAACAGAGGTACAGAAAGAGTCAAGAAAAGTACAGAAATAGGCATAAGAGTTGTAGAAACAGGTATACAAAGTGAGAACAGGGTGCACACAGAGTCATGAGAGGTACAGAAAGAATCAACAGAGTTGCAGACAGAGGCAAGAATGTTGCAGAAATGAGTAGGAGAGTAGCAGATAGAAGCAAGAGCAGTGCAGAAAGAACCAACAGAGGTGTAGAAAGAAGCAAGAGGAGTACAGAAAGAAGCAAGTGAGGTGCAGACAGAGGAAAGAGAGGTGCAGGAAAAGGCAAGAGAACTGCAGAAAGAGGTAAGAGGGATGAAAAAAAGGGAAGAAGGGTACAAAAAAAAGCAAGAGAGGAACAGAAAAAGGGAACACTGGTGCAGAAAGAGGCAACAGGGGTGCAAGAAGAAGCAAGTGAGGTACAGAAAGAGGCAAGAGAAGTACAGAAAGAAGCAGGAGATGTGCAGAAGGGGGCAAGAGAATAGCAGCAAGAGGCAAGAAAGTTGCAGAAACAGGCAAAAGTACAGAAAGAGTGATGCAGACAGAGGCAAGAGAGGTGCAGAAAGTGGGAAGAGAGGTACAGAAAAAGACAAGAGGGGTGCAGAAAGAAGCAAGAGAGGTGTAGAAAGAAGCGAGAGCAGTGCAGAAAGAAGCAAGAGGGATGCAAAAAAGGGAAGCAGGGTACAGAAAGAAGCCAGTGGGATTCAGACATTTGCAAAAGAGGTGCAGAAAGGAGCAAGAGCTGTGCAGAAAGAACCAAGAGAGGTACAAAAACAGGCAAGAAATGACCAGAAAGAGGAAGGAGAGGTGCAAAAAAGGCAACAAAGGTGCACACGGAGGCAAGAGAACTGTACAAAGAGGCAAGAGAGTTGTAGAAACAGACAATATCAGTGCAGAAAGAGGGAAGAGAGGTGTATTCAGAGGCAATGGTATTGCAGAAAGATCAAAGAGGGGTGCAGAAAGAGGCAAGAGAAATGCAGAAAGAAGTGCAGCGCACAAAGAAAAAATAGGGGTGTAGAAAGAGGCAAGAGAGGTGCAAAAAGATGAGAGAGAAAGGCAGAAAGAATCAAAAGAGGTGCAGAAAGAGGCAAGAGGTGTGCAGAAAGAGGAAAGAGAGGTGTGGAAAGAGGCAAGAGGGGTGCAGTAAGAGGTAAGAGATGTGCAGAAAAAGGTAAGAAGGGTGCAGAAGGAAGCAAGAGAAGTGCACAAAGAAACAAGTGAGATGCAGAAGGAGGCAAGAAAACTGCAGAAGAAGGCAAGTGAGTTACAGAAACAGGCAAAATGGGTGCAGAAAGAGGGAACAGGTGTGCAGAGAGTTGCAGAAAGAGGAAAGAGGGTTGCAGAAAGAGGAAAGAGGGTTACAGAAAGAGGCAAGAGAGATGCAGAAAAAGCAACATAGGCGCAGAAAGAAGCAAGAGCAATGCAGAAAGAACCTAAAGAGGTGCAGAAAGAGGCCAGAGCACTGCAGAAAAAGGCAAGAGAGGTGCAAAAAGTGGCAAAAGTGGTGCACAAAGAAGCAAAGGGGGTACAGAAAGAGGCAGGTGGGGTGCAGAAAGAAGGAAGAGAAATGTAAAAAGAAGCAACAGAGGTGCTGAAAGAGGTAAGAGGGTGCAGAAGTAGGCAACAGACGTGTAGTAAGAAGCAACAGAGGTTTAGAAAGAAGCAAGAGCAGTGCAGAAAGAAGTGAGAAAAGTGCAGAAAGAAGCAAGAGAGGTAGAGAAATAGGAAAGAGGGGTGCACAAAGAGGCAAGAGGAATGCAGAAATTCTCAAAAGAGGGGCATAAAGAAGGAAGAGCAGTGCAGAAAGAACCAACAGAGGTGCAAAAAGAGCCAATAGGGGTGCGCAAAGAGGAAGGAGAGGTGCACAAAGAGGCAAGAGGTATACAGAAAGAGGCAGGAGGGGTGCAGAAAGAAGAACGATTAGTGCAGAAAGAAGCAACAGAGGTTTGAAAGAGGCACAAAGGGTGCAGAAAGAGGCAAGAGAAGTACACAAAGTAGCAACAAGGGTACAGAAAGAGGCAAGAGAGGTGCAGAAAGAGGAAAGAGGGGTGCAGAAAGAAGCAGGAGGGGTAAAGAAAAAAACAAGTGAGGTACAGAAAGAAGCAACAGAAGTACGGAGAGACACAAGAGAGGTGCATAAACATGCAAGACGAGTGCAGAATGAGGCAAGAAAATTGCTGAAAAAAGGAACAGAGGTGTAGAAAGAAGCAAGAGAAGTTCAGAAAGAGGCAAGTGAGGTGCAGAAGGAGGCAAGAGAGGTGCACAAAATGACAAGAGAACTGCAGAAAGAGACAGGAGGAATGCAAAAAAGGGAAGAAGGGCACAGAAAGAAGCAAGAGAGGTGCAGAAATTGGGAAGACAAGTGCAGAAAGAGACAAAAGGGTGCATACATCTACAAGAGAGGTGCAGAAAGAAGCAAGAGCAGTGCAAAAGAAACTACAGAAGTGAGGAAAGAGGCAAGAGAAGTGCAGAAATAGGCAAGAGAATTGCAGAAAGCAGGAACAGAGGTGCACAAAGAGGCAGGAAGGGTACAGAAACAAGAGACAAGCAGGACGAGGCAAGAGTGGTGCAGAAAGAAGTAACTGAGATGCCAAAAGTAGAAAGAGAAATGCAGAAAGAGGCAAGAGGGGTGCAGAAAGAGGCAACAGAAGTACAGAAAGAAGCAACAGAGATGTGGAAAGAGGCAAGAGAAGCATAGAAAGAGGCAAGAGAGGTGCAAAAGCAGTCAGGAGAGGTGCAAAAAGAGTAAACAGGGGTACAGAAAGAGGCAAAAGAGGTGCAGAAAGAGGGAAGAAGGGTGCAGAAAGAGGCAAGAGGGGTGCAGAAATGTGCAAGAGAGTAGCATACAGAAGCAAGAACAATGCAGAAAGAACCAGCAGAGGTGACAAAAGAGGCAAGAGGGGTGCAGAAAGAGTAAGAGAAGTAGAGAAAAAAGCAAAAAAGGTACAGAAAGAGGCAAGAGGTACACAGAAACAGGCAAAGTAAGAGAAGAAACAAGCAAAAGAGAAGCAGAAAGAGGCAAGAGAGGTGCACAAAGGGCCAAGAGAGATGCACAAAGAGCCAAGAGAGGTGCACAAAGATGGAAGAAGGGTGCAGAAAGAGGCAATTGGGCAAGAGAGGTATAGAAAGAAGCAAGAGAAGTGCAGAAAGAATTAACAGAGGTTTAGAAAGAAGCAAGATAAGTCCAAAAAGAAGCAAGAGCAGCGCTGAAAGAGGCAAGAGTGGTGTAGAAGAGGCAAGAGAAGTACAGAAAGAAGCAAAAGAGGTGCAGAAAGAGGCAAGAGGGGTGCAGAAAGAGGCAAAAGAATTGCATAAATACCCAAGAGACGTGCAGGAAAATGGAAGAAGGGTGCAGAAAGGGGTATAAGGGGTGCATAAAGAGGCATGAGTGGCCCAGAAAGAGGTAAGCGTGTGCAGAAGGAAGCAACAGAGGTACAGAAAGAGTCAAGAAAAGTACAGAAATAGGCATAAGAGTTGTAGAAACAGGTATACAAAGTGAGAACAGGGTGCACACAGAGTCATGAGAGGTACAGAAAGAACCAACAGAGTTGCAGACAGAGGCAAGAATGTTGCAGCAATGAGTAGGAGAGTAGCAGATAGAAGCAAGAGCAGTGCAGAAAGAACCAACAGAGGTGTAGAAAGAAGCAAGAGGAGTACAGAAAGAAGCAAGTGAGGTGCAGACAGAGGAAAGAGAGGTGCAGGAAAAGGCAAGAGAACTACAGAAAGAGGTAAGAGGGATGAAAAAAAGGGAAGAAGGTTGCAAAAAAAAGCAAGAGAGGAACAGAAAAAGGGAACACTGGCCAGAAAGAGGCAACAGGGGTACAAGAAGAAGCAAGTGAGGTACAGAAAGAGGCAAGAGAAGTACAGAAAGAAGCAGGAGATGTGCAGAAGGGGGCAAGAGAACAGCAGCAAGAGGCAAGAAAGTTGCAGAAACAGGCAAAAGTACAGAAAGAGGGATGCAGACAGAGGCAAGAGAGGTGCAGAAAGTGGGAAGAGAGGTACAGAAAAAGACAAGAGGGGTGCAGAAAGAAGCAAGAGAGGTGTAGAAAGAAGCGAGAGCAGTGCAGAAAGAAGCAAGAGGGATGCAAAAAAGGGAAGCAGGGTACAGAAAGAAGCCAGTGGGATTCAGACATTTGCAAAAGAGGTGCAGAAAGTAACAAGAGCTGTGCAGAAAGAACCAAGAGAGGTACAAAAACAGGCAAGAAATGACCAGAAAGAGGAAGGAGAGGTGCAAAAAAGGCAACAAAGGTGCACACGGAGGCAAGAGAACTGTACAAAGAGGCAAGAGATTTGTAAAAACAGACAATATCAGTGCAGAAAGAGGGAAGAGAGGTGTATTCAGAGGCAATGGTATTGCAGAAAGATCAGAGAGGGGTGCAGAAAGAGGCAAGAGAAATGCAGAAAGAAGTGCAGCGCACAAAGAAAAAATAGGGGTGCAGAAAGAGGCACAAAGGGTGCAGAAAGAGGCAAGAGAAGTACACAAAGTAGCAACAAGGGTACAGAAAGAGGCAAGAGAGGTGCAGAAAGAGGAAAGAGGGGTGCAGAAAGAAGCAGGAGGGGTAAAGAAAAAAACAAGTGAGGTACAGAAAGAAGCAACAGAAGTACGGAGAGACACAAGAGAGGTGCATAAACATGCAAGACGAGTGCAGAATGAGGCAAGAAAATTGCTGAAAAAAGGAACAGAGGTGTAGAAAGAAGCAAGAGAAGTTCAGAAAGAGGCAAGTGAGGTGCAGAAGGAGGCAAGAGAGGTGCACAAAATGACAAGAGAACTGCAGAAAGAGACAGGAGGAATGCAAAAAAGGGAAGAAGGGCACAGAAAGAAGCAAGAGAGGTGCAGAAATTGGGAAGACAAGTGCAGAAAGAGACAAAAGGGTGCATACATCTACAAGAGAGGTGCAGAAAGAAGCAAGAGCAGTGCAAAAGAAACTACAGAAGTGAGGAAAGAGGCAAGAGAAGTGCAGAAATAGGCAAGAGAATTGCAGAAAGCAGGAACAGAGGTGCACAAAGAGGCAGGAAGGGTACAGAAACAAGAGACAAGCAGGACGAGGCAAGAGTGGTGCCGAAAGAAGTAACTGAGATGCCAAAAGTAGAAAGAGAAATGCAGAAAGAGGCAAGAGGGGTGCAGAAAGAGGCAACAGAAGTACAGAAAGAAGCCACAGAGATGTGGAAAGAGGCAAGAGAAGCATAGAAAGAGGCAAGAGAGGTGCAAAAGCAGTCAGGAGAGGTGCAAAAAGAGTAAACAGGGGTACAGAAAGAGGCAAAAGAGGTGCAGAAAGATGGAAGAAGGGTGCAGAAAGAGGCAAGAGGGGTGCAGAAATGTGCAAGAGAGTAGCATACAGAAGCAAGAACAATGCAGAAAGAACCAGCAGAGGTGACAAAAGAGGCAAGAGGGGTGCAGAAAGAGTAAGAGAAGTAGAGAAAAAAGCAAAAAAGGTACAGAAAGAGGCAAGAGGTACACAGAAACAGGCAAAGTAAGAGAAGAAACAAGCAAAAGAGAAGCAGAAAGAGGCAAGAGAGGTGCACAAAGGGCCAAGAGAGATGCACAAAGAGCCAAGAGAGGTGCACAAAGATGGAAGAAGAGTGCAGAAAGAGGCAATTGGGCAAGAGAGGTATAGAAAGAAGCAAGAGAAGTGCAGAAAGAATTAACAGAGGTTTAGAAAGAAGCAAGATAAGTCCAAAAAGAAGCAAGAGCAGTGCTGAAAGAGGCAAGAGTGGTGTAGAAGAGGCAAGAGAAGTACAGAAAGAAGCAAAAGAGGTGCAGAAAGAAGCAAGAGGAGTACAGAAAGAAGCAAGTGAAGTGCAGACAGAGGAAAAAGAGGTGCAGGAAAAGGCAAGAGAACTGCAGAAAGAGGTAAGAGGGATGAAAAAAAGGGAAGAAGGGTGCAAAAAAAAGCAAGAGAGGAACAGAAAAAGGGAACACTGGCCAGAAAGAGGCAACAGGGGTACAAGAAGAAGCAAGTGAGGTACAGAAAGAGGCAAGAGAAGTACAGAAAGAAGCAGGAGATGTGCAGAAGGGGGCAAGAGAACAGCAGCAAGAGGCAAGAAAGTTGCAGAAACAGGCAAAAGTACAGAAAGAGGGATGCAGACAGAGGCAAGAGAGGTGCAGAAAGTGGGAAGAGAGGTACAGAAAAAGACAAGAGGGGTGCAGAAAGAAGCAAGAGAGGTGTAGAAAGAAGCGAGAGCAGTGCAGAAAGAAGCAAGAGGGATGCAAAAAAGGGAAGCAGGGTACAGAAAGAAGCCAGTGGGATTCAGACATTTGCAAAAGAGGTGCAGAAAGTAACAAGAGCTGTGCAGAAAGAACCAAGAGAGGTACAAAAACAGGCAAGAAATGACCAGAAAGAGGAAGGAGAGGTGCAAAAAAGGCAACAAAGGTGCACACGGAGGCAAGAGAACTGTACAAAGAGGCAAGAGATTTGTAAAAACAGACAATATCAGTGCAGAAAGAGGGAAGAGAGGTGTATTCAGAGGCAATGGTATTGCAGAAAGATCAGAGAGGGGTGCAGAAATAGGCAAGAGAAATGCAGAAAGAAGTGCAGCGCACAAAGAAAAAATAGGGGTGCAGAAAGAGGCAAGAGAGGTGCAAAAAGATGAGAGAGAAAGGCAGAAAGAATCAAAAGAGGTGCAGAAAGAGGCAAGAGGTGTGCAAAAAGAGTAAAGAGAGGTGTGGAAAGAGGCAAGAGGGGTGCAGTAAGAGTTAAGAGATGTGCAGAAAAAGGTGGGAAGGGTGCAGAAGGAAGCAAGAGAAGTGCACAAAGAAGCAAGTGAGGTGCAGAAGGAGGCAAGAAAACTGCAGAAGAAGGCAAGAGAGTTACAGAAACAGGCAAAATGGGTGCAGAAAGAGGGAACAGGTGTGCAGAGAGTTTCAGAAAGGGGAAAGAGGGTTGCAGAAAGAGGAAAGAGGGTTACAGAAAGAGGCAAGAGAGATGCAGAAAAAGCAACATAGGCGCAGAAAGAAGCAAGAGCAATGCAGAAAGAACCTAAAGAGGTGCAGAAAGAGGCCAAAGCACTGCAGAAAAAGGCAAGAGAGGTGCAAAAAGTGACAGAAGTGGTGCACAAAGAAGCAAAGGGGGTACAGAAAGAGGCAGGTGGGGTGCAGAAAGAAGGAAGAGAAATGTAAAAAGAAGCAACAGAGGGGCTGAAAGAGGTAAGAGGGTGCAGAAGTAGGCAACAGACGTGTAGTAAGAAGCAACAGAGATTTAGAAAGAAGCAAGAGCAGTGAAGAGAGAAGTGAGAAAAGTGCAGAAAGAAGCAAGAGAGGTAGAGCAATAGGAAAGAGGGGTGCACAAAGAGGCAAGAGGAATGCAGAAATTCTCAAAAGAGGGGCATAAAGAATGAAAAGCAGTGCAGAAAGAACCAACAGAGGTGCAAAAAAAGCCAATAGGGGTGCGCAAAGAGGTAGGAGAGGTGCACAAAGAGGCAAGAGGTATACAGAAAGAGGCAGGAGGGGTGCAGAAAGAAGAAAGATTAGTGCAGAAAGAAGCAACAGAGGTTTGAAAGAGGCACAAAGGGTGCAGAAAGAGGCAAGAGAAGTACACAAAGTAGCAACAAGGGTACAGAAAGAGGCAAGAGAGGTGCGGAAAGAGGGGTGCAGAAAGAAGCAGGAGGGGTAAAGAAAAAAACAAGTGAGGTACAGAAAGAAGCAACAGAAGTACGGAGAGACACAAGAGAGGTGCATAAACATGCAAGACGAGTGCAGAATGAGGCAAGAAAATTGCTGAAAAAAGGAACAGAGGTGTAGAAAGAAGCAAGAGAAGTTCAGAAAGAGGCAAGTGAGGTGCAGAAGGAGGCAAGAGAGGTGCACAAAATGACAAGAGAGCTGCAGAAAGAGACAGGAGGAATGCAAAAAAGGGAAGAAGGGCGCAGAAAGAAGCAAGAGAGGTGCAGAAATTGGGAAGACAAGTGCAGAAAGAGACAAAAGGGGTGCATACATCTGCAAGAGAGGTGCAGAAAGAAGCAAGAGCAGTGCAAAAGAAACTACAGAAGTGAGGAAAGAGGCAAGAGAAGTGCAGAAATAGGCAAGAGAATTACAGAAAGCAGGAACAGAGGTGCACAAAGAGGCAGGAAGGGTACAGAAACAAGAGACAAGCAGGAAGAGGCAAGAGTGGTGCAGAAAGAAGTAACTGAGGTGCCAAAAGTAGAAAGAGAAGTGCAGAAAGAGGCAAGAGGGATGCAGAAAGAGGCAACAGAAGTACAGAAAAAAAGCAACAGAGATGTGGAAGGAGGCAAGAGAAGCATAGAAAGAGGCAAGAGAGGTGCAAAAGCAGTCAGGAGATGTGCAAAAAGAGTAAACAGGGGTACAGAAAGAGGCAAAAGAGGTGCAGAAAGAGGGAAGAAGGGTGCAGAAAGAGGCAAGAGGGGTGCAGAAATGTGCAAGAGAGTAGCATACAGAAGCAAGAACAATGCAGAAAGAACCAGCAGAGGTGACAAAAGAGGGAAGAGGGGTGCAGAAAGAGTAAGAGAAGTAGAGAAAAAAGCAAAAGAGGTACAGAAAGAGGCAAGAGGTACACAGAAACAGGCAGAGTAAGAGAAGAAACAAGCAAAAGAGAAGCAGAAAGAGGCAAGAGAGGTGCACAAAGGGCAAAGAGAGATGCATAAAGAGCCAAGAGAGGTACACAAAGATGGAAGAAGGGTGCAGAAAGAGGCAACTGGGCAAGAGAGGTGTAGAAAGAAGCAAGAGAAGTGCAGAAAGAAATAACAGAGGTTTAGAAAGAAGCAAGATAAGTCCAAAAAGAAGCAAGAGCAGTGCTGAAAGAGGCAAGAGTGGTGTAGAAGAGGCAAGAGAAGTACAGAAAGAAGCAAAAGAGGTGCAGAAAGAGGCAAGAGGGGTACAGAAAGAGGCAAAAGAATTGCATAAATAACCAAGAGACGTGCAGGAAAAGGGCAGAAGGGTGCAGAAAGGGGTATAAGGGGTGCAGAAAGAGGCATGAGTGGCCCAGAAAGAGGTAAGCGTGTGCAGAAGGAAGCAACAGAGGTACAGAGAGAGTCAAGAAAAGTACAAAAATAGGCATAAGAGTTGTAGAAACAGGTATACAAAGTGAGAACAGGGTGCACACAGAGTCATGAGAGGTACAGAAAGAACCAACAGAGTTGCAGACAGAGGCAAGAATGTTGCAGAAATGAGTAGGAGAGTAGCAGATAGAAGCAAGAGCAGTGCAGAAAGAACCAACAGAGGTGTAGAAAGAAGCAAGAGGAGTACAGAAAGAAGCAAGTGAGGTGCAGACAGAGGAAAGAGAGGTGCAGGAAAAGGCAAGAGAACTGCAGAAAGAGGTAAGAGGGATGAAAAAAAGGGAAGAAGGGTACAAAAAAAGCAAGAGAGGAACAGAAAAAGGGAACACTGGTGCAGAAAGAGGCAACAGGGGTGCAAGAAGAAGCAAGTGAGGTACAGAAAGAGGCAAGAGAAGTACAGAAAGAAGCAAGAGATGTGCAGAAGGGGGCAAGAGAATAGCAGCAAGAGGCAAGAAAGTTGCAGAAACAGGCAAAAGTACAGAAAGAGGGATGCAGACAGAGGCAAGAGAGGTGCAGAAAGTGGGAAGAGAGGTACAGAAAGAGGCAAGAGGGATGCAGAAAGAGGCAAAAGAATTGCATAAATAACCAAGAGACGTGCAGGAAAAGGGCAGAAGGGTGCAGAAAGGGGTATAAGGGGTGCAGAAAGAGGCATGAGTGGCCCAGAAAGAGGTAAGCGTGTGCAGAAGGAAGCAACAGAGGTACAGAAAGAGTCAAGAAAAGTACAAAAATAGGCATAAGAGTTGTAGAAACAGGTATACAAAGTGAGAACAGGGTGCACACAGAGTCATGAGAGGTACAGAAAGAACCAACAGAGTTGCAGACAGAGGAAAGAATGTTGCAGAAATGAGTAGGAGAGTAGCAGATAGAAGCAAGAGCAGTGCAGAAAGAACCAACAGAGGTGTAGAAAGAAGCAAGAGGAGTACAGAAAGAAGCAAGTGAGGTGCAGACATAGGAAAGAGAGGTGCAGGAAAAGGCAAGAGAACTGCAGAAAGAGGTAAGAGGGATGAAAAAAGGGAAGAAGGGTACAAAAAAGCAAGAGAGGAACAGAAAAAGGGAACACTGGTGCAGAAAGAGGCAACAGGGGTGCAAGAAGAAGCAAGTGAGGTACAGAAAGAGGCAAGAGAAGTACAGAAAGAAGCAGGAGATGTGCAGAAGGGGGCAAGAGAATAGCAGCAAGAGGCAAGAAAGTTGCAGAAACAGGCAAAAGTACAGAAAGAGGGATGCAGACAGAGGCAAGAGAGGTGCAGAAAGTGGGAAGAGAGGTACAGAAAAAGACAAGAGGGGTGCAGAAAGAAGCAAGAGAGGTGTAGAAAGAAGCGAGAGCAGTGCAGAAAGAAGCAAGAGGGATGCAAAAAAGGGAAGCAGGGTACAGAAAGAAGCCAGTGGGATTCAGACATTTGCAAAAGAGGTGCAGAAAGGAGCAAGAGCTGTGCAGAAAGAAGTGAGAAAAGTGCAGAAAGAAGCAAGAGAGGTAGAGAAATAGGAAAGAGGGGTGCACAAAGAGGCAAGAGGAATGCAGAAATTCTCAAAAGAGGGGCATAAAGAAGGAAGAGCAGTGCAGAAAGAACCAACAGAGGTGCAAAAAGTGCCAATAGGGGTGCGCAAAGAGGTAGGAGAGGTGCACAAAGAGGCAAGAGGTATACAGAAAGAGGCAGGAGGGGTGCAGAAAGAAGAAAGATTAGTGCAGAAAGAAGCAACAGAGGTTTGAAAGAGGCACAAAGGGTACAGAAAGAGGCAAGAGAAGTACACAAAGTAGAAACAAGGGTACAGAAAGAGGCAAGAGAGGTGCAGAAAGAGGAAAGAGGGGTGCAGAAAGAAGCAGGAGGGGTAAAGAAAAAAACAAGTGAGGTACAGAAAGAAGCAACAGAATTACGGAGAGACACAAGAGAGGTGCATAAACATGCAAGACGAGTGCAGAATGAGGCAAGAAAATTGCTGAAAAAAGGAACAGAGGTGTAGAAAGAAGCAAGAGAAGTTCAGAAAGAGGCAAGTGAGGTGCAGAAGGAGGCAAGAGAGGTGCACAAAATGACAAGAGAATTGCAGAAAGAGACAGGAGGAATGCAACAAAGGGAAGAAGGGCACAGAAAGAAGCAAGAGAGGTGCAGAAATTGGGAAGACAAGTGCAGAAAGAGACAAAAGGGGTGCATACATCTGCAAGAGAGGTGCAGAAAGAAGCAAGAGCAGTGCAAAAGAAACTACAGAAGTGAGGAAAGAGGCAAGAGAAGTGCAGAAATAGGCAAGAGAATTGCAGAAAGCAGGAACAGAGGTGAACAAAGAGGCAGGAAGGGTACAGAAACAAGAGACAAGCAGGACGAGGCAAGAGTGGTGCAGAAAGAAGTAACTGAGATGCCAAAAGTAGAAAGAGAAATGCAGAAAGAGGCAAGAGGGGTGCAGAAAGAGGCAACAGAAGTACAGAAAGAAGCAACAGAGATGTGGACAGAGGCAAGAGAAGCATAGAAAGATGCAAGAGAGGTGCAAAAGCAGTCAGGAGAGGTGCAAAAAGAGTGAACAGGGGTACAGAAAGAGGCAAAAGAGGTGCAGAAAGAGGGAAGAAGGGTGCAGAAAGAGGCAAGAGGGGTGCAGAAATGTGCAAGAGAGCATACAGAAGCAAGAACAATGCAGAAAGAACCAGCAGAGGTGACAAAAGAGGCAAGAGGGGTGCAGAAAGAGTAAGAGAAGTAGAGAAAAAAGCAAAAGAGGTACAGAAAGAGGCAAGAGGTACACAGAAACAGGCAAAGTAAGAGAAGAAACAAGCAAAAGAGAAGCAGAAAGAGGCAAGAGAGGTACACAAAGGGCCAAGAGAGATGCACAAAGAGCCAAGAGAGGTGCACAAAGATGGAAGAAGGGTGCAGAAAGAGGCAATTGGGCAAGAGAGGTATAGAAAGAAGCAAGAGAAGTGCAGAAAGAATTAACAGAGGTTTAGAAAGAAGCAAGATAAGTCCAAAAAGAAGCAAGAGCAGTGCTGAAAGAGGCAAGAGTGGTGTAGAAGAGGCAAGAGAAGTACAGAAAGAAGCAAAAGAGGTGCAGAAAGAGGCAAGAGGGGTGCAGAAAGAGGCAAAAGAATTGCATAAATACCCAAGAGACGTGCAGGAAAAGGGCAGAAGGGTGCAGAAAGGGGTATAAGGGGTGCATAAAGAGGCATGAGTGGCCCAGAAAGAGGTAAGCGTGTGCAGAAGGAAGCAACAGAGGTACAGAAAGAGTCAAGAAAAGTACAGAAATAGGCATAAGAGTTGTAGAAACAGGTATACAAAGTGAGAACAGGGTGCACACAGAGTCATGAGAGGTACAGAAAGAACCAACAGAGTTGCAGACAGAGGCAAGAATGTTGCAGAAATGAGTAGGAGAGTAGCAGATAGAAGCAAGAGCAGTGCAGAAAGAACCAACAGAGGTGTAGAAAGAAGCAAGAGGAGTACAGAAAGAAGCAAGTGAAGTGCAGACAGAGGAAAAAGAGGTGCAGGAAAAGGCAAGAGAACTGCAGAAAGAGGTAAGAGGGATGAAAAAAAGGGAAGAAGGGTGCAAAAAAAAGCAAGAGAGGAACAGAAAAAGGGAACACTGGCCAGAAAGAGGCAACAGGGGTACAAGAAGAAGCAAGTGAGGTACAGAAAGAGGCAAGAGAAGTACAGAAAGAAGCAGGAGATGTGCAGAAGGGGGCAAGAGAACAGCAGCAAGAGGCAAGAAAGTTGCAGAAACAGGCAAAAGTACAGAAAGAGGGATGCAGACAGAGGCAAGAGAGGTGCAGAAAGTGGGAAGAGAGGTACAGAAAAAGACAAGAGGGGTGCAGAAAGAAGCAAGAGAGGTGTAGAAAGAAGCGAGAGCAGTGCAGAAAGAAGCAAGAGGGATGCAAAAAAGGGAAGCAGGGTACAGAAAGAAGCCAGTGGGATTCAGACATTTGCAAAAGAGGTGCAGAAAGTAACAAGAGCTGTGCAGAAAGAACCAAGAGAGGTACAAAAACAGGCAAGAAATGACCAGAAAGAGGAAGGAGAGGTGCAAAAAAGGCAGCAAAGGTGCACACGGAGGCAAGAGAACTGTACAAAGAGGCAAGAGATTTGTAAAAACAGACAATATCAGTGCAGAAAGAGGGAAGAGAGGTGTATTCAGAGGCAATGGTATTGCAGAAAGATCAGAGAGGGGTGCAGAAAGAGGCAAGAGAAATGCAGAAAGAAGTGCAGCGCACAAAGAAAAAATAGGGGTGCAGAAAGAGGCAAGAGAGGTGAAAAAAGATGAGAGAGAAAGGCAGAAAGAATCAAAAGAGGTGCAGAAAGAGGCAAGAGGTGTGCAAAAAGAGTAAAGAGAGGTGTGGAAAGAGGCAAGAGGGGTGCAGTAAGAGTTAAGAGATGTGCAGAAAAAGGTGAGAAGGGTGCAGAAGGAAGCAAGAGAAGTGCACAAAGAAGCAAGTGAGGTGCAGAAGGAGGCAAGAAAACTGCAGAAGAAGGCAAGAGAGTTACAGAAACAGGCAAAATGGGTGCAGAAAGAGGGAACAGGTGTGCAGAGAGTTTCAGAAAGAGGAAAGAGGGTTGCAGAAAGAGGAAAGAGGGTTACAGAAAGAGGCAAGAGAGATGCAGAAAAAGCAACATAGGCGCAGAAAGAAGCAAGAGCAATGCAGAAAGAACCTAAAGAGGTGCAGAAAGAGGCCAAAGCACTGCAGAAAAAGGCAAGAGAGGTGCAAAAAGTGACAGAAGTGGTGCACAAAGAAGCAAAGGGGGTACAGAAAGAGGCAGGTGGGGTGCAGAAAGAAGGAAGAGAAATGTAAAAAGAAGCAACAGAGGTGCTGAAAGAGGTAAGAGGGTGCAGAAGTAGGCAACAGACATGTAGTAAGAAGCAACAGAGGTTTAGAAAGAAGCAAGAGCAGTGAAGAGAGAAGTGAGAAAAGTGCAGAAAGAAGCAAGAGAGGTAGAGCAATAGGAAAGAGGGGTGCACAAAGAGGCAAGAGGAATGAAGAAATTCTCAAAAGAGGGGCATAAAGAATGAAAAGCAGTGCAGAAAGAACCAACAGAGGTGCAAAAAAAGCCAATAGGGGTGCGCAAAGAGGTAGGAGAGGTACACAAAGAGGCAAGAGGTATACAGAAAGAGGCAGGAGGGGTGCAGAAAGAAGAAAGATTAGTGCAGAAAGAAGCAACAGAGGTTTGAAAGAGGCACAAAGGGTGCAGAAAGAGGCAAGAGAAGTACACAAAGTAGCAACAAGGGTACAGAAAGAGGCAAGAGAGGTGCAGAAAGAGGAAAGAGGGGTGCAGAAAGAAGCAGGAGGGGTAAAGAAAAAAAACAAGTGAGGTACAGAAAGAAGCAACAGAAGTACGGAGAGACACAAGAGAGGTGCATAAACATGCAAGACGAGTGCAGGATGAGGCAAGAAAATTGCTGAAAAAAGGAACAGAGGTGTAGAAAGAAGCAAGAGAAGTTCAGAAAGAGGCAAGTGAGGTGCAGAAGGAGGCAAGAGAGGTGCACAAAATGACAAGAGAGCTGCAGAAAGAGACAGGAGGAATGAAAAAAAGGGAAGAAGGGCACAGAAAGAAGCAAGAGAGGTGCAGAAATTGGGAAGACAAGTGCAGAAAGAGACAAAAGGGGTGCATACATCTGCAAGAGAGGTGCAGAAAGAAGCAAGAGCAGTGCAAAAGAAACTACAGAAGTGAGGAAAGAGGCAAGAGAAGTGCAGAAATAGGCAAGAGAATTACAGAAAGCAGGAACAGAGGTGCACAAAGAGGCAGGGAGGGTACAGAAACAAGAGACAAGCAGGAAGAGGCAAGAGTGGTGCAGAAAGAAGTAACTGAGGTGCCAAAAGTAGAAAGAGAAGTGCAGAAAGAGGCAAGAGGGATGCAGAAAGAGGCAACAGAAGTACAGAAAGAAGCAACAGAGATGTGGAAGGAGGCAAGAGAAGCATAGAAAGAGGCAAGAGAGGTGCAAAAGCAGTCAGGAGATGTGCAAAAAGAGTAAACAGGGGTACAGAAAGAGGCAAAAGAGGTGCAGAAAGAGGGAAGAAGTGTGCAGAAAGAGGCAAGAGGGGTGCAGAAATGTGCAAGAGAGTAGCATACAGAAGCAAGAACAATGCAGAAAGAACCAGCAGAGGTGACAAAAGAGGCAAGAGGGGTGCAGAAAGAGTAAGAGAAGTAGAGAAAAAAGCAAAAGAGGTACAGAAAGAGGCAAGAGGTACACAGAAACAGGCAAAGTAAGAGAAGAAACAAGCAAAAGAGAAGCAGAAAGAGGCAAGAGAGGTGCACAAAGGGCCAAGAGAGATGCATAAAGAGCCAAGAGAGGTACACAAAGATGGAAGAAGGGTGCAGAAAGAGGCAACTGGGCAAGAGAGGTGTAGAAAGAAGCAAGAGAAGTGCAGAAAGAAATAACAGAGGTTTAGAAAGAAGCAAGATAAGTCCAAAAAGAAGCAAGAGCAGTGCTGAAAGAGGCAAGAGTGGTGTAGAAGAGGCAAGAGAAGTACAGAAAGAAGCAAAAGAGGTGCAGAAAGAGGCAAGAGGGGTGCAGAAAGAGGCAAAAGAATTGCATAAATAACCAAGAGACGTGCAGGAAAAGGGCAGAAGGGTGCAGAAAGGGGTATAAGGGGTGCAGAAAGAGGCATGAGTGGCCCAGAAAGAGGTAAGCGTGTGCAGAAGGAAGCAACAGAGGTACAGAAAGAGTCAAGAAAAGTACAAAAATAGGCATAAGAGTTATAGAAACAGGTATACAAAGTGAGAACAGGGTGCACACAGAGTCATGAGAGGTACAGAAAGAACCAACAGAGTTGCAGACAGAGGCAAGAATGTTGCAGAAATGAGTAGGAGAGTAGCAGATAGAAGCAAGAGCAGTGCAGAAAGAACCAACAGAGGTGTAGAAAGAAGCAAGAGGAGTACAGAAAGAAGCAAGTGAGGTGCAGACAGAGGAAAGAGAGGTGCAGGAAAAGGCAAGAGAACTGCAGAAAGAGGTAAGAGGGATGAAAAAAAGGGAAGAAGGGTACAAAAAAAGCAAGAGAGGAACAGAAAAAGGGAACACTGGTGCAGAAAGAGGCAACAGGGGTGCAAGAAGAAGCAAGTGAGGTACAGAAAGAGGCAAGAGAAGTACAGAAAAAAGCAGGAGATGTGCAGAAGGGGGCAAGAGAATAGCAGCAAGAGGCAAGAAAGTTGCAGAAACAGGCAAAAGTACAGGAAGAGGGATGCAGACAGAGGCAAGAGAGGTGCAGAAAGTGGGAAGAGAGGTACAGAAAGAGGCAAGAGGGATGCAGAAAGAGGCAAAAGAATTGCATAAATAACCAAGAGACGTGCAGGAAAAGGGCAGAAGGGTGCAGAAAGGGGTATAAGGGGTGCAGAAAGAGGCATGAGTGGCCCAGAAAGAGGTAAGCGTGTGCAGAAGGAAGCAACAGAGGTACAGAAAGAGTCAAGAAAAGTACAAAAATAGGCATAAGAGTTGTAGAAACAGGTATACAAAGTGAGAACAGGGTGCACACAGAGTCATGAGAGGTACAGAAAGAACCAACAGAGTTGCAGACAGAGGAAAGAATGTTGCAGAAATGAGTAAGAGAGTAGCAGATAGAAGCAAGAGCAGTGCAGAAAGAACCAACAGAGGTGTAGAAAGAAGCAAGAGGAGTACAGAAAGAAGCAAGTGAGGTGCAGACATAGGAAAGAGAGGTGCAGGAAAAGGCAAGAGTTTAGTTTAGTTTAGTTTAGTTTGTTTAGTTTGTATAGCGCAAACAGCTACCCAACAAAGGGTTTCCCGGCGCTTGTGATTCAGAGGAGGAAGTTTGGACAACTGACTAGATGTTAAACAGCCAAGTTTTAATGGCTTTTCTGAAACTGATATGATTAACCTCTGAGCGCAAAGCCTGTGGCATAGAGTTCCACAGGGAGGGGCCAAGGTAGGCAAAGGATCTACCTCCCATGCGTGATAGTCTTATTTTAGGCACAGCAAATTTATTTGCTGTTGCGGATCTCAGCGTCCTGGATGGACGGTAGAGTTGTACCAGATTTAACAGGTATTTAGGGGCTTTATTTGCTGAGATTTTATGCATAAAGCATAGTGATTTAAATTTGATTCTGCTCTCAATTTTCAACCAGTGTAATTCTCGTATGAGTTTGGTAGTAGGTGCATGGATGGGAATTTTACCTAGCAATCTAGCCGCAGCATTTTGTACGGTTTGTAGGTTGCGGACAGTGGCTTTTTTGGCTCCCAAATATAGTATATTGGCATAATCCAATCTGGATGTTATGAGGGCGTTAATGACAGTTCTTTTGGTGTGATCTGGTAGCATCCAGCAGATTTTCTTTAGCCACTTCAGAATGACAAAGCAGGTGGCTGATGTTTTGATGGCCTGTTGGTGCATACTAAGAGTGTCATCTACCACAAAGCCAAGATTACGGGCCTGGTTAGTTGGTATAGGAGGAGAGCCCATTTCTGGGGGCCAGTGTTGGGGTCCCCAGAGTTCTTTATTTTTTCCTAGGATTATGAGTTCGGTTTTTTCACCGTTTAGTTTTAAAAAATTATTTTTCATCCATCCAGCAATTTTTGTAAGCCCAGTTCTCAAGATAGAGGGATCATTATTGTCTGTAGGCGGAAGGGAAAAGAGAAGCTGAGAGTCATCAGCATAGGAGAACATTATCAGTCCAGTATCCTTAGCTATTTTAGCAAGAGGGCTCATGTATAAATTAAAAAGTAATGGGCTTAAAATTGAACCCTGGGGGACGCGATGTTTCAAGATATAGGTATCTGAGTACGTAGAGTTTGAAAAAAATTGGAATGTTCTGTTTTCAAGTAGGGATGTGATCCAATTTAAAGCAGGGCCACAAATGCCCATTGAGCGAAGGGTTTTTATTAGTACCGCATGTGAGACAGTGTCAAAAGCGGCACTGAGGTCTAAAAGCACCAGTGCCACTGTTTCACCCCTGTCTATCATTTGACGAATATTTTCGGTTACACCTAAGAGAGTGGTTTCGGTTGAAAAACCTGCTCGGAAGCCAGATTGAAAGGGAGGTAACAAGTCATGTGTTGTTATATAACAAGAGAACTGCAGAAAGAGGTAAGAGGGATGAAAAAAGGGAAGAAGGGTACAAAAAAAGCAAGAGAGGAACAGAAAAAGGGAACACTGGTGCAGAAAGAGGCAACAGGGGTGCAAGAAGAAGCAAGTGAGGTACAGAAAGAGGCAAGAGAAGTACAGAAAGAAGCAGAAGATGTGCAGAAGGGGGCAAGAGAATAGCAGCAAGAGGCAAGAAAGTTGCAGAAACAGGCAAAAGTACAGAAAGAGGGATGCAGACAGAGGCAAGAGAGGTGCAGAAAGTGGGAAGAGAGGTACAGAAAAAGACAAGAGGGGTGCAGAAAGAAGCAAGAGAGGTGTAGAAAGAAGCAAGAGCAGTGCAGAAAGAAGCAAGAGGGATGCAAAAAAGGGAAGCAGGGTACAGAAAGAAGCAAGTGGGATTCAGACATTTGCAAAAGAGGTGCAGAAAGGAGCAAGAGCTGTGCAGAAAGAAGTGAGAAAAGTGCAGAAAGAAGCAAGAGAGGTAGAGAAATAGGAAAGAGGGGTGCACAAAGAGGCAAGAGGAATGCAGAAATTCTCAAAAGAGGGGCATAAAGAAGGAAGAGCAGTGCAGAAAGAACCAACAGAGGTGCAAAAAGAGCCAATATGGGTGCGCAAAGAGGTAGGAGAGGTGCACAAAGAGGCAAGAGGTATACAGAAAGAGGCAGGAGGGGTGCAGAAAGAAGAAAGATTAGTGCAGAAAGAAGCAACAGAGGTTTGAAAGAGGCACAAAGGGTGCAGAAAGAGGCAAGAGAAGTACACAAAGTAGCAACAAGGGTACAGAAAGAGGCAAGAGAGGTGCAGAAAGAGGAAAGAGGGGTGCAGAAAGAAGCAGGAGGGGTAAAGAAAAAAACAAGTGAGGTACAGAAAGAAGCAACAGAAGTACGGAGAGACACAAGAGAGGTGCATAAACATGCAAGACGAGTGCAGAATGAGGCAAGAAAATTGCTGAAAAAAGGAACAGAGGTGTAGAAAGAAGCAAGAGAAGTTCAGAAAGAGGCAAGTGAGGTGCAGAAGGAGGCAAGAGAGGTGCACAAAATGACAAGAGAACTGCAGAAAGAGACAGGAGGAATGCAAAAAAGGGAAGAAGGGCACAGAAAGAAGCAAGAGAGGTGCAGAAATTGGGAAGACAAGTGCAGAAAGAGACGAAAGGGGTGCATACATCTGCAAGAGAGGTGCAGAAAGAAGCAAGAGCAGTGCAAAAGAAACTACAGAAGTGAGGAAAGAGGCAAGAGAAGTGCAGAAATAGGCAAGAGAATTGCAGAAAACAGGAACAGAGGTGCACAAAGAGGCAGGAAGGGTACAGAAACAAGAGACAAGCAGGAAGAGGCAAGAGTGGTGCAGAAAGAAGTAACTGAGGTGCCAAAAGTAGAAAGAGAAGTGCAGAAAGAGGCAAGAGGGATGCAGAAGGAGGCAACAGAAGTACAGAAAGAAGCAACAGAGATGTGGAAGGAGGCAAGAGAAGCATAGAAAGAGGCAAGAGAGGTGCAAAAGCAGTCAGGAGAGGTGCAAAAAGAGTAAACAGGGGTACAGAAAGAGGCAAAAGAGGTGCAGAAAGAGGGAAGAAGGGTGCAGAAAGAGGCAAGAGGGGTGCAGAAATGTGCAAGAGAGTAGCATACAGAATCAAGAACAATGCAGAAAGAACCAGCAGAGGTGACAAAAGAGGCAAGAGGGGTGCAGAAAGAGTAAGAGAAGTAGAGAAAAAAGCAAAAGAGGTACAGAAAGAGGCAAGAGGTACACAGAAACAGGCAAAGTAAGAGAAGAAACAAGCAAAAGAGAAGCAGAAAGAGGCAAGAGAGGTGCACAAAGGGCCAAGAGAGATGCACAAAGAGCCAAGAGAGGTACACAAAGATGGAAGAAGGGTGCAGAAAGAGGCAATTGGGCAAGAGAGGTGTAGAAAGAAGCAAGAGAAGTGCAGAAAGAAATAACAGAGGTTTAGAAAGAAGCAAGATAAGTCCAAAAAGAAGCAAGAGCAGTGCTGAAAGAGGCAAGAGTGGTGTAGAAGAGGCAAGAGAAGTACAGAAAGAAGCAAAAAAGGTGCAGAAAGAGGCAAGAGGGGTGCAGAAAGAGGCAAAAGAATTGCATAAATAACCAAGAGACGTGCAGGAAAAGGGCAGAAGGGTGCAGAAAGGGGTATAAGGGGTGCAGAAAGAGGCATGAGTGGCCCAGAAAGAAGTAAGCGTGTGCAGAAGGAAGCAACAGAGGTACAGAAAGAGTCAAGAAAAGTACAAAAATAGGCATAAGAGTTGTAGAAACAGGTATACAAAGTGAGAACAGGGTGCACACAGAGTCATGAGAGGTACAGAAAGAACCAACAGAGTTGCAGACAGAGGCAAGAATGTTGCAGAAATGAGTAGGAGAGTAGCAGATAGAAGCAAGAGCAGTGCAGAAAGAACCAACAGAGGTGTAGAAAGAAGCAAGAGGAGTACAGAAAGAAGCAAGTGAGGTGCAGACAGAGGAAAGAGAGGTGCAGGAAAAGGCAAGAGAACTGCAGAAAGAGGTAAGAGGGATAAAAAAAGGGAAGAAGGGTACAAAAAAGCAAGAGAGGAACAGAAAAAGGGAACACTGGTGCAGAAAGAGGCAACAGGGGTGCAAGAAGAAGCAAGTGAGGTACAGAAAGAGGCAAGAGAAGTACAGAAAGAAGCAGGAGATGTGCAGAAGGGGGCAAGAGAACAGCAGCAAGAGGCAAGAAATTTGCAGAAACAGGCAAAAGTACAGAAAGAGGGATGCAGACAGAGGCAAGAGAGGTGCAGAAAGTGGGAAGAGAGGTACAGAAAAAGACAAGAGGGGTGCAGAAAGAAGCAAGAGAGGTGTAGAAAGAAGCGAGAGCAGTGCAGAAAGAAGCAAGAGGGATGCAAAAAAGGGAAGCAGGGTACAGAATGAAGCCAGTGGGATTCAGACATTTGCAAAAGAGGTGCAGAAAGGAGCAAGAGCTGTGCAGAAAGAACCAAGAGAGGTACAAAAACAGGCAAGAAATGACCAGAAAGAGGAAGGAGAGGTGCAAAAAAGGCAACAAAGGTGCACACGGAGGCAAGAGAACTGTACAAAGAGGCAAGATAGTTGTAGAAACAGACAATATCAGTGCAGAAAGAGGCAAGAGAGGTGTAGATAGAAGCGAGAGCAGTGCAGAAAGAAGCAAGAGGGATGCAAAAAAGGGAAGCAGGGTACAGAAAGAAGCCAGTGGGATTCAGACATTTGCAAAAGAGGTGCAGAAAGGAGCAAGAGCTGTGCAGAAAGAAGTGAGAAAAGTGCAGAAAGAAGCAAGAGAGGTAGGGAAATAGGAAAGAGGGGTGCACAAAGAGGCAAGAGGAATGCAGAAATTCTCAAAAGAGGGGCATAAAGAAGGAAGAGCAGTGCAGAAAGAACCAACAGAGGTGCAAAAAAGAGCCAATAGGGGTGCGCAAAGAGGTAGGAGAGGTGCACAAAGAGGCAAGAGGTATACAGAAAGAGGCAGAAGGGGTGCAGAAAGAAGAACGATTAGTGCAGAAAGAAGAAACAGAGGTTTGAAAGAGGCACAAAGGGTGCAGAAAGAGGCAAGAGAAGTACACAAAGTAGCAACAAGGGTACAGAAAGAGGCAAGAGAGGTGCAGAAAGAGGAAAGAGGGGTGCAGAAAGAAGCAGGAGGGGTAAAGAAAAAAACAAGTGAGGTACAGAAAGAAGCAACAGAAGTACGGAGAGACACAAGAGAGGTGCATAAACATGCAAGACGAGTGCAGAATGAGGCAAGAAAATTGCTGAAAAAAGGAACAGAGGTGTAGAAAGAAGCAAGAAAAGTTCAGAAAGAGGCAAGTGAGGTGCAGAAGGAGGCAAGAGAGGTGCACAAAATGACAAGAGAACTGCAGAAAGAGACAGGAGGAATGCAAAAAAGGGAAGAAGGGCACAGAAAGAAGCAAGAGAGGTGCAGAAATTGGGAAGACAAGTGCAGAAAGAGACAAAATGGGTGCATACATCTGCAAGAGAGGTGCAGAAAGAAGCAAGAGCAGTGCGAAAGAAACTACAGAAGTGAGGAAAGAGGCAAGAGAAGTGCAGAAATAGGCAAGAGAATTGCAGAAAGCAGGAACAGAGGTGCACAAAGAGGCAGGAAGGGTACAGAAACAAGAGACAAGCAGGAAGAGGCAAGAGTGGTGCAGAAAGAAGTAACTGAGGTGCCAAAAGTAGAAAGAGAAGTGCAGAAAGAGGTAAGAGGGTGCAGAAGGAGGCAACAGAAGTACAGAAAGAAGCAACAGAGATGTGGAAGGAGGCAAGAGAAGCGTAGAAAGAGGCAAGAGAGGTGCAAAAGCAGTCAGGAGAGGTGCAAAAAGAGTAAACAGGGGTACAGAAAGAGGCAAAAGAGGTGCAGAAAGAGGGAAGAAGGGTGCAGAAAGAGGCAAGAGGGGTGTAGAAATGTGCAAGAGAGTAGCATACAGAAGCAAGAACAATGCAGAAAGAACCAGCAGAGGTGACAAAAGAGGCAAGAGGGGTGCAGAAAGAGTAAGAGAAGTAGAGAAAAAAGCAAAAGAGGTACAGAAAGAGGCAAGAGGTACACAGAAACAGGCAAAGTAAGAGAAGAAACAAGCAAAAGAGAAGCAGAAAGAGGCAAGAGAGGTGCACAAAGGGCCAAGAGAGATGCACAAAGAGCCAAGAGAGGTGCACAAAGATGGAAGAAGGGTGCAGAAAGAGGCAATTGGGCAAGAGAGGTGTAGAAAGAAGCAAGAGAATTGCAGAAAGAAATAACAGAGGTTTAGAAAGAAGCAAGATAAGTCCAAAAAGAAGCAAGAGCAGTGCTGAAAGAGGCAAGAGTGGTGTAGAAGAGGCAAGAGAAGTACAGAAAGAAGCAAAAGAGGTGCAGAAAGAGGCAAGAGGGGTGCAGAAAGAGGCAAAAGAATTGCATAAATAACCAAGAGACGTGCAGGAAAAGGGCAGAAGCGTGCAGAAAGGGGTATAAGGGGTGCAGAAAGAGGCATGAGTGGCCCAGAAAGAGGTAAGCATGTGCAGAAGGAAGCAACAGAGGTACAGAAAGAGTCAAGAAAAGTACAGAAATAGGCATAAGAGTTGTAGAAACAGGTATACAAAGTGAGAACAGGGTGCACACAGAGTCATGAGAGGTACAGAAAGAACCAACAGAGTTGCAGACAGAGGCAAGAATGTTGCAGAAATGAGTAGGAGAGTAGCAGATAGAAGCAAGAGCAGTGCAGAAAGAACCAACAGAGGTGTAGAAAGAAGCAAGAGGAGTACAGAAAGAAGCAAGTGAGGTGCAGACAGAGGAAAGAGAGGTGCAGGAAAAGGCAAGAGAACTGCAGAAAGAGGTAAGAGGGATGAAAAAAAGGGAAGAAGGGTACAAAAAAGCAAGAGAGGAACAGAAAAAGGGAACACTGGTGCAGAAAGAGGTAACAGGGGTGCAAGAAGAAGCAAGTGAGGTACAGAAAGAGGCAAGAGAAGTACAGAAAGAAGCAGGAGATGTGCAGAAGGGGGCAAGAGAATAGCAGCAAGAGGCAAGAAAGTTGCAGAAACAGGCAAAAGTACAGAAAGAGGGATGCAGACAGAGGCAGGAGAGGTGCAGAAAGTGGGAAGAGAGGTACAGAAAAAGACAAGAGGGGTGCAGAAAGAAGCAAGAGAGGTGTAGAAAGAAGCGAGAGCAGTGCAGAAAGAAGCAAGAGGGATGCAAAAAAGGGAAGCAGGGTACAGAAAGAAGCCAGTGGGATTCAGACATTTGCAAAAGAGGTGCAGAAAGGAGCAAGAGCTGTGCAGAAAGAACCAAGAGAGGTACAAAAACAGGCAAGAAATGACCAGAAAGAGGAAGGAGAGGTGCAAAAAAGGCAACAAATGTGCACACGGAGGCAAGAGAACTGTACAAAGAGGCAAGAGAGTTGTAGAAACATACAATATCAGTGCAGAAAGAGGTAAGAGAGGTGTATTCAGAGGCAATGGTATTGCAGAAAGATCAAAGAGGGGTGCAGAAAGAGGCAAGAGAAATGCAGAAAGAAGTGCAGCGCACAAAGAAAAAATAGGGGTGCAGAAAGAGGCAAGAGAGGTGCAAAAAGATGAGAGAGAAAGGCAAAAAGAATCAAAAGAGGTGCAGAAAGAGGCAAGAGGTGTGCAGAAAGAGGAAAGAGAGGTGTGGAAAGAGGCAAGAGGGGTGCAGTAAGAGGTAAGAGATGTGCACAAAGAAGCAAGTGAGAATGTGGAAAAGTAAATTTTGCCATGTTCTGTGTCCCTACGTGTCCCCCATCTTATGTTGTATGTGCATGATTAATATGCATATGTATTCCCCATGATCGATTAAAGACGCAATTACAGTTGTGTCCATCTCTAGTATGCCAGTTTCCAGTTCTCGTGAAAGCTACGAGTATTAGGCCTATGTAAAGCTACGTTGCCACGTTTCTCAGTGTGCACGTTATTTCATTGTAAAGTCCCCGTTTCTAGACCTCAAAAGGGCCCGGACTCAGATTCAGCTCCTGTCTCCTGAACCCTCGCTGAGGAGCGATACAGCCCCCACCTGTATCCCTGACCCTTCACTTACTTCCTGCCTCACAGTGCCGGGCTCGGCCTGGCTCTGCCTGCCAGTCTGCCAAGAGTATGTTATGATTCCAGTTATCAGTCCAGCTCTCCTTCTCTGCATTCCTAAGCTACTGAATCGCATCAATAGTTTCAGTCATCGTCTAGCCTTTACGTCTCCATGTAAGAGAAATACTGTATTAATGGTCATTTAATATTCCTCAACACACACTACATGTAGAATAATGCATGCACCAGTCTTAGTGTCTGTTAGCCTTTGCCCTGATAACTTTTGGATTCTATCAACATGTTCTCTAAACATCAGATACTAGATAGTGTTTAGGTACATGTCGCTCTGACTCTCCAGACTTTCGTCTCTCCTTCTAGCTTAGAAGTCATAGCCCCCAGCTTCTCCCTAGTAACACGTCATCATCAGTTTGCGCGCACCACTAGGTTAGAGGTCCCGGCTCCTTCCGTAGCCCCCTCCATGTTTCCGCCCCATTTATGACATATTCTGTTACGTCTACATCACATGTCTATGTATACGCCTCCTGTTACACCCACTTTCATCCTTATCTTTCGCGACTGTTGCTAACTCCACCCACTGTCACACCTACTGTATGTACTGTAATGCAATTGTTTTAGTATATATACTTGTGTATTGTTATTAAAAGCCAGCGCGCTCATTCCAGCTCCTGCCCGACAGCTGTCGGGGCCCCCCTGTTGGCTAGCCATCCCAGATCTTGCCCGTGCAGGTTGTCCTGTTCCTGTCCTTATGCTGTATTAAACCTGCAAACTCCTACTACCTCGAATCTTGACTCTTATTTATTGAGCTATCTGTTATTGTTATATCCAGTCAAAAATAGAGGTATTATTTATTTATTTACCACATAATGGCGCCCGAACAGGGACTTGCCCTTTCCCCACGCGCCGGTGAAGCCACGCAAGCCCCCTGATCCTCTGCAGCCGTGACGGAACCATACCGTGCACGTGCAGATATTTCTGCTTCAAGTATCCCTCAGGCCCACGGAGGAGACGGAGGTTGCGGTCCAGCATCCAGACGAGGCGGTGGAGGAACGCGGCGAGTCCCGACCAGAGCCCAAGCCGAGAGTCCAAGGTCCGAGGTATCCGGAGGCCCACCCGTAACAGAAGTCCGAAGTTCGTCCGTCCGGCGTCGTAGCAGTCCAGTCCAGTCCGAGGCCTTCCGTTCTTGCTGCCCGGTGAGTACCGTTGCTGGGGTAGTATCTAGACAGGGTCAATTGCATTGTCTCTGGTCCGTGGGTTTGGGGTACACAGATCCAACACGAAGTGTCCACTTAGGTGGATGCGGGTCCTGACGTGTCTCTTTATGAGACCGGTAAGTTTCGTACTGTTTTAGCAGTGCATCTAGTTTCTGTTCTAGTCCGTTCTGTTCTCGAGAAATTCATGTATTCTGTTTTCAGTATTCCAGGTAGTATTTTGTCAAAACTGTTAATTTAAATGTCATTCATGTATTTCAATGTCGTGGTATGAAAGTGGTGTAATTATCGTGTTCATTGTGTATTGTGTCTAGACTCCAGCCCAGTCATGCCATTGTTTTCCAAGTTACGTCAGTTAAAAACTAGAAAAGGTCTGTTAGAAGAAGCAGTTCCTGTCCCGCCTAGGGACAGTCCAGGTCATTTTATGTATCAAAAGCATGGCATAAGTGCCATATTATATCTAGATTTATGGGTGGAGTACACCAAACAGTTAGAAGAAAAGTACAGATGGCCCGTATCGGGTACATGGGATGCCGAGTGCATCATGCGAGTAGAAGAAGTATTATGGACAAAAGAAAGCCAGACAGTCACAGAAAGATGCCATCGAGTTATGGCGCAAAGAATCTCATAAAAGAACCGAAAAAGAAATCAGAAAGTCAGAATTAAGTAGAGAATCCTTAGAAAGAGCCCAAGAAAGGGAACTAATCGAAATAGGTGAACGAGTTAAAACCGAACAGTCAGACAGACAGAGGAATGCCCTCATTAAGGGTATGTATCCTCTTCTTGCCGAGGGCTTGCCAAAAGCAACCCCGGAAGCACCATGTAATTTTCCGCCACCTTTAGTTCCGACCAATCTGCGTCACAAACCGACCGCAGCTGAGATTTTTCTCTCGTCCTATTTGGACGACACAGTCCCAGAATATGCAAATCCTGTTCCACCAGCTCCTGTAAATAATGTAATTCATGATCCTCCAGCCACCGGGGCACCTGTTACAACACCTGTTACGGTACCCCCGGTCCAGCCCGTAGTACAAATTCCCGCCACATCAGTCACTCTGCCAGCACGAAGAGTATCAGTCGACGATTCCAGTTTAGGGGCCGCGGGAGGAGGTCCTCCTGGTACCGCGCCGCCAAGTAGACGTTTAGGAGCAGTCGAGTTACATGAACGTGCGTTACAGCGTACGCCTAAATATAAGTCCATTGCAGAAATCAGGCGACTTCTTACTGAATGCTGTTATGATCCAGTCCCAGGCGAGGATAGTATGGTTCTATATTCCGTACGTATAAGACAGGTGTCCGAGTATTTGGTCACCCTACCGAATATGAAAGAAGATCTAGACAGAATGTATCGTTTCATTCGTACAGGACAAGATCCAGAAAGTATTGCTGAAGTCATGTCTCTCAGGAAATCTGAGATCCAGTTCATGTTATTAAAGTTTCTGATCAATTGTTTAATTAGGGAACAAGATTCCCCGACTAAAGATCCGACCGAAATGAGAATTCTGACAAAGTGGAGTGATAATATAGCCGAGGGTAAGCACAAGACACTCAATAGTATAGAGAGTATGTACAAGAAAATACGTAAAGAAATAATAAGGTTACACGAACAACGCAAAGAAGCACAAGTAAGCGAGAAAGAAAATGACTCTTCTACTGAAGAGGTAGACGACGAGAATACCGCCAGAATAGCGTATGTGGGTAAATCTAGAATTCCAGACCGACATTTACGCCTAGAACACAAGAAAGTCTTTCATCTTCCAGCACCGGAACAAGGTTCTCTGGAACAAGTATTTCAAGCTACCGATCAAATTCTGAAATCACGAATCGGTTATAGTGAATTAAGTACTATGCATGAACAAGAACTAGCCTGATCAGCAGTCCGATGGATTACTGATTCTACCACTTTTCCAGACGAAATAGTGGCACAAATGTTTCTGAAACTGCCCCCAGCCGAGCAGCGATTGGTGGGTATGTATATGATCCAGCACCTCATTACGCTGTATGAGGGTCAACATTCTGATCCAGGTCCGTTACATGATGTCCTGAACGAGTTACTCCAGTATAGATGGAAAGGTTTAGGTACCGATTTAATTAGTGTCATTCTAGAACAGCGCCACAAATATAGAACGTTTTTGAACCCGCATTTTGTTCATGTCTCACCTCCAGAAAGTAAACCGTTTTACATAGATAGACAGCATCCGTTACGAGAAGTACACCCAGTTAGGACACCAGATGGTGAAATGCAACGAGTATTTGTTTATACCCCAGTTACAAAGATGGAACTCTTAGAGATGAAGAAATTAATTCCCTGTCACGACAAAGATCCAGCAGGGTTCCACCGAGAATTAAAAGACATGCTCCGTATGGGAGAATACACGTATCCAGATATTATTAAAATGTTAAAAGTCCTGTTGCCCGCAGGGGTATACGAAAAACTCAAGGAAAAAGATTGGGAGGTGGGAGAGAAAAAGATAGATTGGACAGCTCTAGAAGCTGAAGAAAATACACGTGTACCAGGTACCGGTCTAGGAGGTAAATGTAAAGAATTACCTGAACTATTAATACAAGTTTTGCCAAGATTACTAGCCACGAAAAAGGAAGACTGGGATGCAATCTCAGCCTGTAAACAGAAACAAGACGAAGACACTAGTGATTTTTATTCTAGATTCGAGAAATGCTTTAGCATTAACAGTGGTCTCAAGACGAGTAGTGAGTCATACCCTCATCTTTTTGTTACTAAATTAGTCGAGAATTCAAGTCCACAAGTTAAAAATCGAGTTTTGAAAGTCGAAAGTACATGGCAAGCTAATACTCCGTCCCAAATGCTTCAGATGCTCCAGTATCACCAGAATAGAATTAGAGAAGAGCAAGAACACGAGAGAAGACGTATGAAAGACACGAAAATGAAAGTGCTAGTTGCACAATCTGTTCCACAAGACAGTCAGAAGAGGGGTCCGAATCAAGCCAGTCATCCTGCAGCTCCCGTTAAAGGGACATGCAATTATTGTAAACAGCCAGGTCATTTTATAAACGAGTGTGCAGTTCTGAAACACAATATAGCCACTGGTAAAACTAAAGAAAGACCACGTCCGCCTAGACAAGAACAAGTTTCACAGACTTCTCAGCCACAGAATGCACAACAGACAGTTCCAGCACCGCAGCCTATCGCTGCAACACAGCATGTTACACAGCAGATGTACCAGTATGCACAGTCAGAGTATCCAGAGTATCAAGCGTATTCATGAAACAGCCTAGAGAGGGAGGTAGGCTTGCCTCTCATCGAGATTCCTGTAGATCAAGAAGGTCCCTATGTACATAGTCAAGTATTGGGGAAAGACAGAAAGTTTCTGATTGATACAGGGGCAAGTAGGACTACCATTAGTCACGACGAGGTTCCAGGGGCTCCGCTCTCAGGCTCTAGAAATGTTTCCCTTGGATTTTCAGGAAAGCCAATTGTTAACGAGATTTCCAAACCAGTTACTCTAGAAGTTGGTCCATTGTCCCGAACTACTGATCTACTGCTTACGAAGTCATGTCCAGAAAATTTGTTAGGCATTAAGACACTGAAAGAATTAGGTGCAGTTATTTGCTGTTCCCCAGAGGGAATACGTTTGTTTTTACGTGACTTCAAGGGTCACTATGTTTTACGAGATTTTGATCCGAGATTGTCTAATGTTCCGCAGCATCTATGGGCGCAAGGTCCAACTGATGTTGGCTTCATGCAAATCACACCCCATCGTGTGACTCTCAAGCAAGGTATAGTCTTGCCACGAATCAGACAGTACAGATTGCCACCTGAGGCTGTAGCAGCCTTATCCAAAATTATTGACGAACTTATGGCTCAAGGAGTAGTTGTAGAAACTGACTCCAATGTATGTAATTCTCCGATCATTCCAGTCATGAAACGTACTGATCCAAATGCACCCCCAGTATATCGATTAGTGATTGATCTTCGAGAACTCAATAAATGTATCATTCCCCAGTATCCAGTTGTTCCAGATATCTCATCTCTATTGACAGCCATTGATTCTGAGGCAATATTTTTTACAGTCATAGACCTCAAAAACGCATTTTTCAGTGTCCCCATTCATCCAGACAGCCAGTACCTTTTCGGTTTTTGTTTAAATGGAAGGAGCTATAAATTCACACGAGCTCCTCAAGGTTTCACAGAAAGTCCTAGCATTTACAGTCAAGCACTTAAGAGACAACTAGACAACATTCACATGCCAACTGACACTGCCCTGCTCCAGTATGTCGATGATCTACTGATCACAGCCCGTTCTGAACATGCCTGCGAGCGAGCATCACTTACAGTCCTGTATTTCCTAGCCGAGATGGGGCACAAGGTGTCTCCTTCAAAGCTTCAATTCTGTGTCCAGCAAGTGATCTACTTAGGCCACTTACTGTCCAAGTGGGGTAGGCAGTTGACACCTGACCGTATCCAGTTAATAGCGAGTCTTCCACAGCCCAAGACACAGAAGGAGGTACGTGCTTTTATCGGCCTTACTTCTTATTGCAGACAATGGATTCCTCAGTATGCATTTCTAGCCAAGCCACTGATACAGTTAACGACACAGGAGGCAGCCGTATCGACTGTCCTCCCTTGGACATCTGAACATACACTTAGTTTCAATGAGTTAAAGAAAGCTTTATGCCAAGCACCTGTCCTAGCTACACCGAACTACAATAAGCCTTTCACACTTTTTGTCACAGAACGTGATGGTACTGCATTATCTGTTCTTACACAAGATCAAGCAGGACAATACAAGCCCTGTGCTTATTTTTCGAGCACACTAGATCCAGTAGCCCAGGCTCTGCCTGCGTGCCTCAAGTCAGTTGCAGCCACAGCACTAGCTATCAGACAAAGTGATTCCATAGTATTAGGACATTCCTTGACAGTACAAGTTCCACACTCCGTGGAAGTTCTTTTAAACCGAACACAGACTCAGCACTTGACAATTGCACGTTTAACAGGTTATGAACTGACACTGTTCCAGCCACACATAGAAATCAGACGCTGCAACGTTCTAAATCCTGCTACACTGTTACCGTCAGTTACTTCAAATCCTGTCACACATGATTGTGTGGAAGTTGTTAACACTATGACCAAGCCAAGACAAGACCTGACAGATATTCCATTACCAGATCCTGACCTGACACTTTATGTGGATGGTTCATGTATGAGAACAAGTACAGGAGAACTAGTAGCCGCGTATGCAGTGACCACTGACACTGAAGTTATTGAAACACACCGTATTGACACCCTGTCTGCTCAAGCAGCAGAGCTAGTTGCTCTGACTCAAGCCTGCATACACGCCAAGAACCTGAAAGTTAATATTTACACAGACTCACGCTACGCATTCGGAGTTGTACACGACTTTGGAGTGCTCTGGCAAGAGAGAGGTTTCATGACTTCTCATGGAACCAAGATTCAGCATGGTCTCCTCATTCAAGCTCTGTTAGATGCAATACATTTACCGACATCTATCGCTATCATGAAGTGCAAAGCACATACGAAAGTTACAGACATTATTTCCCAAGGTAATGATCTAGCAGATCGAACAGCCAAGCTTACAGCACAGACACCAGACATACCAGTTAACAAGACACCGACATCCACTCTAGAACAGACTACTTGTATGACAGTTAAGGACCCCACTCAAGATGTCATAGATATCCAGTTACATGCTACCCCCGAGGAAATTAAGAAATGGTCCGAACAAGGAGGGGTCCAGACAGATCAGGGATGGTTGACGAAGGGTAGAGCCACATGGTTTCTCCCCGACTCAATGGTTCAAGTCATTATCAATACCGCACATAGTCCAGCACATTTAGGAGAAAAAGCCATGTTAGACAGTATCCAGAACATTTGGTTTAACAAACATTTACGAGCTGCAGCCAAGCAGAAAGTCCGTACTTGTATGATATGTTGTCAATTCAATCCAGGTAAAAGTGTCCCGGTGGAACAAGGTGGATTCCAACCCCCTGACCACCCTTTTGAAGTCCTCCAGATGGATTATATTCAGATGGAGCGATGTCGAGGTTTCAAGTATGTCCTTGTAGTTGTATGCGCTTTGTCCAGGTGGACAGAAGCATATCCAGTCCCAGATTACACAGCCGCGACCACTGCCAAGCAGTTGGTTCGTGAATTCTTCCCCCGTTATGGACTCCCAAGGGTCGTATATTCTGATAACGGCCAGCCATTCTCATCTGAACTCATGAAGCACGTTTCCCTTTTGTTAGGGTACCAGTGGAAGTTCCATTGTGTACGCCATCCAGAAGCAGCCGGTCTCGTAGAGAGACATAATCAAACCTTGAAAATCCGCATTGCCAAAATCTGTCAAGAAAAAGGTGTAGACTGGTTAGTTGCCCTGCCAGTCGCTCTGTTCTATATGCGCATGGTCGCACATTCCAGATCAGGTCTGTCCCCTTATGAGGTCGTATTCGGCCGCCCCCCGAATACGTGGGGTACACCTAGACCCCGAAGCATTACAGATGTTTCCAGTAATATGCTGACAGATTACCTAGCTTCCTTGATGTCTGCCCTACACTCTTGTCGTTCACAGGTTGCCGCCGCATTTCCAGATAATACCGAGGTGAAACCACATGAAATCGTTCCAGGAAGTCTAGTGCTTGTCCGCAATTTTGATCGTTCAAGTCCGCTGGAGCCTCGCTGGAAGGAGCCGAAGTTGGTCCTCTTAACCACCCGTACTGCCGTCAAGTTGGAAGGCAGGAAGGGGTGGGTCCATTTGTCTCATGTTAAGAAATTTCACGGATCCCGACTACAAACTGTTTCCAAGAACTTTGCCAAGGATTGCATTTTACCTAAAGACTGCCAAGACACTTTTATCAAGGACTGTCCCGCAAATGACATTGATACCAAGCCCTCCCTGTTAGAGGAAACTCCGCAGCAGGAGTATAAAAAGAAGTTACGGTCTAGTAAAATAAGTCAGCCAGTTTAATTGTCTAAGTCCTCCCCTAGGTGAAACGGTTAGACAGGTATCTGACATGTATGAAATAGACCCCCATAGTGAGAGAGTTAGTCAAAACTCAATCCGATGTATCGTTTTTCTAAGTTTTATATTGTTTTTAAGCTTAATGGTTACCTGCACGAGTTATGCATTTCATTTATGTTTTCCAATTTCTCATGTAAATAAGTCTTCTAGTGCTACAGTAGAGCACACGTTTAGTGATCTGCCTCCTCACGAACTATCTTATCGTCTTGCTATGCGCAACAATTCATTTATCCGTATGTTACATTATTCACACCAGACCAGCAATGCCACAAATTGTTGGGTGTGTGGTCGACTCCCCCCTTTCCAGACACCGAAGGGAGTTCTGCCACTGTTTCCTTATCCGTTCTCACATAATGGCTCATGTGGAGCATGGTCCACGTTAACGTCATCCTCAACTGATATGTCCCTTCTGAACAGTACATGTTTTCCAGACAAGCAAGGTCTTCCCCACAGAACCGGGTTAGATCTAGAAAATGAAGTTTATAATTTGGGTAATTATTCTTCGAATTTTATGGTCCTGAATGTTCAGTCTGATCCTACTCCAGACTTACCTGCAATTTCAGTACTACCAGTCAAAGGTGAATTATGTGTCAGAAATAATGGTTCCGGACATGTAGGACATAGTGATTGTACTACTATTGTCGAGTATAGTGACAGTGGGAAATCTATTTTTAAAGCTTCACGTCATTCTTATTTTGTTTGTGGTCAGACCGCATATGTTCGTCTGCCCCTCGATTGGGAGGGAACCTGTTACATTGCCTTCCTACTGCCACCAGTTTTCCTAGCCCCATCTGATTATCACAGAAACACACATCTAGTACACATTAGACATAGAAGGGAGATTGAGTCCCCGATTGTCGATCAAACTGAAACTGCTCTAGAACAGTATACAGACTTCAATAGAGGTTTCTTTTTCTTTATAGGACCTATCCAGAATAGTAAGTTAATCCGTAGATTAACCAGAACCCTTGAGGCAGTAGTGAATGAGACTGCTTCTGCTCTAGGTAACTTAACCGAAGAGCAATCTGCTATGAGATTTGCCGTGCTCCAGAATCGTCTCGTTCTTGACGTCATACTGGCCGATAGAGGAGGAGCATGTAGAGTCATCGGATCTAGTTGCTGCATTTTCATTCCTAATAACGAGCCGTCTGTTTATTCAGCTATAACCAGACTTCATAAAATTGCCCATCAGTTACACCAGAATCCAGGCACCTGGACATGGTCCGGTTGGCTCTGGGATATCATTTCTGCCTGGGGATGGAAAGTATTGTCCTTTCTAGGTATTGCAGTAGCGATCATATTCAGTTGCTGCCTCTGTATACAATGTGGCCCTGCGATTTGCGGCATTTGTGCTACCTCTTGTATTCCTAGTCCCAAGTCCCGTCCTAAATCCCGTTCCAAGAAAATTCGAGACGAGCAAATGATACTGTATGAAATGATAGATGGTATCATGAATATTGATGTTTCCTGATGGAAACGTAGTGACAAGGAGGAAATGTGGAAAAGTAAATTTTGCCATGTTCTGTGTCCCTACGTGTCCCCCATCTTATGTTGTATGTGCATGATTAATATGCATATGTATTCCCCATGATCGATTAAAGACGCAATTACAGTTGTGTCCATCTCTAGTATGCCAGTTTCCAGTTCTCGTGAAAGCTACGAGTATTAGGCCTATGTAAAGCTACGTTGCCACGTTTCTCAGTGTGCACGTTATTTCATTATAAAGTCCCCGTTTCTAGACCTCAAAAGGGCCCGGACTCAGATTCAGCTCCTGTCTCCTGAACCCTCGCTGAGGAGCGATACAGCCCCCACCTGTATCCCTGACCCTTCACTTACTTCCTGCCTCACAGTGCCTGGCTCGGCCTGGCTCTGCCTGCCAGTCTGCCAAGAGTATGTTATGATTCCAGTTATCAGTCCAGCTCTCCTTCTCTGCATTCCTAAGCTACTGAATCGCATCAATAGTTTCAGTCATCGTCTAGCCTTTACGTCTCCATGTAAGAGAAATACTGTATTAATGGTCATTTAATATTCCTCAACACACACTACATGTAGAATAATGCATGCACCAGTCTTAGTGTCTGTTAGCCTTTGCCCTGATAACTTTTGGATTCTATCAACATGTTCTCTAAACATCAGATACTAGATAGTGTTTAGGTACATGTCGCTCTGACTCTCCAGACTTTCGTCTCTCCTTCTAGCTTAGAAGTCATAGCCCCCAGCTTCTCCCTAGTAACACGTCATCATCAGTTTGCGCGCACCACTAGGTTAGAGGTCCCGGCTCCTTCGGTAGCCCCCTCCATGTTTCCGCCCCATTTATGACATATTCTGTTACGTCTACATCACATGTCTATGTATACGCCTCCTGTTACACCCACTTTCATCCTTATCTTTCGCGACTGTTGCTAACTCCACCCACTGTCACACCTACTGTATGTACTGTAATGCAATTGTTTTAGTATATATACTTGTGTATTGTTATTAAAAGCCAGCGCGCTCATTCCAGCTCCTGCCCGACAGCTGTCGGGGCCCCCCTGTTGGCTAGCCATCCCAGATCTTGCCCGTGCAGGTTGTCCTGTTCCTGTCCTTATGCTGTATTAAACCTGCAAACTCCTACTACCTCGAATCTTGACTCTTATTTATTGAGCTATCTGTTATTGTTATATCCAGTCAAAAATAGAGGTATTATTTATTTATTTACCACAAGGTGCAGAAGGAGGCAAGAAAACTACAGAAGAAGACAAGAGAGTTACAGAAACAGGCAAAATGGGTGCAGAAATAGGGAACAGGTGTGCAGAGAGTTTCAGAAAGAGGAAAGAGGGTTGCAGAAAGAGGAAAGAGGGTTACAGAAAGAGGCAAGAGAGATGCAGAAAAAGCAACATAGGCGCAGAAAGAAGCAAGAGCAATGCAGAAAGAACCTAAAGAGGTGCAGAAAGAGGCCAGAGCACTGCAGAAAAAGGCAAGAGAGGTGCAGAAAGTGTCAGAAGTGGTGCACAAAGAAGCAAAGGGGGTACAGAAAGAGGCAGGTGAGGTGCAGAAAGAAGGAAGAGAAATGTAAAAAGAAGCAACAGAGGTGCTGAAAGAGGTAAGAGGGTGCAGAAGTAGGCAACAGACGTGTAGTAAGAAGCAACAGAGGTTTAGAAAGAAGCAAGAGCAGTGCAGAAAGAAGTGAGAAAAGTGCAGAAAGAAGCAAGAGAGGTAGAGAAATAGGAAAGAGTTGGTCCACAAAGAGGCAAGAGGAATGCAGAAATTCTCAAAAGAGGGGCATAAAGAAGGAAGAGCAGTGCAGAAAGAACCAACAGAGGTGCAAAAAGAGCCAATAGGGGTGCGCAAAGAGGTAGGAGAGGTGCACAAGGAGGCAAGAGGTATACAGAAAGAGGCAAGAGGGGTGCAGAAAGAAGAAAGATTAGTGCAGAAAGAAGCAACAGAGGTTTGAAAGAGGCACAAAGGGTGCAGAAAGAGGCAAGAGAAGTACACAAAGTAGCAACAAGGGTACAGAAAGAGGCAAGAGAGGTGCAGAAAGAGGAAAGAGGGGTGCAGAAAGAAGCAGGAGGGGTAAAGAAAAAAACAAGTGAGATACAGAAAGAAGCAACAGAAGTACGGAGAGACACAAGAGAGGTGCATAAACATGCAAGACGTGTGCAGAATGAGGCAAGAAAATTGCTGAAAAAAGTAACAGAGGTGTAGAAAGAAGCAAGAGAAGTTCAGAAAGAGGCAAGTGAGGTGCAGAAGGAGGCAAGAGAGGTGCACAAAATGACAAGAGAACTGCAGAAAGAGACAGGAGGAATGCAAAAAAGGGAAGAAGGGCACAGAAAGAAGCAAGAGAGGTGCAGAAATTGGGAAGACAAGTGCAGAAAGAGACAAAAGGGGTGCATACATCTGCAAGAGAGGTGCAGAAAGAAGCAAGAGCAGTGCAAAAGAAACTACAGAAGTGAGGAAAGAGGCAAGAGAAGTGCAGAAATAGGCAAGAGAATTGCAGAAAGCAGGAACAGAGGTGCACAAAGAGGCAGGAAGGGTACAGAAACAAGAGACAAGCAGGAAGAGGCAAGAGTGGTGCAGAAAGAAGTAACTGAGGTGCCAAAAGTAGAAAGAGAAGTGCAGAAAGAGGCAAGAGGGGTGCAGAAAGAGGCAACAGAAGTACAGAAAGAAGCATCAGAGATGTGGAAAGAGGCAAGAGAGGTGCAAAAGCAGTCAGGAGAGTTGCAAAAAGAGTAAACAGGGGTACAGAAAGAGGCAAAAGAGGTGCAGAAAGAGGGAAGAAGGGTGCAGAAAGAGGCAAGAGGGGTGCAGAAATGTGCAAGAGAGTAGCATACAGAAGCAAGAACAATGCAGAAAGAACCAGCAGAGGTGACAAAAGAGGCAAGAGGGGTGCAGAAAGAGTAAGAGAAGTAGAGAAAAAAGCAAAAGAGGTACAGAAAGAGGCAAGAGGTACACAGAAACAGGCAAAGTAAGAGAAGAAACAAGCAAAAGAGAAGCAGAAAGAGGCAAGAGAGGTGCACAAAGGGCCAAGAGAGATGCACAAAGAGCCAAGAGAGGTGCACAAAGATGGAAGAAGGGTGCAGAAAGAGGCAATTGGGCAAGAGAGGTGTAGAAAGAAGCAAGAGAAAAGCAGAAAGAAATAACAGAGGTTTAGAAAGAAGCAAGATAAGTCCAAAAAGAAGCAAGAGCAGTGCTGAAAGAGGCAAGAGTGGTGTAGAAGAGGCAAGAGAAGTACAGAAAGAAGCAAAAGATGTGCAGAAAGAGGCAAGAGGGGTGCAGAAAGAGGCAAAAGAATTGCATAAATAACCAAGAGACGTGCAGGAAAAGGGCAGAAGGGTGCAGAAAGGGGTATAAGGGGTGCAGAAAGAGGCATGAGTGGCCCAGAAAGAGGTAAGCGTGCGCAGAAGGAAGCAACAGAGGTACAGAAAGAGTGAAGAAAAGTACAGAAATAGGCATAAGAGTTGTAGAAACAGGTATACAAAGTGAGAACAGGGTGCAGACAGAGTCATGAGAGGTACAGAAAGAACCAACAGAGTTGCAGACAGAGGCAAGAATGTTGCAGAAATGAGTAGGAGAGTAGCAGATAGAAGCAAGAGCAGTGCAGAAAGAACTAACAGAGGTGTAGAAAGAAGCAAGAGGAGTACAGAAAGAAGCAAGTGAGGTGCAGACAGAGGAAAGAGAGGTGCAGGAAAAGGCAAGAGAACTGCAGAAAGAGGTAAGAGGGATGAAAAAAAGGGAAGAAGGGTACAAAACAAAAGCAAGAGAGGAATAGAAAAAGGGAACACTGGTGCAGAAAGAGGCAACAGGGGTGCAAGAAGAAGCAAGTGCGGTACAGAAAGAGGCAAGAGAAGTACAGAAAGAAGCAGGAGATGTGCAGAAGGGGGCAAGAGAATAGCAGCAAGAGGCAAGAAAGTTGCAGAAACAGGCAAAAGTACAGAAAGAGGGATGCAGACAGAGGCAAGAGAGGTGCAGAAAGTGGGAAGAGAGGTACAGAAAAAGACAAGAGGGGTGCAGAAAGAAGCAAGAGAGGTGTAGAAAGAAGCGAGAGCAGTGCAGAAAGAAGCAAGAGGGATGCAAAAAAGGGAAGCAGGGTACAGAAAGAAAGAGAGGTGCAGAAATTGGGAAGACAAGTGTAGAAAGAGACGAAAGGGGTGCATACATCTGCAAGAGAGGTGCAGAAAGAAGCAAGAGCAGTGCAAAAGAAACTACAGAAGTGAGGAAAGAGGCAAGAGAAGTGCAGAAATAGGCAAGAGAATTGCAGAAAGCAGGAACAGAGGTGCACAAAGAGGCAGGAAGGGTACAGAAACAAGAGACAAGCAGGAAGAGGCAAGAGTGGTGCAGAAAGAAGTAACTGAGGTGCCAAAAGTAGAAAGAGAAGTGCAGAAAGAGGCAAGAGGGATGCAGAAAGAGGCAACAGAAGTACAGAAAGAAGCAACAGAGATGTGGAAGGAGGCAAGAGAAGCATAGAAAGAGGCAAGAGAGGTGCAAAAGCAGTCAGGAGAGGTGCAAAAAGAGTAAACAGGGGTACAGAAAGAGGCAAAAGAGGTGCAGAAAGAGGGAAGAAGGGTGCAGAAAGAGGCAAGAGGGGTGCAGAAATGTGCAAGAGAGTAGCATACAGAAGCAAGAACAATGCAGAAAGAACCAGCAGAGGTGACAAAAGAGACAAGAGGGGTGCAGAAAGAGTAAGAGAAGTAGAGAAAAAAGCAAAAGAGGTACAGAAAGAGGCAAGAGGTACACAGAAACAGGCAAAGTAAGAGAAGAAACAAGCAAAAGAGAAGCAGAAAGAGGCAAGAGAGGTGCACAAAGGGCCAAGAGAGATGCACAAAGAGCCAAGAGAGGTACACAAATATGGAAGAAGGGTGAAGAAAGAGGCAATTGGGCAAGAGAGGTGTAGAAAGAAGCAAGAGAAGTGCAGAAAGAAATAACAGAGGTTTAGAAAGAAGCAAGATAAGTCCAAAAAGAAGCAAGAGCAGTGCTGAAAGAGGCAAGAGTGGTGTAGAAGAGGCAAGAGAAGTACAGAAAGAAGCAAAAGAGGTGCAGAAAGAGTCAAGAAAAGTACAAAAATAGGCATAAGAGTTGTAGAAACAGGTATACAAAGTGAGAACAGGGTGCACACAGAGTCATGAGAGGTACAGAAAGAACCAACAGAGTTGCAGACAGAGGCAAGAATGTTGCAGAAATGAGTAGGAGAGTAGCAGATAGAAGCAAGAGCAGTGCAGAAAGAACCAACAGAGGTGTAGAAAGAAGCAAGAGGAGTACAGAAAGAAGCAAGTGAGGTGCAGACAGAGGAAAGAGAGGTGCAGGAAAAGGCAAGAGAACTGCAGAAAGAGGTAAGAGGGATGAAAAAAAGGGAAGAAGGGTACAAAAAAAGCAAGAGAGGAACAGAAAAAGGGAACACTGGTGCAGAAAGAGGCAACAGGGGTGCAAGAAGAAGCAAGTGAGGTACAGAAAGAGGCAAGAGAAGTACAGAAAGAAGCAGGAGATGTGCAGAAGGGGGCAAGAGAACAGCAGCAAGAGGCAAGAAATTTGCAGAAACAGGCAAAAGTACAGAAAGAGGGATGCAGACAGAGGCAAGAGAGGTGCAGAAAGTGGGAAGAGAGGTACAGAAAAAGACAATAGGGGTGCAGAAAGAAGCAAGAGAGGTGTAGAAAGAAGCGAGAGCAGTGCAGAAAGAAGCAAGAGGGATGCAAAAAGGGAAGCAGGGTACAGAATGAAGCCAGTGGGATTCAGACATTTGCAAAAGAGGTGCAGAAAGGAGCAAGAGCTGTGCAGAAAAAACCAAGAGAGGTACAAAAACAGGCCAGAAATGACCAGAAAGAGGAAGGAGAGGTGCAAAAAAGGCAACAAAGGTGCACACGGAGGCGAGAGAACTGTACAAAGAGGCAAGATAGTTGTAGAAACAGACAATATCAGTGCAGAAAGAGGCAAGAGAGGTGTAGAAAGAAGCGAGAGCAGTGCAGAAAGAAGCAAGAGGGATGCAAAAAAGGGAAGCAGGGTACAGAAAGAAGCCAGTGGGATTCAGACATTTGCAAAAGAGGTGCAGAAAGGAGCAAGAGCTGTGCAGAAAGAAGTGAGAAAAGTGCAGAAAGAAGCAAGAGAGGTAGAGAAATAGGAAAGAGGGGTGCACAAAGAGGCAAGAGGAATGCAGAAATTCTCAAAAGAGGGGCATAAAGAAGGAAGAGCAGTGCAGAAAGAACCAACAGAGGTGCAAAAAAGAGCCAATAGGGGTGCGCAAAGAGGTAGGAGAGGTGCACAAAGAGGTAAGAGGTATACAGAAAGAGGCAGGAGGGGTGCAGAAAGAAGAAAGATTAGTGCAGAAAGAAGAAACAGAGGTTTGAAAGAGGCACAAAGGGTGCAGAAAGAGGCAAGAGAAGTACACAAAGTAGCAACAAGGGTACAGAAAGAGGCAAGAGAGGTGCAGAAAGAGGAAAGAGGGGTGCAGAAAGAAGCAGGAGGGGTAAAGAAAAAAACAAGTGAGGTACAGAAAGAAGCAACAGAAGTACGGAGAGACACAAGAGAGGTGCATAAACATGCAAGACGAGTGCAGAATGAGGCAAGAAAATTGCTGAAAAAAGGAACAGAGGTGTAGAAAGAAGCAAGAGAAGTTCAGAAAGAGGCAAGTGAGGTGCAGAAGGAGGCAAGAGAGGTGCACAAAATGACAAGAGAACTGCAGAAAGAGACAGGAGGAATGCAAAAAAGGGAAGAAGGGCACAGAAAGAAGCAAGAGAGGTGCAGAAATTGGGAAGACAAGTGCAGAAAGAGACAAAATGGGTGCATACATCTGCAAGAGAGGTGCAGAAAGAAGCAAGAGCAGTGCGAAAGAAACTACAGAAGTGAGGAAAGAGGCAAGAGAAGTGCAGAAATAGGCAAGAGAATTGCAGAAAGCAGGAACAGAGGTGCACAAAGAGGCAGGAAGGGTACAGAAACAAGAGACAAGCAGGAAGAGGCAAGAGTGGTGCAGAAAGAAGTAACTGAGGTGCCAAAAGTAGAAAGAGAAGTGCAGAAAGAGGTAAGAGGGTGCAGAAGGAGGCAACAGAAGTACAGAAAGAAGCAATAGAGATGTGGAAGGAGGCAAGAGAAGCATAGAAAGAGGCAAGAGAGGTGCAAAAGCATTCAGGAGAGGTGCAAAAAGAGTAAACAGGGGTACAGAAAGAGGCAAAAGAGGTGCAGAAAGAGGGAAGAAGGGTGCAGAAAGAGGCAAGAGGGGTGTAGAAATGTGCAAGAGAGTAGCATACAGAAGCAAGAACAATGCAGAAAGAACCAGCAGAGGTGACAAAAGAGGCAAGAGGGGTGCAGAAAGAGTAAGAGAAGTAGAGAAAAAAGCAAAAGAGGTACAGAAAGAGGCAAGAGGTACACAGAAACAGGCAAAGTAAGAGAAGAAACAAGCAAAAGAGAAGCAGAAAGAGGCAAGAGAGGTGCACAAAGGGCCAAGAGAGATGCACAAAGAGCCAAGAGAGGTGCACAAAGATGGAAGAAGGGTGCAGAAAGAGGCAATTGGGCAAGAGAGGTGTAGAAAGAAGCAAGAGAATTGCAGAAAGAAATAACAGAGGTTTAGAAAGAAGCAAGATAAGTCCAAAAAGAAGCAAGAGCAGTGCTGAAAGAGGCAAGAGTGGTGTAGAAGAGGCAAGAGAAGTACAGAAAGAAGCAAAAGAGGTGCAGAAAGAGGCAAGAGGGGTGCAGAAAGAGGCAAAAGAATTGCATAAATAACCAAGAGACGTGCAGGAAAAGGGCAGAAGCGTGCAGAAAGGGGTATAAGGGGTGCAGAAAGAGGCATGAGTGGCCCAGAAAGAGGTAAGCATGTGCAGAAGGAAGCAACAGAGGTACAGAAAGAGTCAAGAAAAGTACAGAAATAGGCATAAGAGTTGTAGAAACAGGTATACAAAGTGAGAACAGGATGCACACAGAGTCATGAGAGGTACAGAAAGAACCAACAGAGTTGCAGACAGAGGCAAGAATGTTGCAGAAATGAGTAGGAGAGTAGCAGATAGAAGCAAGAGCAGTGCAGAAAGAACCAACAGAGGTGTAGAAAGAAGCAAGAGGAGTACAGAAAGAAGCAAGTGAGGTGCAGACAGAGGAAAGAGAGGTGCAGGAAAAGGCAAGAGAACTGCAGAAAGAGGTAAGAGGGATGAAAAAAAGGGAAGAAGGGTACAAAAAAGCAAGAGAGGAACAGAAAAAGGGAACACTGGTGCAGAAAGAGGCAACAGGGGTGCAAGAAGAAGCAAGTGAGGTACAGAAAGAGGCAAGAGAAGTACAGAAAGAAGCAGGAGATGTGCAGAAGGGGGCAAGAGAATAGCAGCAAGAGGCAAGAAAGTTGCAGAAACAGGCAAAAGTACAGAAAGAGGGATGCAGACAGAGGCAGGAGAGGTGCAGAAAGTGGGAAGAGAGGTACAGAAAAAGACAAGAGGGGTGCAGAAAGAAGCAAGAGAGGTGTAGAAAGAAGCGAGAGCAGTGCAGAAAGAAGCAAGAGGGATGCAAAAAAGGGAAGCAGGGTACAGAAAGAAGCCAGTGGGATTCAGACATTTGCAAAAGAGGTGCAGAAAGGAGCAAGAGCTGTGCAGAAAGAACCAAGAGAGGTACAAAAACAGGCAAGAAATGACCAGAAAGAGGAAGGAGAGGTGCAAAAAAGGCAACAAATGTGCACACGGAGGCAAGAGAACTGTACAAAGAGGCAAGAGAGTTGTAGAAACATACAATATCAGTGCAGAAAGAGGTAAGAGAGGTGTATTCAGAGGCAATGGTATTGCAGAAAGATCAAAGAGGGGTGCAGAAAGAGGCAAGAGAAATGCAGAAAGAAGTGCAGCGCACAATGAAAAAATAGGGGTGCAGAAAGAGGCAAGAGAGGTGCAAAAAGATGAGATAGAAAGGCAAAAAGAATCAAAAGAGGTGCAGAAAGAAGCAAGAGGTGTGCAGAAAGAGGAAAGAGAGGTGTGGAAAGAGGCAAGAGGGGTGCAGTAAGAGGTAAGAGATGTGCAGAAAAAGGTAAGAAGGGTGCAGAAGGAAGCAAGAGAAGTGCACAAAGAAGCAAGTGAGGTGCAGAAGGAGGCAAGAAAACTGCAGAAGAAGGCAAGAGAGTTCCAGAAACAGGCAAAATGGGTGCAGAAAGAGGGAACAGGTGTGCAGAGAGTTTCAGAAAGAGGAAAGAGGGTTGCAGAAAGAGGAAAGAGGGTTACAGAAAGAGGCAAGAGAGATTCAGAAAAAGCAACATAGGCGCAGAAAGAAGCAAGAGCAATGCAGAAAGAACCCAAAGAGGTGCAGAAAGAGGCCAGATCACTGCAGAAAAAGACAAGAGAGGTGCAAAAAGTGGCAGAAGTGGTGCACAAAGAAGCAAAGGGGGTACAGAAAGAGGCAGGTGGGGTGCAGAAAGAAGGAAGAGAAATGTAAAAAGAAGCAACAGAGGTGCTGAAAGAGGTTAGAGGGTGCAGAAGTAGGCAACAGACGTGTAGTAAGAAGCAACAGAGGTTTAGAAAGAAGCAAGAGCAGTGCAGAAAGAAGTGAGAAAAGTGCAGAAAGAAGCAAGAGAGGTAGAGAAATAGGAAAGAGGGGTGCACAAAGAGGCAAGAGGAATGCAGAAATTCTCAAAAGAGGGGCATAAAGAAGGAAGAGCAGTGCAGAAAGAAGCAACAGTGGTGCAAAAAGAGCCAATAGTGGTGCGCAAAGAGGTAGGAGAGGTGCACAAAGAGGCAAGAGGTATACAGAAAGAGGCAGGAGGGGTGCAGAAAGAAGAAAGATTAGTGCATAAAGAAGCAACAGAGTTTTGAAAGAGGCACAAAGGGTGCAGAAAGAGGCAAGAGAAGTACACAAAGTAGCAACAAGGGTATAGAAAGAGGCAAGAGAGGTGCAGAAAGAGGAAAGAGGGTGCAGAAAGAAGCAGGAGGGGTAAAGAAAAAAACAAGTGAGGTACAGAAAGAAGCAACAGAAGTACGGAGAGACACAAGAGAGGTGCATAAACATGCAAGACGAGTGCAGAATGAGGCAAGAAAATTGCTGAAAAAAGTAACAGAGGTGTAGAAAGAAGCAAGAGAAGTTCAGAAAGAGGCAAGTGAGGTGCAGAAGGAGGCAAGAGAGGTGCACAAAATGACAAGAGAACTGCAGAAAGAGACAGGAGGAATGCAAAAAAGGGAAGAAGGGCACAGAAAGAAGCAAGAGAGGTGCAGAAATTGGGAAGACAAGTGCAGAAAGAGACAAAAGGGGTGCATACATCTGCAAGAGAGGTGCAGAAAGAAGCAAGAGCAGTGCAAAAGAAACTACAGAAGTGAGGAAAGAGGCAAGAGAAGTGCAGAAATAGGCAAGAGAATTGCAGAAAGCAGGAACAGAGGTGCACAAAGAGGCAGGAAGGGTACAGAAACAAGAGACAAGCAGGAAGAGGCAAGAGTGGTGCAGAAAGAAGTAACTGAGGTGCCAAAAGTAGAAAGAGAAGTGCAGAAAGAGGCAAGAGGGATGCAGAAAGAGGCAACAGAAGTACAGAAAGAAGCAACAGAGATGTGGAAGGAGGCAAGAGAAGCATAGAAAGAGGCAAGAGAGGTGCAAAAGCAGTCAGGAGAGGTGCAAAAAGAGTAAACAGGGGTACAGAAAGAGGCAAAAGAGGTGCAGAAAGAGGGAACAGGTGTGCAGAGAGTTTCAGAAAGAGGAAAGAGGGTTGCAGAAAGAGGAAAGAGGGTTACAGAAAGAGGCAAGAGAGATTCAGAAAAAGCAACATAGGCGCAGAAAGAAGCAAGAGCAATGCAGAAAGAACCTAAAGAGGTGCAGAAAGAGGCCAGATCACTGCAGAAAAAGACAAGAGAGGTGCAAAAAGTGGCAGAAGTGGTGCACAAAGAAGCAAAGGGGGTACAGAAAGAGGCAGGTGGGGTGCAGAAAGAAGGAAGAGAAATGTAAAAAGAAGCAACAGAGGTGCTGAAAGAGGTAAGAGGGTGCAGAAGTAGGCAACAGACGTGTAGTAAGAAGCAACAGAGGTTTAGAAAGAAGCAAGAGCAGTGCAGAAAGAAGTGAGAAAAGTGCAGAAAGAAGCAAGAGAGGTAGAGAAATAGGAAAGAGGGGTGCACAAAGAGGCAAGAGGAATGCAGAAATTCTCAAAAGAGGGGCATAAAGAAGGAAGAGCAGTGCAGAAAGAAGCAACAGTGGTGCAAAAAGAGCCAATAGTGGTGTGCAAAGAGGTAGGAGAGGTGCACAAAGAGGCAAGAGGTATACAGAAAGAGGCAGGAGGGGTGCAGAAAGAAGAAAGATTAGTGCATAAAGAAGCAACAGAGTTTTGAAAGAGGCACAAAGGGTGCAGAAAGAGGCAAGAGAAGTACACAAAGTAGCAACAAGGGTATAGAAAGAGGCAAGAGAGGTGCAGAAAGAGGAAAGAGGGGTGCAGAAAGAAGCAGGAGGGGTAAAGAAAAAAACAAGTGAGGTACAGAAAGAAGCAACAGAAGTACGGAGAGACACAAGAGAGGTGCATAAACACACAAGACGAGTGCAGAATGAGGCAAGAAAATTGCTGAAAAAAGTAACAGAGGTGTAGAAAGAAGCAAGAGAAGTTCAGAAAGAGGCAAGTGAGGTGCAGAAGGAGGCAAGAGAGGTGCACAAAATGACAAGAGAACTGCAGAAAGAGACAGGAGGAATGCAAAAAAGGGAAGAAGGGCACAGAAAGAAGCAAGAGAGGTGCAGAAATTGGGAAGACAAGTGCAGAAAGAGACAAAAGGGTGCATACATCTGCAAGAGAGGTGCAGAAAGAAGCAAGAGAAGTACAGAAAGAAGCAAGTGAGGTGCAGACAGATGAAAGAGAGGTGCAGGAAAAGGCAAGAGAACTGCAGAAAGAGGTAAGAGGGATGAAAAAAAGGGAAGAAGGGTGCAAAAAAAAGCAAGAGAGGAACAGAAAAAGGGAACACTGGCCAGAAAGAGGCAACAGGGGTACAAGAAGAAGCAAGTGAGGTACAGAAAGAGGCAAGAGAAGTACAGAAAGAAGCAGGAGATGTGCAGAAGGGGGCAAGAGAACAGCAGCAAGAGGCAAGAAAGTTGCAGAAACAGGCAAAAGTACAGAAAGAGGGATGCAGACAGAGGCAAGAGAGGTGCAGAAAGTGGGAAGAGAGGTACAGAAAAAGACAAGAGGGGTACAGAAAGAAGCAAGAGAGGTGTAGAAAGAAGCGAGAGCAGTGCAGAAAGAAGCAAGAGGGATGCAAAAAAGGGAAGCAGGGTACAGAAAGAAGCCAGTGGGATTCAGACATTTGCAAAAGAGGTGCAGAAAGTAACAAGAGCTGTGCAGAAAGAACCAAGAGAGGTACAAAAACAGGCAAGAAATGACCAGAAAGAGGAAGGAGAGGTGCAAAAAAGGCAACAAAGGTGCACACGGAGGCAAGAGAACTGTACAAAGAGGCAAGAGATTTGTAAAAACAGACAATATCAGTGCAGAAAGAGGGAAGAGAGGTGTATTCAGAGGCAATGGTATTGCAGAAAGATCAGAGAGGGGTGCAGAAAGAGGCAAGAGAAATGCAGAAAGAAGTGCAGCGCACAAAGAAAAAATAGGGGTGCAGAAAGAGGCAAGAGAGGTGCAAAAAGAGGAGAGAGAAAGGCAGAAAGAATCAAAAGAGGTGCAGAAAGAGGCAAGAGGTGTGCAAAAAGAGTAAAGAGAGGTGTGGAAAGAGGCAAGAGGGGTGCAGTAAGAGTTAAGAGATGTGCAGAAAAAGGTGAGAAGGGTGCAGAAGGAAGCAAGAGAAGTGCACAAAGAAGCAAGTGAGGTGCAGAAGGAGGCAAGAAAACTGCAGAAGAAGGCAAGAGAGTTACAGAAACAGGCAAAATGGGTGCAGAAAGAGGGAACAGGTGTGCAGAGAGTTTCAGAAAGAGGAAAGAGGGTTGCAGAAAGAGGAAAGAGGGTTACAGAAAGAGGCAAGAGAGATGCAGAAAAAGCAACATAGGCGCAGAAAGAAGCAAGAGCAATGCAGAAAGAACCTAAAGAGGTGCAGAAAGAGGCCAGAGCACTGCAGAAAAAGGCAAGAGATGTGCAAAAAGTGGCAGAAGTGGTGCACAAAGAAGCAAAGGGGGTACAGAAAGAGGCAGGTGGGGTGCAGAAAGAAGGAAGAGAAATGTAAAAAGAAGCAATAGAGGTGCTGAAAGAGGTAAGAGGGTGCAGAAGTAGGCAACAGACGTGTAGTAAGAAGCAACAGAGGTTTAGAAAGAAGCAAGAGCAGTGCAGAAAGAAGTGAGAAAAGTGCAGAAAGAAGCAAGAGAGGTAGAGAAATAGGAAAGAGGGGTGCAGAAAGAGGCCAAAGCACTGCAGAAAAAATTATTTATTTATTTATTTATTTTAACATTTGTAAAGCGCGAAACGAAGGCCCGTGGGCATCTCGGCGCTGAATAACTGCAATGTTCTGACCAACAAGGGGACCGGGAGATCATTGATTAAAAAGCCAAGTCTTGACGTTTTTTCGAAAAGACCAGAGGGACGGGCTAGTCTTGATCAAGTGAGGCAGTGAGTTCCAAAGTTTTGGAGCTGCCACAAGAAATCTTCTGTCACCCCAGTTGACAGATTTGGTTCGGGGGAACACCAGGCCCAGAGAGCTGGAGGAGCGCAATGCTCTAGATGGACAGTAAGGAGTGAGATTCTGGGTGAAGAATGCTGGGGCAGTGTTATGTAGGGCCTTGTAAACCAGGCACAAGGTCTTAAACTCAATCCTCTTCCTCACCGGTAGCCAATGGAGTTGTTTCATGGTGGGTGAAACCGGGTGGAATTTGGGGATTCGCCCTAGGAGCCTGGCGGCCGTGTTCTGAATGGACTGCATTTTTGTTAGCACTCTCTCCTGGGCCCCTAGAAACAGCGCGTTGCAATAATCTAGGGTGGAAAGCACCAGGGAGCTTACCAGCGTTTTAGCCATGTTTTCAGGTAAAAAGGGCAGGATTTTTTTAATGAGCCTGAGTTTATAAAAGGCTGAAGAAGATATCTGGTTGGCGTGTGGGAGGAAATTCAGACGGTTGTCGAACATAACTCCTAGGTTCCTCACTTTGTCAACCGGGACTGGGGGCTGGCCCATGGATGACGGCCACCAGAGGGGGGACCACTCCGGAGAAAGGTTGCCAAAAATTACAACCTCCGATTTGTCGGAGTTTAGCTTCAGACAATTATGAGACATCCAGTTACCGATAGCCGACATGCCTTGATTAAATTGGTTAGCTTTCTGAAGCCCATCATTTTTGACGGCGAGGACCAATTGGGTGTCGTCAGCGTATGAAGTGAGGCTCATCCCGTGTGCCCTGATGACATTGGCAAGGTCCGACACATAAATGTTAAATAGTGTCGGACTAAGGGATGAGCCTTGGGGAACTCCACACGGAAGTGACAATGGGGGAGATTCAAAAGGTCCCACAGTGACGACCTGAGTCCTGTTGGCCAGGAAGGAGGCAAGAAGATTTTTGGCATTGCCTTGAATGCCAATACTTTCGACACGGTCGACCAAGATGGTATGGTCGACCGTGTCAAAGGCCGCCGACAGGTCTAATAGTATCAGGACAGCGGTGCCTCCCGCATCCCGAATTGATCTGATATCATCCGCCGCTTTGACCAAGGCAAGAGAGGTGCAAAAAGTGACAGAAGTGGTGCACAAAGAAGCAAAGGGGGTACAGAAAGAGGCAGGTGGGGTGCAGAAAGAAGGAAGAGAAATGTAAAAAGAAGCAACAGAGGTGCTGAAAGAGGTAAGAGGGTGCAGAAGTAGGCAACAGACGTGTAGTAAGAAGCAACAGAGGTTTAGAAAGAAGCAAGAGCAGTGAAGAGAGAAGTGAGAAAAGTGCAGAAAGAAGCAAGAGAGGTAGAGCAATAGGAAAGAGGGGTGCACAAAGAGGCAAGAGGATTGCAGAAATTCTCAAAAGAGGGGCATAAAGAATGAAAAGCAGTGCAGAAAGAACCAACAGAGGTGCAAAAAAAGCCAATAGGGGTGCGCAAAGAGGTAGGAGAGGTGCACAAAGAGGCAAGAGGTATACAGAAAGAGGCAGGAGGGGTGCAGAAAGAAGAAAGATTAGTGCAGAAAGAAGCAACAGAGGTTTGAAAGAGGCACAAAGGGTGCAGAAAGAGGCAAGAGAAGTACACAAAGTAGCAACAAGGGTACAGAAAGAGGCAAGAGAGGTGCAGAAAGAGGAAAGAGGGGTGCAGAAAGAAGCAGGAGGGGTAAAGAAAAAAACAAGTGAGGTACAGAAAGAAGCAACAGAAGTACGGAGAGACACAAGAGAGGTGCATAAACATGCAAGACGAGTGCAGAATGAGGCAAGAAAATTGCTGAAAAAAGGAACAGAGGTGTAGAAAGAAGCAAGAGAAGTTCAGAAAGAGGCAAGTGAGGTGCAGAAGGAGGCAAGAGAGGTGCACAAAATGACAAGAGAGCTGCAGAAAGAGACAGGAGGAATGCAAAAAAAGGAAGAAGGGCACAGAAAGAAGCAAGAGAGGTGCAGAAATTGGGAAGACAAGTGCAGAAAGAGACAAAAGGGGTGCATACATCTGCAAGAGAGGTGCAGAAAGAAGCAAGAGCAGTGCAAAAGAAACTACAGAAGTGAGGAAAGAGGCAAGAGAAGTGCAGAAATAGGCAAGAAAATTACAGAAAGCAGGAACAGAGGTGCACAAAGAGGCAGGAAGGGTACAGAAACAAGAGACAAGCAGGAAGAGGCAAGAGTGGTGCAGAAAGAAGTAACTGAGGTGCCAAAAGTAGAAAGAGAAGTGCAGAAAGAGGCAAGAGGGATGCAGAAAGAGGCAACAGAAGTACAGAAAGAAGCAACATAGATGTGGAAGGAGGCAAGAGAATCATAGAAAGAGGCAAGAGAGGTGCAAAAGCAGTCAGGAGATGTGCAAAAAGAGTAAACAGGGGTACAGAAAGAGGCAAAAGAGGTGCAGAAAGAGGGAAGAAGGGTGCAGAAAGAGGCAAGAGGGGTGCAGAAATGTGCAAGAGAGTAGCATACAGAAGCAAGAACAATGCAGAAAGAACCAGCAGAGGTGACAAAAGAGGCAAGAGGGGTGCAGAAAGAGTAAGAGAAGTAGAGAAAAAAGCAAAAGAGGTACAGAAAGAGGCAAGAGGTACACAGAAACAGGCAAAGTAAGAGAAGAAACAAGCAAAAGAGAAGCAGAAAGAGGCAAGAGAGGTGCACAAAGGGCCAAGAGAGATGCACAAAGAGCCAAGAGAGGTACACAAAGATGGAAGAAGGGTGCAGAAAGAGGCAATTGGGCAAGAGAGGTGTAGAAAGAAGCAAGAGAAGTGCAGAAAGAAATAACAGAGGTTTAGAAAGAAGCAAGATAAGTCCAAAAAGAAGCAAGAGCAGTGCTGAAAGAGGCAAGAGTGGTGTAGAAGAGGCAAGAGAAGTACAGAAAGAAGCAAAAGAGGTGCAGAAAGAGGCAAGAGGGGTGCAGAAAGAGGCAAAAGAATTGCATAAATAACCAAGAGACGTGCAGGAAAAGGGCAGAAGGGTGCAGAAAGGGGTATAAGGGGTGCAGAAAGAGGCATGAGTGGCCCAGAAAGAGGTAAGCGTGTGCAGAAGGAAGCAACAGAGGTACAGAAAGAGTCAAGAAAAGTACAAAAATAGGCATAAGAGTTGTAGAAACAGGTATACAAAGTGAGAACAGGGTGCACACAGAGTCATGAGAGGTACAGAAAGAACCAACAGAGTTGCAGACAGAGGCAAGAATGTTGCAGAAATGAGTAGGAGAGTAGCAGATAGAAGCAAGAGCAGTGCAGAAAGAACCAACAGAGGTGTAGAAAGAAGCAAGAGGAGTACAGAAAGAAGCAAGTGAGGTGCAGACAGAGGAAAGAGAGGTGCAGGAAAAGGCAAGAGAACTGCAGAAAGAGGTAAGAGGGATGAAAAAAGGGAAGAAGGGTACAAAAAAAGCAAGAGAGGAACAGAAAAAGGGAACACTGGTGCAGAAAGAGGCAACAGGGGTGCAAGAAGAAGCAAATGAGGTACAAAAAGAGGCAAGAGAAGTACAGAAAGAAGCAGGAGATGTGCAGAAGGGGGCAAGAGAATAGCAGCAAGAGGCAAGAAAGTTGCAGAAACAGGCAAAAGTACAGAAAGAAGGATGCAGACAGAGGCAAGAGAGGTGCAGAAAGTGGGAAGAGAGGTACAGAAAGAGGCAAGAGGGATGCAGAAAGAGGCAAAAGAATTGCATAAATAACCAAGAGACGTGCAGGAAAAGGGCAGAAGGGTGCAGAAAGGGGTATAAGGGGTGCAGAAAGAGGCATGAGTGGCCCAGAAAGAGGTAAGCGTGTGCAGAAGGAAGCAACAGAGGTACAGAAAGAGTCAAGAAAAGTACAAAAATAGGCATAAGAGTTGTAGAAACAGGTATACAAAGTGAGAACAGGGTGCACACAGAGTCATGAGAGGTACAGAAAGAACCAACAGAGTTGCAGACAGAGGCAAGAATGTTGCAGAAATGAGTAGGAGAGTAGCAGATAGAAGCAAGAGCAGTGCAGAAAGAACCAACAGAGGTGTAGAAAGAAGCAAGAGGAGTACAGAAAGAAGCAAGTGAGGTGCAGACATAGGAAAGAGAGGTGCAGGAAAAGGCAAGAGAACTGCAGAAAGAGGTAAGAGGGATGAAAAAAAGGGAAGAAGGGTACAAAAAAAGCAAGAGAGGAACAGAAAAAGGGAACACTGGTGCAGAAAGAGGCAACAGGGGTGCAAGAAGAAGCAAGTGAGGTACAGAAAGAGGCAAGAGAAGTACAGAAAGAAGCAGGAGATGTGCAGAAGGGGGCAAGAGAATAGCAGCAAGAGGCAAGAAAGTTGCAGAAACAGGCAAAAGTACAGAAAGAGGGATGAAGACAGAGGCAAGAGAGGTGCAGAAAGTGGGAAGAATGGTACAGAAAAAGACAAGAGGGGTGCAGAAAGAAGCAAGAGAGGTGTAGAAAGAAGCGAGAGCAGTGCAGAAAGAAGCAAGAGGGATGCAAAAAAGGGAAGCAGGGTACAGAAAGAAGCCAGTGGGATTCAGACATTTGCAAAAGAGGTGCAGAAAGGAGCAAGAGCTGTGCAGAAAGAAGTGAGAAAAGTGCAGAAAGAAGCAAGAGAGATAGAGAAATAGGAAAGAGGGGTGCACAAAGAGGCAAGAGGAATGCAGAAATTCTCAAAAGAGGGGCATAAAGAAGGAAGAGCAGTGCAGAAAGAACTAACAGAGGTGTAGAAAGAAGCAAGAGGAGTACAGAAAGAAGCAAGTGAGGTGCAGACAGAGGAAAGAGAGGTGCAGGAAAAGGCAAGAGAACTGCAGAAAGAGGTAAGAGGGATGAAAAAAAGGGAAGAAGGGTACAAAAAAAGCAAGAGAGGAACAGAAAAAGGGAACACTGGTGCAGAAAGAGGCAACAGGGATGCAAGAAGAAGCAAGTGAGGTACAGAAAGAGGCAAGAGAAGTACAGAAAGAAGCAGGAGATGTGCAGAAGGGGGCAAGAGAATAGCAGCAAGAGGCAAGAAAGTTGCAGAAACAGGCAAAAGTACAGAAAGAGGGATGCAGACAGAGGCAAGAGAGGTGCAGGAAGTGGGAAGAGAGGTACAGAAAAAGACAAGAGGGGTGCAGAAAGAAGCAAGAGAGGTGTAGAAAGAAGCGAGAGCAGTGCAGAAAGAAGCAAGAGGGATGCAAAAAAGGGAAGCAGGGTACAGAAAGAAGCCAGTGGGATTCAGACATTTGCAAAAGAGGTGCAGAAAGGAGCAAGAGCTGTGCAGAAAGAACCAAGAGAGGTACAAAAACAGGCAAGAAATGACCAGAAAGAGGAAGGAGAGGTGCAAAAAAGGCAACAAAGGTGCACACGGAGGCAAGAGAACTGTACAAAGAGGCGAGAGAGTTGTAGAAACAGACAATATCAGTGCAGAAAGAGGGAAGAGAGGTGTATTCAGAGGCAATGGTATTGCAGAAAGATCAAAGAGGGGTGCAGAAAGAGGAAAGAGAAATGCAGAAAGAAGTGCAGCGCACAAAGAAAAAATAGGGGTGCAGAAAGAGGCAAGAGAGGTGCAAAAAGATGAGAGAGAAAGGCAGAAAGAATCAAAAGAGGTGCAGAAAGAGGCAAGAGATGTTCAGAAAGAGGAAAGAGAGGTGTGGAAAGAGGCCAGAGGGGTGCAGTAAGAGGTAGGAGATGTGCAGAAAAAGGTAAGAAGGGTGCAGAAGGAAGCAAGAGAAGTGCACAAAGAAGCAAGTGAGGTGCAGAAGGAGGCAAGAAAACTGCAGAAGAAGGCAAGAGAGTTACAGAAACAGGCAAAATGGGTGCAGAAAGAGGGAACAGGTGTGCAGAGAGTTTCAGAAAGAGGAAAGAGGGTTGCAGAAAGAGGAAAAGGGTTACAGAAAGAGGCAAGAGAGATGCAGAAAAAGCAACATAGGCGCAAAAAGAAGCAAGAGCAATGCAGAAAGAACCTAAAGAGGTGCAGAAAGAGGCCAGAGCACTGCAGAAAAAGGCAAGAGATGTGCAAAAAGTGGCAGAAGTGGTGCACAAAGAAGCAAAGGGGGTACAGAAAGAGGCAGGTGGGGTGCAGAAAGAAGGAAGAGAAATGTAAAAAGAAGCAATAGAGGTGCTGAAAGAGGTAAGAGGGTGCAGAAGTAGGCAACAGACGTGTAGTAAGAAGCAACAGAGGTTTAGAAAGAAGCAAGAGCAGTGCAGAAAGAAGTGAGAAAAGTGCAGAAAGAAGCAAGAGAGGTAGAGAAATAGGAAAGAGGGGTGCACAAAGAGGCAAGAGGAATGCAGAAATTCTCAAAAGAGGGGCATAAAGAAGGAAGAGCAGTGCAGAAAGAACCAACAGAGGTGCAAAAAGAGCCAATAGGGGTGCGCAAAGAGGTAGGAGAGGTGCACAAAGAGGCAAGAGGTATACAGAAAGAGGCAGGAGGGGTGCAGAAAGAAGAAAGATTAGTGCAGAAAGAAGCAACAGAGTTTTGAAAGAGGCACAAAGGGTGCAGAAAGAGGCAAGAGAAGTACACAAAGTAGCAACAAGGGTATAGAAAGAGGCAAGAGAGGTGCAGAAAGAGGAAAGACGGGTGCAGAAAGAAGCAGGAGGGGTAAAGAAAAAAACAAGTGAGGTACAGAAAGAAGCAACAGAAGTACGGAGAGACACAAGAGAGGTGCATAAACATGCAAGACGATTGCAGAATGAGGCAAGAAAATTGCTGAAAAAAGTAACAGAGGTGTAGAAAGAAGCAAGAGAAGTTCAGAAAGAGGCAAGTGAGGTGCAGAAGGAGGCAAGAGAGGTGCACAAAATGACAAGAGAACTGCAGAAAGAGATAGGAGGAATGCAAAAAAGGGAAGAAGGGCACAGAAAGAAGCAAGAGAGGTGCAGAAATTGGGAAGACAAGTGCAGAAAGAGACAAAAGGGGTGCATACATCTGCAAGAGAGGTGCAGAAAGAAGCAAGAGCAGTGCAAAAGAAACTACAGAAGTGAGGAAAGAGGCAAGAGAAGTGCAGAAATAGGCAAGAGAATTGCAGAAAGCAGGAACAGAGGTGCACAAAGAGGCAGGAAGGGTACAGAAACAAGAGACAAGCAGGAAGAGGCAAGAGTGGTGCAGAAAGAAGTAACTGAGGTGCCAAAAGTAGAAAGAGAAGTGCAGAAAGAGGCAAGAGGGGTGCAGAAAGAGGCAACAGAAGTACAGAAAGAAGCAACAGAGATGTGGAAAGAGGCAAGAGAAGCATAGAAAGAGGCAAGAGAGGTGCAAAAGCAGTCAGGAGAGGTGCAAAAAGAGTAAACAGGGGTACAGAAAGAGGCAAAAGAGGTGCAGAAAGAGGGAAGAAGGGTGCAGAAAGAGGCAAGAGGGGTGCAGAAATGTGCAAGAGAGTAGCATTCAGAAGCAAGAACAATGCAGAAAGAACCAGCAGAGGTGACAAAAGAGGCAAGAGGGGTGCAGAAAGAGTAAGAGAAGTAGAGAAAAAAGCAAAAGAGGTAGAGAAAGAGGCAAGAGGTACACAGAAACAGGCAAAGTAAGAGAAGAAACAAGCAAACGAGAAGCAGAAAGAGGCAAGAGAGGTGCACAAAGGGCCAGGAGAGATGCACAAAGAGCCAAGAGAGGTGCACAAAGATGGAAGAAGGGTGCAGAAAGAGGCAATTGGGCAAGAGAGGTGTAGAAAGATGCAAGAGAAGTGCAGAAAGAAATAACAGAGGTTTAGAAAGAAGCAAGATAAGTCCAAAAAGAAGCAAGAGCAGTGCTGAAAGAGGCAAGAGTGGTGTAGAAGAGGCAAGAGAAGTACATAAAGAAGCATAAGAGGTGCAGAAAGAGGCAAGAGGGGTGCAGAAAGAGGCAAAAGAATTGCATAAATAACCAAGAGACGTGCAGGAAAAGGGCAGAAGGGTGCAGAAAGGGGTATAAGGGGTGCAGAAAGAGGCACGAGTGGCCCAGAAAGAGGTAAGCGTGTGCAGAAGGAAGCAACCGAGGTACAGAAAGAGTCAAGAAAAGTACAGAAATAGGCATAAGAGTTTTAGAAACAGGTATACAAAGTGAGAACAGGGTGCACACAGAGTCATGAGAGGTACAGAAAGAACCAACAGAGTTGCAGACAGAGGCAAGAATGTTGCAGAAATGAGTAGGAGAGTAGCAGATAGAAGCAAGAGCAGTGCAGAAAGAACCAACAGAGGTGTAGAAAGAAGCAAGAGGAGTATAGAAAGAAGCAAGTGAGGTGCAGACAGAGGAAAGAGAGGTGCAGGAAAAGGCAAGAGAACTGCAGAAAGAGTTAAGAGGGATGAAAAGAAGGGAAGAAGGGTACAAAAAAAGCAAGAGAGGAACAGAAAAAGGGAACACTGGTGCAGAAAGAGGCAACAGGGGTGCAAGAAGAAGCAAGTGAGGTACAGAAAGAGGCAAGAGAAGTACAGAAAGAAGCAGGAGATGTGCAGAAGGGGGCAAGAGAATAGCAGCAAGGGGCAAGAAAGTTGCAGAAACAGGCAAAAGTACAGAAAGAGGGATGCAGACAGAGGCAAGAGAGGTGCAGAAAGTGGGAAGAGAGGTACAGAAAAAGACAAGAGGGGTGCAGAAAGAAGCAAGAGAGGTGTAGAAAGAAGCAAGAGCAGTGCAGAAAGAAGCAAGAGGGATGCAAAAAAGGGAAGCAGGGTACAGAAAGAAGCCAGTGGGATTCAGACATTTGCAAAAGAGGTGCAGAAAGGAGCAAGAGCTGTGCAGAAAGAACCAAGAGAGGTATAAAAACAGGCAAGAAATGACCAGAAAGAGGAAGGAGAGGTGCAAAAAAGGCAACAAAGGTGCACACGGAGGCAAGAGAACTGTACAAAGAGGCAAGAGAGTTGCAGAAACAGACAATATCAGTGCAGAAAGAGGCAAGAGAGGTGTATTCAGAGGCAATGGTATTGCAGAAAGATCAAAGAGGGGTGCAGAAAGAGGCAAGAGAAATGCAGAAAGAAGTGCAGCGCACAAAGAAAAAATAGGGGTGCAGAAAGAGGCAAGAGAGGTGCAAAAAGATGAGAGAGAAAGGCAGAAAGAATCAAAAGAGGTGCAGAAAGAGGCAAGAGGTGTGCAGAAAGAGGAAAGAGAGGTGTGGAAAGAGGCAAGAGGGGTGCAGTAAGAGTTAAGAGATGTGCAGAAAAAGGTGAGAAGGGTGCAGAAGGAAGCAAGAGAAGTGCACAAAGAAGCAAGTGAGGTGCAGAAGGAGGCAAGAAAACTGCAGAAGAAGGCAAGAGAGTTACAGAAACAGGCAAAATGGGTGCAGAAAGAGGGAACAGGTGTGCAGAGAGTTTCAGAAAGAGGAAAGAGGGTTGCAGAAAGAGGAAAGAGGGTTACAGAAAGAGGCAAGAGAGATGCAGAAAAAGCAACATAGGCGCAGAAAGAAGCAAGAGCAATGCAGAAAGAACCTAAAGAGGTGCAGAAAGAGGCCAGAGCACTGCAGAAAAAGGCAAGAGAGGTGCAAAAAGTGGCAGAAGTGGTGCACAAAGAAGCAAAGGGGGTACAGAAAGAGGCAGGTGGGGTGCAGAAAGAAGGAAGAGAAATGTAAAAAGAAGCAACAGAGGTGCTGAAAGAGGTAAGAGGGTGCATAACTAGGCAGCAGACGTGTAGTAAGAAGCAACAGAGGTTTAGAAAGAAGCAAGAGCAGTGCAGAAAGAAGTGAGAAAAGTGCAGAAAGAAGCAGGAGAGGTAGAGAAATAGGAAAGAGGGGTGCACAAAGAGGCAAGAGGAATGCAGAAATTCTCAAAAGAGGGGCATAAAGAAGGAAGAGCAGTGCAGAAAGAACCAACAGAGGTGCAAAAAGAGCCAATAGGGGTGCGCAAAGAGGTAGGAGAGGTGCACAAAGAGGCAAGAGGTATACAGAAAGAGGCAGGAGGGTTGCAGAAAGAAGAAAGATTAGTGCAGAAAGAAGCAACAGAGTTTTGAAAGAGGCACAAAGGGTGCAGAAAGAGGCAAGAGAAGTACACAAAGTAGCAACAAGGGTACAGAAAGAGGCAAGAGAGGTGCAGAAGTAGGAAAGAGGGGTGCAGAAAGAAGCAGGAGGGGTAAAGAAAAAACAAGTGAGGTACAGAAAGAAGCAACAGAAGTACGGAGAGACACAAGAGAGGTGCATAAACATGCAAGACGAGTGCAGAATGAGGCAAGAAAATTGCTGAAAAAAGGAACAGAGGTGTAGAAAGAAGCAAGAGAAGTTCAGAAAGAGGCAAGTGAGGTGCAGAAGGAGGCAAGAGAGGTGCTCAAAATGACAAGAGAACTGCATAAAGAGACAGGAGGAATGCAAAAAAGGGTAGAAGGGCACAGAAAGAAGCAAGAGAGGTGCAGAAATTGGGAAGACAAGTGCAGAAAGAGACAAAAGGGGTGCATACATCTGCAAGAGAGGTGCAGAAAGAAGCAAGAGCAGTGCAAAAGAAACTACAGAAGTGAGGAAAGAGGCAAGAGAAGTGCAGAAATAGGCAAGAGAATTGCAGAAAGCAGGAACAGAGGTGCACAAAGAGGCAGGAAGGGTACAGAAACAAGAGACAAGCAGGAAGAGGCAAGAGTGGTGCAGAAAGAAGTAACTGAGGTGCCAAAAGTAGAAAGAGAAGTGCAGAAAGAGGCAAGAGGGATGCAGAAAGAGGCAACAGAAGTACAGAAAGAAGCAACAGAGATGTGGAAAGAGGCAAGAGAAGCATAGAGAGAGGCAAGAGAGGTGCAAAAGCAGTCAGGAGAGGTGCAAAAAGAGTAAACAGGGGTACAGAAAGAGGCAAAAGAGGTGCAGAAAGAGGGAAAAAGGGTGCAGAAAGAGGCAAGAGGGGTGCAGAAATGTGCAAGAGAGTAGCATACAGAAGCAAGAACAATGCAGAAAGAACCAGCAGAGGTGACAAAAGAGGCAAGAGGGGTGCAGAAAGAGTAAGAGAAGTAGAGAAAAAAGCAAAAGAGGTACAGAAAGAGGCAAGAGGGGTACAGAAAGAGGCAAGAGAGGAGCAGAAAGAGGCAAGAGAGGTGCACAAGGGGAGCAGAAATTTACAAGAGAGATGCAGAAAGAAGCAAGAGGGGTACAGAAAGAAGCAAGTGAGGTGCACCACGTGCTTGAGATGAGCAGAATGAGGCAAAAGAAGTGCAGAAAAAGAAATAAAGGGGCAAAAAGAAACAACAGAAATGCAGAAAGAGGCTAAAGAGCAGAAAGAAGCAAGAGTGGTTTACACACCATTACTACCAATTTAATACCCACATTTAGCAATAAGGTACAGGTGACCATTCTAAGTTTGCAAAAGGCCTACCACCATGCTGTAACACTTGTCATTGCACTTTTGGTAATATGTGAGCTGTTTGAGCAAGAAACAAGGTTTTTTTTGGTCAAATCTGCAGATTATGCAGCAGATGATGGATTAAGTGGCAATTGCGGAAAATTATAATTGTGCAAAAGTCGGTGCAGCCGCATAAATCCTGTGGCCCTGCTTATACTTCTGACTAGGTTCAAAAGTGCTCATCAGTGGTACCTTCTTTTTTTGTCTAAGTTAGTTTATATTTTAGCTTCTATTGAATTGAGGAAGACTAAACCTGAGGTTACAACTCCACCACACAGACTATAATATCACACAATTACTCTCCATATCACATAATCCCACTCTACATAATTCCTATACACTAAACACCATATACTTTATATCCACATAATTTCACTGCACACCATACCACATAATTCCACTACACACAACCTACATCCACTCCACTCCACTCCACTCCAAGAAACATTATTAAAATACTTTTACATTTACAACGCCAATAGCTCTAACTCACGTAAATGCGAAACCTATTAGATTGCAAATGCTTCTTCAACTGGTAGTCGTGTTTGCAGAGTGGTGAAGAAAGGGGCTGGGTCGCCAACCAGCATTCAGCAATTCCGCTGCATGGACTTACAGGAGGTACCAGGATGGCTTCTTGGTCCCCAAAGTCCCTCAGGAATAACGTGGACTACATTCCCCAACCCGTAGTGAACCAGGAGGTGCATTTGCAGAGTGGTGGAGAAAGGGAGGGTGTGGCCTCTGAAGACCTCCTAGCAATAACACTGTGTGAGACTTACTGGATGTAACAGGAGGGGTAGGTGGCCCCCAAGGACAACCTTGGGGGCCAACTACCCCTTGTATTACCTCCAGTAAGTCCCACATAGCAGCATTGTTAAGTACTCATAGCAGGTCACGCCCTCTTTGACCACCAGTCTGCAAACGCGCTCCCTGGTGCACCCTTCAATGGGGATTAAAGTCCCCTTTGCTACTGGGGGTCCTTAGGGGCCAACTAGACCTACCTGATACTTCCAATATGCCCAAGATAGTGGGATTGCTGAGAGGTGGACACAGGCCATGCCCCCTTTCTCAGCCACTCCGCAAACACACCTCCTGGTGCACTCTTGGTTAGGGGATGATGTCCTTTTGCCTCCTGAAGGTCTAGCCCTCCTGTTATCTCTAGTAAGCCCCACACAGCTAGATTGCTGAGAGTGGTCTGAGGCTACGCCCCCTTATTGCCCCACTCTGCAAACATACCACCTGGTGCACTGCTGCTCGGTGGATGAAGTCCACTTTAGTCCTGAGGTCCTCAGGACACAAGAGGACTTCATCACCCCACCATCAGTGTGCCAATCCCCCTATTTAGAACACACCAGGAAGCGTGTTTGTAGAGTGGTGCAGGGAATAGGCAGGTCCTCCTGCAAGATGCCGGCTTCTGTTTTTAAATAATATTTTTAGTTTTTGTAGTTTTTTGGGCCCTGTGAACCCCATCACCCAGGATGTGAAATGTTTTTCTTTAAAACAATGGGAAGGGGACTGCGTGGCCTCCCTTACCTGGGCCACTAATGACCTTGGAGACCCCATCCCCCGGGCCTGGCCAACGTTTTTAATCATGCATTTTTGGAATTTTTCCCAGGAGGGGGGCTGTGTGGCCCCCTCCCCTGGGCCACTTCTGGCCCGGGAACCTTGTCCCCTGGGGCCTGACCTCATTTTAGGGACCATGGGTGAGCCCCAATGCCCCTACAGTCCCAGCCTGCTCCCTGCCTCTTGCGGGAGCCGGCATTGCTTTGGGCAAGGTGTGGTAAATAAATAATTAATTACCGGTTCTATTTTTGACTGGATACAATATAAACAGATAGCTCAATAAATAAGAGTCAAGATACGAGGTAGCTGGAGTATACAGGCTTTAATCAAGCATAAAGGACTGGAACAGGACAGCCTGTACGGGAATGGGATGGCAGCTGCCGGGGGCAGGAATAGGCAATTGGGTAACTTTTTAATAACAGTGCACAATATTTATAGTTAAACAAATACATTGCATTCAATACAGTAGGCGTAGCAGTAGGCGGAGCTTTGTAGCAGTCGCGAAAGATAAGGCATAAAGTGGGTGTAACAAGAGGTATGTACAGGGCGTATACATAGACATGTGATGTAAACGTAACAGAATATGTCATAAATGGGGCGGAAACATGGAGGGGGCTACCTGAGCAGCTGGGACCTCTAACCTAGTGGTGCGCGCAAACTGACAATGACGTGTTACCAGGAGAACTGGGGGCTATGACTTCTGCGCTAGAAGAGGAGACTAAAGTCTGGAGTGTCAGAGCGACATGTACCTAAAGCCTATCTAGTATCTCGTGTTTAGAGAACATGTTGATAGAATCCAAAAGTTATCAGGGCAAAGGCTAACAGACATTAAGACTGGTGCATGCATAATTCTACATGTAGTGTGTGTGCGAGGAATATTCTATGAATATTAATACAGTATTTCTCTTACATGGAGACATAAAGGCTAGACCATGACGGAAACTATTGATGCGATTCAGTAGCTTAGGAATGCAGAGAAGGAGGGCTGGACTGATAACTAGAATCATAACATACTCTTGGCAGACTGGGAGGCAGAGCCAGGCCGAGCCGGGCACTGCGTGGCAAGAAGTAAGCTAAGGGTCAGGGATGCAGGTGGGGGCTGTATCGCTCCTCGGAGAGGGTTCAGGAAACAGGAGCTGAATCTGAGTCCGGGCCCTTTTGAGGCCTAGAAACGGGGATAATTCAATGAATTAACGTGCACACTGTAAAACGTGGCAACGTAGGATTACATAGGCCTGATATTCGTTGCTTTCACGAAGACTGGAAACTGGCATACTAGAGATGGACACAACTGTAATTGCATCTTTAATCGATCAGAAGGGGATACATGCATATCGATCATGCACATATGACATAACATGGGGAACACGTAGGCACATATGACATGGCAAAATTTACTTTTCCACATTCCCTCCTTGTGCCCTACGTTTCCATCAGGAAACATCAATATTCATGATACCATCTATCATTTCATATAGCATCATTTGCTCGTCTCGAATTGTCTTGGAACGGGATTTAGGACTAGGAATACAAGAGGTAGCACAAATGCCGCAAATCGCAGGGCCACATTGTATACAGAGGCAGCAACTGAATATGATCATTACTGCAATACCTAGGAATGACAATACTTTCCATCCCCAGGCAGATATAATACTCCAGAGCCAACCGGACCATGTCCAGGTGCCTGGATTCTGGTGTAACTGATGGGCAATTTTATGAAGTCTGGTTATAGCTGAATAAACAGACGGCGCGTTATTAGGAATGAAAATGCAGCAACTAGATCCGATGACTCTACATGCTCCTCCTCTATCGGCCAGTATGACGTCAAGAACGAGACGATTTTGGAGCACGACAAATCTCATAGCAGATTGCTCTTCGGTTAAGTTACCTAGAGCAGAAGTAGTCTCATTCACTACTGCTTCAAGGGTTCTGGTTAGTCTACGTATTAACTTACTATTCTGGACAGGTCCTATAAAGAAGAAAAAACCTTTATTGAAATCTGTATATTGTTCTAGAGCAGTTTCAGTTTGATCGACAATTGGGGACTCGATCTCCCTTCTATGTCTGACGTGTACTAGATGTGTGTTTCTGTGATAATCAGATGGGGCTAGAAAAACTGGTGGCAGTAGGAAGGCAATGTAACAGGTTCCATCCCAATCGAGGGGCAGACGAACATATGCGGTCTGACCACAAACAAAATAAGAATGACGTGAGGCTTTGAAGATAGATTTCCCACTGTCACTATACTCGACAGTAGTAGTACAATCACTATGTCCTACATGTGCGGAACCATTATTTCGGACACATAATTCGCCTTTTACTGGTAGTACTGAAATAGCAGGTAAGTCTGGAGTAGTATCAGACTGAACATTCAGGACCATAAAATTCGAAGAATAATTACCTAAATTATAAACTTCATTTTCTAGATCTAACCCTGTTCTATGGGGGAGACCTTGCTTGTCTGGAAAACATGTTCTATTCAGAAGGGACATATCATTGGAGGATGACGTTAACATGGACCATGCTCCACACGAACCATTATGTGAAAACGGATAAGGAAAGAGTGGCAGAACTCCCTTCGGTGTCTGGCAAGGGGGGAGTCGACCACACACCCAACAATTAGTAGTATTGCTGGTCTGGTGTGAATAGTGTAACATTCTGATGAATGTGTTATTTCTCATAGCAAGACGATAGGATAACTCGTGAGGAGGCAGATCACTAAATGTGTGCTCTACTGTAGCATTAGAAAACTTATTTACATGCGAAATTGGAAAACATAAATGCAATGCATAACTTGTGCAGGTAACCATCAAACTTAGAAACAATAGAAAACTTAGAAAAATGATACATCGTATAGAGTTTTGACTAACTCTCTCACTATGGGGGTCTATCTCATACATGTCAGATACCTGTCTAACCGTTTCACCCGAGGGGGACTTAGACAATTAAACTGGCTGACTTATTTTACTAGACCGGAGTTTTAACTTATACTCCTGCTGCTGAGTTTTCTCAAACAGAGGAACTTTCAGTTCCGGATTTGAATCAATGTCTGATTTAGAGTCTGGTTTCAGGCAGTCTTTAAAAATGGAACAGTCTTTGGAATCGTCATTAAAAGTCTTTTTCCGGACCCCATGGAATTTCTTGATATGCGACAGATGGACCCAACCCTTGCGGCCTTCCAACTTCACGGCCGTACGGGTGGTCAGAAGGACTAGTCGTGGCTCCTTCCAACGGGGCTCCAGCGGACTTGAACGATCAAAGTTCCTTACGAGAACAAGGTCTCCTGGAATGACCTCGTGCGGTTTCACTTCAGTATTGTCTGGAAATGCAGCGGCAACCTGCGAACGACAAGAGTGTAGGGCAGACATCAAGGAAGCTAGGTAATCTGTCAACATATTACTGGAAACATCTGTAATACTGCGGGGTCTAGGTGTACCCCACATATTTGGGGGATGGCCGAATACGACCTCATAAGGGGACAGACCTGATCTGGAATGTGCAACCATGCGCATGAAGAATAAAGCAACTGGCAGGGCAACTAGCCAGTCTACACCTTTTTCTTTACATGTCTTGGCAATACGGATTTTCAAGGTCTGATTATGTCTCTCTACGAGACCGGCTGCTTCAGGATGGCGTACACAATGGAACTTCCACTGGTACCCTAACAAAAGGGAAACATGTTTCATTAGCTCGGATGAGAATGGCTGGCCGTTATCAGAATACACGACCCTAGGGAGTCCATAACGGGGGAAGAATTCACGAACCAACTGCTTGGCAGTGGTCGCTGCTGTGTAATCTGGAACTGGATATGCTTCTGTCCACCTGGACAAAGCGCATACAACTACAAGAACATACTTGAAACCTCGACATCGCTCCATCTGAATATAATCCATCTGGAGGACTTCAAAAGGGTGGTCAGGAGGTTGGAATCCACCTTGTTCCACCGGGACACTTTTACCTGGATTGAACTGGCAACATATCATACAGGTACGGACTTTCTGCTTGGCTGCAGCTCGTAAGTGCTTGTTGAACCAAAGGTTCTGTATACTGTCTAACATGGCTTTTTCTCCTAGATGTGCTGGACTATGTGCAGTATTGATAATGACTTGAACCATAGAGTCGGGGAGAAACCATGTGGCTTTTCCCTTCGTCACCCATCCCTGATCTGTCTGGACCCCTCCTTGTTCGGACCATTTCTTGATTTCTTCAGGAGTAGCATGTAACTGTATGTCTATGACATCTTGTGTAGGGTCCTTAACTGTCATACAAGTAGTCTGTTCTGGAATGCATGTCTGTGTCTTGTTAACTGGAATGTCTGGGGTCTGAGCTGTAAGCTTGGCTGTTCGATCTGCTAGATCGTTACCCTGGGAAATGATGTCAGTAACTTTCGTATGTGCTTTGCACTTCATGATAGCGATAGCTGTCGGTAAATGTATTGCATCTAACAGAGCTTGAATGAGGAGACCATGCTGAATCTTGGTTCCATGAGAAGTCATGAAACCTCTCTCCTGCCAGAGCACTCCGAAGTCGTGTACAACTCCGAATGCGTAACGTGAATCTGTATATATGTTTACTTTCAGGTCCTTGGCACGTATGCAGGCTTGGGTCAGAGCAACTAGCTCTGCTGCTTGAGCAGACAGGGTGTCAATACGGTGTGTTTCTATAACTTCAGTTTCAGTAGTCACTGCATACGCGGCTACTAGTTCTCCTGTACTAGTTCTCATACATGAACCATCCACATAAAGTGTCAGGTCGGGATCAGGTAATGCAATATCTGTCAGGTCTTGTCTTGGCTTGGTCATAGTGTTAACAACTTCCACACAGTCATGTGTGGCAGGATTTGAAGTAACTGACGGCAACAGTGTAGCAGGATTTAGAATGTTGCAGCGTCTGATTTCTATGTGTGGCTGGAATAGTGTCAGTTCATAACCTGTTAAACGTGCAATGGTCAAGTGCTGAGTCTGTGTTCGGTTTAAAAGAACTTCCACGGAATGTGGAACTTGTACTGTCAGGGAGTGTCCTAATACTATGGAATCACTTTGTCTGATAGCTAGAGCTGTAGCTGCAACTGACTTGAGGCACGCAGGCAGAGCCTGGGCTACTGGATCTAATGTGCTCGAAAAATAAGCACAAGGCTTGTATTGTCCTGCTTGATCTTGTGTGAGAACAGATAATGAAGTACCATCACGTTCTGTGACAAAAAGTGTAAAAGGCTTACTGTAGTTCGGTGTTGCTAGAACAGGTGCTTGGCATAAAGCTTTCTTTAATTCATTAAAACTAAGTGTATGTTCAGATGTCCAAGGGAGGACAGTCGATACGGCTGCCTCCTGTGTCGTTAACTGTATCAGTGGCTTGGCTAGAAATGCATACTGAGGAATCCATTGTCTGCAATAGGAAGTGAGGCCAATAAAAGCACGTACCTCCTTCTGTGTCTTGGGCTGTGGAAGACTCGCTATTAACTGGATACGGTCTGGTGTCAACTGCCTACCCCACTTGGACAGTAAGTGGCCTAAGTAGATCACTTGCTGGACACAGAACTGAAGCTTCGAAGGGGACACCTTGTGCCCCATCTCGGCCAGGAAATACAGGACTGTAAGTGACGCTCGCTCGCAGTCACGTTCAGAACGGGCTGTGATCAGTAGATCATCGACATACTGGAGCAGGGCAGTGTCAGTTGGCATGTGAATATTGTCTAGTTGTCTTTTAAGTGCTTGACTGTAAATACTAGGACTTTCTGTGAAACCTTGAGGAGCTCGTGTGAATTTATAGCTCCTTCCATTTAAACAAAAACCGAAAAGGTACTGGCTGTCTGGATGAATGGGGACACTGAAAAATGCATTCTTGAGGTCGATTACAGTAAAAAATGTAGCTTCGGAATCAATGGCTGTTAATAGGGAAGAAATATCTGGGACTACTGGATACTGGGGTATGATACATTTATTAAGCTCTCGAAGGTCAATCACTAATCGATATACTGGAGGTGCATTTGGATCAGTACGTTTCATGACTGGAATGATAGGAGAATTACATACATTGGAGTCAGTTTCTACAACCACTCCTTGAGCAATGAGCTCATCAATAATTTTGGATAAGGCTGCTACAGCCTCAGGTGGCAATCTGTACTGTCTGATTCGTGGCAAGACTATGCCTTGCTTGAGAGTCACACGATGGGGTGTAATTTGCATAAAACCTACATCAGTTGGACCTTGCGCCCATAAATGCTGCGGTATATTTGACAATCTTGGATCAAAATCACGTAATACATAGTGACCCTTAAAGTCTCTTAAAAACAAACGGATTCCTTCTGGGGAACAGCATATAACTGCACCTAATTCTTTCAATGTTTTAATGCCTAACAAATTTTCTGGACATGATTTCGTAAGTAATAAATCAGTAGTTCGGGACAATGGACCAACTTCTAGGGAAACTGGTTTTGAAATCTCGTTCACAATAGGCTTTCCTGAAAATCCAAGGGAAACATTTCTAGAGCCTGAGAGCGGAGCCCCTGGAACCTCGTCATGACTGATAGTAGTCCTACTTGCCCCTGTATCAATCAGAAACTTTCTGTCTTTCCCTAATACTTGACTGTGTACATAGGGACCCTCTTGATCTACAGGTATCTCGATGAGAGGCAAGCCTACCTCCCTCTCTAGGCTATTTCATGAATACTGTTGATACTCTGGATACTCTGTCTGGGCATACTGGTACATCTGCTGTGTAACATGCTGTGTTGCAGCGATAGGCTGCGGTGCTAGAACTGTCTGTTGTGCATTCTGTGGTGACTGAGAAGTCTGTGAAACTTGTTCTTGTCTAGGCGGACGTGGTCTTTCTTTAGTTTTACCAGTTGCTATGTTATGTTTCAGAACTGCACACTCGTTTATAAAATGACCTGGCTGTTTACAATAATTGCATGTCCCTTTAACGGGAGCTGCAGGATGACTGGCTTGATTCGGACCCCTCTTCTGACTGTCTTGTGGAACAGATTGTGCAACTAGTACTTTCATTTTCGTATCTTTCATACGTCTCCTTTCGTGTTCTTGCTCTTCTCTGATTCTATTCTGGTGATACTGGAGCATCTGTAACATTTGTGACGGGGTACTAGCTTGCCAGGTACTTTCGACTTTCAAAACTCGATTTTTAACTTGTGGACTTGAATTCTCGACTAGTTTGGTAACAAAAAGATGAGGGTATGACTCGCTACTCGTCTTCAAACCACTGTTGATAATGAAACATTTTTCGAATCTAGAATAAAAATCACTAGTATCTTCATCCTGTTTCTGTTTGCATGCTGAGATTGCATCCCAATCTTCCTTTTTCGTGGCTAATAATCTTGGTAAAACTTGAATCAATAACTCAGGCAATTCTTTACATTTGTCCCCAAGACCAGTACCTGGTACTCGTATTTTATCTTCAGCTTCTAGAGCTGTCCAATCAATCTTTTTCTCTCCCACCTCCCATTCTTTTTCCTTGAGTTTTTCATATACCCCTGCGGGCAACAGGACCTTTAACATTTTAATGATATCTGGATACGTGTATTCTCCCATATGGAGCATGTCTTTTAATTCTCGATGGAACCCTGCTGGATCTTTGTCGTGACAGGGAATTAATTTCTTCATCTCTAAGAGTTCCATCTTTGTAATAGGGGTGTAAACAAATACTCGTTGCATTTCACCACCCTCTGTCCTAACTGGGTGTACTTCTCGTAACGGATGCTGTCTATCTATGTAAAAGGGTTTACTTTCTGGGGGTGAGACGTGAACAAAATGCGGATTCAGAAACGTTCTGTATTTGTGGCGCTGTTCTAGAATGACACTAATTAAATCGGTACCTAACCCTTTCCATTTATACTGGAGTAACTCGTTCAGGACATCATGTAACGGACCTGGATCAGAATGTTGACCCTCATACAGTGTAATGAGGTGCTGGATCATATACATACCCACCAGTCGCTGCTCGGCTGGGGGCAGTTTCAGAAACATTTGTGCCACTATTTCATCTGGAAAGGTGGTAGAATCAGTAACCCATCGGACTGCTGATCGGGCTAGTTCTTGTTCATGCATGGTGCTAAGTTCACTATAACCGATTCGTGATTTCAGAATGTGATCGATAGCTTGAAATACTTGTTCAAGAGAATCTTGTTCTGGTGCTGGAGGAGGGAAAACTTTCTTGTGTTCTAGACGTGAATGTCGGTCGGGAAGTCTAGATCTACCTACATACGCTATTCTGGCGGTATTCTCGTCTTCTACCTCTTCAGTAGAAGAGTCGTTTTCCTTCTCGCTTACTTGTGCTGCTTTGCGTTTCTCGTGTAACCTTGTTATTTCCTTACGAATTTTCTTGTACATACTCTCTATACTACTGAGTGTCTTGTGTCTACCCTCGGCTATATTATCACTCCACCTTGTCAGGACTTTCATTTCGGTCGGATCTTTAGTCGGATAATCTTGTTCCCTTATTAAACAATTGATTAGAAACTTTAATAACATGAGCTGAGTCTCAGCTTTCCTTAGAGACATGATTTCGCCAATACTTTCTGGATCCTCTCCTGTACGGATGAAACGATATATTCTGTCTAGATCTTCTTTCATATTCGGTAGGGTGTCCAAATACTCGGTCACCCGTCTTACGTGCAATGAATATATAACCATATTATCATCGCCTGGGACTGGATCATAACGGCATTCGGTGAGAGCTCGTCTGATATCTGCAATGGACTGATATTTGGGCGTACGCTGTAACGCACGTTCATGTAACTCGACTAACGTTACACGTTTGTGTGGCGGCGGGGTACCAGGAGGACCTCCCCCCGCGGCCCCTAAACTAGAATCGTCGACTGATACTCTTCGTGCTGGCAGAGTGACCGATGTAGCGGGAATTTGTACTATGGGCTGGACCGGGGGTACCGTAACAGGTGCTGTAACAGGTGCCCCGGTGTCTGGAGGAACAGGAATTACATTATTTACAGGAGCTGGCGGAACAGGATTTGCATATTCGGGGACTGTGTCGTCCAAATAGGACGAGAGAAAAATATCAGCTGCGGTCCGTTTATGACGTAGCTTGGTCGGAACTAATGGTGGCGGGAAATTACTGGATGCCTCCGGGGTTGCTTTTGGCAAGCCCTCGGCAAGAAGAGGGTACATACCCTTAATGAGGGCATTCCTCTGTCTGTCTGACTGTTCGACTTTAACTCGTTCACCTATTTCGATTAATTCCCTTTCTTGGGCTCTTTCTGAGGATTCTCTACTTAACTCTGACTTTCTGATTTCTTTCTCTGTTCTTTTGTGAGATTCTTTGCGCCATAACTCGATGGCATCTTTCTGGGACTGTCTTGATTTCTTTTTCCATAATGCTTCTTCTACTCGCATGATGCACTCGGCATCCCACGTACCTGATACTGGCCATCTATACTTCTCTTCTAATTCCTTGGTGTACTCTACCCATAAATCTAGATATAATATGGCACTTATGCCATGTTTATGATACATAAAATGACCTGGACTGTACCTAGGCGGGACAGGAACTGCTTCCTCGAGCAGACCTTTTCTAGTTTTTAACTGACGTAACTTTGAGAACAAAGCCATAACTAGGCAAGAGTCTGGACACAATACAATACACAATGAACACAATAATAACTTGAAAACGAATCATTCATACCACGACATTGAAAACACATGGAATAACATTTAAAATAACAGTTCGGACAGAATACTACCTGGAATACTGAGAACAGAACACATGAATTTCTCGAGAACAGAACTGACTAGAATGACTCGATGCACTGCTAAAACAGTACGAAACTTACCGGTCCCATAAAGAGACACGTCAGGACCCGCATCCACCTAGGTGGACACTTCGTGTTGGATCTGTGTACCCAAACCCACAGACCAGAGACAAATTAATTGACCCTGTCTAGATACTACCCCAGCAACGGTACTCACCGGGCAGCAAGAACGGAAGGCCTCGGACTGGACTGGACTGCTACGACGACGGACGGACGAACTTCGGACTTCAGTTACAGGCGGGCCTCCGGATACCTCGGACCTTGGACTCTCGGCTTGGGCTCTGGTCGGGACTCGCCGCGTTCCTCCACCGCCTCGTCTGGACGCTGGACCGCAACCTCCGTCTCCTCCGTGGGCCTGAGGGATACTTGAAGCAGAAATATCTGCACGTGCACGGTATGGTTCCGTCACGGCTGCAGAGGATCAGGGGGCCTGCGTGGCTTCTCCGGCGCGTGGGGAAAGGGCAAGTGCCTATTCGGGCGCCATTATGTGGTAAATAAATAATTAATTACCGGTTCTATTTTTGACTGGATACAATATAAACAGATAGCTCAATAAATAAGAGTCAAGATACGAGGTAGCTGGAGTATACAGGCTTTAATCAAGCATAAAGGACTGGAACAGGACAGCCTGTACGGGAATGGGATGGCAGCTGCCGGGGGCAGGAATAGGCAATTGGGTAACTTTTTAATAACAGTGCACAATATTTATAGTTAAACAAATACATTGCATTCAATACAGTAGGCGTAGCAGTAGGCGGAGCTTTGTAGCAGTCGCGAAAGATAAGGCATAAAGTGGGTGTAACAAGAGGTATGTACAGGGCGTATACATAGACATGTGATGTAAACGTAACAGAATATGTCATAAATGGGGCGGAAACATGGAGGGGGCTACCTGAGCAGCTGGGACCTCTAACCTAGTGGTGCGCGCAAACTGACAATGACGTGTTACCAGGAGAACTGGGGGCTATGACTTCTGCGCTAGAAGAGGAGACTAAAGTCTGGAGTGTCAGAGCGACATGTACCTAAAGCCTATCTAGTATCTCGTGTTTAGAGAACATGTTGATAGAATCCAAAAGTTATCAGGGCAAAGGCTAACAGACATTAAGACTGGTGCATGCATAATTCTACATGTAGTGTGTGTGCGAGGAATATTCTATGAATATTAATACAGTATTTCTCTTACATGGAGACATAAAGGCTAGACCATGACGGAAACTATTGATGCGATTCAGTAGCTTAGGAATGCAGAGAAGGAGGGCTGGACTGATAACTAGAATCATAACATACTCTTGGCAGACTAGGAGGCAGAGCCAGGCCGAGCCGGGCACTGCGTGGCAAGAAGTAAGCTAAGGGTCAGGGATGCAGGTGGGGGCTGTATCGCTCCTCGGAGAGGGTTCAGGAAACAGGAGCTGAATCTGAGTCCGGGCTCTTTTGAGGACTAGAAACGGGGATAATTCAATGAATTAACGTGCACACTGTAAAACGTGGCAACGTAGGATTACATAGGCCTGATATTCGTTGCTTTCACGAAGACTGGAAACTGGCATACTAGAGATGGACACAACTGTAATTGCATCTTTAATCGATCAGAAGGGGATACATGCATATCGATCATGCACATATGACATAACATGGGGAACACGTAGGCACATATGACATGGCAAAATTTACTTTTCCACAAAGGGGAGCTGCTAACATGCAGCTCCCCTGGTCCAAAAGCAATTCTGCTTTGCTTCTTGGAAGCAAGAGCAGATTTTAATGTAATGTTTGAATTTAACCATGGACATATTGACTTTCATGCAAGGTGAGTATTAAGATATTCAAAAAAACAGTCACAATGGCCATAGTTAAATGCAAACATTACCTTGCTAGTATGGCGGCCAGATAAAGCAAATATCGCTGTAGCCCTTTCTGAATTACCACCATTCAAAAGCGCCAATCAGGAGAGACTTTTTCTTGTTCAAAATGGCATGCACTGCAATTGATATTGACACTTTTTTAGCACTGAAGAAAGCTGTTTGCTGAAATGCGTCTGCTTATTAAAAGGAGTTTATAGCAACCCCCGTGAGTGCCTACGTGTGCTGACTTATTGCATGCGCTGGAGCTGAAATGTATACGTGAGTCCCATCCTCACGACAAGAATGGCACCCGCCTTAAGGGTTCAGCATATCTGTTTCTGGTGGGTCTGGAGCTCTAATTTATAACAGAAAGCCAGAACCGTCTTTTCAAGCTATCTCCGTCGACCTGAGGTCGTGAATTATTCAAGTTAAAGGTTCGCTGTAATTTTACTGCTGCCCGCTGATACACCTTTATTGCAACAGAGGCTTGCCGAGGGGATTGTGCTGCACGGCGTGTGTTGGGTGCCCATGTTGGGAGATTACATTGGAACAGACTAAATTACAAGGCATACTTCAATAGTAAGAACTTGTGACTGTTATTTTGAATATCTTAATACTCACCTTGCATGAAAGTTGATATGTCCATGGTTAAATTCAAACATTACCTTGCTAGCATGGCGGCCAGATAAAGTGAATATCGCTGTAGCCCTTCCTCAATTACCACCATTCATAAGCGCCAATCAGAAGAGACTGTCTCTTGTTCAAAAAGGCACGCCGTGCAATTGATATTGACACTTTTTTAGCACTGAAGAAATCTGTTTGCTGAAACGTGTCTGCTTATAAAAAGGTGTTTCTAGCAACCCCTGTGAATGCATACATATGCTGATTTATTGCATATGCTGGAGCTGGAATCTATCCGTGAGTCCCATCCACACGACAAGAATGGCACCCGCCTTAAGAGTTCGGCATATCTGTTTCTGGTGGGTCTGAAGCTATGATATATATATATATATATATATATATATATATATATATATATATATATATATATATATATATATATATATATATATATATATATATATATATATATATATATATATATATATATATATATTATATATATATATATATTACCTACTGGCGGTCGCCAGTAGGTATATATAGTTAGGATTTTTTCTTTATGGGATTTTTGAAAATTCTATGTCTAATAACTTTGGCGTTTGTGGACGGAATTGGCTGAAAATTTCAGGAAAATGGCACATTTTGTTTCTGAGCAGCCCTTGAAAATTTGGGGGGGGTTCGTCAAGGGGGGGCTGAGAAAAAAGGGGGGTCCCAAAACGTGTTTTTAACATTGAGTTTTCCATAGGGCGGTTGGCCTCACTTTTAGCCCAAACGGCTGAATGGATTTGCACGAAACTTGGCAAAATTGTAGGGACTGGTAGCCCGATGTGCCTTTTGTAGGTCTCAATATATGTGCTACAGTTGATTTTGAGAAATTAACGTTTAAAAAAAGATATATATCTGTAACAGCGGACCGGGCAGCGCTCCAGGACGCGTACTTTTCGCGCAACGGAGCTTTGTGAAGCGAAGCTGATTGGTTCTCCGGCGTCTGTCAACATTCCAAACAGTCCGTAGCGGCCGCCATCTTGTCTCTCGGTAGGATCGAGAGACAAGAGGAGGCCAAAGCGAAGGGGCAAATGACCATAAGGGGGAATAGTAGATCCTCGCTAACCCCCTACGTTTGATGTGGAGGTTTTAAAAGGGCCCCGCGGGGCAAAAAAAAAAAATAATAATAATAATCGAACGGCTGAATGGATTTGCACGAAACTTGCCAAAATATTAGGGACTGGTAGCCCGATGTGCCTTTGCTAGGTCTCAATATATGTGCTCCAGTGGATTTTGAGAAATTAACGTTCAAAAAAAGATATATATCTGTAACAGCGCTCCGCTTCGCGTACTTTTCGCGTTACGGAGCTTTGCGAAGCTGATTGGTTCTCCGGCGTCTGTCAACATTCCAAACAGTCCGTAGCGGCCACCATCTTGTCTCTCGGTAGGATCGAGAGACAAGAGGAGGCCAAAGCGAAGGGGCAAATGACCTTAAGGGGGAATAGTAGATCCTCGCTGACCCCCTACGTTTGATGTGGAGGTTTTAAAAGGGCCCCGCGGGGCAAAAAAAAAAAATAATAATAATAATCGAACGGCTGAATGGATTTGCACGAAACTTGGCAAAATATTAGGGACTGGTAGCCCGATGTGCCTCTGCTAGGTCTCAATATATGTGCTCCAGTGGATTTTGAGAAATTAACGTTCAAAAAAAGATATATATCTGTAACAGCGCTCCGCTTCGCGTACTTTTCGCGTTACGGAGCTTTGCAAAGCTGATTGGTTCTCCGGCGTCTGTCAACATTCCAAACAGTCCGTAGCGGCCGCCATCTTGTCTCTCAGTAGGATTGAGAGACAAGAGGAGGCCAAAGCGAAGGGTGAAATGACCATAAGGGGGCATAGTAGATCCTTCCTGACCTCTTAGGTTTGATGTACCATTTTGCCAAGTTTGGTGTAATTCCGTTCAGCCATTCAGGCTGTAGACGTATGTAAATGTCCTATGGAAAATTGCATGGGGAAAACACATTTGAAAGTGTTGAAATTTAGAACCAATTAAAATGTTAGTTTGGTTTTGTATTTGTGTGTGATGAAAGTTAATTGGTTATGTATATATTTCAAATGAGAGGAAACCACAGCCATTTTGTGATACTACTGTCTGAGGTACATTTGTGAGGAATTTTTGGTGGTGAATTTCTGGTGTTTGATTTACACAGTACTAACACTTCTCCTACTTTTAAAAAGGTGAGTTGTTAATTTGTAAGGGGAACTATGTTGTACACTTGAAGATAATTTGAAAAATGTTTTCTGTTATTTATTTGCAGTCCTTCTGTTATACTAAATACTTGATAAAGTTAGTTTTATATTATGTATTACTAAAAACGATAAATGAAAGTGATTATTTTTTTCTGCAATTTACAGCAAGCAATTTCAAAATAAAATGGCTCACAATGAAGAGACCGTGGCAATTTCTTTTGAATTGTCCACTACATTGATTGAAATTGAGAGCACCAATAATGAAATATTGTCACAAGGAGGAGATGACTTGTATGATTCCATTAGATTGATTGAAATGGACAGCACCAATAATGAAATATTGGCACAAGGAGATGACTTGAATGATTCCACTACATTGATTGAAATTGAGAGCACCAATAATGAAATATTGTCACAAGGAGGAGATGACTTGTATGATTCCATTAGATTGATTGAAATGGACAGCACCAATAATGAAATATTGTCACAAGGAGGAGATGACTTGAATGATTCCACTACATTGATTGAAATTGAGAGCACCAATAATGAAATATTGTCACGAGGAGATGACTTGAATGATTCCACTACATTGATTGAAATTGACAGCACCAATAATGAAATATTGTCACAAGGAGGAGATGACTTGAATGATTTTTTTGATCAATCTCTTGATGGCGAATTTATCGAATGTTTGGAGACCATAGAGTTACAAGAATCATCATTGCAGACTTTTCATGAGGACATTGCTGATGAGGACATGTTACTAGTTCTTTCAAATTTAGAAAATTCTGAAGAATAAATTTATATTTAGAAATCAAAAATTGTTTGAGACATTATTCATTTTTATTTTTAATTTATGAGGTTGTAGCGAAGTGATTGTAGTATAAAATGAGACTTATAGTATAGAGTGCAACATTTTTATGTTACATGGTAAGTTTACTCATATTTACTTCCCTTCTGCCACTATATTATCTCCAATGTGTATTTGACATCTCTTCTTCATCTCCGGCCTCCTTTCTCTCACTGTGTGTCTCCGATGCATCTTATCGCTGCTATTTTGTGTAATTACAGAAGAGAGTAAAATAAAATAGTTCGGAACGTGAAAAGGGGGCAAAGTAGAGTACTCCTCACCCCCTAGGCCTTTTTAGGCGGTCCCAAAAGGATCAGTTTCTGCTTTCCTGAGAGATTATGGTATGAGTTCCATATACCACAATAACTTGCATTACAACATGCAAGATATCTATCTCCTTTTGGAGATATTCGCACTAAGCGCGAATATCTCCAAAAAGTAACACCTGCCCTGAGCAGTTCTTAGCCATGTTATCCAATGGGAGGTGGATAACGGGGCTAAGAGCATTAGCTCGGTAATGCATGAATATCGCTGAGTTTATAGCGATATTCATGCATTGCGGCCGTTTATTATCGCATTTGCGATAAACCTTGATAATAGCAAGGTTTATCTTCGATAATTTCTGACGATGCTTAGCGGTAAAAAATTCGTTGGTAAGCATCGTTAGCGATAAATATCGCTTAACTTTGGTAATATGCCCCAACGTCTGTTAACGTTCGATTCGAAGGAAATGAGGAAGTGTTGAAAAACATTGTTTGCGCCATCTTGCCTTTTTTGAAATGCCACACTTTTGTGGTGCACGGCAGCCATTTTAGATGCCTTGACCAGACCCACTCTCTGCACGCTGTCGATTCGTAGCATGGCTCCTCACCCTCGCAAGCATCTTCTCCAGGCACTGGTCACCCCCGCTCTCTGTCTTATGCATGGGCAATAAACCTCCCCCCATCTGCGCTGCTCTTCCCTGAGAATCACACTCTGTGCCCGCCCGACACCTCCCTTTCGCCCTATTCACTACCGCACCCTCTGACACTCCTGTGGAAAAGTAAATTCTGCCATGTTCTGTGTCCCTACGCGTCCTCCATCATATGTTATCTGTGCATGATTAATATGCATATGTATTCCCCATGTTCGATTAAAGACGCAATTACAGTTGTGTCCATCACTAGTATGCCAGTTTCCAGTTCTCGTGAAAACTACGAATACCAGGCCTATGTAAAGTTACGTTGCCACGTTTCTCAGTGTGCACGTTATTTCATTGTAAAGTCCCCGTTTCTAGGCCTCAAAAGGGCCTGGATACCAGATTCAGCTCCTGTCTCCTGAGCCCTCGCTGAGGAGCGATACAGCCCCCACCTGTATCCCTGACCCTTCACTTACTTCCTGCCTCGCAGTGCCCGGTTCAGCCTGGCTCTGCCTCTGAGTCTGCCAAGAGTATGTTATGATTCTAGTTATCAGTCCAGTCCTCCTTCTCTGCATTCCTAAAGCTACTGAACCGCATCAATAGTTTCCGTCATTGTCTAGCCTTTACGTCTCCATGTAAGAGAAATACTGTATTTAATGGTCATTTAATATTCTTCATCACGCACTACATGTAGAATAATGCATGCACCAGTCTTAGAGTCTGTTAGCCTTTCCCCTCCTGACTTCTAGTTTATATCAACATGTTCTCTAAACATCAGATACTAGATACTGTTTAGGTACATGTCGCCCTGACTCTCCAGACTTCAGTCTCTGCTCCTAGCACAGAGTTCATAGCCCCCAGCTTCTCCTAGTAACACGTCATTGCCAGTTTGCGCGCACCATCAGGTTAGAGGTCCCGGCTCCTTAGGTAGCCCCCTCCATGTTTCCGCCCCATTTATGACATATTCTGTTACGTTTGCATCACATGTCTATGTATACGCCCTGTTACACCTACTTTCACCCTTATCTTTTGCGACTGCTACGCGTCACACCCTTTGCTCCACCCACTGCTCCGCCTATCATATGTACTGTAATGCAACTGTTTTCATATATATATGCGTGTGTATTGTTATTAAATGTTACGCCAGTCCTTTCCCTAGAGCGCGCTCATCCCAGATCCAGCCCCGGCAGCTGCCGGGCCACGCTAGTCCAATCCGGCCCCCCTGCCGGGCCCTGCCATCCTATTCTTATGCAGGTTGTCCTGTTCCTGTCCTTTATGCTGTAATAAACCTGCAAACTCCTACTACCTCGAATCTTGACTCTTATTTATTGAGCTATCTGTTATTGCTATGCCTAGACAAAAATAGATCCGGTATTATTTATTTATATACCACATAATGGCGCCCGAACAGGGACTTGCCCTTTCCCCACGCGCCGGTGAAGCCACGCCGGCCCCCTGACCCTCTGCAGCCGTGACGGAACCATACCGTGCACCGGCAGATATTTCTGCTTCAAGTATCCCTCAGGCCCACGGAGGAGACGGAGGTGGCGGTCCAGCATCCAGACGAGGCGGTGGAGGAACGCGGCGAGTCCCGACCAGAGCCCAAGCCGAGAGTCCAAGGTCCGAGGTATCCGGAGGCCCACCCGTAACAGAAGTCCGAAGTTCGTCCGTCCGGCGTCGAAGCAGTCCCGTTCAGTCTGAGGCCTTCCGTTCTTGCTGCCCGGTGAGTACCGTTGCTGGGGTAGTATCTAGACAGGGTCAATCTAAATTGTCTCTGGTCCGATGGGTCTGGGTACGCAGATCTGAAACGAAGTGTTCACCTAGGTGGATACGGGTCTTGATGCGTCCCTTTATGGGACCGGTATGTTCCGTGCTGTTTCAGCAGCGCATCCAGTAATTCTAGCCTGTTCCGTTCTCGAGAAATTCATGTGTTTCTGTTCTCAGTGTTCCAGGTAGTATTCTGTCCGAACTGTTGCTTCATAATGTTATTCAATGTATTTTCAATGTCGTGGTATGCCTGAATTGTTTTCTCAATTGTTATTGTTCCTCGTGTATTGTATTGTGTTCAGATTCAAGTTTGCAATGTCCCTCTTTTCGAGATTACGTCAGTTAAAAACTAGAAAGGGTCTGCTAGAAGAAGCAGTTCCTGTCCCGCCTAGGGACAGTCCAGGTCATTTTATGTATCAGAAGCATGGCATAAGTGCCATATTATATCTAGATTTATGGGTAGAGTATACCAAACAGTTAGAAGAAAAGTATAGATGGCCTGTATCAGGCACATGGGATGCCGAGTGCATCATGCGAGTAGAAGAAGCATTATGGAAAAAGAAAGCCAGACAGTCATAGAAAGACGCCATCGAGTTATGGCGCAAAGAATCTCATAAAAGAACCGAAAAAGAAATCAGAAAGTTTGAATTAAGTAGAGAATCCTTAGAACGAGCCCAAGAAAGGGAACTAATCGAGATAGGTGAACGAGTTAAAGCCGAACAGTCAGACAGACAGAGGCATGCTCTTATTAAGGGTATGTATCCTCTTCTTGCCGAGGGCTTGCCAAAAGCGACCCCGGAGGCATTCAGTAATTTTCCGCCACCCTTAGTTCCGACCAAGCTACGTCACAAACCGACCGCAGCTGATATTTTCATTTCGTCCTATTTGGACGACACAGTCCCAGAATATGCAAATCCCGCTCCACCAGTCCCTGTAAATCAGGCACTTCCCGCTCCTCCAGACACCGGAGTACCTGTTACGGTACCCCCGGTCCAGCCCGCCATACAAGTCCAGCCTGCATTTCCATTTCCCACTCTGCCAGGACGAAGAGCATCAGTAGACGACTCTAGTTTAGGGGCCGCAGGGGGAGGTCCTCCAGGAACCCCGCCGCCACACAAGCGTTTAACGTTAGCCAAATTACATGCACAAGCGTCACAGCGTACGCCCAGGTATCAGTCTGTTGCGGAAATAAGAAAAGCCCTTAACGAATGTGGCTATGATCCAGTCCCAGGCGAGGATAATATGGTTTTATATTCATTACGCGTGAGAAAGGTGACCGAGTATCTAGTCACCCTACCAGATATGAAAGGAGATCTAGACAGAATATATCGTTTCATCCGTACAGGGAATGATCCAGAAAGTATTAGTGACGTCATGTGCCAAAGAAAAGTTGAAGTCCAGCTCATGCTATTAAAATTTCTGATTAATTGTCTAATAAGAGAACAAGATTATCCGACCAAAAATCAGGCCGAAATGAAAGTCCTGACAAAGTGGAGTGATAATATAGCCGAGGGTAAGCATAAGACCATCAGTAGTATAGAGAGTATGTACAAGAAAATCCGTAAAGAAATAATAAAGTTACACGAACAACGTAAAGCAGCACAAGTAAGCGAAAAAGAAAGTAACTCAGATACTGAAGAGGTAGAGGACGAGAATCCCGCCAGAATAGCGTATGTAGGAAAATCTAGATTTCCAGACCGACATTTACGCCTAGAACACAAGTCAACTTTCCATCGTCCAACACCAGAACAAGGTTCTCTAGAACAAGTATTTCAAGCTACCGATCATATTCTGAAATCACGAATCGGTTACAGTGAATTAAGTACTATGCATGAACAAGAACTAGTCCGATCAGCAGTCCGATGGATTACTGATTCTACCACTTTTCCAGACGAAATAGTGGTACAAATGTTTCTGAAATTGCCCCCAGCCGAGCAACGACTGGTGGGTATGTATATGATCCAGCACCTCATTACATTGTATGAGGGTCAACATTCTGATCCAGGTCCGTTACACGATGTCCTGAATGAGTTACTCCAGTATAGATGTAAAGGTTTAGGTACCGATTTGATTAGTGTCATTCTAGAACAGCGCCACAAATATAGTATGTTCTTGAACCCGCATGTTGTTCATGTCTCACCTCCAGAAAGTAAACCGTTTTACATAGACAGACAGAATCCGTTACGAGAAGTCCACCCAGTTAGAGGAACGGGTGGTGAACTAGAACGAGTGTTTGTTTACACCCCGATTACAAAGATGGAACTCTTAGAGATGAAAAAGTTAATTCCCTGTCATGATAAAGATCCAGCAGGGTTCCACCGAGAATTAAAAGACATGCTCCGTATGGGAGAATACACGTATCCAGATATTATTAAAATGTTAAAGGTCCTGTTGCCCGCAGGGGTATATGAGAAACTCAAGGAAAAAGAATGGGAGGTGGGAGAGAAAAAGATCGATTGGGCAGTTCTAGAAGCTGAAGACAAGATACGAGTACCAGGTACCGGTCTTGGAGACAAATGTAAAGAATTACCAGAATTATTAATACAAGTTTTGCCTAGATTATTGACAACTAGAAAAGAAGACTGGGATGCAATCTCAGCCTGTAAACAGAAACAAGACGAAGTCATTAGTGATTTTTATTCTAGATTTGAGAAATGTTTTACCATAAACAGTGGCCTCAAGACAAGTAGCGAGTCATACCCTCACCTTTTTGTTACTAAATTAGTCGAGAATTCAAGTCCACCAATTAAAAACCGAGTTTTGAAAGTCGAAAGTACCTGGCAAGCTAATACCCCGTCCCAGATGTTACAGATGCTTCAATATCACCAGAATAGAATCAGAGAAGAGCAAGAGCACGAGAGAAAGCGTATGAAAGACACGAAAATGAAAGTACTAGTTGCACAATCTGTTCCTCAAGACAGTCAGAAGAGGGGTCCGAATCAAGCCAGTCACCCTGCAGCTCCCGTTAAAGGGAACTGCAATTATTGTAAACAGCCAGGTCATTTTATAAACGAGTGTGCAGTTCTGAAACACAACATAGCTACCGGTAAGACTAAAGAAAGACCACGTCCGCCTAGACAAGAGCAAGTTTCACAGACTTCTCAGCCACAGAATGCACCACAGACAGTTCCAGTACCGCAGCCTATTGCTGCAACACAGCATGTTACACAACAGATGTACCAGTATGCACAGTCCGAGTATCCGGAGTATCAGCCATATTCATGAAACAGCCTAGAGAGGGAGGTAGGCTTGCCTCTCATCGAGATACCTGTAGATCAAGAGGGTCCCTATGTTCATAGTCAAGTACTAGGGAAAGACAGAAAGTTCCTGATTGATACAGGGGCAAGTAGGACCACCATCAGTCACGCCGAAGTTCCAGGGGCTCCGCTCTCAGGCTCTAGAAATGTTTCCCTTGGATTTTCAGGAAAACCTATCGTAAATGAGATATCTCAGCCAGTTACTCTAGAAGTAGGTCCATTGTCCCGCACTACCGATCTGTTACTTACGAAGTCATGTCCAGAAAACTTATTAGGCATTAAAACACTGAAAGAGTTAGGTGCAGTTATATGCTGTTCCCCAGAGGGAATACGATTGTTCCTACGTGACATCAAGGGTCACTATGTATTACGAGATTTTGATCCGAGATTGTCTAATGTTCCGCAGCATCTATGGGCGCGAGGTCCAACTGATGTTGGCTTTATGCAAATCACACCCCATCGTGTGACTCTCAAGCCAGGTGTAGTCCTGCCACGAATCAGACAGTACAGATTGCCACCTGAGGCTGTAGCAGCCTTATCCAAAATTATTGACGAGCTCATGGCTCAAGGAGTAGTGGTAGAAACTGACTCCAATGTATGTAATTCTCCGATCATTCCTGTCATGAAACGTACTGATCCAAATGCACCTCCAGTATATCGATTAGTGATTGACCTTCGAGAACTTAATAAATGCATTATTCCACAGTACCCAGTTGTCCCAGATATCTCTTCCCTATTGACAGCCATTGATTCCGAAGCCTCATTTTTCACAGTCATAGACCTCAAGAACGCGTTCTTCAGTGTCCCCATTCATCCAGACAGCCAGTTCCTTTTCGGATTTTGTTTAAATGGAAGGAGCTATATGTTCACACGCGCTCCTCAAGGTTTCACAGAAAGTCCTAGTATTTACAGTCAAGCACTCAAGAGACAACTAGACAACATTCACCTGCCAACTGACACTGCCCTGCTCCAGTATGTCGATGATCTACTGATCACAGCCCGTTCTGAACGTGCTTGCGAGCGAGCATCCCTTACAGTCTTGTATTTCCTAGCCGAGATGGGGCACAAGGTGTCCCCTTCTAAGCTTCAATTCTGTGTCCAGCAAGTAATCTACTTAGGCCACTTGCTGTCCAAGTGGGGTAGGCAGTTGACACCAGACCGTATCCAGTTAATAGCGAGTCTTCCTCAGCCCAAGACCCAGAAGGAGGTACGTGCTTTTATCGGCCTTACTTCTTATTGCAGACAATGGATTCCTCAGTATGCATTTCTAGCCAAACCACTGATACAGTTAACGACACAGGAGGCAGCCGTATCGACTGTCCTCCCTTGGACAAAAATAAGCCCTGTGCTTATTTTTCGAGCACATTAGATCCTGTAGCCCAGGCTCTGCCTGCGTGCCTCAAGTCAGTTGCAGCCACAGCACTAGCTATCAGACAAAGTGATTCCATAGTCTTAGGACACTCCCTGACCGTACAAGTTCCACACTCCGTGGAAGTTCTTTTAAACCGAACACAAACTCAGCACTTGACAATTGCACGTTTAACAGGTTATGAATTGACACTGTTTCAGCCACACATAGAAATCAGACGCTGCAACGTTCTAAATCCTGCTACACTGTTACCATCAGCTAATCCAAATCCTGCCACACACGATTGTGTGGAAGTAGTTAACATCATGACCAAGCCAAGACAAGATCTGACAGATATTCCATTACCAGATCCCGGCCTGACACTTTATGTGGATGGTTCATGCATGAGAACCAGTACAGGAGAACTAGTAGCCGCGTATGCAGTGACTACCGACACTGAAGTTATTGAAACACACCGTATTGACACCCTGTCTGCTCAAGCAGCAGAGCTAGTTGCTCTGACACAAGCCTGCATACATGCCAAGAACCTGAAAGTTAATGTTTACACAGATTCACGTTACGCATTTGGAGTCGTACACGACTTCGGAGTGCTCTGGCAGGAGAGAGGTTTCATGACTTCTCATGGAACCAAGATTCAGCATGGTCTCCTTATTCAAGCTCTGTTAGATGCCATACACTTACCGACATCCATTGCTATCATGAAATGCAAAGCACATACGAAAGTTACTGACACTATTTCCCAAGGTAATGATCTAGCAGATCGCACAGCCAAGCTTACAGCACAGACACCAGACATTCCAGTTAACATGACACTGACACACACTCCAGATCCGACTACATGTATGACAGTTAAGGACCCTACTCAAGATGTCATAGATATCCAGTTACATGCTACTCCTGAAGAAATCAAGAAATGGTCCGAACAAGGAGGGGTCCAGACAGATCAGGGATGGGTAACGAAGGGAAGAGCCACATGGTTTCTCCCCGACTCCATGGTTCAAGTCATTATCAATACCGCACATAGTCCAGCACATTTAGGAGAAAAAGCTATGTTAGACAGTATCCAGAATATTTGGTTCAACAAGCATTTACGAGCTGCAGCCAAGCAGAAAGTCCGTACCTGTATGATATGTTGTCAGTTTAATCCAGGTAAAAGTGTCCCGGTGGAACAAGGTGGATTCCAGCCCCCTGACCACCCTTTTGAAGTCCTCCAGAAGGATTATATTCAGATGGAGCGATGTCGAGGTTTCAAGTATGTCCTTGTAGTTGTATGCGCTTTATCCAGGTGGACAGAAGCATATCCAGTCCCAGATTACACAGCCGCGACCACTGCTAAGCAGTTGGTTCGTGAGTTCTTCCCCCGTTATGGACTCCCTAGAGTCGTATATTCTGATAACGGACAGCCATTCTCATCTGAGTTGATGAAACATGTTTCCCTGTTGTTAGGGTACCAGTGGAAGTTCCATTGTGTACGCCATCCTGAAGCAGCCGGTCTCGTAGAGAGACATAATCAGACCCTGAAAATCCGCATCGCCAAAGTATGTAAAGAGAAAGGTATAGACTGGCTAGTAGCTCTGCCAGTTGCTTTGTTTTATATGCGCATGGTCGCACATTCCAGATCAGGTCTGTCCCCGTATGAGGTCGTTTTCGGCCGCCCCCCTAACATGTGGGGTACTCCTAGACCCCGAAGTATTACAGATGTTTCAAGTAATATGCTGACAGATTACCTAGCTTCCTTGATGTCTGCCCTCAACTCTTGTCGTTCACAGGTTGCCGCCGCATTTCCAGACAATACCGAGGTGGCACCGCATGAAATCGTTCCCGGATCCATGGTCCTAGTGCGAAATTTCGATCGTTCAAGTCCGCTGGAGCCTCGCTGGAAGGAGCCCCGACAGGTCCTCCTGGCCACCCGTACAGCCGTGAAGTTGGAGGGACGCAAAGGCTGGGTGCATCTTTCGCACATCAAGAAGTTTTATGGATTGAAACCAGTTTCAAAGAACATTTCTGAGGATTTAAAGGACTGCCAAAGTACTATTCTTAAGGACTGTCCCGCAAAAGACACTGTTACTGAACCCTCCCTGTTAGAGACAACTCCGCAACAGGAGTATAAGAAAAAGTTAAGGTCTAGTAAAATAAGTCAGCCAGTTTGATTGTCTAAGTCCTCCCCTAGGTGAAACGGTTAGACCGGTTTCTGACATGTATAAAATAGACCCCCATAGTGAGAGAGTTAGTCAAAACTCAATCCGATGTATCGTTTTTCTAAGTTTCATATTATTTCTCAGCATTATGATTTCCTGCACCAGTTATGCATTTTTCCTGTATTTTCCAGTTTCTCATGTAAATAAGTCTTCTAATGTTACAGTAGAGCACACGTTTAGTGATCTGCCTCCTCATGAACTCTCTTACCGCCTCGCTATGCGTAACAATTCTTTTATCCGCATGTTACATTATTCACACCAGACCAGCAATGCCACTAATTGTTGGGTGTGTGGTCGACTCCCCCCTTTCCAGACACCGAAGGGAGTTCTGCCACTCTTTCCTTACCCATTTTCACATAATGGTTCGTGTGGAGCATGGTCCACGTTAACGTCATCCTCAACAGATATGTCTTTTTTTAACAGTACATGTTTTCCAGACAAGCAATGTCTTCCCCACAGAACAGGGTTAGATCTAGAAAACGAAGTTTACAATTTAGGAAATTATTCTTCGAATTTCATGGTCCTGAATGTTCAGTCTGATTCTACTCCAGACTTACCTGCTATTTCCGTACTACCAGTCAAAGGCGAATTATGTGTCCGAAATAATGGTTCCGTACATGTAGGGCACAGCGATTGTACTACTATTGTCAAGTATAGTGACAGTGGGAAATCTATTTTCAAAGCCTCACGTCATTCTTATTTTATTTGTGGTCAAACCGCATATGTTCGTCTGCCCCTCGATTGGGAGGGAACCTGTTACATTGCCTTCCTACTGCCACCAGTTTTCCTAGCCCCACCTGATTATCATAGAAATACACATCTAGTACACATTAGACATAGAAGGGAGATCGAGTCCCCAATTGTCGATTATACTGAAACTGCTCTAGAACAGTATACAGATTTCAATAGAGGTTTCTTCTTTTTTATAGGCCCTATCCAGAATAGCAAGCTAATTCGTAGGTTAACCAGAACCCTTGAAGCTGTAGTAAATGAGACTGCCTCTGCTCTAGGTAACTTAACTGAAGAGCAATCTGCTATGAGATTTGTCGTTTTGCAAAATCGTCTCGTCCTTGACGTCATACTGGCCGATAGGGGCGGGGCCTGTAGAGTCATCGGATCTAGTTGCTGCATTTTCATTCCAAATAACGCGCCGTCTGTTTATTCAGCTATAACCAGACTTCATAAAATTGCCCATCTGTTACACCAAGATCCAGGCACATGGACATGGTCCGGTTGGTTCTGGAATATAATTTCCGCCTGGGGATGGAAAGTCTTGTCCTTTCTAGGTATTGCAGTAGCGATCATATTCAGTTGCTGCCTCTGTATACAATGTGGCCCTGCGATTTGCGGCATTTGTGCTACCTCTTGTGTTCCTAGTCCCAAGCCCCGTTCTAAATCCCGTTCCAAGAAAATTCGAGACGAGCAAATGATACTGTATGAAATGATAGATGGTATCATGAATATTGATGTTTCCTGATGGAAACGTAGTGACAAGGAGGGAATGTGGAAAAGTAAATTCTGCCATGTTCTGTGTCCCTACGCGTCCTCCATCATATGTTATCTGTGCATGATTAATATGCATATGTATTCCCCATGTTCGATTAAAGACGCAATTACAGTTGTGTCCATCACTAGTATGCCAGTTTCCAGTTCTCGTGAAAACTACGAATACCAGGCCTATGTAAAGTTACGTTGCCACGTTTCTCAGTGTGCACGTTATTTCATTGTAAAGTCCCCGTTTCTAGGCCTCAAAAGGGCCTGGATACCAGATTCAGCTCCTGTCTCCTGAGCCCTCGCTGAGGAGCGATACAGCCCCCAACTGTATCCCTGACCCTTCACTTACTTCCTGCCTCGCAGTGCCCGGTTCAGCCTGGCTCTGCCTCTGAGTCTGCCAAGAGTATGTTATGATTCTAGTTATCAGTCCAGTCCTCCTTCTCTGCATTCCTAAAGCTACTGAACCGCATCAATAGTTTCCGTCATTGTCTAGCCTTTACGTCTCCATGTAAGAGAAATACTGTATTTAATGGTCATTTAATATTCTTCATCACGCACTACATGTAGAATAATGCATGCACCAGTCTTAGAGTCTGTTAGCCTTTCCCCTCCTGACTTCTAGTTTATATCAACATGTTCTCTAAACATCAGATACTAGATACTGTTTAGGTACATGTCGCCCTGACTCTCCAGACTTCAGTCTCTGCTCCTAGCACAGAGTTCATAGCCCCCAGCTTCTCCTAGTAACACGTCATTGCCAGTTTGCGCGCACCATCAGGTTAGAGGTCCCGGCTCCTTAGGTAGCCCCCTCCATGTTTCCGCCCCATTTATGACATATTCTGTTACGTTTGCATCACATGTCTATGTATACGCCCTGTTACACCTACTTTCACCCTTATCTTTCGCGACTGCTACGCGTCACACCCTTTGCTCCACCCACTGCTCCGCCTATCATATGTACTGTAATGCAACTGTTTTCATATATATATGCGTGTGTATTGTTATTAAATGTTACGCCAGTCCTTTCCCCAGAGCGCGCTCATCCCAGATCCAGCCCCGGCAGCTGCCGGGCCACGCTAGTCCAATCCGGCCCCCCTGCCGGGCCCTGCCATCCTATTCTTATGCAGGTTGTCCTGTTCCTGTCCTTTATGCTGTAATAAACCTGCAAACTCCTACTACCTCGAATCTTGACTCTTATTTATTGAGCTATCTGTTATTGCTATGCCTAGACAAAAATAGATCCGGTATTATTTATTTATATACCACACTCCTCTTCCTCTGTGTCCGATTGTCCAGGCTATCAGCTAGCCCTGCAGATGTAGTTTATGGCCCCAGCTGTAAAGGATCACCCCTCTTCAAAGGAGTTATAGTAGATCAAGGCCCACACCCGATGAGATCCGTCACACCACACGTGTTCCTACTATCTGAAAACCATCCTGTATTGTGATTGGGGAGGGGACCGAGCCTGAAGCGGAAGATTCCAGGAATGACTCTTGGTACATCAAAGTTTTTACAATTATGTGTCACATTAAAAATATATAGCACTCCAACAAAGTAGTAGGAATATAAAACTTTAATAACATATAAATATATACAACAAAACAAAAACAGTAAAAACATTTAAACAACGAAGAGACCGTGGCAATTTCTTTTGAATTATCCAATAGATTTATTGAAATTGACAGCACCAATAATGAAATATTCTTGTCAGTAGCGGTCTGTTGTGCGAATAGTTCCAAGGCAGCAGAACGCGCTGAAATCTAGATGGCACGAAAGTGATGTCTAGTAAGTTGCCGCCCAGCAAATAACGGCGTGGGGCGCCGCGGGGGTGAGTGAGTCCAGTAGGCACCACAGCTTTTCTTACCGGCATCGCAGAATTACTGCTGGGGACAATGCCTGTGCTGTAGCAGGGTCACAGCAGAAACAAAAAGGATTTTGTTGAAGATGTTGTTGGTTTTAAATTTGAAAACAGTTCTGGTGTCAACTGCTATGCTAATGTAGTGGTTAATGTTTTGTTTTCTCTAGAAAATGTAAAAGAGGGGGAGGCAGTCCAAAGTTCCGTTAAAAGGGCAAAGGAAAGGATCGGTGGTTTGAACTATCAGTGAAAAAGGGGAGGGGGTGCAACAATTTTTCCTACCGGGTCACACTGTGCTTTCACCGGAACTGAGGTCTGCAGGATTCTAGTAATTCAAAGTGAGGCTGGCGCCAGCATGGGAGCGCCGACGTCCCGCGGATACAGTTTCGTCACTCCACGGGCGATCATGGCAGTCATTCCCCATCGGGGGTCGGAGACTCCCGCGGCTCCTCTAGAATCTTCAAGGTCGTGGAGCACTACGGTGGTGGAGTCAACCAGTGACCGGGCCATTTCTTTATGCTGGGCCCGCTCTTGCCAGGTCGACCGCCATTTTGAGAGTTCGGTAGCTACTGGCGATCGCGGGGTCAAATGAGCGGACGGGCTCCACCCTGCCGGGCGAGACGTTGCAGCATGGCCACAGTGGAAGAACCCTTTTCCGGGCGCCTGGAGCGCTGAGGGTGCAGCTGGGAAGCCTCCACCTGGGGAGGCGGGAGAGGCCTGTTCGCACCGTCTCTCCCTCCCAGTGCACCCCACGGCGTCTCGCTTGAGATTTGTTATGGCCGGACCAGGCGATGAGGACGAGGGGGGGGGGTCAGAGGCATGTGCAAGACATCCCCCCCCAGTGTTGTCGCAGCCATTATTCATGAAAGAAGAAGTGTCCCGTCCGTCTTCGGGCCGGGCTTCCGGAAGATGTCGGCCGGACGCCCCTGGCTCTGGCCCCATGAACGGGTTTCTTGGTTTATCGGCTGCAGCCGGATCCCGTCGTCCTCGGCCCCCCGACCGTTGGTGGCCGGACCGGAAGAGCATGTGGCGGGAGTACCTGCAACTCTCAAGGGCCACCGCGGCCGGACTGGGAGAGAGAGGGGAGGGTCGAGGAGACATTCCCCCCCCCTGCAACTGTTCAGCGTTGTAAAGGCAATCCACTGGCCGGGTCCCGCTGGCCTCGGCCTCTCCTCCGGCTACACCCTACGTTAGGATCTCCTGGCCGAGGCGTGGCAGCAGGACCTGCCTTATATGGGCTGCTCCCGGCTGGGCGTAGCCGCAACCCTGCCCCACCTTGGAAGTTTCCAGAGTGGGGGCGGATGTTCTACTGACTTGCATTTTCCCTAGTCTATTGATTTTTTTGGCGTGGCAGGCGGTGGGACAGCGAGGGGTGATTTGGTTTCTCTTACTGTTTTTCTGGTCTCTCACCACTGGCATATTTTAACGTTTTCTTGTTTCTAGGAGATTAATAGGTTTTATCATTACGTTATGTTATCGTTTCTTTGTTCGTTGTTTAATAAAAGTTCATGTTCATCAGTGGCCTACTGATTTTCGTTTTCCTATTCTTTTCTTTCCAGGTTGTTTCATGCTAAAGTTTCTGTTAACAGGATACAGTGATCACTTCGTTATTATTGCATATGTCCTTTTCACTAGGGGTGCTCTCTGGGCGGGCCAGATGACGTATCTCTAGTAAATGGTCCGGGTGAAACAGGTGCATCAATCAGTGGGGAGTAGATAGGCATGACAGATTACAACGGGGGAGAAAGGTCCGCATTACGTACCCTTTCACTACTTGCAAAGATTTTCCTACGTTTATTTGCAAACAGGGAATACCTCTAAAAAGAACTAATTCCCAAACAGTCAATGTTCGGACAATCAATCAATCAATGAGGAATGAAATAGGTACGACGTGTTAAAGGCTTGCGTTACCTACCCTTCACTATCTGCAAAGGGAGAGAGAATATTCCTATTCTTCCTCGTTTGCAGGCAGAGAAGATCCTTAAGAGAACCAACTTCGAACAATTCAATGCTCGATTGAAACAATCAACAAGGGGTACTGTGAACACAAATGAACGCCACTTATGTACATACGCATTGCAATTTTCAACAGGTTGTTCCTAATGTTTCTATTTTAGCGAGGTCAAAAAGAGATCCCATTAGTGGCCTACTGATTTTGCTCGATTCCTTTTGTTTTTTTACACGATTTTTCGCTATCTGCAAAGACTAAACAGAGTATTGCGACTCTGTGCTTGTTTGTAAATAGAGAATGAACCAAAGAGAACAATCAATCAAATGGAGAGAGAAGCAGGCACGACGGATTACAAAGGGGGCAAAGGGCTGCGTTAACTACCCTTCACTATCTGCAAAGAGAGAGTACTCCTAATAGAAATGAGGGGTGGGGGGCAGCATTCAAAGCAGATCAGTGTGCATAAACACGAAAATGTTTTTACTTACCACGTACTTGACATTCGACAGCTTATGATATTTGCTATTAAAAAACCATTGAAATTCACTGAAAAAACCATAGGTTATAGACCATATATAGTTAGGAATTAGCATTTACAAAACCTTGAAAATTCACTGAAAAAACCATAGGTTATAGACCATATATAGTTAGGAATTAGCATTTACAAAACCTTGAAAATTCACTGCAAAAACCATAGGTTAGAGACCATATATAGTTAGCTGGACATTTTATTGACATAAAACCAATGAAATTCCATATATAGTTAGTTGCACTAACTATATATCGCGCACCCGCAATCCACTGCTGATGATGTCACATATTACATCATTCATGACATGGTCAGTGACATCACTGATGACATCACTGATGACATCTCAAATGACATCACTGATGATATCTCATTTGACATCAATGGTCACATCAATGATGATATCATTAATGTGACAATACAATGCATCTCCTCACACTTTAATATAACCTCTGTTACACCCAGTGTTAAATACAGAGTATAATTTTTGAAACCATTGACACACCAATACTAGTTACTACATACGCACTCACTGATTCCTACGTCTACACACACATTCACTCATTCACCCATACAATCATTCATACATACAATCACTCATCTTTACAACACTATCATATGCACTCATACACCTATACAGACACTCACACTCTGCCACTCATCCATGGAGTTACTCACACACCTAGTCAGTCTTGTAAAGAATCAATCACACTTCCATTTTCTAATCTACACAGTTAAACATAGAGTACCTTACATTTTCAAACATATACTAACACATACTTACTCTCTTATAGAATCACTGATACAAGTACACATTGATCTGCACAGAGTCACACACCTCCCAGCCAGCCATACACACACTCAGTCTCCCATACAAATACTTGTGCAACCAATCAATAACCCATATAGCTACTTATATAGCTACTGATCAACACATGCAGCAGCTTGCACAACAACAGACATACTGATGCACACTTTCAGACAGTTTAGTCACTAACCCGTGCATTTAGTAAGACGCATTTAATCACTCACTCATACAGTCAATCACGCACCTACTAAAACCTTCATTCAGACACTTATACATCCACTCATTCTTCAATATGTAAAACATATTTAAACTTTACAGAAACACATAATCACTGGATGTTGTCATCAGTGATGTCATTTGAGATGTCATCAGTGATGTCATCAGTGATGTCACTGACCATGTCATGAATGATGTAATATGTGACATCATCAGCAGTGGATTGCGGGTGCGCGATATATAGTTAGTGCAACTAACTATATATGGAATTTCATTGGTTTTATGTCAATAAAATGTCCAGCTAACTATATATGGTCTCTAACCTATGGTTTTTGCAGTGAATTTTCAAGGTTTTGTAAATGCTAATTCCTAACTATATATGGTCTATAACCTATGGTTTTTTCAGTGAATATATATATATATATATTCAAGATATCCACACCAAGGTCCTAAACTCCAAGGACGGTATGAAATACGGACGCAATCGGCGTTTTAGTCAAAAGTTCATTTATTTAGCGTTCGGCAGCAGAAACATTAGTCACTCGACGCGTTTCGGGGCTCCTCCCCTTGAGTGTTCTATTGTTCATTGATAGCATGTATGAGTGAATCCATAGGTAAGTGATTAGATGTGTGTATACATCTATGAATCACTGAGTGGATTTTTAGATACTTGTATTGCTGTGACAAGGGATTTAAATATGATACTCTGTATTTTACAAACAGTGAAGAAAAATTGTAATAGTGTATGAAAAGGTGTATGTGATTGTCACGTGGATGATGTCATCAGTGATGTCATCAGTGATGTCATTTGAGATGTCATCAGTGATGTCACTGACCATGTCATGAATGATCTAATATGTGACATCATCAGCAGTGGATTGCGGGTGCGCGAAATATAGTTAGTACAACTAACTATATAGGAGCAGTTTCATTGGTTTTGTATGAGTAAAATGTCCAGCTAACTATAACACCACTAAAACTTATAGTTTTTTGCGTGAATTTCAAAGGTTTTTTAAAAACTAATTCCTAACTATATAACTCCTGAAACCTATGTTTTTTCAGTGAATTTCAAAGGTTTTATTAAATGCTAATTCCTAACTATATAAGGCCTGAAACCTATGGTTTTTTCAGTGAATTTCAAAGTTTTTTTAAATGCTGATTCCTAACTATATAAGGCCTGAAACCTATGGTTTTTTCAGTGAATATATATATATATATATATATATATATATATATATATATATATATATATATATATATATATATATATATATATATATCCAACTACCACTCAGGTGCGTAGAACCACCAAACAGGGAAGCAGACTCTTGGATTGATTCAAATTACTGCCGGCTGCAGTAACCTTTTATTGATCCATAAAGTGCAATTTAATCGAACAAATGACACGTTTCGGCCAGCGAGGTGGCTTGTTCACATAACAGCATCATTCAGATGTCAGATTTATATACATAAGTGAAATAATCGTGTGACTAGGAAACTACCATATGGATGAACACAGAAGAAATACTATCCGAGAAAAAAACTACTGGTGAAAGACTCACTGTTTTCACGTGCACTTCTGATACTGAATGCACTTACCTACATGAAGAAGGATCCTAATTACAAAGCATTTAGCAGAATAACCTTGAAAAAATAATTAATAACATATACTCATGAATCACATATGCATAAATAGCACAAAAAAGGGGGAGGGAGGAAAATGAAGACTTTACATATGGCATCCAAAAATCAATTGCCTAGTCCGTCATCCGTTTCACAATAAATCATACAATGAAAAAATGAAAAAATCGTCATTGGAACAGAATTGTTGTAAGAATGTATGATATGAATATATACTTATGTACAATATATACAGATGTACAATATATACAGATATTGAAGACAAATTCAACCGTCTCGTTTAATAAATGACTACATTGTGTCTCGTGTTGATGAAACCATTATATGACTGCGCAAATGCACAGAGAACGTGTGAACTTGTAACATATAAACATGCATATAGTATATGACTCACAAACAAAGAAGATATATATATATATATATATTCACTGAAAAAACCTGAGGTTTCAGGCCTGATATAGTTAGGAATTAGCATTTAAAAAACCTTAGAAATTCACTGAAAAAACCATAGGTTTTAGGGGTGTTATACTTAACTGGACATTTCACTCGTACAAAACCTTTGAAATTCCTCCGATATAGTTAGTTGTACTCACTATATCTCGCGTGCCCGCAATCCACTGCTGATGATGTCACATATTACATCATTCATGACATGGTCAGTGACATCACGTTAAATTACATTTAATTCTTGCCACGGGGTGGCAGTCCACAGGGCTGGGGGGGCCTGAGAGCCCCCCGCATACATTAAAATCAAGCCCAGGGGGTGGCGGTCCCCGGGGCTGGGGGAGCCTCAGAGCCCCCCAGTTAATATTTTAAAGCCCCGGGGGTGGTGGTCCCCAGGGCAGCGGGGGGCCCCTGAGCCCCCCGCATATATTAAATTAGAGCCCTGGGGGGTGGCGGTCCCTGGGGCAGTGTGGGGGGGATTGGGACCCCCCCACACTTTTTTCAATAATGCCCCCAGGATTTGTCCTCAGTTGGCAAATTTACATATTTTCCTCAGAAGACCGCTTTTCTTTTTTTTAATATTGCTCGGATTCGCGGATCCTACACGAATCCCACGATTTAAAAAAATATATATATAGGGCCCTGGGGGTCTTTGTGGGGCACCCTGGGCAGGCCTAGGGGGACAGGGTGTGTCTACCCTTTTCGTGTTTTGCGGCGTTTGTTGATGGCTGCCAACACTTCCTGATTATGACAGTTGTCAGCCAATAAGCATTCAGCTTGTGCACGGCAGGGTGCTTGTAGGCTGCGCCTAGGGTACGCGGATAGATCCACGGATCCACTGCCCCATAGATATTTAAATTACTTTAGCCATAATTTTCTCAAAAACTACTGAACAGATTAACACCAGATAAGCGAAAGAGCACTCCAGATCCGCTTAATCAGCAGCGGGGCAAATTTGCAACTTTGGTGGAGAGAATTTATGCGGCCAGTCCGGTCACGGATTTGCCCTGCCGCTGATTAAGCGGATCTGGAGTGCTCTTGCTTGTGAGCATTCCCCAAGAACGCGGGGGGCCTGAGCCAGGTGAAATTTTGGGGGAGTGCTCAGTGATGCCCTCGGGACCTTCCGCCCAATCGGGTTGACATTTTGACTTTGTTTGTGGAGGCAGCGCACTTGCGTTAAGGAACTCTTGGAGTCTGTGGGCATACGAAGGAAAACTATTATATCCAGAATGCCTTAGTGTGACGCCCACATGGGTGGGACTTGTACTTAATTAAAAGAGATGTTCCATACTTACCTGCTTCCTCATTCATTGCGCCAGTGATCAAGAGCTTTGTTATAGCTCGAAACGCGTATGACAGTATCGTAAGGCTTGAAGACATGCTGACACCCCTCCACCTGTGGCATCAAGTGCAGTTACCGCTGCGTGAGTGGCGAATCCTCAAGGGCAACTTTGGTGGAGAGAATTTATGCGGCCAGTCCGGGTGCGGATTTGCCCTGCCGCTGATTAAGCGGATCTGGAGTGCTCTTGCTTTTGAGCATTCCCCAAGAACGCGGGGGGCCTGAGCCACGGTGAAATTTTGGGGGAGTACTCAGTGATGCCCTCGGAACCTTCCGCCCAATCGGGTTGACATTTTGATTTTGTTTGTGGAGGCAGCGCACTTGCGTTAAGGAACTCTTGGAGTCTGTGGGCATACGAAGGAAAACTATTATATCCAGAATGCCTTAGTGTGACGCCCACATGGGCGGGACTTGTACTTAAATAAAAGAGATGTTCCATACTTACCTGCTTCCTCATTCATTGCGCCAGTGATCAAGAGCTTTGGTATAGCTCGAAATGCGTATGGCAGTATCGTAAGGTTTGAAGACATGCTGACACCCCTCCACCCGTGGCATCGAGTGCAGTTACCCCTGCATGAGTGGCAAATCCTCAAGGGCAACTTTGGTGGAGAGAATTTATGCGGCCAGTCCGGTCGCGGATTTGCCCCGCCACTGATTAAGCGGATCTGGAGTGCTCTTGCTTTTGAGCATTCCCCAAGAACGCGGGGGCCTGAGCCACGGTGAAATTTTGGGGGAGTGCTCAGTGATTCCCTCGGGACCTTCCGCCCAATCGGGTTGACATTTTGACTTTGTTTGTGGAGGCAGCGCACTTGCGTTAAGGAACTCTTGGAGTCTGTGGGCATACGAAGGAAAACTATTATATCCAGAATGCCTTAGTGGGACGCCCACATGGGCGGGGCTTGTACTTAATTAAAAGAGATGTTCCACACTTACCTGCTCCCTCATTCATTGCGCCAGTGATCAAGAGCTTTGTTATAGCTCAAAACGCGTATGGCAGTATCGTAAGGCTTGAAGACATGCTGACACCCCTCCACCTGTGGCATCGAGTGCAGTTACCCCTGCGTGAGTGGCAAATCCTCAAGGGCAACTTTGGTGGAGAGAATACATATATATATATATATATATATATATATATATATATATATATATATATATATATATATATATATATATATATATCCATAACACTTTGCCACCACAATCACTTGGAAGGATGAAGGCGGACACAGGTATCGGTGCATTAAGATTTTATTTTCAGATCCCCTGCATCCCCGCCATTACGCGCCTCAGCCTCACAGAGGCCTTGATCACATGATACGCCAATGGAGAGTTTTTTATGCTATTTAAAGTGCTAGTGCTTAACACACGTGATAACACACCCATAGGTAATCATAGACATAGACAACTTGTTGTCATTGATAAAGGCTGTTGCGATGCAATATATGCCAAAATGCAATTACAGTACAATGATGAATACCATGGTGCAAATAACGCAAACTCAATAAATATTTATAAATAAAGAAATATTTAAAGCACAACTGAAGCATAAATAACATTTTATATAAATGCTAAAAACAGAGCTAAAAATTCATATATTAAAAACCAATGTAGATGACCCAAAATTTAGCAGCAAAATTGAAATTCTAAACTTTACAGTCAAAGATAAAAAATTGGTCACTATATGAAGCTCTATTGCACGTAACTTTAATCAAGCTTGAATACTGATTCATATTAGTTACAGCAACATTTTTATGACAAAAATATTGCATTGGAAAAATATACGTAAACGTCCTGCCCAAGTGGATCATTTGATTTACCTGTGGAAAAAAGTGCATAGTGCTAGTGCATAAACTACCAATGCTTACACTGTTCCAAATCACAGCCGGGATTGGATGTGTAGTACTAAAAAAAGGAAATCTTGAAAGAATACTATTTTAAAAACATATTGGGAGGCGGCAGTGTAACTGTTCTAGAATTTGTAGTGCGAGCGGATTTAAATGTAAAGGTGAAAAATGTAAAGGTGAAAAAATTCTCGCTTGAGTTCAGCCCCTGGGGTGTCTTACATGTCCAACTCTAAGATGTACCTAGTTTCCATTTGTCTTAGCAGTTGTTCACAATTGCCACCCCTTGTCAATGGCAAGACAGTGTCGATGACTCAGTACTTCAAATGAGGCAAATTATTGTCATGTTTCTCATTGCAATGCCTTGCCACCAGATATGCAGCGGAGTCATTGTTAGTAATGGCTCTGATGTGCTGGAGCACTCGCGTGTGCACATGCAGTTTCATGATCCCTATGTACTGAAGGCCACATGAGCACTCCAGCATATACACCGCATATTCAGTCTTGCAATTGAGAGATTTAGTGATTTAAACTGGTTTAAGCTGGAATGGCGTATGGTAGGCAGTCAAGAAACCCGCCCTACTGTTGAGCCATGTTTTAGTTTGTCTGAATTCAGGAATGCTTCTGACAAGAGAGTTGCTCATAGAGCGGGCCTTTATGAAGGAAATACTGGAGGATTTACGCAATTGACTTCCCAGAACAGGGTCATTGCATACTAAGTGCCAGCCTTTATTGATGATCCTGCACAAGTTTTTATGCTGTTTGCTAAACCTCAGTATGAGGCTCGAAGGTTGATCCTGACTATCTTTTGTAGCTAATTTGTTGGTGAGTGCAGCAGACCTCTGTATTTTATTTGCTTCGGTCATGGGAGTATTAAGTACGTCTTCAGAATAGCCGCTCTCCAGGAATCTCTCTCTACACTCAAATTGCGCTTGTATGCATTCCCTGTCAGAACAGCATATCCTGCGTATCCGCAGCATCTCCCCAAAGGAATGCTTTTGATTAGATGTGGTGGATGGTGACTTTGTGCATGTAGGACTGTGTTGCCTGCCGTGGGTTTCCTGTGGAGTCTTGTTTCCAGTCTATTGTTACTTACAAAGACTTCCAAATCCAGGTAAAAATGTTCTCCTTGCTCATTTGGGCAGTAAACTAAAGATTAAGTTTGTTATTGTTCAGTTGTTTAATAAAGTGCTGTGCAGACTGCTCTGTGCCCTTCTAAATTAAAACAGGTTGTCTACTTACCTATACCAGCATAAGACATGTGTGTTCAAGGTGTCACCATGCCTTGCCATTAGGACCTGCTCCTCCCAGAGTCTTATGTGTAAACAAGCGTAACTCGGAGAGAAGCAGCCCCCCATGGCAACACCCCTGACCTGTTGAAAGACCTGATTTTGGAAGAGAAAAAAATTACTCTCCAAACAAGTTGAAAGTTCATGGGGCGTGTGTTTAAAAAATATTCAGCAGCCTTTAAACCATCCTGGTGATGTATGCTTGTGTATAGTGAAGCTATATCCAGAGAGATGAGCACACAACCAGGTTCCCATTTCACATGTTTGATTTTACGTAAAAAGTCCCCAGTGTCCTGTATATAAGAGGGCAATTTCTTAACATGATCTTGAAGAAAAAAAATCAACAAATTTGGATGTGTTTTCCATGATGCTATCTTGGGCAGAAAGAATAGGCCTGCCTGGGGGTTTGCATGCGTCCTTATGAATTTTGGAAATGAAGTACATTACAGGAATGATGAGATGTTCTATTTTTGAAAATTTGAATTCCTCCATGGTCAGCAATCCTGCTGATTTCCATGGCATCAACTTTGTATAAAAATCATTCCAGGACATTTTTACTGCTTGCATGTCTGTAGCAGTCTCTGTCATTTAGATGGATGAGGGCCTCTTCCATGTAGAGCTTGCGTGTTCATAAAACTACATTGCTCCCTTTATCTGATTGAAGGATGATGATGTTGTCATCCGCTCGTGGTCTTTTCATCAATTGGAAATACACATTATCTTGCCTTGCATATTTTCTTGGGGCACGTGTAGTGGAACAATAATGTTTTTTCATATATATTTATAAGGTAACCACGATCCTGACAATAATTCCTCTTCCTTCTGAAAATCAGGTACGGACCACAAAGGACTTCAATAATCTAGTGCTTTATTGTGTATTTGGCTGCATGGCGCGTTTCGACCGTGTTTCCCTGGTCTTGATCACATGATGTGCCAGGACCTATAACATTATTATATAGCGACACCTTGAGATCAGTCCCTCTCACTCGCATAATGAAGCCGAACAACATACTACTGCTGTGCCACGCAAGACTAACTAGGACGACATGGTAACATTATATCACTACACGTGTAAATAAATATATGCAGTTAAATATAAATAAATAAATTTTTAAGTGCAAATGAATACATTAAAATACCACCGTCAATAAAATTACATGAATCATGCATTTCTTACAAGGCAAGTGCCCACAAATGTGGTAGTATCAGTTACCATCAATCCAACATGACACACAGGGCCATACCTAATGTTTCCCCTGATGGCAGATATATCTGTTGATCACAAAAAGTGCATAAAGTGCAATTTATGTGCAAACAAAAAGTGCTTGTGCTTAAAAAGGTGCTTGTGTTAAAAGTAAACAAGGACCATATATTTACTCATAGTTGATCCAATCGCTAAAAAATAATAATAATAAAAGTGAATGGGTGGCTGGGCAGTTCCTCAGACCCTGTTTCCAATATTGTAAAGTGCTAGTGCAAAATACATAATATACACAAATGTATCAAGCCAAGTCACAGAGACCATCCTCAATAACTTCATATAAGTTCATCAATTAGGGAGCAGATTAAGATTCTAATCAATGTGCAAAATAAGCTGTGCAAATATGCACATTTTGATAGACCTATAAGAGGCCACATTTCAATAGTATCCCAAACATTCACGGATCAAATAAATACACCAATATATACAACTTTATAAACTCAACTTAAAATCGCCTGATAATACCCCGTAAACACCGAGTAAAACCAGTAAAAACAGGTAAAACAAGGTAAAAATAGGGCTAAAATCCGGCTAAAAATTATCAAGCTAAAAAGCAGACAGCTATTCGCGGCCACAGATCCTATACACAGCAGAAAGATACAGATGCAATGAAATGGAGAGATCTGAACGCATATCATAATTACATAACTTTAAAAACAACTGTTATAAAAAAATGATGTAAATCCTCCCCAGTATTAAGGCCATTTGGCATCTTGGTATTGAGTTGTAAAATGTATTGTGTTTCCAACTCCGTAGTTTTTTTTCCCTGTTGCCACCTCTTAATGACCTTGGTACTGCATCTATTACAAAGTAGCTCAAATCATTTAGATTATTTCGATGGACAAGCTTAAATTCCGAGCAACCGGATAGCTGCGGTCTGAGTTGACAATCGCATGCAGGTGTTGCAGAATGTGATTGAATACTTGCAGATTAGTGCTGCCTACGTACTGAAGCTGGCATGATGATTCAAGTACGTGCACCACATATTCGATTTTGCAAGTGAACATCCCCATGATTTTAGAAGGTTAAGTGCAAATGCATCTGTGTATTCTTGTTTGTTGACCCCAAACTTGCAAGCCCTGCAGGAACTACACTTATAAAATCCTGTCCTATTAGAGAGCCAATACTTAGTAGTACACACTTCTGGGCTAGTTTTGACCAGAGCATCCCTCATAGAGGGTGACCTCCTAAAAGTAATGGCTGGTGCTTCTTTCAGAATTGAGGAGAGAGTAATGTCAGTTCTAAGAATAGACCAATTCTTATTATTAATGTTCCTGACTTGTTTCTCATGGCGGCTGTAAGTAGTCAGTAATCTAACCACACTATCCTCATTCTGTGGATTCTGCTCTCTCTCAATTCCTGAATCATGGACTGTACTAGGAAAATCTGCCTCTCTACAGATGTTATTCACTTTTGCTATAGCTGTTTGTAAGTCCTTTCTTTCATAGCCCCGTGCCTGAAATCTTTGTACTGATTCTGCTAGACATTGTGTGAGTTCTGTGTTATGTCTACAAATTCTTTTAATTCGTAAAAATTCCCCATACAGGATGCTTTTAATTAGGTGTCTGGGCTGGGAGCTGCTGGCATGCAATGTCAAGCTCCCTGCTGTCACCTTTCTGTGAAGTTTAGTTTGGATGGTATTATTATTGATATAAACCTCAACATCTAGAAACTCAACCATCTCATTGCTAACAGTGGCAGTAAACTCAATATTTAAATTGTTGACGTTAATAGCATTGACAAAATCCTGTGTTGATTCCTTCGGTCCACGCCAAATTATACACACATCATCAATGAACCGCCGCCATTTGATAAGATGGGTAGCGAATTGCTCCCTGTGAGTGTGCTTGAGGACATGATCCTCCCAGCAGCCAACGTGCAAACACACGTAGCTGGGGGACCTGGGACGCAATCCCCCGAGAGATGGCTCCTCGACTTCCACCGGAGGACCAACATCATCCGTGAGAGGAAGACCAGTCGAGTTAATACCAAATGTTCAGCCTGTTTTTTCGGACATTACAATTAAGTGTAAGCAGTGTGACGAACTGCTTTTTTATGGGGAGCAGAGTATCCTACTAATTGTTCGAAAAAGGGAAGAGCATCGCTGCCCTCCCCAGCCCTAATTATTCCCCTATTTGTTTTGCTCCTGTTGAGCAGTTTGGCATTCCCTAGTTTTGTTTTTGTTCTGAAAAAAATACCAATTTTTTTTTTAAATGTTCGGAAAAAGTAAAAAAAAAAACTAAAAAAGAAGAAAAAAACAGTTCTTTTTAGAACTACCTCCAGTTCTTCAAAAAGAGCTCTATTCTTAATATATTCTAAAGGAGTGAGTGAAGTGGAGTACAGTGAGAGAGGAAAGGAAAATGAGTGAGGGAGCAAAGGAAGGGACGAGAGGGGAAGGGAAGTGAAGTAGGGGGACTGAAAGAAGGTGAGTGTGGGAGGTAAGTGAGGGGAAGGGGAGTGAACATGGTGAATGAGGATAAGTGAGGAAAGCGGAGTAAGGGAACGGGGGTGAGGAAGGGTAAGAGAAGAGCAGTGAGGTTGATTAAAGAGTGGTGATAGAGGGTGGATAAAGGCAAGTGAGTGTGAGAAGGGGAGTGAGGGCGTGAGGAGACAGAGGGAGTGAAGGAAAGAGTGAGAGAAGAGGACTGAGTGAGGGAGCATAGAAAGGTAAGTGAGGGAGTGTAGGTGAGTTATAGGGAGTAAGTGTGATTTAAGAGGAGTGAGAGAGTGAGGGGACGGAGGTAGTGAAGCTAAGAGAGAGGGAGTGAGGGAAGGAGAATGAGGATGTGACAGGACAGAGGTAGTGAGAGAAAGAGTGAGTGAAGTGGAGTAAGGTGAGTGAGGTAAGGGGAATGAATGAGTGAGCAAATGAAGGGAATAGAGGGGAAGAGGACTGAAGCATAGGTACTGAGAGAAGGTGAGTGGGGCATAAAAGTAAAGGGAAAGAGAGAGGAAGATAGGGAATGAGGGGTAGTGAGGGAACCAGACTAAGAGAACGGGAGTGAAAGAACGGCAGAGAGCATGAGTAGTAAAGAGGGATGAAAGAGGGTGGATAAAAGTGAGTGAGGGTAAGACAAAAGGAGTGAGGAAGTGAGGGGATAGAGGTACTGAAGGAAAGAGTGACAGAAAGATTGAAGGAGCGAAGGAAGGGAAGAGAGAGGAAGGAAAGTAAAGGACAAGGTCTGAAAGAAGGTGAGTGTGGGAGAGGAGTGAGGAAAAGGGGAGTAAACATGGGGATTGAGAATAAGTGAGGGAACCGCAGTAAGGGAACGGGGGTGTGGGTGAGTGAGAGAAGAGTAGTGAGGTTAAGGAAAAGAGTGTTGAGAAAGTTAATTTTGTATGTCAAACTTACCTTATAAGTAATGTAACACATTTTCAGTAAATTTTATATCTGTGAAAGAGAAAAAAAGTAAGTTATAATATTTATAATATATATTTCACAATACAAGAGACAAAGCAGGAGATTAAAAGTCATAAAAGGGTAGTAAGAGATAAAGTAGGAGTGAAGGACTCAGAAAGGAAAACAAAGGAATGGTGAAGGTCAGAGAGAGTGAAACAGAAATAGAGGGAGAGTAAATTACTAAGAGGATAATGAGATGGATACATTCAGTGACAGAGAAGAAGAGAAGGAGAGAGAAATGAAGTGAAAGTGAGTAAGATACTAAAGGAATGTGCATTAGGAAAACTAAAGGAAGAAAGGGGAGTAAAGAAAGGGGAGTGAGTGACAGGGAAGCAGGAGTGAGTGATGGTGGATTCATGACAATGAGGGATGGAAGGTGAGTGAGGGCGAATGTAGGGACGTAATACATTGAGGGGACAATGGGAGTGAGGGTAACAGAGAGGGAGTGAGGGAAGACAAGTGAGAATATGAGAGAACAGAGGGAGTAAGAGAAAGAGTGAGTAAAGGGGAGTAAGGTGAGTGAGGAAAGGGGAAGGACTGAGGGAGCAAAGGAAGGAAAGAAGGGGAAGAGAAGTGAAGCAAAGAGACTGGGAAAAGGTGAGTGCGTGAGGAGAGAAAGAGGAAGGAGAGTTAAGGATGATAAATGAGGATAACTGAGGGAACCGGAGTAAGGGAACAAGGGTGGGAGAGGGTGAGTGAAGGGTAGTGAGGTTGAGGAAAAAGGGAAGATAGAGGGAGGATAAAGGCAAGTGAGCATGAGACAAGGGGAGTGAAGGAGTGAGGACATAGAGGTAGTGAAGGAAAGAGTGACAGAAAGGAACTGAGTGAGAGAGCAAAGAAAGGTAAGTGAGGGAGTGTGTGTGAGTTATAGGGAGTGAGCAAGACAGAAGAGAAGTGAGAGACTGAAGGGTTGGAGAAAGTAAGGCTAAGAGAGAGGGACTGAGGGAAGGGGACTGAGGAAGTGAGAGGACAGAGGGAGTGACTTAAGGAGTGTGAGAATTTGAGTAAGGTGAGTAAAGGAAGAAGAAAGAGTGAGGGAGCGAAGGAAAGAAAGAGAGGGGAAAGGAAGTGAAGAAGGGAGACTGAAAGAAGTTGAGTGTGTGAGGGGAGTTAGGGAAAGGGCAGTAAACATGGGGAATGAAAATAACTGAGGGAAGTGGACTAAGGGAACGGGGTGAAGTAGACTGAGAGAAGGGCAGTGAGGTTGAGGAAAGAGGAGTGATAGAGGGTGCATAAAGGCGAGTGATTGTAAGACAAGGGGACTGAAGGAGTGAGGACATAGAGGTAGTGAAGGAAAGAGTGAGAGAAAAGGACTGAGTAAGGGAGTAAAGAAAGGTAAGTGAGGGTGTTTGGGTGAGTTATAGGGAGTGAGTGTGATGGAAGGGGAGTAAGAGAGTGAGAGGACCGAGAGAGTGAGGGTAAGAGAGAGGGAGTGAGGGAAGGGGAGTGAGAATGTGAGAGGACAGAGGGAGTGAGAGAAGGAGTGAGTGAAGTGGAGTAAGGTGAGTGAGAGAAGGGCAATTATTGAGGGAGCAAAGAAAGGAAAGAAGGGAAAGGGGAGTGAAGTAGAGTGACTGACAGCTGGAAAGTGGTGGATGGGAGAGAGGGAAAGGGCAGTAAAGGAATGGGGAATGAGGATAAGTGAGGGAAGTGGAATAAGGGAAGGGAGGTGAGGGAGGGTGAGAGAAGGGCAGTGGGAGTGACTTAAGAGGAGTGATAGAGGGTGGTAAAAGGTGAGTGAGTGTGAGACAAGGAGACAATAATATATATTTAATAATACAAAATATAATTTAACTTGTACAACATGTTATATGGTTTATTTTAGCTGTTCTCAGAATATATTGAATTTCACTTAAAACAGTGACTTCAATACTACTCATCATATGACAGCGGGCAAAAAAAAAACACAAGGCAAAAAAAAAACACAATCAAAATTATTGTGTTTAAAAAACCCATACAACGATTCAATAAATAATGTAAAATTTTGAAAAAACATATCTCACTTTAGATCCACGTACTTTTCCACAAGGCCAAATAGTATATGGAAAGTCCTTTTCTTTGGAAATTACTCAATAGTATTCTTATTCTTCCATTTACCCGAGTTTCTGAAAGAAAAGCTCCAACATCTTTTACATTACGAAACAATAGTTATATTTCCACCTTTGGCTTACTTATGATTAATATTTCCTATAATACTCACATCACACACTACGTGATACACTATATGACAACTACAAGTTTTTTAATATCTTAATCAATTTCATACACAAAGTAATATTGAACAGCAGACTAAGTTTTATTAACTGCTCCAATCTTCATAGGCAAATTACCTTTCCTAAAATTTCGGTTGTAAGAATACTAGGTAAGAATTTGGTAACTGATAAGGCAAACGTTGTGTGAAAGCCAATTGAGTATCATTGCAATTAATCCAGCCTTTTTGACTTTTCAAATAAGCTGTATAATGTCCTGATGTTGTCGAAGGACCATCATGGAAAATAATTGCTGCAGTTGCAAAGGTTCTTCCTGAAGTTGATAATTGAGAAGCCACAACATTTTTAATTAAAGTTGTCAATTTAGTTCCATTGTTGGAACATTAAAATTACATACTGTCCATATCTTTCTATAAATAATTTTGATAGCATTGCAGATTTACATTGAGTACAGACCATGTTCTGATTTGTTTCTCTAACTAGATTATTAAAAGACAGTGATTTGCAGTCTGGTAAACTCAAATATATAAATCTTTCAGTGTCTATTGTAGTACTACTTGAAAAGGAGCAATTGTCACAGTCATGCTGCCATTTATAAGAAAGGCCAAAAAGATGTTCTACATCTACACCTTCATCTTGCAATACACCAAGCATATACATTAGAAATTCCTGACAATCTTAATGAATATTCTGTGTAAATTGATTTAGACCAGAACATATGTCTAAAACATTTCGAATTTCAGAAACAGTTTGTATTTTTGTTCTATCACTGCTACATTTCTCAAACACAGAATTCAACAAAGAACACAATCTTTTATCCCGATTTTCAGCAATCTGTTCTTGTACAGTTTGGAGAAAAAAAACAACATTAACCACTACATTAGCATAGCAGTTGACACCTGAACTGTTTTCAAACTGAAATCCAACAACATCTTTAACTGAATCCTTTTCCTTTCTGCTTACAATTACTGGTTCATCTACTTTTTTTCTTTTTGTTACAACTTCACTACAAATTTTCTCATTTCTTCTTTTTCGGCCTACTACACGTATTCAAATAGAGGAGATTGAGGTAAATTTGGAGCATACTCTCTTCTTAACCTATTATATTCTTTTACACAATTTAGATCAGCACTAATCTTTGTCTCATCAAAATCAATCAAGTACAATCCAGTTAAAGTTCTGACTCGAGATAAAGCAACATATGCCATACCCTCTTTGAACACAGAACTCCCAATATTCACCAAAGCACTATCTACACTTAAACCTTGAGATTTATGAATAGTCAAAGCATATGCCAAAGAAACAGGTAACTGTTTTCGGCGGACATATAAATCTTTCACAAGCAGAAATCGAGCAGAACAACGACTGATTTGTTGTACTTCTTCAATACCATCAAATTTAATTTGTATAAATTCAATTCCATCTCTATTTCGGTAATTCATAAAATCAACAACAAGACCCATTGCTCCATTTACTAAACCTCTTTCCACATGTAAATTCCGTCGTAAAATTACACGACAATTTAAAGATACATACAGAGTCTTTTCCAAATCAGCAGTTTTAGATATTGTCTTCTCTAAAGAATCCAATTTTGATTTCAACTTTTCTGACAAAATAATAGTTGCTCCTTCATGCTCTATTTTCTCAATAGCTTCGAGTTTCACAATCTGTTGATTTTCTAACTGGAATATTTTGTTGTTGAAGATTGAACATTCTTGCCGAGTTGGCATCAAGCATTTAACAGATTTGTTTTCAGGAATTTTCTTAAAATTTTCTCTAGGAGAATATTTTCATTTGGAAACAAATTTGAAATTAATCGTCCATGTTAAAGCTTCTTTGCCATGCTCAGTTAGTTTTCCAATTCTTACATCTTGTAGAATATTTTTATAACCTTCATCCTTTGCCTGTCACATATTTTGAAGCAGTTCTGCATATTTGAAATGTAACCATATGTTAACATTTCCAATGCTTCCTAGGCACTTCCTGGTATCTTCATGTGTAAGCATTTTAAACACTGGTTGTCCTTTCACTGGAGTTAGCTGCAGTAGATCTCCAAAAACAATGATGTGTTTGCCTCCAAATAACACATCATACTCTGTTTTAAGAATTTCTTGCATTCTTGCACAAAAGCAAGCATTACATTCGATACCATGCTTACCTCATCAATGATAAGAAGTTTCATTTTCTTTAGGACTCTTGAAACTTCACAACAAGCTTCTCCAGAAAGCTTGTGATACTGTAATTTATTATCATGCTCTACTGGCAGCATCAACAAGCGATGTAAGTAATCCCTTTAATGTTGTGTGCTGCCAACCCAGTTGGAGCGGTAACAACACAAGACAGCGATGACTCCGTTCTTTTCTGCAAATACGTTGCAATTGCTTTAATCAGAAAACTTTTTCCAGTTCCTGCTTCTCCACTCACGTATAGTCGGACGGGTATCAATGATGTACATGAGCACTCTTTTTTCTCATGACATAAACCATGCTCAATCTGTTCTGTGACTTCGTCATATATTTGTCTCTGCTCAACCTTTAGTTCTTTTTCCAAATCTTCTAAGTTAACTACATCCTCCTGAGCTTGTTCCACAGCTCTTTCCACTTCATCCATGGAAGTGGCAGCTTCATTTTGTATAATTGGTCCTCCTAGTGGATCCTGACTCAATGAAGCAGAACTCTGACTGTCTTGAGAACTGTCTCTAGCAATCTCTACTGCAATTGTAGCTTCTTGCTGTATTTCCTCGTTCAACATTTGCAGATAATTTGAAAAAACAGGACATTCTATGGTGTCCTTGGTTGCATTGAACGAATCTTCATAAGTAAGAATATCTCCAAGTAGTTCCTCTTCTGTACGCCATGGCTTAAAGAGTTGCAAAAGAGCTAAATAGTAAAATTCCCTTTTGTCTGAAGATCCACAACTCAATTTTCGATGATTAATCAAATGGCCTTTTCTTTGTTTCACCAGACAGCCTTCACATCCAATTACAGCATATATACCTTTATTGATTTCCAGGCTAAAAAGAAAGAGAAGTAGACTTAAGTTAAAAATAAAAAAGGTTAAGGAAGACAATGTCTGGATCAACTTAAGGGAATCTGTTGTTCATGGCAGGATTAGAGAATTTTGGGCAATAATTGGTAAGGGGTGTGGGTCTAGATTAAGCCCCTCCCCTATCCCTATAGCGGAAGAGGTATGGATCACTTATATTCGGGACCTTTATGCAGGGAACTGTACTTCCGATGCTATCGCCTCTGATGATATTCCAGGTGATGATATCACTATCGGTCTGACTGCGGATGGCCTTATGAACTATCCTTCAGAAAAGGAAATTGAGACGGCCATAAAAAACATGCGTGTCTCCGGGGCAATGGGCCCAGATGAACTCCCCATGACGGTCCTCAAACAGGATCCTGTAAGGTGGAGTAAAATTCTTTATCCCTTGTATAAAGCCTGTATTATGTCTAAAATGGTACCTGCCTCTTGGAGGGGGAGTATCCTGGTCCCCATTTTTAAGAAGGGAACTAGGGATAGCCCAAGTAACTATCGTTTGATTGCTCTCCTCGACTCAATCGGAAAGGTTTTTGCGAAATGTCTTCTAGGATCCCTCTCCGCTTGGGTTGAGGAGAACAATATCCTGCCGCCTGAACAGACTGGCTTCCGCAGGAATCACGGAACGTTAGATAATCTTACTGCTCTTCATGTGGTCACGGATAAATACGTACAGGTGAGACGGGGGGCAGTGTATGCAGCTTTTATAGATTTCTCCACCGCATTCGACAAAGTGGACCGTGGAATGCTGTGGAGAAAATTGGCTGCGCTTGGTCTCCCGTCTTATCTGTTGGAGTTGGTGCGGGCTCTCCATACAGAGACTTGGTGTAGGGTCCTGCTGGGGGGTGAAAGGGGGCTATCTGATCCAATTCCATCGGGTAATGGCCTCAAACAAGGTTGTTTATTGGCTCCCCTTTTGTTCTCCTTATATACGGCTGACCTACCCGCCGCTTTGTCTGCCACAGAGGGCATCGCCCCATTGGTGGGGGGGACTCCAATATCCTGCTTGATGTATGCCGATGATGTCCTTATCCTCGATTTAACACCTAAAGGACTCTCAAATCGGCTACATGCTCTCCATAGTTATGCTGTGGCTCATTGCATGAAGATTAACATAACCAAAAGTAAAGTCATGTGTATAGTAGGCAAGAAGAGGTGTCGATCTGCGGATTTTGGCTGGTTTATTGGGGGTCAAAAATTGGAGGTTGTAAAGTCTTATATTTTTTTGGGGAAAATCATTACGGCTAATTTGAGTGAGAAGCTCCATATAGAGCATTGCTCTCGCAAAGCTCTTGCCCATGGCAAAGGTTTAAACTCACTATACCATGCAACGGGGAAACAGCACTTTCCGATTTTATTGGAAGTGTACAGATCTAAAATCCCCGCAACAATACTTTATGGTATTGAGTTAATAGAGGTGAAAAAGTGGGACTTTTGCCATAAGATTGAGGGGAAACTCTTAAGATCTCTCTCTTCCCTAAATACTGCCTGCTCTTTGGCCGCCTGCAGGCTCGACTTTGGTCTAAGGAGTAGTTGGGTACAGGGACTATGTGCCCTAGTAAGATGGGTGGCCTGTCTTGCGAGAGCGGAAGTAGGGACACTGAGAGCTCTCCTTAAAAGTGAATTATTGGGTAATTTCAATGAGTTTTCTCAACTTGTTCGTAATTTTAGAAAAGCCGTAACTCTTTTAAAATTAGATGAAACTATTCTCATTGTGTACTCCCCTTCACAGTTAAAACTTGTTTTAAAAGCAGCCTCTTGGGACCTATGCTTTCAATCGGATAAAAAGTTAATTTGTGGAAAAAGGAATGTAGATATCCTTCTTGACACCTATCTGATGAAGCGTCCACAACCTTATGTGCGATGGTCCCTTCCACACGGTATTCGTAGATTTTGGTTTCTCCTACGTTACGACTTAATACCCCTAAATCTCTTGTTATCTAAATGGTATGGTTCCTCTTCTTTGTGCAATCTATGTAATTTGAATATCCAGGACTGTATGCATGTTCTATTGATTTGCCCGGCGCTATGTAAATTGCGCTCTAGATGGTTAAAAGTTATTTGTCTCCGTCTTGGCATTATCACTTTGAATGACTTTCTTCATGCACTTTATTGTCCCCCTAATGAAATGTTCTGCTTCCACATTTTTAATTTTTTTAAAGGTTTTTTAGCTATTTATTAATATTCCATGGAGATGCTTTTTGACTTGCCAATTTTCTACAGTTCTGTCTTGTATGTTAGTTTGTATTTAATCTAGGTATCTTATAGGGCAGATATTGTTTGTATAATGTATTGTATTGTTTGTATCTCTGTACATTTTATGTGGCCCTCTGTCGAGAGCCAAAACATAATAAATAAAATTGAATACCTTTATTGATATCTTCTGTGACGTTCCTCTTAAAAGTATAGGTTTGCAGAACTTCATAAAGACAAACGTTCTCAAGATGACTACTTCTATTTGGATAGTATGTATCCAATATGTTTGTGTTCAAAATATCTTTTCTGTTAGGTTCTATCATTGCCAAATACTCTATTTCTTGTACTGATTTCAAAACTCAGTTTCGTGTTGCAACAAGACCTAGACTCACCCAAATGATGGTTCTAGATTTGGCATATAGACTTGCTGATGATAACCGATCAGAACATTCATATGCTCCAATTTCTCGATGCGACAACATCTTCAGACTGTAACTATATAATTTCTTGCTTAGACTCTTTTCATGTGAAATTTCCTCCGACATTTCCTTCAGTTCCATCTTTTCTGATTTTGTGATGTAAGACGTCACATATCGAGCCACAGCAATAGAGTTGTCAGCAACATATTGAATATCCATGTTAGCATTCCACATGGACAAAATGACTGGGTTGTAGTCATTTATGTATTTGGACTCCTCATTTCTTTTTAGGTTGTATGTATTTTTAGGTGATTTTCTTGTCACAGTATGTCGCAGAGAAGACATAAAATTGTTCACTCTTTCTTTCAATGTTACTGGACGTGGAAATGCAAAATGACATTTTGTGTAGAACTTGTCCTTGGATTTGTATTTTCGATGACAGTATTTTCCACAACGATGGGTATGAAAGCGTAAAACTTGATGTCTTATATTGTTTTCTTCTGTACTTTTCGGAACAGCACATGTAGAATACTGCTCAATGAAACTCATCACTTTCTCATCTGAATCTGTTCCAAATTTTGGTGCATCTTTAATCCATAGCAGCATATGTATGTGAGGAGCACCTCTTGCTTGATACTCCTTTCTCCAAAAGAAATCCAACACCTCTCCAAGCGGAGGATTTTTTGTTTGTAATAAAATACATCATAGCTTAAAACCCATGATTGAAATATCTGCATACATTAACTGGATCCAAAGAGCACAGTTCTCCAGGTGTCTTGTATTCAATATTTTCAATGTTTTTATTTGCCTCTCGTAGAAATTCAATTAAGTCTTCCCAAGCATACTCAGCACAGCTAAGAATGAGGAACCATGTAGGAGTTCCTAAGTTTATTAGCATACATTTCAATTCCCCATGACGACGGTACCAATACTCGTTAGTACCACCCTGACATGCCATGAGATTAATTAGCTGAGATTCCAAAACACTGTCTTGCAGTTTCACTTTATCCATAAAGTCCCTTGCCGATACATTTTGTAGATGTACTCCACGTTTCAGTATATGGTTCACTGCATAAGAAAGTCCAGACAAGTCACTCTCAAACAGTAGGTGGAACAAATATGGAATGCATTGACGAAACCTTGGATCTTCTGCATACAATCTTAAAGTCCGGTAATCAGATGCAGGAATTTGAACAGGTCGGTCGTCATATCGTCCAACTTGACCTGTTGGAAATAACTGTTGAAAACAACGAGCTTCCAAACTTTCTTCCCATACACTAATGGGACTTCCTTTTGCTTATTTCATTTGAAACAAGTCAATAGCATTTCCCATTACTTCTTTGGAATGCAATGGATGAACACTATAATGTTCATACATTTCTTCACTTCTAGAGACATCAACTTTTTCAATTTGCCCAGCTGAGAAATCAATGTCCTCTTCTACAGTTGTTTCCTCTCCTCCAACATATACATTTTGGTAGTAGTGATTGTTTTTTTACCAAATACAATGTTGCCTTTTTGACTTTCCTAACATCCACTAATTCTTGCCAGATTTTCTTACTCTTTGTCGGAACACCATTAACTAGAATAACCTGAGGTTCCTCTTCTACTTTTTCTACACCAATTGAATCAATACTTTTCTTAAAATCTAGAGGCAAATAAACAACTCTTCCCTTTAATCCTCTCTGTAAATCTGAAGGAGGCAATTCCCTGTCTTAGGCTCCATGCGAACAATAGCCTGAAAAGGATGCACACATTGAATCGGAATAGACTCATTGGTATTTAAATCCATTAATTCAGAATGAATGTCTACCAACTCCAGATTATTATGAACAGCTCGAGCAGGCATTCTGTTTTCATTTAATTTATTATAACAATATTTACAAATACGTTGATCAGAACCCAAATCAAAACAATTTTCTACCAACAAATAAGTTTCAAAATCCTTCCACTCATTATTATTTTCCTTTTCACTTTTTACATATATATCAACTAATCTAGGCTGATTCTTGTAATGAGTTCGTCGACAAGAAACACACGTAAAATTAGGCCTTTCATTTGAATTGACCTTAAACTTTGTAATTTCATGTTCAAAATGTTCTGTACTTGAAATCTCTATATTCTCTTCCACATTACCTTCTATTACTGTATCAGTTTCTGCACTGTCCTCTTTTTCACCAAAGTAACAACACTCAATTTCTTCACAAATGTTCTTCACATCTAATTCAGTTCTATGCAAAAGAGCACTGTTTAACTGTTTTAGCTAAAGTGCTGGACTTTTTGCATAATACAACTTTCTCTCTAATTTCCTCACTTTATTATGATGCACTGCTAACATCCTAAAATGGTGCAGTGAATGCCGATGCAAACCTGTTTTTTCTCTCACTCTACAAGGATCTAACTCTTGCAAAATTTTCATTATTTGTTTTAGACTTTTCTTAGTATACGTCCGTAAGAAACTGAGAAACAAATCAATTGAATCCTGTCGCACACTACAAATACTTCTACAATTCCAAGTATACACTGGAGCCTTAGGACATCTCCCTAAAACGTCATCAGCTAACTCCTCTTCTGTATTTCTAGGCACAAGTTTTTTCTTTTTCAACCGGACAACCGTCCTTCGCCTCATATGCTTGACCACTGGTGTCAACTGCATGCACCAAATCATTATCCTGAAAGTAACTTTCTTCATTTAAAAATGGCTCACAACTTGAATTATGCTTTCATTCTCCAGAAAAAACATCACAAAAATTAGTCCGATTAATTACTCTTCTCCACTTACATTTTGATTTGAAAACATTGAATACCTTATCTAGTGTACGAATTCTATTCATTACTAATCCATATAACTTTAAATACTTCATCCACAATCTTTATTATGTTTTTTTTCTTGTAAAAAGCGGTCTTTTTGATACATCTTTAAATTTTTTAATAAATTTGAAACTATTCTGTTATAAAACATTCGTCTACGAATTTCAATAAATTGATTTCTCCTTCTATTGCTATAGACAATATCATCTCCTTCTACAGGTCTAAAATTTTTTGAGGGGCAGAATTTTTTCTTTCTATTATGAGATCCATTATTCTTCTTTGAAACAACATCTTTTTTTTTTACATTTCAATAACTTCCTTAAAAAGTCCTTAGTTTGCTTACTAGGAGCATTATATTTTTCACCGAAGATTGTGTTTTGGATGAGTCTTGTATTTCTGTTTTCTTGGACCTTAAATCCTGTTTATGTTTTTTTTGACGTCTTCCCTTTGACGGCATATTCTTTTATCTTTCTATAGATGATTACAATATGTGGTAAAGAAAAAATAACATAATATAGACCACTACAAATATACTACATAGCAATTACAATAAGTAAACAATATAATCACTAGTTTACAACATAAGTTACTTTATACCACAGCAACTGTGTCACAGTAACAGTGCAGTACAGTTTCATTATTAATCTTACTCTCTGCCTGCACCATGTCACTCTGTGCCTGTGTCTTATGTCACTCTGTACCTGTGTCTCATCTCACTCTGTGCCTGTGTCTCATCTCACTCTGTACCTGTGTTTCATCTCAGTCTGTGCCTGCCCCATCTTTCTCTTTGTGTGTGTCATTTCTCTCTTTGCGTGTCTCATCTCACTCTATGCCTGTACCTCATCTCACTCTGTGCCTGTGTTTCATCTCACTCTGAGCCTGTGTCTCACCTAACTCTGGGCCTGTGTGTCATGTAACTCTGTGCCTGCCCCATCTCTCTCTATTTGTGTGTGTCATTTGTCTGTTTGCGTGTGTCTCAACAAACTGTGGTAAATGTTTTATGGTAAAAAGCATGGCTTTAACATTTTTCACAAGGATCACACTAAGTCTCTGTATGAAATAAGGAATTATATTTTCACATTTGTCAATAATGTCACCTGTGTCTGCTCACAGTTTGCATCTCTAAGCTTAAAGGGTACTCTGTGCCTGTGTCTCACCTCACTCTGTGCCTGTGTGTCATCTCACTCTGTGCCTGCCCCATCTCTCTCTCTTTCTGTGTGTCATTTGTCTGTTTGCGTGTGTCTCATCTTACTCTGGTAAATGTTTCATGGTAAAAAGTATGGCTTTAACATTTTTGACATGGATCACACTCACTGTCTGTATGAAATAAGGAATTATATTTTCAAATTTTTCAATAATGTCACCTGTGTCTGCTCACAGTTTGCATCTCTAAGCTAAAAGGGTACTCTGTGCCTGTGTCTCACCTCACTCTGTTCCTGTGTGTCATCTCACTCTGTGCCTGCCCCATCTCTCTCTCTCTTTTTTATGTGTCATTTATCTGTTTGTGAGTGTTTCATCTTACTCTGGTAAATGTTTCATGTTAAAAAGTATGGCTTTAACATTTTTGACAAGGATCGCACTGTGTGTCTGTATGAAATAAGGAATTATATTTTCACATTTTTCAATAATGTCACCTGTGTCTGCTCACAGTTTCCATCTTTCTAACTCTCATCAAATTATTCACTCAGATTCATTTAAAATCAAGCTTGACTCACAGTGTGATCTTAGGCACATGACCAGGATGTTACATGTAATCTACCATGTCTGTCTCTGCATGTAATATGTGTGTCTCAGGTCAGACTATTTCACTGTGTCTACTGGCAAAAAACAGACCACATATATAAATAAGCAAGACATAACATTCCTTTTTCATTTCAAAGGCACACCCTGGATCTTGATTGCAGAGCTTAGAGCCTATTTGTGAAGTAAGAGGCCTAACAGACATGCTGCCTAAGATTCCCTACTAGTACATATGCTAAAGCCTAACTGACTATAAAAATACATGTATTTCCATACTTTAAACACATCAACTAAGCGAATTATTCACCCAGATTTTTTTAAAATCAAGCTTGACTCACAGTGTGATCTTAGGCACATGACCAGGATGTTACATGTAATCTACCATGTCTTTCTGTGCATGCAATATGTGTGTCTCTGGTCATACTATTTCACTGTGTCTACTGGCAAAAAACAGACCACATATATATAAGCAAGACATAACATTCCTTTTTCATTTCAAAGGCACGCCCTGGATCTTGATTGCACAGCTTAGAGCCTATTTGTGAAGTAAGAGGCCTAACAGACATGCTGCCTTAGATTCCCTACTAGTACATATGCTAAAGCCTAACTGACTTTAAGAAAACATGTATTTCCATATTTTTAAACACATCAACTAAGCAAATTATTCACCCAGATCAATTTAAAATCAAGCTTGACTCACAGTGTGATCTTAGGCACATGACCAGGATGTTACATGTAATCTACCATGTCTGTCTCTGCATCCAATATGTGTGTCTCTGGTCATACTATTTCACTGGGTCTACTGGCAAAAAACAGACCATATATATAAATAAGCAAGACATAACATTCCTTTTTCATTTCAAAGGCACACCCTGGATCTTGATTGCACAGCTTAGAGCCTATTTGTGAAGTAAGAGGCCTAACAGACATGCTGCCTAAGATTCCCTCCTAGTACATATGCTAAAGCCTAACTGACTTTAAGAAAACATGTATTTCCGTATTTTTAAACACAACAACTAAGCAAATTATTCACCCAGATCCATTTAAAATCAAGCTTGACTCACAGTGTGATCTTAGGCACATGAGACACATGTCACAAAGAGAGAAATGACACACAGAAAAAGAGAGATTATGCACGTGCAAAGTGACATGAGACACAGGCACAGATTACCCTTTAAGCTAAGAGAGGCAAACTTACAGCAGACACAGGTGACATTATTGAAAAATGTGAAAATGTAATTCCTTATTTCACACAGATACTCACTGTAATCCTTGACCAAAATTTAAAAGCCAGACATTTTACCAGAAAACATTTTCCATAGTAAATCATTTTTAACACAGAGCACAGCCCATTTAAATGACCACTACAAAACAAGGCAGAAACCTAACTCATTTCCAAAATACATGTCAAATAGGCCCCATTAAATTTTTTAACAGCATTACAAAAAAACATGACACACAATGCAAGAATAAAGAAGCACAATATGCTTCTTAATCTTCCCCATAGTGCATACAGCAGTCTATCTTTATTAAAAGAATCATTACTCACCTTTAAAAATGCTTTGGAGGATTTAGAACAGTGTCAGTCACACACACCAGCAGAATCTCTGAATTGCTCCTGAAACACTGCAACCAGAAATGGCCCTGATTCCCTGTAATTCTTCACACATATCCCTGGACTTAACCAATTAAAATTCTTCCCACACTATTTCAAAACCAAACTAACATTTTAATTGGTTCTACATTTCAACACTTTGAAACTCACAAATTATTCACCCATTCCCCCAGTGCTCATTCACCCTGTTACCATGGTAACTCCCACCTAACCCAACACACAGTTCAAAAGTTCATAATACGATGTTGCAAATGAATCCAGCAAGGGTGTTTGACCTCTCAATATACTAGCTAATCATGTGCAATGTTTCTTTCAATGACTTTTTCTCAACCATTAGAATTACTTATTTCATAAAACAAAAGCATGCACCCTAATTTTCAGTGGAGAAGTTTAAAAATCACCAATCATTTCTTCTCTTTCAAGTGCACTGAATCTCAACCACTTTTTTTCGTAATTCCTACTTTCAACCTGCCATTTCATTTCCACAACTCATCTGAATACAAGCACATCTACCTTCAAGATGCCAAAAGTCTGGTTTGTGGGTCATAGCTTTGTCTACTGGAGTGAAAAATTTGCAAGTAACAGAGGTATTTACAACCTTGATTTACCAAATGTGGACATTGTGTGGATTGGACAGAGAGTATTAAGAAGTCACCACTTGATACCATTGATAAAATCCTTTATGCATCTACCACACCCTGACCTCATAATTGTGCACTGTGGTGGCAATGACCTGGGCACTTTGACTGGGGTAGGTCTGGAAATGCTTTTAAAGGACATCTTTGGGCAATTGATGTCACTTTTTCCAAAAACTGCCTTAGTATTTTCTAATATATGCCAAAGGAAAAAATGGAACTGGTCCAACCAATTTTGTCCACAGATTGAGAAAGCAAGAAAACATGTGAATAAATCTGTTTCTGCTTTCCTCAGTGACTATGGTATGGGTTCCATTTACCACAACAACTTGCGTTACAACATGCAAGGCATCTATAGGAGAGATGGTGTACATTTTACAGATGAGGGGAATAGAGTCTTCCTCTTGAATTTGAGACTCTGCATCGGTACCTACTTGTGGGTACAAAAACACCCACATAACACAACAGCTTTTCAGAGCTACCCTACCTCTAAGCACTCTAAAGTACCAGTAAGCGTACATGGGAATGCACCCAGCGCTTACCCCGTGAAATTTTGTTTTGCCCTCCAGGGTCCTTCTAGGCCTCCCTCAGAAAACCTAGTGGGTCAGGGGGTGTCTACCCTGCCCCCTTTTAATAATTTCCCCCTTTATATTTTCACCTCTTGTGTCTCGATTCTACAGAGACACAAGATGTCGGGCTCTCCGGAGTGTTTAGAATGTTGACAGACACCCGAGAGCCAATCAGCTTTCCGCTCGCGCACTCCCGAAGCGCGCCTATAGATATATATATTTTTTTAAGTTAATTTTTGTAAAAACCACTGGAGCAATTTTCACCAAATATACCAAAGGCACTTCTGCGTACCAGTCCCTACAATTTTGCAAAGTTTGCAAAGTTTGGTGAAATTCCGTTCAGCGGTTCGGGCTGTAGCCTTGTCAATTCGTCCTATGGAAATTAACATGGGGAAAACACGTTTTGGGACCCCCCTTTCTTCTCAGCCCCGCTTCACGAATCCTCACGAAACTTTCAGGGAAGGAGCGCAGCGGAACTGGCCTAAATTTGGGAAAATTACATGCAAATTCCTCCACCGGCGCCAAAGTAATTCCCAGTAGAATGTTGCGGATTTCCTATGGTAGCTAGGTCCTAACTATAACTGTGGCGACTGACAGTAGGTAATATATATATATATATATAACAAGATAGGCTTGAAAGGAGCCGCCGAACTTTCAAGGGAAGGGGTCCGTTGCAGGAGCAAACCAACTTCTGCTACGATAAATGAAAATCAGCTCCTTGCAGTTTCGCTTTGCGCAGCCACATCAGCACGCCAGCATCGAAGGAGACGGACCAACCAGGTACAGCAAGATGATGAGTTTATTTTTCACAGAAAAAACAGTTACGCGTTTCGGGGCGACTTGCCCTTGTTCACACTGTAATTGTACTGAAAGACAATTGCATTTTTTATATGCTTTAGAGAGTGAACACACCTCTAGTGATAGCGTCATAAGTCACATGATCATAGACATAAACAAAAGGAAAGAATATTTATGTGTTTACTCTTTCCATCCGTTTATAAACCGTTATATACAATAAAAGGATAAATCCCGGATAACTTCAAAAATCAACTGAATTAATATTTAAGAAGCGGAAATATTTCTGTATAAATACATACATGCTATATATTGCAAAAATTGGTTATCAACGAGATTATTCCATCATTATGTCCATAAAGTGACTGGTGCAACATTTAAGAAAGCAGCAATTGAGATAAAGTGCATGTAGGAATGTGCAAAAGATTGTGCAAAGAAAGCAACAAGTGCATACTGCATAGTCAAGAAGTCAATCAATATCTGCAACTCTGTATTCCCAGGTCCCTGTGTGCTTAGTTAAGTGTTCCATGAAGTATTTCTATGGTAACAGGCAGAAGGCAGAATGGGGGTAGTGTTGAAATGTATGTTGTTTGGAAAGGATGAAATGTCTAACCAATAGAAATGTGTGTTTGGTTTTGAATTAATGTGGGAAGCAATGTGATTTGATGTTAATGTGTATATGTGTTCAAAATGAGAGGGAAAGTCTGCCATTTTATGGTTCGGGTGAGAGGTGTACAAAACAGAGATTCTGAATAAGAAAATCTGCTGTGTGACTGACATACTTCTTGTTCTACAAAACAGTTGGAAAGGTGAGTTATTAATTTATGAGGGAATGTATGTGGTGCATTTTGATTTTAATCAGAGTAATGTGTTTGTCCTGCTAAAGTGCAGGGAATACTTTTATTTTCCCTAGAATTTTATTGTGAGTGTGTTTGCAGTTAGAAAGCATTCTGAGATAGGCATTCGTTTATTGTATGTGTTTGCACACAGATGACTATGCTGTTCTAATGTTTTGGTAGAATTTGAAACCAGTGTTTTTTTATGTATTTGCAAAATGAGTGAAGTTTCTACATTAAAATGCAGTACTTATTCTACACTATGAAATATGTTTTGGTAAAATAGAAGGGACAGTGTTGTTTGTCTAGAATCACACAGTGAGTCTTCTGTGCATTTAGGAATCACTCTGAGAGAAGCATTTTGGTAGTTCATGTGTTTCCTGACATGTAATTGGTTAAACAGGTATTGTGTTCTCACATTTTGGTAGAATTAGAAAATAGTAATTGGTTATGTGTTTCCAAAATGAGTTTAGTATTATTAGTAAAATGCAGTTCTGAAATATATGGAATGCATGCTTGATGTTTTTGCAGACAAATAGGTAGATGTAGTCTTACAGTGACACTACCCCAGTATGATTTCCTACACTACCCAAACACCACTGCACTACTGTAAACCCTTAATCTACCTTCAGCCTGACCACCGACACTACCTAGCCACCACTTTACTACCCTAAACCTTAAATCTACCCTAGCACAACCTCCTACACTACAGAAAACACCAGTCTATTTCCTAGAACGCTACCTTACCACAACCCCCTACACTACACAAACACCACTGCAGTATCTTAAAGCCTAAAACGCTATCCCAACAATGACCCATCACACTACCCTAGAACACTACCCCAGCATGACCTCCTACACTACCCACTTACCAATGCACTACCCTAAAATCTAAAACACTATAACGGCACGACCAACTACAGTACCCAAATACCATTGCACTACCCTAAACCTTAAATCTAAACCAGCATGACCCCCTACACTACAGAAACACTACTGCACTACCATAAAACACTACCACAGCACAACCCTCTATACTACACAAAATCCAGTGCATTTCTCTAAACTCCAAATCTACCCCTAGTATGACCCCCTATACTACATAAACACCACTGTACCACCCTTAACACTAAAACACTATCCAGCACAACCCCATACACTACTGAAACACCATTGCACTACCCTAACCATTAAATCTATCCTAGCACAACCTTGTACACTACCCAAACACGACTGCACTATTCTAGAACACTACCCCAGCATGACCCCATACACTACCCAAACACTACTGCACTACCGTAAAACACTACTTCAGCACGACTCCACTGCACTTAAATCCTAAAACACTATCCCTAGCATGACCCTGTACACTATATAAACACCACTGCACTATCCTAGAACACTGTCCCAGCAGAACCTCCTACACTACACAAAGACCATTGCACTACCCTAAACCCTAAATCTACACCCAGTAGAACCACCTACACTACCGATTCACCAGTGTAATAAAAATGTATATTTTTTTTAAAGTTATTAATAAATACTTATTTATATTTATGTTTTACTGACTGCTGACTGATCGTTAAAATAAAGTTATCATGCCCCACAAAGAAAGAAGACGAAAAAGTCAGAAAAAAGATACTTACTTGAAAAAAACTCAACCACAAATATTGGAAGACCAACATAATGTGGCTAAAAAGAGAAACATTTCTGATAAGACTACAAAAGACTTCATAATAAATATTACTATAATCAGAAAAAAAATGCAAATGTGCAAAGCAGTGAAAATGTTCCAGCACAAAAAAAGTGCAAAGAATAGGAAAGGCATAAAAGGCAATGTAAAAACAAAGGATACAGCTTATAGTAAAAGAAGAGAAGATAAATATAAAGAAATCCGCAAAGAAATAGTTTACAACAGAGTTGTCCATAATTTACTGAAACACAAAGAAATATAGAGAACACAATTTTATAAAAAGAAGCATATCAAATCCATTGTTGAAAAGGCTTTTGAAGTAAAGAGGAAACTCTTCATTTTAGTATTGAAGAGAAATTGATCACTAGATAAACCAATTCATTTAATGAAGGCCAAAAGAAAGAGGAAAAGAGTAATTAACAGAAGTAATGTTTGTGATATTTGTTTAGGGCAATGGACACACAGTTCAAGTTCAGAGCCTTTTTTTAATGATGAGAGTTATTTACAGAGCAATGATTTGTTGCATGCAGTTGACACCAGTGGTCGAGCTTATGAGGTTAAAAATGAGAGTTCTGCGAGTCCGTTTTTGTAGTATTCAGAAACAGTGGCGCTCAACTTGTTACGGTAGAGTAATAGTAAATAGTAAATGAGTTCTCAAAAATAATAATTCGGTTGATGCTTTTGGCCAGGAGAAAACCTTAACCTCTTTAGAGAAAGAAGGACAGGGGACCTCCTTTTCTGTAATAAGGCAAGCGTCCAGAGCACACAATAAGAGTAAACAGACCTGTTTGTAGTAATCGTAGGGATAGACCGGACAAAGCGTATAGTTTTCAAAAGGTTTTATTCACCCACAGTGTTCCCAACCTGGGAATCACTGTCAAACACAAACCCAGCCGACACGTGTTTCGTCACAGCATGTGGCTGTGACTCTTCAGGGCTGATGTGCAGGATCGAAAACGTGGTCGAGGGAACCGGTGATAATTTCAACCCGGTCCTAATCGGGTGGTGTAAAACTTAAATTGGCGGCACCAATCGGGTTGCCGGTGCCGCTCTGTAAATAACAGGACTTGTTGTATCTACAAGTTCCGGGGAACTGTGGCCGTGTTTGGCCAGAGAAGTTACGTCGATCAATCGGTTTCCAAAGTGCGGGCTGAGGTTAAAAATGGTTGTCCAATTGAGAAAGAGCAAATGGTTCCTAGAAATGCAGAAGAAGTGATAGCTGATGAAGTTCTAGGCAGACGTCCTAAAGCCGGGATTGTAGTAGTATTTGTAGTGTTGTTTAAATGTTTTTATTAAGGTTTTACAGGTTAAAGCCCCCGGGAGGGGGTAATACATCAATCATGTATCCAAATTGTCACACATTGAGTAGTCACATAAAATTCACTGTTAAAAGTTATCTGTAATGTGTAAATGCTCTCTCGTCCAGCAAAAAAAAACACAAATTTTACCTTATGATCCTCGGGATTGCAGATTAGGAAACTGAAGGTACCGTGATATGATCTCTTACGAGTCGTCCCTAAAGCTGCGTGCTAGCGGGGATTGATGTGAATGTTGTCCCCGTGTGTGTTCATTCAAACCTTTACCAAAGTGGCAATTGTGGTAAATGAAGTGTGCGTTGGTGTCCAAACTACCGACTGAAAACGAAGCGTGGAACTGTGGGGATAAACTCTTCCTAGATTTATGGGCGGTAGGAGAGCGTGCGGCGGGCTGGCTGGGGCCAATGGATACGGCAGGCTGAGGGTGTCGGGGTCTGTGGCCCAGGGGGTTGGGACCATGAGGGTTCCCGGGACAGAGGGGGGGGTCCCGCCAGGGGCGGTGCGTCGTATCGCCGAGGGGGTTCGATGTTCAGTTCAGTTCAGTTCAGCTTCCCGGGGACCCGAGGGGACCCTCCAGTGCATAACGATGTCTCATTTTGCCAGTAGTAGGGCAAGGGATACAAATCGCCAGTGTACCTTCTCAGATTTCTTACGTTTGTAGGTCCTCAGCGCACAGACTTCCCAGGAGTTAATGTGTGGTAGGCTGACTAGTGCGAGGAGTGTTCGTGTATCATGGTCCTGTACCGGTGCAGAGATGGGCAGTCCAAGAACATGTGTTGGAAGTTCGCTTCTGGCAGTTGGTACCGTGGGCAATTAAATTGTGCGTCCGGGTAATACTGGTGAAGCCTGTCCGGAGTGAGATAAGCTCGGTGTAGTATGTTAAATTGTATGGGGCAGATTTATGTTAACTGGCGCATCCCCAGGGATGCGCCAGTTAACATGCGCCACAGTGCGCCACTGCTCCGCCACCCATGGTGCGCCGCATTTATGATGCGGCGCACCATGGTGCAAGGAAGTGAGGATGCGTGACGCATCTCTCGGCGTACGGGCGGCACATTGCAGGAGTCATGTTGCAAGTGCGACATGACTCCTGCAATGCACAGGAGCCACCTATGCAATGCATTGTGCGTCACCCTTAAGCCTGCTTCAAGCAGGCGTAAGGAATTGACGTAGAAAGTGGCTGAGTGAAATCTCATAGATTTCACTCAGCCACTTTTAGGAGGCGTTCCTGCGCAGGAACGCCCCCCTCCTGCGCAGGAACGCCTCCTTATGGCGCAGGGGTTTCCAACATGACGCATCTCCTAGATGCGTCACGTTGTAAATAGGGCGCATTGTTTGCGCCGCCGTTTAGTCACATTACGTGACGCAATTGCTGCGCAAGGAGGCGCAAGGGCATCATAAATCTGCCCCTATGTTTTTAAACCGTGCATTTCTGGACACTTTCTTTGTGTATTCCAAAGCGCGTGTCCATTCTGTGTCATGGAACACCCTGCCGACGTCGTCTTCCCATGATTGACGCAAAGTATCTAGGGAAACATTGGTTAACTCCCTGATGGCCTTGTAGTGCCATGTAACTAGGTGTCTGCCGGCCTCCATGAGGGGAATCGTGTGGAGCATGGGGTGCATGGGCGGTTCACCATCTTGCAGACCCCAGAATGGTCGCATGCTATCTAAAAGTTGTCTGTGCGTAAGGAATTGTCCTCGTGGGAGGTCATACCATTCAACCAGCTGCTCATTGGTGCGCAATTGCCCCTCGTGGAACAACGCTTCCACCTCCGTCACGTCGTGGTCTGTCCATGTCTGCAGGGCCCTAGTAGTGTAATGTGTTTCTCCGCGAGGGAGACTCACCAGGGGTAGAAGTGGGGAATAGAGTGGCCGGTCTTTGGACATTCGATGAATACGCATCATGCATTTACGCGCCATTGAGACCTGAAGCGGGTGGGTGCGGGACGGCTTGGTCCCGGGTTGGAGCATCCTTCTAATGACCGGAAGGGGTATCTTACCGGTCTCTGTTGTCGTCTTCCCAACGCAGCGCTCCGCCGTCCAATGGGATAGCCACTGGTGTTGTGCGGCCAAGTAGTATGATTCGAAGGATGGGGCTCCCAGGCCCCCGTCTGCGGTCGGCAAACATAGCGTCCGTAATGCCACTCTGTGTCGGCTATTACCCCATATCAGCATCGTGAGCAGGGTGTCCAGTTCCCAAAAGAACGACCACGGCGGGATCTCCGGTAGATTGGCGAAGTGGTAGAGCAGTCTGGGCACCATTATCATTTTTGCAATGGCCACTCGGCCGATGGGTGCCAGGGGCAAAGTCTTCCAAAAGTTGACCGCCAACCGCAAACCCGCCAGTACCCTGCGGTGATTGCCCTCGTATAAATCTATCGGAGAATGATAGAGTCGTACTCGCAAGTACCTGGGGGCATCTCCGCTCCAACGTAAGACCTGAGTGCCCAGCGTCACCTCGTGCGGTGCCAGGTAGGGGCCAAGAGGGTAAACAGTCGACTTGTCCCAATTGACCCTGAGGCCTGAAATGGCTCCGAAGGCTTGCAGGGTATCCCATATCAAGGTGAGGTCTCCCATCACATCCCGGACGTAAATCAGCAGATCGTCTGTGTATAAGGACACGCAGTGTGTCGTTCCCACGATCGGAATCCCCCAGGGTTCTCCCTCCTGACACAGCCGCACGGCCAATGGCTCGACTGCGAGTGCGAAAAGGAGGTGGGAGAGAGGGCACCCCTGCCTGGTTCCTCTCTCTATCGGGAATGGAGCTGAGATAAGTTTGCCGATCCTCACTCTAGAGGTGAGTCCCCCATATAGAAGTCGCGTATATGCTATCAAGTTCTGGCCGATATTCAGTGTCCGGAAGACCGCGAACAGATGGGGCCACAGCAAGGTGTCGAACGCCTTCTCTAGGTCAAAGATCAGGCACGCTGCGTGGGGGAATCGGTCTCTCCTGCTGTCCTGAATATGAAAGAGCCGTCTCAGGTTGTAGGATGTGTTGCACCCGGGCACAAAGCTGCATTGATCGGGGTGTATCAGGGCTGGCAGAATTTGGCTATAGCGATCGGCCAAGATTTTCCCTAGGATTTTACAGTCCGTGTTTAGGAGTGTGATGGGTCTGTATGAAGACGGGTGCGTGGGGTCTCTGTGGGGTTTTAGGAAGGTCACCATCGTGGATTCGCGGAATGACGCGGGCAGAATCCCTTTGGAGAGGGCCTCCTCATACGTGATCACTAAGTCGGGTACTATCTGGGCCGCGAATGTGCTATAGTATTCCAACGGTAACCCATCCGTCCCCGGCACCTTCTTCCGTGCAAGGGACCTGATGGCGCGCTTAATATCAGGGGGTGTAATTTTACTATCTAGATCCTTCTTGTCCTCTGCGGAGATTGTGGGGAGTGTGTGTGTGCCCAGGAAGTGTGCCAATGTGTGACGCGTTGCCAGCTCTGGATTGTGGTACACAGCTGTGTAATAATTACAGAATATGTGTAGGATGTCGAGTTGAGAGGTGTGGAGCCTTCCAGCCTCATCCATCAGCTCTGTGATGGGCTGTGCGGTCGCATCCTGTTTGGCTATCCACGCTAGGAGTGCCCCTGCTCTGTTACCCTCCTTGTGTGCTCGCGTAGCGTACATACGGAAGTTATACTTCCGCAAGTCTCGTAGTGTTTCCGCGTGTGTGAACTTCGCCGCCATCACCTGTTCTAAGGTGGCTTGTTCCTGGTCCGAGTCACGGGACATCTGCGCCAGCGCTGTCTCTGATGTGTGTGTTTCAAAAGAACAAGGGAACCCTTAAGGTATAGCGTAGGGACCTTGGGCATTACATATTACAAAGAACAGTGGTCCCTATGTGCATTTAATATACAGTACAAAATAATCATATACTTGATAAGTAATATGTCTTCTGTCCGTCCGGACAGGGTTTATTTAGCTTTAAATCCAAAGATGAAGTATTTTTAAGAAAAGGGATGTCAAGTGGGCACAGCCGTGACCCTCAACATACAAGACAAAACAACAGAAAAGCAATGTAAACAAGGCAAAGGAATAAGTCTGCGTACTTGTACTTCAGTAAGGCAGGCATAAATTAAAGAATAGTTGGCACTATTGTTGTCTTGAACAAGAGCAAGATATAATGCCTTTCAATTACATTTATTCAATCAAATGAAATCGCTCCCCGGAGTGCCTGATCGATGGATCTGGCGGTTGCGCATTGGCTTAGTCGGCGGGTCTGGTAAGCCCGGTGGTTCAGAACAATGTTCGTAAATAGGAAAGTTATACCGGGACTCTGACGCTGCAGTGGCGGCATAGCGCGATGGCTACTTTGAAGAGTGCGACGGCACTATGGCGGGAGTGGCGTTCAAGACAACAATAGTGCCAACTCTTGTCCTGATGATGATGCCTCCATTCCTATAGGCATCGAAACGTCGTCGACCTTTAAACCCCATATGCGAATTATTTATGTCAAAATTTACAAAATGCAATGGAGTGTTTTTCTGTAATTTATGCCTGCCTTACTGAAGTACAAGTACGCAGACTTATTCCTTTGCCTTGTTTACATTGCTTTTCTGTTGTTTTGTCTTGTATGTTGAGGGTCACGGCTGTGCCCACTTGACATCCCTTTTCTTAAAAATACTTCATCTTTGGATTTAAAGCTAAATAAACCCTGTCCGGACGGACAGAAGACATATTACTTATCAAGTATATGATTATTTTGTACTGTATATTAAATGCACATAGGGACCACTGTTCTTTGTAATAGTCTCTGATGTGTGTAGCACGCGCTGTAGTGTTCTCTGGACCCCCACCACTTGTTGAATTCAATGTCCACTTGTGGTGATCTTGTATGCGTCCCATTCCTTAGCTCTGGAGGTGGCCGAGCGAAGTAGTATTTGTAGTGTACGACAAGAGTCTATTAATAAATTACGTAATTTCTTATCTTACAAGCATACTGTAAAAAAAGTGGTAAGCAAAAGATGAAGGTGTTGCAAGGACTGGACTCTTGCTGAGTGAGAAAATACACTGGTTTGAAAGGTCATTCTCTGGCTTGTCTTTCTAGGAAAATATGTCAAAGTGGTTTTTACCATTTCAGGATGTTGGCAGTACATCATACTCAAATGCGGAAGTTAGTGAGAAGATTGTATTATGCAAAAAGTCCAGCACTAAAGTTAAATGAGTTGAACAGTGCTCTTTTACGTGGGTCAGTATCAGATGTGAAAATGTTGTAGAGAATGTTGAACATAGTTGTACACAAAATTTTGAAAATGAAATTACAAAGTTTAAGGTGATTTCAGGTGAATGGCCACACATTTTCTTGTATTTGTTGTCGCCAAACCCACTACAAAAATCAGACTAATAGTGTTGATCTGTATTTAAAAAGTGAAAAAGTAAATAATGATAAGTGGAAGGAATTTGCTACTTATTTGTTGGTAGAGAATTGTTTTGATTTGGGTTCTGATCAGCGTGTTTGTAAATATTGTTATAACAAATTAGATGAGAATAAAATGCCTGCTAGAGCTGTGCATAATAATTTAGAGTTAGTAGCTATTCCTCCAGAACTGACAGATTCCGATACCAATGTGTGCACCCGTTTCAGGCTATTGTTCGTATGGAGCCTAAAACAGGTATATTGCCTACTTCAGTTTACAAAGAGGATTAAAAGGAAGAGCTGTGTATTTATCGTTTGATTTAAAGAATAATATTGAAACTATTGGTGTAGACAGTGTAGAAAGTGAACCACTAGTTATTTTTGTTAATGGTGTGCCGACTAAGAATAAAAATATCTGTCAGGAGTTAGTGGATGTTAGGAAAGTACAAAAGGCAACATTGTTTTTGATAAAAACAATACATACCATAAGAATATTTATATAGGAGAAGAAGAAATAGAAATAGTTTTAGCAGAAGATACTGAAACATCAAGTGGACAAATTGAAAAATTGAAAAAGTGGATATGTTAAGATGTGAAGTAATCTATGAACATTACAGTGCGCATCCACTTCATTCAAAAGAAGTGATGGGAAACACTATTGATTTGTTCCAAATGAAAAATGAAAAAAGCAAAAGGAAGTCCCATGAGTGTATGGGAAGAGAGCTTGGAAGCTCTTTGTTTTCCTCAGTTGTTCCCAACTGGAAAAGGAGGACGATATGATGAACGTCCTGTGCAGATTCCTGCAGCTGAATATCGGACAACAAGATTATATGCAGAAGATCCAAGATTTCGACAATGTATCCCTTTTATATTTCATCTTTTGTTTGAAAGTGACTTGTCTGGACTTTCATATGCAGTGAATCATATTCTAAAACCTGGAATACATCTGTAAAATGTATCTGCAAAAGATTTTATGGATAAAGTGCACCAGAGAGATGATCATCTAGAATCTTAGCTCATTAATCTGCTGGCATGTCAGCGTGGGACTAATAAATATTGGTACGGTTTTCATGGAGAACTGAAATGTGTTACGGAACTTAGGAACTCCAACATGGTTCCTTACCCTGAGCAGTGCTGAGTACGCTTGGGATGATTTACTAGAATTTCTTCGAGAGGCAAATTTGAATATAAAAGCAATTAATACAAGACACCTGGGGAATTGTGTCCTTTGGATCCTGTTAATGTATGCAGGTATTTCAATCATAGATTTGAGGCTATGATGTCTTTTATCTGCAATAAAACAATCCTCCTCTTGGAGAAGTTGTGGATTTCTTTTGGAGAAAGGAATATCAAGCAAGAGGTGCTCCTCATATACATATGCTGTTATGGATTAAGGACACTCCCAAATTTGGAACAGATGCGGATGATACTGTTTTGAGTTTTATTGAACAATAAGCAACATGTGCGGTTCCCAAAAGCACAGAGGAAAACAACTTAAGAGCACAAGTGTTACGATTCCAAAGCCACCGATGTGGAAAATACTGTGGACGAAAGTCAAAATCTAAGGACATGTTCTAGACCAAATGTCGTTTTAGATTACCATGTCCTGTAATATCGAAAGGAAGAGTGAACAGTTTTATGTCATCTTTACGACATACTATCACAAGAAAGTCTCCAAAAAACACCTACATCTTAAGAAGAATTGAAGAGTCAAAATTCATAAATGACTACAACACAGTTATTTTATCCATGTGGAATGCTAACATGAATATTCAATATGTTGCGGACAATTCCATTGCTGTTGCTCAATATGTAACATCTTATATTACAAAATCAGAAAAGACAGAATTGAAAGCGATTTCTCAAGAGAAGACTCTAAGTAACAAATTATACAGTTTCAGTTTGAAGATGTTAGCGCTTTGAGAAATCGGAGCACATGAATGCTCAGATCGGTTATCATCTGCAAGTCTATACTCAAAATCTACAAGAATCATTTTTGTGACCATAGGTCTTGCGGCAATGTGAAATTGAGTACTGAAATCTGTACAAGAAATTAAATATTTACCAGCAAAATTTCCAGAAAGTACAGATATTTGAAAACGAATATGTTGAATACATATTACCCAAACAGAAGTCATCAACTTGAGAACATGTGTCTCTATGAAGTGCTGCAAAACTACACTTTTAAATGGAATACTACAGAGCACATCAATGATGGAAAATATGGAGTAATTGGTTCTGAGGAATGTTTGGTGAAACAAACGAAAAGAAATTTGATTAATCACAGGAAGCTGAGTTGTGACACTGCTGATAAAAGGGAATTTTACTATTTAGCTCTTTTACAACTATTCCAACCATGACATTTAGAACTGAAATTACTTGGAGATTTCCAGAGCTATGAAGATTCCATTAATGCTTGTAAAGATAGCATACAATGCAATGCTTTTGCAAATGTAACGATGAAATTGATCAAGAAGCTACAATTGCAGCTGAGATTGCTAGAGACAGTTCTCAATATAGTCAAAGTTCTACTGCGCTGAGTCAAGATTCATTCGAACAAACAATTGTTGAAAACGAAGCAGCAATTACCATGAATGAGGTGGAAACAGCAATGTATTAAGATGTAACAAACTTAGGAAACTTGGAAGAACAACTAAATCAGCCCACATGGGTTTTATTTGCTTTATTCGGCAAGAATGAAATAGTGTGCCCACTTGGGAAAACTCTACGCACTACAGATCCCAGGAGGCTCTTGGCAGCCACGCCTACCATGGCAGGGATCTTTAAGTAACACGAGTGCGTTATGGACAGTGCTATCACGACTGCCTTGCACCAACGCCACTGATGAAGGGAGTGCAAACACCTAAAATGCGTCTGGCTTTTTAGATGTGATGTGTCTTTGTGATCGTGATGTTTGCCAGCAAGATGTGCAGCTACAAATAAAGAGCTCCAAACTTACCTTCCTGTGGCTTGTCTTCGAATTTGGGCTCCTGCTTCAATGGATGTATACCGGCTTTCCTAGTCGGGAAGACTGCCCGACGCTGTTGCGGACCTGTCCCGTCACCACAGGGTGATTGAACTTTGAGGAGGAAGGAGAATGGGCGTGCTTTGCAGGGAGCGCCCCGTTTGGCTCGTAGTGACATCTATAAAGCAGGGTAGGCACCATTCAGGACTACGCATCAGCCCATATGGGTTTTATTTGCTTTATTCAGCAAGAATGAAATAGCGCGCCCACTTGGGAAAACTCTACACACTACAGATCCCAGGAGGCTCTTGGCAGCCACGCCTACCATGGTAGGGATATTTAAGAAACACAAGTGCGTTATGAACAGTGCTATCACGACTGCCTTGCACCAACTCCACTGATGAAGGGAGTGCAAACACCTGAAACGCGTCTGGCTTTTTAGATGTGATGTGTCTTTGTGATCGTGATGTTTGCCAGCAAGATGTGCAGCTACCAATAAAGAGCTTCAAACATACCTTCCTGTGGCTTGTCTTTGAATTTGGGCTCCTGCTTCGATGGATGTATACCAGCTTTCCTAGTCGGGAAGACTGCCCGCCGCTGTTGCGGACCTGTCCCGTCACCACAGGGTGATTGAACTTTGAGGAGGTAGGAGAATGGGCGTGCTTTGCAGGGAGCGCCCCGTTTGGCTCGTAGTGACATCTATAAAGCAGGGCAAGCGCCCGTCAGGACAACGCATCAGCCCACATGGGTTTTATTTGCTTTATTTGGCAAGAATGAAATAGCGTGCCCACTTGGGAAAACTCTACGCACTACGGATCCCAGGAGGCTCTTGGCAGCCACGCCTACCATGGCAGGGATCTTTAAGTAACACGAGTGCGTTATGAACAGTGCTATCACGACTGTCTTGCACCAACGCCACTGATGAAGGGAGTGCAAACACCTGAAACGCATCTTGCTTTTTAGATGTGATGTGTCTTCGTGATCGTGATGTTTGCCAGCAAGATGTGCAGCTACCAATAAAGACCTTCAAACTTACCTTCCTGCGGCTTGTCTTCGAATTTGGGCTCCTGCTTCGATGGATGTATACCGGCTTTCCTAGTCGGGAAGACTGCCCGCCGCTGTTGCAGACCTGTCCCGTCACCACAGGGTGATTGAACTTTGAGGAGGTAGGAGAATGGGCGTGCTTTGAAGGGAGCGCCCCGTTTGGCTCGTAGTGACATCTATAAAGCAGGGCAAGCGCCCGTCAGGACTAAGCATCAGCCCACATGGGTTTTATTTGCTTTATTCGGCAAGAATGAAATAGCGCGCCCACTTGGGAAAACTCTACGCACTACAGATCCCAGGAGGCTCTTGGCAGCCACGCCTACCATGGTAGGGATCTTTAAGAAACACAAGTGCGTTATGAACAGTGCTATCACGACTGCCTTGCACCAACGCCACTGATGAAGGGAGTGCAAACACCTGAAACGCGGCTGGCTTTTTAGATGTGATGTGTCTTCGTGATCGGGATGTTTGCCAGCAAGATGTGCAGCTACCAATAAAGAGCTTCAAACTTACCTTCCTGTGGCTTGTCTTCGAATTTGGGCTCCTGCTTCGATGGATGTATACCGGCTTTCCTAGTCGGGAAGACTGCCCGCCGCTGTTGCGGACCTGTCCCGTCACCACAGGGTGATTGAACTTTGAGGAGGAAGGAGAATGGGCGTGCTTTGCAGGGAGCGCCCCGTTTGGCTCGTAGTGACATCTATAAAGCAGGACAAGCACCCGTCAGGACTACGCATCAGCCCACATGGGTTTTATTTGCTTTATTGGGCAATAATGAAATAGCGCGCCCACTTGGGAAAACTCTATGCACTACAGATCCCAGGAGGCTCTTGGCAGCCACGCCTACCATGGCAGGGATCTTTAAGTAACACGAGTGCGTTATGAACAGTGCTATCACGACTGCCTTACACCAACGCCACTGATGAAGGGAGTGCAAACACCTGAAACACGTCTGGCTTTTTAGATGTGATGTGTCTTCGTGATCGTGATGTTTGCCAGCAAGATGTGCAGCTACCAATAAAGACCTTCAAACTTACCTTCCTGCGGCTTGTCTTCGAATTTGGGCTCCTGCTTCGATGGATGTATACCGGCTTTCCTAGTAGGGAAGACTGCCAGCCGCTGTTGCAGACCTGTCCCGTCACCACAGGGTGATTGAACTTTGAGGAGGAAGGAGAATGGGCGTGCTTTGCAGGGAGCGCCCCGTTTGGCCGTTTGGCTCGTAGTGACATCTATAAAGCAGGGCAAGCGCCCGTCAGGACTAAGCATCAGCCCGCATGGGTTTTATTTGCTTTATTCGGCAAGAATGAAATAGCGCGCCCACTTGAGAAAACTCTACGCACTACAGATCCCAGGAGGCTCTTGGCAGCCAGGCCTACCATGGTAGGGATCTTTAAGAAACACAAGTGCGTTATGAACAGTGGTATCACCACTGCCTTGCACCAACGCCACTGATGAAGGGAGTGCAAACACCTGAAACGCGGCTGGCTTTTTAGATGTGATGTGTCTTCGTGATCGGGATGTTTGCCAGCAAGATGTGCAGCTACCAATAAAGAGCTTCAAACTTACCTTCCTGTGGCTTGTCTTCGAATTTGGGCTCCTGCTTCGATGGATGTATACCGGCTTTCCTAGTCGGGAAGACTGCCCGCCGCTGTTGCGGACCTGTCCCGTCACCACAGGGTGATTGAACTTTGAGGAGGAAGGAGAATGGGCGTGCTTTGCAGGGAGCGCCCTGTTTGACTCGTAGTGACATCTATAAAGCAGGGCAAGCGCCCGTCAGGACTACGCATCAGCCCACATGGGTTTTATTTGCTTTATTGGGCAAGAATGAAATAGCGCGCCCACTTGGGAAAACTCTATGCACTACAGATCCCAGGAGGCTCTTGGCAGCCACGCCTACCATGGCAGGGATCTTTAAGTAACACGAGAGCGTTATGAACAGTGCTATCACGACTGCCTTGCACCAACGCCACTGATGAAGGGAGTGCAAACACCTGAAACACGTCTGGCTTTATAGATGTGATGTGTCTTCGTGATCGTGATGTTTGCCAGCAAGATGTGCAACTACCAATAAAGAGCTTCAAACATACCTTCCTGTGGCTTGTCTTTGAATTTGGGCTCCTGCTTCGATGGATGTATACCAGCTTTGCTAGTCGGGAAGACTGCCCGCCGCTGTTGCGGACCTGTCCCGTCACCACAGGGTGATTGAACTTTGAGGAGGTAGGAGAATGGGCGTGCTTTGCAGGGAGCGCCCCGTTTGGCTCGTAGTGACATCTATAAAGCAGGGCAAGCGCCCGTCAGGACTACGCATCAGCCCACATGGGTTTTATTTGCTTTATTTGGCAAGAATGAAATAGCGCGCCCTCTTGGGAAAACTCTACGCACTACGGATCCCAGGAGGCTCTTGGTAGCCACGCCTACAATGGCAGGGATCTTTAAGTAACACGAGTGCGTTATGAACAGTGCTATCACGACTGCCTTGCACCAACGCCACTGATGAAGGGAGTGCAAACACCTGAAACGCGGCTGGCTTTTTAGATGTGATATGTCTTCGTGATTGGGATGTTTGCCAGCAAGATGTGCAGCTACCAATAAAGAGCTTCAAACTTACCTTCCTGTGGCTTGTCTTCGAATTTGGGTTCCTGCTTCAATGGATGTATACCGGCTTTCCTAGTCGGGAAGACTGCCCGCCGCTTTTGCGGACCTGTCCCGTCACCACAGGGTGATTGAACTTTGAGGGGGAAGGAGAATGGGTGTGCTTTGCAGGGAGCGCCCCGTTTGGCTCGTAGTGACATCTATAAAGCAGGGCAAGCACCCGTCAGGACTACGCATCAGGCCACATGGGTTTTATTTGCTTTATTCGGCAAGAATGAAATAGCGCGCCCACTTGGGAAAACTCTATGCACTACAGATCCCAGGAGGCTCTTGGCAGCCACGCCTACCATGGCAGGGATCTTTAAGTAACACGAGTGCGTTATGAACAGTGCTATCACGACTGCCTTCCACCAACGCCACTGATGAAGGGAGTGCAAACACCTGAAACACGTCTGGCTTTTTAGAAGTGATGTGTCTTCGTGATCGTGATGTTTGCCAGCAAGATGTGCAGCTACCAATAAAGGGCTTCAAACTTACCTTCCTGTGGCTTGTCTTCGAATTTGGGCTCCTGCTTCGATGGATGTATACCGGCTTTCCTAGTCAGAAAGACTGCCCGCTGCTGTTGCGGACCTGTCCCGTCACCACAGGGTGATTGAACTTTGAGGAGGTAGGAGAATGGGTGTGCTTTGCAGGGAGCACCCCGTTTGGCTCGTAGTGACATCTATAAAGCAGGGCAAGCGCCCGTCAGGACTACGCATCAGCCCACATGGGTTTTATTTGCTTTATTCGGCAAGAATGAAATAGCATGCCCACTTGGGAAAACTCTACGCACTACGGATCCCAGGAGGCTCTTGGCAGCCACGCCTACCATGGCAGGGATCTTTAAGTAACACGAGTGCGTTATGAACAGTGCTATCATGACTGCCTTGCACCAACGCCACTGATGAAGGGAGTGCAAACACCTGAAACGCGTCTGGCTTTTTAGATGTGATGTGTCTTCGTGATCGTGATGTTTGCCAGCAAGATGTGCAGCTACCAATAAAGAGCTTTAAACTTACCTTCCTGTGGCTTGTCTTCGAATTTGGGCTCCTGCTTCGAAAGATGTATACCGGCTTTTCTAGTCGGGAAGACTGCCCGCCGCTGTTGCGGACCTGTCCCGTCACCACAGGGTGATTGAACTTTGAGGAGGAAGGAGAATGGGCGTGCTTTGCAGGGAGCGCCCCGTTTGGCTCGTAGTGACATCTATAAAGCAGCGCAAGCGCCCGTCAGGACTATGCATCAGCCCACATGGGTTTTATTTGCTTTATTTGGCAAGAATGAAATAGCGCGCCCACTTGGGAAAACTCTATGCACTACAGATCCTAGGAGGCTCTTGGCAGCCACGCCTACCATGGCAGGGATCTTTAAGTAACACGAGTGCGTTATGAACAGTGCTATCACGACTGCCTTGCACCAACGCCACTGATGAAGTGAGTGCAAACACCTGAAACGTGTCTGGCTTTTTAGATGTGATGTGTCTTCGTGATCGTGATGTTTGCCAGCAAGATGTGCAGCTACCCATAAAGGGCTTCAAACTTACCTTCCTGTGGCTTGTCTTTGAATTTGGGCTCCTGCTTCGATGGATGTATACCGGCTTTCCTAGTCGGGAAGACTGCCCGCCGCTGTTGCGGACCTGTCCCGTCACCACAGGGTGATTGAACTTTGAGGAGGTAGGAGAATGGGCGTGCTTTGCAAGGAGCACCCCGTTTTTTATTATTTTTTTTATTTAAGGTTTTTATAGAGCGCGTAGTCACCCATGAGTATCCCAGCGCTAAGCCTCATAATCCTGAGGGGAGGGAATGCGGAAAAGTAAGAGTGATTATGGGAAGAGGAGGGTTTTGAGCGATTTCCTGAAGCGGAGGAGATTCGGTTCTGTTCTTAGTTTCAGAGGGAGCGCTTTCTATTGCTTCGCTGTGTGAACCGAAAAGCGGCGACCTCCTGAGCGGGCTTTTTTCACCTTGGGTACCACAATGAGGTTTTCGTGGTCCGACCGGAGCGCTCTAGTAGGTCTATAGGGGGTGATACCGTTTTTGAGAATTGGTGGGCCTTCGTTGTGGAGCACTTTGTGAGCCAGGCAGAGGGCCTTGAATACCACTCTTTCCCTGATCGGTAGCCAGTGCAATTTATTCAATGCGGGTTTCGCAGATGCTCTGGCCGGGGTGTTCGTGAGCATCCAGGCAGCGGCATTCTGGATTTTCTGTAGTGTCTGGAGGGTGGTTTCAGGGGCTCCCAAATAAATGGCGTTACTGTAGTCCAGCCTGGACACAATCAGGCCTTGGATCAACTGTTTCCGGGAATTAAAAGGGAGTAGGGGAAGCACCTTCCTGCATGATCTTAGCAGGCCGAAACAGACGCCGGCCGTCTTCCTTGCCTGCGTTCTAAAGGTGAGATCTTTCTCTAACCATATTCCCAAACTTTTGACCTCCGTCTTGGGGGCAGGGGGTTCACCAAGACAGGCGGGCCAGATGTTCGGGGGTAGATCTCGCGCTTTTTGACCCAGGAGCAGAATCTCTGTTTTTGACCCATTTAGTTTATGGGCTGAGTCGTTCATCCATTGATGTACATTGGAGAGACAGCCGTGGAGGTTGGAGGGCTCTTGCTTGGGGTGGGATAGAGTTACCACCAGCTGTGTATCGTCAGCATAACTGATGATAGTGACTCCGAATGGGGTGACCATCTCCTCCAATGGGCCCATGTACACGTTAAATAACGTGGGGCTGAGTGACGAGCCCTGTGGCACACCACACCGGAGGGGGATGGCAGGGGAGCGGCTGTCACATTCCCAGACTTGGAAGGAGCGTTGGCAGAGGAAGGATGAAAGCCATTTCAGAGCTTTGTCTTTCACTCCGATGTTTTCCAGGCGTTGCGTTAAGACCTGGTGGCTGACAGTGTCGAAGGCCGCACTCAGGTCCAGGAGGACCACTGCCACTGTTCCTCCTGTGTCAAGAATGTCTCTGGCCTTCTCCACTGCTGCAAGGAGAGCGGTGTCAGTGCCCTGACCTGGTCGAAAGCCCGTCTGGGAGTTCTTGAGGAGGTGGTTGGTTTCCAGGAACTGTGACAGTTTTTTATTTACGAGTTTCTCAGTGACCTTACCAATCCAGGGGAGGAGAGAGATGGGTCTATAGTTTGATAGATCTTCAGGGTCTAGTGAAGGTTTCTTAAGAAGTCCTTTAATGACCGCTTCCTTCCAACTAGGGGGGACTTCACCTTGGGTTAATGAGGTGTTAATCAGATCGGTCAGCGGGGGCACTATGGTATGGGTGATTTTTTTGAGGAATCGTATAGGCACTGGGTCACTGGGGGCGCCACTCTTGATAGAAGCAAATGTGGTGGCTACCTCCTCCATGGTAACCGGGCCGAAGGAGACCAAATGAGGAGCAGAGGGCTTCCGGGGGGAATTCCTCTGCAGAGGGGGATAGTCCTTATCTCCTTCCATGAAATCGGATTCAGCTGCGGGCAGGGAGGCGAGGATCTTTTTAATTTTTTCATCGAAGAAGGTAGCTAATTTGATACATTTGTCTTCCGCTGCTTTGGGGTCCATAGGTTTTTGTGGGGGGTCGGGGACATGGAGGAGCTCTTTAAGGGTAAGGAAGGTTTCCCTGGCTGAGCAGGAGGAATTCTTTATTTTTTCCTCATAAAAGGCACTTTTGGCGTTGCGGAGTGCTAGTTTATATGCTCTCATGGATGCCTGGAATACGTCTTTTTTCTTCACAGACTTGTCCTTCCTCCAAATGCGTTCTGACCTTTTGCATTCCTTCCTTAAAGCGTTCAGTGCGGGGGTATACCATGGGGCTGGATTGATCCTCTTGGTATGTTTAAGAGTACTAGTGAGAGGGACAAGACTGTCTAGGGAGTGGGTGAGCCAATCATTAAATTCTCTATCCGCAGTTTTAGGATCCGAGGGGCGGGGCGGGATGGATTTTCCTAACTTAGCTTCCCATTCCTCCGGTACCAGCTTGTGCCACCGTCTACCGAGGGTCCTGGTTTTGGGTGGTTGAGTCGGAGCGATTTTGATATGCCAGTGCATGGGAACCAGTGAGTGGTCTGTCCATGGGAAAGGAGTGGGTTCCTGGGTTTTAAAATTACTAATATTCGTAAAAATCGGATCCAGAAGCTGGCCTTTTTCATGGGTAGCTTTTGAGTTCATGAGATGCAGGTCGACTGAGGCAAGATCTGTTAATAGGTTGGCTGCAGAGTTATCCGTAGGGTCAAGGAAATGTAGATTGAGATCCCCTAGGAGAAGGAAATTAGACGCAGTGGTTGCTTTTAGAATGGCGTGATCCATCAAAGTGCTGGAGAATTCCCCAAGTGGGCCTGGCGGTCGGTAGACTAATAGTCCGGAAAGAGAGATTGCAGGCGAGATCTGAAGAATGAAGTTGCAACTTTCGCAGTCTTTGACATTGCCATTGTCAATCCTGCAGATGATGTGGTCTTTGTAAAGGATGGCTAGCCCACCGCCTCTACCGACCGGTCTGTTTAAGAGGCGTATTTGATATCCTGGGGGGACGGCGTTGACCATGTCAAAGTCGTTATTCGGCGTCATCCATGTTTCTGTGAGAAACAATATGTCCAGCATAGAGTTTTGGACGAGGATATTTATCTCCTGAGCGTGTCTAACAAGAGACCTGCAATTGAGGAGGCCAAGTCGGAGGGCTTGTGCAAGTTCCTTCTCCTCCGGCGGATTGCAGAGGGCACAGCCCGTAAATGGGTTGTCTTCCATGAGGGTATACTTACACTTGGGATGTTTATTCGAGTTCAATGCTCGAAGCCTGTCTTGTGTGTAAGTTATGCGCCTTTGAGAATCGGGCATAGTACCTGGGCCTAATGCAGTCTGGGCCCAGACGGGCTTGCCTTAGGCGCGCCTTCGGCGCGCAAACGGCGCGCCCGCTGCGCCCGTCCGCTGCGCGTCCGGTGGATACACATTTTTGAAAGGATGAGAAGGGGCGTGTGGGCGTGGCCTAAGGGTAGGCGTGGCCTCGTCCCTCGCCGTCAATGGCGACTGGAATTGTTTGTTTGGGGCGTTCCGCTACAGCGATAGCTCCGCTGTTGTGGGCGGTTCGAGGACAAGATCTGGTGGTACCAGAAGGGTGAGTGCAAAGTTAAAATATAGCACACAAGTTATTCGTGACACAAGAAACAACAATTTTAAAAAGCAGTTCAGCTCCCGGCTTCCGCCTCAGGAGTATACAAAGTTCTGTTTTAATGCGCTCGCATTCAGCGCTTATAAGCAGATGGGCGTGTGGGCGTGGCCTAAGGGTAGGCGTGGCCTCGTCCCTCGCCGTCGATGGCGACTGGAATTGTTTGTTTGGGGCGTTCCGCTACAGCGATAGCTCCGCTGTTGTGGGCGGTTCGAGGACAAGATCTGGTGGTACCAGAAGGGTGAGTGCAAAGTTAAAATATAGCACACAAGTTATTCGTGACACAAGTTTGGCTCGTAGTGACATCTATAAAGCAGGGCAAGCGCCCGTCAGGACTACGCATCAGCCCACATGGGTTTTATTTGCTTTATTCTGCAAGAATTAAATAGCGCGCCCACTTGGGAAAACTCTACGCACTACGGATCCCAGGAGGCTCTTGGCAGCCACGCCTACCATGGCAGGGATCTTTAAGTAACACGAGTGCGTTATGAACAGTGCTATCATGACTGCCTTGCACCAACGCCACTGATGAAGGGAGTGCAAACACCTGAAACACGTCTGGCCTTTTAGATGTGATGGGTCTTTGTGATCGGGATGTTTGCCAGCAAGATGTGCAGCTACCAATAAAGAGCTTTAAACTTACCTTCCTGTGGCTTGTCTTCGAAATTGGGCTCCTGCTTCGATGGATGTATACCGGCTTTTATAGTCGGGAAGACTGCCCGCCGCTGTTGCAGACCTGTCCCGTCACCACAGGGTGATTGAACTTTGAGGAGGAAGGAGAATGGGCGTGCTTTGCAGGGAGCGCCCCGTTTGGCGCGTAGTGACATCTATAAAGCAGGGCAAGCGCCCGCCAGGACTACGCATCAGCCCACATGGGTTTTATTTGCTTTATTCGGCTAGAATGAAATAGCGCGCCCACTTGGGAAAACTCTACGCACTACAGATCCCAGGAGCCTCTTGGCAGCCACGCCTACCATGGCAGGGATCTTTAAGTAACACGAGTGCGTTATGAAAAGTGCTATCACGACTGCCTTGCACCAACGCCACTGATGAAGGGAGTGCAAACACCTGAAATGCGTCTGGCTTTTTAGATGTGATGTGTCTTCGTGATCGTGATGTTTGCCAGCAAGATGTGCAGCTACCAATAAAGAGCTTCAAACTTACCTTCCTGTGGCTTGTCTTCGAATTTGGGCTCCTGCTTCGATGGATATATATATATATATATATATAAATATATATTCTTCCAAAGTGATCCTTCGATCTCGCGCGCTCAGCTGTGGGTGCTCTGCACAGGGGTCAGATCCTGACCCAATTCGTACAATTTTTCACCAAAGATGCGGCACTCAAGGTTTGCGTTTAATAATACACGTTTATTTTAACTTCTCCAGCTCGGAGAAAAAAATTAATAAATAAATAAATAAATATATATATATATATATATATATATATATATATATATATATATATATATATATATATATGTATATGTGTGATCAAGGGCCTACGGGCCCGAAACGCGTCATTGCTGTTGCTGCTCACCTGCGCCATTAAATATATCTGTGGCCAGATCCTCTTGTCCGTCTCCTTTGTTTGCTTCGCCGATCGACTGGATTGAAGGTGGCTTGGGGAGTTCCTTTCTGTGTATATATTTATATATATCCAACAGGTTGCCTACTTAGAAAGAGGTGCCCACAACTTGAAATTACTTTTGCCATCAATTTTATTCGAGGAAGCACCGAGGAACCAGAACTGCAACACAAAGTCAATAACAATGTCCAGCCTGACGCGTTTCATGCTATTAGCATTTCCTCAGAGGCTTCGGACTTCTTAGCCAGCACAACGATGATTTTCAACAGCACTTAAATGATACGTCGCGCCCATGTGGGCGTGACCACTCCCTTGGCATTGTGGAACTTGAAGTGCACAGTATTACTCTAGTGAGTTGTTGTGCTGAAACTCCGGTATTTTGAAATTAAAACCCAAGTAGGGAGTGCTTGTAGGACTCAGAATCCCCGCTGCTTGTTTACTCCTCTCGAAATAGGCTCCAAGTCCCCAACGCGGCAGCGTTGTTGGCGCTGTCACAGGTAGACTGAAAAGAGTCTAGGGGCTAACCTCCGCGGCTCAGGCAGGCCGCCACAAATCCAACAGGTTGCCTGCTTAGAAAGAGGTGCCCACAACTTGAAATTACTTTTGCCATCAATTTTATTCGAGGAAGCACCGAGGAACCAGAACTGCAACACAAAGTCAATAACAATATCCAGCCTGACGCGTTTCATGTGATTAGCATTTCCTCAGAGGCTTCGGACTTCTTAGCCAGCACAACGATAATTTTTAACAGCACTTAAATGATATGTCGCGCCCATGTGGGCGTGAGCACTCGCTTTGCCTTGTGGAACTTGAAGTGCACAGTATGACTCTAGTGAGTTGTTGCGCTGAAACTTCGGTATTTTGAAATTAAAACCCAAGTAAGGAGTGTTTGTAGGACTCAGAATCCCCGCTGCTTGTTTACTCCTCTCGTAATTGGCTCCAAGTCCCCAATGCGGCAGCTTTGTTGGCGCTATCACAGGTAGACTGAAACAGTCTAGGGGCTAACCTCCGCGGCTCAGGCAGGCCGCCACAAATCCAACAGGTTGCCTGCTTAGAAAGAGGTGCCCACAACTTGAAATTACTTTTGCCATGAATTTTATTCGAGGAAGCACCAAGGAACCAGAACTGCAACACAAAGTCAATAACAATGTCCAGCCTGACGCGTTTCATGCCATTAGCATTTCCTCAGAGGCTTCGGCCTTCTTAGCCAGCACAACGATGATTTTCAACAGCACTTAAATGATACGTCGCGCCCACTACGATATCTAGCAGGCCACGGGGTTGGCCACGCCCACTGGGGCAGGACTGTGTTTTACAACAAGTAGCGTGAATTTGCAACAGCTGTGTTTTAAGATTCAGAGCCTTTGAAAAAGTGTGTTTACACGAAACGCGTCAGGCGCTGTATGAACATTGGAGTGATGGAGGTTGTTATCCTCATGGACCTGCATTAAACTTAGTGTGGCAGATACCTACCTGTCTGGCGGCTTTCTTCTATCTTGCAGGCAAAGTTTGTTGGATTGTTTGCGGCTTGCCTGAGCCGCAGAGAAAGCCCCAGTGTTTTCAGGAACACTCTAGCAGCGACCTGAATCACCGGCGCTGTGTAGGCGAAAGGGAGCCGGTTCATGCAGATACGACGTACCAGAAAGAATTCCTTCCACGCATCACCCAACCCACAGGGGTTTAATATATTTTATTGAGACACAGCAGTGTTCAGCTCACTGTAGCGAGAATCAAGACTACGATATCCAGCAGGCCACGGGGTTGGCCACGCCCATTGGGGCAGGACTGTGTTTTACAACAAGTAGCATGAATTTGCAACAGCTGTGTTTTAAGATTCAGAGCCTTTGAAAAAGTGAGTTTACACGAAACGCGTCAGGCGCTGTATGAACATTGGAGTGATGGCGGTTGTTATCCAGATGGACCTGCATTAAACTTAGTGTGGCAGATACCTACCTGTCTGGCGGCTTTCTTCTATCTTGCAGGCAAAGTTTGTTGGATTGTTTGCGGCTTGCCTGAGCCGCGGAGAAAGCCCCAGTGTTTTCAGGAACACTCTAGCAGCGACGTGAATCACCGGCGCTGTGTAGGGGACAGGGAGCCGGTTCATGCAGATACGACGTACCAGAAAGGATTCCTTCCACGCATCACCAAACCCACAGGGGTTTCATATATTTTATTGAGACACAGCAGTGTTCAGCTCACTGTAGCGAGAATCAAGACTACGATATCCAGCAGGCCACGGGGTTGGCCACGCCCATTGGGGCAGGACTGTGTTTTACAACAAGTAGCGTGAATTTGCAAAAGCTGTGTTTTAAGATTCAGAGCCTTTTGAAAAAGTGTGTTCACACGAAACGCGCCAGGCGCTGTATGAACATTGGAGTGATGGCGGTTGTTAGCCTCATGGACCTGCATTAAACTTAGTGTGGCAGATACCTACCTGTCTGGCGGCTTTCTTCTATCTTGCATGCAAAGTTTGTTGGATATATATATATAAATATATATATAACCGTGATCAAGTGAGTAGGGAGCTCACGAAACGCGTTGGTTTTACGCTGTGAAGTATGCTGTATTGATTTAACCAATAAATCTATCAGTTTCTTTAAAAAACTTGGACTGGAGTTGCGGCTTCTTTTGGCTGGAGCGCGGGAGGTCCTGGGCTCAAGCAGAGATATAATATGTTGCGGTTTGGTTCTACCGCGCGAAGCAACGCACTTGCCAGTAGCGCCTAAAGTGAGAGGAGAACGGAACCATCTGGGATATATATATATATATATATATATATATATATATATTCAAGAAACTTTGTATATAGCGTCCTATACAGAGAATGACTCGCACTTCAGGATCGTGGTCACACAATTAATGTATTTGTATCAAAGCAACGCATTTCGACAACAAGGTCTTTTTCAAAGCCAATTTGCACAAACAAAAACAACCATTTTAACACGTTTGACATTTAGTAATGGAAGACAGACAACGCATTTCCAGCTGATACTAGCCATGGAAAACAGACTTCACAACCTGTTTTTTCCCAGGGAGCACAGTTGTTCAAATTGATCATAGTTAATACTAATCCATTATTTAGCACCAAGAATAAGATATATATATTTATTTATATATATATAAAACATCCTCAATACTAAAAGTTATATTTCAAATATATCATTGATATTGCACCTTAACAGTTTCAATTCAATTAACAATTCATGTAACAATTGTTAGGAGCATGCATGTGATATCATATTACAGGGTTTAAGCAGTATGGGACCCCCTTTGCTGCTCTGTCTCACAATTACCAACAATTCCCGCCAAGTAGCCATGTAAATGAACCGCCACCCCACTCTCAGCAAGATACCACAAATTAATTCCTGAAGTCATCAGTTAGTCATGCATAGTACATTTAAAATACACAAGACAACAAAGATGTCTATCCTTTCTGAAATGTGGATACCGTGAAACGAAATAAACAATGTAACCCAAGAAATTTAAAAAAACACGGAACGCCGGGAGATGACATGCCATGGCCCCTTGGTCTCGCCAAAACCCATAATTCAATAGTGCACTCATGATCCCATGATTTCCTAGCTACCAGACCCCTGGTGTGATTAGCCACCTGTAAAGTTCTTCCTGGTGTGAACATAACATTTCGGAGGGGAGCTCCCACCGAGGTCCAATATGTCACAGGGGAATCTATATCACAAAGGGACCTGGGTATAAATAAAGGTACAAAGCACACTACTTATCCAATATGGACAAACAGTTCCTCATCTTTTTCATCGCCGTACGGGACTTGCTTCCCAGAAGAAGAATTTAACTTGATTCCTGGACTCTCATTCGGTTCTCCCTGTCTCCCCCTCTTGGGCTCTCTTCCACCCTGTCAATGCCAAAGAAAGAAAATACATTACAATTTTGCTCATGACATTTCAGCCAATGTATAGCAGTCAAATAATTGACATCACCATTTCTGATTGCCCTTATAAGCGCAATAATTCTATTTTTTTGTGGAAAGATTGTACTCCCCACATACAATTTTTCACACGGGCAAACCACCACATACACACAGAAGTCAGAGTTGCAAAGTATACATTTTCTGATATCCCTGGTTTTTCCTGTGGGTATGAGAAATGACATTCTATTTCTACTCCCCCCGCAGACCTTACAGCTACCACATTTGAAAAACCCATTCTGTTCCTTTATCCAGCTCTGCTCCCTTGCATTGCCCATCAGCTGTGATCCAGCATATCCGTTAGAGGCCGCGCTCGTCTATAGGTCACCATGGGAAGTGAATATACATATGACTCCACCACCGGGTCGCCTTTGACTATGTACCAATGTTTGGTTAAGGTTTTCCTCATTGCTGATGACACTGTGTTGAATGTGGTAATCAGTCTAATCGGGTTCCTCTCCTGTGTGTTTTTAGTTCTCTTTGCAAGAATGTTGGCCCTATACAAGCCTGCTGCCTTCCTTTCCACTGTTCTCATATCAAGACCATACTTCTCCCTCCTCAAGAAGTCAAGCCCACACAGGATAGTCAGGGGAGTCACACTTTAATATCACCTTGGTATGACGCATTTCGACGCAATGCCTGTCTCAAATGCTGCATACAGGTGAGAATTTCTCTGTTCCCTTCTTTAAAATACCAGGTGCCTCATTATGCTTGCGTGAGGCGGTAGTGGGTGGGGTGATGTTTTTACAAACCCGGCAATCCAAGTTCGCGCAAAGCAGCACCACAGTGTTAGTGCACCCCAAGTGGGTGGGGATTGCTTCCTCCCTCCGCCCGCCGAAATCCAAGTGAGGGAAAGCACGACTTCCCTGTTCCTTTCATCCTGTTGCAAGAGTCTCTTTGAGTCCCCTGAACAGGCCACTTCAGTAAGTGCACATCCAACGCAAAGTTGCAGTCCAAATCATCTTGGCAGGGCATATCTTCGGAAGCTGTGGTTCAGCATTTTCTAAAAGAGCCCACACTGTTGCCACTGGTACCACCGAACAGCTTGTGGGATGAGTGCTCCAAGTGTGCTCGTGGCCGCACACAAAACATGTTTCTTTGCTGGGTTTTATATATATATATATATATATATATATATATATATATAATAGGTTCGTGGAGCGGAGGTATCTTTTGAGTACGTGGAGGGTGATTCTGTTGTTGAGGTATTGGGGTCCAGTGTTGTTTAGGCATTTGTAGGCATAGGTGAGTATCTTGAAGGTGACTCATTTCTCAACAGGGAGCCAGTGGAGTTTGCGTAGGTGTTGGCTGATATGTTCGTGTCAGGGGGTCCTGAGGACCAATTCGGATGGCATTGTTCTGTATTTTCTGGATCTTGTGAGTAGAGACTTGTATGCCAGCGTAGAGGGCATTTCCATACTCCAACCTGCTGGTAATTTGTGTGTGGGTGACTGTCTTCCTTGCCTTGGGGGATCTATTTGAAGGTCTTGCGGAGGATGCGGAGGGTGTTGAAGCAGCTGGAGGTGACTGAGTTAACTTGTCAGTTCACGGAGTGGGAGGAGTCAAGTATGATGCTGAGGCTCTTGGCGTGGTCCGTGGAGGGCGGGGCTGCTGAGGGCGGTGGGCCACCAGGTGTAGTACCAGACCAAAGGGGTGGTTCTGAGGACAAGGACTTCTGTCTTCTCCGAGTTGAGTTTTAGGCAGCTGCTGCTCTTCCAGGCTGCAACATCCTCCATGACTTCCTAGAAGTTGAGTCTGGTGGAGGTAGGGTCCTTGGTGAGGGAGAGGATGAGCTGGGTGTCATCAGCGTATGAGACTATTCTGAGGCTGCACTGTTGGACGATGGTGGTGAGGGGGTCCATGTAGATGTTGTAAAAAGCTGGGCTGATTGATGATCCATGTGCAACTTCGCAGTTGATTTCCGTGGGTTCAGAGGGGAAGGGTGGCAATCTGATCCTTTGGCTCCTGGTGGTGAGGAACGATCTGATCCAATCGTGGATGGTGCCTTGTATGCCTGTGTTATATTGTCTGGTTGCTAGTGTGCAATGGGAGACGGTGTCAAAAGCTGCTGACAGGTCCAGTAGAATTGGGGCTATGGTGTGGCCTTGGTCAAGGAATATGGGGATGTCGTCGGTAGCGGCGAGAACTGCAGTGGTTGCTTCAGAATCCGGATTGTGAAGGGTAGAGGATGGCGTTGTCTTCGATGAACCTTGCCAGTTCTGCGTTGACAATCTTCTCTGCGACTTTCGCTGCAAAAGGGAGGAGCGAGATGGCCCGGTAGTTCTCGAGGTCCGTCTGGTCTGCTGAAGACTTCTTGAGCAGGGGCATCACTTCTGCGCGTTTCCAGTCATCGTTAAAGGAACCGGTCTCAAAGATGGTGTTGATGGTGGTTTGTAATATGGGTGCAATGGTTGTGGCGGCTCTGTGGTATATGTGGGGTGGGCAGGAGTATAAGGGGGCCCCGAAGTGGATGACTTTCATGGTTGCAGCGATCTCCTCGGATGTGATCGGTGTCCAGGCAGAGATGGTGGTTTGGCTGGAGTTGCCGCTGGGCTGTACAGCTGGGGGAGGAGTGTGGTCATTGAAGTTGTCGTAGAGGTTCTTTATCTTTAGGTGGAAGAATGATCAGAGCTTGTTGGAGAGGTCCTGGTAAGGGGCGATGACTGTGGCTTCGCTGCGGGGGTTGGTGAATTCCTGCAGGACACTGAACAGTTTCTTGGAGTTACTGGAGTTGGCAAGGATTCTTTTGTGGCTGAAGGTCCTTTCGGTGGTTCTGATGCATTGATGGTATTCAGTCATAGCATCCTTGTAGCTGATATAGTTTTCAGTTGTCTTGCTGTTTCTCCAGTTCTTCTCCAGACATCTGCAGGAGGTCTGGCTTCTTGGAGCTCGGTGGTTAAGCAGGCTGATTTCCTGGGGCGTTGCTTGTCGGAGTTGCGTAGCGGGCGAGCTTGTCAGTCAGTCAAAAGTACTTCATTCGGTTAGTTTAAAACCATAAAAGCATACTTTACAATAAATAAAAATGTAATAATAAAACCAAAAGTCACAATAAAAAGATTTTTTAGACCTTGAGTACTGGTACATAATTCATTTGGATAATTTCTTAAAAAACGCTGATCCAATTAAAACCATAATTAAATTTAGGTAATACAAACTAGGGCCCCGATGTAGGTATATCTAATTTACTGACTCATAAATACCAAATTTTACCGATTCGGTATTTATGAATCGGTAAATTGGAAGGAGGCAGATGTAGGTAATTTTTAATTTACAATTACCGGTATTTACCGATTCGGTAAATACCGAATCGGTATTTCCCATTGATTCCTATGGGCTTTGAAGCCCATAGGAATCAATGGAAAATACCGAATCCTGGCAGGGAGAACGGGGTGTCACTTTGACACCCTGTAGCACCCCAAATGCAGGCTTGTGTGCCATGTGGCACACATACATGCCCTAAGGGCATGTCTGTGTGTCACATGGCATAGGTGTACATGCACAGATGTGCATGTACACTGGAATTCGGTATTTTACCACCCAATAGGATTGGGTGGTAAATACCGACTCCCAAAGGGCCTGTGGCACTCTTTGAAGTGCCACCTACATCTTGAATTACAGAATCGGTAAATTTACCGATTCGGAATTTTACCGATTCTGTATATTTACCGAATCGGTAAATATACCGATTCTGTAAAAGAGATGCCCCTACATGCCAAATCCCAAATACCGGTCGGTAACGGCCGAAATCGGCCGTTACCGACCGGTAAATGGCGACCTACATCTGGCCCTAGATCACTAAAATCAGTTGCCTTTTTCTTAATATTCTTCCTCAATCTAACTGCTGCAGTAAGAAAGCTGGCTATACTAAAGGTCTGCCACACGTTAGATAGCAGCTGTAAATAGAGAAGGGCTGGCTTAACTTGCAAAAAGCCTTTATCTTTTAGAATAGGGAGAATAAATACTTACGTACGTACAAAAAATGCTCACAAAAACAAAATAAAGTGCATTGTATCCTGGATAGAAAAATCATCACAGGAACATGCCCCCAGGTCCTCCACCCTTTTCCAGCCCGGGGAATCAGCGAGGAGTAAATGGAGCTAATTCAACCTGAATCTGACCAAAACAAAACGATGGTTAGGATTTGTGACAGTGTTCAGGTATGGTGCAATTGCACAAGATGTTATTGACAATTGGTGAGCTCTTACGGTTGGTTTTACCAACTCCCTTTCTTCTCTGTCCACAGCAGCCATTAACAAATATGAATCCTTCGCCCATTTCATGTCCCCTTTTACCAATTTATCAGGCGAGTTAAATAACTCTGTCTGACCCAGTTACCCTGTTAGCCTATGGACTTAACTCAGCCAGGGGATACGGTTCTCTTGATCAAGAAGCAAACAGGCTCTTAATATTTCACGATTAAAATTTAATTTAGGGTTTAACCAGGTAGAGATCCATTTCAGGAGAGGTGCAATAGCAATTAAATCCTCCAAAAAGCCAGCTCCAAACTCCTGATGGACAATATAGCCAGACGTGGATTGCGGGACAGATAGGAGGTTTTTAAAAAACGTGTTCTCTACAACTTGAATTACCTTTGTATTCCTAATACCCCAAATGTCAGCACCATGCATTGCGAGGGAAATACATTTTGCACCATATATTTTTAGAAGGGCTTAGTCTACACGCAAAGCCCAAAACAGCTGATGTGGATCTGGCCAGAATATTTCTTTTGGCATATATTTGCGCGGTCCATGTACCTTGATCATCAAAAATAATTCCCAGATAGGGAAAGGTAGAAACCCTGGTAAGCACATTGCCCTCACAATGGAAGGTTTAAACCCTTTTCGGTTTGCGACCAGTTATCATGACATGGGATTTAGTAAAGTTCACATTAAGGTCTAAGGATTTCATATAAATGGCAAAGGAATTCAAAAGAAATTGTAACCCTACCGCCATTCGTGCTAGTAGGGCGGCATCATCCACATAGAGGAGTGCCGGAATCAGGCACCCTCCTAGGACTTGGTCCAGGTTGTTAATATAAAGGGTGAAGAGTAAAGGGGCCAAGATTCGCCCCTGCCTAACACCAATTACAATACGTATTCCCCCGGTGCAATTACCCCAACGATCATATCTTACAGTGGCAGTTAGATCCCTAAGCAGATCGGCTAGGAAGTGCACAATATTTCTGTCTGCACCTAATTTCAGGAGCATAACCCAACGTTTGGACCTATTCACTTGGTCAAAGGCAGAGGAGAGGTCCATAAATGCCAGATAAAGTGGACCCTTCTTGGCAACTGTATACTTCCCGATTAAAAGGTTTAAATTAAGGCATTGATCAATTGTGCCCCTGCTTTTCCTAAATCCATATTGCAGATCTGATAAGGTTTTAGTTTCGGAAAGCCAACCCGTGTGTTTACTGAGTATCACCCTACCGAGCACCTTTACAGCCGAATCAATGATTGAAATGAGTCGATAACAACTAGGTTCCCCTCCATTGCCCTTTTTAAAGACGGGCACTATTACTGACTCAGACCACAAACTAGGCAGACCTGATTTACAGGCCTTGTTGAAAACATTCACCAGTATTTTAGACAATGTCTTTATATCCGATTTAAAAAGATCGTCTGGGACACTGTCTGGTCCTGGAGCCTTATTGCCTGTCATTTGGGTTATGGCCTCTGCTACATCTGGTTCTGTAAAATTCATGGTATGAGCCTCAATCTCAAAAATGGTGCCAGTGCAGCCTTGGGTATCCTCATCATCATACACCGATATAAAATGATTGTACCAGGCCTGTTCCTGGATACTACAATCAAGGGGATTATTAATGCTATCTTGGAAAAAGGGTTTGTTGACAACTTCCCAAATTTTGGCACTGTTTTTAAAGACGTCAATAGATAATAGTTCATTCCAAGCCTCATATCTAATCTCCTTTTTCCAGTTTGTTAGAGTCATTTTATAGCTATTCCTTAATACTGCTATAGCGGATTTATCTGATGGATTTGTTTTCAGGGCTATCAGCAGCTTACGGTGGGCTGCTGTGCACTTTCAGTCAAACCATCTCTCCCCTTTTTTTGACTGCACCTTACATGGCCGCATAAGATCAGAAGATATCTGGGTACAAATTTTAGTATAGGCCTTAACGACATCAACATCCCCCGAGCTTTCATTTGAGCAGGTGAGCAGCTCACAACCGACCTTAACCAATAAATTTGCCTGGAAATCCAGTGGCACAACCAGGCACCATTTAATTCTTTGAGCCTGGTCTGTAGGCCTTATTTCTAGAGAACCAACGGTTCTATTGGTTTTCTCTGGTTTCTTGAGTCCATCTACTAAGGTCAAAATGACCGGATTATGGTCACTGAACGAGGACCAGGTAGCAGTGTAACCACTAACCCTGGTAGTTAATTCTGCACTGACAAAAATATAATCAATAGTTGATTGAATGCCCTTACCTTGAAGAGTTGGACCAACTATACCATCATTAAATTTGTTGGGATAGATTAGACCATTATCTGCCATTAATTCTTTCAAAATACAAAGAAGGGTGGATTTGCTATACAATGATCTGCACATCAATTTACGTTCTTTCAAACAAATCCACTTCAACCACAAATCAAGGTCAACACATTCAATATTGAATGCAACTTTGGTGTTTGATGCGCATTCACCTAGAGCATCCACAAAGACCTCCTGCCCAACAAAGATTGCAGCAGAAAGTCACAATACCAAGAATAACACACCAGTGCACATCATATATAGTCACATCATAGGTCAGTCGTCGAGAGTGATGACATTTCTGTTTACTTTTAAGAGAGAGGTTTCACAGTACCACAAGGCAAAGTCCGCCTTGGGGGACACTTTGCAGCTGCCATCAGTACTCTGCAGCTCTGGCAAATATCACAAATCGCTTAGATTAGCGCATATCTGTAAATTGTTGCATTGCCACTCATGTCAGCGGGAGAACCTTGTTTTGGACCGCTGGATTGGGAGCACTTCACCTTCCCTGTTGCATCTGAGTCTTTTTTGGACCAAAAAATCGTGTTTTTGGAACGGTTTGCATTTGGGGCTCTCATGAAGCTAATGGGAGCCTCAGGACTCTGAAATAAGAACCGCTTGTATTTTGCACTGGCTTTTGGCTGATTTAGCCCATTTTCTCCTTGCCGGTGAAGCACGATTTCTAGCGCTTTTCCTGTATTCTTGTAGTTGCTCCACATCGTTATGTGAAGTTCGGGCCAAAACGCGAGCAGCCTAGTTGGGATTGTGTTCTCCTTAGTTTCTGATGGAAATGGAAAACTATAGTGGCCACTATAATATAGAACAGAAGTATGTTTTTATGAATACCCTGCCTATATTGAGAGGGGTTTTTCTCTGAAAATAAGAGTTTTTTCCCCTGGATCTATAAGGAGACTTGCACAAGGAAGACAGTGCATTATGGGATATTGTGTACAGAAACAAATCCTTTTATCCTGTATTTTTTCTACATTCCATTGAGGAAGCTGTTACCACTGAACTGATTATCGAGAACAAGCACATCAAGAACAGTCCCTTGCCTGCCGTGCCCTGTGGAAAGGGTGAAGATATTGTCAGGAGTGCGTGAGGCCGTTGAAACAGGGGTCGGGACTGCGAGACCCAGGGTTCCGCGCAGGATCACCGCACGCACCTGGAGTCTCTTCCCGCCCCTACTCCTCCTATAAAGCCACACCCCCCAGGCTAAGCGGTGGCGCTTACAAAAGAGTAGTGTGCAATACGTCAGCAAAAAGCCTTGAGGAAGCCCGAAAAGGGCAAAACGCGCGTCGGCTGTGGATCATTGTCATTTAAGAAACAAACTTTGAACTATCAACATCACTTGGCTACTGGAAATGATAAAGTTTATTCCGATAAAGAACATTGATGGATAAAGAGTGCTAAACTGCACATAGGATAAAAGTGACTATATACGATGTGCTCTGGTATGTTATTCTTGGTATCTGCCATTAATTCCTCCAAGAAAACTTCCTGCATTGAGTGTTCAAAATGTGTCTCTATTTGATCTGCTGAGCCAAGGCTATCCCACACCTGACAGTTTTGGTAGCGGCAATGTACATTAAAATCACCTAAAACAATAACCGAATAAGAAGTAATTTGTTTCTCGCTATATTTTTCGAGAAAATGATACAGACTAACCAGGTGTTCATTAGTAAAAGCCCTATCAAAAGAGTTATAAAAATTAACAATAAGAAGGGTTTGCGCATTAGTAAGGCTAATCTGGACAGCCAAACAATTCGGAGAGCTTGTTTCCAGTTTAGTGTGGGAACCTGCAATTTTTAGAGAAATCAGGGTCAATAACCCGCCCTTTGCCCTCCCCATTGCAGAGGCTATCGCTGGTAACGAATAAACAGTATAGCCGTCCAAGCAAAAAAGATTGTTAATGTCCCAAGTTTCCTGCAGCCCAATAATGTCAAACTCACTTAAAAAATCCCTCCAGCTAGCGTCGTCTGATTGATTTTTCAGCCTTGCGATATTCCAGCTTAGTATCTTCACACTCTCATAAGTTTTTTTAAGTGATACCCCGCAGCTATTGGTGGTGATCAATGCTAAATTACCATCAGTTCGGTCAGCCCTACAGAATACAGACTTTTCAGGTAAAACTTGTGGACCCAGTCAATCTATGTCCTCCAGATTTGTGAATGACTCAAATCTATTATAGGTTGGTACATTAAACTCATACGTTCCATAGGCTTGTATTGGGGCCATACATTTTGCCCTTCCTGTTGCCATTGGGGGTGTGTTTCGATAGAAAACCCCTAAGGGTAAAATGTTAATACCTTCCCCACTCAGTTGCCTTGTACCAGCCCTGTCTAAGAACATTTTCACTGTCTGCGGAGACCCAAAATTCAGCACCACACAATCACCTCTAGTGATTTTAGGAGAATTCCCTATCCAGGGAATCCTACAACTCATTTTGAAGTCTTGAAATAAACGACTGCCCAATCCTGTTGTCGTGTTTAAATGATGAATAGCCTTATTCCTTAGTGATCCCCAGTGTTCCTCCATTCCGGGTTGCTAGGGGGGTACATTCAACAATATGATGGTTTATGGCGTGGCCTCAGGAGGTAAATTAAGCCGGTCGGTTCTATTCTGACCATTAGAATCACGCCGGGACAGCCCTTTATGTATACCCCCACGTGATTCCCTCCTCAGCCTCTCATTTGCTTGTGGAACAAGCTTTCTTCCTGTGGTTGCGGGGGGAGCCTGTACAGCAGCATTAGTGACCATGCCAACAGCAATTGGGGGCTGATTTAATACAGGGGCTGTTTCCCCAGAGGTAGCAGAGTGGCCGCTGGATTTTCCACTAAAGAGAATGGATTTTGGAGAAAGAAGCTGGTGTTCTATTTTGCTCAATCTAGATTCTATATTGGAAGGTTTTGATGAAATAGGTTTGAGCATTGCCAATAATTTCTCTTCAAATTTAACTAAGATTCGATCTTCAAAATCACATGACACTTGCCTAGTACAGGCCTGTGAATTAATGCCTGCTGAATTAGAGATATTTGGAATTGCAGCCTCTTTCTTACCACGGGACTTCCCTCTGGTTTTTGCCACTTTGCTGGCCTGATGTATGGTAAGTGGCACACCACCCGCTTTCCTTTTTTTAGCTGTGGCAGAGACAGCACCCTCCCCTTCCTTTGTCTGGATTAACCATTGGTGGTGGGTGCGAATCTTAGGTGGGGAAGAGAGAATAGGGGTAGATAGAGTGAGTCATCTAATGGTGCTGCTAGTTAACAGATGCCAGTTGCTGCATAAATTCATCATCCAATGTTTCTGATGTTAATAGGGGGCCAGCTAGGGAAGTTCCAATGGAGACTCGACGAGGATCTAAGGAGAGTCTCCTTTCGGTGAGCTCAATCTCGTGAAGGAGGACCGATTTAGCCCTTATTAAAAATGCGTAAAGAGTTCCTACTACCCCTAAACCCCCTGGCCCCTTGTAAATGCCCTTGCTCATGTTTAACAAGTACTAATAATAACAATTGTGTAATAAAAGGGTTATGAACAAGGAATAACAATGCAATTTAAAGTTTTGAGCCACTAACAAAGTCTATTAAGGCACGGATATGCCGATGAAAAGGGGGTTGCCCGCCCTCCTGGCTACGACGGGCGCGGACGGGCTGCCATTCGCCTGGGCTTCACCTGGGCAGCGCCCGGGCATGCCCGCTCGCGTCCTGCGCTGCGGGAGGCTCTTGTGGAATTTAAGCGCCAACTGGAGCTTGTGGGTGACGTAATTTAAGCCCGCCAAAGGAGGTTGCTGGGAAATGCAGTCCCTCTCACTAAAATCCCTCGTCCAGTCCAGCGGGATTGGCTTTGCGTCAGCAGCGTTGGAGGTAGCGTCCCGTACCTCAAGGAAAGTCTGCAGGTAGGTCGGGAAGTTTAGCACACAGGCATCAAAAAGGAACGGGCTGCCCAGTTAGCGATCCAATTTTGGAATTCCTTGGCCGCAAGGTTGGCGTTGTTTGCGGCAGAGGGGGTGTTGCCATTGAGGGTGGAGTTGAGTTGTTCCTCTGTGACTCTTCTCCAGTTCTTGCGAGGGGGGCGCAGAGCAGCTTTAGGTGCCTTGGGTTTGTTGATGAGGAAGTGTACACAGTGTTGGTCAGTCCAAGGGGGCTGCGTGGTGTGGCTGAAGTAAGTGATGCTACCTCCAGCGAAGATGGGGTCGAGAGTGTATCCTACCTTCTGGGTCGGTGTGGTGATGAGTTGTTTCAGTCCAATGTTGATGAGGTTGTCATGGAGGGTGGCGGAGTTGGGATCACTGACTTTGTCGAGGTGGAAGTTCAGGTCTCCGATGAGTATACAGTCCATGGCAGCAATGGCGTGGAGTGCGATGAGGTTGGTGATGGTGTCGGCAAATAGTGCTCGCTGGACCCGGGGGGGGTCTGTAGGCGAGGTTGCTGCAGAGTGTGGAGTTGGGGCTGGTCTGGACCTGGAAGTGCAGGTGTTCGGCGGCGGAGAAATTTTCACTGTAGGTGGTGAGGTGGAGGGAGGAGTTGTGTCTGGTGGCGATGCGTCCTCCTGGGTGGTTGGGGCGGTCCTTCCTCTGGATTTTGTACTCATCTGGGATGGCGATGTCAGAGGCCGATGAGGTGTTTGTCCAGGTTTCCATGAAGAAGACGATGTCGGGTGAGAGAGAATCCAGGAGGTTCCAGATGTCCATGGTGTGTCAGTGCATGGAGCTTACATTGAGGAGGATGCATCATAGGAGGTCTGCGGTGTTGGTGGCGGGGGCAGTGATGAAGATCTGGCGGCAGTGGTGGCAGGAGAACTGGCTGGGTCGTGTTTGGTGTGGCGTGCTGGCAGATGTTGTCTCTTCCAGGGTTGAATGCGAGGAGGGTGGCTGTGTTGTAGCATTGGATGGTACGAGATCCAGGGTCCCAGGTGCTGGTCAGGCACATGCAGGCTTGCTTTTGGTGCACCTTCAGCACGCTAGAGGCCCGAACAGCGGTTGCCATTAAGTATGGAAGGGGGAGGAATGAGCAGCTGGGAGGCAGGAGTGGGGACTGTCAGGGGGGAGGAGCTGCAGGGCAGGAACGGCAGGAAGGGGGACAAAGGGGAAAAACAACAGAGCGGGCACAAGAGCAAGAAGCCAGGCACAAAAGTAAACAGACTAAAGCAAGGCAGAGAGACAATCACAGAACACAATGCTAAAAATATAACAAACCTACCAAGGAAATGGTATTAAGGCCGTGTCAAGGCAAAGTAGGAGAACACACGGAGGTGACCTGGCGAAGAGGCAGACAGCAGCCTCGACCCCTCTTCTGTTACATGGAATGAGTAACAAAGGGTATTTCCTAACTCATAAAGAAGCTTTAGCATTCAGCAGTTTACTGTTTTACAGTTGCAAAACGTATGATTTTGCAAACCACAGACTTTTCAACTGCAAAATACTGTAGTCCATGTTGAATATTCTCCATAGTTTAGCAATGACTGTAATTTGTGTTTTTGTTTTATAGGTAAAACTTTTCTATGAATAGCTAATCCAGTCATGTCCTCTTACTATTTTTTGGTAGCAAAAATTGGTAAATAAATGAAGGCCGTTGTAATACGAAACAGTTTTTTTATTTTTATTAAATGGTTAGTACTTATTTCAACAAATATATCCTCAAACGTACACCCTGATATGATTTATGCCCATTGACTTAGATTAAACGACATTTTAATTTCAGAGAAAAAAAGGATCCGCAAAATAAGTAGCATTTACATACATTTTCTAGCACACATTTGATAATGCAAAAACTGATCCATGCACTGTCAATAAATTATGATGTCGTATAAATAAAGGTTGTATACTTTTCAAGGAACAGGAACTGAGTACGGGGTTAATTGTTTCCTTCTTCACTGCTTTATTGCTGCTAACGACATACAGATCGACCATTGCAGTAGAATTCTCAAAGGACATTTGTCAGCCCTAAACATAAATTAGGTGTACACGCACAAAAAAAGCATCTGCCCAAAGGGAAGAGAATCAGTTATTACTTTGTCACTGCAGGCAACTACCATGTGTGGCTAATAAGAAATCAACCAATCTCTTGACGTCAGATAGTCCTCATTTAGAGCAATTTAGCCATTCTTGACTAATGCTCAAGAGCCGGTCATTGATTACACTGCAGGGGTGGTTCCTATGGCGCTGCTCAGTCCTTTTTACTGTAAACAGCATTGCTTTTGTTGTTCTAATCCCCAATTTTGCTCGATTGTTACAGTATCTATCAGTGCAATGAAAAAACAAATACCTATAAAAACTGTTATTTTTGTATCAGTGTTTGATTTTCATACATCGGCACCTAATTTTTCATACATGCACTCTAAAAGGCATGCCTGCACAGTGACTAAAGTTACTAAAAAGTGAAATAGAATCCAGTCTGAATGATCATTCTGTAATAATTGTAACCTATTTATATCTAGCAATTCCTACTGTGCTTCTTTATCGGATGATACTGTTACACAATTTATGCGTCTTAGTTTAAAAGACTGAGGTGCCTTTTTGGGAATTCGCATATTTGTTAATGGTGATAGCTCAACTCACGGAGCCATCCTACCAGATTATTACATATAATTAATTTTGTGTATTTACTCTGACCCATAATTTGCCATCTTCATTATTCCTTTATTTATATTCTCACATTTTTCAGAGTTTCTTTCTGTTTGGCTCTGATTTGCCTCGTGCAGCACATGATTTACCTATAGATCTTCCTTTAATATACAATCCAATGGGCAACAACTATGTTCATAGGATTGTAGTTTAAAGAAACAAGTAACATAGAATTGATTAGCACATCATGCACTGCTGAGAGTGGGTCCAGCAATTAGACTGATGGGAATTAACTTATTAAGTCATTACATACCAGTACAAGCCTACAGCTGAGGTTTTCTCATAATAGAACGCTCACTATGGAGGAGGTGTACCCGATAAATGCTAATAGCATTATGGATTTACACATCTTCCACTGTAGCAGGACACATAATTCCGAAGATGCAAGTAAACACTATTGGCTGTGGGAAGGGTGATACCAGGCAGCTATTAACCAGAGCAGAGTTCTTGAGGTGAAACCGAGGGCCCTACCCTGCTTTGGAATATTAGGATCGCCGGGCAATATTACTTTGAGAATACCTTTAGCTGATAATTGTTCAAAAGTTCTGGTGTACTTCAGCTAGCTCCGAGAAAGGACTCGATCGAGGAGGCAAGTGCTATGGATAAAGCAAAAGATTGGGACAGTCATCACAGAATGTATCTGAACATTCCATAGAAAGACAAAGCTGGCTCTAAATAGAGGTTAGATGAAAATATTGTTTCTCGTTGTCAAGAACCAGTTAGTGCAAATGTAGTAAACTCATGCAATGTGCAGTGTACAACTATAATCGAGGAGATAAAACTCACTGACACTCTGGTAATGTTTTGGAGTAGATACCAATGTGATATTTCAATCAATCCTTGAAGTTGCTTGAAGCAATTTTTTGACATTTTCTTAGACCGGTAACATCAATTCCAATCTTAAAACAATAAAAATCAATTTCTGCTAAAAACCATTGCTGAGATCGTTTTGTCCCCCCCCCCCCTGTTTTGTGCTCTCTAACAGAGAACTGACATACTTTGGAATGTCTTTTCCTATAATGCAAAAGGTAATTAACTGAGTTCCAAAATAATTACTAATATAAGGCAAGACAAGGAAGCAGCATACTTTGCAATGAATCTTTATTGTTGACTGCTACGAGCAAAAAAGGAACAACCAGCACAATACCAAAATAACATGTTGGGACAGAAAAGTCCCCTACATAGTAATGGATGTCTTCCTTACACCGGAGTGCCCCAGCTGCATGTGGATCTGGAACCCAGGTTCTAACATTTTAACTCTGCCAAGTGTTATTGGACAGTGGTTGGAAGGCAGATTTACTATTTACGGTAAGTAGACATAATAACGAATTTTCAGTATGATATGCACGAATATCGAGTTTAGTGTATCAATAGTATTACATATCGATGTTATGTATATCGATGTTAAAAATATCGATTTTAAATATTGTTAAAAATATCGAAGTTTGTAATATTCAGTTAAAGTATTGTTATGTTAAAATGTCATTATTGTACTATATTTTAATGTATTAAGAGTGTGTTTGTAGTATAATAATAGTTAGTTAATGTTATAAAAAACTACATTTGTATAATATTTTTAGGAGCGGGATGTTGGGTTTATAGGGGATAATGGTGAGGAGTGTTTTAAAATAATTGATTTGAATTTATAATAAATTCGAAATTTAAATTTATGAGTTAGAAAATATAATTTCGAATATAGAAAAATTATTCTCAGGAGCAGGATGTTGGGTTTATAGGGGATAAGAATGGGGAGTGTTATAAAATTATTGATTATAATTTATAATAAATTCGAAATTTAAATTTATAATTTAGAAAATATCTTTTTAAATTTAGAAAAAAACATTTAGGAGCGGATGTTGTGTTTATAGGGGATACGAGTGGGGAGTGTTTTAAAAATATTGAATGAAATGTAACAACATTTTGAAATGTATATATAAATGTGGTTATATTTTATTTGTATATTTAATGTATTGTTTTATCAGTTTGGAGTTGTGGTTATGGGATATAATGTCGGTGACTGTTTTATAGATTTTGTTGAATATTTAGAAATTGAAAAAGAAAAAAATTATTTGCAAATGTAAAAAAATATATGGGGCCTATTAGGATGGCGGGCGGACCTGAGGCTGCCTGTCATACTAGCGGGAACAGGACCGTCCGCCTGCCATGCGGCAGTCCCGCACCCCATATCATGAGGCGACCGCCACCATGGCGGTGACATCTGGCATTTTAACATTGCGGCGGGTGCTGCTAGCTGTAGCATCCATCACAATGGTAAACTGCCATGTTGTGCATTTCCATGCACAATGTGTCAAGCACCGTTTGTTGCCTGCCACAGAGTGCCTGGACATGTAGGGGGGTAGCATAGGTACCACCCAAGTGCACCCGCTCTCCCCCACTTCCCCTGGGGTCCGCAAGGGGCCCCAGAGCAAAGCCCCACCAGCTTTTCCATGGCGACATCGCTGCCATGGAAAGGCCCTAAATTCCACACATCATAATATGGCTGGCGATCCCTGCTAGTATAACCGACCGGCGGAAATGCGTTGGACGGACTTTCCATCTGCTAAGATACCCACCGCCATTGTAATATGGTGGCGGGTAATTCAGGTCACGATGGCGTGACGGTCGCCACCGCCAGCAAGACGGAGGCTATCGTTACACCATCGTAATCAGCCCCTATGTGTTTTCAGTGTAAATTATTAATCTATTAATATTTATATTGAATTGTATATTATTAATAAATACATTTTAAATAGTTAGAAATTGTAATATATTAAATTAAAATTATTAAATATTTCATTTGTTAGGAATTAAAAGTATAGAATTTTAAATAAAATTGTACATTTTTAAAAGTTTTAATCTAAGAGATAAATGTATAATAAAATTTAAAATGTAATATTGAAATGTTTGTATTTCGGTATTTTATGTAGATAATATATTATTTATATGTGACATTTTAAATTTAATAAAACATAAATATTTAAATAGAAATTATTTCATTTTATTTATTACCAACTTCTAATTAATAGTAACTGGAGTGGGAATAGTAAATTAATTAAGTTAAGTGTCCAGAACCTACCCCTAGTTAATACTAACTTGAGTGGGAATAGTAAATTAATTAAGTTTAGGGTACAGCACCTACCCTTATTTAATACTAGGGGTGGGTGGCAAATTCCGTTTCGCTCGCGGAACTAGCAAAATTTCGGCATTTTCGCGGAACGCAAAAATTTTGAAACTTTCGTGATCCGCGGTGGAACGGAATTCGGGGGGCATGAGGTATTTTTAAACCTCACCAGAAAGCACTTGCAGGAGGCCGAGTAGAAGCTCAAATTCAGTAACACATTAATCAGACCCAAAAAATCATGAGCTCGGTTGAGCCTGAGCAGGTGTGCTTTCTACACATATCTACCATGATGCAGGTCTTAGTATCCATGAGTTTCTCGAGTGCAATCCCCGTGTTGTTCCATTGACCAGGAGGCTGCTTTCTCCTCATCTGCTGCTCTGATCGGCCTCTAAACCTTTTCTAAACAAGAGGCATGTGAACTCGCATTGAAGGTAGCACCGCCCCACACACACTAGTGGTATGCAATGTCTTCCCGGCATTTCCCCACTATGAATGACAGCTCAATCAAGGTACCTCTGTGCCATTCGGTGCGGTGACAAAGTAACAGACACATGGTCACTGGAGACAACTCTTCTGCCCCTTTACGCAGCTGTAGTGTAGGAAAAGCACTATACATTTATCCAACGAGGTAGCACTTACTGATTAGCCAGTAGAAAGTACTCCAGCTGAGTAGAGGAATTGCACAAAATGGTGCCATCTTTTTGGATGAATTTGCAGGGCAGGATTTATTCTGGCTGGCACGATGCTTGTCTGCCCCTTAGAGTGACCCTGCATAGATTATAACGGGCGCAGCAAAATGTCCATGAGCATGCAAAATTTCACGTGCTTGCAGAGATTTATTGCCGTTTCGTGGAATTTTGCGAAAGGCAACTTCGCAAATTCCGCCCACCCCTATTTAATACTAACTGGAGTGAGACTAGTAAATGAATTAGGGTTAGTGTCCAGCACCTACCCTGAATTATTACTACCTGGAGTGGGAATAGTAAATTATTTAAGATAAGTGTCCAGCGCCTACTCTGTATTTATTCTAACTGGAGTGGAAATAGTAATTTAGCTAAATGTGTTTTCATTTATAATTTAAAAAAATTATTACAGTTTAAAGTAGTATAACATTTTAATTATGAGACAGTTGTGAACGAAAAAAAAACATTGTATACATACTTAATTAAAAACTATTATTTCATACAGTATACTTAATAAAAATAAATGTAATATGTAACATTTAATATAACATTAATACAATGTTAGACAATAATTGAGGCATTTTACATTTTTTTATTGATGTTTTTTATTGTAAAATATTTTGAAATTAACAAGAAATATATATTTTATTAAAAATATGTAAATTAAACCAATACATAGAGATTCGAAATCATATGTATTTTACAAAACAACATAGTTTGTACATATGGGAATTTTTACATGTCATAATTAATGAAAACTTATTTTATAACATTAGTACATTGCTTTAAAACGTTGTTTACATTTTTCAATATCACATAATGTAGTTTGACATTTGTTTAGATACATTACATTACTATTTAATAAATCCCTAAACACTGCAACCTTTCCGGACATTTGGAAACACGCATCAGTGGTACCCCTCCTAAAGAAGGCTGGATCGGACATCTCAAACCCCGAAATCTACCGACCCATCTCCCAGCTCACCTACCTTTCTAAAGTTCTAGAGAAGCTGGTCAATGTACAACTAACCAGATACCTAGAAACACACCTTCTCCTAGACCCTTCACAGACAGGTTTTAGGGCAATCCAATAATAGTACGGAGGCAACGCTGCTGGCAGTGTCAGACAGTATCAGATCTTCCACCGACCAAGGTGGGGCGGTGGCACTGATACTGCTTGACCTGTCAGCGGCGTTTGACACGGTCTCCCATACCTGCCTGCTGAACATTCTTCGCAGCAAGGGAGTCAAATCTATTGCATTAAACTGGCTACATTCTTTTCTGAGCAACCGTACCCAGGCAGTACACATGGGACAATTCCACTCCAAATCGAGCCCCATTAGTTGCGGAGTCCCCCAAGGCACCTCATTAAGCCCCACTCTCTTCAATGTTTATATGTCATCTGTTGCCGACATTGGGAGAAAGTGGGGCTTTGGCATCTGCTCTTAGGCAGACGACACGCAACTAAATCTAAATTGCACAACTGTCTCTCAGAAATGGCCCAGTGGATGCATTCACACTGCCTAAAACTGAATGCCGGGAAATCCGAGATTCTACTGTTCGACGGCGCCAAACGTGTGTGAGATATCACGTGGTGGCCGCCCTCATTAGGAAGGGCTCCCACCCCGAAACAACACGCCAGGAACTTAGGCGTCATTATGGATGACACCCTATCCATGAAAGAGCATGTGCGAGTTCTCTGCGGCAAAGGTTTCGCAATCTTGAAACTTCTAGCCAGACTGTTTCCTTGGATCCCCCTGGACTGCAGGCGTGCTGTCACACAGGCTTTGCTGGTCAGTCGTCTGGACTATGGTAATGCGCGCTTCGTGGGGATGAATGAGCACCTGTTCACACGTCTGCAAGTACTGCAAAACTCTGCAGCTAAACTCATATGCAATAAAGGCAAGCTCGATTCCGCCTCGGACTGCCTGAGAAAACTGGTTACCTATGCTCCAAAGGTCGGTTTTTAAGTTGCTCTGCCATGCCCACAGGGCCCTCCATAAAATCGGCCCCATTATCCTCCAGGGAAAGATGGAATTCTACGTCCCCACTAGGAACCTATGCTCTCTCCAGTCCGCCTTAGCAAGAACTAAGCGCATATATAAAGCCAGGACTGGTGGAGATCATTCTCCCATCTGGCTGCAAAGAAATGGAATGAGCTCCCCCTTGACTTAAGGCTTACCACTAACTATCTCCTGTTTCGAAAGAAATTAAAGACCCACCTCTTCCCCAAACTCTAATGCTCACCATAGTACAGCTTGTAGTAGTCTCAGTACTGGTATAAGCACCTTGATATCCCCTGGGATGAGTGTTGCGCTCTACAAATACCCAAAAATAATATATGTATATTTATAACAGTTTTTAATTTTAGTTTGGTATTATTGACATTTTTTATTTAGTTACATATATTGGTAATGTAATAAATTTTTTAAATATAAGCTTAGTTACATTTTTTAAACAATTAAAAAAAAATACCTTTTAATTAATAATATTTATATACAAAATATTAATATTAATAATTATTGCATGGTTTAATACATATACATTTTATTTATAAAGTAGACATTTTTTAAAGATGAAAAATATCACAATGTTTTAATAAATGTTGTATGTAACATTTAAATACATGGAATTATAATATTAAATAATATGAGGTCGATTCCGATTCGGGAAACTAATCCGTACGACGATTTCAATTCGTAGCCCTTTCGGTACGAATCGTACAAATCCGTCCGAATCGCGTAGTATGATCCGTAGGAAAAATATACGTCCTAATCTTTGCGAACCGTACAAAAAGCAAGGGAAAATCTGTACGATATGGACCCTCACCGTGAACCGTATGAATCGTAAACATGCTGTACGACCCGACAAGTACGATCCGGAACGGGAAACGAGAACGCGATTCGTACGGAAAATGTCGTATGAGCAAGCAATTCGCACGGAGAGCCACACAATCACATACGCAACGTACCCCTGCAATCATGGGGGTATGCACAGTACCCCAAAGCACCGTACCCCTATGCACCGTACACTTATGCACCGTATTCCTAAGCACCGTACCTCTATGCACCGTACACCTATGCAACGTACATCTATGCACCGTACCCCTGCAATCATGGGGCGAACTCGCATACCCGGGGGGGTTCGTTTTGTGCACAGTTCAAGTTCAAATCTGCTTTTACGGACGTTTTGAGCTCCCGTAGAAAAAGAGTCGTACAGAGTGTTGAAGTGACGAATCGTACTTGCTGGGTCGGAAAAAGCTGCTTCAATCCGTACGGATGTCACGTACTGTTTGTTCCGAATGCGATTTGTACAGATTTTTAAGTCGTATGGTCTTTCGTACAATTCGTACGGAGATCAGCTTTGGGTTCGGATCGTACTTCATCGTACGTACGGGGATGTTTAAGTTGTACGATTCGTATGGGAAATATGCTACGTACGGCTATTCATAGGTGATTTTACCGAATCAGAATTGGCACCATGTGTTTAATAATACTTATTATTATCATTTTACAATGTCAAAAATATTAATAATACATTTAAACAAATAAGATATACATTGTAGTATTTTAATTAAACATGTAAGTAAATTATATATGATCTAATTAAATTTTTTAAATTAAGTTGCATTAATTTTATATGTTTAATACTGTCATACTTGTTTGGGGCTTGTATTTTGTACCCGCTCGCAGTTGTTTTAAGTTATTTTGAAGGGAAGAAGGTCACGGTTGGGCATGGTAAGATTACTTTTCTTTATTTAAACTACATTTCTGATTACATTTTAAGGTAGTTAAGTTGTTGTTAGTATGTGTACAGTTAGGTTTTTGAAGTTATGGCCTTTTTCTATGTGTACGTTAGTCATTAGTTTGTGAGGCCTAGTTTAGAAATTTTGAAGTATGGTAAGATGTCTTATTATCATGTGTATAATGCTTGTAATACTGTTATATTGTATGTCATGTGTATATTTGTGTGGGTGGGAATGTTGGTGTGTCCTTTTTTACAGGTTTTGTTCAATAGAAGTTGTTGTTACCCTAAGATTGCATTTTTTTTTCATTAAGGAAGTGTACATTAGTTTTAGTAACTAATAATTATTTTACACTTCCTCAATTTTTCGAATTTTCATGGAGCATTTAGTTTTATCTTTTTCAGGTTTTTTTTTGGTTTATGGATTGCGCATTTGCGGACCGATGATTACTTTTTGGAACAGTTGGATTTTTTCATTTGTTGGGGCAAACTTTATATTCTATTTGGATTATGAGATACCTGGATTGTTTTCAAAGATATGGGATTTTTTGTCTACAGCTACAGAAACGGTAAGTTATTTTAATTATTTAATGTGAGAGGGAAATGCTATGAAATTTACTATTGTTGTTTATTAGACAAATTAAGTAGTTCTGTGAAAAAATAAAATTATTTCGTAAATTTTACACTGCTTTGAGAGTTTAGAGTAGGTTTTTGGCTATTATTGCTAAGTATTCTAGGCTTCTTGATGTAGGGTATATGTGTTTGGATAGTTTAGGCCTGTTTTGTGTAACAGATTCATCCATTCTTAGCTGTTGGTTGCTTTGTTCTCTTTTTGGAGGGAGAGTAGGAGTTTGTGGAGAGTAGGTGTACCTCGTCCTGTTGATGCTTGGAAGGCATTATGCTAACCTTCAACAGCATTGTTTGTTTTTGCCTCTGTGCTAAGGTAGACATTCCACCATGGATTTTGTTATTTTGGCTGTCTCCCATATCCTGATCTATGGAGTCTTCCCACCCAGGTATCTTCAAAATAGTCTAGGAGGGGACTTAATTTTCGTTCGTGTTGCAGGTAGTAAGGACTTTCTAGTACAAGGTTGTAATGTTCGGCCATGTCAGTAACTGGGATGTATGCCAGTGCAATACATTTTGTATGTGGTATGCATATGAACTGTTTGTCGCATATTCAACACTTAGGAGCCAATTCTATTCCAGGTCGGATAGCCCTCCGAGAGCTGTCCGTAGTATTACCTTCCGACCCAATCGTTCCGGGAGCCAGTCCTTACCGACTAAGTACGATGCGCAAATGTGCCCAAATCCCGACCGACACGTACGCTCCGAATCAAGCAACATTTTCTGTACGAGCCGGAACCAGAAATGCTGAAATCGAGTCGACCAGAAGCATTTACTCAGCAGTGTTTGGCCCGGCAAGTAGAAATGCGTACGTCCTATCTGCCGAATAGGTCACAACTTACAGCACATTCCAACATCCGGAACAGTAGTCTCTCCATGTCAAATTGCGCCATAACACGATCCACGGCTACAAGACGAACAAACCATGTATCCGATTGCGCATGTCATGCCTGTCCTGTATGTCCATGACCGAATTAACAACACGAATCGACGTGTACCCCGTCGACGGTAAATTCTACACCCATAGGGGGTAGATAGCAATAACTGGCAGCAGTCACAACCTAAATGGTGGCGGATGACTATCACTATCAGCAACTTCAAACTATAGGGGGTGGATTGTCAACACCACCAGCATTACTTAACCCATATTAGGAAGAAAGCTATCACTGCCAGCGCTCAATAATCATAGGGGGGGGTTACCATCACTACCAGTAGCCCCTAAACAAACGGTGGGGGATGGTTAACACTACCAGCACTCCCCAATCATAGGGGGACCATCACTACTCAGAGGAAGGAGGATGGCTAACACTAACAGCACTTCCCAATCATAGAGGGGGTACCATCACTACCAGTAGACCCTACTCATAGGGTGGGGGATGACTAACACTACCAGCACTCCCCAATCATAGGGGGGGTACCATCACTACCACTAGCCCCTACTCATGGAGTCAGGAATGGCTAACACTACCAGCACTCCCCAATCATGGAAGGGCACCATCACGACCAGTAACCCCTACTCATAGAGTGGGGGTGGCTAAAACTACCAGCACTCCCCAATCATAGGGGGGTCCCATCACTACCAGTAGCCCCTACTCATAGGCTGAGGGATGGCTAACACTACCAGCACTCCCCAATAATAGGAGGTACCATCACTACCAGTAGCCCCTACTCATAGGGTGGGGGATAGCTAACACTACCAGCACTCCCCAATCATACTGGGGTACCATCACTACCAATAGCCCCTACTCATAGGGTGGGAGATGGCTAACAGTACCTGCACTCGTCAATCATAAGGGGGGTACCATCACTACCAGTAGACCCTACTCATAGTGTGGGAGATGGCTAACACTACCAGCACTCCCCAATCATGGGGGGTACTATCACTACCAGTAGCCCCTACTCATAGGGTGGGGGATAGCTAACACTACCAGCACTCCCCAATCATACTGGGGTACCATCACTACCAGTAGCCCCTACTCATAGGGTGGGAGATGGCTAACAGTACCTGCACTCGTCAATCATAAGGGGGGTACCATCACTACCAGTAGACCCTACTCATAGTGTGGGAGATGGCTAACACTACCAGCACTCCCCAATCATGGGGGGTACCATCACTACCAGTAGCCCCTACTCATACAGTGGAGGATGGCTAACACTACCAGCACTCTCCAATCATAGGGGGTCACATCACTACCAGTAGTCCCTACTCATAGGGTAGGGGATGGCTAACACTACCAGCATTCCCCAATCATAGGGGGGTACAATCACTATCAGTAGTCCCTACTCATAGGGTGGGGGATGGCTAACACTACCAGCAATCCCCAATCATGGGGGGTACCATCATTACCAGTAGTCCCTACTCATAGGGTGGGGGATGGCTAACACTACCAGCACTCCCCAATCATTGGTGGTACCATTACTACCAGTAGCCCCTATTCATAGGGTAGGGGATGGCTAGCACCACTAGCATTTCCACCTCTAGCGGTTGTAGGCCAAACACACCCTCCCTACCATCATGGCAAGATTGTTTTATTGTGTAGGAACTGCATGCAGCAGTAACACTACAAGGGAACACATACTGTAACTCCCATCAAAGTCGTGACTAAAAGGTGAATATGTTGCTCAAACCCCAAGTATGTTGAGTAAAACTGTGTCAATGGGTTCAACCCTGCACTACAGTGACCTAAATGTGAGTCTAATGCACAAAACACCAGCCCAACATGAATATTGTGGTAATGGGGTTAAACCCCCCCTCACCACAGTGACCAAAAGGTGAGTGTGGGGTCCAAAACATCTGCATATCAGGGACAGTGTGGTAATGGGCTTTAACCCCACTCCACTACAGTGACCAAAAGGTGATTGCAGGCCCAAATTCACTGACATCTGCAAACCACCATGTATGATTCCTGGTCGTAACAGCACAGGCAATGTAGTGGTAAAGTAGTGGCTGTGTTGCTAACAAACATTGAGCTGCTAAGTGAAAGATATCTGTGTCGACTAAACATCCTCTGACATCTGCAGAGAAGCAGAACACATGGAGGCTGACAATGCCACCAATGGACAAATACACAAAGCAAGTAGTGATCATCATAATCCATCCACACATATGCACACAAACAGACACACATACTAGGGAATCCTATGAAGACTGCAGCTTTTTGGTGATTAAGACCCATACCATGGCAGCAATGGGACACACTAGCCATGATAAATGTGCAGACTGATGAAGTGGTAGTCTCAGGGACAGTATGAAAATGCTACAACCAACTTCCAGCCAATGGCTCACAAAAACTATACCAATGCATGGGTGCAGATGCACAAACACAACTAGTCAGCCTCACACTGCATATTATCGAACACAACTAGTGTGTGTGTGTGTGTCAGTGTCCTCAGGCTAGTACGATACATATGATTTGTGCCTGATCTTCGATGAGACATATGTGTACACAGTGCAATCCAGAAGTTACACAGGAATTGGGTACCTCTTTGTGGGCAATCAGGCATTCCACAATGATGCCATCCTGATTGGAAAGGGTGAACTCACGAAGCACTCTATGATAGCTATGATGTGCGTTGGGGATGTAAATTAAGTAGACATGAATCCCAACAAATTAGACCTCCATAAGAAGATTTACTCTTTGCTTCTTAATATTTATTCATCATATGATAATTCTCATATTCAAAATACTTCATGGTCATAACAATAAATGTGAAACAAGCGTTACACTTATGGATGGTTACCGTAGAAGGAAATTCCCCCTGACAAAGGGATAGACCCGAAATGCATCGGGAGTCTCTGCTACTTGACATTCTGCTTCACATTTATAAATACAAAGCGCATCATCGCTATCATAGAGTGCTTCGTGAGTTTGCCCTTCCCCTGTAGGAGGGTATCATTTTGAGACTGTATTCGTTACACCTCACCTGGGTGCAGAGCAGGAATATCGATGGGGAAATATCGTGGGACAAAATATTGCCGCAGAAATATCGTTTGAAAGAAATATCGACCACAATAATATAGATGACAAGAATTACGACTGACAGGTAAGTAATAACGATTGCAAAAATATCATTGCAATAAATATTGTTTACAAAAATATAGTTTACTAAAATATAGAATTTTTTAATAATGTTATGTATTTTAGTGTTTTTAATAAGAATTGTTTGTCATTTAATATATGTTTTAGAATTTTTCTACTTATTAATTTATTTTAAGTTTACTGTTGCGCTATTAGTTCCGTTGCGGGTTGTGGGATTATAGGGGAATAGGGTGGGAAGTAATTTAATTATGTACAATTAATTTATTAATTAATGTGTTAATGTATTAATTAATTATAGTTTAATAATTAGTTGTAATATATTACATTTATTTTTAATTATTCATATATGTTTTTATTTTATTTTTATATAATTAATAAACTTTATAAATTAAATAATGATAATAGTTAATAAAATGTATTTAAGTATATATATGTACATGTACACTTGTTTGTGTTTATATTAATTACATTTAGTTTATTTGAAATAATTATTATATAAAATATATATATAAATTACTTTAATTTGTTTATAATATTTAAATAATTTAATTTAAGTTATGTTATTTTTCAAAGTCGATATTTTTTACATCTATATTTTTTACATCGATATTTTTGAGTCAATATTACTGTATTTACCTTTTTAAGTATAGGGAGGGGATATTTTTTGTTATTGATATTTTTACATCGATATTTTTTTAATCAATTTTTTATATATCGATATTTTAACATGGATCCCCTCACCTGATCCGGAGATGGCATTCACTAGCACCTAAGCAGCATAGTGGAAGAAACTGGAGTACATACAGCAATACCTTGGAGTACGACCGTTCCATATTCACCGGCAATCAGGCATTGCCAGATGAGTGGGTTCACAACAGACTCATGTGACATAAGCTGGCTGGAACACCAACCAACACAGCAAGAGACAGATCCATTCCATCCGTACCCACAAGGACCCTACATTGTGGTGACAGTAGCCTGTATGATTATCCCTCTTTGATGACTAATTTGGATGTAACCCATACTGTTGAGCACAGTCACATGTGCGCAGTTGCGCACCTTGTTATGTCGTGACAGACAAACTCCCATCACACCCACACAGAAAAATCACTGTGCATGGCCTATAATTTAAGGTCACTATGTAGGTAGGGGCCTAGACATGAGACAACTCAGTTATGCCCACTCTTAACACCTTGATCTGCAACAATATGCAGCAGCTAAGCCCACATGGACTGGTGACCTTGCACATGCACCTATGACAATCCCTGGGTTGTAGTGAGGATCCAAGGTGTACAAACACATCACACATGGCAAGTTAACAACGCTTGTAAATGCTTTCCACAATGCATAGTATGAGTTACATGTGCATGACATGAAACATATCTGATACATCGGGATCCCTGTCATAGTCCCAGACAAATGAAGAGCCCTAGGAGACCCACAAAGAACACATGTTGACCTCACATGACTTAGAAGTTTCGATCTGATGAGTGAGAGCAGTCACACACACATACAGGTGACCCAGTCACAGAAAGAAAACACATAGTGAAAGCAACCTGATGTGTGAAACACAAATGTGCCGTGGTGAATCCTGAATATGTCCCATGTGCGTTTGTCCACATTTCAGGTCCTTACATATAACAAATCCACGGATTACCCCTGAAGGACCAGTACTCTACCATGCACCCACATCCCAGAAAACCTACTTCAAAGACGTTGCATAAACACAGGACAAATCAGCAAGCAACACTACCCGAACATCTGCAGGAAATATAGGATGTGTTGAAAAAGGGAAGGTTACTCACATAACACACCACATGGGCCCAGTCAAGGTCACGGAAGAGCACACTGTCATGAGGTGACTCCACTCATTTGTAAGGTCAGCCTTGTCAAACATTGTCTGTGCAGGTCTAAGTGATGTCAGCATATAAACTGGTCACTGAAACACCAATTACGACACCCTGAATGCTCTGGTCATATCAACCTGTGTACAGGAGTGACTCTTAAGTCACCTGCAAAACATCAAAACACATGGCTAGCAAGTTGCACTAAAGACACACATTACGTGTTCATCATTGATGTGACAATCTGCATTTCCAGTGTAGATGGTCCAACAGTCTGGAAAAAGTACAATGTGCACAAATCTGAGCACAACATATGTTATGTTATGTTATGTTATGTTATGTTATGTTATGTTATGTTAAAAAGTCTTGTAACGCGCACGTACACCGAAACGGTTTCTTGGCGCTCATGACAAACACAACGGACATGGGCAAGTGATTACTCAAAGGCAGTTTTAAAAAGGAAGGTTTTTAATGACTTACGAAAGGACTCATAAGAGGGACAGTGACGAAAAGAGGAAGGGAGAGAATTCCAACAAGAAGGACCCAAAAAGGAAAAGCGCATATGTGCAACAGTGTAAGCCAATGATGTGAAATGAAGGTGACACTCACTGTGCCAAGTAAGTCTGATCATGACCACCTCAATTTGTAGCAAAGGATGACATGGCTACATACTGTATAGTATAATTATGGTACGTGGGTGTGCACTGCCAGTTGAGTTGTAGATTGCCTGATTTTTCCGTGCTCCTAGGTATCACTCACTACTCTCGAGTGTTTGTGAAATAATCCGGTCTGCAGAACATAAAGTTTTGATCTGTCTCCTAGGGCATCAGGGTATGCTGAGCATCCAGCTATTAGTTGCGTTCAAATTGTTACTTCAAATTAAATCATATCGCATAGTTGATGGTTGTTCATAATAGATTTATTATTCAATCATTTCGCTTCTCATTTCGATGTTGTTTTCACATCTCATTATATGTCCATCTTTCAATCATTTTTCGAAATCATTGTTTTAACAATCTTAATCATTAATGTTCCCTTTACTCCCAATGCATTTCGGCGCTCTGCGCCTTTGTCAAGGGGTTAATCTGTCAAAAAAATAATAATACATTTTATTACCCATGGTTCTCCATGCCACCGTAATTCACATATATCGTACATGTAATTCATCCTGATTCTCGTCAAATTCTAAACTTATGACTGTTAGTGTCAAAGTGGGAAAGCTTAACCCGTATTCTTGGGTTGCCTAGATGCTATGCTGTAACGCCCGGGTGCTAGTATTTAAGGTCACTTATACAACAACCTACAGTCTTCGCGCTGCTGGCTAGTTCTTTATTGTGCGCTGCTGCTTAACCTGTACTGTTTATATGGAAGCTGCTGCATAAATGTCGTATATCTTTTGAGACTGCTTACGTGTGAGATAACTCACATAGTTGTGTTGCAGTCCCTCCGAGGAGGGTAGCGCTTACCGTGTTGGCGTTCTGAAGCCGTTACCTCGCTCTATGCATGCTGGGAATGATGCGTGAAACGCGTGCGCTCTGTTCGTGTTTTTAAACACACTTCCTACGTGACTGGGCTGTTTTAAAGGCACAGTGTATTATATAAACACCCTTAATGGGTAGCTTTCTCTTAGTGTACAGCCTACACTTTAGCAACAATGTCAGATATAATACACACTTCATAATAATACTTTTCACAGATAACAAGCAAATTCGATCCTATCATTTAATCCCTTCGGTTTCATAGTTTGTAAAAAATAAATCCAATGGTTTTCTCGTTTTACCAGTGTTTTTCTGTTATCTCTTCCTGGTAATTTGTCCACTTGTTCCAAAATACATGCTTTAAGGTCATCTATTTGGTGTTGAGCCTCTATAAAATGTGTGGCTGCTGACGACTTCATCATTTTGGTTCTGATGTTACTTTTATGCTCATTGAGCCTCACTTTGAATTTCCTTTCTGTTTGTCCCACATATTGTTTACCACAGGGGCAGCTTAAGAGGTAGATAATGTTGGTGGAATCGCATGTTCCATTTACTTTAAGTTTTACCATGTTTCCACTTTGTGTGTGGCGGATCTGTTCGCCTTGCATGATGTTGCCACAATTATGACAGTTTAAACAAGGAATTGTCCCCTTATATTTGGTTGGAGGTCTTTTGTTGATGTTGGGTCTGAGCAATTCACCAATGTTTCTAGACCTCGTGTATGCAAAAAGTGGCTCTTGAAGAAATTGACCTTTGAAATCTGGTTCAGTGGCTAATAGTAGCCAGTGTTTCTTTATGATTTTCTTAAAGTGGTAGCTCATGGTCGAAAACTTACTTACACAAGTGATTCTTTGTTCTTCCTGAGTGTCTCGTGGTGTGAATAAGTCTTCTCTGGTTATTTGCGCGATTCTTTCTTTTGCTTGTTGTAATACTAAATCCGGGTATCCTCTGTTTTTGAATCTTTCTATCATGGATTTGGATTGGATTTCCAATTGCTCTGGTTCCGAGACTACCCTCTTGACCCTCATCAGTTGAGAGTATGGTAAGTGACCGGAGTAGGCATACCTGTCAATGGGCCATGTCATACATGGGTTTACTGGTAGCACAATGCAGGTGACTATGCATTTGTAACACTCATACACATCATGTGTCTGAAGCCTCAACATTGGTCATGTCTGCTGCATGGGTGTGTAGTCAATTCCTCACACTCCTGTGCTGACCCACAACAGCAATCTGCGAATATATGGGGAGCACACACAGGTCAGAGATCATTTATCAAACAATGTACTGACACATGTCACACAATAGCCTTACCCATGTTGCTCAATTCAATGACCCTGTTGCAGATGTGGCTCCCAACATTCCCTTGGACAACAGCAAATACACACAACCCAAATGACACATGTCAAAGAGGGGAAGGAACATACCTAGCCATCAGATCAGAATGGGCTTTCATCAAATGTAGCCACATGGTACTTGTCTGAGCAGACAGACAGATTGTGAGGGTGTAACAAGCCTGAAGGAGTGCCAACTGCAGGTTATACACAATACACCAAAAAGGCATGGACGTACCCTCTCCTTGCTGCTGTCTGACCTTCAGCTGCCCATCTAGATCTGGGAAGACCACCACCAGAATCCGGAGCATGTGGGGGGTCAGGGCCCCCCGTCCGCCCCTCCTGCGAGGAGGCGACAGCTTCAGCTGGACTCTTGCAATCCGGCGGGTCCAGTCACAAAGGTCCGGCTACCTCTTCTGGCATTGGTGGATACGGCATCTGAAGAACCCCCAATCTTACTGCCCGGGCGATGGTCAGCCAAATTTCATGTTTCTCATGGGCAGAAGCCTGTGAGGATGACAAAGTGAGGCACCATTACTACAAATGCACCATGTTTCTCAATCACACAGTTGGACATAGATGTTGTAATTAGCAGTGCATATGATGTATACAGGTAGTGCAACTATGGTCACGGGCAGTTGTCCTGTGTGCAAGCCTGCATTCACAATATGAAACAGTGCCTGGAAACCCCAAACATGCCAAATTACACATTCAATCAATCAATCAATCACAGCATTTATATAGCGCACTACTCACCCGGCGGGTCTCAAGGCGCTCGGTGGGGGGGGGGGGGCGGTCTGCTACTGCTCGAACAGCCAGGTCTTGAGCTGCTTCCTGAAGGCGAGGTGGTCCTGGGTCAGGCGGAGGTGGGTCGGAAGGGAGTTCCACGTCTTGGCGGCCAGGTGGGAGAAGGACCTTCCTCCTGTGGTGGCTCTTCGGATGCGGGGGACGGCGGCGAGGGCGCGGTTGGTCGATCGAAGCTGGCGTTTGGGAACGTAGAAGTTGAGGCGGCTGTTGAGGTATTCTGGGCCTTGGTTGTGTAGGGCTTTGTGTGCGTGGGTGAGGATCCGGAAGGTGATTCTCTTGTTGACCGGGAGCCAGTGCAGGTCTCTCAGGTGCCCGGAGATGTGGCTGCGGCGGGGGATGTCCAGGATGAGTCGTGCTGAGGTGTTCTGGATCCGCTGGAGTCTCTTCTGGAGTTTGGCGGTGGTTCCGGCGTAGAGGGAGTTGCCGTAGTCCAGACGGCTGGTGACGAGGGCCTGGGTGACCGTCTTCCTGGTCTCGGTGGGGATCCATCGGAAGATCTTACGTAGCATGCGCAGGATGTTGAAGCACGACGAGGAGACGGCGTTGACTTGTCTGGTCATGGAGAGGGAGGAGTCCAGGATGAAGCCCAGGTTGCGTGCGTGGTCTGTGGGTTTGGGTGCGCTGCCCAGGGCGGGGGGCCACCAGGAGTCGTCCCAGGCGGAGGGTGAAGATCCCAGGATGAGGACTTCCGTCTTGTCCGAGTTCAGTTTCAGGCGGCTGTTCATCATCCACTTGGCAACGTCTGTCATCCCTTCGTGTAGGTTGGCTCTGGCGGTGGCGGGGTCGTTGGTGAGGGAGAGGATCAGCTGGGTGTCGTCGGCGTAGGAGATGATGTTGAGGTTGTGCTGGCGTGCGATGGTTGCGAGGGGGCTCATGTAGACGTTGAAGAGTGTTGGGCTGAGCGAGGAGCCCTGAGGGACGCCGCAGATGACTTCGGTGGCCTCCGATCTGAACGGGGGGAGGCGGACATTTAAATCACTGCACAAGTACAGTACATGCATCAAAAAACTCTGAGACTTAAACTTACTGAGTATGCATGCTTGCCATTGTGGTTCACAATTGCAGTAGTGCCAGTCAGATAACATGTATAATTGAAAATGCATTGGACTCTACACTCACCTGCTCCCCTGGTTTCCCATACAGCTTGTAGTACTGTGAAAGGAGGCTGTCCAGCAGGGCCTGGTTCTCCTCTATGAATGATGGTGCTATGTCCACAGTACGTGACATTGCAGGACACAGAGGATGCAGAGACAGCAGCAGTGGTGTTCTGAAATTCAATCCTGTAGGATGTAGTGCAGGCAAGTGAAGTCTCTGAGGGCCAAACAGCCTTATATCTGTGCTGCTGAGGCAGAATCTGGTTGATGCGGCCAAAGAGATAGGTCAGATTTGTTCGCATTATCCAAAATCGCCCAATCCATGCCATTTAATGCATTGGACATGCCTTCTGCGTTGTTCAAATATCCTGCATCATGACACCATTCACTTTGTTGTGAATCTATCTAGGACCCTAATTATATATCCCCGATTCATGCCCTTATGGGGTTATAACAAAACATACCCTTATAAAGGCATAAGAATCATGTTCATATTTAGCCATAGCCAATGCAGTCCAATTACGGCAAGGCTACTCCCTTAGACTCCTAGAAAGTACAACGCGTTCTTTAAACAAACCAAGCCTCCAGCAGCCCGGGAATTCCCCCTGCTTTTGTTTTGATTTGCACAAGAACTCCTGGAGTCCAGAAAGAACTGTTAGTTTTTAGTGACGTCTTATGTCCAACCTTACGTCAAACTCGGCACCTTTCAGGTATAAATATACCAACGTTGCCTTAAGCAAACACACAGTGGTTTGGAGCAGAGCGGCTCTCTACTTGCCCGACGCCCAGCTGAAGCGAGAGCCGAAGGAAGCCGACCCTCCCATTTGACGCACTGAGAGAGACGCTGTCTTTTCTCCTGCCGAGAAATCCAGCTCTGGTGTTTCCAGTCACCCTTGAGGGTTTCTGGGAGATCGAGTCCTGAGACACGAGATACAAGACCTCCTTCATTCTATAACCAAGGTACGGAGCTGATTAAATCCTTAAGAGAATTCTTGATTCAGATTCTTGGCAAAAAAAACAACTTAACTTAAACTGCAACTTACTTACTCCTTCCCACGTATTAGGCTTAAGTCAGGTACACCGGGGTAGGCGTATATTAGAAGCACCAGTTGAGTACGTTAGTCAATGTTTTTATGTATGTATATATTTTATCCGTTTTGAAGTATCATATGGCTAAGAAACCATATCAATGCTTTTACAGTATTATTTCATAATACTACTTTTACTGTACGCACTTTACTTCATGATAAGTATTGCAATTGTGGCAATTCATTTCTCTTGCATGAGAAAGAAGACTGCTCAATAAATAACAACTTTTATTGAAAACGCCCGTCTCTCTAGTTCTCTGCACTCCTGGTGAAATTAAGCATGCACGATTGACTGAGTGAAATAGCTGTCTATTATCTTATCTCAAATGGCTTCTTTTGTCAAAACATAGCACCTGAAAGCAGGTATTTGACCGCTTTCTCAACAATGGGAGCGCAAAAACATTTCTGTCGACTCCCACAGGGATTCAAGAATAGCCCAGGATTATTCTCAGCAAGGGTAACATAGTTACTACAAATGTATGATGATGAGGCATTATTATTTGTCGATGACATCTATCTTACAGACGACGACCTGGAGACACACTTGAAAAGAGTGAACACCATAATTCTTGGGTTCGCAGCTGAAGGGTATAAATTCAACTTTAAGAAGTCACGAATTGCCCATCTAACTGTCCTGTTTTTAGGATATGAATTATCAAGTGAAGGCAAAAGCCTAGCAGACAATTTCTTAGAGAAATGTGCAGTACTCCAAGCTCCAAAAACGCTGAAAAACTTACAATCAATTCTAGGTTTCCTGAATTTCGGAAGAACATACATTCTAAATTATGCGGAGAGGGTTAAACCTCTCTATGAATTAATAAAACCTGATTTCAAACCAATTAATTGGACTCAGAAACACACAGAAATTTTAAGAACATTACAAGCAGACATGTTAACTAAAACAAAATTGCAAACACGCGCAAATGAACGCAACCTTGTAATCCGAGTCATCCCAGGAAGATGCGGATTCACGTACCTGACCTCTAATGAGGGAGAAACGGTACCAATAGCTTACAAATCACATTTGTACACACAAGCTGAAATGAAATTCAGTTCTACTGAAAAAAATCTAACTGCGGTTCAAACTGCTGTAGCAAAAGAAAGAGCCCAAGCCCAAGGCAGAAGCATATCTGTCTTAATTGCAGTATCGGCCCTTGAGGCAGTAACAAGACCACACATTTCAAATGCTGTGCATTAGATCCAAAATGGATACAATAGGAACATTCCTTTGCTGCAGAAGATGTGAAACACGCTTTTGATCCAAAAACAAAAAAACTAGAAGATCTAGAATATGAACAAGAATATCCTCTGCCGATCGAAATTCTGCCTTTCGAACAGTACACTTGTGTGATTTACACAGACAGATTTGCACAACACTACGTTGCGGGAAAACAAACTTACAATGCAGCGTGCGCGATTGTTAAAGGTCACTGGCGCTTAGGTAAATTCAGACCGATAATTACAAAAACTGAATCACTCAGAAACTGAACAGCTCAGCGAGCTGAAATAAGATCTTTAAAGATGGCACTTGAAAATGCCGATTGCGAATTCCCCACACTAATAGTGTGCGATTCTCATTACTGCGTCTAGTCCTACAATATTGACATGCAGACATGGATCAAAAACGGTTACAAAGATGACACAGGTGCTACAATAAAGCATAAAAAGCTCTGGGAACAAGTAGTTATTTTACAGAAAGAACTACAAAAGACTCACGTGATACATACATCATCATCATCATCGTGATGGCGTTCACATTGCAGGGAATTCGATGGCTAATAGAGCCACAGCGGCAGCGGTTCAACAGGCTTCCGTAGCCACAAAAAAGCGTTCTAAAAAACACATAGATAGAGAAACCATGCTGGCAGTAAAAGCCTCATTAAAAGGCGACTATGCAGCATTAACTCTCAACTATCCACTCAGAATTCCTGACCGACCCTACTGGGGTTTTAATGTCAATGAAATCAGACACATCCAGACATCAATTACAAACTCCAATTGAACCTTCAAGACCCCCCATGGAAAAAAGGCATTGATATAGAAGACATAGAAGATATAGAAGCTTCAGTGAATGGAAACACTTTAATCAAAGAAACGGAAGCTAAGAGTGGAGGAAGTGAGACATGGAACTTAGGAAAAGAGCTAATATATCATACTACAATGCATGAATCACTGCTAAATGATATAGAGACACCAGGCACGGCTAAAATAGAGATTGAAGAGTCTATACTAACTACTTCTATGTGTAAACAACCCACAGATTTGGAAAAGCCAATCCCATTAGAAATTAATGTGAATATTACAACTAAGATGAAATTTCATGAAACAAGCAATAAGGTCACCGACAACACAATGGCTCTGGCAGTAGATTCTTCACAATCAAATAAGCTTGAGTGGGAATATAGAAACTCTGTAGGGGAAACGTTATTACAACCATCAACGGAGGCTGAAGTTGGTAAAACCAAAAAACTGAAAATGTTTGAATCAGGAAGCAACGATTTGGAAATAGCACAAAATCATGCGGCAGAATTCATACCGACAAAAAGTCTTGAAAGCAATAACTCAACTCACAGGGAAAGTGAGCAAAACCATGTGCCATTGAAACATCAGGATGTGACTTGTCCAACTAAAGACTCTAACCCCTCAAGAAGGATAGAGGATAATAGAGACTTGGGAACCACTTGGGACATATTCTATCAAACGTCTACACTAATACTAGAAGCATTGACATATCAGTCAAACAAAATGGATACACAAATTGATATACTCGGAGTAATGGCTAATGCAGTTTCTGGAATAGACAGAAAGTTGTCGGCATTAAACTGCCTAATAATCAAAGCCCAAGAACATGCAGCAACAATTTACTCGGATTGTCCCTGTGAACCAATCATAAACAAACTTTCAACCATACCCGAGGTAGTAAATACCATATTGGAAGATGTAAAAGATCTAATTCTTATTAAAAACACGGGCGAAATAGTCGGCGTTGGTCAAACCACACAGCCCGCTGAAAATCATAACATTATTCAAATAACAAAAAAAACTAAATCTGACGAGGTAAATATACCAAAACTTCAAGGAAAAACGGTAGTGCAGAACGCGGATACCGAAACACCACCTCTAGGCACGCAAAAGCTCGTCGGACACACAATTATAGAAAAAGATAAAATCAATTGCCAAGTATACAAACTATCAAAGAGACAAAGGAAAAAAATCCGTAAGGCAAGAAATAAGCAAAGAAATCAAAATACTGCAAATTTATACCCTCCATCAGAAGAATCCCAGGATTCTGATCCGGAAGACATAATCGAAGAAGTAGCACCTGTGATAAATATTGAGATGGAGGAGATCCAGCATGATATCGTAGGTAAGAGCGTAAAAGGTGGAAAATATTACGACATCTTCAAGAAACAAACGGATAATCAGAATGAAAACAAACTAAATATCCCAACTAAAACCAAACCTAATGATAATGTGGCCAAAATAATCGGTGGAAATGTACCGCTTGGGAAGAAAATCCAAATACAAAGTAATCAGAACGGATCTCGTGAACCAATATCAAGTAATACTCATAATGGAAATGGATGTATAGCTTGGAATCATCCTTGCAATATAAATAGTGACTCTAATGATATTCAAAAGGTACCATCCGAAGTTGAGCCTAACATCTCATTAAATGGAAGGAAAAACCGCTCTGGTCTAGGGATACGGAGAACAGTTTGTCATGAAAAAACCAAATTACTGAATGATTCTACAAACTCCATCCAAAGGGAAGACTATTGTCCTGGTATGGGAAATCAACCAGAAGACTCTGCAACCGGTACAGAAATAAAAAGCAAAAAAAGGTATATTGGAGATTACCACAATAACCAAGAGGAATTAACAGTTATAAAGACCGGAGAAGACAAACAAATTATCATTAAAACCATGGAAAATAAAAATGAAAACAATTTGGAAACAACTAATACAAAAAAACTGGTACAAATAATATTTACACCAGTTTACAATTCAAGAGGTTCTAGTGATATTTTGAACAGAGGGAATATCTTACAACTATTCAAATCGATCCCCGAGTGCGAAAAAATAACATCAAAAGATATTGAATCGGTAGGATTTGCACATAATACGGATGGCTCTCGCCCACATACAATCCTAACGGTTAATACCCCTGGTTTAGCGGAACACATTATAAAACAGCAAGAAATTTTCGATGGTTGGGGGGATCAAAATTGCTCATCCACCACCCAAACCATACCCGAGCCCGTTCAAAAGGGAACCCCCAAAAAATGTTCATAAGGAAGAAAGAGACATTCCAGTATACTCAATATTAAAAAACCCACAGGGCAGATCACACCAGAGTATAAAGGCGAACCCGGAAGAAATACAACTGTCAGAACCTCGGCAAATAAATGAGAGTTGGATACGGAATGCTCTGCATGAGCTTTGACCGGATAATAACCCTACCAAACTGAAGGAACGGAGAGATCAATGCCAGCCGCTAACCATATGTTCATGGAACATTAATGGACTGGGGAAAAAAATCCAAAATGCAGAAATAGAATCCCTGTCAAATATTTACCAAATAATATGTCTGCAAGAGACATGGAATACAGAAACCTTCTTTTTACAAGGTTATAAAGGATTCTATGTACCAGCTATTAAATATGCCAAGTTTGGACGCCCAAGCGGAGGCCTGGCAATATTTATTGGGATGGACCTCAAAATCGATCATGAACAGCTGGACACTAACAACGCAAATATACAAGCTGTTAGGATTACAATGGGACATGACGAGAAAAAAAACAGAACTAACTTACTGATACTTAACATTTATATTCCACCAAATCAGACATCACGTAAAAAGATAAGTTTCGAACTGGTAACATTCCTGCTGGAACAACTTATGATTGACCCGACTGTCAGTATCTTAGCCACAGGAGATTTTAATATTAACTTGTTGATTAAGATGACACGGAACGATTTGGTTCATTCACAAAACTATGAATGGTCCATCCCGGAACAATCATCGGATCTGAGTCCAACTCCCAAGGGAAATTTAATAGGAAAAAACCTACTGATGGATTTGGAGGCAATGGGGTTACGTATCCTAAATGGAAGGTTCCCAATGGATCAGCCTCCCGGCTGGACATTTCACAACCACGAATCTATATCAAGAATTGACTTTACATTAATGTCATTAGACATGTTTGACAAAATTTGTTCCTACCAACTTAATAAGCAAAACGACAGTGACCATAGCCAGCAAATAGTGGAATTGTGTTTTGATATCTCCAGACACCAAAGCTATTTAACCACACGAGGACAGATCATGTCAATTAATCATAAGAAACTTATCTGGAATCCGGATAAAAAATATGTTGTGGAAAAAAAGGCCCAAAAATTGGCATTTGATTGTTTTGAGAAGCAAACAACGCAGACAGTAATATTATGTTGGGAACAATTTACTGAAAAGGCAATAGAGTTGGATAACACAAATACGACCTGTAAGAAATCGAAACTCAGGGGAAAAAAAATAAAAAATGATAATAAAATCAATCTTCCCTACACTATTAAAAAAATGAGGCGGACTCGTAACAAACTAATGAAACAACTTACCACAATGCCGGATAATGAAGACGTCGGAATACAACTCAGAGATACCAATAGTAATTTAAGGAAATTAATATGGTCGGAAAAAAATAAAACCCAACAAGAGCTATGGACAAAGATTTTCCACGCCAGTAATCAAACAAATTCTAGAGAATTTTGGAAAATGATTAACGAAATAAACAGACCAAACAAACATGTAATAGCCTCGCCAATAACAGAAGAAGACTGGGTAAAGTTCCTTAAAAAAACTCTTTTTAGCGAAATAGAAGTATGCACCAATGGTAGGGGCCTCAAAGATCCCACTGTTAGACCAACTGAAACGGATCTGGTGATAAAATTTACAATCGCTGAGGTCGCAACCATAATTAAGAGACAAAATGATGGAGCTCCGGGTCCAAGCGGTATTCCGTTTGCCCTATATAAAGAGGACCCCTTATTATGGGCTACATATCTGACAAAGGTCTTCAACGAAATTATCTATACAGGGAAAATACCACAATCCTGGAGAGGATCACTTATATCGCCTGTGTTCAAAAAGGGTAATTGGCAATTACCGGAGAACTACCGTTTGATTACCCTGCAAGATACGGACGCCAAGCTATTCGCAGGTCTCTTATTATCAATTCTTACAGACTGGGTTAAGGAAAAATCAATATTACCCCCTAACCAAACCGGCTTCATTAAGGGCTTAGGCACCACAACCAACCTGTTAATTTTATCAGTTCTAATGGATAAGACTCTTCTTAATAAACAGTCACTTTATTTTAGTTTTGTCGATTTCAGATCGGCCTTTGATTTAGTAAATAGGCCCCTCCTATGGAAAAAACTGGAGGGCTACGGAATCCCAGGCTCACTGCTGACTCTCATTAACTTACTATACTCTGACAATTGGGTGAAGGTGAGGATAGCGGATGGCCGAGCCACGACCAATAAAATACCGGTGACTTGTGGCCTTAAGCAGGGATGCGTGCTCGCACCTTTACTTTTTAATTTATTTTTGGCCGACCTTACCAACTCATTAAATGAGGTTAACTCACATCCACCTAGGATAGACGGAAAACAAATGTCTAACTTGCTTTATGCAGACAATGTGGTTTTGCTGAGCCACACAAAAGTGGGACTGCAGAGATTGATTGATTGCACACTCAAATATGCAAAGGATAACCAAATACCAATAAATGAGACTAAAACAAAAATAATGGTTGTGACAGGAAAAAAAAGACAAAAGATGAAATGGTTGCTGGGACAAACACATCTAGAGCAAGTGGAGAGTTATCGATATCTCGGTGTCCTTCTCAATGAGACCGGAAGCTTTGTACCACAAAGGGAAGATATTGCAAGGAAGGCTAATAGCTTGATTGCAGCATTTAGAACCCTACAAAAGAATCTATCTGCACTGTCACATGGGCCACTGTTAAAGATTATAACTGCCAAACTATTACCATCCTTAACTTACGGTGGTGAAGTGCTAAATGGGAAGGATGCTGTGCTCATCAACAATGCTGTAGCAAAAACGTATAAAATATTATTTACCCTACCATGTAATGCCTCACAAGCACAAATAAGGATGGAATTTGGTATGAACAATCAGCTATACGCCTGCCAAGGTCAAATATTGAAAGTTTGGAATAGAATAAAAAATGACCAGGACAATCAACTGTCTATAGCTTTGTGGAGAGAGGTTAAAGACAACCAGAAACTGCAAGCGTGGAAATATCTAAACAACGCAAAAGAAGAATTTGGAATGTCAGTTATCTGGGAAAACACTATAACGCAGGAAAGCTTTAAAAAAACAATCAATAAGCTGGTAACTCATCTATCGCTGCTTAAAGACAAAGCCTTGTTAGCAAAACGCAAGCATTCATGGCCAATCATAAATGGCTACAAAAAAAAACAAGTTCAACCCTACCTCCATACGGCATGGTCAGCCCAAAGTAAGCGAACATTTATAGGAGCACGCTTTGGTGTATGGCCAGGTTTGTGTCATCTCCCACCCTGGAAATTAAACGAGGACAATATGTTATGCAGACTTTGCAAGGGGGGAAAAGAAGACATTGTGCACTTGGTATGTTTGTGCCCTGCTATAGCCCCAGAAAGGAGACTAATCCTCAGGAGGTTGTTCAATGCCCGAAACATAAGAACCTGTAGACAAGCAGTAATAGCCTGTCTAAATCCGAATGATCTACCAATGAATGTTGCTTTTGTAAAAAATTTAAATGTGATTGCTAAAGGTCACAAAGATAATGTCATTTAGTTTCTATTTCTTTATTTTAATTATTTTTAAGGTCATTTACTATTGTATGACGTATAAATGTGTATTGATGCTGATACTTTTTTTAATGGTCACATTTTTTGTAAGATTTTAATTAATCAAACAAATAAAATAAACTTGAAACACGCAGTAATACATACATAATTGATTCAAACTCCGTTCCTTTTGCTCAAATCCCTGGAGTGGGGGACAAAGTAATTCCAAACACGAACTGGAGGGCTTACTTGATTCAAGAAGCACACATGGGACAGGGTCTGAGGCACCAAGAGATCGTGAAATCTCTAAAAGAATTACAATCAGAATACTGGTGGCCGGGGATGAACGTGCAAATTTACAATTTTGCAATGGATTGTCCAGACTGCAACAGAGATTGCAGTTGTGAACCAGACCAGACACCAGCTCGGACACATCTATTAGAAAGCATCAGGCTATCTATATGCAGAAATCCAGCCGGAGAAATGCGTTCCCATAATTATTAAGACTAGATTCAATTAAAATGTAGAAACCAGCGCTCAGAGTCTTTATCGGCACATACGCAATTGGCATGCTACTTTTTGACCAGGGTCCTGCGTTTAGCTCTCGAGCTTACAAAGAGGCCATGACCAGCATGGGCATTGCATTGCAGTACTCTTCTCCCTTCCATCCTGAGGGAAATGCGGTAATGGAAAGAAAAAACCGTGACATAAAGCAATCTATAACGGCGAGGGTATTAGGTTCGGATGATGGGTGGGTCAAACATTTAACAAGTGTCCAACGTAGTCTTAACAATCTGCCAAGACATTCTCTAAAAGGTTTCACTCCTTACGAAATATTGTTCGGCACTAGAATGAAAATTCAGGACTTAGATTGTCAGACTTCAGTGGTAAAAGAAAAGGCCTTTGATATCAAAGATCGTTTGGCTGTTTTACAGGACTTAAATGAAACAAGAAGAAGTCTTAGTAATATAAAGTTAAAGCCAACAGCCACTGAAGAAAAACCACCTGTCCCAGCAAGACCTATCTGTATTCCAAAGATTGGGGATCTAGTCAGAGAAAATATTGCGGTGAAGAAGGAATTTGGGCCTTCGTACAGAAAATCAGTACCTGTCTTAGCTGTCAGCGGAACAAGATCAGTAGTACTACCGCCCCTTGCTGGTAAAAAGGAGAACAGAGTTGTATCCATCGACCTGGTAAAACCACAATCATGTGGCCACTGATAAGTAGTAGGCCCAGTGGACTCCCAAGAAATAGCAGAAGACCAAATCTTGCTAAAATCCAAGAGGTTCAAACTGAGAGACTAAACACTTTTGATAAACCTGCAGTGAATAAAAAAAGGACTATGCAACAAAGCCATGGAACTTGTGCCTCTTGAAACCCAAATTGCAACAGTTCGTCAAGAAACACCAGTCTACAATGATCTAGCATCAGACTATGCTAATGAAACAAAGAAAAATGCAGACACATGAAAATCCGGAAGCAATTCCAACAATTGACAGAACTGCATCTGGCAACTTCATCAATTTCGATGACTTTTCTGATGATCCAAGTGTACATGAAGAAACGCCAGCAACAAAAACTTTCAAAGAAAAAATTACTGAACTTATTCATCAACTAAAAGAAACATATCTGATTTCACCATGGATTGAATTTTGGATTGTGTTAGGTGTACTTTTCCTCCTGCTTTGGCTCATCATGGTTTTATGTTTGGGTAGATTTGTTGATGGAAATTTTAGTACAATTGACACAGCAAGTCAGAACATCAACTTGGTCCTAAAGCCTCACAAATCCTCTCACATCAAGAAAAGAGAACTGTCATCAGTGAACATCACAGCCAATCCAATACCCGGTGGAGTAGCATGGGACAAAACGGATTATGACATCTATGGCCCGATTGAGCTCTTGAAATATCCACATCAATTTAAGGTTTCCTTAAGTGACTTTGTGACACCAAGTACTTTCTCTGATGATTGGGACTTTGAAAATATTAATAATATGATGTCAGATTTAGTAATATCAGCAAAATTTACAGAACATGATTATTTACAGGGTTCATCGAACTATGAAGAAATGTACTGTTTTAACCACTGTGGTCATCACTATTTGCATAAATCTGCACAACCTAGAAATGTTTTAACTTATAATCAATGGGAACGGTATGTAACGTTTACAACGCAACTTTTACAACGCAATACCATTACAACGAAACTTTTACAACGCAAAAACTATTACAACGCATACATTTACAACGCATGTTTTTACAACGCAGATACTTTTACAATGCATACCATTACAACGTAAGTATTGGTAAGTATATAATTATATTTAAAATGTTATATGTTTGGTTTTTGGGTAAAGGGGTATTTTTAGGGTTCAGGGTCAGTTTGGGTGGTTTTGGGTAAAGGGGTATTTTTAGGGTTCAGGGTCAGTTTTGGGTTTTTGGGGTACAGGGGTATTTTTAGGGTTCAGGGTCAGTTTTGGGTTTTAGGGTAAAGGGGTATTTTTAGGGTTCAGGGTCAGTTTTGGGTTTTTGGGGTAAAGGGGTACAGGGTAAAAAAAAATTAAAATAAAAATTACATTATATTAATTTTACTTATATTATATTAAAAAAATTATTATATACTTACCAATACTTACGTTATAATGGTATGCGTTGTAAAAGTATATGCGTTGTAAAAAATTGCATTGTAAATGTATGCGTTGTAATAGTTTTTGCGTTGTAAAAATTTCGTTGTAAAGGTAGGCGTTGTAAAAGTATGCGTTATAACGTCATACATCCAATGGGAACATTGTCCAACACCGCCAAAAGGCAGCTCGAAAACATTTTATGAGAAATTTACATACTTCTCAGGGTTTAACAACAGTGATCAAGAAACGTTTTATTTTAAAATGTTAAATAAGACAGGAATGAAAACAATGTTGACAAATACTAAAATGATTTATTCTGAAAAATGTTATGATAAAATGTCCACATTTGGTTTTGAATTTTGGAAAAACAACATTGAAAGAAAAACCATCTGGGGTTCAAAAGACTGGCAGGTACAAGGTCTAGAAGCATTATTTAGAGCCTGCATGATCCCAGAACAGCTAATATTCCTGAATGACACCATTCAACAGACAAACTGTCTTGGTTTAGCCAAGATAAAAGACTTAAACAAACTGTCTATTCCAAATCCCATAACTGATAGTAATAGCACTACAGATGTGGAGATAGACTTATCCCATATTTTAAACCAAAACAGAACAAATCCTGATTGGAGAAAATGGTTGATCTCGCCCACAGACACAAATAACTGTCAAGATAGATTCCTGAACAAAACACAGAGGTTCAAACAGAACAGGCCAGACCCAAGATATTCCCAGAGACAACATCCAGGGATAGTTACAACATATATAATTGTAGGAAAACTATGCCTTGAGTGTCTACAGAAATCCACACTGCCAGAAATTAAGCAACACTTAACTTTACTTAAAGAAGGTGCTGACTTGCGAGATTTCATACTGGGACCTCGCAAACAGCGTCAAAACGTTTCATATACGCCGGTATATATATCTGCTTACAAGGAAGCTTGGAAAGTAACGCAAATTGAAACAGCTGAAAAAATACGAGAAATTGATCGTATAAATTTGGAAAAATCTTTTTCTGTAGTGGACAATGGGTTAACGACTCTGTCCTCCAGAATTTATTCACTGGACAGCAATGTATCATCTGCTATTGATATAATAGAGCAGGACTTGCTAATGTTACAACATGGTCAGTCCTAATTACGTTCTATTGTACAGCTAGGCTGGACGTTGCAAGACCTGCGTTCAGGCTACTTGCCATGGGGTCTAATCAACACAACATCATTATTTTCTATCTTTAACCTTACTGATAAACAAATCAGTTTGGCACAAAAAGGAGCAGACTATACGATTCTGAGCATTGAAAAACTTGAGAGATTACCATTGACAATGTCAGAGAGACCTGTCATTGAATGGATAATACACGGAACGATTACAATCCCAATAACAACTTTCCAGTTTAAGTATTGCCAAAAATATATACCAGCAGGCCTGTATGAAAGGTTGGGTAAAGGATACATCAAATCAACCTGGAAATTACCTTATACACATAAATGTTATAGTGAAGGGAAAAAAGAGGTAAAAAATCACTAAGCGGTACACTTCTGTGTCAAGGTATTAACTTGCATGGAGCCTGCGAAGGTTCATCAAATGACCTTTCATGTCACCTGCATGGCACTCCTGCAACACAGATAGAGCCTTTTTTCAGACAGCTTTCCAACGGCAGCTACGTTCTAATAAGTTACCTCAGCTGTTGTGGCATGGTGCCAGGAAAAGCCTATCTCGTAACCGTTACTTCCAGGGTCATTTGCTGTATGCAAGTATCGTATCCTAACTGCAATCCAGACATGGAGGCGGCAATATGGTCTTCTTTGAATATCTCTTCTATTCGAATTGATCCTTTAAGCAGAATGAAGTCTATTCTTTTACAGACAACTGTGCCTTTAACCTCGTCCAAAGAGACGTCTGATCTGCAAGTTGCAAGGACAGCGGCAGAGATACATTCCCTATTATCGACAAATTGCCCCGTACATTTCGTAGAAATGTTAGGTCAAATTTTAAACATGTCTGATACCAGTGGCATCGCACATGTATTTAAGACAATTTCTATTTGTGTATAGTGCTAATTACATGGACCTAATTGTAGTTGTGAGATTTTAATCCTTTCCAACATCCATCTGATTGTGTCTGTGTGTCACAGACGTCCATATCTGCCCTGCAAACAGGCCTGTTAGCATATTATTGGTGTTTAATGGTTATGTTGGTACATGTACATCATACTTTACATAATGACTGTGTCCATGTGCCAATACATGATCCCTCTGTGTGTAACTTACACACACCTGTCATTTTGCCAACACATCTATCCTCACTAGTCACTGAGGTTTGTGGTTGGTATGTGACAATTGTTCAGATGCACCGTGACAGAGCCCATAGATTGACGACAGCACAGCACTTGTTGTATCAGCATGTGGAGCTGAAATGTTAGGTAAGGGGCACATTGCTGGCATATGAGTCCATGCTGAAATGAGCACACCTTACTCAGCTGTGTTTTGGTATGATGAAGCATGTGCCATTTGGCATGGTCTTTGCCACATATATAGGAGAACTGACAATGTTTCTTTGATTCCCTATATACTGCAGGAGGGCAAATGTCCACAGACCCTTCCCAGACCTTGCAACCATGGATGAATGTGATATCATCCAACGTTACAGCTTCACAGGAACACTGATTGAGAATTTGGTGGAGCAGTTGGCCCCACATTTACAACCTGGACAGGCGTATCCTACTGTGCTGACCCAAAAGGTGAAGATGATGGCATCCCTACATTTCTTTGCCACAGGAACCTTCCAATACACTGTGGCAGGTGCTGGTGGGATGTCACACACCATGTTCAACCTTGTGCTACGTGATGTTTTGAAGGCATTGCTGTGTCATCTGGACAGATACATAAAATGTCCAACTCCACAACAAATGCCAGGAATAAAGGCTGACTTCTATGCACTGGGAAGGATGCCACATGTTATAGGCTCAATTGATGGCACACATTTGGCTTTGGTACCACCACACCCACATGAGCAGAAATACTGAAACAGGAAACATTTCCATTCCATTAATGCCCTGGTGGTATGTCTTCCGGACATGACAATATCACAAGACTGTGCCCGTTTCCTGGTTCTGCACACAACGCCTACACCATGGGGAATAGCAGGATCCCACAGATGATGTCACAGCTGCAGGACCAGCGTGCCTGACTTGTCGGTACGTAATCTCTGTTTGCCTTGTGTTTTTTTTAATTTTGAAATTTAACACTCTTTCCTGACCCAAGACATGTTTATATGTAGGGGACTCTGGATACCCCAACATGCCGTGGTTGCTGACACCTCTTAGAAACCCAGTCACACCAGCGCAGCTATGTTACGATGAAGCAAATGGGCGGACCAGGCGAGTGATTGAGCAGACATTTGTACTCCTGAAGAGCAGACAGCCCTGCCTGCAAAAGACAGAAGGGTCCCTACAATATGCACCTGGAAATACACAACACAGCAGTGAGGGAGGAGGTGCCTCCCAACGAAGATGATGATGACCATCAACTGACCGCTGTAGAGGATCCAGGCATGGGTCATGTAGCGAGTGACGATGAGGGTGAGGGGATGTCTGGACTCAGCTCATCAACAACTTTTTCTCATAATTGTGAATATGCAGTGATCAGTTGGCTAGGTATTTCCCTTGCCTGATGTGTTTATGTGGTGCAATGACGGTGCATACATGTGGCTGGATACTACTTGACATGATCATTGCATTAATGTGTCCTTTGAGTTAGTATGATCTCCCAAACAGTGTTGACATGATTCATATGTTTTTTACACAAATCTTGGGACTTGTGTATGTGATGTGTATTGTAGATGTATGCAGTCATATTGTGATAACAATACTGTTGTATGTCTGTCCTTCACAGGGTCCTTTGGCTGTTTTCTGGAGACATGTGACATCCAAAAATACACAATCCGGTTACAGAGTACAACCTTTCATGGGATCCGTATACATCATCTCACACAACCCAGTCCTGGCATATATGGCCCTCTGGGTTACTTTGTGCTTACTGTCATATTAGGATACCTTGCATCTGTCAGTCAGTTCACTTGTTGTGTATGTGTAATAAAGGTGTGTGATACTTTGTAATGTGCTTCTTTTGTATCCACACTTCTGAAATCTTTGGCATACTATACTTGTGGCCTGATTTTCACAGCCTCTGTATTTCTGTGTAGTTTCAGTTCATAATGTTGGAGGCAATGAGTATGATGGACTTAGTGAATAAGTGTTGTGTTGACCTACTCTCATATGTCTCACATCAACGTGAGTAACAGAACTGTGTTTACCTTGCTGTAGTAGTTTGCAGGCACAGTCTTTCTTTAGCATTGCATAAACCCTATGTGACGAACCCAGTTTAATTTACAACAAGGCAAGTATTGTGTGATTAGCAATTTATTTATATACGTGTGTGTGAATGATATACGTGGTAGAAAGTGCTGTACAGCGCAATAGAAATCCAAAGTTCACAAAGGAGTAGATAGTGTTGGTTAATGAATTTTCTTGAGTGAAGTCCACAGTCATTTGATTCATTGTTCCAACGTAGCCCCCTCCATCACATGTGGGAGAGTTGGGTGACAGTCAACAAGGTGAACGTTTTGCACACAATGGGTGATATCAGGAGCAGGTGTTCACTCCCTGGGGGAGGTGCATGGCCAGTTGGCTCTCACATGTCCTTCTTTGGACGAGCCCTCTTCTTCTTTTTAGGGTGACCTTCAGGTGCAGGCTGGGGCAGTTCAGTGGACTCTCCATCAGAGTCCTCATCCCTCCCTATGGCAGTTACAGATGTAGTGGCAACAGATGTAGTGGGTACACAGGGAGGTTTTGAAATGTTTGAAATCTGGCGTAGGCATGCCAGTATCTCCCCATGCACCACCGCGAGTCCATCCAATTTGTCCATTTTGGACTCAATGCGGGACATGTGTGTCTCCACCCGGGACATGTGGGAGTCTAATCTGGCAGGTAGTTTAGCCTGCTGTTGTTTTTATGTTCCTGTGATCCCCACTACCTGGCCAAAGTCTCCGGAGCATGCCTGATAGGCCTGTATGATTCGTCCCCACTGTGTTCAGGCCGTTGCCTCAGCCTGTATCCACTCCTATCACCCCTACCCACACGAGCGCAACCTGCCGTTGCAGGCACAGACAACACTTGGCCTCCTTCTGTGGTGCCACTGGTGGTATTGTCCGCCACCTCCAGGGTGCCCTGTGTTGTTGCGCCCTCAGCGTTATGTCGACTTGGGCTGTCCGTGTTGGTAGGGGTCATCTGGGTGTTCGCAGATGTAGCAGGAGTGGTGGCAGGGGGTGCTGATGTTACAACTGCTGGTGCTGCATGCTGATCCACACTGGGGCGGCCAGGTCCTTCATCATCGTCTGAAGAGGACTGAAAGACATCCACATGGGAAAGCTCAGCTTCAACCAGATTATGGGACTGGGATTCTTCTTCCGTACATTTCGGTCAAACTGGATGTACTTCGTGTGAGTCATTTGTATTTTTGCACAAAATGCATCGTACTTCGCTTGTCGTACAGCGCGAGTGCGCGTCGGAGGGAATTCTGTCCCGATCCGTGTCGGACGGTACGGTTTCCAAGCCGGATCGGAATCGGCTCCTAGGTGTTGATTTCTAAAAGTGTCTCCAAATAGACACTGATTAATATGATAGTAACATCCCTGAATTGATGTGTGTGGGTAGGATTTTAGAATTGCACTTATCATTGCCTGCTCAAAATCTCTAATAATTTTCTGTGGAAAATAATTATTTGTTTTTTTTGTTTAATGTTAGTTAGTACTTCCATATATGTGGAGTTTTGTTTATTGGGTAGCATGGCATTGATAAAGGGGATGTTGGTGTTCTGATACAGGGCATGGACAGTGTATATTTGATAGAATGGTTTGGGACAGATTTTCAAATTACCGTCCATCATCCATGTTTCTGATTGTTGAAGCTTTATTAAATTGTTTGCAGTAGCAAACGTAATTATTCTTTTCTCTTTGCATTTGTTGTCATAGAGAACAAATGTTTCTTCAATATGAGTTATAGATAGTTCTGGGGGAATTACCACCTCTTCAAATGTTTTTATTGTGGCTTTGTGTGTGAGCTATAGTTCTTTTTAATGAAGAAATTGAGGGCATTTGCCCAGTAGCATGTTTGGGTATTCTAAGCAGCATTTCTTTAAGTATTTCACTGGTAGATTTCTGTGAGCTGGTGCTAGCTTCTCTAATGTCATCAAGGGCAATCCTAACCTCTATTTCAGTAACATTTGGAGGATGGTTATGCTCCCTTGTATACAAAACAGTTGTTTCTCTAGTTGTTGCCCGACCATAACACTTCTTTGAATAGTACTTGCTACATTTCAAAATGACTTTTACTCCACTTTGCTTTTCCTGGATCTAGACATACCCCATGTAACATAGTAAAAATATTCCTTTTTGGATGTTATAAATTGAGCGTCTTCTGTTATTGTAATTCTACAACAAAATTATATCAAGATTATTAAAATGAACAATGTACATGTTTATGTCTTAATAAATACACATAGTTATAAATATACTTACAATGTTGGTTTTGAGCTGCTTTTAAATGAAGATGTTCTTTATTTGTAAAATCCTGTTGAGGTGTTGAAATTTCTGTAGGAAGAGTAAAACATATTCTTACTTATTTTGGTAAATATATACATGGGGTGGGGTGGGTGTTTGTGATGGAGTTGGGGTTTGGTTGGGTGTTTTCCATGTTTTTAAAATGCGTTTTGCTGAATTAGTTAGATTTGTTTTGCTTTATTAGTTAGATGGTTTCAGAAGCTGATGTGTTATTTTCTGGATGCATTGAGAATTATATGTAGAGGAGACATAAATTGAAAAAAGTTTATGAAGATTAGCATTACTGTTATTTTATAGATGGTACTTTACTTACTTTTTGAAGAATCCTATAGCTTTTTCTTTGATGAAGTCCTTGCTTCTGGTAGAAATCCAGCAGAGTTTTGGATTCCTTATTGTTTTTAGTTTAAGATGTAAAATAAGAATACGTTTTCCTTCTTTATATAGTTTGGTTAACCTCATTGGTTCACTTTGAGATTGTGTATTTTTATTGGTTGATCTTTATTGTTTTAATAGTTGTTTTCCATAAATGGAAAACACTAATTAAGAGTCCTTTTTTTTCCACATGTTGAATATTTAAATGTGTATTATATTATATGTGATGTTAAAAAATGTGTGTACATAATGTAAATATAACATTTAAATGGCTATTAATATAGTATTTATCATTTAATGTTTTAAGATATTTTTTACTATTTTCTAAAATTATGCGTTTGCTTGTATTTTATATGCAGTGTATTTTTATTTATTTAAATATATTGATGGTGTTTAATTTTGTGTGTTTTATCTATTTTTGAAATGTCGATATTTTTACAAAACAATAATATTGTTGTCTATATTATTGTGATCGATATTTTGGACATATATATATATATTTTTTAAACAAATTATTATTGACAGATCGCACACATAGCGCAGTACCCCGCACTCTGGAGTTAACTGCCAATCAAATACACAGCATCAAAGAATTGGCAATCCATGCATTGTTTTGGGATTCAAAGTTGCATCAAACTGAACAATTTCACACCCCTCTCGACCCCCCGACCCCAAACTCCCCCCACCCGGATCCCACCCCTCCCAGTCGCACGACATCATGTCACATTTCCTTCGTACCAAGCTGTCTTCCAATAATGTGTACACACCTTCCATTTTGGCCCCTTTATACCGCTTCCCGATCAACCTCCCATTCCACTGGAGGCTCCAGCCACAGGCCCCGATAGTCTGCCCTTCGCTTCCATATCTTATAATGTTTTCGGGGGCACCCTCGAGCCACAAAGATTGGCTGTTCCAGCCCCATACAAAAGTCAAGCCCCTTCTTCCACACCAGAACCGAGGGAGCTCGGGGATCTTTCCACGCTTTGGCTATATCTCTTTTGGCCAAGGTTAGGCCCAGTAGCAGTAAATGCCTCTTATACATGTTACCCCCACCCGCTCCAAGACATGCAGCAGACCTAATTGTGGTGTGCGAGGAAGCTCCCATCCCAGGACCTCGGACATACAATCCCACACCCCTTTCCAAAACCTAGCCAGTGAGCCACAGCTCCACACCGTATGAATCAATGTCCCAACCTCCGTGCCACACCGGAGACAGTCTGGGGATGCGATGAGGCCGGCCCGCCACAACCTCTCCCTTGTATAGTAGACCCTGTGCAGGTATTTAAATTGGATGAGCCGCAAGCGTATCGCTAAAGCCGCACCTCTAGGGGCCTCCAGTCCTCCTCCTCCAGTGCCCCTACATACCTCTCCCAAAACTCCCGGAGCTTCAGCCGTGTAGGGAAGCAATGTGTGACCAGTGTTTGATATATGCGAGAAATCTTTTTGTCCCCTAGGTCCCCCATAAAGATCTTAGCCTCCAGTGGACTAAACTCTTGGAGGGAATCTAGACTTCCAGGCTTGGTGTAATGGCATGGCGGATTTGCAGCTATTTAAAGAATTGGGACCGGGGTATGTCATACTCTTCGCGTAGGTCCTGGAGGCATTTAAGCGCCGTTCCTGACATTATATTCCCTAGTGACGAGATTCCAATATCATCCCAGCCCCTAAAGCCCTGGAGAGACGCCAAAGCAGGAAAACGTCCATTATGCCACAACGGGGTCTCCTCGATCAGCGTGCCCCACCATCCCATGCGATGCAGTGCCTGTCTCCAGATCCGAAACACTCCCTGGGTGGCCGGCGGCTACCTCTTCCGCAGCTGTGCCGCGTACAATACCATATGTGGGGTGTTAGAGCCCATATGTTGTCGCTCCAGGGCTGATGCCGGGTCCCCCCTATCCCCATACCACCACTCATTCAGAACCAGGAGATGGGAGACTTGGTAGGATGAAAGGATGTCGGAGGTCGCCAAACCACCACAGTATGTTGACATAAAACAGGTGCGCATCGCCACCCGCACCGCTCCTCCAGCCCAAAGGAACTGCCCCAGCACCGAATCAACTTGCCGGAACCAATGGGGTGAGATCGGGTATGGGTGATTCTGTAATTGATAGAGCAATCAGGGAAGGGGCACCATTTTAAAGATGGCCGACCTGCCATAGATAGTAAGGGGCATTCGGGACCACGTCTTCATCTCCGTCCGGACCCGATCCCAAACTGGCACCAGGTTGCACTCCCAGGATATCGCAGGAAGTTCTGAGATGAACACACCCAAGTCTCTAAAGTTTCCTCCCTCAGCACCACCTATTCAATACCTACATGACCCCTTTGCCCAACATCGTCAGATCCAGCATACTAAACTTCATGTCCTACACAGACAATTCCCAGCTCATCCTCTCACTCTCAGAAGATCCTTCTTACACAGAAACCAACTTCCACAGGTGCATGAAGGGCATTGCCACATGGATGAAAGACAACTGCCTGAAGCTCAACATGGACAAAACGGAAGTGCTGATCTTCGGCAACAACATCACCCCTGGAAACGTATCCTGGACGCCCTCAGAACTAGAACCATCACCCAAGCCAACACAACGGGCCTGGAACCTTGTCATAATCATGGACAGCAAACTAACCATGAATTCCCAGATCAACGCAGTCTCCTCTGTCTGCTTTCTCACACATTGCATGTTGCAAAAAGTCTTCAAATGGCTCCCCTTGAACACCAGACATAGGGTCACTCAGGCCCTGATCAACAGCCGATTAGACTATGGCAATCCGCTCTACGCTGGGATTAACACCTTCTGCAGAGACTCCAGCCCATACAGAACTCTGCTGCCAGGCTCATCCTCGACCTCCCTAGATGGATTCACATCACCCCCACCTCACAAAGATTCCATTGTCTCCTTATACAGAAGAGATATCATTCTAAGCTCATGATCCACTCCTACAAAGCACTGCACAACCAAGGACCAGCCTACATCAACCACCTCCTGAACTTCCACTATCCTACCAGACAACTACTCTCGGCCTTTTTGTCACTCACCCATGCCCCTCACATCCACCGAAGCTACAGTGGAGGATGCTCTTTCTCATACCTCACAGAGACAACCTGGAATGACCTCTCTCTGTAGCTACGGAGCTCTACCTCTCTAATGGAATTCCAGAGAGCACTTACGATCGGGCTGGTCAATTGAGTCACATGAACCATCATGACCCTCAAGTGTCTGGATACCCTATTGGGTTATTAGTTGCCCTATATATATCCACTGATTGACTGATTGATATCCTATAGGCATGTCTAGTCTCTGATAAGTTTCATAGTTCTGAGAAACATGGCCAGCTTCATAGGTATGCCAATGTAGAGTGTTTGGATCTACAAAATCTAAATCCACCCACAAGTAAAATATTCCAAATGTTTAAAATGACTACACCACCCCACCTCAGGATATCCTCGTCCTGTTTGGCTCTCTATCAGCTGACCCCTATATTTTGACTTGTAGCAACAGTTGCTGCCATCATTAAAGTAGCACAGCTTCAAAATGTGATTCAAGATAGTTCACACAGGGATAATATTTTACTAACAAAGTTCAGACTTAGCCAATTTACCAACCAAAGCAAGGGAATGTATGCTCCTACAGATTAGTTGACGATGGAGAGTATTGGGTCATGTTCAGCCCTGAGAGACTAGAGAATTTTTTGCATTAGTGAGTTTCAAAACTCTTTTCCACAAGGGGAAACAGACATGTGAAATCCACACTATATATTTTTAAGATTTTATTGAAATTATTGTACTTATTCTAGTGCATATATAATGCGTACAGATGTAACTATAAATGTAAACAAAATAACAGCAATGAAACAAATAAGACAACGTTTAGTAAAAAGAATGCAACATTGTGATGATATTCAATGAAGTATCAGTCTTTGGTAACCAACCCACCCCTCCTCACTAGCCCCTCGCTAAACCTTCTTTGCATGAGGCTCTTAGATGGTCTCTATCCCACATTCCTTTTGCTGAATTACAGAATTGTTTTCAGTCCACTTCTTCGGTTTGAGAAGGTCACATTTTGTCTCAGTAATGCATTCTTGAACTGAGAAATAAACAGATTGGGGAATGACTCTTTTGAGCCAGTGGCCTTCACGCAATATATTTGAAGCACACAGCTAGAATGAACCTCTCAGGAAAGATGGGGATATCTTTCTCTGAATATATGTCTGTACAAGATGTAAATACCCCTTCTGACCATTTTGAAAAGGTCAGCCCTTTTGATAAATAATACAGAATGTATTAGCATATGAATTCTGATGCATTTTAACAAAATACTCTACACATTATAAATCACATTAATACACACATGAGGAACCAATACTAAATGAAGCACATGTTTATGTATGAAGCATGCGCATTCAAAGACACAAACACACAAAATGTTTTGTGGGGCACATAAGCAGAAAACACAAAGCCTCTGTCACAACCACGTCAATTCTTAGTGCAACAGCACCCTCTGGGAGTAGAGGATTTTTAACTAGTTTTGTGATTAACACCCTTACCCTAGCAGTAAATGGACAAGGAATGAAAAATGTCCTTGCTATTGTAACAGAAAGTTTCAATACTATTAAGGACTCAGAGCCAAGGATTTTGCCTTCTTTCTCCACTTTTAGTAACAGCAAACACATGTTTTAAATCAATATTTTAAAACCACAAGGCTACATTGCCCAAAAACCCTTGGGAAAATTGTAATTTAAAGAAAAATATTTCTAATCAGGAACAGTTCTGGCTTCTCCAATCAGGGCATTGCATCCTTGACGTAGTCTGTTTTCACTGGCCCTTCATCCTCTGTCGTTGCACAAAGTCAGTAGATTATACTCAGGCATCTTGTTTGTTCGCATCAGAACCTATGAGGACAAAGGTACATTGTCATACCACGACAGGTATACATTAAACCTAGAAATCTAAATCAGTGAGGCAGACTTCATGAATGAAAACGAATACAATTCTCATCAGTTTACATTCAAAATGAGCTACTTTCAAAATGAGCCACTTACTCCAATACGGGGTGGGATCTCTTCATCCAGAACGGTAGGGTGGGATAATCCTTGCCTCCTTAATAGAATTGAAACTTTCCGTTATGATAGCTAGGATATTTTTCACTCTATGTCAGGACTGGAGGCAAGGATTATGCTAGTTTAAGGCTTACTCACCATGAGGTGAACCACGTCCAAACCTGGATTGAAGTAGAACCTTTTAAAGGTAGAATCAGAAGACCAATCGGTCACATTGATGATATCCTTTAAACGGGCACCCAAGCCAAATGCTTTTGAGGCCATAGCTCCTTGAGCTGAGTAAGTTCCAAAGTCTCTGAGGCTTATACCTGCCTCTTGCATTACCCACCTCACCCATCTGGCTATGGTGGGAGGAGACACTGCCTTAAAAGGTTTGCGTGGTGCTATACGTAGTTGGCATTCTCCAGGAGGATGGTACTCCTCTGTCATCTCTTCATATTTCCTCTGGCAACGAACCACACACAACTTAGGAGAATCTGGAAATTCTGGGTATGAGATTATTCTTGTGTGGCACTTAGTCCTCCTATGAAGTGAAAAAGTCACTCCAGTAGGAGTGAACATTCTGGATGTGCTGTCCAAAGTTCTCACATCAGAGATGCGTAGGCAGGAAATAATACAAAGCAACATAGCCAGTTTAGCTGAAAGCTCTTTCCACAATAAAAACCAATTAAGTTGCAAAGATAAGAACAAGTTAAGGACCTGGTTCATGTCCCATAATCACAAATGGGGGAAAAGCATATCCCCTCTCCTGCTTCCAATCCTGGAGGAAGGCATCCATGGACACAACCCAGGTATCTGTCTCCAACTTAAAAAGCATGGGAGTGGGTGGTCTAGTCTCAAGGCAAAAATGTCCATCGAAAAAGCACCCCACAGGTCGTTCAACTTCTGAAAAACCTCTGGATCCAGTTTCCATACACTGGAGTCTTTGAAGTTGCGGGACTGAAAATCTGGCACTAAGTTCTCCCGTCTGGGGAGATATTCTGCAGTGACAGATATTTGGTCCAAACAGTACTGCCAAAAACTGGTGGTCAGATCAGAGAGGGCTTTGGACCTTGTGGCCCCTAAATGGTTGATATAACGGACTGCTGATATGTTGTCCATTTTCAGAAGAACTGAAGATTGAATGGACTCTCTCATCCAACAGCAAACGGCGAAGGAGCCTGCCCGACATTCCAGACAGTTGATATGTAACTTTCATTCTTCTGGCGACCACAGTCCTCCTGTGAAAAATGTTGCTGCATCTGCTCCCCCGCCTACTGTGTTGGCGTCAGATTCTACTACTAAATCGGGCGCGGAGCCAAAGATTGCTTGCCGGTTCCAGGTTTCCATATGTTGTAATCAACAATGGATCTCTCCCTGCGCTTCCTCTGAAAGGATTACCTTTTGTGAATAGGGACACCCTCTGTGCAAATGAAGCGCTTTGAGATGTTGCAGAGCACAGTAATGGAGGGGCCCCAGGAAGATCGCCTGGATGAAAGCTGAGAGTAGACCTACTATCCGGGCTATATCCCTGAGAGATACTCGATGCTTGGCCAGGGCCCATCTCAATTTGTGACGCAACTTCGAGATTTTACTGGCTGGTAAACTGAGCGTGGAGGTCGTGGAATCTACCACGAAGCCCAGAAACATAAGGGATTGTGAGGGCATGAGTACCGACTTTGTCTCATTTATGATGCACCCCAGACTCTGGAGAAGGTCCACTGCCATCCGTAGAGGTCGAAGAAGTTGAAGAGGACACAACTCCATCAAAAGTAGATTGTCTAAGTAAACAATCATTTGAAGGCCTCGGGCCGTTAAACATTCCAATTCGGGCCTGAAGACTTTGGTGAAGCACCAAGGAACCGAGAAGAGGCCAAAAGGGAGGGACGCAAACTCGTACATCTGCACCTGCCAGATGAACTGAAGGAAGCATCCTTGTGGGGGAAAAATTGGGATGACCATGTATGCGTCCATTAGGTCCAGGTGCACCATCCAGAATGAAGGACGTAAGACATCCCTGAGAAGATGGACTCCCTCCATCTTGAAGTGGCGGTAGACCAACCACTTGTTGAACCCGCTGAGATTGATGATGGGTCTCTTGCCTCCGTCTGTTTTGTCCATGAAAAAAAAAGGTTGCTGACGAAACCTCTAGGGTGGAGAGCAGAGGGGACGATAGCCCCTTTGGCCAGGAGGGATTCCACCTCTGAGTCTACTGAGGAGGATTCCTGAAGGGAGAACTGGATGGGAGGGTAGAAGTTGCCGAAACAGGACTGGTCTTGATACTGTCCCTGCCTGGAGTCCTTGGTGTTGGTTGGAAGCACAGCCAATGTTGCGGCCCCTACCTCGACCAGCCTCTCTGAAAACCAGAGGTAAAACCTTTTTTATGCTTGACTGTCCTTTGTCAAGGGAGATGAATGTGTTGACAAATTTGCCTAACTCCTTGACAAAAGGATCTCCAAAGAGACCTCCTTGCGCCACTGCTGGGCTTCAGAATCTGCAAGATCTCCGATTTTCAGATCCACTTTGATGAGCAAGGAGTGGCGACGCTCCATGGAAAAGGCAAAATTAGTGTTACCCAAGAACACATTAGCTCTCTGTGTCCACCCAGAAAGGGACTGAGGAGTAATGAGGGAACCAGATTTCTTGGCCTCTTCGGTCATGTACAATATCATGGGGAGTGGCACTACAATGTCCAGGAGTTTGTCCTGCCATGTACGCTAGGACCTATCGATCCCTTTGTTGCTATCCCTCATAAGTTTTTGCAAAAATGTAGCCATGCGGGCATCAATTTCAAGAGTGAGGGTGACCTTGTCATCTAGGGAAGAGCGAGAGCATTTCAACCAAAGGCAGTTGCACGCCTCTTTGTCTAAGGGCTTCCTGATTTGCATTGCACCATAGCTGCCCACTCTATCTGCTGGGGCCCAGCGCGATGAGCGGGGATGGATAATGTTGTCAGGGTCGAACATGTAAGAAGAGTCTTTAGGTTGAGCCGTAGGCCAAGGCCTGGAAGAGCGGGGGCAAAGTCAGCGTCCCCTGTATCACTTTAAGGAGTTGTCAGATTGTCACCTGTAGGTGGTAAACATGGTTGTGTAGCCAAAAAAGCCTGCTTCAGCCTGTCAATGGCAGAGGTGTCCACCCCTATATCGTGAGCACGTTTGTTAGGAGGGGGGCAGGGTCCGTCATCAGGACAGTCGCTGGGACCCAGTTTGAGGGATGGGGCCAAAGGGAGGTTAGTCAGTCGAGCTAGCGCTTCGTCAATCTTGCATGATAACCTCTCTTCAAGGGGCGACATGGCCTCACCCACTGCTTTGTAAATTGATGCATCAACAGCATCATAGAAGTCATCATCTTAGGGGAGGTCAGTTAGGGTGTTTTCGTTCCCTGGAAGACTTCCTCATAGTCCATTTCCATGCTTGGACAAGAGAGGAGCAAACAACGATGGAGCAGCTAGACAGGAGCTGAGAAAACAGGCTTAAGCCATAAGCATCAGATTTAGGGACTGGGTGTAAGTCATTTTTTTGGGGGGCTGGATGTCAGCATGTATGCATACGCAAGAGTAAACTCGCAGATGTATAAGGGTCAAGCCCTGGGCACAGAAAGTCTGATGCAAAAAAGTTACAAACAGTTGCCGACCTGGGTAAGTGCCCAACAGGCTTGAGAAGCCTGGATACAGACCCACAAGAGCATAGTGTCAGAAAATATATATACCGACTCTGCTGTGTAAATGTGCCTGAAGGCAGCAGAGAGTAGACAAACATGGATCAGCCAATAATTAGCTCACACGGCTCGTTCCGATATAACCTTAGGGAGGCGTCCTCCTCAGGCCGGTGCTCATGGGGAAACTACGGTGCACCGCTCTAACCCCTCAGGATTTGAACGTGTGTGCCATTTCCCTCAGCCTCACACGCCCCCTGGCAGCGGGAGTACAGTGAGAGCACCAGAAAACGGCCGTGCAGGAATGGAAAAACGTTCCCGTGGTTCAGTAATTCAGGATGTGGCACTACACCCGAAAAACATAGAAAACAGGTCAAAATCGTCAAATAAAGGAGGTGGTCATATTCAATTAAGGGAAATGAAATGATCGCATCACCGCCGCCTCCACTCGCAGTTAGGAAAATCACAGAACAGCCATGAAGCAACAAAGCAATGAAGAATCGCGCAATAACCACTCCACGCATTAGTTTAGCGTAAAAGGCCATTTATTAGGACAGGTATGACAACCAAATTCAACAATAACCCCCCATAACAGTTAACAATCCCCCAACATCCTGACTTCCAACCATCATCCACTCACGTACTCCAATACTCACTCCCAATTCACACCACAACCTCTTCACATATACCATTTACTTCCCCCTTCACTTTCAAACTCCAGCATCTCCAGCCATCGCACTCCCGTCTACCACACCCCCTATCCTGCACCTGTAACCCCCTCCCCGGAAGGGTGATTCTGCCCGTCATGGACTCCCCACCCCTCCCAAGTCCTGCCACCCAGGGAATTCCCGGAGGGCGGTTACCTGCCCCACCGATCGTGCACCTTTTGTACTCAGTCCCTCCGACACCAGATAGACTCATTTCACAACAAACTGATAGTATCCCGCATCTCCATTAGGTAGTACGCATTTCCCATGTACGAAAGGTGCACACCGTCGCCCCGAAAGAGAAGGGGCTCCTCGAGCCGGAGCCCCACATGAGCGAGCACTTTGATTCCGTGGTCAGCACAAAAAAGTATCATTGCCCTATTCAACTTCTGTCTTGCCCTTTCAATGGCTGCAGGCTTAACTGCCTCCTCCAGATCCGTCGTGGTACAAACTCAGTCCAAACAATGCAGCCGCCAGCCAGATTGCTCCTCATAGCCTCCAGATCCCGCTGCAACAGATGTAACAAGGACACTCCTGACTGCTTGACCAAGTAATTATCCCTCAGGTGGATAACAATCATGTCCGGGCAGCCCAGCTGAGAACACCTTCTTTGTCAGCAATAGCAACAAAGCACCCCATCGCATCCCACTCTTACCCCACCAATGGACCTCATGATGACTGCTCCGCAGACCCAGGCTATGACTGTAAACCTGTCTGTCCGTATACTTTGAGGCCCAATGTACAAAGGAGTGTCCAACAATCCAGGTAACCGTCTTGGCCCCCGGTCCTCGAACGCAACCTACAACGAAAAAGCAAAAAACTGCCAAAACATCGCAGCAGCCCCGCCTAACCCACACACTATATCCCCCTCACTTGCGCACATAGCGTTCGCAGCAATGAGACCTCCAACGCCCAATCCTTCGTATCTCCTCCCATGACCAAGCTAAACCAGCCGCCGCTGTTGCCGCCCCAATACGAAACGAGTGCGTGCCAAAGCGCGCAGGATCCCTGCCGACCCACCGCAATGCCATCCGCAACACTGCCAACAACTGACCAGATGTCAAATGCTTCCGTGATGCATGCATGAATATCTCCCCCACAGATCTCTGCACTCGGCTACCAAAACCCTTCCACTCACTCACCGGGCACACGTCCACACACCCACTCTCCCTCAGCCACACCCACTTGCCCCGTCCAGCTTGGTCCGTCTTTGAGTGACCCAACCAAATACCCAGCCGGGCCCCATCCTCAAACAGTTGTCCCGGGGCCCCACGCACTCCCACCAATTCTGACACCCTGAACGCTCCAAAGAACATCCAAACCATGAACAACCGAAACAAAGCCACTTCACCATCATCATAGCAGCAATGTGGTAACTCCCCCAACACTCTCTCTAACAATTCAAATGTAATCGCCTCCCGAGGCAACTCCCCCCCTTCCACCCTCACATGTTCCCAACCTTTCAACATTCGGCTCAACAAATCCGCCCTAGCCGGATCAAAACACAAGTACACCATGCTGTAAAAAGAAATGCCAGCCAGCTTGCCAGCTATCGTAGTCTGCGACAATCCCTTGTCCATGCAATCCAGAACAAAACGCACCACCCCCTGTTCACAGGCACTCTTGGGCATCCTCCACCTATCACTTCTCCAGCCCAAAAAGGCCCAAAATTCAGACCATCCCAACCTGTACGAGCGCCTCGTGGATTCAGCTATTGACCTTTCCACCAAACCCACTACTCTCACTCCCCCAAGGCCCAGATACCCTCTGGCACCTTGGTCTTGCAAGCCTCCGCTCCCGGCGCCAGCCTCCTGAAATGCTGCCACTGCGAACGAGATAACGCATCCGCAATTTCATTACTTGCCCCTGGTACATGTTGTGCGCGGAACAGCACATTAAATCGCAAGCAAAGCAGCATGAAACTTCGCAGCAAGCGCAACACTCGCAGGTCTTTTGCTTTCTGGTTGTTCACAAGGTCCACCACTGTCATGTTGTCAACGTGGAACAAAACCTACCGGTTCTGAAACTCAGGCCCCCACACCAGCAACGCCACCAACAAGGGAAAGAACTCAAGAAAAGCAATGCTCCTGCCCTGCTGAAGCCAATGACCCAGCCACTGGCTCGTGTGAGATATTGGTTCCCCTGATCTGTTTTCCTCCCCTCTGTAGTTAGTCAGCTCCTTGTCCCAGGGTGACTTTTGTTCCTTCCCTTCCTGGTTATTTTTCGTAATTCCCAGCGTTTGTTCGTTTTTTGTACTAAGTGAGCGGGGGCTCCCGTTCACTGTATTTAGTCTATTTCACTGTGCCCTTTCGTTTTTTGCAATGTACCGAGTGACGCGTAAGGTTTTCTTAGCGTTTCCTTCTCGGTACCGGGCGTCTTTGCTGGGCGCCTTTCCACATCATTATATGCGGTAGTGACGTTTTGGGTCACTCCGCTAAGGGCCGTGTACACAAACGCTGCATAGTCTCGGAGATTCTGAGTGTCTCTTTCCCCCCTTTCTGTTTGCCCTTTTCTTCATTACACGAAGGTTTTTTTTTGGCTCAGCTAATCCGTTGACTCTGACCTTTTTTCCCTTCGTTTGTAATTCGACATTATTAAATCAAAACGAAGGACGTTGTATATAAGTGCCCCTGACTGGCCTTCCAATCCATTTGTGTATTTTTCTTATTGGATGGTCCAGTTCCTCCACGAAGCTGAGCCTGCGCTTACCACTGTTAAGAAGGGGGTGCATGTTGGGGTGGGACATGGTCACTGAGATAGAGGTATAGTATTGTGGAGCCTGTACAAATGGAGGAATTGTTTTTTCCTTGTTGTCTATAGGTGCAGAAGCGTGAAGGAAGGAGCCGTGTCCTATCGTTCTACAGGGTGGGAGACTTGGTGTCTCATCAATACACCACCCTCTTTTCGGGTTCACTGGAACGCTCATAGTGTTATCATCCTGTGGGTGTCCAGTGGACAAGGGAAGCAGACTGGTACATGCTACGTTCCTGCAGTGCTTGGGCTGGGCGGGGTCGCACAGAATATCAAGCCCACGTATTTAGCACTGCCTGAGCGAGCATGGATGAGGATGGGAATACATTAGGTGGTGGTACAGGAGGTCCCTCAATGCAAGACATTATGGGGGCAGTGCATACGTTACAGGCACAGGTTCAGGAGTTACAACAAGAGAACGCAGGTTTAAAACAGGAATTGGTAGCTGTCAGGGCCCGAGAGCAGTTGCAACACAGAGGAGCCACTCCCGTTATTCAGCCTGCAACCTTCCAGTATAGCGGAGGGGTGGGACAAGGTGCGGTTGGTGGCAACAACCCCGTTAATGTGACTGTGTCTTCTCCGGTTGCGGTCCCATTAGCCCCCCCTGAGAGATTCACTGGAGACAGTGAGAAGTTTGGGATGTTCATGACCCAGTGTCAACTACATTTTATGTGTAGACCGAGTGCCTTTCCTGATGACTCAGCTAAAGTTGCCTTTACGATATCTTATTTGGCTGGTAACGCTGCCCAGTGGGCTATTCCCTTGGTGGACAGTGACGATCGTGTGTTGTATAGTTATACCGCGTTTAAGGAATTGATGCGGGGATTGTTTGCCAAGCATGCGTTCATGCAGGCAAGTGATGCAGAACTCATGAAGCTCCCGCAGGGCAGACAGGATTTGTTGTCATACATTGCCTCCTTCAATAGGTTGATATCCGAGACCCATTGGCCCACTGAAAAGAGGACATCAATATTTTATCAGGGTCTTTGTGAAGAGCTAAAGGATATAGTATCACAGGTGGTGGACCCACCAGAAGACTGTGCGGCGTTCATAGACCTTGTAGTTAAATTGAATCATAGGGTGTCCGAACGGCGAGGGGAACGCAGTCGGTTTCAGGCATCCAGAGGTAGTTATGTGAAAGTTGAAACAAAGGCGGTGGGGGAGAGTAGGACGTCGCCTGAACCTATGGAACTAGGAGGGGTGAGGGGACCTTTGACCCCGGAAGAGAAAAAGAGAAGGAGAGAGAACAATCTGTGTTTGTACTGTGGCCAGGGAGGGCATTTCGCTCAGGAATGTCCTGTGAAGCCATCTGGTGCGGGGTTCGGCAAAAAGGTAGCCTGTATTCAGGTGGACCGTGGGACAGACGGAGGACAAAGCAAACAGTATGAGGTTGTTGGAACTGTAGACCAAGCCCCAAGACATTTTGTTATTAATGCCCGATTATTGCTTCCAGGACAGAATCATGTTCCTGTTTCGGTGTTGCTAGATTCTGGTGCTACCGGAAATTTCATGGATATCACTATGGCAGAGAAGTTGGGGGTTTCTTGTCAGCTTAAAGAACGACCTGAGCCAGTGAGGGCTATTGATGGGACTGAGCTGACGTCGGGGTGTATTACCCGTCAGACTACACCTTTGTGTCTCTACTGTGAGAACGAGCATTCTGAAATGGTGGTATTCGATTTGATTGATGCCCCTTCCTTTGGTTTGGTGTTGGGGGTTCCATGGCTGCAGAAGCATAGCCCCAGGATCGATTGGGTGCAGAGACTGGTGACGTTAGATTCAGCGCATTGTTTGAGGAATTGTTACACCGTGGCACGTGCGCAGGTTAATCCTTTGGTCTGCGCCGTGGCAGGCGTGGGGTCTGTCCCACCTCAGTATATGGCCTTTAAGGATGTGTTCGATAAGAGATACGCTCAGGAACTACCACCTAATAGAGCTTACGATTGTAAGATCGATTTGGTACCAGGGGTCTCACTGCCTTGCAGCCGGGTGTATGCATTGTCGGAACCCGAAGAGATACATTTGAAAGATTACATCGACGAGATGTTACGGTTGGGGTTCATTCGTCCCTCTTCCTCTCCTGTGTCATCAGCTATATTTTTCATTCCTAAGAAGGAAGGAACTTTGAGGGCTTGTGTGGATTACAGGATTTTGAATGCGGCCACAGTGAAGAACAGGTACCCTCTTCCACTCATCTCCGTGTTGTTGGACCAGCTCCGCAAGGCTACAGTATTTACTAAATTAGATTTGCGGGGCGCTTACCATCTCATACGGGTTAGACCCGGAGATGAGTGGAAGACGGCCTTCAAAACCAAGTATGGTCTGTTTGAATACACCGTTATGCCGTTTGGCTTGTGTAATGCGCCAGCGGCGTTTCAGTTTTTTATTAACGAGGTCCTTAGCAAATATCTGGATCGCACGGTTATCGTCTATTTGGACGATATCCTTGTTTTTTCTGAAGTTAGGGCTGAACATACAGATCATTATTTGAGATGTCTGGTTTCGTCTTTGTCGTGTGATTGGGTGACGGCTCTGCCCATAGCGGAGTTTGCCTATAACAACAGCCTACACTCCGCTTTGGGCATGACCCCATTCTATTCTTCGCTTGGATACCATCCTAGAGCGGTGGCCATTCAGCCCACGGGACGTTGTCTATAGGTGCAGAAGCGTGAAGGAGGGAGCCGTGTCCTATCGTTCAACAGGGTGGGAGACTTGGTGTCTCATCAATACACCACCCTCTTTTCGGGTTCACTGGAACGCTCATAGTGTTATCATCCTGTGGGTGTCCAGTGGACAAGGGAAGGGGACTGGTACATGCTACGTTCCTGCAGTGCTTGGGCTGGGCAGGGTCCAACACCCAGGTGCTGTCTTGGCATGAGCGGCATGCGCGCCGCTAATGGTACTGGAAAACATAGTCCGCTAGACGGGGATCCAGCGTCAGCATCCCGGTCAACCAGCAAAGTGAGGGCAGCAGGTTTGCCAGGCAAAACATTTTTGAAAAGACTCCCACACTGCTGGAACCCTGGGCACTGTTTAAAGGCCTCCCCAGGCGCTGTTTTGGCATCAGCGGCATGACTGCTGCTAATGGTGCTGGGAAACGTAGTCCGCTAGCCGGGATTCGGCGTCAGCAACACAGTGATCCAGCAAAGTGAGGCGGTAGGTTTCAGGCAAAGTAGCAGGAAAAAATGTTTTGAAAAGACTCCCCTTGAAGTCATTTTGTTTTCATGCCTGCAGAGTGAAGTAACTTTGTATGCAGCGCGTTTTTAAGTAAAGCTTAATTAAATAAGTTATCGATTACGACAGTGGCAAAGACATTTGTTTGAAGCGCAATTCGTTTACAAACTTGATTAACAATGAACCTACCGTGTAACATGCAGTTGAATTGTTTCATAATCACAACGTAAGTTATAGAAAGCTGATGAGAAAAATTTATTTTGAATGAAGAAGTTATATACACACTATAAATCTGATTTAGCATCCATTTAAGCAGGACAGTTTGTAAAACAATAAAGTGCTTGTAAAGGACATTTATATTTAGTCTGTTGGAAAAAGCAATTTCATCAGGTAAAAACCTTTGTATGTTTTGTATTTTTTAATAGTCACAAGTTAAAGTATTCAAAGAAACGATCATTTCACTGTTGCATCTTTTTGTTCTACTCTTTTCTATAGTAAGTACAATAGAACAGGTACTTTTTCTAGTACCGGCTATTTTTTCCCATTCCCATTTACCCTTTTCTCCTTGAGTTCACTTGGGGCTTCTGCGTTTTGCTCAAAAGGATTTTGAGAGGATTAACTTCATTGACCACGGTGCCCGAGCGGTGGAATTAAATTACAATATGTCTGTATTATTGACAGTCTGCTGTTGGTCAGGAAGATTGTCTTTATTGTGACCCTGGACTGGAATCCTGATTCCTCCTAAAAGAGCCTAATTGATTTAATTAATGTAATTTGCAGATGTTGTATGCTAGTTGCGTGATACTGTAGCAGTAAACTCTTATTTTTTTGTGCTTTTCTTTTCTGTTGCAGAGTGAGAGGCAGTAGCGGCCCGTGGTGGGGGAGAGGCAGGGTGGAGGGTAGTAAACTACGGATTACGGCCGATTAGAGGTAAGTAAACATATAAATAAATCAAATGAATTTCGTTGCTCGATGCAGCGTGAGCATCAAAATTCGTTTTATTTTTTCATATGTTTACTGACCTCTAATCGTCTGTAATCCGTAGTTTACTACCCCCACCCTGTCTCTCCCCCACCCCACGTCAGAGCTCGGCAGCACTCCCACCAGAGGCGGCTACTGTTGAGATGTATGAAAGACTTACAGATCATAGTTATACAACGAGTGGGAATTTCAAGAGCACCTCCCCATACTTCTCAGCGATATCCAGTCATTTTCCGACTTGCCAGTAGCAATGTTCCCTCTAATTTTTTTCCTCTGTGTGCAGCAGTTCAAGATCTCTGTGTGCCTTAGCCACGGCTATGTGTATCAAGCAACTGGTTATGCATTTGAGTGCTTTGCTCAGCAATATAAATCAGCGGCAATCACCACTCCAAACCTTTGTTTACAATGAGTGCGACAACTGTGCATTACACACACTTTAGCTCTATTTAATAAGGTCTTGAGATAGTTTTGCATTGTAGATAATCACCCTCGTGACATGAATTTTTACTCCTGTAGCACCTATGGTCCAAATTTAGAAAAGGACAGGGTACAGAGGTGCTACTAATATAAGAATTAACTGAACAGCAGGGTTGATGTAAGCAGTTAGATGAATGAGGAAGTTATTATTGAGCTCGAACTGGGACCTGGGCTGGACTAAGTTAAATATGCTAAAAAAGGTCCCAGCGTAATTCACCAACACCTGAACACATTAAGCAGGGCCCATAGGTTGTCTGCCTTCGGTTTTGAGCAGGAATTTGCAGGCAGTGAAGGGGGTTTCTTATTTACAATTTAAGTTGGTCCAAAACAAAGGCCTCATTTAAATGGCTAACAGCCCTACTTTTGTTCAAGAATGATCCAGATTGGGAGCCACCTGGAGCTTAGTACCTAGATTCCAACACAATGGAAGGTAAACAAAGGCACACAAGTATCACTTTACAAGTCAAATACTTAAAAGAAACATTTGAAGCAGGTTTTTGACTTTGTTTAACCTTCCTATATAAGCTACATGCATGTACTCTAAGAAGGTAGGGATATGTTAAGAGTGCATAACTGGGAGAAACAAAAAGTATGGTTTTAAAATGTAATGGTGCTGGGGCTGTCGGTATCCATAAAAATGTATTACTATGCAAAGGAATCCTTTTTAGCAGCACTATATGACAAATTGAGAAAGAAAACAAGAATATTCCGAACCCATGCTTGCATCTGCAAGAGGCTTGTTGGTGCTGGTTCATAGCTCCCTGTGCTATATTAGGATTGCAATTTATATACTAGAAGTATTAACGGATATGTGTCAAAAGTGGTAACCCACTTACCTATCTCCAAAAAAATTGTGATTTGCAAGTTACACAATGTGATTAGCAGGAAATGCATTACCTCTCTATGCAGCATTATTAGCATTAACCACCAGAATTATTTGACTATTACTATTATCCGCTCTTCCTCGACACACAAAGATCTCTGCAGAGGGTGTTTTAACCCAATAAGATATTTTAAAATATCAGCCTTTGTAATCATTTAAACCAGAACAGATTTACTATCACATTTCTCCTCATTGCTATTTATTTGCTGCAGAGTGTAAAAACAATAAAAGTATACGTTGACAGCCAAACTCTGGTTTGCATAACTCCATTCCTCGGGATTGCACCCCCTTTCTGTTGTCACACCTTGACCAACAGTTTATGATTTTGCACATCATTGAGGTCCCTGTAGTATGTTCACGGTGAATTGGCAAAAAGTGTGTGTAATTCTAATATCAGCACCCACTGGAAAAAAGTCCAACAGAGTCATTCATTCACCTAACTTCCCAAATTCTAACATCACCACATGAAAAGGGCTGCACTCTTATTTGTGTGAGCTGACCCTTGTACATTTTTTTAAATGTAGAATATTCCATAAACTTCATGTTAGAATATGATAAGGTTGCATTCAATATTCAAGAAGTCCATTTCTTTAATAGGTCGAAGTGTTTCCCTTCAATACATCCAAAATATTTGGAAAGTATTTATTAAAGTGAGTGGTTTTAAAGATACACTGAGAAACAGTCTATCACATAACAGGGGCAGCTACACTTCTCTGGATGAAATGCAGGCCAGTTCCACTACAATAATAAATATATACTGTCTGCAATACTTTCATTGCTGTGTTGTGCCCCCAAATGTTGCTAGTTTTTTCAGTTTTAAATAGCGGGAACTTGGCCCGAGGGCACGGGAGCAATTTGCATGAGCATCAGTTGCAATACACAAAGACTCATTAAGATTTATTTTTAAGATATTGAAAGATTAAGTGATTTGCTCGGAGTCACAGTGTGTTGAAAATGCACTGCTTGGAAAATTGTTCCCTTGGGAGTTAACACTGCGTTTCTTCCCCCTCAGTGATAGAGCAGTGAAAGTTTTATGTGCAGAGTACCGTTTGAGTTAGCTACATTATAATACAAACCTATTAATTGAACAAGCCGCCCCTTGGTTTACTTTTCTGAATGCCCTAAAATTAGAGTGTGATTGTAGCCTCACACCCAGAGCCATTAGGTAAAAAACAGCCTCGCTGGATGGAAATCAGTGTATATTATGATGACATTTCAGAAGCTTTTCATGGAGCCTAACAAAAAAAATATATTTTTCCTTGCTTGGATTCAAAACCAGCCCCTGCATCCCAAAGTAAGCAGCACGTAAACTATGCACGTTGTTACCGGCTCCTGATGTTGACAGAGCAAGCAGCAAGTGTAGAAGCTGTGAGCTTTATAATCTGCAGCATACCCAGCATGCCTGTGATTGAATATCTGCTCTTCCGTCTGGCCTTGCAAAAGCACTGTCCCTACTCCTAGCGCTTTGCCCATGTATGTTTACTTATGTGGTTGAAGAATGGATTGTTGGTGTTGTGCATGCTTTGCAACTGTGTATGCGCACTGGAGGAAGGCTTTTTCCGTGCGCGCGCACCCACGCATTTTAGAGGAAACTAAGGCCAGTAGTCTGTTTTCCATTTAACAACCATATATCTCGCTTATTGCAACAATAACTTTGTCCCTGCCAGGCACCCTATTTGCTGTTAATCCTGGGCAAATTTGTTCATGCCTCCTTCCTCTGGCATAATGTCCAGCATTTTCCATTTCACTTGTGGGACAAAATGATGGGATGTTTAAACAGGAGTAAGGGCTTTGCAGTGGGTAACATATGAGGCACCATACAGCAATCACTCAGTCAAACTGTTCCTATATGCTGGGACTTATTATCTGTAAGGGTATCCAGGTGCTGGGCTGAGGATCTCAGTCGAAGAGCGACTTCTTGAGTTCCTTCCTGCAGTCCGCAAAGAAGGGTAATGTTCGAAGGTGTAGGCGAAGAGCATAACAGGTTTTGGGCAGTTAGGTGGGAGAAGGAGAGTCCTATGGTGTAGCAGCGCCGGATTCAAGGGCTAGCTGACCGAAGGTTTTTGGCTGGTGGGTGGGAGTTCAGGGACTGGTTCATGTATGCCGATCTTTGGTCTTGGAGGGCTTTGTAGGCGTTGGTGAGAAGCTTGAAATGGCAACTATTATGGATGGGGAGCCAGTAGAAGTCTCTCAGGTGCTGGCAAATGGTGGTCCTTTTGGTCAGGTTGAGGATCAGTCTGGCTACTACATTCTGGATCATCTGGAGGCTTCTCATGAGTTCGCCAGTGGTGCCTGCATGGAGTGCGTTGCTGTAGTCCAAACAGGTGGTGATGAGGGCTTGCATCACTGTTTTCTTGGTACTAGTGGGTAGCTGTTCGAAAGTTCTGCAGAGCATGTGGAGTGTTTAAAAGAAGGCTGAGGTGACGGCACTGATCTGTCATTTCATGGAGAGTTTGCTGTCTAGGATGAAACCAAGCTTGCAGGCGTGATCCTTCGGAGTGGGGGTGGGCCCAAGTTCCAATGGCCAATAAGGGTCGTTCCAGAGGGTATTTTGTCTGCTGAAAATCAATAGTTCGGTCCTGTCCGAGTTGAGTTTCAGGCAGTTGACTTTCATCCTGGCTGAGGCATACTTCATGCAGTTGTGAAAGTTAGTTTTTGTTGTAGTGTGGTCCGCTGAGAGGGGATGAGCTGGGTGTTTTTGGCATAGGAGATTATGTTGATGTTGTGGGATCTGCTAGTGGCATCATGTGAAGAGGGTGGGACTGATGGACAAGGCTTGAGGGACATTGCAGATTATGTGCTTTGACTGGGAGGGAGACGGATACTCTGTGTCCTCCCCGAGAGGAAGAATAACATCCATCTAAGAGCATTGTCTTTGATTCAGGTCTGGTGCAATCGGTTGATGAGTGTGTGGTGGGAGACGCTGTCGAAGGCAAGGGAGAGGCTGACAAGGATCAGGGCGGCTGTTTCCGCTCTGTTGAGTATGGTGCGAATGTCATCTGACATAGCAAGCAGTGCCATCTCGGTGCTGTAGTTGGCTCTGAATCCTGATTAGAAGTGGTCTAGAAGGTTGTTTCTCTCCAGGTGATCTGTGAGTTGGAGTTTGATGTCCTTCTGTGGGGCTTTGGTGGGAAATAGGAGCAGCAAGATGGGGCAATACTTTGGGAGGTTGTTGGGGTCTGCGGATGGTTTTCACCAGGAACAGCCAGACCTCTGAGTGTTTCCAGGCATCGGGTATGGTGGCTGGGCTGATGGATGTGTTGAGGATGGTGGTGAGCTGGGGACTGATCTCGTTGTTGCTGAGGTTGAAAAGGCGATGGGGGCATGGGTCAGTGGGTCAGTGGGTGGTCCTAAGTGGAAGGAGTTCATTAAGGCCTTGATGTTCGCTGTGCTGAGTTGTTCCCATGTGGTGAGTGGGTGGTTGGCAGCTGTCTTTGCATGAGTGGGAATGCTGAGGAGGTCGTTGGCTTGGGGATCTCAGTTTCTGTATATGATGAATATCTTGTGGAAGTGGCCTGCAAGAGCATAGCAGAGTTCTTGTGAGGAAGGGGTCTGGTTTTCTGTGACTAATGGGCAGGTGAACTCTCTAACGACGGTGAAGAGTTCCTTGGACTGGTTGGTGCAGGTCTCGATGCGGTGAGTCAGGGGTTTCTTTTTTGCAGCTTTGAGAAGTTGGTGGCAGTTGTTGAGGGAAGACTTGCAAATAGTTTGATCACTGTCATTTCTGCTGGAGCACCATTTTCTTTACAGTTGTTTGCATCTGTGTTCTGCTGCACTGACATCTGGAGTGTACCTGCTGGCTTGTGTGGTGTGTTGGTACGTTCTGGCTGGTTGGAGGGAGGAAGTGACTCGTTGGCAGCACGGTGATCCAGGCATTGCAGTTCTTTACTGCCTGACTCAGGTTGGCAGAGACATTGGGCCTGGAGAGGCTGAGATCGTCGGCACATTGGTGCTGAGTGACCTAGGTTCAACTCGATATACTACGGCCTTCCCAAATCTCAGCTGTCTAGACTACAGATTGTTCAGAACCAGGCTGCTAGACTTGCACTTAAAATCTCCAGATGGCAGTAAGCCCGACCTCTATTACACCAACTCCACTGGCTACCAGTCAATGAAAGAACAGCTTTTAAGGTCCACTGCCTGGTCTTTAAGGCTCTCACCGGTCCCTCCCCTGCCTTTTTGAAGTCCCTGATCACTCCTTACCGTCCCTCTCGTACTTTGAGGTCCACTCACCTCCAGCTCCTAGTCGTCCCCCGCGTCAAACTCACCAGATCTGGTGGTCGCAGCTTTTCTTATCTCGCCCCTAAGCTGTGGAACTCTCTCCCACTTTCACTTGAGATCTCTTGCTCCCTCCTCTCTTTTAGGAAATCTTTAAAAACACTGCTCTTTTCCCACTGCCACTAAACTCCCTCCGTCTAACTTTAGGATTCCAGTTAGCGCCAGGAAACTCATGGTGACAGTGCGCTCAATAAATACCTCTTAACAATAACAATAACAATAACAACTGTGGAATGGGGTACCGCAGCACTGCAGGATGATGCTTGGGGATCAAGTGATGGCAAAGTGTACAGACCAGGTGAGGTCCATGGTGTGGCTATATCTGATTCTGTTGCTGGACGTGGAGATGGGGCCAGTGTGTTTCCAGGTCTGTGTGTGGGGTCTGAGGCCAACAGCGTGAGGCTGATCTTTTTCATATATTCCAGGAGGTCCATGGAGTTGGTGTCTTCAGGGTCATCCAGGTGAATGTTGAGGTCTCCCAAAAAGATGTAGTGTTTGGATTCAATGGCAAGTGGGGTGATGAATTCTTTGATGGCGTCCCTGAGGCCGTTTCGTGGTCCTGTGGGCCTGTATGTGAGGATACCTCTGGTAGTGGGTTTGTCATCAGTATGGAGCTGGAAATTCAGGTGATCCATGAACGGCGTGGTTTTATATTCGGTGGTTGTACAGATGATTACTTCCCTATGTATGATGACAATGCCGCCTCTGTGTCTGTTAGTGCGTTGTGGTGTTTGATCCTGCAGCTGCTGGGATATTGCAGAGGCGATGTCCGGAGTTGATGCAGGAGTGAGCCATGTCTCTGTGATGAAGGTTAAATTGGGGCGAGGGTGGATTTGGTGTCCGAGACTTCAGTGCTGTGTTTACACTTTGATCTGGCATTGATCAGGAGGCAACCTGTGGGGACTCGGCCAGAGGTTATGGTGTAGTGCCGTATCCTGCAAGGGCTGTCGGTCGTAGTGTGTAGGGGAAGCAGCAGCGAAAACAGGTGAAAGGTCTGTTGTCGAGCAGTAAGATGCCAGTCAATAGTTGTTATTGCATCTGGGATCTAGAGCACGGAGATCTTCGGTGGAGTACCTGTGGGTGTCCGGAATGCCGTTGTTCCTGGTGCTGGCCATGGTCCAGATGTGTATGGGTGTGGACAGGCACAGACAGGCTTGCCTTTGACATGCCTGTGATGCACCGGCAGTGCGGCTAGGCTGTGACCTCCATTAAGTAGGCCCTAGGAGGGGTGCTGGGGAGGTGGGCGTCTAGGAGCAGGAGGCGGGAAAAGTAGGAAAACGACAAATTGCGCAAAAGTGTTGAGAGTGAAGGATCCTAGGAGCACTGGAAACCTTAGTGGCTAAAGGTGCTGGGGCCTGGAAGGGCTGCACTTACTGCATTGTAGTCTGGCAAGGGCAGTCTGGGAAGTATAGGTGATGGGGCAGCCTGGCTTCCTGGGTGTTAGCAGTAGTCAGATGAAAGTGACTGTCAGAATGGGGATCCGGAATGGACCTGGTCAATGGTGCCGCACTGGGGCCTTCGCTAAGTAGATCCTTGAAGGGCCACTAGGAAGGCAGGTGGCTATGCTGCCCCCGTTGTATTGTGAGGTCAGTAGCATCTTACGTGGAACCTTAAGGGTTGCCGGAAGAGATTGTCAGTTAACAGTGGCAGCCTGTGAGGACAGTCTGTTCTGTGCCCAGATGCTGTGCCAGGGTATTACTAAATAAAGTTTACTTCTACAAGTCTCCTGTATCAAGCAGCATCTTTACAAAGTTGATGACAAGCTTACTTGAACCCTGAGACACAGAAGAACCCATCCAATGGTTAGTGCTTTCTGGGTATCGGAGTTCGCTATTCGGCAGAGATCCAGAAGAAGGCAGCTTGTATGATTTTGTCAGCTGTGCAATTACAAGTTAGTAACAAGGATCTTCTACACTCATTTAAGAAGAAAAGATATTTGTAAGTACTGTTACTTTACTAATATTCCAGCCGTCCGATTCCAGCCAATGGTAGTATTCAACGTAACTGGAACACAACGCAATACTGAGGTGTAAGGAAGCAACGTTGGTAGATGTCATCTCTGGCAGCCATTTTAACTTGGGAGAGATGTCACATATATTGGCAGGATGAGGGCGTGGGGAAACCCAATACACCCTTGGAGGCTTAGGCAGTTAAGTCAATGATGAGTAAAAGTGTCTACAAGGGATTTTGTTCGAGACATATAACTTTTAGTGTACTATACATAAAATGACTCAGTGGTTCAGTCCACTCAGATCCTGAGCCTTTGAAAAATCAATGCATACGTCAAAGTTTAGAAAATCTAAATACTCAATAAATGTAGAAAGAGAAAAACACGGGGATATCTTTTTTTAAAAAGTACAAACGTTTTTATATAAACCAAGCTCAAGCGGGTACAATCAAAGGAAATTAATCCAGCAAAACATCATGAAAGAGGGTGTACACATTGTCCTGCAAATCATGAGAGTATACATCTATTCCAAGATAAATAAAAAAGTAACATATCTGGAGATACAGAGTACAGTTACTTCAATACAATAAATATTTGGGAAATTGATGATGGAATCGATGTTTCGGTCTGTCGTGGCGTTTGTCCAGCAGAGCATCTTCAGGACGTTGAATATTGCACAGAACAAAGACCCCTATGTAAACATAATGTATACAATTGCAGTTATGAAAACTAAAAATTACCTTAATCAGATTAATGAGTAAAAAAATTAATCATTCAGTCAGTCGATCAAAAGCTTTTATTATCAGTTAAGAACCATAAAAAGACATATGTACAAAATTTGCAGATAAAAAATACACCATTACAGCAAAAAATGAGGATATTTAGGAGATAATACATTACAATCCTAACACACAGTAGATTCGTAAGATGATTAAAAGAAGATCATAGGACTTATTTAAATAAGTTAAAAAAATGAGATAGCACTCCCAATAGACAATCTCAAGCCTTAGTTTTTATAGGGAACCTCATTCATTACAAGGTTGATGCTACTGCAGAAGTGGTATTTTGTGGACTTTCCGTTTTTAGTTTTGCACACCTTAAGTACCACATAGACAAAAGGAATCTAGCAGTTGCAAACCCTATCAGGGGGATGGTATCATATTTAAGGATTCTGAATACCTACCTGTATTCCCTAAGTCCCCTGGACTTGCAAAGTTGAATGATCCATTTAGCTCCTGCCTTGGAGTAGAAGGGGCAAAAGAGCAGAGCACACCCTGGGCAGGAACTCGCGGTATGTAAGGCATTTGACCACTTGTATGTTACTGCCATAAGGGGCAATGAACCATGTCTAAAATGGATAAATAGTTTCTTAGCCAGGGAAGGCTGGATGTCATCCAAAAATTTCTCGAAGTGAGGATGGGCCTTAATATCCAGAAAGGTGTTTGTCAACCTACCCAAGGAAGAGTTTTTTACTATAAGTTCCATTCGGTAGCGCTTAAGTGCCGAACTCAATGATTTCTTGGAATACAGGGCACAGGTCTCCTCAGGGGACGACCATATGTTCCCCCTACCTAGGCTGTGGCAGAGTTGCTTAATATGGTTTAGTCAGGGGATTTTCCCCATGCCCCCCTAGACAAAAGATCCCCCAGGTCCTCCCTATAGCTCAAGAGCTAGGGGGGAGACCAAAGACGTCTCCAATACAGAAGGGGATGATTTAAGACAATCTCCTCGATAGGTACCAGCCCTAGATCCAGGCATAGGGGGATCAGGGTGGTGCGCATAGGGAATCTCAAAAGACGCCTAATAAAGCTATTCTCAGTAAGGGATAGGGGGGCAGCACTGACATAACCCCATAAATCTGCACCATAAAGCGCTCCCCCTCTCGTCTGGGCTTTGTAAATTTCCACAGGCGGACCCAGCAGTTTAAGAGAGGTATCGTTGAAAACCTTAAAGACACCGCCAAATGATTGGGCCAGCTTCAGGTTAGCCTTAACCATATGAGACCCCCAATCCATTCGTTGAGTGTAACCCCCAAGTAGTCGAAGGTAGACACTCGATCCAATGCCGTTCCATCCAAATGAGGGTGAGGACAATTGGTTAGTTTGGTGTTGTAAACCATGAACTTAGTTTTAGAGAGGTTAATCTCTAAATTCCTCAATCTACAGAAGGAGCAGAATGCCTCTAATGTACGCTGTATGCCGGTAGATGATTTTGACAATAAAAGGGTATCACCAGCGAACATTAGGGCAGGTATCTTGCGCCCCGCTAAACCTGGAGAGTCCAGGTCTCTTGCTACCAGTAGATGGTCTATCAGCCCGTTGAGGAAAAGGGAGAAGAGCGTGGGGGCCAAGACGCACCCCTGCCTCACTCCCCTCTCCACCGGGAACGGAGCCGACAGCTCCCCACTCCTCCCATATCTCACCCTTGCGTATGTACCTTGGTGCATGCGTTTGAATAGATGGCACAGGTAGGCCGGGGCACCCATCTCCAGCAGTATTGCCCAAAGCTTATCCCTTTGGACCAGGTCAAATGCGGACCGGAGGTCCACACAAATCAAGTACAGGCTACCAGCCCCGATAGAAACGGTCTTCCAATAGACCAACTGTAATCTAAACAGTTGGTCGATGGTGGAGACCTTTGCTCGAAAGCCCGCTTGAAGGGAGGTTAGGATGTGATGTTCGTCCATCCAACTCTGCAACCTTGTTAAAAGGAAGTGGGCAAATAATTTCTGGAGGACGTCATTCAAACTCATGGGGCGGTAGTTGGCCGGGTCGAGAGGGGAAGCTTTTTTGTGAATGGGAATGATTTCAGCTCCCAGCCATGTTGGGGGAATCTCCAAGCCCTGTAGGATGGCGTTGAAATAGATCCAGATGTACTCACTTCGATATAGGTCGCCAGGGATCCTATCTAGGCCCGGAGCTTTCCCCAGCGTCAAACTTCTGAGGGCCGCCTGAAATTCAAGGAGGGTGCAGGGTGGACAATCAAGGCCCAAGGCCACCGTGTACACTGGTTCAGGTGTACTTATTTGGGCCTCTAGATCTACTCGGGATTTAGGGTTGCTTGATGAGTAGAGGGGCTTGAAATAATCTAGCCAAACCTCTTCGCTAAGGTTAGGAATAATAGCGGACGACCCTTCAGCCGACCCAGCTCGGACGAGGTTCCAAAAAGACCTATAGTCTTGAACTTCCAAGGCTGCTTTGATACTTTCCTACCTAGAGGCCTCCCACTTGGACCTGGCCTCCTAAGTCAAGCTTTTATATATTTGCCTCGCATTTCTAATGCTTGACTGGGACCCCGATTTTACCTCCTTTATCAAGATGATTTTAGCCAGCCTACAGTTTTTATTAAAACAATGTTCACGCTTATTTGCCCTTGGTCTCTTAACATCGGTAGTATAAAAGTAACCGACCCGGGCACAAAGAAGCTTGCTGTGAATGCGCTGCAAACCCTGGAGGTGGAGATGGGACAGATCACAGTTGGAGCTCAAAAGGTGAGAGACCTCTGTTAGGGAGCGAGAGACATGGCGGTATAGTTCAGCTAATTTGTCAGGTGCTAACGTGACCTTTGCCCACCTGATTCGTCTTCCACCTGCCGCTGTAACAAAGTTCGAGTTAATGGAAGTCTCAGCTCCCCCCAGTTCATTTCGGTGACCCAAAGTGTTTAGTAATTCTAGTGACAATAAATTATGGTCACTATCGACCCTTGGGATGACAGAGAATGATCTCAATCAGGCCCAGAATTCTACATTTACCAGGATATAATCTATAGTCGTGCTTTTCCCTGGTCTATTAAAGGTACTTGTACCCGGGACATCTGGAAGCAGTCTGCCGTTACAGGCCCTGAGAGAGTGTGATACAACCAATTTGTTGATCGCAAGGGCCAGGGGCAGTAAACGCTTTTCCGGGTACATAGTACAATACGGAATCAGCCAATTTTCATCCTCGTCTGAGGTTACCGAGGGGATCCCCTGGAGCGGTTCAAAATGACAGTTAGGGTCGGCGCCAATAATTTTATGATACGAGGAGGGAAAGGAATGAAGGAGAACTTCTAGGGCATCCAGAATAGATAAACCCAACTGGTGTGGTTGGGGACGTAAATAAATGTTGTTCACTGCCAGCGACAAACCATCCAGGAGATTAAGTACAATGCATAGGATGTCCAGGCAGTGAGAATCTACGACCTTAACAGAGCAACCTAGGTGCAAAGCAACCCAAATACATAACCCCCCGAGGGTCTTCCCCTGGGTCCCTGCACAGCCGGTGAGTGGAAGGACGCATATCCCACCCTAACTGGAGCAGACAGCAGCCAGGTCTCTTGGAAAAGACATATGTCGTAACTGTCCATCAGCTCTCCCCACTCCGGGTTGTGCAGCTTAGCCCCCAGCCCTGCTATATTCCAAGACCCAATTAGTGGTCTACGTGGCACCACTTGGGCTGGGGGATCCTCAGTAGTTTTGGACACAATAAAAGGTGGGAGTGCTCTATGTGTGTTAATGTCCAACTCCCTTTCACCTCCTGGTGGGCCAGTATTTTGGAAAGGTGGGGATATGGTTGGGCTATCCACCTTAGATCTAGAGACCTGCTCAGGGTACCCCACCTCCATGCTCATGCCCTCCACAACAAGGCTCCTAGACAGATTCAGAACCATTCCATCTGTGCCCGAAGGCGATAGTAGTCAATCAACATTGCTCAATGCACTATATCTATTACCCACTGGGATGCTATAATCAAATTCATGACCACCGTGGTGGAAATAGGATGGTTCTGGCCTACCAGGTGCAGGAGTTTGTGAATAAAAGTACCCCAGGTGGCAAGTGTTGATAGTGCCTGCATTGGAAGGCCCTCCATTAGCTAATATGTGACCAACTACTCTAGGATCCCTGAAATTAACAATTACACAGTCACCACGGATGTCTTTGGGTCTAATCACTAGCCACCTTTAACTTGGGGAAAGTTTCCTCTCGTTCACTGGCCAATGGGGGTACCCCCGTGAGCACCACCACATACGGAGATGAGAAAACACCAGTGCACCTCCACAATAGTCACTTTGATCCTTTCGCTATTATAGCGTTTGACATACAGTCCATATCCTTAATCAGAAGCCACTTCCACAAAATCAGACGATTTAGAAAGTTCAAGCTTTTATTTTGCAAACGTTATGATCCACAGCCGACGCACGTTTCACCCCCTTCGGGCTTTCTCAAGGCTGTATACCATACATAAAACAAAAGGAAACATACATGTACTGAGTTTTGCACGTTCCAATCAAGTGTTTAGATGATTAAACTCAAATCACGATTCTTACAGATTTTTCATGCAAGACCAGTTTGAGTAATGACCACCTTACCCCTCACCATATGTACAACACATGCAGCTACCAACAACCCCCATTATATTGGGTTTGTTGGAGACTGCACATGATGACCCCAGCAGGGAAACCGACGAGAGCCATGCACTCCAAACAATCCAACCATATGTGTAATTGGGTCCAGTGCCACTCCATTACGTATGATTCTATAGTGTAGTCCAGTCATTTAAAAACCCATGCCTAATCACTGCCACACATTTGAATAAGTGCCCAGTGTCAAAGCCAAGTAGCAAAGCTTTCCAGTGAGTAAATATCATGAGACTTATAAGAAACCTCACACATGCTTTTAAGAAGGATGATGAACTTCAGCTCACCTATTTGTAGTGCAATCATAAGTCCCAATTCCTGTATCTACTGAAAGTCTGTGAAATGTACTTTTATGTCCTTGTCTGGTTAATCTAAAAAACAATTCACAAGCAATACATAATTTTACAACATATCCTTGTGAACCTTTAGTTAAAAACACTTTCCTAATTGCTACAGCTCAATATTACCACAAATTCATACCTTGGTATGAATTTGTAGCAATTAGGAAAGTGTTTTTAACCGTCTTACTGAGGGAGAGCCAATCTGCCACTGGTGGTAGGGAGAATGGAAACTCTAGGAGATACAAGATAGAGTAGAACTAATAGATCTCCTCTTTGTACGGAGCTCCAAATTCCTTACCTCCACAGAGCGGGGCCTCAAAATTCCTGAGCCTGGTCCAGGAGAGGAGAGGTCTGGTCCCCGGTCAATCTGGGTGATTGACAGAATTTTTGAAAGTTGTTCCTCTTATGAATATATAATTAGTAGGATATTGTTTAACCTCAACACAGTATCCATTATGTGGTGCTTGTTATTTCAGGTGTGAAACACTTCAATCGACATGGAGGAATAGTAACAAGTTCCGGTTAACTATATCCTTTTGAGTAATTCTTGAGTTATTCACCAGTTTTGGATTAATTTTACACTTTGGTTGTGAATATCACATGCAGTAGCATACAAGTTTTGAACAGAGGCCCTGAAGAAAGCCTAGGGTCCTTTCCCTGATGGCTGAAACATGTTGGCCCATATGCAGCTATTTGATTAAACTTCTTTTTTTGCACTGTTCTTAGTTTTAATTAGGAAGAGGTCAATTTTCAATAAAACTATTTCTTTTGCCCTCTATCCTATTTTAAGTCACCACTTTTTCACTCACTTCTGTTTTTGCACTGCACATGGTCCCATCTACATCAAGTTTGCATGGTCCCAGAGTGATTGTGGGTCGTAACCCAACCCCGTCTGAGGGTATGGTACTTGTCTCAATGATCTAGAGACACACTATCCCTGATCGATGCCCAAGTGATAAAATTGATCATAACAAGACCTGCTTCTTTTAAGGGTAAAAGCATCCGGCTTAAAAAATCCGCCACCACATTTTTTCACCACAGGTACATTTTACATCTCATAGTTATAGTGAAGCAAATGTACCAAAATGCGTGCAAGATGTTGAGAAGCATTGTATAACCCTTTTGTAGTTAAAACATTCACAAGTGGTTTATGGTCGCTGTGTAATGTGCTATTGTTACCCCAAATATACTGCTGGAAATGTTCCAGGCCCCAAACAGTATTCCTGTTCCGTGGGTGTAACTAAATGAGAAGCAAAAGCAATGGTTATTTCTCGACCTTCCACATCCTTCTAGGGTAAGACTGCTCCAATACCTTTGCCACTGGCATCAGTGGTGACATTACTATGTAAAGCTGGATCGAAACCTCACAAATCTCTGTAATTGTAGTCAAAAATGCCTTTTCACATTGCTCTGAGCATTCAAATTTGTTTTTCAATTTAAGCTTGTCTCAATACATAGGTTTTTGTAGAATCATCTTTCACAAATTTGGCATAAAATTGCATCAATCCTAAAAAACCTCATACATCATCTTTATTTATTGATGCAGGCGCTTTCCTTTACAGTCTATATTAGGTTGATTGGTTTATATATCCTCTACTGCCCCTCTCTGACTCATCCTCATCTCTGACTATTACTGTGATTTTCAAAATAACCCTCTCTAGACTCTTCGCTCCTTTACCCCTCGTGGCATTATCTCAAACCTCTTTTAAAATTCAGACCTCCCAAACAAGCCTTTCTAAACCTTTCTCTCTTATATCCCTCCTAGATTCATCCGATACTTCATCTTTCTCCCTAATCCACTTCTAGGGATCCTTCTCCCTCCATCTTTTCTTTACTCATCCAAAACCTCCTCATACTGCTATGATCTACAAATAAACTAGACCCTTCCCTCTTCTATCCCTTCACTCACTGTCCTATTCAGTCCAACAAACAGACTCACATGTCAATTCACATTTACTTCATGTTTCCCTATACTAATTCCCTACTAATGCTTTTCGGGTTCTGGAGTAGTGTGCTACTCAGCAAAACGTGCTTTGACGCCCCATCAGGGTTCGTAATCACTATATAAATGCAATAACAATTACAATTATCAAGATGACCTGGGTGGGCACCTACATAGGAGTGCTTCAAGGTGATCTTTGTGTAGGAAGACAATTGTTTGTAATACAAACCCACTTTATTTAACCCAGGCATCCCGAGTTGAGACTGCTAAGATTATCTATAGTCTGACAAATAAACCCTACATTAGTGTCTCCTAAGATAAGATGGAAAACATATATGTGGATGTTCAGGGTATTAGTCACCAATTTCATCCTCACCATGTTTTAGTCTCCGAGCCCAAACAGAGCTCTGTGGCTTTCATCAGGATAAAGAATCCCTGTAATCTATCAGATACTACATTATTAGTGTCTACTGCTGTCTTCTGACTTTCATGTTGTAGTTGAGATTCATACAGATTGTACAAATGCAAATATAATGGTTCTACTAAAACAGCCTTTTGTATCTGTGATCTGGAGAATACCTAGATATGAAGCAAAGATTTGCGAAAATTAAGCATGCCTTTTCCTTAAAAGCACCAAGGATCTGGAAAAACATCCCCATATCTATCAGGACTACCTAAAAATTGCTCCAGTTTAGAAATCAGTTGAAGACTCCCTTCTTTAACTCCTTAACTTCTGAGTCTCTATCATCCTGCAGTGCTGAACCTGTTTTTGATATTTGGGGTACTTTGTGCTTATGCCTTCACATCTATTTTTCTTCATAAGGGGGGAACAGAGGAAAGAAGGAAGCTTTACAACAGTTACCAAGCCAAATTTGCATCCCATGGGTTTAAAGGCACCCAGGCTTTGAGGATTTCACTGGAGGGCACAGGAAAAATAGCCAGAATTTCACTTCATTTTAGGTTTTTCAGAAAATGACAAATAGTTCTGTACAATATATCATATTTTTCCCTAAAAAGGACATCAACAAAAGGTTTGTTGTACTAGTATAATTAATTTTCCAGCATTCGGGAACATTTCAGATTTGTATAAAAAAAAATGTTCACGAGAGCTTTTGTATTTTTCTAAGAGGTATTCAATTTTTCTGTGCTTTCATGCTACTTGCAATTTGAGGTAGAAATAGGTGTGTAACTCTGGTCTTCCTGGTAAAGCTATACATTTTTTGAACATTAAATACAAGTCTGAATTAAAAAAATGGTCATTTGTGTAGATACTGCAAGGTATTTCCCAAACAAGTAATTATTGAAAAGTGAAGACAATAAGCAGAACAAATAGCCATTGGTGACAGTGGGAATTTTTCCGTCATCCATCTGTAAACAAGGCCAAAATTATGACCTGGTACAATACATCAACCTTAGCATACCCATTCGCACCACTGCAAAAACACAGAAGCATCCTGGTCTCCCAAACTCATACACCACCGTCCTCGACACAACAACCTCCATGAATACAAATCCATCTCCAATGCTTTTTTTTGCATTTGTTTATTAGGAAATTAAAAATACAGAAACATCTCATTATATGGCAGCCATTGTGAAAGGAGCAAATATCTACATCAGACAATGCAAGTTTGGCAACTAGGATGGTATAGTAGAAAGCTGAGTAAATAACAAGGAACAGGTGGAGTATTTGGGAACCATCTGCTAACATTATAACATTGGAGAGGAAGGTAGAGGAGAAGATAGTGGAGGGCAGCAGGGTAGGCAAATGCATCTTGCAATAGGGTTATTACCTAGCTCCCACTTTCAAATGATAGTTGTGTGGTAGTCATAACTAGAAACAGGAATCACATTGATTCCTCTTGGAAAATCAATGTTGTTGAAGTGGTGCTTTGGAGGGATGTACAAGAGGGTAGTAGCAGAACTAAATAGACAAGGTCAGATAGTTGGAGTACTATAGCAAAGGGATAAGAAAATTGTGCTGCTAAACTTGGCCCTTTCTGCAGGGTCATCCCTGCCCATATCAGCAGTATAAAGATTAAATATTAGGGGAGCCAGAAAGCAGCCATGCTCCAGTCCGTTGTTGGTTTCGACTTTTGCTGATAGAGCAGTGGGGCTTAATTTGACTTATACCCAGGTCCCCTCGTGAAGGGAAATGATGGCTTTCAACAACTTGGAAGGTACCCCCAGGATAGCAGTTTTCCCTAGAGTTTGCCTCTATCAACTTTGTCAAAAGCCGTGCTGTAGTCAATAAAACAGCAAAACAGCAGAGGGTGCCTGGCTTTCACTGCACGTTTTGAGAGGTAGGCCACGGCCATGATGTTATCTGTTGTTGTGCTGCTTTTACTGAAGTCAGTCTGAAAGAATGGTAATATTTTGTTGTTATTAGCCCAGTCATCTAGATTTCTCAGTAGTAGTTTGGCAAACTCTTTGGCTTCTACATCCAGCAGGGCCACAAGCCTGTCGTTTACAGGGTTGGAGTGGTCGCCTTTCTTGTGAATGGGGAAGAGGATAGATCCTTTCCATGAGTGTGGAATTGCTGCAGTTGCATATGAAGAGTTGTATAAGAGGGTGAGGACTGTGGAAAATAATGTTTGAGCTGTTTTAAAAGCCATGGCTGGAATGCCGTTTGGGCCTGGCGCCCTGTCAATCCTCATTTTCCTAATCTCCATCATTATTTCGGCTTCCGTAAATCCATCGTCCTCAAGCATCCTTTGTCCTGCGTCTTCTGTGTGCCTGGGGAGAGTGGCTATGTGGGAGCCTGTTTCCCGGATGTTCTTCAAAGGGTCTTGCTCGGTAACTAGTGTACTCTTCCCACTCATTGCTTGCAATATTGTTCTCCTTGCTCCTAGGTTGAGAGCTCAGGCGATTGATGTACCTCCATAATTTAGCATTATTCTTTTCCTTTAGCAGGGCAAATACCGTGGTCCATTATTGTTCCATCTCTTTCCTCTTCTGCTCACCTACTTTCCTCCTGAAGGCGGCTCTTAGTGCTACATTGGAGGCCCCCTCTGCTGATGTTCCTCTTTTCTACCTTCTTCTAAGTACCTTCATTAGTGCTCCTTTACATTGTCTCAGGCTCTTCGATGTCTGTTGGTTCTTTAAAGAGTGAGGCGTAAGACAGGGGTTATTTTATGGTGAATTTTACCCAGCTTCCGCCACAGGTCTTATGTCAGTTCCTCCCAGCGACCACTCACCTCTGAGTCGGTCTCATGTAATCCTCAAGCCTGCCACGTTAATACCCACTCCTGCATTTTCCCTTTGAGAGAGGCTGACCAATTTATTCTTTTAATATTTCTGAAGCGTTTGGCCCCTGTGGTTTTTCCCATAATTTTCTGGAGGTCTGTTGCTCCCATACCCAAGTTGAATCTTGCACATAGAGGCCTGTGGTCACTTTCCCCTCTATCGTCAACCTGGAAATCTTCCAGCCTCTCATCCGTTGTCTCGTTGATTAAGATATAATCTATGGTAGATATATTCCGGCACAATGGTTTGAAGCACAACGTGGGTGATCTTAATTTCATCAGGAAGTGGGTTGAGTGGAGTTTTTAAGAAGACAAAGCAATGGGCCTGCCTTTTGCTGTTTTTTTTGTTTTCCTGGAGCACTTTCCAAGCCTCTCAAGTTAAAGTCTCCTGTGATGATTACGTTGTAGTGCTCATATTTTATTAATATATCTTCCAGCGTGATGGTAAAGGATGTCATACTGGCAGTAGTCAGAGCAGGGTTGATATTGCAGTTTATGAGCAGAAGATTTAACGGCTGGTGGCCTTCCCTCAAACAAGCGATTGTCATTGCTTGGACAAAGGGGTAATTAGATTGGGTTGGTTCTGTTACTTCTATGCCCCAACTTGCGAATTGTTGGGCTCCACCAAGGACTGCCTGTTGGAGAGATTGCTTGCAAAAGCTCAAAATAGTTGAATTACCGTGGCTGTCTCCTTGTTACTTTTTAAACTTTACCCATTCTTGATTTCCCGAAGTGATCTGAGATAGTGGTTTGACATGGCCAAAAAGTCTGAGGATATTAGTTCTGTTTAAGATGTCATGAGGCCCTGCATTGTGGTACCTGGGGGTGAGCGTCTCCTCATAGGATGTGGATGGGTCCACAAGATTACTTGTTTGTATGACCCCCCCATTGCACTTGCTGCTTGATTTCGTACTGTGGGAGGGTTTGATCAGGGTTCACCAAAGTTGTTCATCTTCCGCCCGGTTGTAATTTCCTACTGTGCTAACTATATGCTTTTGCTCCATCAGTGGCGATGTAGTGTGCTCCATGGGGCCTTTGTGACCCTCCAGTCCCAATAGATCATAGAGCCTTATTTGTGTGGTGGGGTCCTCTTTACCCATGCTGACCTTCTTTATTGTTACCAGGGCTGCTGTTGATGATGACACTGCTGGGTGTGGTAGGTCAGCCTGGTCGGCCTGGGTTTCTTGAACCCTGCCTTGTTGAATTGCGCCATCCCTTTCTTCTGCTTTTTCTTTGTTTCCCGATACGCTCTGGTTCATAACCTTCTGTTTGGGATTAAAAATCGGAAAGAGTGGTAGTGAGTTGCTTTTCTCCTCAGATCTATGGCTATTCAAATTGCCGGTAGAATGGATCTTCTTTTAATTTTTGTTCTCTTCAGCTGTTTCTTCAGCTTTTTCTTTGCCCTCCTTGTTAGGGGTCCTTCTGTTCTGGGTTCTGATTTCCCCGCCATGGTTTTTTTCTGTTCTTCGGCTTCCTTTGTCTCAGATCTTGCCAGAGCTTCCTTGGTGTCGCTCTTTGTCGGGGATGCCAGAGTATCTTGGTTGTTCTTCTCGTTCTCTAGGGCTTTTATTTTCATTTCCCTCTGCTCGGCCATGTTCGCCCTTTAAGGCCAATTTGAAATTGCCCTTTTCCAGTTGTTCAATTATTCCTGGTGTTTTGGACGATTCGCCCCTGCTCTTGGTTAGTGCCGCTATGTCCCCCAGAATTTCTGGCAATTTAGCCCACTTATCTATTATGTCTTCCATTGAGCTTGTCCAAGCTATCATTGTCTGATTATATTTGATTGTTACCCCCAATTTGTCCAGTTTGCGGCCCTGCTTCTCTAGGCACTGGGCTATTGATAGTAGAAGGTCAACTTGGACCTCCATTTTAGTTGCTTGCCATATTGGGGCCTTGGCTATTGACTTCTGAGCTTCTCTAATGGTTGTCAGAAGGGAGGTGTCTTCTTGCTCATCTTGCTCATCATGATCCATTTGGCCTGTCGATAGGGACATCACTGCTCTTTCTTTGCCCTGATTTACTGCTACATCCCCTCTCCCGATGCGGAGGAGAGTAAGTTCAAAAGTTCTTTCAATTGTCTCCTCTAATTTTTGTAAAAAAGAGTTGGTGAAATCTCCTGTCTCTGGTGAGTCGAGGTGTCGTCGTCCAGTATATGAAACATTTGAGTTGTGAGGTGTCGCACGGACTGGATCTTTGCCCTCGATGACGTCCGACATGTCTTCCTCCTGGGGCTGATGGATCAAGGCTTTAATCGGTGAAAGGCTAGGGAGCAAGTCAATGGGCTTCATTCCGATCTGATCGACTGTTGTGAGCCTCCTGGGTTAGAAATAGTTTCTCCATTCTTTATATGTTATGCTATTTTCATCTGTGATTAGTGTTTTAAACCCGCTAGAAGGGGGTGAGTTTTGATCACCCTGTGCCCATGTATCCCATTCCTGGACCTGGTTCTGGTCCCCTTCATTGGGCAGAAGGTTTCTTCCTCTCCCAGATGTTTTTTTTTTTAATATCGAGCTTCTTGATGAGTGCCTGACCGGGTCAAGGTGCTTGGGGGTCACACACAGTGACCTCTTCCGGCCCCCCGGCAGGCATACCCATGTGTGGCGAGCTGCCTGGCATCTGAAAAAAGTGAGTGATGAGCCCTTGTTGAAAGGATTGTAAGAGGGGGCTCAAGGAGTGCGACTCTTGTCTAACGTTCTGAGCCGTACTCCTCGCGACCCATGTTGTTTGGCCCTTGGTAGCTTCTTTGTCAGAATCAGCGTCAGTGTCCCTCCTCTTAAGTTTGAGCAGTTTTCCCTTGAGCATTGTCCTCTATGCACAGGGAAGGGTTTTAAGATTCGTGAAAGTCACTCTCTTCGTTTTTTTGGTTTTTTTCAGTGAGCACTGTTCCCTGTGACCACTCTTCTGCTTCTTTCCACTCCTCCACTTGCGCTGTGTGGGCTCGCACTCCTCGCCACAAAGTCGGGCTAAACCGAAAAGAAAAGCCTTGACTCCTGCAGCCTTCTCTGCTGTTGCGTTGCCTGTGTAATTTTGTGCCTTTGTCCTTTTGCGCTTGCAGACACTCACACTAGTTCTCTTGTTCTCCTGCGATGCTCTCTTGCCACGCTGCGCACTCCAGGCTGCAACCGATGGCCACAACCACTAGAATTTGAATTTGAATTTAAAAGTATTTATATACAGCGCGCGTACACCAAGCGGTTTCATGGCGCTAAACAGTGCTACAGACCAGAGGAAAAAAAAATAAAACGCGGAGGGAGTGGGAGGGTTAAGCTGGGAAGGCCTGAGTGAATAAGAGGGTTTTAAGGGCTTTGCGAAAATGGGAATACTGGGGGCAGGATCGCAAGTGGATCGGGAGGGAGTTCCAGAAGGTGGGCCCTAAGGTCGAGAACTTGGAACCACCCAATTTTTTACGTTTAAAACAGGGGATCACAAGAAGTTGGTGAGTGGAGGAGCGCAGTTCTCGGGATGGAGTGTAATCTTGGATGGCTGAGCTGATGAAGGCCGGGGCCAGCCCAGAACGAACCTTGAACATGATACAGCCCAACTTAAACAATGCGCGTTGTTGTACAGGGAGCCAGTGTAAAGATTTGAGAAGGGGAGTGACGTGGTGGAATTTGGGTAGATTAAAGACAAGTCGGGCCACCTGGTTCTGAACCATCTGTAGGCGCCTCACGAGGTACTGGGGCATGCCACAATAGATGGCATTCCCGTAGTCCAGGCGGGACGTCACCATCGCCAGGAGGATAAGTTTAAGGGCGGAAGGGGAAAAGAACCGGGAAACTTTCCGAATGGTGCGGAGGGAAAGAAAGGCTGAAGAGACCACCGCGCTGACTTGGGAATGAAGGGAAAGTTGGTCATTGATTGTGAAGCCAAGAGTTTTAACGGAGGAAGAGGGGGTGGGCGGGGAACCTAGAGAGGGGGGCCAAAAAAGAGAAGACCATGGACTGGAGGAACCACCTGTCAACACCAGTTCCGTTTTATGGGGATTTAATTTCAGGTGGTTGTGGTTCATCCAGTCCTGAATGAAGGTCATCACTGAATTAAAGTTAGATATGGAAGCAGAGGAAGAGGATAATGAAAAAATACGTTGGAGGTCGTCCGCATAATTGAACACAGAGACCTCCCGCTGCTGTAAGGCAAAAATAAGAGGGGCAATGTATAAATTAAATAACAATGGCGAAAGAGAGGATCCTTGAGGGACCCCATGCTGTACTGGCCGAAAATCAGCAGAATAATCACCCAAGCGAACTGCTTGTGAACGGCCACTCAGGAAGGAGGACAGCCAAACCAAGGCCGCACCTCCGATGCCCGCCGCTCCGACACGGGAAAGTAAGATGGTATGATCTACCGTGTCGAAGGCGGCGGATAGATCCAAGAGGACCAGGGCCTGGGGCTGACTAGTGTCCATTCCCTCCCTGAGGTTGTCCAAGACTGACAGAACCACGGACTCCGTGGAATGGGCGGGTCGAAAACCGGCCTGCCTGGGGGCCAAGACACAGTTCGCTTCCACAAAGGAGGTCAAGGTTCTTACAACGTGACGTTCCAGTATCTTGGCCAGAAAAGGGAGAAGTGAGATGGGACGATAATTTGCTGAGACCGAGGGATCAGCGCCGTTTTTTTTTAAGATGGGTAAAATCACCGCTGTTTTAAGTGAGGAGGTGACAATACCCTGAGACAATGAGCTATTTAGAAATGTGAGGGGAGGTGAGGGACAAGAGGAGTAGATCTGTTTGAGGATGTGAACAGGACAGGGATCCAAGGGGGAACCGGATTTAACCAAAGGAAGAAGGGAGAGAAAAGTGTCCCTGGTAAGAGGCGGAATACTGTCCAAATGCGATGTGGATGGGGGGCAGTGAGGATTGATAAAAGAGGGAGACGGGCTGGGAATATTAGTTCAAATAATATTAATTTTGTCCAGAAAAAAAGAATTAAGGGAATCACAGAGGAGCTGTGAGGGAGAGGGTTTGAGCGTGGACCTGTCCGAGTATGCAAGCTCCTGAACGATAGAAAAAATTTCCCTTTGGCTGATTTTCAGCAGACTGAATTTTAGAAGAGAAATAGGCCTTCTTAGTTTCCAGAATGGAATTCTTATATCGGGCCGCAAGGGTGATATAGTGAGATCTCGAGTTTGGGCAATAGTCCCTCCGCCAAACGCGCTCTGCACGGCGAAGGTTAAGTTTTTGCAGCTTCAAGTCATCATTAAACCACCGGTTTGCATCCTTAGTGCGTTTAGATGATACGCGCTTTAGGGGGCGACTTGGTCACAGCCGGCTCGCAACCATTCATTGATGGTTGCCGCTTGATCGAGGGATGACAGCCCTCCAAGAGCCGGGCTGGTCGCCGAGAGCGAGGCAGTCAAGGAAGCTACATCTACCCGATTCCAGGAACGCGCCCAGATGTTTTTAACTGGAGAGGGCTTGGGGACTGCTAAGAGGGAAAGGAGAAATGAAATAAAGAAGTGATCGGACCAGGGGCAAGGGGAAATGGATACTGAGGTGACTGAACACTCTCGGTGCCATATTTGGTCGAGGGTGTGGCCCTGACTGTGAGTGGGGACATGGACCGCAGTAGTGAAATTAAGAGAGTTGAGCGTCTCTGAGAACTCCTTAGAGACCATGCACTCCGCGGGATCGTAGGGCCAGAAGTTAAAGTCCCCAAGAACGACAATAGACGAGTGGTTAACAGTCAGAGTGGCCAACAAATCTTGGAAATTGGAAAGAAATGATTGCGAGGGGGATGGTGGACGATAAATAAGAACACAGGTCAGAGGGGGGGTGAAAGAAAGTGAGCGAGCCACTAAGCAGTCGGAAGAGCCTAAAGGAAGGGATACTAAAGGTTGAAAAGTAATTTCTTTCCGAGCAATCAGGGCTACACCGCCTCCTAGCTTTCCAGGGGGGCGATCAGCTCGAAGAGCGTAATAGGAGGGGGGAAGCATCGCCAGTAAGGCAGGGAGGGAACTATCGGAAAACCAGGTCTCGGTGAGGAATAGGAGGTCGGGTTTATCCGAGTCTAGTAACGTGAAGAGTTCGTGCTGATGCTTCACAGCCGATCTTGTATTGAGATACATCCCGGAGACCGACATACAAGAGGAACTATTTGATAGGGATGTAGTAGGTCCGCTAGACGGAGGCAGAGATAAAGGACGGGAGTCGGTAAGGGCATGAGACGTGGAAAGGCCAAGCCTAGTGACTCGAGATAATACCAAGTCATCTAAAGTAAGCATGGGCGTAAAATCCGCTCCGCTAGCGGATTTTTCGGATTTTCGGCAAATTCGCAATCCGCGAACTCTCGCGAATTTGTCGAAAATCCGTGAATCCGCTCGCGGCGGATTTTTTGCTTGGTTGCGGCGCGCGGCGTGGTGCACGGCGTTCACTTTCCGTCATTTAGCGTTTGCCGAGTTGTTTTTGTTTGCGAGTGACGCGCCATTTTAGATCTTGCTGCGTGTTCCCGCGGGAGTTTAGCGCCCTCGAATACGTACTCGCGGCTTGCCACCTTGCACAGCACACCTCGCGAGAGTTCGCAATTGCGAACACGTAGTTGCGGCGGAAAGGAACAATCTCGCACTTGCGAAATAGAGATTTTGCAATTTCGCACAAGAAAATCACCAGCAAACAGGATAAACCTTCAGAAAATTATGATTTTTATCAGAATCACTCCTCAGGTTGACATTTGCATGGCCTTTTTTTTTGCAAGGAGTCCATTTTGGGGGGGGGGGAGGAAGGAAGTGCCCCACAGTCTCCAACTTCCTGTTCCTGTCCAGCAGGCTCCTCCCAGTGCTTTGTCCATCTCCTGGTCACTTTCATTTGGATCTGGAGCTGGAAGGATTACTTTTTGTGGGTGCTGCTGGATATTTGGATTTGAGGCCTTTTTGACTGTCTTTGGATCACTTTTGGATTAGAAATCAACTTTCACAAGTAAGTTTGTTTGGGGCATTACAGTTGCTGCAAGTAAAATTTTGGAACTTTTTCAGAACATTAAATAAATTATATTGTGGGTAGCCACAGTATCCAGTAGGACCAGGGTTGGTTAGGGGTGCATGATACAAATGTTTTGTTGAATTTAAACACCATTGAGGCCATGGATGGGCTGGGATTGTGCTGATTTTTGTCGTTTTTTTGGGCCTGCTGGTGGGGCCCTTTGCCCAGGGGTGGTGAGTGTTGCATGGGCCTAGTCTTTCTGTGGGGTGTCTTCTTGAATTTAAACATAATTGAGGCCATGGATGGGCTGGGATTGTGCTGATTTTATTGTTTTTTGTCGTTTTTGGGGGGGTGCTGGTGTGGCCTTTTGCCCAGGGGTGGTGATGCATGGACTGAGTGTGCCTGTGGTGTGGTCTCACTCTCTTTAATGTAAACATCATGGATGGCATTGGATTGTGGTGATTTCTGGCTGTTTTTCTGTTTTTTGGGGGTGTACTGTTGATGTGGACTGGCCATGTGGGTGGTGGTGGTGGCCATCTTGAGTGCTGGCTGGTACAGGCAACATGTGCTTGGGGTGTAAGGGAGGGGCCATTTTGAGGAGAGGCAGTGTCTGAGGCCTGCACTTATTTTGCCTACTTTTCATCCATTATGCCCAGGGGTGGTGAGTGTTGCATGGGCCTAGTCTTTCTGTGGGGTGTCTTCTTGAATTTAAACATAATTGAGGCCATGGATGGGCTGGGATTGTGCTGATTTTATTGTTTTTTGTCGTTTTCGGGGGGGTGCTGGTGTGGCCTTTTGCCCAGGGGTGGTGGTGCATGGACTGAGTGTGCCTGTGGTGTGGTCTCACTCTCTTTATGTAAACATCATGGATGGCATTGGATTGTGGTGATTTCTGGCTGTTTTTCTGTTTTTTGGGGGTGTACTGTTGATGTGGACTGGCCATGTGGGTGGTGGTGGTGGCCATCTTGAGTGCTGGCTGGTACAGGCAACATGTGCTTGGGGTGTAAGGGAGGGGCCATTTTGAGGAGAGGCAGTGTCTGAGGCCTGCACTTATTTTGCCTACTTTTCATCCATTATGCCCAGGGGTAGTGAGTGTGCATGGGCCTAGTGTTTCTGAGGGGTGTCTTCTTGAATTTAAACACCATTGAGGCCATGGATGGGCTGGGATTGTGCTGATTTTATTGTTTTTTGTCGTTTTTGGGGGGGTGCTGGTGTGGCCTTTTGCCCAGGGGTGGTGGTGCATGGACTGAGTGTGCCTGTGGTGTGGTCTCACTCTCTTTAATGTAAACATCATGGATGGCATTGGATTGTGGTGATTTCTGGCTGTTTTTCTGTTTTTTGGGGGTGTACTGTTGATGTGGACTGGCCATGTGGGTGGTGGTGGTGGCCATCTTGAGTGCTGGCTGGTACAGGCAACATGTGCTTGGGGTGTAAGGGAGGGGCCATTTTGAGGAGAGGCAGTGTCTGAGGCCTGCACTTATTTTGCCTACTTTTCATCCATTATGCCCAGGGGTAGTGAGTGTGCATGGGCCTAGTGTTTCTGAGGGGTGTCTTCTTGAATTTAAACACCATTGAGGCCATGGATGGGCTGGGATTGTGCTGATTTTATTGTTTTTTGTCGTTTTTTTGGGCCTGCTGGTGGGGCCCTTTGGCCAGGGGTGGTGAGTGTTGCATGGGCCTAGTCTTTCTGTGGGGTGTCTTCTTGAATTTAAACATAATTGAGGCCATGGATGGGCTGGGATTGTGCTGATTTTATTGTTTTTTGTCGTTTTTGGGGGGGTGCTGGTGTGGCCTTTTGCCCAGGGGTGGTGGTGCATGGACTGAGTGTGCCTGTGGTGTGGTCTCACTCTCTTTAATGTAAACATCATGGATGGCATTGGATTGTGGTGATTTCTGGCTGTTTTTCTGTTTTTTGGGGGTGTACTGTTGATGTGGACTGGCCATGTGGGTGGTGGTGGTGGCCATCTTGAGTGCTGGCTGGTACAGGCAACATGTGCTTGGGGTGTAAGGGGCCATTTTGAGGAGAGGCAGTGTCTGAGGCCTGCACTTATTTTGCCTACTTTTCATCCATTATGCCCAGGGGTAGTGAGTGTTGCATGGGCCTAGTGTTTCTGAGGGGTGTCTTCTTGAATTTAAACACCATTGAGGCCATGGATGGGCTGGGATTGTGCTGATTTTATTGTTTTTTGTCGTTTTTTTGGGCCTGCTGGTGGGGCCCTTTGGCCAGGGGTGGTGAGTGTTGCATGGGCCTAGTCTTTCTGTGGGGTGTCTTCTTGAATTTAAACATAATTGAGGCCATGGATGGGCTGGGATTGTGCTGATTTTATTGTTTTTTGTCGTTTTTGGGGGGGTGCTGGTGTGGCCTTTTGCCCAGGGGTGGTGGTGCATGGACTGAGTGTGCCTGTGGTGTGGTCTCACTCTCTTTAATGTAAACATCATGGATGGCATTGGATTGTGGTGATTTCTGGCAGTTTTTCTGTTTTTTGGGGGTGTACTGTTGATGTGGACTGGCCATGTGGGTGGTGGTGGTGGCCATCTTGAGTGCTGGCTGGTACAGGCAACATGTGCTTGGGGTGTAAGGGGCCATTTTGAGGAGAGGCAGTGTCTGAGGCCTGCACTTATTTTGCCTACTTTTCATCCATTATGCCCAGGGGTAGTGACTGAGTGTTGCATACTTGCATGTCCCACTCCCTAGTCTTTCTGTGGGGTGTCTTCAATGTAAACATCATGGATGGCATGGGATTGTGCTCATTTTTCTGTGCTTTGTCGATTTTTTGGGGTGTATAACTGAACTGATGTTCCTCTGTCTTCCATTGCTTTTAGGTGCACAAAAAGACTCAAGAGAACCACCAGTGCCAGGAAGAAGTCCTGCAGCGGTGTGTGTGTGCAGCATAACGTCACGCGACGTCACGTCTGGACACAGAACCCTCTGCAACTCGTGCAACTGCTGCCGTGCTGACCTGCTCTGAAGAAGATGGCCCCCAAAAAAGTAACCCGTAGCTCCTCTAGCAAGAAAGGTGCCAGTAAGGAGCAGAAGAAGCAAGTTACCAAGGACACTGGTGTGCTGCCCGCCCCTTTTTTTGGGAGTAAAAAAAAAAGTATGCCTGCAGCAGCAGCAGCGGGATCTGCTGGGGACCAAGCTGGCAGCAGCACCCCCGCTCCATTGGGCTCAGTGCCACCACCACCACCACGCCAACTTAAGTCCAAGCCCTTGAGTGCTGCAGAGGCAGCCAGTATAGTTGTTCAATCACCATCGACCAGTGATGTTGGCTCATCGCAAGAAAGCAGCAGCAATGTCCCTCAATCAACACAGGTTGTTGTAGCTCATCTGACGAGTGTTGAACAACCACAGCCGCAACAACAATCACATGTGCAAGTACAAGCCCAAGTACATGTGAAAGGAGAGGCAGCGCAAGGAGATGCGCAAGCAGAGGTGCATGGAGGGTCACAACAAGTGCCCACAATAGTTGTTTCTCCCGAAGTAGGGGCACATCAGGAAATCGACAATCAAGGCGAGGTATCATTTGAGGAAGCCACTCCTCCTGATGATCCTTCATTGTCTTCCACACCCCTAGCAAGGAAGAGATCAAGGGTGGTGTCTACATCTTCTTCAAGCACACCTCCTTCTGATGATACGGATCAAACTTGGGAAGCAGCACCACAGCCGTCTGAGAGTGAGGCACACCATGATCCGACAAAGGTAGTTAAGCGTAAAAGGAAGCTCGTCCAAAGTCTCAGAGTTATGGAGTGTGATGAGTCTCAACAAGAAGTGGCGGATACTGCTGCTGATGAAGACTCTGCCAACGACGACCCAGTCATCATAAAGGTCACTGCAGCCCCAGCGGGCATGCAGCAAACAGACATTTTGACCCTAGCCCGAAGAGCTGCTGAGTGTGATGATGATGATAATGTTGTCGATGAGGAGGCAGTGGAAACACCACAATCATTGGAGTTAAGTAGTACACCAACTCGTCCCGCTTCCATATTTCTTTCTGGCAAGAAGAGACCTCCGTCAACCTCGACCTTAATTAGTGGCGGTGAAAGTGCAAAACGTACAAAAGTTGGGCAATCCAGATCCTCCACTTCATCTGGCATTAGCTTCATGACCACCACCACCAGTATCGCCGCCTCCTCCATGTCCCACAGACACTTCAAGTCCCCAGTTTGGGACTTCTTTACTGTTTGTCCAAAAAATCCAAAGTTTGCCATTTGTACCATTTGTAAGCAAGCAGTTAGTCGTGGTAAGCCAGGTACCAACTATGGTACCGGAGGCCAGAGAGGTCATCTTAGGAGACAGCACACTGTCAAATGGTTTGCGCACCTAGATGCGATCAAGAAAGGCCAAATTCAAGGAAACGTTGATGTTTCATCTGATGATGACGAGCAGGAAGAAGACGTGTCAAACACTTCCCTTACACCCAGTACCCCTGTCAGCAGCACACCCAATGTGAGGCACACTAAGAGTGTTGGAGCGAGTGAGACACCAACGCACAAAAGTTCACCAGCGAGCAAAATTGGGTCAACGAAGTCATTATCAGCCCGTAAATGCTTGGTCCAGGGCAACATTAGAACAATGCTTACTTCAGACGTGCCATATGAACGCAACCACCCACTGACGCGTCTGTATAACACTAAGCTGGCTAAAATGCTAGCTGTGGACCTTCTACCTTTTTCTTTTGTAGAAGCGGTAGGTTTTCTTGAATTAGTGGCAACGCTCTGCCCTAAATGGAAGGTTCCGAGCCGGTTCTATTTTGCCAGAGTTGCGGTTCCAGCACTACATGAAGATGTGCTGGAGGCGATTGGGGCAGCTTTGCAGAAGAGTGCTGTTCACACAATACATCTGACAACAGACATGTGGACCAGTGGTGCAGGCGCTGATTACATGTGCATCACTGCACACTGGGTCTCTTTTTCAGGTGTTAAAGCAAAGCTAAACGCAGGTGTTGACCCGGACAAAGTTTTCAAAGCTGCTCGGAAACATGCAACACTAGCCATGTTTGGCTTGGAGAAAAGTCACACAGCAGAAAACCTTTTGGAAGAGTTTGACAAAAAGGTCTTGAACATGCTATCCCCCCTAAAACGCAAGATTGGTTATGTTTCCACGGATAATGGCGCCAATGTAGTTAAGGCCATGTTGCAGGGTCACTATTTTAGAGTGCCGTGTTTGGCGCACTGTATCAACCTGGTAGTTCAAAAATTCTTGAGTGATAAAGGCAGTACAGCGTTCGAGGTAATGGCCACCTGCCGCAAAATGTGCAACCATTTCAGCCATTCTTTTAAGGCCCGGAAGCATCTGAGGAGACTGCTACTTCAACGTGGAATGCCAGTGAAAGCACTCATCCAGGAGGTGGCAACACGTTGGAACTCAACCTTCTACATGCTTGAGCGTCTGTATGAGCAGTATACGGTACTCGATCACTATTTCTTCACAGAGGGTACATCTCAGAAGGAGGACCTGCGGATGAGTGCGGCGCAATGGGACATAGTTAAAAGCCTGACAGACATGCTTCGTCCTTTTGAGTTCTTCACGCGTGCAGTCAGCCAGGAGGACTGTAATTTGGGAAAAGCTATCCCATTGTTGTGCATGCTGGAGCACCAACTGATGGCGGTGTCTTCTGAGTTTGAAAAAGATGGAAAAAAAAAAGACCATTTTATTTTGTCTCAATAATTATTAGAGCGCCTACGTGGTGATGAACGTCTTAAAATGATCAACTCAGAACAGCATTACATTTGTGCTACTATTCTGGATCCACGCTACAAAAAGGCGCTGGAAGACGAAGCATTCTTTCCTTTTGCTGATGCAGATGTTCAAAAGTACAAACATTGGTTAGCCTGGTCAGCCAAGAGGTTTGAAAAAGAACGGCAGGTTATTGAAGGAGAAGCCAGTACATCAGCATCAGCATCAGCAGGCCATCCCCAGTCACAAGAATCCACTTCTGCACCTGTGGCTGAAGTGACCTCTCAGCCGTTAAAGACACCGGCAACTGGATCCTCTGCACCACACACAACAAAAACAGTGGCTGCTGTAGAGGATTGGCTAAGTTTGCTTGGGTATGGTTCTCGAAAAAAAGTCACAGGCACAGCAAAAAGTAAGCTAAGTGGAGGAACCGCTGATGACCTTGAGTCGATGGTGCAGGACTATCTGAATGACTCAACAGAGGTCTTTCTTAATGAGGAGCCATTGCAGTATTGGCATGGCAAAAAACAATTGTGGCCACAGCTCTCCAACCTGGCTATAAACTATTTGTCTTGCCCACTCGCAAGTGTGTCTTCTGAACGTGTTTTCAGTGCTGCTGGTGGCATTGTAACTCCCAAACGGAGCCGCCTCTCGCCCAAAAATGTGGAGCGGCTGACAATGATCAAGATGAATCAGCACCTCATACCACCAGATTACAAAGTACGAGAAAGCACGCCGCATGAAGACGAGGAGGACGGCAACGTAGATGAGGGGATTTTTTCTCTGTTCGGTGGCACTGACCTCATCCAGCCTGAATTCGCAGAGTATGATGACGAAATCTTGTTCTTATTCCCTGACACCGAGCCCTGAAAATGAGACAATCAATCAAGAACTTTCTTTTTCGTCCTTATTCACTTTTATTCCTGTGTGCTTTGTGTCTCTCTTTCTTTGTTTTGCACAGTTAATTTAATTCAAACTTTAATCACCTAATCCCAAAAACAAGACCATCATCAGAACTGTCTTCACTTGTTTGCTTATTGATTTGAAGGTGCCGCAGTCTACATTCCTCAGGTTCACAAGTTCTGAAGAACATGCTCCTCTATCCTCCTCCTCCAGACTGCGATTTCCCTCCAAGCAGAGTGCTGGATTACGCCCAATGAAGAAAGACTCAGCACTTGTGGGGGTGTTGTACTTCTTTGCGGGTGAGTTGACGGATTTGGGCCCATTGCTGTGAAGCTCTAATAATGGACAAAAGTGTTTTGGACCAAATATGAGGTGGAAATTTCTTGCCGTTTTTGCTGACTTGCTTGACTTTGAGGTGCTCTTTGGCGGGGTTCCGGGTGTTTGTGGGTAATTTTTGTTGTCTGTCGAAGCACTGCTGCGAGCCTGCGACAGTCTAATCTTGATTGCATTTGCTTTTCAGGAAATCCGTGGTGGAAAACAGGAGTTATGATGATTGATGATGATGATGATGACCTAGCTGCACAGCGCCGCGTTTGGACCGAAGGCCGAGAGACATTGTAAGTATGAGATTTAGCTTTTTCGCTGTTTGGGGGTGTTGTCGGGTGTTTTTTTGCAGGTGGGTTGGCGGGTCTTGCCTGGGGCATTCCTGGGAAGGTCTAATACCGGATAGAAGTGTTTTGGACAAAATCCATAAGGAACAGCCTTTTTTTTGCTATTTCTTCTGACATCTTGCTCAATGTAGCGTTTTGGGGGGCTTCCTGCTGTTCGTGGGTGGGTTGCGGCCGGGGTCTCTGTCGAAGCACTGCTGCGACAGTCTAATCTTGATTGCATTTGCTTTTCAGGAAATCCGTGGTGGAAAACAGGAGTTATGATGATTGATGATGATGATGATGACCTAGCTGCACAGCGCCGCGTTTGGACCGAAGGCCGAGAGACATTGTAAGTATGAGATTTAGCTTTTTCGCTGTTTGGGGGTGTTGTCGGGTGTTTTTTTGCGGGTGGGTTGGCGGGTCTTGCCTGGGGCATTCCTGGGAAGGTCAAATACCGGATAGAAGTTTGTTGGACAAAATCCATAAGGAAACACCAGTTTTGGCACTTTTTGTAAGTTAGGGTTCGTTAGGGTTAGCCCTAGCAGCAGGATTGCATGTGTTTCGGGGGGTTCTATTGCAACGCAGTTCTGTTGTTGTAGAGCACTGTTGGAGCGATGCTGGCTATGGATACTTTTGCTTGCTTGCAAGTGGTTTGAATACAATCCACGGTCTGTATTTGGGCCTACTGTTACTTTCAAAGTACGTTTTGTAACCATTTTTCTGCTAGGCATCGTTTTTGGAGATCTGATTGGGGTTCTTCTACATTTTTGCGACTGGCTTTAGTAAGGGTCTTGGTGGGAGCATTGCTGGGAAGGTCAAATTTTGTTCTAAAACACAGTAGTACACCTACCTTGAGGGGAAAGATCCGCTATAATATTTTGGCCATACTTATTGATCCTTAAAAAGGTGACTCAGACAGAGCACGCAATTTCAAAAATATTGTACTGTCTATTAGGGAAATCAAAGTGTCACTTTTTGAACCACACAGCGTACATACCTTTTATTTATTTATCAGTGGTATTGTAATAGCACTTCCTGTTTTCCGTTCAATAATTACAGGCCGGGTTTCAGTCAACATCCGCCAGGCAGGCAGTGGACAGGGTGTCTTCTGTCAGTGGTCACCACATTGATGGACGAAGCGTCAGCTGGAATGGAGGAGTGCCGCCAATAAGAGGAATTGTTTGCTGCATGCAACTTACTTACCAAATTCAACAGGACAACTCCAACAACATACGCAATACAGATACAGTATCCATTGTTGTCTTTTATTCTATGAGTGTGACTGCATGTGCTTACCTTTAGTTTGTAACCAAAGATTGTCTGTATCTTCAATTATTGTTTGTCCATGCTCTGCTTTTTTTTTCTTCTCTCAACAAAACCTACCCAAAAAGAAACCCCCATTCCCATCCATTTTACAAACCCTAACCCTCTTCCCCCGGGCTGTGTTGTTTTGCTTGATGTCTGACTAAAATGACATCAATAATTCCACACACTTGCTGGGGAGGATAAGGTCATAGCAACAGGCTGGTGAAGGAATACGAGGATATCTTCTAGACTTACTCAGCTTCAGTACTATATCTTCTAGTAGTAGTAGCCAATGTCAAATAAATTCAACGCAAGTACTAGTTATACTTGCAAGCAAATACTTTACCATTTGTTAGGCTACATTATGGCACTGTTCTAGTGTACTGTCACCTGCTATTTTCTCGATCGTACCGTAACCGTTGTAATGCTACAGTAAGGAGGACAAACAAGGTTTCGTTTTCTTTTTTTCCATAGGCATGCAACTGCCACTGTGTCACACCACTAGTACCACCGCAATGAGGAAATGTCACCCGCCCAGGATTGACAACGTTAATCCCCATTTCACCTGGAGCCAGCCCTGGGCCTAGCCCTAATTTCTAACACAAATTACAGGTAAGATAAGCGTTTGGTGGGAGGTAGTATAATGGAGTATTATTTCGGAGTAGACAAGAGATTGACGGTTGTACTACTAAAGTCCTACGACTGTTCAGGAAAACAAAGTTACTGTTACACCCCCGCCCCCCACCCACCAGACTGAAAAGCAGTAAAAAACAGGTATGGTCAGATAAAGTTTAAAAATATATTTATTTAGCCCTAACAAAATAATCTCCCTCACCCACACTAACCCCAACGATTGTCTCTGAAACGTCCCAAAACGATCCCAACTCCCAAATCCCACCCCCCAAAAGTCTATAAAAAAAGGGCAAGGGACACTCCAGTACTGGAGGGTGCTGGTGCTGGTGCATGATGCGGCATGGGCATCATACTCCTTGCGGAGGGTGGCAAGCTCGGAGCGGAGGCCCTTAACCAAGTTCTTATACTTCAGGACCTCCTGCTCCAGGTTGGACATGCGGACTCGTAGGCGGCGTTGGCGGTCCTTGCAGCTCCTGTGGGGGGCAGCTGGTATTTCGGTTGCTTGGCGGTGGCGGTCATCTTTCTTAGCCCGGCTCGGTCCTGCTGGCTTAGTCACGGAGGAGGATGCAGTGGTCACAGTCGAGGATGTCGTTGTTGCCCCGCTCGACTGCGTGTCCTCCTCCTCCTCCAGGGCCACCAGCCGCCGATATTCGGCGACAGTGGCCTCCAGCCTCCGTTGCCGGGCCAATCTAGCCTGCTCCCTCCTTGTTGTTGATTTGGAAGGAGCAACTATATGAAGAAAGAAAGACATAGTCTGTAACCAATGCTCCTTATTAATAACACAAAGTGATTGAGCCGAAAGTTGGGTCACAGAGTACAAGTAGCAAATTGAAAGCACAGTACATAACTATTGAGGACAGTATCTATGTAACCTCCCACTTCTGCATCCTTGCTCTAACATTAGTGGTAGTTTAATGAACAAATTCTACGACCACTATGGACTTCCATTACAGTCGACTATGACAGTACACCAGTCTTATTCTTCTTCTTCTCTCTTGTTTAGGGAAATTGTTACGTTATCTTATGCAAGCCGGCAGAATGACATGGACAGCACAGTGAACTTGCACCCGAGAAAAAAAGTTGCACACCATGATGAGTGAGACAGACTTGCGTTACTGTACCGGTCCAGTACATGCAGGTGGTGAAGCTATTACTTTTCTATTACGGGTGGCACTGAGAATACTCTGTTACAAGGGCTACTGCTTAATTAATTTACCTTTCACCCTACAGTGCAAATGAGTACTAGAAAAGGAAAATGAAGAAGCTAACTAATTTGATTATCTATCACTTCACATGGGACGTATTTGATGACATATGAGATGACTTTAGGTGCTTTGCTTAATATTGAGTGAACAGTGATACACCCACACATGAATGACGTACTACAAGTAAACTAAAGTTATTAAGAGAGGTACGGAGTGTCCACCGTAATAACCAGATATATGCTGTGATTGCAAACGCAATACAAAGTACTGCTACTATTCATGGTAGTATTGGACACATTTACAATTTCTTTTCCTTGCCTTCCCTGCACTGGAACGGACGTGCGGGTGCGGTGGTACATGCTCTTCAAGGTAACACTTACTTCACCTGGCGACCATCTACTCTCTCTAGATACACATGTGCTATCTAAGACTCAGAGAATACCATGCTCCGGGCATCCATTCAGTCAAAGTATACGCACACATACAGTTTCTGTTTCACCCACCCAGGCTGCTGTCCTTCCACCCATCCTTGCTTCATCATTGACCCAGCCATGCACCATACCATATTCTTTCCTTCCCAGCCACCTCGGGGGCCAAGCAAACACATATCGTTCTTCTTTGCCAGCCATCATACAAGTTCGCGTCCCACTTACTTACACCCTTCTTTCGCTTTTCGTTCATCCCATCCATCACGTTCGTCTAAGAACTTATTGGGATTCTTCTCACCAAAAACTTCACAGCTAAGTCGAAGTACATTTCGAGGAGGCTACTACCTGGTTGATTTGTAATTGTAATACACCCGTGCAGAAAGCACACTATGCAGTCTTCAATCTCAATAAGTAAGGAATATATAGCTTACCTGTTTCCGCCACCACCGTTTGAACCCCCACAGGACCGTCCGCCGGCTCTTGCACCGCCTCCTCCCCAGAGTCCTCCGAGTCCTCGCCCAACACAGCCACCTCCGCGCTGGCCCCGTCACCAGATGTTACACCTACGAAGTACATTTAAGAATGTTAGAATACACCACTCACTACTATATAATATTTGGTCTAGGAGAAATGTTAAAAAAACAGAATACAATGTAATAATTTGTGACTGTCTACTCCATAGTAAAAATGTCCCATTTTCCAGGGAAGGCTGTTGTCTTGCTGCACTTTTATGCACAACTGATGAATGCTTGCTTTTGATTTTTAACACGCACCACTTTTTCTCCTAACAGACAGAAGCTTGACTCCTAAGAACACGACCAGGATCAAGTTCAAACCAGGTGAGAGCTCGGCTCGACCACAAGAAATGTGTCCAATTTATCGTAAGCACTAACCACTTTTCCATTTTCAGTTAAATAGTTTTATGACAAAGTAGATTTTAATAAATGTGTTTACTTTTAATAAAGCTTTTAAACTTAAATAGACTCTGTGGTTTTTGTTCCTCCAGACTAGAGTGGATGAGCTAAAGGTTTTGGAATTTTTGCAAGCATGAGTGCCTCTGACACTTCTTGACTGTGCTGTGACTCCGTACTACTCTCTTGTCCTGCGTACGATAATCTAGAGATCATTGGGGATCTATAATCGGTGACTTCGGGAGCTGAATGACTCTGCCACACTATCTAGTCAGTAAGGAGACAGTGCATAGAGGTATTGCTGAATATAATGGGAGTCCAATGGAATTGCCAAATGTCCAATCTTAGTTAGCTACACAGACAGACTAATAAGAATAGTCTAGTAATACCACAGGGAGTCATATTCGAGGCAGGATAAGAATGTATATCCAGTCTACAAGAAGATCAAAGACGATTTAGAAAAAATCGAATGAGGAACGCTAGGAAAAAATAGGTACTGTTTATTAAAATGTAAACTTACTGGGGCCAGCAAAGGAGCCCTCGCCTGCCCGATCCTGGCCTGCATCCTCAGCACCCTCCTCCTGTGTCCTCTTGCCCTTGGGGGGAGCTGATGTACAACATGAAAGAAAGAAAAACCAGAAAACATGAATGAGATTTTTCAACCAAATCAAACATTTCAAAAGAACAATAACAAAATATTTTGGAAAAATAGCAAATAGATAGACAACTATTCCACGGGATCTATCTCATGTGGTATACTACGTTATTCGTATTGCCTGATTTGCGGAACGTTGACTTAGAAAGTTCCTATGTAACTCAATAAACAGACTACTAAAGAGGTTTGCCTAGGCCTGGCACTGCAGGCAGCAGTGCGCAGCACGCGAAGTGACAGACAAAGTCCATCCTGCTTGCAGATCAGTGAATACTCAAACTATCAATCCACCCGCCACCACCGCCACTATTTCTTCTTATAGCCATGTGTCTAAAGGAAGGACTGGACTTCAGTCTGTTGGGGCTGATTTAGAAGTCCCTTGCGGAAGTTGCGGCTCATTTTCCTCCATTGTTGCGTGCCTTTTGTGACGCAGCGGCAGAACAAAAGACTCGCCATGGTGTTGGTGCGGCGTATATATTAAAAAAAAACACATATGGGCATATGGGCGATGCATCACGTTGTAAAGCCCTGCGCCATCAGGGGGCGTTCCGGCGCAAGGGAGGGCGTACCTGCGCAGGAACGAATCCTAAAAGTGGCTGAGGGAAATCGACAAGATGTCAATCAGTCACTTTTAGGACAATGATGCATGACTCAAACCCTGCGCCCTTGAAGCCGACGTACGGCTTGATGCAGCATTGGGAAGATAGGGTACCCCAGAGCATTGCTGGAGCTGCGCCATCGTTGGCACGCAACTCCAGCAATGCGCTGCCTTTACGGCACAGATGCGTAAGGCTTCTGTGACGTTTTGGGCCAATGGGTGGTGGTGGCATGGCACACAATTACTGCCGCATCCCTGCTACTTTGCAGGGATGCGCCGGTAATTGAAAATATGACCCTTACTGTCTAGCATTACGCAGTTCTTATCTTTACACTACACTCATACATAATTTCTCAGGCCAATGAAATGCTTTTGAACACAACATACAAAACAAAGAAGCATAGTAGCAAGCAAGGCTACTGAGAAGGAGAGCAGTGCACCTGAAATGCATAGAAGATTTTGAAATATAATTTACCTCAATGTAATCGGCAGCATTATTGCTCTTGGTAAAGAACAAAGATTTGCAAATAACAGAGCAGGATAAAACAGAGTAGTAAATGTACTACTACTACTACTCACCAAGCCCGGGGACCTCTACGCCGAGCGCGTCCAGCAAGTCCCGCTCCCGGTCCATGACATCGGTCCAGCGGTGGGTGGCCTGGTTATATGTGCGCCGGACCCCAGAGATCTTGTACATGGCCCGGCACACCTTCTCCCACCGCTTGCGACGCTCCCGGATGCCATAGCCAGTCGCGATCTTGCCGCCTCCCAGGATCGTCTTGGGGAGGCGGCGCTGGACGTGGAAGATCAGTGCCGCCACTTCCTCCGCGCTGAAGATCTCCCTCAGGACCACTTGCTCCCCCCTTAAACGCCCGCACGGGAGCCGGGCACGGGGTGCGGGACCCTTCCCCTTCTCAGGGTGCTTCCCGGCTCCCTTTACCATGGTCTGGGCAGAAATAGAGTTAAATGATAAACAAGAAATAGAATAGTGAAGAAGAAAAGAAAAGAGTTTAAAAAAGTAGTTTAAAAGTAACTAAAAGCTGCAGAAAACACAAAAATATAGAGCTAGAAAAATAGAGGGATAGATAATAAGTAAAATTAGATCAAAAAAACTTCAAACAAGCAAAGGATGGCAGAGATTGAGAGAGGATAGAGAAAGCATGCCCAGAACCATAGCAATGAATGAGAAACAAGATGGCCGCGCCCGTTCACGACCGCATGGGTAAGTTCGCGCGAGATTTTCCTTGCGAGTACGCGCGAAATTGTACTAGCGAGCAGCACATTTTGCGAGATTACACATAGCGGCCGGAAACGGAATTACGTCACGCCAACAAGATGGCCGCGCCCGTGTACGACCGATAGGGTAACTTGGCAAACGTATAGCTAGAAGCGCCTCGCGAACACGCGCAAGATCACGCGAACATACACGTCGCACAAAAAACAATTTTGTATTCGCACGTATTCGCGGCTTCCAAAATCGATCTCGCACGGATTCGAGCCCCAAAAAATGCGCGAAATTGCAGAAAAAAACGATTTTAGCTAAACTGAAAGCAATGAGCAGGTGCAAAAGTTCAAACTTAACATTAGTAATGTTAGAAACGGGACCCCTGGCTGGCCAAGGCTTGCGCCAAGGTCAGTCAGGGATCACCACCTCCAAGGTCAGGGCAAGGGAGTCACACACCAAGATAACCCCCGCTCACCCTCTAGGTAACGTGGCGCGAGCAGCAAGGCTAATCTCAGAGGCGATGTGTAAAGCGTTTGCGCGCGCACCCCAGCGACAACAACCAAAGGCCCACCACAAAGGAAACTCCACACAAGGTTATATAAAAATAGCCTTTGTATTATAGTAAAAACACATTAGATAACACACACACTTTACAATGTGCCAACAGGCACGGGCAAGATTTACAAGGGATTATGTACAGGACAGGGCCACCTGGACCACTGTCAGGGGTATGCACTTGTTAGAAATAATACTTGTAGGTATAACACTTTAGCACATCAACATACAATGACTGTAACACAGAAATAGTGAATATAGCATACAACCAGTAACTACTGGTTGGGGGAAAATACCTCCTACGCCACCCTAAACACTGTAGGGAAATCACGCAGGGAACTAGGACCTTATCCTCAGGACCTATGGACGGAAAACCTATCACCTAAGCAAGTCACATTTAGCAAAGGGAAGGAAACCTAAAATAATCACCTAGGCAAGTAACATTTAGCAAAGGCAATAAAACATCAACATTCCTCTAAGCAGGTCACTTTTAGCAAAGGGAAATAAAAGCACAAGGCATTACCTAAGCAGGTCACTTTTAGCAAAGGTAATAACAAACAAGGGCACATGAAACATTAAAACACATTCAGAGGTGCAGGTAGAACATTTGCGCAGAAATCAATTTAGCACGTGAATCATAAATTGCGCAGGGTGCACGTAGCACAACACTAGAAAAGGTCCCTCAGGCCAACGGGCCTCGAAAGGGCTGGAATGCCCTGAGTCTCAATGTCAGGGGAGGCTGCGCAGGCAGCCAAAACACAAAGCCTAAACGTGGCAACTGTCCACTAAATGCTGGACAGTTGTGAATCAAAGCTAGGCCAACGTTGGAGCCTCGTGGGCTCAGGAGCAAGGAATGGGCACTCAAGAGCCTCTCAGGGCTCAATAAACAATATGGGCTCTGAGCCTCTCGGGGCTCGAAATCACGTAAGGCGCTATAGAGCTTCAGTGCTCTAAATCAATAAAATGCCCCCTCGAGCCTCGGGGCTCGTAGAATAACTGTGGCTGGAGCCCCTCGGGCTCAAAGAACAAAGAATGGCCCCTCTCATTGGAGTCCCTCACGGGGACTCAGAATCCAATAATGCCCCAAGGAGCCTCGGCTCCAATCAAGGAATTCTCCTGCGGAGCGGCCCGCTACCAACCGGGGCCGCTCTGCACACAATGCAGACGCATCTCACTCACCGGGTCCGCGGCTGCTGGAGGAGAGCTCCTGCTCCTCGGGACTCTCCGGGGCCGCGGAGGGACGTTCTCCTCCCCCGGGGCTCCTCCTGTGCTCGGGAGCCTCGGGACGGTCGGAGCAGGCTGCTTCCTTCTTCCGGCTCTCTCCTCCGCCTCCTGTGATGACGTGAAAGGGGCTCGGCCGGCTGGGCCAATCCCAGCGCGGCCCGGACTTGAAGGCGGGCGCTGCTTCCTCCTCTCACTCGGGCTGCGGCGGTGATCGCGGGCAAATGCGGCGTGGGCAGCCGCTCAAATTAACAAGGAAACGGGGCAATGCCGGGTGGGCACCGGCCTCAAAATAAAAATAGAAAGCGAGGTAGGCACTCGCTCGGCCTGGAAAAGCGCTCCAAAGCGCTAGAATAAAAATAAAGCGCACCCAGCGCTTAGGGGGAAAATAAAGCGCTCTTAAGCGCTTAGGGCATGAAATAAAGCGCTCTCAGCGCTAAAAGCAAAACGAAGCTCTCCCAGCGCTGGGGACAAGGGAGAGCGCTCCCCAAGCACAGCAAAGCTCCAGCAAGGTCTGGAGGCAGACAGGGGGGCAGGGCAGGGCCAGAGCCAGCACACTGGGTCTCCAGGCAGGGAGACAAGCCAAGTGGCGGTCCTCCTGGCCCCAGCAACAGCAACAGCCCCCTCTGGCAAGGATCCAAAAGTAGAACCATTTCTGTGGGGACACAGCCCCATTTTTATACCATGAATTCCTTTGTTAGGAGGTGCAGGGTGGGGGGAAACCAGTTGCAGCTGGCTTGGGAGTACCCTTGATGGCCCAACCACCCCTTTCATTCACTGGGGAGCCTTGGGTCATTAGACAAACCACAGGGGGGCGGAGCCAGCATTGTGTGGGGAAAACCCCAGCCCATCCAGGACACAGATCTACTCCTCCCACACATCACACATGCTGATCTCACACTCACCACCGGGCAGGCCCATCCAGACTTCCTGGAGCCTGGCATGCCAGCCAGCTCCAGCCAATCACGCTCCACTATCCTCACTGCACACATACATCAATGTCCAGAAGTAGCACTTCCCTTCTAGACACATACAAGCCGCACATACCATTGCGCAGCATTCATTCTCACGAGTTCATACATACTAAACTCGAGCCTGCACTCCCCACACATCAGGAACTACCAGGGCACACACATTCCCCATGCATTCCTATGGGAGGGCAGGCCAGCCATACTACACGCACGCACTTTCACTCTGGGACACAGGGAAAAAGTGCGCCAAGACCCAAAAATCACTACACAGGGTCACAAACAAAAGCAAAAAGATTAGGGGTGAACCTGCCCTAAGGCCCAAGTCTAACACGACCCCCTTCCAGCCAAAACGCAGGGCAGACCGATCACCACCGTGATGGGCTTCCCTGCTTGGGGCGATAAAACAAGGACGCGGGCCCACAACTGCAGGGACACCCTCCTGTTTTACGCCACGGTGAACCCCTAGGCTTCCTTCTAAAACTACTGTAGGGACTAACTGGGGTACCCCACTGATACTCTCCAGCTGCCCTCGGCCAGGACCAGGCCCTAGGCCATCCAGGTACCACTGGATCCTGCCTACTCACAAAGTGGGGGGTAGTAACCCCTGGCACATAACAGCCATTTTCCACTCTTCCTGTCTGCAAGACAGGGCTAGACTGCCACTGGTTCTCCAGCCTAGGATCTACAACCTTAGGTGGACCAGGAGTCTCAGGGAAGGCTCTCCTCCCCTTACCTCTTCTCCTAGGGTTCCTCCTCCTCCTGCGAGGGGTCCCCTCTAAACAACATTCTCCCAACCTAGGGTTTAACCCCTCAGGTGGTAACGGGGTCAGAGGTGGGCTTTCCCACCCTCTGCACCCCCTTCCAGAGTCCTGCTCCCTCCCAACCGGGGCGGTACCTCTGGAGAAAGAACTGGTTAGGACACTGTTTACAGTATTCCCACCCTTCAGGTCAGGCGAATCCTGAACCTGGACCTCCAACCTCCGGTCTAGAACCTTTGGTGGAATCACTGCCTGGCACTCCAGGACTCCTGGGGATTCACACACCATCCCCCTGAGGCTAGCAAATGACACATATGTTGGGTGACTGTCTGCCTGGCGCAGATCTCCCGCCTCCTGTCCACCTGACAGTGCGCAAAGGTCCCCCAGCACAGAAGTGGTGTCACCATGGTCACTACACGGGATCCTAGCCCCACTGGGTAGTCCCTGACCCACTGGTTCTTCCACTGGGGAACTCCCCCAATCACTCCTCACGCTGGACTCCGGTACTCTCCCTACTGGAGCAGTACTGCCAGACTCTATAACCATGGAAGCTCCGCTTACAGATGCTCCAGGTTCTCTACCCACTAGGAGATCTCCCTCAAGTGAACTAACAGGCAAGTCTAGGTTCCCTTCCTGGTGTTCCCTAAAGGAACCATCCAGGCTCTGTGACAGGGCTTCGGGCGTCTGGGGACTCTCGGTCACACACTCACTCCCGCTCCACTGAGACAGGCAGTCAGCCCCTACACCCTTCTCACTAACCAAGGACCTAGCTGGGCTACTCTCACCCTCCTCCACCACACTGGGCTGGAAGACACCTGACCCACTATTGTTGGAATCACTCACTAGTGACTCTAAAGAACCTCTCGCACTGTCCCAGCGTTCTGCTTCCTCTGCGAGGTCCCAAGGACAAAAACACTTCAACTTCAGCAGGTGCTGGCGCAACTCTGGACAAACAACACTGAGCAACTGCTCTTTGAGGAACATATTCACCACACCGTCCACCTCATTGTCCGAGTTAGCCGTCAGCCAACCCCACATTGCATCCGAACAGTCATCCACAAAATACCCCCACTTCTGGTGAGATGGTTTCTTAAGGTTCCTAAACCTCAACCTATTCTCCTCCTCTGGGGAAACAGGAACCATACTCGGGGAACTGGGAGTGGGACTGTCTACACTGACATTTAAAAAGCTGCCACCACTGGACTACACCCTCTCTGGGGAATCCAGACAATTACAACTGTGGGTAGGGGAGAGTCTATTCTCTAGGGCTGCGCTCTCACGGATGATGGCCCTTCTCTCCACCTCTATCCTCTCCTGCGCTAAGAGTCTTTCGATCTCTAGCTGCGCCATAGCCTGGGCATGCTCTAACATGAGCTGTTCCATTGCTAACTGATGCTCCCTCTCTTCCTTCCTATCTAACCAATCCTCTGGGGACAGGGAAAGGGATGGGGCGCTGGTACTGACACTGGGCCTAGCAAGGGACTCCCTATCTATGGGGTCCTCACTATCTGCTGGGGCCCAACCACTGTCATCATCCACCTCACATTCTTCATCAGAATCTTCAGGGCTCCCCTCAGACTCACCACCCTCATGGCGAGTGGCCTGGGCCCTTTCCTCGCTGCGCTCAAGATCCCTTTGATCCTTATACCATTGGACCAGGTGGTTCCTAAGTTGGTTCTCAGTATCTGATTCATCCACCCCTATGTCTCTCTCTCTACAGAACCTTTCCAACTCCTGCATACTGTACCAAACTAGATCACTGAGATCAAAAACAGGCTCCATTTTGGCAGACGTTCTAGAGACGAGATCACACAGGGAACCTGGGGGTCTGAGCTAACCAGGAGTATACAATCAACAAAATTCAGCAAGATTCCTATCTCAGAACTTGCACTCCACTGTCCAGCGTAACACACACTCATTCACACACAACCCTCCCCTCGGACTGGTAAGGCAGTTTCTACCACCCCTGATTATCTCAACCTGACCACTAGCGACACAGGTACCAAACTCTGGGAGCAGGGCGGGGAACAAGGTACTGGACAAAATACAAATGACACCTTTCAGGAGAAGCAAAACTGAACTTCCCTAAAAAACAATAATCCCCAAAAATGTGGTTATCTAAAATGGCAGAGTTTTGAAGTGTGGCCTGTCGCCACTGTGGTACAGAGCAAACGCAAGTCCAATCCGCACCGCTAGCCACCAATGTTAGAAACGGGACCCCTGGCTGGCCAAGGCTTGCGCCAAGGTCAGTCAGGGATCACCACCTCCAAGGTCAGGGCAAGGGAGTCACACACCAAGATAACCCCCGCTCACCCTCTAGGTAACGTGGCGCGAGCAGCAAGGCTAATCTCAGAGGCGATGTGTAAAGCGTTTGCGCGCGCACCCCAGCGACAACAACCAAAGGCCCACCACAAAGGAAACTCCACACAAGGTTATATAAAAATAGCCTTTGTATTATAGTAAAAACACATTAGATAACACACACACTTTACAATGTGCCAACAGGCACGGGCAAGATTTACAAGGGATTATGTACAGGACAGGGCCACCTGGACCACTGTCAGGGGTATGCACTTGTTAGAAATAATACTTGTAGGTATAACACTTTAGCACATCAACATACAATGACTGTAACACAGAAATAGTGAATATAGCATACAACCAGTAACTACTGGTTGGGGGAAAATACCTCCTACGCCACCCTAAACACTGTAGGGAAATCACGCAGGGAACTAGGACCTTATCCTCAGGACCTATGGACGGAAAACCTATCACCTAAGCAAGTCACATTTAGCAAAGGGAAGGAAACCTAAAATAATCACCTAGGCAAGTAACATTTAGCAAAGGCAATAAAACATCAACATTCCTCTAAGCAGGTCACTTTTAGCAAAGGGAAATAAAAGCACAAGGCATTACCTAAGCAGGTCACTTTTAGCAAAGGTAATAACAAACAAGGGCACATGAAACATTAAAACACATTCAGAGGTGCAGGTAGAACATTTGCGCAGAAATCAATTTAGCACGTGAATCATAAATTGCGCAGGGTGCACGTAGCACAACACTAGAAAAGGTCCCTCAGGCCTCGAAAGGGCTGGAATGCCCTGAGTCTCAATGTCAGGGGAGGCTGCGCAGGCAGCCAAAACACAAAGCCTAAACGTGGCAACTGTCCACTAAATGCTGGACAGTTGTGAATCAAAGCTAGGCCAACGTTGGAGCCTCGTGGGCTCAGGAGCAAGGAATGGGCACTCAAGAGCCTCTCAGGGCTCAATAAACAATATGGGCTCTGAGCCTCTCGGGGCTCGAAATCACGTAAGGCGCTATAGAGCTTCAGTGCTCTAAATCAATAAAATGCCCCCTCGAGCCTCGGGGCTCGTAGAATAACTGTGGCTGGAGCCCCTCGGGCTCAAAGAACAAAGAATGGCCCCTCTCATTGGAGTCCCTCACGGGGACTCAGAATCCAATAATGCCCCAAGGAGCCTCGGCTCCAATCAAGGAATTCTCCTGCGGAGCGGCCCGCTACCAACCGGGGCCGCTCTGCACACAATGCAGACGCATCTCACTCACCGGGTCCGCGGCTGCTGGAGGAGAGCTCCTGCTCCTCGGGACTCTCCGGGGCCGCGGAGGGACGTTCTCCTCCCCCGGGGCTCCTCCTGTGCTCGGGAGCCTCGGGACGGTCGGAGCAGGCTGCTTCCTTCTTCCGGCTCTCTCCTCCGCCTCCTGTGATGACGTGAAAGGGGCTCGGCCGGCTGGGCCAATCCCAGCGTGGCCCGGACTTGAAGGCGGGCGCTGCTTCCTCCTCTCACTCGGGCTGCGGCGGTGATCGCGGGCAAATGCGGCGTGGGCAGCCGCTCAAATTAACAAGGAAACGGGGCAATGCCGGGTGGGCACCGGCCTCAAAATAAAAATAGAAAGCGAGGTAGGCACTTGCTCGGCCTGGAAAAGCGCTCCAAAGCGCTAGAATAAAAATAAAGCGCACCCAGCGCTTAGGGGGAAAATAAAGCGCTCTTAAGCGCTTAGGGCATGAAATAAAGCGCTCTCAGCGCTAAAAGCAAAACGAAGCGCTCCCAGCGCTGGGGACAAGGGAGAGCGCTCCCCAAGCACAGCAAAGCTCCAGCAAGGTCTGGAGGCAGACAGGGGGGCAGGGCAGGGCCAGAGCCAGCACACTGGGTCTCCAGGCAGGGAGACAAGCCAAGTGGCGGTCCTCCTGGCCCCAGCAACAGCAACAGCCCCCTCTGGCAAGGATCCAAAAGTAGAACCATTTCTGTGGGGATACAGCCCCATTTTTATACCATGAATTCCTTTGTTAGGAGGTGCAGGGTGGGGGGAAACCAGTTGCAGCTGGCTTGGGAGTACCCTTGATGGCCCAACCACCCCTTTCATTCACTGGGGAGGCTTGGGTCATTAGACAAACCACAGGAGGGCGGAGCCAGCATTGTGTGGGGAAAACCCCAGCCCATCCAGGACACAGATCTACTCCTCCCACACATCACACATGCTGATCTCACACTCACCACCGGGCAGGCCCATCCAGACTTCCTGGAGCCTGGCATGCCAGCCAGCTCCAGCCAATCACGCTCCACTATCCTCACTGCACACATACATCAATGTCCAGAAGTAGCACTTCCCTTCTAGACACATACAAGCCGCACATACCATTGCGCAGCATTCATTCTCACGAGTTCATACATACTAAACTCGAGCCTGCACTCCCCACACATCAGGAACTACCAGGGCACACACATTCCCCATGCATTCCTATGGGAGGGCAGGCCAGCCATACTACACGCACGCACTTTCACTCTGGGACACAGGGAAAAAGTGCGCCAAGACCCAAAAATCACTACACAGGGTCACAAACAAAAGCAAAAAGATTAGGGGTGAACCTGCCCTAAGGCCCAAGTCTAACAAGTAACATTCAAGGTAGTGCTTCCTGAGGGGCCCCTCCAGAGTTTGCAACTATTCTATGACCCTGCTATGACCCAAACAGCAGGCTCATAGAATAGCTACAAGTAGACCATAAAGGTCCTGTGAAAAAAAATGTCACTGCAACAAAAAGCAAATTACAGATAAGGAAGGAAGCAGGTGCCAGCCAGACTGGAAGTTTCAAAATTACTGACACATTAATGACCCACAAATTAATTGATGGCAGTTGAAGAAGGGCAGGTGTGCTTGCTTTTTTCAACCACCATAATCTACAGTGATAAATAAACCTAATGGGTGGCAGTGAGGATGTACCAGAGGGTGGCATGGGTGTCCCAGAGGGTGGCAGTGGTGAAACAGAGGGTGCTGTGAACCTGTGATGATAAACCAGACGTAGAAACAACAGAGTCGCGGCCGTTGCGAGCCGAAAAGTAAGTTCGCGATTGCGAACTTGTCCCAAAATCGGCGCGAACGCGCGCCAACACAAAAAACGGGAAAATCCGCAAATCCGCTAGAGTTCGCGGATCTTCGCGGATTGCGAATCCGTAAATCCGCAAGTTCGCGTACGCGAGATCCGCTAGATCCGCCCATGCTTAATCTAAAGGCCAGGGGCCTTGAAGTCCAGTCAACTGTGCAGAGGAATACTGAAGGAGTGAAGCAGAGTTTCCTGCCCCTGGTCCCGGTCGGTCGCGGACGGGCGCAGACGGGCTTTCCTTAGGCGTGCCTTCGGCGCGCAATCATCGCGCCCGCTGCGCTCGTCCGCTGCGCTTCCTATGAAAGCACATGATTTAAAGCCAAGAGGACATGGGGAAGTGGGCGTGGCCTCGGAAGGGGCGTGGCCTGCGGGCGAGGCGAAGCGCTGGAAGAAGCGTCCTGCGCCTGCTGATTAACAGTGCTAAATCCGCTGTGGGGTGCGAGGAAGTACAGGTGGTAAGTGCAGTTTTTAAAAAACACAAGATAAACAACAAGTTTTAAAACAAACGATCTCCCGGCTATTTTGCCTCAGGAGTGCAGCATCATAATGGCGGCGCTTGCTCTCAGCGTCCCTATATGATGTTTGGAAGTGGGCGTGGCCTCGGAAGGGGCGTGGCCTGCGGGCGAGGCGAAGCGCTGGAAGAAGCGTCCTGCGCCTGGTGATTAACAACGCTAAATCCGCTGTGGGGTGCGAGGAAGTACAGGTGGTAAGTGCAGTTTTTAAAAAACACAAGATAAACAACAAGTTTTAAAACAAACGATCTCCCGGCTATTTCGCCTCAGGAGTGCAGCATCATAATGGCGGCGCTTGCTCTCAGCGTCCCTATATGATGTTTGGAAGTGGGCGTGGCCTCGGAAGGGGCGTGGCCTGCGGGCGAGGCAAAGCGCTAGAAGAAGCGTCCTGCGCCTGGTGATTAACAGCGCTAAATCCGCTGTGGGGTGCGAGGAAGTACAGGTGGTAAGTGCAGTTTTTAAAAAACACAAGATAAACAACAAGTTTTAAAACAAACGATCTCCCGGCTATTTCGCCTCAGGAGTGCAGCATCATAATGGCGGCGCTTGCTCCCAGCGTCCCTATATGATGTTTGGAAGTGGGCGTGGCCTCGGAAGGGGCGTGGCCTGCGGGCGAGGCGAAGCGCTGGAAGAAGCGTCCTGCACCTGGTGATTAACAGCGCTAAATCCGCTGTGGCGTGCGAGGTGTCCTGTGCTCCTGGTAAGTCTCTCCCATTTCTCTCTTTCCCTGCGATGCGTGGTGGGTCCAAGCTCGGTCTGGGCTGCGTGGGGATAAGAGGGGATATGAGGGCTATGCAGGTGGTGGTGGGAGTGACAGTGAGCTGGCAGGCTTTCTCAGTTCTTTCTCACTCACTCACCGGTGCTTGTACTGTAGCCCCCTCACTACTCATCGGTTGCTGTGCCACTGTACCTCTGTGCCTCTGTGCCTCTCTGCTGAGCTGGGCTGGGCTGGGCTGGGTGCTACTCTGGCCAGTCTCAGGTTTTGGCTCTCGGTGTACTCCAGTACCAATGCCTGCTCCTCTCTCCACTTGTCGCTTTGAAGGACTTAAAGATGTGTCCGGAGTAAGTGGGGGTGAGTGGGTACTCTCCTGGTGCCATTCAACTCTCCCACAGCCCTCTGTAAAACCACTGGGCTCCCAGCGCTTTCCTCACGGCTCTCAGAGGTTCCTGATTCCTAGTGTGGAGCTCGGCCTATCGGTCTGTGGCTCCTGTGGCCCAACTCTGCTGCCATCCGCTGCTGCCTCCCGCGTTCTCTGTAGGTCACTCACAAGACCTGGACTGTAATGCAGTAGAGAATCGAGGAAGCTAGGAGGTGAGTAAATCAGGGGGGAGTAGCGGCCATCATCCTCCTAGACCTTAGCGTGGCCTTTGACACGGTCAATTTCAATGTTCTCATGAAAGGCTAAGAAGAGCCGGGATAGCAGGAGGAGCCGTCTCTTGTATTCAATCTTTTCTTAATGTCAGTACTTTTCAGGTCTTCACAGGGGAATCCACCTCAGGCCTCTACCTCTTAACTACGGAGTGCCCAGGGATCCTCTATAAGTCCCACGCTTTTCAAAGTATTTATGAGGCCACTGGCCGAGGTCATCCAGCCATTTGGGATTAAAGTAGTCACCTATGCGGTTGCCACTCAGCTGGTGGCATCTCTAAACCATCTGCAGACTGATCCTTCAAGCCTGGAACTCTGCCTGGAAAAGGTTGCCACTTGGATGCAACATTCATGTCTCAAACTCAACGAAGAAAAAACTGAAGTCATGTACCTAGGCAATATAGTCATTTTAACCCCCACACTGTCCTGGCCTCCTTGCCTGGGCTCCCCCCAGTCCTGAAGGCCAAGATAAAGAGCCTTGGTGTGTGGCTTGATAAATCTCTCAGACTTGACCAGCAAGCAGTGGCAGTGTCAGGGGTTTGTCACGGCATCCTCTGAATGCTGCGGAAATTCCTATCCCTACAGCCAATGGAGGCAAGGAGAGTAGTGGTCCAGGTCCTGGTTCTTTCACACCTGGACTACTGTAACTCACTTTCTCTGGGAGCTCCAAAATTTACTCTAAGCACGTTTCCGGTGGCAGAATTGTGCTGCACTACTTTTGACTGGCTGTTGTAGAATGCAGTTGGCCAGGCCCAGTCTGAAGACCCTACACTGGTTGCCGATTATGGGGAGAATTTCTTACAAGGCCTTATATACTGCTCACAAGACTCTTATGGGCACAAGCCCTCGCATCAACCAGTCTCTGATCACCACGTAATTTCCTAAGAAGGCTCTCCTCTTGGTGAATTTAAATGTAGCCAGCATCCCTAAAATGAGTAGGGTGTGTAATGGAGGTCGCTTCCTTTCCTACAATATAGCCAGATTGTGGAATACTCTCCCTCTCAATCTGCATTTAGAAACGTCCCACCTTACCTTCCCGAAGTGTCTTAAAACCTGGCTATTCCAGAAGAGTAATTGCTAGCCACCTACTTTCACCTGTTCTGCCGCTAGCGCTGGGATGCCTTAGGGTAGCCATGCGCTCAATAAATGCTAATTAATAATAATAACAATAATAATAATAATAATAATAATAATAATAATAATAATAATAATAGTAATAATAACAATAATAATAATAATAACAATAATAATAATAATAATAATATTCCTGTCTGCACAAATGGCTACATATCTCCTGTAGTTTGTCTGGATTAAGGCAGGACATGTGCGCAATTCAAAAACATCCCCCTATAAGTTTCTCCCCACTTCAAAGACACAACTGAGTATAAATACTGGACCTCAGCCACCAACTGTTCTGTACACCTCTGGACATGTGGATACTCTGTCAGGAAGGACTGCTATGCTGATGAAATGACTGCTGACCTGCTGCGCTAACCTGCTTCCCTCTTGCCTGGGTGAGAAGGACTGGACCTGCATCGTTTGAATCCAGAGTGACTTCAACTGCTAGTTGGCTTAATCAGAATGCCTCAGGGACACAACAGGCTTCCAGCAACTTTGCACCTGCACCTAGACTTCATCTACGAGTCTTCCTTGCCAAGTGGTGACACCCCAGTACTGGACCCTTGGAAGGGGCCCAAGACACTTGCTAACCTTTGCATATTGAGTGGAATATATGCATCTCCTCTGCTCCGTGCTACAACCCCCAAACAGAACAACCGCTACTACATGGATTGGACTTGTCTCAAAGGCCAGCATTGCAACCTTCTATGGAACGAGCACAGTATGACACATCCATGGTGCAGAACTTCACAACTGCTGTGATAATGTCGGACTCCACATCACACACTCAAGCTCCTCAGAAGAACCTACACATTATCCTGACTGTGCGATGCATTCCTGACTCCGGATTTCACAACACAAGCCCTCGTTGACGGGATCTACAATGATGACGCAGGACTTTGTACCGCAGCCTTGCCGCATCTCGAAACCAATGCATTGCTTCAGCTGCATGACACATCTTGGACACAAATCCTCACAACGCTTCACAAACCAGGATTTAAGGTACTCTGTTCAGCGGGCCTAACTGGATGCCTGTAGCTGGGCCACTGTCCTTTGAAGTTGGTATGATCTTGTGACTTTGTCCCATGCCGGTGTGACCAGATATCCACAGTTGGCACTTTGTGCTTTTTCACTCTATTTTCAATGAAATCTTTAACATTGCATATCTCCGTTTCTACTGATTGGATTTTTGCCATTATTTATGGTGTTTTATTTAATAAAGAAAGGTCTATTTATGCTAACTTTGTGTGGGATCCTTTGTGTACAGTGTTTTTAATTTTATTGCTTTTCAAAATGTTACACCAATATTTTACACATGGCCTCCAAGGTAAGTCTGACTTCTCTGTGCTAAGCTACCAGAGAGCTGAGTCCAGGTCAATTTAGGGTTGGCTTGTACCTCAACCTGACCAGGACTGCAGTGTGCTTGTGTATCTACATCCGGTATGTCTGGTAAGTCATGAAGGAGTGCCAAGTGTGCTAAAGCGTGCACATATCGGCACTGGCATCATTAAGGTGAGCCCTCACAGCTTCCTAGTATGACTGCAGGCCCTGTCAGGACCATAGAATGTGGTACAAAAGGCAGCCATCTGCAGTGCACTTCCAACAGCAGTCATGAAGAAGTAATTTGTTTTCCACTTGAGTATGCTAAGGGTAAGGAGGGGGGCAGATGTATGGCTCTAATAAGTACCCTATACAAGTTTGAAACAGTACCTTTGTAACAGCTCCAAAACCATAGATGCTGTAAGGTGGGAGATACCAGAAGTTGTACTGGACAGTGATCCAGTGCTGAGCAGGGAACATATGCTAACTGGTGGTATTTCCAGTCCACAGTCAGGAAAAGGCCAAATTCAGTCTTAAGCACTGAAGATAGTTTAAGGGAACCCTTGTTTAACTTCTAACGGAATGTAGTGGATCTCAGTTGTGCTCCACATGTCACAGTGAAAGTGTCTGTCTGCAATACATAAAGACACATTGTGTAATCATGGGGCTTTACAGTGGAGATGGGTGTGAATGCCTGTTGGACTTGACCGTTTTTGCGGGTTCACCACTAAACTTTTTGCATTTCTCCCAGCCTTTTTCTCTGTGTAGTGTTAGTGGTTTTAGACCACAGGGCACTTTAGCCCTGGGGTCCAGTGTAAAGTGCGTGTGTTCTCTGTTACATTTAGTGGGAGTGAGAGTGGCCTCCCCTCCCATAAGAATCCCTGGGAGATTCCTTGCTCAGTGTGTGTCAGTGATAATTCCTGTTATGAGAGTAGCAGTATGGTCAAGTCTGTTATGTATGAAATTGTGAGAACAAATGCTGCACGATGGTGTGCACAGATTTATTATGACTACGTGAGAAATACCACTTTTAGAAGTTGGCATTTCTGTATGCTATGTGTCCGCCTGCTTGATGTGAATTGCATGTCTGATTTTGGAGGGACAGGGCAGGCTGAACCAGACGTGGGTTGAATAGAGAGATCCGCAGTTGAAGTATGGGGAAGGGTGACCCTTTGATCTGAAGAGGGGTGTGCCTGGCAAGGTGAATGATGGCTACACCTCCCACTTTGCGGCTGATGGCAGACCCCCTCTTCCTCAAAGGCAGGATGCAGCCTTGTAAACAAAGTGCTCCAGGACCACACCGAACTGGTTCTGGCTAGGTTCAGTGACGTGTGACTTTTGAGAACAAAGTATTTTGGTTGTATAAGTAAATGGGCTGTGACCCCATGAAACTGTTCAGTTCCATGGTGCACTTCTAGGATGATGTGCTGCTCCTGATCCAGCTGCGGCATGCTGCTGCTGGGGCCCAGGAAGAACTGCCATGAGGGCTTGCCTCCCTGGGCCCTGCATTTCCCCCTTGATTGCTGAGGAGTTTTGCTTTAGGAGCTATGGCTCCCTGCGCCCTATGAGCGCTATATTTTAATTCTTTCCTGGAGGAAAAACGTGTTACTTCTGGATGCCAAGATGAACCTCGGTGCGTGTAACTAGAGGGAAAGGACTTTGAAACTTTCATCCATCTTGCTGAAGCAACTTCCGAAGGGCCTGATTTGAGCTTGCCTCCTGCTGAAGTCTCAGGGACATTAGACTTCACCCATCAGCCGTCCAGATTCCTATTTGAAGGGAATTCTATTCGCAGGTGAAGCCTCTGTTGATAATGTCAGAGCCTCTGGTTCTACTGCAGGGAACGCGGGCTGAAAGTTATCGTTATCGCTATTGTGGGCCGCCACAGCTGAGGAGCTGTTGCCGCTGAGAGCCCGCATTTGCCTGTGTTACCAAAGTCATTGTTATTGCTATTGTGGGCCACCACAGCTGAGGGGCTGTTGCCGCTGAGAGCCCGCATTTGCCTGTGTTACCAAAGTCCTAGTTATCGCTATTGGTGGAGCAGCAGGCGCCTCATGTACTTTCAATTTCTTAACCGCTCGTGTGCTTTATTTGGGGGCATCTGAAGCATATGTTTTACTTTTAAAATTATGAACCTGTAATATTTGTTTTTAAAGAACAAGTCAAACACGAAAACCTGCTCGAACTTCTGAAACACACAATGGGATTGTCTGGAACTGTATTTAAGTGGTTCGCCTCCTTCCTTCAATATAGATCCCAAAGATTCAAGGTCAACCAATCCCTGTCCAACCCCATGACAGTCACATTAAGAGTTCCACAAGGCTCCTCACTCTCACCGACCCTTTTTAACATTTTTATGGAACCTCGTACCAATCTTCTCAGCCTCGCCAAAATCCACTTTCATATGTATGTAGACGATACCCAAATCTACATCAAGATCCACTCACTGGATGACATCAAATCACTCAACTCCACACTTCAAAAAACCCAAACATGGCTGGCCGAATACCATTTGAAACTAAAATGCCTCAAAACGGAATTGCTCTTAATCGCTCCCCCTAACAAAACTCCCACTATCCTGGATAGACTGAAGCACTTAACAGCTCTCAAAGGACAACCTCTCATCGTCGACTCTGCGAAATCTCTAGGGATAATGCTTGACAGCAACCTAATGATGCAGAAGCATACCAGTGCCTCTACAAAAAGAGCTAACTTCCACCTTAAGACCCTGCGAAAACTGATACCCTTTCTGCCATCCTATGATTTCAAACAAGCAGTTCAAGCCCTAGTAATACCTAGAGTGGAATATGGGGCGCTAACTTTATGCGGCCTCCCTAGATCATCAACAGCCCCACTAAGAGCCACTATCAACTCAGCTGCGAGACTCATCACGGGTTCAAAGAGAAAATCTCACATATCCCCCAATTTGAGAGCTCTCAACTAGCTACCATTTGAAGCTAGAATTCATCTTTAAATCTCTTGTATGACACACAAGGCCTTACACCACAATTCCCCGTACTACCTAGCTCAGAAACTGGTGCTCTCTGCAGGCATCAGAGCCTCCAGAAGTGCGAAGACACTTCTTCTAAAACCACAACGAGTTGCCAAGAAAAAAACCTATACCCGATCATTCTCTAGTATGGCTCCTAGGATCTGGAACGATTTTCCCCCTGAAATAAGAATGAACCCGTCCACTGCCTCCTTCAAAAAAGAAGTGAAAGCAATCATCATGGCTAAATTCACGTGAACTCTCTGTCCTTTTAGCTACCTGTACTGTTTATTATAACTTTCTATGTCTTTATGCTCCACAGTTATCATTTTATTTGTCGAGCAAGCTTATGTGTACGGGGGAGTGTACTCAACAACTTCCCAAAGTTTTCTGGCGATCGAAGGAATGGTGTTTTAATTTTATTTATTTATTCGAGTGCTTGTGGATACCCAATTTTTTGTTTTTCCATCTTGTGCGTACATCAGTATTTAAAAGATTATGAGGGCCCTGGGGGGCCGATATTAAAATAGTTTTTATGGCAGAGACCTTCGGGGGAGTGTACTTAACAACTTCCCAAAGTTTCATGGCGATCGGATGAATGGTGTTTTAATTCTATGTATTTATTGGAGTGCTTGTGGATACACAATTTGTTGTTTTTCCGTCTGGTGTGTACATCAGTATTTGAAAGATTATGAGGGCCCTGGGGGGCCGATATTTAAAAAAAAATTATACCAGAAATCTTCACGGGAGTGTACTTAACAACTTCCCAAAGTTTCATGGCGATCGGATGAATAGTGTAGTAATGCATATGCCAGAAACCTTCATGGGAGTGTACTCAACAACTTCCCAAAGTTTCATGGCGATCGGATGAATGGTGTAGTAATGCATAAAGGACAAACAGACATACAGACAGACAGACATACATTTGTTTTTATATATATAGATACTGTGTATGTTGTATTACAGTTTAAATAGGATTTGATTTTAAATTCCTTAGAGTTGTTATAACAAAAACTGGATATATTGTTCTCACCTAAATTGCATACACAGCAGTTGCCACAGAGAAAAAAAACACACGGTTTATCTGGTAACCATGTGTTTACAGTGGTCCTGGATTATTTAATGTAACTTGGACATAAAATGCTCTTTATAGTTCTGACCTTTCGATACACAACCTTAGGTTTTTCTGAATATTATCTGCGGGCAAAGCATTTGACATCAGAAGATGCCAGTTTTTTCTGAGAATATTAAAAATGAGGCCACTATAGATAGTATACTCTGTTATGAATGACACTTCGGTTTGAAATGTTGTATCTCTATTTTGATTATTTGTAGAAAGCGTTAGTTTCCTGTCCATTGTATTGATTTTTTTCTCAGCCTTTCTTAGACAGTCTTGCTCATAGCCTCTTTCATTGAAGTTTATCTTTATTTCTTCAACATTCTTCTTAAAGTTATCTTCTTGACTACAGTGACGACGTGCTCTTCTTACCATCTTGCCAAAAGGAATGCCAGAGATTTGGAAAAAATCAATATACGGAACAGGAAACTAATGCTTTCAACAAAGAATCAAAATAGAGATGCAACATTTCAAACCGAAGTGGCAGTGTTAGCACCCTCAGTGTGATTGCTCTTCATTGGAGATTTAGGCCCACATGCAACAAAGCAAAAAACGATCGCAAACCGGCAGATTCTCAGAATCTGCCCCTTTGCAACCAGTATTTTTTTATTTGGGATGCTTCATCTCAAATGCAAAAATCGCAATGTAAGTAATCTCTAAATTGGATTTTGTAAATTGCCATTGCATTTAAGGAATCGCAAATTGAGATTCCTTAAATGCAATGCAATAAAGTTAAAAAACTAGCGATTTTGCTAATAGTCGGAGCAAATTACCATGAGGTTGAACTTCATGATAATTTGCAAAAACTTTGAAAATGACCTTAGGTGCATTTTTCAAAGTTCCATTTCACACACACGCATGTGTCTGTGCAAGATGCACTCGTATGCAGATTTCAGGGGTGCAACATGGTGTCCTTTTGGCATCCTTGAAACTGCATTCTCAATTTGCGATTCTCTATTTGAGAATCGCAAATTGAGAATGTCTTCCTATTCATTCCTAGGGGCCTCTATTCATTCATTCAAAAATAGCGATTTCCAAACATCCCTTAATTGCGACTCGCAAATTGCGAGTCATAATTAAGGAATACCTCCCCATTCATTCCTATGGGCCTCTAGGCCTCTAGGCCTTTAGGAATGAATGGGGAGGTATTCCTTAATAACGACTCGCAATTTGCGAGTCGCAATTAAGGGATGCTTGGAAATCGCTATTTTTTTTACAGATTTCTACATACATAGCCTTTTGCTATTCCTTATTAGCGAATCCTTATTTTTCGCTAATAAGGAATAACAAATGGCATTGTTGATGCATGTGCCAGTTAGTTGTTGTTAGGTGACTGACACTATATATTGCTTGAAGTCTTGTCTAAATAAGCCTGTTGTGATATTTTCGAACAGAAACATTTCAGATGTAATACTTGTTTTACAGATCTACTGTTTATAAATATTCCTGTGACACACTACTTCGGACATATAATATCTGTGCTACTTCTATGGAAGATATCAAGATATGCTGGATCATGATTGCGAATTGAATACTTTCATGATGTTTAATATGGCTCTTTACGTACGTTTGCATTATATTAATATTAGCTCCTTTTGAACACATTTTTTCAGTACTTCTCTTGCCACAGTAAACTTGACGAGAAGTGTCAGTGTGAGATACCTAGATATATAAAAGTTATGCTTTACTAATCACTACTTTATGTATATAGTACAGATTTATTGCAAGCAGGCACTTTTTAAATAAAATGAATAAATGTAATTTGCAATGAATGAAAATGTAATGATTTATCCATAAGATAGCTATAGACATTGTGTGCGACAAAACGTGATAGGGGTTTAATAATATGTCTGTCTCTATGGAATCCTTGCTGTTCATCTTACATGCAGGATTGCCTCTCTTTTGAACATTTACAATAACATTTGATGGATTGTTCAAACAAACTGTAATAGTGATCTATTTGACCAATTATAATTGTTCTGGTTTATTCTCCCTTTTTGAATCATTGTGTTAGAAAATATGTAGATTTATGCTTTCTCCCCAGTAGTGTACTATAGATGCTTTGAATGATTGGACACTACGGGCCTGATTCACAGAAGTAACTTAAGACAAAATCCTAAACTTACTACCATTTACTCATGTTGGTATTCACATAAGGCACTTACTTATTTTGGTATTTACAGAAGGCACTTACTCATTGATGAGTAAGTGCCTTCAGCGAATACCAAAATTAGTAAGTGCACTTACTCATTTTGGTGTTCACAGAAGGCCCTTACTCATCAATGAGTAAGTGCCTTCTGTGAATACCAAAATGTGTAAATGCCTTCAGTGAATACCAAAATGAGTAAGTGCCTTCTGTGAATACCAAAATGAGTAAATGGTAGCAAGTTTAGGATTTTGTCTTAAGTTAGTTCTGTGAATCGGCCCCCAAAGTCTGGTTCAATGTGCTCTGTAATATATGTAAATATTGTGTTTTTAATCTGTATTGTGAGTGTATTAATTTTTGTTTTGTATGCACTTTTTTAGCCTTGAAAAGTCCTGTGGGGACGAAACACACTAGCAATTTGGTGCTGTGGTTTTAAAAATGAGAATCATGAACAAAAGAATAAAGAATAAAGGAAGAATATGTTTCCAGAAATTTGACTATTAATTTGATATATTTGGGAGGCAGTATACTAATGGTATTTACATGTAATTGTTGACTTCTATGTGCTATTATTACTTTTGGATACAATATTCTGATGAATAATAACGTATGATCATTTTTAAGTGCAGAGCGAATTTTGTTCTTTGAAGTTTGCTTTGGAGTTAGTGTACTTGCCTGATAAGGAGAGTATGAGTTGAGTGTCATCTGCATACAAGGTAATGTTCATACCGTGGGATCTGACCAAAGTGGCCAGAGTATCCATGTATGCATTGAACAGGGTGGGGGAGAGAGAGGAGCCTTGTGGAACGCTGCAGATGCTGTTCCTGGGCTTCGAGGTATAGGGTGGGAAGCAGATAATCTATGTTCTACTGGTGAGAAAGGATGCAATCCATTTGGGAGCATCTCCTTGGATACTCATCTGGTGGAGCCTATTTAGGAGAGTGGGGTGGGACACTGTGTTGAATGCTGCTGAGAGATCAAGCAGGATCAGGGCAGCGGTGTCCCCTTTGTGTAAGAGAGACGTGATATCGTCAGTGGCTACAACCAGGGCAATATCTGTGCTATAGTTTGAAAGGAATCCAAATTGGGAGGGGTCCAGTAGGTTGTTGTTGTCCAGGTGATTGCTGAGTGGGCGGTTGATTACTTTTCCAGGATTTTAGCCGGGAAGGGTAGGAGGAAGATAGGCCAGTAGTTTTTGAGTTCTTGAGGGTCTGCAGAGGGTTTTCTGAGCAGGGGTTTGATCTAGGTATGTTTCCATTATGCTGGGAAAGGGGCAGCCGAGATGGAGATGTTGAGGATCGAGGTGAGTTCTTTGCTGATAGTTGTTCCCCAGGTTTAACATGTGGTGAGGACATGGGTCCACGGATGCTCCTGAGTGGATGAATCTCATCAGGGCGATGGCTGTCAAGTACTGAGGGGTCTCAAGCAATGATTCTTGAGGAGAGTTTGCATTCAGTGAGGGTTAAAAGCTTCTGGGAGCTGGGAAAAGTAGGTTGGGATTTAAAGTGTTCACAGATGGTGGCGATTTTGCTTTAGAAAATGTCTGCCATGGTGTTGCAGAGTTCTTGGGAGGGAGTGCTGGTGTTTTTGGCTGCGTGGGGGTGGGGGTGGGAGAACTCTATGACAATGCTAACGAGTTCTGTGCTGTGGTTGGAGCTTGCTATGAGGTGGGAGGTCAAGGTGTCCTTTCTGGCTGTTTTTTATGAACAGGTAGTCTTCGTGTAGGACTTTTTTGAAGTAGGCTTGGTCGCTGGGCATTTTGCTGGAGCTACAGATTCTTTCCAGTCCTTTGCAGGTGTGTTTGGAGGACTTGAGTTCTGGGGTGAACCATCTGGTGTGCTTTATGAATCTGTCTGGTCTGCGGGGTTTGAGGGGGGCAACTCTGTCAGCTCATTCTGTGATCCAAGTGTTGGAGTTCTTGACAGTCATCTCGAGGATTGAGGTGGTGTTAGGGGTGTATGCATTGAGGGTGTCAGTCCTGAGGCTCTCTGTTACCTTGTTTCAGTTCCTATGGGGTTCCAGACAGGGTATGTGGGTGTCAGGGGTGGCAGTGATGGTAGAAGTAGATGATTGTGTGCTCCTTCCAGGTTATTTCATAGGTGTGGCTGTATCTGATCCTGTTGCTGACTGGGAATATGGGATCCACTGTGTGCCTGGCTATGTGTGTGGGCTTGGTGACTAGTTCTCCAAGGAAGATGACATTTCTGGATTTGATGGCCAGGTGGGCTAAAAAGTCAGAGATGACCTCGCAGAAGGTGGATCAAGGCCCTAGTGGTCTCTATGCCAGGGAGCCTCTAACAATGGATTTGGAGTTAGAATTGATCTGGAAGTTTAGGTGTACCATGATTAGGGTGGTGTCCTCTGTGGATGCTGTGCAGTGGAGGTATCCTTTGTGGATGATGGCTATGTCACCTCAGTTTTTGTTTGTGCGGTTCTAATGTATGAACTTGTATCCATTTGGGGTCCCAGTGGCGATATCCGTTGCCGCGGCAGGGTTGAGCCAGGTCTCTGTCAGGAAAACTATGTCAGGTGGGAGGGAGGGGGAGTTGATCAGGAGGCACTGGTTTCCTCCTGGATCTGCAGCTGTGAGCGTGGACTCTTGAGACGGTGGCCTGATGCTGCATGAGAACTGGCAGTGTCAACAGGAGAAGGGTCCTTCCATTGAGTGTGGAGATGTGTGGTTACAGTTGTTGCTGCTGGTCAAGGGATCATTGCTGTTATTTCGGCACTGGTGTGGCTGTAGGTAGGGGGATCCAGGGGTCCTAGTACTGGGTGAGGTCCAGGCATAGACAGATGCAGACGGGCTTGCTTTTGGTGCGACTGCACTGTGGCCAGTATTAGGTAGGTTCCTGGGAGGCAGTGGGGTGCTGGACGGGTCATGAGAGGGCAGGAAGGGAAAGGAAGAGTAAGTGCGAAAATATGAGCAAGTTTTAGGAGGGAAAAAAGATTACAGAAATGGGGGAAGGAGAAAAAGAAGTAAATGGAGGGAAAAGTAGGAATAAAAAGGCAAAAGTTGGAAAGGAGGCAAATGTCGGGAGTAGAAGGCAGTTTACAAAGGAGGCAAAAAGTCAGAAGAAAAAGGCAGTTAGAATGGAGGCAAAAGTTAGGATGGAGGCAAAAGTTGGGTGCAATAGGAAATTTACAATAGAGGCAAAAGTCGATTGAAAAACGCAGTTAGAATGAAGGCAAAATTCAGGAGCAAAAGGCAGTTTACAATGGAGGTAAAAGTCGGGGTAAAAAGGCAGTTAGGGTGGAGAGAGGGCCCATGGACCTACTCAATGTGGTCGCGCTGCCGGCAGTATTAAGTAGTTTCCTGGGAGGGGGCAGGATGCTGGCCGGGGTTGTGAGAGGGCGGGAAGTGGGAGGGAGAGCGAACGGGAAAAGGCGGCAAAAACATTACCAGGGTTAAGGAGGGGAAGAGGATTAGAGATATGAGGGAAGGAGAAACAAAAAATGGGGAGTAAATAAAGGCAAAAGTAAAAAGACAAAGGAAGTTAGAATGGGCGCAAAAGTCAGAAACAACACGCTGTTTACAATGAAGACTAAATCCGGAAGACAAAGGCATTTAGAGTGGAGGCAAAAGTTAGAATAGAGACAAAAGTCGGGAGCAGAAGGCAGTTTGTCAGATGAAAAAGGCAGGATGGAGGCAAAAGTTAGGATGGAGGCAAAAATCACTCGGTGGGGTCATGAGAGGGTGGAAGAGAGTGAATGGGAAAAGGTAGCAAAATATGAGCATGGTTAAGAAGGGAAAAAGAATATGAGATATGGGGATGAAGAAAAAAGGAAGTAAATGGAGGCAAAAGTCAGAAAACAAAAGCAGTTAGAATGGAGGCAAAAGTTAGAATGAAAGCAAAAGTCAGGAGAAAAAAGGCAGTTAACAATGGGGTCAAAAGTTCAGAAGAAAAAGGCATTTAGGATGGAGGCAAAAGGCGGTTTACAATGGAGGCAAAAGTTGGAAGAAAAAAGCCGTTAGAATGAAGGTAAAAGTTAGGATGGAGGCAAAACAAAGTCGGGAGGAAAAGGCAGTTTATAATGAGGGCAAAAGTTGGAAGAAAAAGGCAGTTAGAATGAAGGCAAAAGTTAAAAGGAAAGTTTACAATGAAGGCAAGAGTCAGTCAAAATGGAAGGTCATCAGCATGGTGCAGGTTCGAGTGGACTCGACCGACAGCAGAGGTGGAGAGCTGGCCTATAGGGACCCGCTCAATGTGGTCATGCTGCAGCCAGCATTAAGTAGGCACCTGGGAGGGGCAAAGAGACTCGGGACAGAGGCCTGGGAAGGGTCCTGAGAGGGCAGGAATGAGAGCAAGCAGGTTTAAGAAGGGAAAAAGAATTAGACCTAGACGGGAAGAAGAAAAAAGGAAGTAAAAGGAGGCAAAAATAAGATGATAAAAGCTGTTAGAATGGAGGCAAAAGTTAGAATGAAAGCAAAATTTGGGAGCAAAAGGCAGTTTCCATTGGAGGCAAATGGTCAGAAGAAAAATCATTTAGAATGGAGGTAAAAGTTAGGATGCATGCAAAAGGCAGTTTACAATGGAGGCAAAAAGGTGGAAGAAAAAGGCAGTTAAAATGGAGGCAAAAGTTGGAATGAAAGCAAAGGTCAGAAGAAAAAGGCATTTAGGATGGAGGCAAGAGGCAGTTTACAATGGAGGCAACATTTGGAAGAAAAAGGCAGTTAGAATGGAAGCAAAAGTTAGGATGGAGGCAAACAAAGTCGGGTGCAAAAGGCAGTTAACAACGGAGGCAAAAGTCAGAGGGAAAAGGCAGTTAGAATGGAGGCAAAAGTTACAATGGAGGCAGAAGTCAGGAGCAAAACACAGTTAAGAATGAAGGCAAAAGTCAGAAAGAAAATGCACAAACTAGACCTGTAAGGGTATCAGAGCGCTTTACAGGATTGACAAGTAGTATACAAAAGACTTAGGAGGGGTGGATACATTTGGAATAAAAACAGGTGGATACATTTGGGATAAAAACAGGTAGATACATTTTATAAGACACAGGCGGTTTCGAATCGCGTTTGGGATGCTGGCTGGATATTGTCCGGAACACCGTGGAGAGGCCATAACAGAGGGTAGAACAAAGTTGCTGAGGTGATTGAATACAAGCGTTAGGAGAGGAATTTGACCTCCGTTTTAAAGTGTTCCAGAGACGGAATTCTTCTAATGGCGGGTGGGAGTGAGTTCCGTATTCTTGGTGCGGCCCCAAAGATGGCCCGATTGTAAAAAAAAAAAAATCTCAAGCGTGGTGGTTGGAGCAAGAGGTATCTGGTGGACCGGGAGATTCTGGCTCCTCCGGATACCACAAGTTTTTGGGCAAGGAATGCAGGTAAGTTACAGTATAGAGCCTTGTGAGTGATGCAAGCCAGCTTAAGTTGGATTCTAGCCTCGAGAGAAAGCCAGTTCGGAGCTTTAAGGTGTGGAGAGATGTGGTCAAATTTCTTTGAACCTGTTAGGAGTCTGGCGGCAGCGTTGAGGCAGGCTTTTAGTGGTGCCAGGGAGATATTGGGTAGACCTGCAAGGGTAGAGCATCCATATTCCAGTCTGGAGATGACTAGAGCCTGGATTGCCATTTTTTGGTCGGGAGTGTCAAGGAAGGGTTTAAGGTTTTTTAGGTATCTCAGATGAAATCTGGCTGTTTTGGCCATTGAGTTGATGTGGCTACACATATTCAAGATGCAGTCTAGGTTTATTCCAGGGGATTTCGCATAGTCCACTGTAGTTGGTAGGCAGTTTAACGCTGCGATTGTCTTGATCCATTCCTGGATGTCAGGGTTGGTTTTAGGTGGTAGGATTAGACGAAATTACATTTTTTTTACATTACGTTTGAGCTGGTTAGAGGTTAGCCAATGGACAGTCAACTTCAAGGCCTCATTCAGAGGAAGAATGTCCTCAGAAGAAGAGATTTTAATGTAGATCTGGGTGTTGTGGGCATACATGTGGTAGGAGATATTGGCGAGCAGTTCAAGGTAGCGATTGAAGAGGGGGGGACAGGGTTGATCCTGGGGGACTCCAACCATGATCAGAGAGGGATTGGATAAGTTAAGAATCTCTGTGAACGATTCTGGAGAAAGGACCTAAACCTTTCAAGAATGAGGCTATCAGTCCCATCCTTATTTTGAGGTGTTCTAGTAGTTCTTCGTGGTTGACTGCATCAAAAGCCGAGGATAGGTCTAGGAGGATTAGGAGACAGGTTTTGCCTTGATCAAGGGCTTCTAGGTCATCAAGCATGATGTGGAGGTGGGTGGTTTCAGTGCTGTGACCAGGTCTGAACCCAGATTGGAAGTCGTCTAGTAGGTGGAAGTTGGTGATGTGTTGGCTCAACTGCTGTTGCACACATTTCTCCAGAACTTAAGCTAGGAGTAGGAGTGAGAGGAATTTGCGTAATCGCGTTACACAAACCTTCACGAAAACATCAAAAATCTCCGCAAGCACATGTAAATATCGCGAAGACTCGGAAGTGATTGTCACGCCTGTTTGCGATGTTTTTTGCATGATCTCATTGGAACATGCCCATGCGGTCGCTAATGGGCGCGGCCATCTTGTTTTCACTTGTCCCGCCCACTAGCGATGCTATTTCCTATTCGGGAATGCGTATTAAGTGTTCGTGGCGCTTTCTGCATTCTAGGGGCCTGCTTTTCAATCTTCCCTCTATCTTTTCAATCCTTTGTTTCTGGAAACTTTTTTTTGATCTTTTTTATTTATTATCTCTGATTCTATATTTTTTGTTTTTTTGTCTGCTTTTTGTGTGTTTTAACTACTTTTTCATTCTTATTCTATTACCTGCTTTTTTCAATTCTTATACTTACTTTTTTAATTTTTCCCTTTTCTTTTCCACCCCTGCCTATCTCAGAATCATGGCAAAAGGCCACAGGGCTCATCATCGCAGCCAGAGCCGCCACTGCCTTCCTTGCGGGAGGTGGTGCCCACAAGGGGTGTAGACACGGGCCTTATTTGGGGAGGTTGAGTTGGTCGTGCTGGTTTTTTTTTTGTGCAGTGCCACTGCCCATTAACCCTGCCAGCAGGTGGCAGACCTGGGTCCTAGTACGGGCGTAGGAGCGTCGGCAGTGATGGGGAAAGGTGCACCTAGTAGTGTTTCGCTGCTTTGGTGTTCGGCGCACCCAGAACCAGTTGACACACCAGTGGTCCGATATCCTGGACCGGAGAAGGACCTACTGGACCTGCTAGGAGTGGAGGTCCCAGGTCTGGTTGAGTAGCTATTTAATACTACTTTGTGTCTGTTCTTCTGCCTTGTGTTATATATTGCTAATATATTATATTACCTACTGGCGGTCGCCAGTAGGTATATATAGTTAGGATTTTTTCTCTATGGGTTTTTTGAAAATTCTATGTCTAATAACTTTGGCGTTTGTGGACGGAATTGGCTGAAACTTTCAGGAAAATGGAACATTTTGTTTCTGAGCAGCCCTTGAAAATTTGGGGGGGGTTCGTCAAGGGGGGGCTGAGAAAAAAGGGGGGTCCCAAAACGTGTTTTTAACATTGAGTTTTCCATAGGGCGGTTGGCCTCACTTTTAGCCCGAACGGCTGAATGGATTTGCACGAAACTTGGCAAAATTGTAGGGACTGGTAGCCCGATGTGCCTTTTGTAGGTCTCAATATATGTGCTACAGTGGATTTTGAGAAATTAACGTTTAAAAAAAGATATATATCTGTAACAGCGGACCGGGCAGCGCTCCAGGACGCGTACTTTTCGCGCAACGGAGCTTTGTGAAGCGAAGCTGATTGGTTCTCCGGCGTCTGTCAACATTCCAAACAGTCCGTAGCGGCCGCCATCTTGTCTCTCGGTAGGATCGAGAGACAAGAGGAGGCCAAAGCGAAGGGGCAAATGACCATAAGGGGGAATAGTAGATCCTCGCTGACCCCCTACGTTTGATGTGGAGGTTTTAAAAGGGCTCCGCGGGGCAAAAAAAAAAAAAATAATAATAATCGAACGGCTGAATGGATTTGCACGAAACTTGGCAAAATATTAGGGACTGGTAGCCCGATGTGCCTTTGCTAGGTCTCAATATATGTGCTCCAGTGGATTTTGAGAAATTAACGTTCAAAAAAAGATATATATCTGTAACAGCGCTCCGCTTCGCGTACTTTTCGCGTTACGGAGCTTTGCGAAGCTGATTGGTTCTCCGGCGTCTGTCAACATTCCAAACAGTCCGTAGCGGCCGCCATCTTGTCTCTCGGTAGGATTGAGAGACAAGAGGAGGCCAAAGCGAAGGGGAAAATGACCATAAGGGGGCATAGTAGATCCTTCCTGACCTCTTAGGTTTGATGTACCATTTTGTCAAGTTTGGTGTAATTCCGTTCAGCCATTCAGGCTGTAGACGTATGTAAATGTCCTATGGAAAATTGCATGGGGAAAACACATTTGAAAGTGTTGAAATTTAGAACCAATTAAAATGTTACTTTGGTTTTGTATTTGTGTGTGATGAAAGTTAATTGGTTATGTATATATGTCAAATGAGAGGAAACCACAGCCATTTTGTGATACTACTGTCTGAGGTACATTTGTGAGGAATTTTTGGTGGTGAATTTCTGGTGTTTGATTTACACAGTACTAACACTTCTGCTACTTTTAAAAAGGTGAGTTGTTAATTTGTAAGGGGAACTATGTTGTACACTTGAAGATAATTTGAAAAATGTTTTCTGTTATTTATTTGCAGTCCTTCTGTTATACTAAATACTTGATAAAGTTAGTTTTATATTATGTATTACTAAAAACGATAAATGAAAGTGATTATTTTTTTCTGCAATTTACAGCAAGCAATTTCAAAATAAAATGGCTCACAATGAAGAGACCGTGGCAATTTCTTTTGAATTGTCCACTACATTGATTGAAATTGAGAGCACCAATAATGAAATATTGTCACAAGGAGGACATGACTTGTATGATTCCATTAGATTGATTGAAATGGACAGCACCAAGAATGAAATATTGTCACAAGGAGATGACTTGAATGATTCCACTACATTGATTGAAATTGAGAGCACCAATAATGAAATATTGTCACAAGGAGGAGATGACTTGTATGATTCCATTAGATTGATTGAAATGGACAGCACCAATAATGAAATATTGTCACAAGGAGGAGATGACTTGAATGATTCCACTACATTGATTGAAATTGAGAGCACCAATAATGAAATATTGTCACGAGGAGATGACTTGAATGATTCCACTACATTGATTGAAATTGACAGCACCAATAATGAAATATTGTCACAAGGAGGGGATTACTTGAATGATTTTTTTGATCAATCTCTTGATGGCGAATTTATCGAGTGTTTGGAGACCATAGAGTTACAAGAATCATCATTGGAGACTTTTAATGAGGACATTGCTGATGAGGACATGTTACTAGTTCTTTCAAATTTAGAAAATTCTGAAGAATAAATTTATATTTAGAAATCAAAAATTGTTTGAGACATTATTCATTTTTATTTTTAATTTATGAGGTTGTAGCGAAGTGATTGTAGTATAAAATGAGACTTATAGTATAGAGTGCAACATTTTTATGTTACATGGTAAGTTTACTCATATTTACTTCCCTTCTGCCACTATATTATCTCCAATGTGTATTTGACATCTCTTCTTCATCTCCGGCCTCCTTTCTCTCACTGTGTGTCTCCGATGCATCTTATCGCTGCTATTTTGTGTAATTACAGAAGAGAGTAAAATAAAATAGTTCGGAACGTGAAAAGGGGGCAAAGTAGAGTACTCCTCACCCCCTAGGCCTTTTTAGGCGGTCCCAAAAGGATCAGTTTCTGCTTTCCTGAGAGATTATGGTATGAGTTCCATATACCACAATAACTTGCATTACAACATGCAAGATATCTATCTCCTATTACCAACTTTTGGAGATATTCGCGCTAAGCGCGAATATCTCCAAAAAGTAACACCTGCCCTGAGCAGTTCTTAGCCATGTTATCCAATGGGAGGTGGATAACATGGCTAAGAGTATTAGCTCGGTAATGCATGAATATCGCTGAGTTTTTAGCGATATTCATGCATTGCGGCCGTTTATTATCGCATTTGCGATAAACCTTGATAATAGCAAGGTTTATCTTCGATAATTTCTGACGATGCTTAGTGGTAAAAAATTGGTTGGTAAGCATCGTTAGCGATAAATATCGCTTAACTTTGGTAATATGCCCCAACGTCTGTTAACGTTCGATTCGAAGGAAATGAGGAAGTGTTGAAAAACATTGTCTGCGCCATCTTGCCTTTTTTGAAATGCCACACTTTTGTCGTGCACGGCAGCCATTTTAGATGTCTTGACCAGACCCACTCTCTGCACGCTGTCGATTCGTAGCATGGCTCCTCACCCACGCAAGCATCTTCCCTAGGCACTGGTCACCACCGCTCTCTGTCTTATGCATGGGCAATAAACCTCCCCCCATCTGCGCTGCTCTTCCCTGAGAATCACACTCTGTGCCCGCCCGACACCTCCCTTTCGCCCTATTCACTACCGCACCCTCTGACACTCCTCTTTCTCTGTGTCCGATTGTCCAGGCTATCAGCTAGCCCTGCAGATGTAGTTTATGGCCCCAGCTGTAAAGAATCACCCCTCTTCAAAGGAGTTATAGTAGATCAAGGCCCACACCCGATGAGATCCGTCACACCACACGTGTTCCTACTATCTGAAAACCATCCTGTATTGTGATTGGGGAGGGGACCGAGCCTGAAGCGGAAGATTCCAGGAATGACTCTTTGTACATCAAAGTTTTTACAATTATGTGTCACATTAAAAATATATAGCACTCCAACAAAGTAGTAGGAATATAAAACTTTAATAACATATAAATATATACAAGAAAACAAAAACAGTAAAAACATTTAAACAACGAAGAGACCGTGGCAATTTCTTTTGAATTATCCAATAGATTTATTGAAATTGACAGCACCAATAATGAAATATTCTTGTCAGTAGCGGTCTGTTGTGCGAATAGTTCCAAGGCAGCAGAACGCGCTGAAATCTAGATGGCACGAAAGTGATGTCTAGTAAGTTGCCGCCCAGCAAAAAACGGCGTGGGGCGCCGCGGGGGTGAGTGAGTCCAGTAGGCACCACAGCTATTCTTACCGGCATTGCAGAATTACTGCTGGGGACAATGCCTGTGCTGTAGCAGGGTCACAGCAGAAACAAAAAGGATTCTGTTGAAGATGTTGTTGGTTTTCAATTTGAAAACAGTTCTGGTGTCAACTGCTATGCTAATGTAGTGGTTAATGTTTTGTTTTCTCTAGAAAATGTAAAAGAGGGGGAGGCAGTCCAAAGTTCCGTTAAAAGGGCAAAGGAAAGGATCGGTGGTTTGAACTATCAGTCAAAAAGGGGAGGGGGTGCAATAATTTTTCCTACCGGGTCACACTGTGCTTTCACCGGAAGTGAGGTGTGCAGGATTCTAGTAATTCAAAGTGAGGCTGGCGCCAGCATGGGAGCGCCGACGTCCCGCGGATACAGTTTCGTCACTCCACGGGCGATCATGGCAGTCATTCCCCATCGGGGGTCGGAGACTCCCGCGGCTCCTCTAGAATCTTCAAGGTCGTGGAGGACTACGGTGGTGGAGTCAACCAGTGACCGGGCCATTTCTTTATGCTGGGCCCGCTCTTGCCAGGTCGACCGCCATTTTGAGAGTTCGGCAGCTACCGGCGATCGCGGGGTCACATGAGCGGACGGGCTCCACCCTGCCGGGCGAGACGTTGCAGCATGGCCACAGTGGAAGAACCCTTTTCCGGGCGCCTGGAGCGCTGAGGGTGCAGCTGGGAAGCCTCCACCTGGGGAGGCGGGAGAGGCCTGTTCGCACCGTCTCTCCCTCCCAGTGCACCCCACGGCGTCTCGCTTGAGATTTGTTATGGCCGGACCAGGCGATGAGGACGAGGGGGGGGGGGGTCGGAGGCATGTGCAAGACATCCCCCCCCAGTGTTGTCGCAGCCATTATAAAAGAAAGAAGTGTCCCGTCCGTCTTCGGGCCGGGCTTCCGGTGGATGTCGGCCGGACGCCCCTGGCTCTGGCCCCATGAACGGGTTTCTTGGTTTATCGGCTGCAGCCGGATCCCGTCGGCCTCGGCCCCCCGACCGTTGGTGGCCGGACCGGAAGAGCATGTGGCGGGACTACCTGCAACTCTCAAGGGCCACCGCGGCCGGCCTGGGAGAGAGAGGGGAGGGTCGAGGAGACATTCCCCCCCCCTGCAACTGTTCAGCGTTGTAAAGGCAATCCCCTGGCCGGGTCCCGCTGGCCTCGGCCTCTCCTCCGGCTACACCCTACGTTAGGATCTCCTGGCCGAGGCGTGGCAGCAGGACCTGCCTTATATGGGCTGCTCCCGGCTGGGCGTAGCCGGAACCCTGCCCCACCTTGGAAGTTTCCAGAGTGGGGGCGGATGTTCTACTGACTTGCATTTTCCCTAGTCTATCGATTTTTTTGGCGTGGCAGGCGGTGGGACAGCGAGGGGTGATTTGGTTTCTCTTACTGTTTTTCTGGTCTCTCACCACTGGCATATTTTAACGTTTTCTTGTTTCTAGGACATTAATAGGTTTTATCATTACGTTATGTTATCGTTTCTTTGTTCGTTGTTTAATAAAAGTTCATGTTCATCAGTGGCCTACTGATTTTCGTTTTCCTATTTTTTTCTTTCCAGGTTGTTTCATGGTAAAGTTTCTGTTAACAGGATACAGTGATCACTTCGTTATTATTGCATATGTCCTTTTCACTAGGGGTGCTCTCTGGTCGGGCCAGATGACGTATCTCTAGTAAATGGTCCGGGTGAAAATGGTGCATCAATCAGTGGGGAGTAGATAGGCATGACAGATTACAACGGGGGAGAAAGGTCCGCATTACGTACCCTTTCACTACTTGCAAAGATTTTCCTACGTTTATTTGCAAACAGGGAATACCTCCAAAAAGAACTAATTCCCAAACAGTCAATGTTCGGACAATCAATCAATCAATGAGGAATGAAATAGGTACGACGTGTTAAAGGCTTGCGTTACCTACCCTTCACTATCTGCAAAGGGAGAGAGAATATTCCTATTCTACCTCGTTTGCAGGTAGAGAAGATCCTTAAGAGAATTAACTTCGAACAATTCAATGCTCGATTGAAACAATCAACAAGGGGTACTGTGAACACAAATGAACGCCGCTTATGTACATACGCATTGCTATTTTCAACAGGTTGTTCCTAATGTTTCTATTTTAGCGAGGTCAAAAAGAGATCCCATTAGTGGCCTACTGATTTTGCTCGATTCCTTTTGTTTTTTTACACGATTTTTCGCTATCTGCAAAGACTAAACAGAGTATTGCGACTCTGTGCTTGTTTGTAAATAGAGAATGAACCAAAGAGAACAATCAATCAAATGGAGAGAGAAGCAGGCACGACGGATTACAAAGGGGGCAAAGGGCTGCGTTAACTACCCTTCACTATCTGCAAAGAGAGAGTACTCCTAATAGAAATGAGGGGTGGGGGGCAGCATTCAAAGCAGATCAGTGTGCATAAACACGAAAATGTTTTTACTTACCACGTACTTGACATTCGACAGCTTATGATATTTGCTATTAAAAAACCATTGAAATTCACTGAAAAAACCATAGGTTATAGACCATATATAGTTAGGAATTAGCATTTACAAAACCTTGAAAATTCACTGAAAAAACCATAGGTTATACACCATATATAGTTAGGAATTAGCATTTAAAAAACCTTATTTTACTCACACAAAACCATTGAAATTCCATATATAGTTAGTTGCACTAACTATATATCGCGCACCCGCAATCCACTGCTGATCATGTCACATATTACATCATTCATGACATGGTCAGTGACATCACTGATGACATCACTGATGACATCTCAAATGACATCACTGATGAGATCACTGATGACATCATCCAGTGACTGTGTGTTTCTGTAAAGTTTAAATATGTTTTACATATTGAAGAATGAGTAGATGTATAAGTGTCTGGACGAAGGATTTAGTAGGTGCATGACTGAATGTATGAGTGAGTGATTAAATGTGTCTCACTGAGTGCATGGGTTAGTGACTAAACTGTCTTAATTTGTGCATCATTATGTCTGTTGTTCTGTAAACTGCTGCATGTGTTGATCAGTAGCTATATGATTAACTATATGGGTTATTGATTGATTGTCCAAGTATTTGTATAGGAGACTGAGTGTGTGTGTGGCTGGCTGGGAGGTGTGTGACTCTGTGCAGATCAATGTGTACTTGTATCAATGATTGTATAAGAAAGTAAGTATGTGTTAGTATATGTTTGAAAATGTAAGGTGCTCTATGTTTAACTGTATAGACAAGAAAATGGAAGTGTGATTGATTCTTTACAGGACTGACTAGGTGTGTGAGTAACTCCATGGATGAGTGGCAGAGTGTAAGTGTCTGTATAGGTGTATCAGTGCATATGATAGTGTTGTAAAGATGAGTGATTGTATGTATGAATGATTGTATGGGTGAATGAGTGAATGTGTGTGTAGACGTAGGAATCAGTGAGTACGTATGTAGTAACTAGTATTGGTGTGTCAATGGTTTCAAAAATTATACTCTGTATTTAACACTGGGTGAAACAGAGGTTATATTAAAACGTGAGGAGATGCATTGTATTGTCACATGAATGATATCATCAGTGATGTGGTCATTGATGTCAAATGAGATGTCATCAGTGATGTCATCAGTGATGTCACTGACCATGTCATGAATGATGTAATATGTGACATGATCAGCAGTGGATTGCGGGTGCGCGATATATAGTTAGTGCAACTAACTATATATGGAATTTCAATGGTTTTGTGTGAGTAAAATAAGGTTTTTTAAATGCTAATTCCTAACTATATATGGTGTATAACCTATGGTTTTTTCAGTGAATATATATATATATATATATATATATATATATATATATATATATAATATATATGTGTTATATATTGTGAATATATTTTTTTCCGATCATCTAGAATGCTGCTACTTACATTACAGGTAAATTACGTTTAAAAGTCTTCTGTGATTGTTATGACACATGTGCTCTGCGCTACTAACTAATATTACTTATTTGCAACTTTGTGTTTGCGCTCGTTTTGCGTGATTATGTAAGAGTTTATTTTAGAGAACTTAAGTTAGGTAATGCTACAGTGACTCTAGTCCTTCATTTGTCCTGTCACTAAGAGATAGGGGTGGATTGATACTTAGGTTTAGTTACTTATTATGAGCTTGTAATTTTTTAGCGGTCTGCGTGATGCCCCCTCTGTTACTCCACGTGCTGCTGAGTCCTGCAAGTGCTTAACCCAGTCCTTCGTAGAACCTTTTATAGTTTGTTCACTGAGTGGTTATAGGCTTAGCACTAGCAGAACATCAGCATCAACCAACCAACAATTTGGTGTGTGCAAAAATGTAGGCATGTGTCCTCCATTTATGCATTTTTGAGGATTAAAAGAAGTGGAAATGCTTACTTATTGTACAATTGGCATGCCTGGAATACGTGGGCTAGGTCAGGTGGTACGTACTACTTAGGCTTAGTTGGTATTCTGTAATCAGAATGGAACACTGGATTAGTGCTGATAAATAATATCTAGTCGGTCCGCAAATCCCCCAATACTACTTGTCAACCAGATTAGAAAGGTCAATTTTATTGCAATTGCTGTTCACATAAATTGTTTTTGACCGTCTTTTAAACATATTTTATTTGTTTCACACCAATCATCAATGTTTGCTTAGTCTTTCCTATATCTTTCATGATCAGCACCCAGGCGCAAGAAGATGGGGTCAGAGTCTGCGGGAGCAGATGAACACCAGGGACAGGAGGACCAGGACCGGGGATCTTCTGCTGGCCCCAGTAAGTCTTCCTGTTTTTAATATTAATAATTCTTATTCACTAACTTTTACCGCACCGTTTTTTTCAGAACTGTTGTTTCTGTTTCCTAATGCTATTTTTTTACCAACAATTATCCTTCGATCTAGACTATCTGTTTCTAAATTCTTGTTATCCCTGCCTCTTACTGCCTCTGTTATGACTCTCTGTACTACTACTATTAGTCTGTCTGCAACTAAGCTTGTCCAGTTGGCAACTCTGTATTTAAAAGGTTTTAAATAAAACTCAGATTCCCCAGTAGCACTAGCCATTGAGTCCAGTCCTTTGGGTTGTCCTCTTGTACTCCTTCTTGTCTTCTTAATCTTGAAGCTTTATTAATCTTGAGGCTTTTCAACAATTCCCACCAACAAAATGCCCAACCAGATTTTACTATTTTGATAGGATAGGCCATACTACTACTGTTGTAGGGATTTTGCACATACTGAACTTTGCACAAGAAAATAGGATGTTGGTGATGGGAGGTTGGACCTTCCTCACACCTCAATCAGAACCCACCACAATCCCCTGCCCGACTAGTAGTGTCTCATAACTATTATCTCTCCGAACTCCCCACCTAAGATACCCAATGAGTAGACAACCCAGAACATAACACTTCCGACCTCTCAGTCGTGAAAGCAACGCACATGCACACCCTTCCTTTTGCTCGCTCACTCGTGTAAGTCAATCCACACCAAATACTGCTAAGTCTTTGTAAGTTCAAAGGTTTTATTTGCAACTGACAAGCTCTACACGTTGTTCTATAATGCAGCACCAACAGCAAAATGCATAAGATTAATACAGTTGCAGGGGGAACTGCAGGGGGTGAGCCAGCAGCAGTGGTGGGCGGTGGTAAGTTAAATTCCTAATCCTTGCTTATCGACATTACACTCTCTGCAAGGGTGTACTGTATACTGTACTGTTGAGCCTTACTAAGTAAGAAGTTATTGTGAACGGTTGAAGACACCCTTTACTTGGCATTAGTAAAAGCATTAGCGGCAGGAATATTGAGTAACCAATGGCCTCTTCTATCTAATTTCAACTCGGCTGTGAAAGTTTTATGGAGAAGACTAAAACTCAGATCAGATGACCTTGATGGATGGGTTGAACGAAAATGGTGGAAGGAAGAAGGTCTGGGCGAGATGTAATATTTATGACTGACAGTGAAGGATACGTGGGATGCATGCATACATAGGTGGCTGATAGAAATCAGATGCATGGTTGGTTGAATGCCTGAAACTCCCACAAATGTTAAAGGCCAAGGAAGTGGGAGGATAGATACATTCCACAAATGTTATGTACTGTGCTTGCTAGTGACACTGTGCCACTATGTGTAGAATTAATTTGTCTTACTGCTTTGCTAAGAGTATATTTTACAATAGGCTTGTTTTTTCTTCTTGATATATAGCTACTGCTTCCAAGGGGAAACCTGACAGGAAGGAGTTGGCCACCAATGCCGGGAGCTGGAGGCCATACAGCGGGAATACAGTCGGCTGGTAGTTCCGGAAGAGGAAGCGGCAGCATCTGCAACCTTTTCCAATGCCCCTCGCCCCAGCCACCGCCCTCCAGTGTTACGGCGCCACCGTCTGGCAGCAGCCCGCCGCCACCCCTCCTTTAACATCACTGCTGCCCCCCCCCACTGTGGATGAAACTGCCACGCTTTTAAGCGCGTGTTGCCCGCCTATAGGAGCAGGTATGTATCTTCCAGAGTCGAGCCCGCCGAGCATAGGACCCTGTTCATTGACCCTTTTTTATTTATTCTTTTGTTGGGTGGGAATCGGGCGTTGGGGTTTCTTTGGACAATTGGACAATAGGTTGGACTTTTTCTTTACGGACATTGGTTGGGGTTAGGGAGAGGGGTGGGTCAGGTGTTGAGGATTTCTTTTACATTGAAAGGGTATTAAATTATATATTTCTACTTTACATACAATTTTGTTAATGTTTTGTGGGTGGGGTTACTGTTTTACATCACCCTGTTTCCTTGCTGGTGCAGGCCGTCCACAGCCAGTGTTTGATTTAAATAATTGGCTGACTTTGTAAGACACAAACAGATAGATGCGCCACCCCTAACTGAGTGACTTGTCCTACTATAACTATCAGTCTTTTCTAGTCTATGCATTCTGCAACTGGACTCTAAGGGGTGTGTGAAATTGAAATAATGAAAACATGCCCATGATTAATTATGCCTCCCCAAACTTCTCTTACCTTTGCTTGATGTTTAACTAAGGCACAGCGATGGTAGCATGGTGATGATGGTTTCCTTTCCTAACATGCCATGGTTGTGGTGGTAGTAGTAGTAGTAGACACTGGCAGCAGCATTTGCAAAAAAAGAAAATGAGACAATCAGCCACCTTAGAGAGACTCTTTGAGGAGTAGTAGAATGAAGTACGGTACAGAACCTACTGCGAAACAATAATATGCAAAAATACAGCAAAACATAATGGTAGTGGGGATTTCCTAGTACACAGAGTTACAAAGTATAGTTGTGTCGAGTCACTTAACTAGGCCTACAGTACACTGGACACAAGCGTAACCTTTAGTGCTGTGTAGGTGGATGACAACAAATCTAATCGATGCCAGCAATAAATGCCTCACAAATATACTGCTCATGGGTGAGCAAGCAGAAGAAGATCCTCGCCCTGCCTTGAAATTTAAGTACTGTTGCTTTTGCCACATCCGCCCCAGAAAGAGTGTGATAAATTCTTGGTGTACATTTAATTTAGTTACACCTCAATAAGTCAACCGCAGCCGGGGGAAGAGGGTTAGGGTTTGTTGAATGGTTGGGAAGGGGGTTTGGGGAAAGGTTTGATAGAAAAACCATTTTCATGGACAAACAACAAACAACAGAATCTTTGTAAAATACCATATCCATAGCAATATGTTAAGGGAGAAAAAGGAAATGCACAGTCTGTTTCCAGCATTAACCTACAACAACAACAGGACAGAGCAGGCCCACAGTGGTGGCACCCTTTGCACATCCTCCATTTAGCATACATTTTATGAAAGAGTTGAACAAAGCACATATCCAGCAACATAGCATTTTACAATTTAAGTGACTAAATCAATGTACCACTACACTCGACTCCACTGCTAAACAGACATTTAAGTCTGTTGTGGTTGTTGTTGACTTGTTTACCTTTTATGCCACTCATGAAATGCCCTGACCTATTCCATCAATCATCTCCGATCCTTCACTGTGGTCAACATGATTGTCAGGATGTTGTTCAACCCAGTCTTCAGTGTACCGAGTGAGTCCAGATTCCATATTAAAAAATGCAATGGATCGGCCTGTAGTAGAAGTACAATTTTGTTATTAAACAACAATATTGGAAATATTTACTTGAGTCACTCTTAGTGTGTAGAGTAAATACTAGTACACTTTGACTTCACTTCATGCACAACAAACAACAAAGACACAAACACCAATCACTCAGAAATGGTGTCCAATGCATGCCATTCATTACCTGTTCTTTCTCATCTTAAGTGAAGTAGCCGTCTCTCTCACCATCATCATCATGGTGTTGTCCTACTCAGTGTGCAGTGTACAGATTGCATCTCCTTCCTATATTCAAAAGCAATGTATCGGCCTGCAGTAGAAGTACAAATTTCTTATTAAAAATACAAGAAGGGAAAAATTGCCTTGAGTTACTTGTAGTGTGTAGATTATTACATATAGTACACAATGAATTAACATTATGCACAACAAACAACAACAAAATCAGTCAGCGTCCAATGCATGACATCATTCATTTCCTGCTCCTTCTCATCTTCAGTTAATGGGCAGCCTCTCTCGGATCAGAAAGGAGGATAGCTATAGTAGTCATCATAATGTTCCACTTTTTTTGAAGGGACTAGGAAGGATTTTCCTTTTGCTTCTATTTTGCAACATCCAATCATCATCTGTCTTGAGGGCAATGGATTTAGGGAGATTCAGCAGGATGGAGGAGCAGGATTCGGAGAAGCATACTGTGAAATGCAGACAGCTGAATCTCGTATATGGCAATTAAAAGAGTAGAAGACTGTGGTGATGGATTTGTTGTGATTCAAAGTTTCTAACCAGAAAGACAGACACACAAATAAAAGAAAATGAGGGAGGAAGACAGTAAGAAGTGCAAACCTATTTGTCAGGGAAGTATAGCTCATCCTTAAACTCTGGGGGTTCAACCATAAGTAGGTAATCATCATCTAACACACTACTTCCGTCACCTGAACCGCCGTCCTCCTCTTCCTCCCTTGATTTATGTATTGTGTAATTCGGTGGTATAAAGTGCTGATTCACTTTGATCATGGTTAACCACTGCTCGTTTGTGGGCAAGAGACTGGTCCTTCTCACTGTTACAATGGAAACAGCATCACTGAAAACATGTTCAGAAGAGACACTTGCGACAGGGCAAGCTAGATAGTTTATCGCCAGCCTACTGAGCAGTGGTCATTGGACCCTTTTCCCATACCAATACCGCAATAGGTTTTGATCAATGTACACCTCTGTTGGGTCATCCAGATAGGCCTGGGCCATCCGTTCAATGTTTAGGGGGGGCTAAACTTTTTTCGGGCTCTTTTCTCTTTGCATCAGCACTGGACTTACCAATGCCTAAATCTAAATACCAATTGTGTAACGATTTTACTGGGTCTAATGATCCAGTTCTTGCTGTTGTCGATAGTGTTGGTGAGTGTTCTGAGCTAAACGCACTGCCATCAGGCTCCGAAGTTGAACTTGACGCTGGATGCACTGCTGCAGTACTTGTTGTAGGTTTATCTAGCGGGCTTTTAATTAGCAGCCATTAATTTTCCAACGTAATCGCTGACTCAGCTATCCAAGTTTTGTACCGGGCAACATCCTGTTCTGAAAAAGTAATTCATGGCTTCAGTGCCCATTGTGTCTGAGGATCCAGAATTGTGGCACAAATGTAATGTTCTTGTGACAAAATCTTATTTTGCACCCTTGTACTGTAAGCAACGCGACGGGCTAAGCTCTCCATCAACTCATATGCTTCGTTTTTTCCTCTACAACTGTGTATGCTTCAGACACCTCCTTCACCTGATGCTCTAGCATTTGTAACAATGTGATAGCTTGGCCCATAGTACAGTCTTCCTTGCTGAATTCACGTTTGAAGACCTCGAAAGGAAGACACATCTCAGTCAGGCATTTAACTAGGCACCATTGGTCCCTCTGAAGGGTCATGCCTTTCACAGTAGCATCCCCTCTTCGCAAGACATATTCATTGATTGGCATGTACTGCTGAAACAGACGGTCAAGCATGTAATAAGTTGAGTTCCAACGTGTTGCCACCTCCTGGATGAGTGCTTTGACTGGCATTCTTTAGTCACGTTGAATGATCCTCAGCTGCTTCTGAGCTTTAAAAGAATGGCTGAAGTGAGTGCATATTCTTCAGCAGGTGGTCAGTAAGTTGCTCACTATTGCTTCTTTTTTCAGAAAGTCTTGAACTATAATGTTAATGCAGTGCACCAAACACGGAACCCTCAAATAGAAAGCAAGCTCCATGGCCTTAAGTACATTACTGCCATTATATGTGGAAATAAAACTAATCTTAAGCACTCTTGGGCGCAGCCATTCAAAAACCTTGCTGTAAAACTCTTCCAATATGTTTACAGCAGTATGAGATTTCTCCATGTCGAACATGGCTACAGTTGCATGTTTCAGAGTAGCTTTAAAAATCTCAGCTGTGTCAACAGCACCTACTTCAGATAGCTTATCTCTAACCCCCACAAAAGTGACCCAGTGTGCAGTGATGCACATGCAATCTGTGGCTTTGCAACTGGTCCACATGTCTGTTGTCAGGTGGATATTGTGAACAACACTCTGCTGCAAAGCTTGTCCAACCAATTCCAGCACATCATGATGTAGTGCTGGAACAGCAATTCTTGCAAATAGGACCGGCTGGGAACCTTCCATTTAGGGCAGATGGCTGACACAAATTCAAGGAAACCCAAATGAAAAAGGGAGAAGGTCCAGCGCTAACATTTTAGCCAGCTTCGCATTGTACTACTGTGCCATTGGGTGGTTTCACTGGTACTGCCCCTCCAACCTAGGCATGCTCTCAATGGTAGGCTGGATTATTTTACTTTGTGGTGCCGTTGTTTACTTTAACCCAGTTAGGCTCAACAACGCACTTTGTTTCATTGCAGTACTCGATCACCTTGGTGTCTCAGCCTGACTCTGAGTATGGCTCTTACTGCAGTGCCACTGAGATGTTGCTGAGGATGTGGGTGGTACCACTACACTACTGGGGACAGGGCTATAAATGTCTCCCTCTTGTTCACCTTCCACCACGATAATATCGTCCCCTGATTCTTCATGCCCAACCCAACAACAATGGGTTGAGTTTTACTTTGTTCTAAGCGAAGTAGGTGAGCCTCCCACACGACAGTGTGGTGCATATTGAGATGACTTGTTTGGCCTCCGGTACCATAGTTTGTACCAAGCTTACCCTGCCTAACAGCATGTTGACAAATTGAGCATATAGCAATGGTCTCCTCCTTACAGCTAACCGAAAAGAAGTCCCAAACTGAGGAGGAGAACTTACTGGCGCTGCTGGATGTGCCACTTTCAATACCAGATGAACTGGAGGGTGTTCTTGGAATATGACTCTGTGCAGCTACACTGTGACTTCTACCACTATCTGCTGAGGTGGTGGTTAAGCTGGAAGTAGGTCCCTGCCGGGCCATTGCAAACGCAACTATGGAAGCTGGAGGTCGTGGTGGTGTTACCTGAGTTGGTGGTATACGTGCTACATCCTTCGCAGCCATTTTGGATAGGGTAATAATGTTGGTCTCTGTTAGAACTGGCATTCTCTAGTTGGCAGAGGAAGGTACCACTGTCCAAATAGGGACCCTTGCTTCTAGTCAGGATAAGAAGGATATAATCTTTAGATAACCCCTGCTCACCCCATCGGTAGCTTGGCATGAGCAGTCGGGCTTATCAAAGGCAATGTGCTAAGTATTTGTACCAACACTCACAGTAACACAGTGAAAACACCACAAACTGACTCCATAACAGTTTAGAAAAATAAAGGTATTTAATCTACACTACACAAGACCAAACTGACAGAAATCCAAAAGGTACGATGCGACAATCTTCGGGGCGGCGACGATCTCCGGTGCGGCGACGATGCGCGGCTCAGCGGCGATCTTCTCCTCTCGCAGCCCCTCGATGCGATGGCTCTGCGACGACTCTCGCAGCAACATGATGCGGTCCGCAAGCAAACGGTGCGATGATCTCACCCAGTAGCGACAGGCTCTGCGATGATACACGCAGCGATGGTAATCTTCCCGCACCGGACTGGTGCGTCCTGCAAAAAAAAGGATGCAACGACTCTGGCAGTGGCAACAGGCGCGGCGACAATCTCGGCCTTCGTAGCGGCTGGAATTTCCTCGCACTGACGGGGATGCGCTCCGCAAGCGAGCGATGCCTTAAAACTTGCAGAAAGTCTTTAATATCTTGGTTTCCAGCTTCCCAACACAGGTACAACTTCCAGAGGCACTACAACTGGCCCAAGCACTCTAGGATGGAAAGAACTCTCTCAGTAGAGTTCAGCGATGCTGGGGGTGAAGTCCTTTTGTTCCTGGGACTTCTTAACAGGGAGCCAGCTCTTCTTCAGGCTCTTACAGCACAAAGCAAAGTCCTTCCCCTCTCCTGGGCAGCAAAGCACCTGTAGGTCAGTCCAGCTAAGCAACAGCAGGACAGTCTTCCTTCTTCATTCTTCCAGGTTTCTCCTTGGCAGAGGTTCCTTCTTGATTCCAGGAGGATCTAATTGTCTGTAGTCTGGGTCCTGTACTCATACCCCAAAAAGGATGTGTTCCCTTTGTGCAGGAGGGCTCTGAGCCCAGTCCAAAGCAGTTCTGGATCACTCGGTTTATATGACTCCTTCTTTCCTTTCACAGTGTAGAGCAGAAACCTCAGATGTCCCACAGGAGGTGGAGCCAACATTGTGGAGGGAAAGCACAGCCCTGGAGCACTTTGTAGACCTGATTCCTTCTCTCCTTTCACAGTGCAGGGCAGAGATATCAGACGCACCACAGATGGTGGAGCCAGCACTGTGGGCGGCAGGCACAGTCCTATTCAGGTCCCAGGTGCAACTCCTCCCTCCCATCAAGTTGCAAATCTCTCTATTCACCACTAGGCGGACTCATTCTGTCTCTAGGAATCCCCCAGCCCTGTCACTCACAAACCAGGGAGTCAATTCACAAACAGCCAAAGGATCACAGAAAGGTCAGACAAGAAAGCAGTCACTTTCTAAAAGTGCTGCTTTCAAACACAGGATTTAAAAAACACCTTTCCCAAAAGATGTGTCATTAAATTCTGAGTTCAGGGATACCAGACTTTTATGTCCTATCTTGCTCCTATGGGAAGATATGCAGGTAAACACTGTACACAGCATTCAACATGATAGCTTATGGGCAAGATAGCCTTACAATAGTGAAAAACGAAAATGGGTGTAATTCACTACCAGAGCATGTCACCTGCACTAGTACATGCTCTACTTTTCACATACACTGCACCCTGCCCAGGGGGGTACCTTGGGCCTTTCATAGGGGTGTCCAATGTGTACAGAAAGGGAAGGGTTAGGCCTGGTCAGTGGAGACATTGGCCAGGTTGACATGGCAGTTCACAGACTGCACACAGGCACTGCGGTGACAGGCCTGAGACACCATTTTAGGGCTACTCATGTGGGTGGCACAATCAGTGCTGCAGGCCCACTAGCAGCATTTGTATTAGGCCTGGGTGGTAAATTCCATTCCGCTCGCGGAATTTGCGGAATATGGGTAGTTTCGCGTACCGCGGAGAACGGAAAATTGCCCAAAATTCTGCGTTCAGCGGCTTCGCGAAATATTTTGCTTGTTCGGGTTCTCAAAATGTGTGTTCCCAAGATATTTTCCCCAGAGCACGCAAACAGCAATTGCGAACAGGAAAAAAGCATCCGCGAACACGCAAATTGCTTGTTCGCGGAATTTCTGCGTGTTCGCAGAGATTTTTTACCGTTTTGCGGAGATTTGCGTAATGCGATTACGCAAATTCCGCCCACCCCTAATTTGTATCACCAGCCCTGGCACACTCAGTGCACTTTACTAGGGACTACTTGGTGATAAAAATATGCCAATCATGGATAGTGAATTACAATAACAATTTACACAGAGAGCATATGCACTTTAGCACTGATCAGGAGTGGTAAAGGGCCCAGAGTCCTATTGTCAACAACCACAGGTCAGGAAAAACAAGGGCGGAAGAAGCAAAAAGTTTGGGGATAACCCTGCAAAAAGGGCCATTTCCAACCGTCTCCATCTCCTTTGGACCGGGAGTGAAATTTCTGGATGACTGGCTCGTCATCATCATTTCCCTCTTGTACATCTACCTCCATAACTCTAAGGCTTTCTGGAACCTTCCTTTTTACTCTCCTTTTCTTGTGGAGTGCATCACTCTCAGACTGAGCTGGTGGCTTCCAAGTGGCATCGCGGTCATCAGAAGCGGGGCTTGAAGAAAAAGATGATGGACTAACCCTCCTTTTCCTTGCTGGGGGTCTGGAAGACAATGGATCTTCTGAAACAGTGGTTTGCTCCACTTTGTCTGCAGGAAGCTTGATTTCCTGAAATGCCCCTACTTCAGGAGTAACAACTACTATTGTGGGCTGTTGTTGTGGCTGTTCTTTTGGCTGCTGCTATTCTTGCGGCTGCTGCTGTTCTTGTGGCTGCAACTGCAGCTGCACACTTATCTGCTGAGCTTCAATCCTGCGTTGATTGTGTGCTACTTTGCAATAATGACATTTCAACACCACTGCTCGTTAGTAGACTGGCTACCTCTGCGACACTTATGGGCTTAGGCCTGGGTTGGTGGGGTTGGCCCGCTGGAGCGGAGGTGCTGCTCCCAGCTTGGTTACCGGACAATGCTGCTACAGGCGTAATTCTTTTGGTCCAAAAAACACATTGGTCGGCACACCAGTCGTGGTTGGTGCCACTTGCTTTTTCTGTTCCTTCTTCTTCTCACCGGCAACTTCCTTGGTACTAGAGGACCTGGTACCTTTCTTTGGGGCCATCTTCTTCAGATCTCAGGCAGGACGCAGGTACACAAGTTGCAGAGATGTCTGTGATCACACGTGGACGTGACGTGGTGCACAACAGAACTTCTGTTTGGCAGTATAACGTGTGATGTTGATACCTCCTCCTCTGTCTTTTTGTGCACCTAAAAGCAAATAAGCCAGGAGAAGAACATCAGTGAAATGTTGCATTTGTTGTTGTGGTTCAATTACTACTAGTACAAACAAACAAATAAAAGATATAGTGCAGCCACATGTGAGAATTTGTCAACAAGGGCTATGGTAAACTACTGTGTACACAGTACACTACACTCTCAGGAAGACTAGGAAAGAATAAGAACAACAACCAAAATACAAATGTAATGGAAGTGGAGTGGACCCTGTTTGGCATCAAATTATTTGACCATCACATTATTCAGGGAGCTGCTGCTGGCAAAGGGGATGGATGGAAGCAGTAAGCCGATAGGAAAACTATGCAGGCCTACATGGCAAAAGCAGCACACTAGTAACTCCCACAAGAAAAGGCCACCAGCCAAATGGACGCTCACAAATCACAAGCAACAAGCAGCAGGCCTGGGAAACAATGAACTGACAATAGGCCTATAAAAGCTAAGCAAAGGATGCATGCTAAACCACACTGCTTTGCCTTTTTAATGCAATAAAATGCAAAAACGAAATCCCACAGGGCAAAGCAAGGTCTGCAGGGTGCACACCAACACACCAGACACACACAACAAAGGCATTTCTTTAACACACACCCTTAAACAGAAATATCCCACAAAAAACACATTTTCGAACTCAATCCAATGCCATCCATGCCCTAAATGATGTTTAACTTCAACAGAACACACAGAGACAGTTGTTTAATGCACCTGTGGCTACCTGATCTGAGCCTACTGGATGAAAGCAGGCCTGTTGACAGACAAGGCCACACAAGCTTGCAGGCCTGGGCTTCAAAATGGCCACCAGCCACATGGCCAGGCCCACCCAACTACAAGAAACAGAAGACAGACAAAGCAGGTCTATTGCAAAAAGCACACTGCCTGCCTTCAAAATAGCCGCCAGCCTCATGGGCAGGCCCACAACAAGAAGCTTAGGACATAAAGGAATGCCATACAGGCCTAAAGGTAAAAACCGCACACTAATAACTCCCACCAGAAAAGGCCACCAGCCACATGGACACTCACAAATCACAAGCAACAAGCAGGAGGCCTGGGAAACAATCAACTGACAAAAGGCCTATAAAAGCCAGGCAAAGGATGCATGCTAAACCACACTGCTTTGCCTTTTTAATGCAATAAAATGCAAAAACAAACATCCACAGTGCAAAACAAGGTCTGCAGGGTGCACACCAACACACCAGACACACACAACAAAGACATTTCTTTAACACACACACAAAAACAGAAATGCCCCCGCTAATTGATGTTTGACATACATTCAACACACACCAAAGGAACAGTTGCTTCATCATGCACCCACCCATGACTAGCTCTGCGCCTACTGGCTACCCACAACAATTTAAAAAAAGAATGATAAGTACCAAATTTGTAGTTACAGCAACTGCAATGCCCCCAATCAAACGGACACAACACCAAATTCAAAAGTCCTCAAATCCAATGATAATGATGCAGCAGACACAAAGAGTGATCCTTCCAGTTCAAAATCCAAAGGCAGAATGAACAGGAAATGGACAAATCACTGGGAGGAGCCTGCTGGACAGGAACAGGAAGTTGGAGATTCTGTGGCACTTACTCCCTCTCCCCTAAATGTTTTTTTTCGAAAAAGACACCTTGCACAAAGAAGGACAGCCAAATGTCAATCTGAGGAGTTTTTTTTCATCCAAATCATCATTTACAGAAGGATTATGCTGCTAGAGATAATATTCTTCTCCAGATTGAAAATTTTGCGTGTTTGAGATCGCGAGCTTCACCACACCTCCGCCGGATGTCGATGGCGTGTCCAAAATGACGTGTTCGCGATCTCACGCTCTCTGTCATGGTGGAGATTGGCGGGTTTGCGACCTCATGCTCTCTCCCACGGTGGAGAATGGCGTGTTTGCGATCTCAGACTCTCGCGGTGTCTGATGGCGAGGTGAATGACGTTATCGCGATCAAGAACGCACGCAAGATAGCTCGACCGGCTACCAACATCTCGTGGAGCATGCGAACGGATCGGAAAACTCGTCGGTAAAAGCGGGGATCCCTGTAAGTTGATTGCATGTGCGAGAACGCATTTTCAAAGCGCAAACATGAAAAAAATCTCCGCTATGCTGCAAATCACGCAATTTTTGCCAATTTCGCACTCTCCGGGGAATGCGAAAATGTCAAAATATCGCAATTTCCGCTAGCGGAACAGAATTGTACGCCCACCCCTAGCTAGGAGTGGGATATTCGATTTAAGATGAGTATGACTTGGCCAGCTTTAAGAGAGACAGGTTTCGATCCCTGTAGGAGGGGGGCATTGATTATTGTAGTCCAAGAAGGGATGAGAGGCAGCCGCTAAGCATTGGAGGGGAGAGGGTCATTAAAGTGGCTGTTCAGGTTTAGGGAGGATAGAATTTTCGAGATGGAATGTTCATCCTAAACTTTGAAGTTGGACTAGTACTCTTGATTTTTGGGTGATGTCTGGGGGGGCAGCGCAGAGCAAAGGGGCAAAGCCGGAGGGGTTTGGGAGTAAGTGGCGGATCTAAGTTTGTTTCCTAGGGCAGTGATTTTGTCGGAGAAGAATGAAGAAGATTCTTTGCAAGATATTAGAGATTTGGGGGGTTATTTGGAGGTTTTTGCCAGTTTGTTAGATTAGTGTTTGACCGCTCAATTAATCAATCAATCAATCAGTCATTTGTTAAGCGCACTACATACCCGTGAGGGTTTCAAGGCGCTGGGGGGGGAGGGTGGGGGCCACTACTGTTCGAACAGCCATGTCTTTAGTGTCCTCCTGAAGGTCAGCAGGTCTTGGGTCTGTCATAGGCTCAGTAGGAGGGTGTTTCATGTCTTGGCGGCGAGGTGGGAGAAGGATCTCCCGCCGGTGGCTGTTCTTCGGATGTGCGGGATGTTGGTGAGTGAGAGGTCGGCGGAGCGTAGCTGGTGGTTGGGGGTATAGAAGTAGAGCCGTTTGTTGAGGTAGGCTGGGCCTTGTGGAGTGCCCTGTCTGCATGGATGAGGAGCTTGAAGGATATCCTCTGGTTGACTGGGAGCCAGTGCAGGTTTCTCAGGTGGAGGGTGATGTGGCCGTGTCATGGTACATTGCGGATCAGTCGTTCCGAGGCATTTTGGATGTGTTATAGTTGATTGATGAGCTTGGTCGAGGCTCCCTAGTAGAGGGCGTTTCCATAGTCGAGTCTACCGCTGATTCCTTAGCGATGATCCAGTCAAGAGTGGTGCCTTTTGAGTGAGTTGGGAGTGTGCAGGCTTGGGTAAGGGCTTGGTCGGCTAGCTAATCTCTGATGGCATTGACCTGAGGGTCCTTGGGGCCTTCCAGTGCAGGTTGAAGTCACCAAGAAAAATGTCTTTAGAGTTTTGATATTGTGGTTGCGGATACTGGTCTCAGCAGTCACCATCAAAAGGAAAAGTGCCTCACATTGTCTCACATTTGGTCCAGGTGATCTCTTAACCAGAGATGTGGTGGAGCCCATTTATTTTGCCATTACTGCTTTGATAGTGGAGTTAAGATGGGTTAAGAGAAGCAAGATGTTATCTGCATACAATTGCACTTTTATCTCTTCTCCGATGGATATGCATTCCTGTGGCAAGAGGTAGCGGAGCAGGAGAGTGGGTAACCCTAATGAGTCCACCAAGGTATTTGAAAGGTGTCGGACAGAAAACCTTGACAATTGACATCTGCTGTAGATGTCATAAAGAAGATGAACTTTTGCCAATAATAATCCTCATCTTGGCCTATTGTGAATATCACCCAGAAAAAGTATGGCCATTCCACAGAGTCTAACACCTTCTCGGCATCAGGGAAGAGTGCCAGTTTTTCTTCCAGGTCATCTCCTACTTGCCACTTTATATGTGGTGGGAGAAGAAGGAGGTCACATGAGCATCGGTGCAGAACAAAATCTACTTTCACCTCATATGACTGATGAATTAGTTGGGGAATGACTTTACCTAATCCTGGGCCGTATTACAATAAGTGCCCCGGGGGCGCAACGGGCATTTGCCCCCGCTTTGCGCGCCCCGTGGCACTTTGGTATTATAGAAGGGGGTGTAGACGCTCCGTGCGTTCCCTTCTCTAATGCCGATAGCACTGGTGCACTTAAAGCGCCAGCTCTACCTTCAGAGGGTATTCCCTCATTTGCATAGTGGCGTGCCCTTGGGGCAGCGCATACGTTATAATAGGGTGCATTGTGATTGTTTGCTCCCGGTGCACCTTTTGAAAGGTGTCCCATGCCCTAACAATCACAATGCATAATACGGCCCTTGGTCGCTAAAGCCTTGGTAAGAATTTTTGAAAAACATTAAATAATGAATTTTTGGCATTCAAGTGTGTCCTTATTGTCTTTGGGGATAACGGTGATGGTGGCTTTGTTATAGATCGCTCGCAGGGAGACCACCTCTGCCATCTCCTGACATGCCTGTGTCAGCAGGGTGACCAAAAGGCATTTTCCCGTCTTTTAAAACTTCTCAGGATATCTTCCCGGGTGATAGTACCCTCTACTATGTTTATATAACATAACATCTTTCCCGTGAGATTTATATAGGGTAATGGTGATACGGACTCTGCCACCTCCTCCTCTGTAATTGCACTCTCTAGGTACTCCCGGTCCTCAGCTGTGAGGGATGGGAGGTGCAGAGGGGCCATAAAGGCATCAATTTGGTCTGGAATGGTTAGGGATTCCGCTTTGTAGAGGAAGAAGTAGTAAGCAATAGATCACCCCATGAATAAACAAATTAGTAAACAATTAGACGGAGTCTGTCAGCCAAGGGGTGAGATCTCAGGTTATTCATTAGAGAAAAAGCTAATGCCCCCCTCTTCAGGTAACCCTAGGGTCAGTATTGCACTGCCAAGGGCAGGGGAGAATGACAAAGGGAAAAAACTTTGGAAGGAGAAGCAATGGAGATGTACAGAAGCCATTGATTCTTCTGCCATAGGCCATCTTTCTTCTGGGTTTAATTGTTTTCTCGCATTTGCTCTTGTGAAAGCTCAAACCCATCCCCTCAACTTTTTTTCAATGTTTCTTGTTGTGCAGCATGAGACGTAAAGAGAAATACTTCTTTCCAAAATATCTAATTTCCAGAATAACCTACTATTAGGCAAGAACTCAGGTCGACAACTAAATTCTGGTTAGTTTGTTTCATTAAAATTTGGAAACAGTTTAACATACAAAAATCTCAACATAATGGTATAGAGATACAAACTAAATAGAAGAAACCCAAATGGTTCACCCTATATAATAAAAAGAAAATGACTAGTTGAATAATAGCCACATAAGTTATAAGAAGGCAAACATTTACTTTGGATTGCATCAACGCTCCATTCAGAATCCCCTACAAATCCCTAACTATCCCTATACTGCTCTAAAGTGGAAAACCTAATCTACGGCAAGCTTCAGAAGTGATAAGAAAAGCAGTCAGAGCCTTCCAAAGAAGTAACTCCAACCTGGGTCATGTAGCATACAACCACAGTAGCCAAAAATGAGGTATGTAACTCTATGCATCCTAAAGCGAAAGATTAGCTGTCCCTAATTTCGTTATCAAAATGCATGATAGTGAATGCACACCTTCCCTTTTAAATTGATGAATTTTTAGCTTTAACTGCCTTAAATGCGTGCAAAACAGCGCCGTGACTGTCTCTTTTCACAGCTTCACAAAGATGCTTTAAAAAGGGCAACTTGTGTGCCCCCAACTACTGCACGGCTGAAATGAGGAAACTTTCCTCCAAAGTGACTCATATTTATCCAAGTAATCCATAGTGTTCCATGGTAATCCCATACAGTGATGAATGTACTCCCAATCTTTTAAAGACACTCCAGAGAAAGCCAGATGATGCTTGAATGTTTATTACGCATTTTCATATATAATATGTCGCCTTAAACTTGACCATAGATATGTGCTTCGAGCCAGCACAGCAATAACCCAATGCATTTCGAGCTCTTATAAGTTCTTCCTCAAAGGTACTGTAATAAATTGAAAAAAGACTGTATAAAGAATAGATCAAAAACACAAAGCTATATTAACTGTGCATAAATCCATGAGCAAAAAAAAAATATTTTATCAAGCATTAACCATGCCCCACACATGGAGGTGTGCGCCATGCAGGAGCTAGCGGGGCAGCGAGGGGTGGGCTTTCTCAAATGAATCTAAGTGATGGCATAGGGGTGCCCAGGTGGCCCCTCAAAAAAACAAAAAAAAGCTTTGCTGATATCCCAGCACAGCGGGAGAGCCCCTGATAAAATATTACCTGCTCCAGCTGGAGCACCCCATAATGACCTGCTAGACTTTCTCAGTACATATATTATCCTCTTGTGGTGGCCCAGAATGGCAGGGGCATTCTGCCATTAGGGGCAACTAATTTGGTGTATGCATGCGTCCATAAATAATGTATTTATTTATTTATTGAATTTGTGAGGCGCTCAGCTACACAAAAAGGGTTTCCTGGCGCCAGGCAGACAGGGAGCAGAACAAACATGAGGCGGTTAGATGTAATTATTGATCAAAAAGCCAGGTCTTAAGAGTTCTGCAAAAGTGGGTATAGTCAGTTTCTTTACGAATGTTAGAAGGCAAAGTATTCCAGAGGGATGGGCCTAGGTAGGAAAAAGATCTCCCCCTCCATTCTGGAGAGTTTGACCCGGGGTACAACGAAGTTGAATAAATGAATGAATGGGGTACTTGTATTGCGCATACTTAACCCCAAGGAGCATCAAGGCACAACGAGCACAGACAGACATAGAGAGTAAGAAAACAGAAAATGCAGTTAGTAAGACTGAGAGAAGAACCATGTCTTTAAGAGTTTAGTGAAAATCCCCAAGGAGGGTTGGCTAGAAAGTTTGGGGGGGAGAGTGTTCCATAATTTCGGGGCCATAGTGGAAAAGGCTCTTCCTCCCCATCTCGCCTTTTTGAATCTGGGGACAGCAAGCAGATTTCTAGAGGCCGAGCGGAGGGTTCTATTAGGGGTGTAGGGACTGACGAGGGTCTTGATACCTTCGGGACCCGATCCAAACACAGCCCTGTAAGCCAGACAGATAATCTTGAAGGAAATCCTGGCATGTATAGGTAGCCAATGGAGGTCCTTCCTGGCCTGGGTTGCAGATGAAAGCCTGGGTAGGTTTAAGACCATCCTGGCTGCGGCATTCTGAACCATCTGGAGACGATGGAGAGATTTCTTGTTAATGCCACCATAAAGCGCATTGCAATAGTCAGTCCTGGAAGAGACCAGGGCAACTGTTGACTGTTTGCGGGTGTCGGGCGATAGATATGGGGCAATCTTTTTCAGCATCCGGATGGTATTACAACAGGTGGATATAGTTCTATTGACCTGAAGGTCAAAGGAGAGAGCAGGGTCTATGAGAACTCCAAGATTCTTGGCCGAGTTGGTCGGGTGTGGGCAATCTCCCAAGGAGGAGGGCCACCAGTCCTTCGACCAGATGTCCTGGCTTCCTCCAAAGATTAAGACCTCTGTCTTCTCCCCATTTAATTTTAGATAGTTACGCACCATGCATTGCGAGACTGCCTCCATACATGTTCGAAATTTGAAGGCAGCATCTTTTATCGGTAGGGTGGTGGAGACGATAATCTGAGTATAGTCTGCGTATGACAATATTTGGTATCCAAAGGATCTTACTACTTCGGCAGGTGGGGTTACATAGATGTTAAATAACAAGGGGCTTAACGCAGAGCCCTGAGGAACCCCACCTTGCACGGCCAGGGAGGGAGACAGAAAGTTGCCAAGCTTTACTCTTTGCTGTCTCTGGTGAAGGAAGGAGGATAGAAGATTAAGGGCACTTCCTCCCACCCCTATCTGCTTTAGCCTGTCTACCAGGATTGAGGGGGACAGGGTATCAAACGCTGCCGTAAGGTCAAGTAGCACCAATAGAGTGGTCTGTCCCCTGTCCTCCTCAGATCGGATGTTATTGACCATGACAGTAAGGGCAGACTCATGTTACTGGAGCACAAGTGGCGGAAAGGAACATGGGGACGGACAAGAGTTTGGAGGTATTGAGGGGCAGTATCTGCCTTGCTTTTGAACGTATAGCTCAGGGCTTTGAACTTAATACGATTCTACACCCTGAGCGAATGTAAGTCACAAAGGTGAAAATAAGGCATGTGTTCAGGGCTGCAGGAGGACAGCAGTTCCCCCCAAAAGGTTTTTTATGTAGGACTGACTCTAATGTTTGTTCGGTCCTAGAAACCAGGACCACTCCGGACTTTCCTGAATGTTTCAAAGCCCTCCCAATTTAAATTTTTTTTAAAATTTAAAAACACTTATAAAGCGCGCTTTTACCTGGCGGTTTCTTGGCGCTAAGGACTTTTAGAACCCAGATAGCAGCTGTGGAAGGACTAGGCTGGGAATGCTTGCAGGAAGAGATAGGTTTTTAAGGCCTTACGGAAATCATTGTAAAGTGAGATAGATCGAACGTTGGGGGGGAGGGAATTCCAGAAAGTAGGGCTGAGGACCGCGAACTTCACCCCCCCATCCTCATCTTCCTGAAGCGAGGGACAGAAAGAAGGGATTGAGAAGAGGAGCGGAGCTCTCTAGCTGGTGTGTAGCTGGAGATTGCCGAATTTATGAAGGCTGGGGCGGTTCCAGCTCGGGCCTGGAACGCAGTGCAACCCAGTTTGAAAAGAGCCCTCTCCCTAATAGGCAACCAGTGCAAGTTCTTTAGTACAGAGGTGGCATGATGGAATTTGGGGAGGCCATAAATGAGGCGTGCCGCTTAGTTCTGTACCAGCTGTAGGCGTCGGAGAGCATAGGCTGGGACGCCATTGTACAGGATGTTACCGTAGTCCAGCCGTGATAAGACCATTGCCATCATGATGAGTTTGAGAGCGGGAAAAGAGAAAAATCTCGAGATTTTCCTGATAGTGTGAAGGGTGAAAAAGCAGGAGGACACCACCATACTAATCTGAGAGTGCAAAGTTAGATTTTGATTTAACGTGATCCCAAGTGTTTTAACAGAATGAGAAGGTGAAGGGGGGGAACCAAGTGAAGGGGGCCAAAACATAGGGGTCCAGGGACTGGATGCACCTCCAGTCAAAACCAGCTCAGTTTTGTCTGAGTTGAGTTTGAGGTGGTTGAAGTTCATCCAGTCCCTGATGAAAATCATGATTGATTGGAAATTAGAGATAGATACAGGAGAGTGTGAAAGGTTAAAGATCAACTGGAGGTCGTCCGCATAATTGAAGACGGTGACCTCCAGTTGTTGTAGAGCAGAAATAAGTGGGAGAATATAGAGATTTAATAGAAGAGGAGAGAGGGAAGAACCTTGGGGAACACCGCACTGCACCTTACGTGAGGGAGAGGAAAACCCATCTAGATGGACGGCCTGGGTACGGTCCCTCAGGAAGGAGGTGAGCCAAGTCCCAATGCTGTAGCTTTTGATCTACCATTGGAAGTGCAGTGATTTTTAGTAGCTAACTGCATAGTTTCATTTACTATGGCCTAAAGAGGTTGGTACAGAGTCATTTTGCAAATTGCTCTCTCAGGGCTAAGTCTATGGTTACAGGACTCTGTAATCAAAATGTGATGTCCTCTAGGGGCTGTTTTTATGATAGCATTTTCATGGTTTAAAATTAAGCCTGGGAGGAGCTCACAAAGGAGCACTATGTGGAACTCCGTGAAGTGGAAGAAAATCTCTGCCACGCTATGTGGAGTTCCGTGAGTGGGCAGGGTTCCCTTGTCCCGCCCATTCATGTGATGTTTACTGCGTACGGCAACGTAAATTGCATTTTCTGGTGAAAATATTGTGCAAACTGCATCATGTGGTCCCACAGGGGTGTGGCCATCTTGTTTCTCATTCTTCTTTCTCACTCTGTACTGGGGCCTACTTTTTGATCCTTCCTCAATCTCTGCAATAAACTTTTTCTCCATCTTTTTTATTTATTATCTTACCCTTTGCTCAAAGCCCTTTACCTCACACAAAAGGCATTTTATAATTCAGGCTCGGAAGGTATTAGTAGCCTTTTTCAGTGATATGTCCCTCCCAAGCAGTTAAGATCGGCCCTAAAAAACTGGCTGGTGGCCCCCAGGTTTATGAGAGCCAGATGGGGGTTAGCTTTTTCCGCAGTGGCTGCAAGGTTCTGGAACTCTCTTCCTCTCTCAATCTCAAGACAAGAGTCCTACCTTCTTTTTCATAAGGGCTTCACCGTCTAATCCCTGTGAACTTTTCACGTACCTTAACTGACGGCCCTTTCCATAGCGTCCTGACGCCTCTGGGCAAAGTTCGCACTTTGCAAGATCAATATTCATTCATTCATTCATTCTTTGTGTTGCTGAGTGTATATTTGTATGGGGTTTTTCTTCTTTTTTGTGTGTTTCTTGTCAGTTTTGTACTTCATTTCATTCCTAATATTTTCTCCTTATTTCTTATTTCTTTTTAAGCATTTTCTGTCTTCAGGCCCTCCCACCCCCAGCACCATGGCAGATAAGGGTGTCCCAAAAACGCCCACAACAAGGAGCTTGTGAAGATGCCTGTACCTTGTTTTCTGAGGTGGCGGTGGCAGCACTGTTTTTTTACATCCAGTTTCACCTCTCCTCCACCCCTGACAGCAGGCAGCAGGCTGGTACCTGGTACAAACTCCGGGAGCACCAGCAGCGCTAGGCAAGGGGGCTCCAGGCAGCGCATCACTGATCTGGGGCCCAGCGCACCCATAATCAGCTGATGCCCCGGTGGTCCGACATCCTAGACTGAGAGCAGGGCCTGTGGACCTTCTAGGGGTAGAGGTCGGGGGCTCAGTGAGTAGCTAATTATTAATAATATTATTACTTGCCTGTTCTATGCTATTGCTAATATGTTTTTGCCAAATGGCAAGTAAGCGGCTCTCATGCAGGTAAGTTAAGTTTACAAATATTATATTATGTGATTGTTATTCTGTTTGAAAAGGCTCCCTTGAGCCTCTGAGCTGATGAGCTCTTGGAGATGCACCTGTGCGCCAGGGAGAGGTACAGAGACCTGAGAGGAATGTGGCAGCTTTCTCAGCAAACCCCAGATGAATTTCGTTTTATCTCTACTGATGAAGGATAAAATCCAGAAACATGTGTCTAGAGATTAACAGCACTAACCTGCACGAACTTTGGTGAAACACTCTGCAAAACGTCAAGTAAGCATATAAATTGAACTGCATTTACCAGGATGCAAAGGGGCGCATTGTGCTGGGAGGTGAAGCAGTGTACTCCCATCCCCCTTCTGTTTGAAAAGGCTCCCTTTAGCCTCTGAGCTGACGAGCTCTTGGAGATGCACGTGTGCGCCAGGGAGAGGTACACAGACCTGAGAGGAATGTGGCAGCTTTCTCAGCAAACCCCAGATGAATTTAGTTTTATCTCTACTGATGAAGGATGAAATCCAGAAACACATGTTTCAAGAGATTAACAGCACTAACCTGCACCAACTTTGGTGAAACACTCTGCAAAACTTCAAGTAAGCATTTAAATTGAACTGCATTTACCAGAATGCAAAGGAGCGAACTGTGCTGGGAGGTGAAGCAGTGTGCTCCCATCCCCCTTCTATTCTAGACTGGTGCTCTGCACTTCCTAACATACTTCTTGACACTCGCTCGGGCTGATTATGTAAGAATTTATGTAATGCAGAGACTCCTTTGTCCTGTCACTGAGATAGTGGTAGTTAAAGTAATTTAGCGGTACGCGTCCTCTCTCTTCAGTTCTCCGAGCTATTTTTGTAATTCGTACAGTGACGAGCAACTATTTTGGTGTATGCATGCGTCCATCAATAATTGATTTATTTATTTATTACATTTGTAAGGCGCTCAGCTAGCCAAAAAGGCTTTCCCAGCGCCAGGCGGACAGGGAGCAGAACAAACATGAGGCGGGTAGATGTAATTATTGATCAAAAAGCCAGGTCTTAAGAGTTCTGCGAAAGTGGGTATAGTCAGTTTCTTTACAAATGTTATAAGGCAGAGTATTTCAGAGGGATGGGCCTAGGTAGGAAAAAGATCTCCCCCCCATTCTGGATAGTTTGACGCGGGGTACATCGGAGTTGCTCATGTTACTGGAGCGTAAGTGGCGGGAAGAAACATGGGGACGAACAAGAGTTTGTAGGTATTGAGGGGCAGTATCTGCCTTGATTTTGAACATATAGCTCAGGGCTTTGAACTTAATACGGTTCTACATCCTGAGCCAATGTAAGTCACGAAGGTGTCTAGAAATAGGGGAGGTCCTGGGGATTCTGCATAGGAGTCTAGCTGCAGAATTCTGGACAAGTTGAAGTCTGCTGGTCACGGCCTTGCTTGAGCCTAGGTATAGAATGTTGCCCTAATCGAGCCGCGATGTAATGAGGGCATGGACCACGGTTTTTTGAGTGGAGACTGGCAACATCCATAGGATTTTCCTCAGCCATTTCAAAGAATGGTGAAGCATAGCGGTGTAACTTTAACAGCTTATTGGTTCATGGACAGTGAGACGTCAATGATTACGCCCAGGTTCCGAACGTGGCTAGTTGGTTTGAGAAGGTTGCCCATCTCAGTCGGCCAGTGAGAAGGGCACCACAGGTCTCTCTGCTTGCCCAAGATGAGAACCTCAGTCTTCTCTCCATTCAGCTTCAGGTAATTTTGGGTCATCCAGTTGGAGATACTCCTGAGGCCTTGTTTGAGACAGGAGGGCACCAGGGGGTTGGAGTTACAGAGGGAAAAAATAATCTGGCAATCGTCTGCATAAGTGAAGAGAGTTAGACCAGCCTGGTCGACGGTGTCTGCCAAAGGTCTGACGTACAAGTTGAACAGTAGAGGGCTAAGGATTGAGCCCTGAGGCACCCCATGAGGTGAGGTGTGGGTTTTGGAGCAAGCTGTAGCCGAGATGATTTGAAAAGTGCGATTGTTCAAAAAGGAGATAATCCAGTCCAGAGCAGAGCCGCAGATACCAGACAATTTTAAAGTATGAATTAGTAGTTCATGAGAGATGGTATCAAAAGCCGCACTAAGGTCCAGCAAAATAAATGCGACTGTCTGTCCTACATCGAGGTATTGACGTAACCTCTCAGTAACTCCTAGTAGTGCTGTCTCTGTGGAGAAACCAGCACGAAAATCTGACTGAGGAGGCTGGCGAGTGTTGTTGGTTTCGGAGAACTGTGAGAGAAGAGAATGGACATGTCGTTCCAAGATTTTGGAAAAAATAGGCAGGAGAGAGATGGGTCTATAATTTAAAGGAAAAATGCAGACTTAGTAAATTGGCCCATGTAAGGGGGTTGAGAGTACAAATGAGATTAGAAGAAGCAAACATAATTAGTTGCAATTTATTAGTAATTCCAAACTCTAGTTTACTGAATTTGTAATAGCGCTAGGTAGGTTTAGGAAATTTGGAATAGGATAGGACGGTCAGAGATACTAGTCTACTACTAGTTGATCTGATTTAGAAAAGTTGAATGTTATTTCGATTGCCTTTTCCTTTCAAAAAATCTTATTGAAGAGAATATTTATTTATCATCAATCTTTTTTTGTCTTTATGTCATACATCCTCATCCAGGGGCACAAAGAGGTCTGAGGCAGGTGAGGGAGCTGGAGGCCCCCCCCACTCCCAATGTTCCTTAGCCAATGGCTCTACTGGCCACAGTAAGTCTTTCTATTGTTAATGTTAATATTTACTACCCTAACTTTTAACACTCCTTATTTTTAAATATTTCCAGCTGTTTCCTAGTTTTTTTCCAAATTTTCTTCGATCTATCTGTTTCTAAATTTGTGTTATACTTGCATTATCCTATTTACTTATTTTCCATATTCTTAGTGTCTGTACTTTACTTCAAACTGTCTCTGTACTGGTCTATCTACAGCTTTCTTTCTCTGCTTTGTCAGTAAGGTTTCACTCTCCCCATAGATTATATTTTGCGGCCTGCCTAGCGGTGGTATTGTAAGACACAGAGAACCCATTGGTCACATACTGCTACTACTCTGCTGTGCAGATTGCATGCACGTTCGGTGTTTTTATGCATGTTTGTTGAGATGAGAAGGCTTTCTTTTACTTTCTCATGCACAATCAGTAAATTGAGAGAGTGGCCATGGTCACATTGGACACCGCAAAGTTGTGCTACAGTTAGCTACAGTTGCTGTTAGCTACAGTTGGTGAACTGATGACCGTGCACCAGGGCTGGAAGGGTCTGGTGGTGCAGTGGACAAATGCATCCACTGTAGGGGCCTGTGTTCGACCTCATGGTCACAGGTTCTAGTCCTGGCGGGTCCACTCAGCTTTTCATCCATCTGAGGTCGATAAAATGAGTACCATTGAGTTGGGTAACAATATACATCTGTTTTTCAGCACCTTGAGACCTTCGGGTGATACGTGCGCTAAACAAAAGTACATATTATGTTATGTTATAAGGAGGACGGCCCCATTGCGATTGCCAACCAAGACCATATGTCCAGTTGTCCACTCTTTTATTTCTTTTCAAAAACTCAGATTCATCAATAGCTTTAGGCACTCCCTTACAGTTTGTCTTGAGACTTTTCAAAAACTGCCACCGACAAAATGCCCAACCAGATATTTTTGATGGAAGATACTGCCTGTATCCGAATTGTAGTGATGTGTATTTTGCTATAAAAATAATAAATAGGTGGAGGCATATCTGGTATCTAAAAAATGTGTAATGTTTTTTATAGCTGCAACGACCGCTAGTGACGGGGCCAGCAGTGATGGGGCACCAATCAATAAGCAGCAGTAGAGGGGAGCCAGCAGCAGTGGCACGGGTGGGTGGTGGTAAGTCATTTTGCTTGCTTATTGACAAATAATTATATACTCACTGCAAGGGTGTACTGTTGACTTGTGAACAGTTGAACACACCCCTCTTTATTTAGCAGATACAACAGGAGTTGAGTAACTAATGGCCTATTCTATCTTCAACTCAGCAGAGAAAGTTTCATGAAGACATTTAACTTTAAGGCGTTAATGGAAAAGGGAAAGGATGGAAGGAGAAAGGAAGGGTGAATTGTAATATGATTGGAAGAGAAGGATGCGTTGGTGAAAGGATGAATATACCATAGGTGGCTGATAGGATACATAGGTGGGTGAAGGATGGATGAACGGTGAAAGGATGCCTGCCTGGGTGGGTAAAAAGAAGCCTGCCTGGGTGGGTGAAAAGAAGCCTGCCTAGGTGAGTGAAAGGAGTCCTCTGGTGGGTTTGATGGGTGAATGGATGCATGGGTGTGTAAATGACTAATGTATGTTGGTGAAAGTTTTGTTGAGATTGAAAGCCTTCTTTGGATGAATGGATATATGGATAGATGGTCTTCAATGGTGAAGACTGGATTGAGTGAATGTAAACTTAAACGACAAAGGCAAGGGGGAAGAAGAAAACTAGTAGAAGAACAATGCAATGATGAATGTGAAAATCAGAATAAACAAGGGACTGAGGGGCTCCTCTTTAGTGGCGTTCTTCTCACCTTTACTTGCTTGGAATGGTTTTTAACAAGGTTGTTGATGCAAAGGGTTGAGGTGATATTTCAGACTACTCCCTTGACTTAGTCGTTTTCAAGCATGACATACATTATGTAACCTTCCTACCCATCTATCATCAATCAACTCCCGCCCTCTCTACCCATTACATTTCACGAGTGACACCCATGGGTGACCTATCGGCTGCATGGTTACATCGGCGGCAGTACATTGTTGGCTGTACATTGTGCATCTGCCTCAGTTAATGTTAAGGCCCATTTACAAATTGGCAAAAAACAGTTGTGTTTTCCTTCACTCCCAGTGGCCAATCAGTCACTTCCTAGTACATAACTCCTTTCCTAAATTCCTTCTGTCCCAGCCTTTTGTAAAATTAGAAAAAAACATTCTTTGCATGCGCCACTTTTCTCTGGCCAAGTGATATATTTTATTATTGCTTCCATAATGGATTACGTCATTTCAAATATTTCCCTTTCGCCAATTGCCGAACAAAGTGACTCACACCTAGCAAAAGCTTTGGTACGTGATCATGATGTTAATTAGTAAAACATCTACCTATACGGCCTAATCCCTCTAATTTACCTGCATTCGAGTAAGTTAATAATTATTTTCCTTACTGTCAAGCAAATCTATTTTGTTGGAAAAGAGTAATATCAAACATGGTGATGGTGGATGGGGCTAGGAGTAAAGTGGGACTAAGAGTAAGTGCCTTTGCAATCTGCGGATGACATAGTCTGTGATGAACATGCCAAATACAATTCTGTGTACCTTAATCCTTTCCCTGTACTGTAGTGCATTACTTTTGCCACGGGAAGACAGGAGCATATCTGTCTGCATAACTGTTTTTATGTAGTCACTCACTTGACGTATATCATTCATAGTAAGTAACTATTCATCTGCCTTCTAGAAAGGGTGAAATTGAGGGATTTAACAGAGTATGGACATAATAGGAATAAGATGACTGGAGGCCATCAGGGCTGAGTACCAGCGACTGGTGGACTTGGAGGAGGAGGAGGAGGAGGCAGCAGCAGCAGCTGCTTAAGCCCCGTGCCCCAGCCAGGCCCCAGTGCCTGCGGTCCACTGTTATACTAATCCAAAGACAGCCACCCATCATCATTCCACCACTGCTGCTCCCCCCTATTCCAGCGCTGCATTATGCAGAGCTGCCACACCTGGAAGCCAGACAGGGTATGTATGGACACCTTAGAGAGGCATGTTAAGCATACCGTTAACCTACTCTTCTGCCCCATTTTTAATCCTTTTTTTGGTGGATGGGTTTTGTGGTGGGGAGAGGGTGGGAATCTGAGCGTTAGGGCATTTTGGGGATTTTCTTTATAGACAATTTCATTTTTGGACTTAGACACTACTTGGGACATTGGTTGTGGTGAGGGAGAGGGCTGGGCCAACTGTGGGTTTACTAGTTTATTTATATTAGTTAGGGTAATACATTTTTTATAGGTGTACATTATTATTTTTTAGGGGTTACTTTTTACAATGCATTGCTGCCGATGCCTCAGTCAGTTTTTAAAATCTGCTGATAGTGTAACAACAAAATAGTTATGCGGTACCCTCCCTTGTCTTACTACTCCCTCCTCCTAGTGTTGCAATCTGCAACTATATTAACCCCTAAGGATTTGGAGGGGTGGATGTGTGACTTTCCATTGTATAAAGAATGGTTGAAGTTCCACAATTAACCAACCACAGTTCTCTTGCCTGATTAGATGAAGTGAGGGCTGCATGGTTTCCCTGGGTGCCATGGTGGTAGTACTAGTAGCAGCATGCTAGCGCACCAACAGTGAAGGCATCAGAAGCGAGGTCACACCCCCTCCTATGCAAACTCAAACTGAAGTATAAAGACTATTGTTGCAGGGAACTAAACAAATTGAAATAAAACTGAGTTAATGCTATTGTTCTATGCAAACTTTTTAACAAATGAGATAGTCACCAGGGACTAGACGACTAGTACACAAGAAGAAAGACTAGAGAAATATGATAAGTATTGCTAAGTTGAATTACTCAGAACAATGATGAGCTAGCCAAAGTAAAAAAATGAAGTCGACTCGAGCCTACGAAGTGGACAAGCGTAATCTTTGATGGAATGCAGTGCCTGATTGATGACGCTTGGCAATGATGTTCCTCTGGAAAAAAAGTTAATACTGTGCACGGGTGGCTAATATAATATTCTTCCGGTGGCAGTAGTCACGCCCATGCCCTGATTCATTCCGTCATCTCTGATCCTCCTGACTTTAAGTATGGTGTCCAACTCCATACCAACTGTGTCCTGAATCCCGAACCAAATGCAATGGATCGACCTGTAGTACAATTTCTTTGTTGCACAACCAGAGAAACATTGAATCAGTTTTGTGTAGACTCGATTTGTATTTGTATTATCTAAGGGACTGGTGGGGTCTGGCTCTTTTTGGAGTGCTAAGCAGAAAACAATTTCACAAAACAGAGTGGAGTAGACCTAGTGAAGAAATCATGCTCTCGCTCAAAGGGGAAGGCAAAAGAAAATCACCTTCAGGGAAAAATCGATCTGCTATTGGTAGGTCACTAACATTGTAAATCTACATAAACACATTTTGATTGTAATAGTTAAGGAGAAACAAACACCCAGTTTCACACTGCTTGCCATCACATGTATCATCTCAACAAACATCACAAGTACACAACAAACAACAATCACTCAGCGTGCATTGCATGGCATTTACCAGTTCTTAATGCGTGCTCACTGTGATCATGTACAATGCAGAATGCAGATCCATTGTTCACTAAGCAGACATTGTCCAATGTAAATCAAATATTGTGGGGCAGTCCGGCTATGGTAATAAACTTGGAAAGAATAGATAGTCACAGCCCAGGGTTGGAGGCAGACACACATTTGTTTGTATTCTCTCCATCCAATGCCCTTGAGGGAAATGGGTGTGGGGGGGATTTCTTCACTGCACACAGTTGCAACTCCAATCCAGCAATAAAATGTGTCTAAGAGTAAGACGGTGGGGATGAATTAGTCAACCAGACACAAACAAATAAATGTAAATAATGTTACCTAAGCTATATATATATATTTTTTTTTTTTATCCAAAATGCCTTGTGCTTGGGAGAGCACACAACGGCGCTCGTGTGAGATGCAGCCTGTCTTTGAATTCCTTTCAATATTAGTTCGCCAACGCGTTTTGAGGATAATGACCTCTTCTTCCAGGGCGGCAGCTACAACATAGAAAACTCGCATTATTAATTGATTTTCCCACTTTTATTTCATTTGTCACCTGTTCTTAAAGGCGTATTCACAGTTCAAACATTTCCGGTGCATGATGGGACACTGGGTCTTTGAATGCGAGCATGGCATTAATTCATTTGTTTTTGTTCATTTTAGAAACATTAATTCCTTAGTAGGATAGGTTCATTCTGACAGGCTTATTCAGCATATGGAGCGTCGTGCCTCGCAAGTTCCGATAGTTCAGCCTTGCAGCCTCACTTAGGCTGGTTGGACACTGCTCTTCCAGCCTAGGATGGTGCCTCTCCCCGTGGCCAGGCTGCCACGCAGAATTTTTTGTATCCAAAATGCCTTGTGCTTGGGAGAGCACACAGCGGCGCTCGTGTGAGATGCAGCCTGTCTTTGAATTCCTTTCAATATTAGTTCGCCAACGCATTTCGAGGATAATGACCTCTTCTTCCAGGGCGGTAGCTACAACATAGAAAACTCGCATTATTAATTGATTTTCCCACTTTTATTTCATTTGTCACCTGTTCTTAAAGGCGTATTCACAGTTCAAACATTTCCGGTGCATGATGGGACACTGGGTCTTTGAATGCGAGAATGGCATTAATTCATTTGTTGTTTGTTCATTTTAGAAACATTAATTCCTTAGTAGGATAGGTTCATTCTGACAGGCTTATTCAGCATATGGAGCGTCGTGCCTCGCAAGTTCCGATAGTTCAGCCTTGCAGCCTCACTTAGGCTGGTTGGACACTGCTCTTCCAGCCTAGTATGGTGCCTCTCCCCGTGGCCAGGCTGCCACGCAGAATTTTTTGTATCCAAAATGCCTTGTGCTTGGGAGAGCACACAACGGCGCTCGTGTGAGATGCAGCCTGTCTTTGAATTCCTTTAAATATTAGTTCGCCAACGCCTTTCGAGGATAATGACCTCTTCTTCCAGGGCGGCAGCTACAACATAGAAAACTTGCATTATTAATTGATTTTCCCACTTTTATTTCATTTGTCACCTGTTCTTAAAGGCGTATTCACAGTTCAAACATTTCCGGTGCATGATGGGACACTGGGTTTTTGAAAGCGAGCATGGCATTAATTCATTTGTTGTTTGTTCATTTTAGAAACATCATGCACCGGAAATGTTTGAACTGTGAATACGCCTTTAAGAACAGGTGACAAATGAAATAAAAGTGGGAAAATCAATTAATAATGCGAGTTTTCTATGTTGTAGCTGCCGCCCTGGAAGAAGAGGTCATTATCCTCGAAACGCGTTGGCGAACTAATATTGAAAGAAATTCAAAGACAGGCTGCATCTCACACGAGCGCCGTTGTGTGCTCTCCCAAGCACAAGGCATTTTGGATACAAAAAATTCTGCGTGGCAGCCTGGCCACGGGGAGAGGCACCATCCTACGCTGGAAGAGCAGTGTCCAACCAGCCTAAGTGAGGCTGCAAGGCTGAACTATCGGAACTTGCGAGGCACGACGCTCCATATGCTGAATAAGCCTGTCAGAATGAACCTATCCTACTAAGGAATTAATGTTTCTAAAATGAACAAACAACAAATGAATTAATGCCATGCTCGCATTCAAAGACCCAGTGTCCCATCATGCACCGGAAATGTTTGAACTGTGAATACGCCTTTAAGAACAGGTGACAAATGAAATAAAAGTGGAAAAATCAATTAATAATGCGAGTTTTCTATGTTGTAGCTGCCGCCTTGGAAGAAGAGGTCATTATCCTCGAAACGCGTTGGCGAACTAATATTGAAAGGAATTCAAAGACAGGCTGCATCTCACACGAGCGCCGTTGTGTGCTCTCCCAAGCACAAGGCATTTTGGATACAAAAAATTCTGCGTGGCAGCCTGGCCACGGGGAGAGGCACCATCCTAGGCTGGAAGAGCAGTGTCCAACCAGCCTAAGTGAGGCTGCAAGGCTGAACTATCGGAACTTGCGAGGCACGACACTCCATATGCTGAATAAGCCTGTCAGAATGAACCTATCCTACTAAGGAATTAATGTTTCTAAAATGAACAAACAACAAATGAATTAATGCCATGCTCGCATTCAAAGACCCAGTGTCCCATCATGCACCGGAAATGTTTGAACTGTGAATACGCCTTTAAGAACAGGTGACAAATGAAATAAAAGTGGGAAAATCAATTAATAATGCGAGTTTTCTATGTTGTAGCTGCCGCCCTGGAAGAAGAGGTCATTATCCTCGAAACGCGTTGGCGAACTAATATTGAAAGGAATTCAAAGACAGGCTGCATCTCACACGAGCGCCATTGTGTGCTCTCCCAAGCACAAGGCATTTTGGATACAAAAAATTCTGCGTGGCAGCCTGGCCACGGGGAGAGGCACCATCCTAGGCTGGAAGAGCAGTGTCCAACCAGCCTAAGTGAGGCTGCAAGGCTGAACTATCGGAACTTGCAAAGCACAACGCTGCATATGCTGAATAAGCCTGTCAGAATGAACCTATCCTACTAAGGAATTAATATTTTTAAAATGAACAAACAACAAATGAATTAATGCCATGCTCGCATTCAAAGACCCAGTGTCCCATCATGCACCGGAAATGTTTGAACTGTGAATACGCCTTTAAGAACAGGTGACAAATGAAATAAAAGTGGGAAAATCAATTAATAATGCGAGTTTTCTATGTTGTAGCTGCCGCCCTGGAAGAAGAGGTCATTATCCTCGAAACGCGTTGGCGAACTAATATTGAAAGGAATTCAAAGACAGGCTGCATCTCACACGAGCGCCGTTGTGTGCTCTCCCAAGCACAAGGTATTTTGGATACAAAAAATTCTGCGTGGCAGCCTGGCCACGGGGAGAGGCACCATCCTAGGCTGGAAGAGCAGTGTCCAACCAGCCTAAGTGAGGCTGCAAGGCTGAACTATCGGAACTTGCGAGGCACGACGCTCCATATGCTGAATAAGCCTGTCAGAATGAACCTATCCTACTAAGGAATTAATGTTTCTAAAATGAACAAACAACAAATGAATTAATGCCATGCTCGCATTCAAAGACCCAGTGTCCCATCATGCACCGGAAATGTTTGAACTGTGAATACGCCTTTAAGAACAGGTGACAAATGAAATAAAAGTGGGAAAATCAATTAATAATGCGAGTTTTCTATGTTGTAGCTGCCGCCCTGAAAGAAGAGTTCATTATCCTCGAAACGCGTTGGCGAACTAATATTGAAAGGAATTCAAAGACAGGCTGCATCTCACACGAGCGCCGTTGTGTGCTCTCCCAAGCACAAGGTATTTTGGATACAAAAAATTCTGCGTGGCAGCCTGGCCACGGGGAGAGGCACCATCCTAGGCTGGAAGAGCAGTGTCCAACCAGCCTAAGTGAGGCTGCAAGGCTGAACTATCGGAACTTGCGAGGCACGACGCTCCATATGCTGAATAAGCCTGTCAGAATGAACCTATCCTACTAAGGAATTAATGTTTCTAAAATGAACAAACAACAAATGAATTAATGCCATGCTCGCATTCAAAGACCCAGTGTCCCATCATGCACCGGAAATGTTTGAACTGTGAATACGCCTTTAAGAACAGGTGACAAATGAAATAAAAGTGGGAAAATCAATTAATAATGCAAGTTTTCTATGTTGTAGCTGCCGCCCTGGAAGAAGAGTTCATTATCCTCGAAACGCGTTGGCGAACTAATATTGAAAGGAATTCAAAGACAGGCTGACTTTTAACACGAGCGCCGTTGTGTGCTCTCCCAAGCACAAGGCATTTTGGATACAAAAAAAAAAAATATATATATATATATATATCCACGACTCTCCTCCAAAAGGAAGACAAAGGCCTCAGCAGGGGGAACGTTTGGAAGCATTTTTTTTCGAGACAAATGGCAAAGAAGTTCGTAACACCCGCTGTGGCGAATGCATTTCGGCGTCTTCTGCCTTCTTCAGCGCCGTGGGTGTGTCTGTCAAGAAGCAGGTGTGTATCCCAGATTATATGTCCTGCCCCATCCTGCCTCGTGACGGTCTGCTCCGCCCCTTAAGGTAAGTACCAATCGCCTTTGCCTCCTAGTAGACGCTTCATGAACAGCGCCTACAGGTCCCAGCATGCATCAATCATGTCTGGAAGGTAATGCGCGGGGTGGATCAGTGCTGCACAGAACTCAAATGTCCAGGAGTCCACGAAACTGAATGCCTCCTCGAGTCCCCAACCGCATCAACCGCCGAGCCACATGAGTCCATATAGCGGGGGCTAGGTTACAATGTCACCTCGCCCAGCGTGATGGCAATGACATCAACACCGCCCCATCTTCTCCAAGGTTAAGCGGTGGGCTTTGGTTGTTCCTGTAACCAAGAGTTCAAAAAATCCACCGAAGCGGCAACCAGCGTGTCCAAAGCCTCTTAGTGATGCGGGGACCTTTTTAGCGCGACACTGGAAATCGCGCTGGGTAATATCCACGACTCTCCTCCAAAAGGAAGACAAAGGCCTCAGCAGGGGAAACGTTTGGAAGCATTTTTATTTCGAGACAAATGGCAAAGAAGTTCGTAACACCCGCTGTGGCGAATGCATTTCGGCATCTTCTGCCTTCTTCAGCGCCGTGGGTGTGTCTGTCAAGAAGCAGGTGTGTATCCCAGATTATATGTCCTGCCCCATCCTGCCTCGTGACGGTCTGCTCCGCCCCTTAAGGTAAGTACCAATCGCCTTTGCCTCCTAGTAGACGCTTCATGAACAGCGCCTACAGGTCCCAGCATGCATCAATCATGGCTGGAAGGTAATGCGCGGGGTGGATCAGTGCTGCACAGAACTCAAATGTCCAGGAGTCCACGAAACTGAATGCCTCCTCGAGTCCCCAACCGCATCAACCGCCGAGCCACAGGAGTCCATATAGCGGGGGCTAGGTTACAATGTCAGCTCGCCCAGCGTGATGGCAATGACATCAACACCGCCCCATCTTCTCCAAGGTTAAGCGGTGGGCTTTGGTTGTTCCTGTAACCAAGAGTTCAAAAAATCCACCGAAGCGGCAACCAGCGTGTCCAAAGCCTCTTAGTGTTGCGGGGACCTTTTTAGCGCGACACTGGAAATCGCGCTGGGTAATATCCACGACTCTCCTCCAAAAGGAAGACAAAGGCCTCAGCAGGGGAAACGTTTGGAAGCATTTTTATTTCGAGACAAATGGCAAAGAAGTTCGTAACACCCGCTGTGGCGAATGCATTTCGGCGTCTTCTGCCTTCTTCAGCGCCGTGGGTGTGTCTGTCAAGAAGCAGGTGTGTATCCCAGATTATATGTCCTGCCCCATCCTGCCTCGTGACGGTCTGCTCCGCCCCTTAAGGTAAGTACCAATCGCCTTTGCCTCCTAGTAGACGCTTCATGAACAGCGCCTACAGGTCCCAGCATGCATCAATCATGGCTGGAAGGTAATGCGCGGGGTGGATCAGTGCTGCACAGAACTCAAATGTCCAGGAGTCCACGAAACTGAATGCCTCCTCGAGTCCCCAACCGCATCAACCGCCGAGCCACAGGAGTCCATATAGCGGGGGCTAGGTTACAATGTCACCTCGCCCAGCGTGATGGCAATGACATCAACACCGCCCCATCTTCTCCAAGGTTAAGCGGTGGGCTTTGGTTGTTCCTGTAACCAAGAGTTCAAAAAATCCACCGAAGCGGCAACCAGCGTGTCCAAAGCCTCTTAGTGATGCGGGGACCTTTTTAGCGCGACACTGGAAATTGCGCTGGGTAATATCCACAACTCTCCTCCAAAAGGAAGACAAAGGCCTCAGCAGGGGAAACGTTTGGAAGCATTTTTATTTCGAGACAAATGGCAAATATATATAATTTTTTTTTTTGGGGGGCGTTAAAGAAAGAAAGAAAGCAGATCAGCGATAGAGACTTAGAGAGAAAGTTCTATGGTTGTTGGCCCAGGCCTAGTAGTCAGGGCAGTAGAGCTTGTCCTCAAACTCTGGTGGTTTACACAGTAGTAGGTAGTCTAACACACTACTTCCATGACCTGAGTCTCCCTCATCTTCCTACTGTTGTACTTCAGTTATGGAGTAATCCGGTGGTATAAAGTGATGATTCATTTTGAACATGGTTAATCTCTCCACGTTTTGGGGTGAGAGACTGGTCCTTCTCACTGTGACAACAGCACCAGCAGCACTGAAAATGCCCAGCGGAGACACTGGCTACCTGGAAAGACAGATAGTTTATTGCCAGCCTGCTGAGCATTGGCGCGTCTTCCCATACCAATAAATCAATGGGGTTTGATCAAGGTAGACTTCTGTTGGGTCATTGAGAAAGGCCTGGACCATTCGCTCAGTGGTCATTGGTGTTCCACCTTGCTCGACCTATTTTGCCTTCATCTTTGCACTGGTCTTAAGCCCTAGCAGTAGAAAACACTCAGTTGCAGATTTTGGGGCTGATGCTTCTGTTCTTGTTGTTGATGGTTTTCTTGTTGTTGGTTATGGCTGCTGTGAGACAACAGCACTGCCCTCAGGCTCTGAACTTGAAGACTGTCCCACAATCCTTGTGCCCTGGAGGAGTGAGCCTCAAATTACGCACCCTTCTTTTTGTAGCTCACTGGCTTGCTCAGCTATTCATGTTTTGTATTTTCCAACATCCCTGTCTGAAAAAGGAATAAAAGCGTACAGTAATGGTTTGCACTGTGGATCAAGAATTGTGGCATAGTTATAAAGTTTGGATGACATAATGTCTCTTTGCACTCTTGTATTGCAAGATAAGTGAAGGATTGAACTCTCCATCAAGTCATACGCATATTATTTTTCTGCCACAGCTGCGAACATTGGAGACACCTCCCTTAGCTGTTCCTGTAGCATGTGTAACAACAGCATAGATTGGCCTATTGCACTGTCCTCCTTGCTGACTTCCCATGTGAACACCTCAAAAGGAAGCAGCATCATTGTCAGGCATTTGACTAGGTCCCATTGGTCAAATTCAATGTTCATGCCTTTTACAGTTGCATCCCCTCTTTGCATGACATATTCATTGATAGATCTGTACTGCTCAAACAGGCGTTCAAGCCTGTAATAAGTCGGGTTTCAACGTGTTGGCTCTTCCTGTATGAGTACTTTAACTGGCATTCTATTATCCAGCTGAATGACCTTCAGCTGTTCTGGGCTTTAAATGAATGGCTGAAATTAGTTCAGATTCTTCTTCAGGTGGACATCAAGTAGCTTAATTGGTCTTCTTTTTGAGAAAGTCCTGTACAATGATGTTGATGCAGTGCGCCAAACACAGGACCCTGAAAAAGGCACCATCGGCTATGGCCTTAACTATATTACACACACTGACAAGGCAGTTACCCTAGTACAAAGAAACAGGATAGGGCTTCCCTCTTTGTAAAAGGGTCATCTTTTGGAATACAAACTTGAATGATTTCTACCTAATACATTAATAATAGGTGTTTTAGAATCTATATAGGACATCCAAATAAAAAACTGTTTCATGTGATTATTGGCTTTTTCATTGATAGGATTGTGAAATATTACAAATTAATGTTCATTTGTCTTTATGCCTTCTATTTTATTTATGATAATTGTTTACCTTTGGGATCCCACATTTTAATACCATTTTGATAATAACTGGATGGCCACTTCTATCTTGTAAAACAAGTTACCTTGATTACTTAACTATATTACAACAATTGTCTGTGGCAACAAATGCAATCTTAAGCCCTCTTGTTCACAGCCATTCCAAGACCTGTTGTTAAAGTCTTCCAAAGTGTTTGCAGCTGTATGTGGTTTCTCAATGACAAGCAAAGCTACTGTTGCATGCTTCCAAGCAGCATTAAAAATCTCAGCAGTGTCAATACCTGCAGATATCTTTTCTCTGGCCCCCACAAAAGAGATCCAGTGTACAGTGATGCACATGTAATCAGTCATTTGGCAACTGGTCGATATGTCTGTTGTCCGGTGGATACTGTGAGCAGCACTCTGCTGCAAAGCTTGTCCAGGCAATTGCAGCACATCGTGAACAGAAACTCTAGTGAAATATGACCAGCTGGAACCTTTCATTTCAGACAGATGGCTGCCACAAATTTTAAAAAACCCACTCCATCCACAAAATAAAAAGAGAGGAGGTCTAGTGCTAACATTTTAGCCAGCTTCGAGTTGTACAAACAAGCTGTTGAATGATGTGCTTATACTGCCCCCCCAGCCGAAATGTTCCCGGAATAGTAGCCTGGATTTTCTTCTTCTCTAGTGCCACTGATGCAGGTGACTTCTTGAGAGCAGGCTGTGGTAGGCTCAATGTGTGTTTCAGCAGGGCAGTCACTGTCCTCTCTCTCCTTGGTGTCTTGACCTGAGTCTTGTGGCATTGCGATGTTGCTAATGTGGGAAATACTACTGCACTGCTGGTGAGAGGACTGCTTTGTGTAACAAAAATGTCTAACTTTTCTTCACCTTCTACCATGATCAGATGAGATTTGGATTCCCAAATAGCAGGCTATCACCCCCTTCACCAACAACACGTGCAGTTTTTTGGCTGCTAAGGTGCTCCTCCCAATGGATCATATGATGATTTCTCAAATGAGTTGTTTGGCCCCCGTTACCTTAGTTTGCACCGAGCCTACTCTGACTAACACTTGCTCCGCAAACGGAGCATACGGCAATGTTCACCTCCTTCTCGCTATCCAAAGAAAAGTCCCTAACTGGCGAGCTCATCTTTCTATTGCTGGTGCCACTGCCAATGTTGGGTGGACTGGCACTCGGTTGGCATATTTATGTTTCACTCTCTGCAGTACCTACCTCTACTGAGGTGGTTGTGGATGTGGGTCGCTGCCATAACTTTGAAAATATGGCAGCTGGTATTGGTGGGGGTTCTATCTGTGGTGCCACTGCCACATCCCTCTTGGGAAGTTATGATGGGGTAATGCTGGTCTTCACTGGGGCTGGGCTAACATCCATGATGACTGGTACATTGTCATCCTCGAATTCTACATCTGTCTCCATAAGTCTAAGACTTTCCTGAACCTTCCTTTTCCGTAGCCTCGTCTTGTAATGTGTCTTACTCATTTGTAAAATGGAAAACCACTCCAACATAAACTTTCATGGAGACTGACTGTACACTCAGGAAGGATAAGAAAGAGCAACAACAACAACAATAATATACAGATCTAACTGTTTGCTTTATGTGCATCACGTCACGTGGTATGTGGCACTCAAGGAGATGCAGATGACATATAGAAGGAATAATCCTTAGACAATAAATGATATTGTGCACCTGTAGCAGACAAGGGGTTGATACATTGATGCCAGATAGAGGGTTATTGGTTAGAAAAAAAAACAAGTAAGAACAAAAATTAAAAAATTTGAAAAAAAATGTTGAAACATTTGCAAAAAAAAATTACGTTTACCAATTAACTAGAAAAACAATTTGAAAAATGTTTAATTAGAAAAAATCTAAATAGGTAAAGTTATCCTTAAAGATATAATACATTTTTTAAACTGCTATTTCATTGCTCAACCATCCATGCAAGCCTATGCAAAGGGCCACACTGTCTGGATACATATAATTGCTGCCGGCTAGTGCCACATGGTCATTAACAACAACACTGAGCAGGTAGGCATTGGGAACAAAGAGAAGACTTGCAGGCCATGGGGAAAGCACAGTGACTTCCTACAAAAAATGTCCTCCAGCCACATGGTCGTAACAACAACAACAACCAGCAAGAAGGCATGGCCCCAACAAAGATAACTTGCAAGCCTTTGGCAAAAGCACACTGCCTGCCTACACAAAATGTTCGACAGCCACATGGTCACAACAAGAAGCAGGAGGCCTGGAAAATAAAGAACACGTGCAGGCCTATGGGGAAAGCACACCGGCTACACAAAATGGCAAACAGGCACATTGTCACAACAATAACCAAGAAGGCATGGGGAACAAACTAAGGAGAAGACATTCAGGCCCATGGGGAGAGCACACTGGCTGGCTACACACATGGTCACAACAACAATAACAAGCAAGAAGGCATGGCCCCCACAATGAAGATTTGCAGGCCTGTGGAAAAAGTACACTTATTGCATACATAACATGTCCGACATCCACATGGTCACATCAAGAGGCAGGAGGCCTGGAAAACAAGAAATACATGCATGCCTATGGACACTGACTATACAAAATAGCCCCTGGCCACATGGCATGTAGAGCAAAGGCAAATTGTGACCTATGGCAAACACACACACACACACTGGCCAGAAAAAGGAGGCATGGTAAACAAGAACACAGAAATACTTCAGCAATGCCAAAAGTGAAAATCAACAGGGCCAAAAACATGTTTACAACACACAAGGCATTATCCCACCTAAGCGCTGTTTGCAGGAGAAAAAAACAAATTTTGTATTACAATCCAAATCTATCGGAGGCCTAAATGATGTTTCAAATTCTACAGATACCACAGAAACAGTTGTTTCATGCACCCATGGCTATCACTGGGCCTAATGGCTGGAAGGGCAATAGGCGTTCTAGGACACATAGTGAATTAAATCAATATTGCAAATGTAGTAAAAAAACATGGAGAAATGTAGTGAATTGTGCAACATTTTTCCTTTATAAAAGAAGAAAAATGTCTTACAAAGAAATAACTAGGACACTACTGAAACTAGAGGCTAGTCACCACAATACATTTGAAAATTAGATTAAGTACTAAAGAATCAACATGCATGAGCCCAATCAAACAAACAACACCAGTTTTTTATAATACTCAAGTACAAAGTCTTTAAATCTAATGGTACATGCAGCGGACAAATCCAAAGGAAAAGTGAGCTGGGGATGGACAAAGCATTGGGAGAAGCCTACTGGACAGGAACTGAAAGGTGAAGACTCTGGGGCACTTCCTTCCAGTAGGGGAAAATAAAAATACGACTACTCGCACACAAAGAAACGTCACCAAATGTCCATTTGAGTAGGTTTTAACGCCAAATCAACATTTTGGGAAGATTGTGATGCTTCTCGAGGAGAGAATCTTCCCCAGATTTCAGCCTTGGGAGTTCCACTGCGTTCCGGATTACATACAGCAGAAAACACTGCGGGAAGTCACTCGCGCCCTTATGACCTGTTGGCAACCGCAAAACTTCACTGGAGCATGCAGATGGCTACTAAATCCTGTGGCGTCCATGAACAGCTCTGAAAATCATGTGGGCGATCACGAGCGCCCAACAAGGAAGGATATTTTGTGCGCTTTAACAAAACAAAAACTCTTCTCCGTTGCATTCTCCGCGAGCTGAGTGGAGATTTATGCCCAGACCTATTTAAAAGTCTGCAAAAGCACACAGACACGTTTTGCTCAATTTAAAATGCTTTATTGACATAATAATGCTGACTGTTTTTAAAATGCATTATTGACATACTAATGCTGACAAAGTTTATAGATCACAGTGCATGTGCGTTGTTGCTATTTATAAACACATTTCCACCTGATGACTATTGAGAAATACAAAAGAGAATGGGCAGTGGAACAACATGCTGCACCTTCACTGAATATCCTCAAGTCTTCTGTCATAACATGAGCACTCCCAGTAGGCACCCTCTGCTCGAAGGGTGCTACCCTACCGTAGGGAGAGAATTCTTTCAAACAATACAAACGGAGGAGCACCACATTCAAAATGTATTCAATGACTGTAAGAGAATTCTTTCTCTAAAAACATGAATCCAAACAAAGTGGACTACTTCAGGGCATAAAAATGTTAAAAGCGATATATGTTATATGATCAAATACCATACGATGCATGTGAGTCCGCCCGATATTATAAATGGAAAAGTACGGCAGAGAAATCAATGTTAAGAGAACCGGGAGTTGTGGTTTGGATGCCATCCCTCCACAGCAGCGATAATATGTATATGGAACGTATATTCCAAATGTGCATTACACAAGGAGCTTGTCAGCCCCACAACAAGCAAAGCATTTGGAACCGTGATGGGGTAAACGAAATCTGCCTCTTTGGCAGGCAAGGATGTGCTATCAAAGTGCATGCTCAACAGTCATGGTATCAAGGTAATACTGCAGGTAGTGCTAGTTCAAGGAACAAGGAAGCTGCTACAGCCCAGGAATCAGGAATCTTCAGGAAACAAGGATAGCAAAAGCTCAGAAACTCAGAAAACAAGGGTTAGCTAAAGAGGAACACTTCTACAATGACCAGCACTGGACTAAAGAGAACTGGAGCTTAAAAGCGTTAACTATAAACACATGCTAAGGTGTGAGCAGCCTAGCACCTCTCAGCAACAGGAATGCCGAATTCCTCCAGCTGTCCTTGGCCTGGAGTGGAGCTGAAGGAATGAGCTCAGAATTTTAGGTATTGGAGTTTTTAGCATAAGCAGACTGGCTTCCACAAAATCCGGCATGGTTCAGGAACAAACTAGAATTTCTGAACAGCACCCAAGAGCCTAGAAATTGGTATTTGGGCATTGTAGAAAGTCCGAAAGCTTATTTAAACAGTGGAATGTTCCATATGTAGCTCCCCTGGTGGCAGGCACAAGATCCTGGGGAGCAAATCGTGACAATCAAAACCAAAGTTTTTTTTAACATGAGGATTGCTGTCGATTTTGAGCCCCTGAACCGCTGCCTCCATCGGACACCTACCAGACCCAAACATTTCTGATAACCAGACAACCAGAAAAGTCCAGGTTGTATGACTTTCATAGATCTGAAGACATTTTCTTACCCATACAGCTTTGATATTAATAATATTATGTTTATAAAGAGCTTGAATGCCCTAATGCTTCTTGGTGCTGGCACAGCAAATACAAAAACAGATCTATATGTAGAAATGGTTGTATGAAAAAAAAGATTTTGTGAAAAAGGCCATGTTTTAAGTTGTTTCCTAAACTCAAGGAGCGTGGAGAATGCCCTCAAGGTGTAAGGGGAAGAGTGCCACAATTTTATAGTGACATCTGAAAGACTTCTCCCTCCCCAGGGAGATTTCCTAGTTTTTGCTCTCACAATTGCTTTAGTACAGCTAGATGAAATAGGTCTTCTAGGAATGTACCAACAAAAAGATAGAGTGGACCTGTATCATGAAGTGCTTTTTAGGCCAGATAGACCGCTTCAACTGCCACTCTTTTCCCAGCTGAGAGCCAATGAAGCTTCTTGATGGATTGAGAAACTGATGAGTGTTTTTGAATTTTCATCAGCAAACAAGCAGCAGCATTTTGGAGTGCCTATAGATTACTTGAGTGTCATTTGTGGATGCCCATACGAAGGACATTGCAGTAATCGATCTTGGAGATCACTAGGTGGTGATTACTGTTTTTTGTAAATCAAATGGGAGTAACTGCAGTATTTTTTTCAGTGTTCTTAGAAGATAAAAACAAGCTGAGGTGGTTTCATATATCTGGTCTGAGAAGGTGAGTTTGCTGTCAAATTTGATAACTAGATTTCTCACCTTAGAGACGAGAGAAGGTAGAAGACCTAGGTCCTGAGGCCACCAACCAGGATTCCAGAAAGTTGTGTGTTTGCCAAACAATAAAACCTCTGTCTTTTCCAGCTTCAGTTTAAGACAGTTACTTCCCATTCAGCTCGCAACTTCATACATGAATTTTGTGAAATGATTGGCAATCTCTGATGGATCTCCCGAGATTGAAACTACAGTCTGCCCACCATCGGAATATAATGCAGTGGAGAAACCGAACCATCTAATGAGTTTGGCCAAGGGTGCCACATATATTTTAATGAGGGTTGGACTCAGGGAAGATCCCTGTGGGACCCCACAATGCAGCATAAAAGTTCTATATGTAAAATCTCCAACGGTAACACTTTGTTCCTTATCTGCAATAAAAGATTAGAAGAAATCACGTGCTGAAATATCGACACCTATGATTTCAAGGTGTTTGGTAAGTACTGCATGGGAGACAGTATTGAAAGCAGTGCATAGATGTAATGAGATCAACACCGCTTTCTCTCCACTGTCCATGATCATTCGGATTTCTTCCACAGCCGCAACAAGTGCTGACTCTTTACTATCATTTTTCCTGAAACCATACTGCGCGGCATCTAGGGTTTCATTTGTAGCCAAAAATTAGGAGAGGCCAAAGTTAAGATGTTTTTCCAATATGTTTGCTGGAAACAGAAGCCAATAGATAGACATATGGGGGCACATTATCAAGAATGGCGATAACATTATCGCCACTTTAGCGGCAGGAAACTGCTGCTAAAGCGGCGAAAATGGGCCTGATAATATGTCCTTGTGAATTCCCATAGCAGCCCAGGTTCTGGTGTTAACCTAGGCTGCAATGGGAATTCACAAGTTCTTGATAATATTCCCTCAGTTTTTTGCCTCATTTAGGGTCCAGAGAGGGCTTTTTCAATAGGAGAAGAATAGATGCTTTCTTTGAATCAGTCGGATAGATTCCTTTGTGGATGATTGAATTTTAAAAGTATGGTGAGGTGGCGTGAAATTATATTTGTTACTAATCCGAAAATAGTTGGAGGACAGATACCTGATGGTGGGCCAGATTTTGTAGATTCAATAAACACCTTAATTCTGTCCTCCAATAACAAAGAGAACTTCTGTAGTGTGTCCTGGGATGCCTGTAAGTTATTAAGGCAATCACTTACATTATTAGTTTTCTGGCTAGGTTTAAATTTACAATATATTTTCTGAATCTTGTCTTTAAAAAAAATTGCTATCTTATTACATATAGTCTGATCTGGTACAACAGTATTGGGAGTATACGGACTAGCAAGTATTTTGACCGTATTAAATAACTTCTCAGCAGAGTTGTTAGCCGCTTTGATTTTATCAATGAAATATTTAGATATATTCTTTACAAAGTTCACACTTTAAGCCAAAGGGTTGCTTTTTTCCCCATCTTTCTGTGAAAAAACAAATCTACAGGAATCCACAAACTTCCTACGATCCAATGTTCCCACACTTGTCCCAATAAACGTGGTACCCCACTTGTATGAGTGGATGTAGGGACTGTGACAGAAAATGCCCCAAAACGCAACATACATAGATCAAACTTTCCCCACTAAGATGACCCTTTTTAGCAATGTGAGTAGCCCTAGTTTTTCGGCCCGGGCTCTGCTGCCACCCTAGTAAACATATCAAATCTAAACATTTCTGAAAACGAGACACCATAAAGAGTTCCGAGTGGTGCGACTTGCTTGGATTCCAAACCTCCAAGTATGACTTAATTAACATGTGTTCCTCCCATTTCCATGACAAAAAATGTTGAAATCGAAGGGATCCACAAAATACCTACCTCTCAGTGTTCCCACACTTGCCCTGATAAAAATGATATGCCACTTATGTGGTTGAGCCTAGTGCCCATGATGGGAACAGATTATACCTTGGATAATGCGAATCCTTTGGGAGGGCTCTCGTTGTGGGAAGTCACAACCCTGCAGAACAATTTGTTTATTTTCATTTGTATAACTTTATAAATATTTAGCCTGCATGGCCACATTTCCAGCATTCTGAATCACTTCATCCGTACATATTCAGTCAGGCCTGGTAGAACAACTTAAAAGAACGTGTGCAGCTTATTGGAAAAAGAGAGAAATACATTGCAATTTGTGAATCATCAACAGTTGCTATTAGGGCCAATCAACATCAGCATCCATTCTGTGCGAGCCCCTTGTTAATGTTAATGATCCTGTCTTTGACCACACATGTGTTAGCAATATAGGTCTAGTAATGGACATCAGCTGTTTGTATCACAATAAAGAACTTTTGACCATACAGATGTACAACTTATTTCTTAAGTGGGCAGGTATCCATGTCAAGGTATCTAACGTAGCCAGTGGTGTGAGTCAGAGGTGCTGTTAAACCAGTACCATCTTTGAATATCGAATAGCTTAACAGAGGTTCCCAAATATCTTTTATGGTGAGATTTTTGCTCCATCATTCCCCAGAAGTGCGGTAATTGATCTGAACAATAGGATGGATCCTGCAGCCAATCTTTCTCTTTCGGTGCCAATCATCTGCCTCACGTCATAGTGTCTCTTCGCTTGGCCAAAAGGAGGAGCATGGCCACGAGTTTGCAGTTGCCATGTGGGACATCCCTCAGTAACCCAAGAGCCCTATCAATGGTGTGCATTCAATGCGTATCACAACCATGGCCTGGTTTAATGAGAAAATTGCAATCCAGTAAGTCGTAATCCATGCAAGATGGGGGAACTCCACACTGGGTGTGCCACATCTGAGGTAATTATTGGTGTCAGCTAGTCCCAGTTTATAGAACTGCAGCGGGGTGCGATACAGCCAGTGTAGGACTTTAAAATGTATCAACTTGGGTCTGTAGTTTTGCAACAACCAGTCCACCTGCTATCAGCAGAATGCCCAGTGTGTGCCCGTGTGTTCTGGGCCTATATCTGCTTCCCATTACGTCCTAGCACAGGCAACTACAGTTGGTGTGCTCTGTAGTACCCCTGAGAATAGGTGTGTTATCAATTTACAAGGTATGGATGTGTTGATCATGTGTTCTAATATAGATAGTGTCTGTGGTTGTGTCGGGCTATCAATATTCCTTGTATGGCATGTGGCTCTGATATTGATAGTATAGTATTGCATTGACAGGGTTTGTGTTATTGGAGGAGGGCAGCTGGAGAAACGTGTTCTCTGGGTATAAGTCAGAAGAAAGTATTGAGGTGTAAACGTTTTGCCCTGCATCTTGAAGTGGCAACATCATGGGGTTATCATTAATTGGGATTGATGGGGCATATAATTGTGGAAACCCTGTCCTTTTTCTTGTTCCCTCCTATGCCAATCTTAAACATTCCACGTGTCTATTTCTCCTCTGGGCGTCTTGTAAGCGGCACACAGGCCGGTGGTTAGGGGCAACGGAGCGGCACAATCTTTTTCTTTCACCACATGAGGTTGGAATGGGGTGTGGTGACTCCAGAAGTGCAGGAATTGTGCTTGTGCACATGGTGCATAGAGCATCATGTCTGGTGCTCCCAGCCGACCTTGCGCTAGGGGCAGCGTGAGAATTTACCCATGATATACAGAGCTGTCTGCCTATTGACACCATCATGATTAAGTTAGAGCGAAGGCGTCTTAGGAATGTGCCTGGTCAAGGCAAGAGGATATTTTGAAAAAGGTATAGAAACTTCAGTAAAATTACCATTTTGGCAATTTCAATGCATTCAGCGATCGATTGCTCACCCAAAGTTTGCAGTCCACATCTCCTGTATATCTCGGCTTATCCATATATCCAGGTAGCGGACTAACCTGATGGCCCATTTTAAGGGATAGTCAGTGCAGAATGGGTCAGTATGATCTGTAAGAGGAAACCACACAGTTTTTTCCAGGTTAATGTTTATCCAAGACAGTCCTCCAAATCGGAACATCGTGCGTATAATCGGAGCTAGTTTTGTGCGTGGGTCAAATACATATAGCATAACATCATCCGAATATAATGAGATTATTAACCCTTGTGCGGTGAATCCTATACCACGCTGTGCGTGCTGTTGTCTGAGCCTGGCAGCTAGTGGCTCAATGGCAATGGCAAATATGCAGTGGGGAAGTGGGGATCCTTGCCTAGTGCCGCGAGTGATCACAATCGGCTCTGAAATAAGACTGTTTAGTCATACCCAAGCTGTGGGGAGTGTGTAAAGTAATTAAATTTACCGGATAAATGTAAAGCTCAGTTCTAGTTGTTTAAGTAGTGAGAGCAAGTAGCCCCATGGCAAGGAGTCAAAAGCCTTAGTGGCATCCAACAGAGCAGCCACCGCCTGCACATCCGTGTCAAGATGATGCATACCTGCAAATAATGTGCTTAAGTTGTGTGCAGTGGAATGGCCTGGAATAAAAAACACCTGATCGGGTCCTATTATAGTGAGCAACAGGGGCACGGTATCGTTCGCTTGGATTTTAGCCAGTCTTTTGTTATCCACATTAATTAGTGACAATGGCCTGTAGGAGTTGTACTTATTAGACGGTTTATCAGGTTTTAATAGTGAAATGATAACCGCCTCCCGAAGTGTAGGAGGGAGAGCTCCGTTGTGGAGTAAATCTTCATACATAGCCAATACATGGGGTGCTAATAGGGTGGCATATTCCTTGTAGAAGGAAGTAGGGAAGCCATCCAGGCATGGCGCTTTGTCATTCGGGAGTGTGCTAATAGTTTGGAGAATCTCAGCTACTGTACTGGGCATGTCCAGGAACTTTCTATGTGCAGTATCAAGCCATAAAAGCTAAAGTGTGTCATAATAAGCAGAGAGCTTTTCCATGTCCCTGATAGAGTTGGATTTGTATAGCGCAGCAAAGAAGTTGGACATAATGTCCAGCACACCTGTGGGTGTGTCGCAGAAACAATTTTTATTGTCTACCAGTTCCAGTATGTATCTTGAGGAGTGTGGGTGTCTGAGGATGCCTGCCAATGTTTTCCCAGGCCTATCCCCCTTGCCATATAGTCGTGCCTGGGCTTCCCTGCCTAGTTATTTCACTTCTCACTCGGCCTCATCTGTGTAAGCAGATATTTTCTCCTAGAACATGGCTAGCATATGTGGAACATTTATTATATAGTATTCAATCGTATTATGTTACCCTCAAGTGTAGTCATTTGGATGCATATTGCCCTGAGTATGCCTGCTTGTTTAGAGAAACATGTACCACATATTACCGCTTTGAAAGCTCCCAACATATGGAGGGAGATGTTTTCGAGACCTTATTCTGCTAGAAGTAAGTGATTATATCTGCTTGAATCTCCTCTCCAAACGCCATATCTTGCAATGCCCCCAAAGGAAGGCGCCATGTAAAAGCATCTGAGGTGGCTTGTGGGATTGGTAAGTCTATAAAACGGGGGTGTGGTCTGATAGTGTGCGGGCCATGTGTGTGACTTTGGTGTCCCATTGTTTTGCCTCATGTGATATAAGTCAGTCATCTATTCTTGCCCAGGTGTTGCGCAGAAAAACAGGTCCCTTCACTTTGCCTATGTCGGGACCATCTCCATAGATCAAGATGCTTGATGTCTTGGATTGTTGTATTAAGCATGGATGCTGCTCCGGGAGGGAGGCAATGTGACTGCCTGGATATATCGCAGCTGTCATCTAGTGTAACGTTAAAGTCTCCTCCCCATATCTGTATCCCGTGGTCCCTCCTAGTGACCAGGCACAAATAGTTCGGTAAAGAACCTGGGTCATCCATGTTCAGCCCATATAACACCACTAGTGTTAGGGGTTTTGTGAACAAAGTGCCTGTTGCAATAACATACCTCACTTCCTATTCTGTGATGACATCTCTGAGACGCCACGGAAGTCCCCTGCAGAGCAGGATGGCTACGCCCCTTGCATAGTTTTAGTATACCAAAATATATGCCTTGTTGTACCATCTAGCCTTTAACCCCAGGGGTCGTTCCGGCTTTAAGGTGTAGTTCCTGTAGGAAGCATACATCTATATGATGGTGAACTATATATTCATGAACCAGTCTGGATTTACGATAATCATTAATGCCCCTAATATTCCAAGTAAGACATTTTATGGACATCTATTACAGTGTGATATGACATGCTTGTTGATGTGTTAAACGCAAATGTATAAAATAGGGAGCAGGTGTCTTAGCCCTAGTGATGTAGCAATGTTGGGTGCTGCAAAAAATATCAAACTTAAGCCAACAAGAATTTGCATGCAAGGGTCTCCTGACCCATCCTCCCCCCTCCCTCTCCAACCCTTAATTTGGTTGAGCTGTGCATCCCTCCCTGTACCCCAAAAAAACCCTTAATGTATCTATGCAGTATAACGGGAAACATCCCTAGGGTTAGAGCAGGACTAGGCATTCTTCCCCACCACTAGAGGTGGGTGACCGAGTGGTACAAGGCCCATTGCGACAGTACAGGCACTTTCCTGAAATACCTGACCAACCAATACCCTGAGATGCCTGATACTCAATCGTGTAATCTCAAGTCACTTATCTGACGCAAATGATGAGCGGCACCATCTGAAGCAAGCGCGGCTATGTATCCCCCCCCCGCTTCTGCTCAGTTTTTTACCTCAAGGGGGGTCTCCGACGCGCTTCTCATTGACCCAACTGGGGATGCCTGGGTTTGGTGAGGTTCTTGGCAAACTTGTGAGCCTCCTTGGCATTTGTGAAGAAATGAGGAGTGCCATCTATCATGATGCAAAGCTTGGCAGAGTATATGTATATGTATAAATCATTTTATAACGCGCTCTGTTACTTGAGAGTATCCTGGCGCGGGGGAAAGAGCAGAGGAGACAGACAAGAGTCAGCTTAAGTCACACTCCTAAAAAGATAGGTTTTCAGATTTCTTTTAAAAAGGGCAACACACTGAGTGGAGCGTAGATGAAGGGGAAGAGCGTTTCAAGCTCGTGCTGCCACTACTACAATAGACTGGCCTCCTAGTCTGGTTCGCTTGAAGCGAGGAAGGGTCATTTTAAACAGAGAGGACGATCTAAGAGCTCTGGTGGGAGCGTAGAGGACAAATCTTTTCTTCAGATAGGCAGGTCCTTGGTCGTGAGTGGCTCTAAAAGAGAGCACTGGAGCTTTGAAAAGAATACGTTGTGGCACAGGCAGCCAATGAAGGCTAGACATATGGAGGCGAACGCTCTTCCATCTAGGAACATTAAAAGTATAAGAGTGTATACAGGGTTTTTGCCTGTTGTAGTATTCTTTTAGTTGGAAGGAACTCCCTTCTGGCATTTTGTATCACAATGATAAAATCCAGATAAAACAATATGTAATTGCCTTGATGTGTCATTGATAGCTTTAACCGGACAATTCACCGAATGATATCTCTGTCCCTGTAGTTTAGCAATCTAGTGTCAAAAGGCAGGGGGGTGCCCCAGGAGGTCGTTGTGGGGCCAGAGAGCGGTGCGCTCGCTCCACTATGAAGAAGGGCAACAGTGCTTTTCGAACGATTTCTCGAAGAAGTTCCTCCACAAATCACTCCATTGTGGTGATGGCAGTAGACTCTGGAATACCCATTATTTGGAGGATGTTACGTTGTGCCCTCTATTCTAAGTCTTCATTTTTAGCTTAGATGAGGTCCAAAACCTTATCCAAATGTGATAAATGATCCTTGGTCTCTACTTGGGCATCTTCAGCATCCAAGATCCGAGTGTCCACCTGCTAAAGCCGATCATGATGCTTGTCTACTATGTGGTCCAGTCTCGTGGTAAGCGCTTTCAATTTTGCGTCAATGGTTCTCAAATGGGAATTAATATCCAATAATAGATCCTTGATGTTCGTGTCTTGTGCAGGTTCACTCTCTGGCATCTACGCCAATGATTCATGGTCCACATGGCGCACTTGTTTTCAAAGTTGAGCTTGGGCTGTTTGCATCTTGCGTGTCCATGGTCTCTGGTGTCTCCACTGTATCCCTAGTATGTGCATTTCGCTTACCACACCTTTTGCCAATGTCTGCTGAGCATGGGGTAGTGACGTTGGCCTCTTCAGGTCCACCACACCTCTATCCCAAACAGGTGGCAAGAGCAGGTCCTGGTCTTACAGAACGACCACCTTCGTCCACTTAGCTTATGACTTTGGGCCACAGGCCCCACTTTGCATGTTGTGGCTCCAGCACGGCTCCTGAAATCACACCTAGTAGGGTACATCTCCTCCCCACAGCACGGTGGCAGCTTTCCCTGGAACGAGACCAAGCGCTCCCATCCTGGCCCTGTAGTTTTCCGCGAATTAAGCTCTGGGCCTCTCCAATCATGCAGCGCAGCAGCTGAAGTGTCTCCTGATGTGTTGCCAAGATTTGCCCAGGACCTCCGTATGGGAGCCTTGCCCAGATCGCTCACTGGTATCTGACGATAGGTAGTGGGTGCTTTGAGTTCCAAGCGACAGCGCAGCTTACCATTCCAATGGCTTCAGACTGACCTGCCACCTGTGTAGAAGAGTATTTCTGGGGAGCTCACCAGAGGACAAGTAACACAGCCCAGCACCCCTCTTGCATGGTTTGTAGGCCTCCAGCATCAGCGTCACAGGTGGGCCGCACCTCAAATCGAATGCCGCCAACAGAGTCTCAGCAATCTTGCCAGTAATTCTCATGCGTTTCACCGCTTAGCATTGCGTTCTGGTACAGGAATATGTCGGATGTCGTAATCCGGTCAGCAGAGCCCTCTATCGAGCAACCACGTTGCAGCTTGGTCAAGTTCCACCCCCCTATGCAGAACAATTTTCACCACATCACTACAGTCACTATATGTGTATTTGATACATCAGGACTCTGGGACTGACCGCTACATTGGGAGTACAAGATTCATATTCTACTTAGGCTTTTATATTTACATCAAATTACTGTATATTTAGGCATTATGTATAAACCATAGTTAATTGCTTTACAGAATGTGAAAGCAAATAAAAAATATATGTATATTTACCTCAATAGGTCCTCATCAAAGACCAGGTTGTCTGCTGGACTCGCCTCCAATAGAGTTGATGCTCCGACATAGTCATTGCTTGTCTGTAGCCTGCCGCTAGGAAAGATTTGGGATAGTGCACCACATAGAAAATTAGTACAGTCTCATCCTCCACAGAATAAAATGTTCCAGGGGCCAAACTAGTGCAGTACCGGTGAGAGTGGGATTCAGAGGCTCATCCTTTGTTTACTCTGCCTTGGGGACCTGGGGGAATAACAACAAGCATTGGCAATGCAGATAGGTCTTGCTCATTATTGAAATGTCTCTTCTGGTATTGTTGGGCTTAGGCACTCAATATGTGATCATAATTGCACTTACTCATCCTTGCACTCAGCATTCATTCATCCTTCCACTGATTAATTTTTGCATTCACTCCCTTACCCAACCACAACGCACACAAAAGATCAACAAACATAGGCAAGATAAAGTTGGAAAATAAAAGTAGAAAACAACATGCAACCACCTAAAGAGTTTACTTGCAATAAAAAGTACAATTAAATAGAGTAACAGACATCCAGCTTTTAATTATAATGTACATAAGTTATCTTTGTTTTAAAGTTCCAACATGGCCTCTAAAGTTAAAATAAACATGTTGGCTATCTTAGAATGATAAACAATGGTACGCTATGGACAGTACCATTCCAAGATGGCTTCCCGGTTTAGAAGCAGTGGCCGTGTGGTGTATGTCGTATTGCAGATCTAATGAGCAGCAATTGTGTGCCATGCCCCTGGGCAATCTAACAAATAATAGTGACATTAAGAAAGAAGAGGAAAGCAATAAATGCAGTCCTGTCAAAAATGAAAATGGAAAACTAATGGCCTGACCCACCAGTCAAGGCACTGAAGCACACTCATTTTAGGCAGAGGTGCACATGTGATCAGGCAAAATGCTGTCACTCATAGGACCAGAAGGCAATGGCTGAAGTATGCAAGTGTACTGCTCCATGCTGTCATAGATGGAAGCAGAGTAGGAACGACACTTGAACATAACTAAGTTTTTAATGTCCTCCTTAGAGGGTCTAGCATGGATAAGGAAATTAGTGAGATTTAATGTAACCAAATATCCAGTGCTTAATGTGAGCTGGTGGTTTCTGGTGCTCTGCACAGGCACTTAACTGTCAGGTCCACCTTTAGTGATAGTTCACCACATGATGGTGCTGTCTGCCTAAGTTTCAGATGTACACAACAACAGAGATTAATAAGTCAATATACATGAAAGAAGGTCATTACCGGCCACTCACACCATTATCATAGCTTTGCATGGCATTTAATAGGCTGAATTTTTACTTTTTGCAGGAGTGCGATATTTATTAGTTGAATTGGTACTGCTATTGGCAGTGCTGGCAGATGAAATGTGTGGTGTAGGCTGCAATGGCCTGCTGAGAAGGGTCCTGGCACTTTTTTTACAAGTTAAGCAAATCAAATACCTGTCTACAGGCTATAACAGTTTAATAACAATCCACTGTTAAGGCCAATAGCCTTTAAGATCTACTTAAATAAGTCGGGCCTACTGCCTTTATAATATCTTTTCATATCAGATCAGACCTATGTCATCTGATATATCTTTTCCCATTTACCCATCTCAGGTCTACGGCCAGTATCATTGGATTTTTCACAAAAAACAACACAGACCTACTGTATTGAGCATAAGCTTTTCCACACTGCATCCATCGGACAAAAAGTCACATTAAAAATGAATAAAAAATTACAGGTGGCAAAACAAAATACAACCCCATCTATGAGGGTTAGGAAGGATTATCAAAACAAAAAAAAACTCTTGCTTACTGCATTAAAGTAAAATTACCTGTGTATAGCCTTTAACACAGGATAATAACAATGCATCTTTAAGAGCTATCGGATTTAACAATTGTTTTGCCCACTAAATAACTCAAGCCTACTACTTTAACATAACATTTCATGTTTAACATATCAATAATATAGTGTTGGATATCATTTTTCCAGAACCAAAAAGGTTCTAGTGCCTGTATCATTGGCTTGACACATTAACAAATCAGGTCCACTTTATTATGCACAATCTTTCCTACAAGGCAACTAGGTTATATGGAGCCATCAAATTTCAAATATATACATTTACAGCTGACAAAACACAACCCGATTTATCACAGTGCAAATCTTCTACTTCTATGGCTTGTCAGCTTTGGAAACCATCAGCAAAGCCCTTGCCTCCTACAGTAATCTTTGAGATTCCCTGTGACAAAATACCTGTTGTCAGTCTTTAACAACGTGTATTAACAGTCCTCCCTTAAATATTTATTGGTGTCAAAATATCCTTTAAACATTAAATATCTCTGGAGTACAGTCTTTTTATATAACTTTGCCTTATCTTTAAATAATACATGGATTGAGCCTATTGCCTTCATAATTGAATTGGCACACCCAACTTACTCCTACTATATTGAGCAGAAGCTTTCCCACAAACAAAAAGTGCAATATAAGTACTCTTACAGTGAAGGCTCACTTCCCCTGCCATATAAAACACTGTACTCGAGGCCCCGAACACGTGGGGGATTTCTTGCCTGCCTGAGGACCTGTTGGAAGAGCTAGGTTTCAATTTCTCCCTGTAATCAGTGAAGGAAATGGGGGCTCTGATGTGGTAGTGGAGTTCATCATCAAGCCTCTTTTGTTGGGTTCCGGCAATGCATTTCTGGAAATGTTGTGTGATTTTGTGTTATTAATAAGTAATTTCACAAAATTCAAATTTTGCACAGGATTAGTTAATATCATTGATAGGAATTTTAGTACTAATTTATGACATTTCATCTGTACTGTACCGCAAGGTTTATTCATACAAGCAATACTATTGTGATAGCTGAATGAGACTTGCAGTCTGGTGACTCATCAGTAAAGTAGCCTCCATAAAAGAATGAATGGAATACAGAGGTTAGAAATGAGACACCTTAGTGCAAGCATTATTTACGGTCCTACAAAGCCTCATGACATATTCATTGATCTCGTTAGTTTGCTCTTAAAGGCAATGCATTATGTACAAGCTCCTATTGCACAAATTGGAAACCTTCACATCATGAGCAGGCTGTTGAACTCCTGCAATTAGAGCCTTGCAGCACACATCTTATGAAGTGGTGCAAATGTAGACACTTCCTTTGCATCTTTAAGTGAAGCAGTGTTCCTGTACTCAAGACGTCATGATTAAGGTCAGCATTATGAATGAACTATAATGGAAATCTATTTCTTTCCCATGCGGGATAGACAAAAAAACTCTCTGCGGAAGCCTGTAGACCAGTGGTTCTTCACTTAATCATTGCTGGAATCTTGGGACCCCTACTAAAACATTGTTGGAAATTGTGGACCCCCACTTTGTCATTATTGGAATCTGGAGTCACGCGCCGAATCTATTTTGATGATTTGAACCACAAAACAATTCACAAAAATATGAAAACAAAGTTTTCATCAGACAAACACACAAAAGATTAAATATTCTTTTAAAATCACAAACAAATAACAAATAAAAAACTTACATTTTAATGGAAAGATTAGAGTTTTTCTACATTCAAGTGAGGCCATCCATTGTCCATACTATATGCTGTTTGAATCACTTGCGCTGCTCCTACAAATTAGTACAAGGATATGAACTTAGGGGCTTATTTACAAGTCCCTTGGGCCACTGGTATACCACTTTGTCCCATATTGAAAGTGATGTACCAGCGGCGCAATTGGGCGTATAATAAGCCCCTTAATTGCCTGTCTCCAATTTCAAATCTCTTCATGTTAACAGATAATTTTTCAAATTTTCAATTTTATAATTAGCTTTTTTAAATTAAACTTGTTATTCTGTTTATAATGTTGAATTTTTTTAAACAGTCGCGTACCCCCTGAGTAGGTATCACAATGCTGTACAACATGCTATTTTATATGCTGGCTTGTTGTGTACAGAATCCTCATAGTCTTCTCAATATCTTTAATGAGGATACAGTTTTGGAATTTTCCTAAAGCATGGAGATCCACATTTACTAAGATTTTGCATCAGGGTTCTGTCTCCTTTTTGGCACAGTCAGGTCGCAAAATTCATTTTGGAATTTACATAGCCCTTCCTTGTGTTACCTTTTGCCAAGTCGGTGTTACATGGGTGGTACATAGGCACACCTGTGTATTTTGACTCAACCCCAAATTTACACATGCTTGTGAACATAGGTTTGCGCAAAAATGGTGCACCTATGTGAGGCATGCTTAATGAGGAGAAATATTTGTTTTTCTCCTCATTTAATCTTTCTATGTGTGCTGCATTCTTCAGCACAAATACCAAGAGGAGATTGTCTTAAAGGATAGTTTTGGTGCAGGAACAAATCCCTCCCTGCACAATAACACAAGGGTGCCTCCGTTGGCTCTAGGCAACCAAAAGTGCAACAGCAATATGGGAGAGCAGAACTATGCCATATCTTTCAAAATATAGCGCTGATCTGCTCTCCCCATTTCATACAACGCAGCACAATAAATTCACTTGCTGCGCTGCGTGGTATGAAATGTTAGTCAATATTTTGGCAAAAGAAAATGTTCTTGTTAGACCTGGCTTTTCCAGAGGGTTCATCCCCAGACTTTTTGCTTTTTGGCCTCCTGTTTTGATCCCTGTTTCTGTTGTTTTTTTGACTCTGAGCACTTTAACACTACTGATCAGTGCTAAGTGCATTTGCGCTCCCTGTAAATTATTATTAAGGAATGGTGATTCCATGATTGGCATATTTGATTTACTGGTAAGTTTCTAGTACAGTGCACTGTGTGGACCCAGGGCCTGTACATCAAATGCTGTTAGTGGGCCTAAAGCACTGATTGTGCCACCCACATGAGCAGCCTGTAAATGCAACTCAGGCCTGCCTCTGCAGTTTTTGTGCGCATTTTGGTACTGCTATGTAAACCTGACAAGTGCACCTACTTACCAGGCCTTAACCTTCCTTTTTTTTAACATGTGAGGTACCTCTAAGGTATGCCCAAGGTACCCCTGTGGGCAGGGTGCAGTGTTTGTGAAAGATAATATTTGCCCTTATGTGTGTGGCTAGTCCTGATAGTGAAATACTGCCAATTTAGCGCTTCACTATTGACGATCTGTCCCATAGGCTAAAATGGGAGTTTATTTATAACATCTTATAAATATCACTTCCCATTGGGGCAAGATGGAAAGATAGTGTTTACTATGCCTGAATTCAAAATGTGAAAATGCATTTTTTAGTAAGGATTATTTTTATATTGTATGTTTGGAAATAAAACTTTAAGAAAGTGGGTATTTTCTTGCTTAGCCATTCTGTGGGCCTCTGCTAGTTTGTTGATTGGCTTTCTGGCTTTTTAAATTACAGGGGCTGGGGATGTGCAATCTCTCAGACAGCCATAGTGGGGTTGATGTGTGTCCTGCCTTTCCTGAATGAGTCAGGGCTGGGCTGAATAGACCTGGGCTTCATTTAGAGGAGGGGGAGGAGATTTCATGGCACCTGAATAAACTGGTCTGACTTAAACAATATTGTCTCCACCTCCGGCCGGGAACCTACACAAGAGAGGACAGAACTGGCTTTGACTGACTTTGCTGTGTGCTGTTTACCCTGCTTGAAGAAGGTCTCCAAGGGCTTGAAGTAGAGCTTGCCTCTTGTTTTTGAAGTCTCCGAGACACAAAAACTTCACCCCCAGCTACCCTGAAATCCCTTGCTGGGAGCTCTGACCTGCCAAGATGTGCCTGTTACTGTTCTGGGACTCAGGAGGTTGTTCCTGCTGTTGGGAGCCGGAAAAGTAATGCAACAACACTTCAGCGTGACGCACCTGCACCTCTTTCCGAGGCATCGCTAAAGAAACCAACGGAGTGCCTGCCTGTGGCTCAGGAAATCACCGCATGCTGCTTCAGGTGCACCAATCTACAAAGTCCGAGATCACCATACCGATTCTGATGCTGGCCCGGCTGTGCGGCTGCAAAACAAAAGCATCATAGGACCGCGGCAGGAGAAACCGCGGCATCCCCAATCGTCACACATCGCATCTGAGCACCATGCCTGCAAGAATGCCGGGACCACAGTAAGAAACTGACGCATCAGCTCCCTAAACAGTAAGAAACTGAAGCATTACCTCCCCTTCAGTAAAGAGCTGACGCATCACCGCCCCAGTGTGGCAGTAAGGCACCAGCACATCACCTCCCCTGAAGTAAGGAACTGACTCATCACCTTCCCTGAGCATAAGACACTGAAGCATCATCTTCCCTGCGACAGTTTTTGTATGGGTGCGTGACTCATCCAAGGTACTTTATGTTGCAACTGCAATTTGCTTTGAACAGAACTGTTTGGACATTTTAAAAGTCGTATTTTTATTACTGTATTGTGGATTTTTGTTGTTTTGGGTTCCCTTGATGTAGATAAAGATTACTTTTTTTTTTAATTGGTGTGGTTTCCATTTCTAGTGTTTTCACTGTATTACTGCATGTGTGCACAAATGCTTTACACACTGCCTCTGAGATAAGCCTGCCTGCTCTTGCCAAGCTACCAAGGGGGTGAGTGGGGGTTATTTTAGAAGTGTATCCCCTTACCCTGACTAGGAAGAAGGGTCCCTGCTTGGACAAAGTTGCAAACCATTGCCAACTAGAGACCCCACTGCTAACAATTTTCTTTGGATTCAACAACACTATATTCAAACCTAGCTGCACACAAGCACGGGCAAGAAACAAACACACTACTTACATGCTTGAGAATCGGAAGTGAAACAGGGGGACATTCCCTTTTTAAATGTGACAAGTTGTCACTGATTTCAGGGTCTTGCTTCAGAGAGGCGGTTGGATTCTACTTGCATTACACTAGCAAAAAGGTATTACAATTTATACTGACATGTAGATACAATACTAATTTTTCCAGAAATCTCTCTTCTATGTATATGTAGTGCTGACGATGCAGTGCACAGTAGAAGAAAGGATTCTAGTGGAAAGATATCAAAAATGCAGACAAGTTGTGTTTATAACCATCAGTGTAATATGGAGAAACAACGGGACCAATTAGGCAATTTAGTAGTTAATGCTAATACGTGGTTTTATGCTTAGGACTCTGTCAAATATAACTCACGATGTCAGACAGACAAGGAGAAAGTAAAGGTGTCATTACATTACGGTGAAAAAGGAGGGCAGGAGTTGGTGAGAGAGAACGCAGTTCTCAGTGGGCCCTCTGTGCCCTTTGGCATAAACCACCTCCACCTACGAGATGCCGGCATCATAAGTAGTCTGGTTCTACAAGTTTTACTCATCTACTTTTAGCATCCTCTGGGCTGATGCACCATCTTCTGCCATGAGCTGGTCCTAATGGTCCCTTTGGCGTGAGTTTGCACTGCCCTGGTGTCCTTGAGTTTGCACTATCCTGGTCCTGATGTCGTCTCCGGATTTAGCCATTGGATTGGTCTTAGCTCCTGCTATCATGGTAACATCTTCTTCTGTCCTGCTGTCATGGTAACATCTTCTGTCCTTTTCTCCATCAACTTCGCAATACATGCCAGCTGTAGTTTTATAGAGTAGCCTCCCATCTCTTCACATTGCCTATACCAGATGTATCAGGAGGGCTTGTGGGAAGGGGGGGGGGGGGAGGGGATCTCGGAATGGGCCCAAAAAAGCTGTAGAGAAATTGATAAACCGGTAGAAGAAATAGAAATCATGTCTCTACTTTTGAACTCACAATAAAATATTAGTTTAGCATTGTAAATACTGGTAGATCGATTGTAGGGTGTTAGAACAGCAGATACGGAGGCAAAGACGCATGAAAGCGAACGCGTAGAAGCTGGGAGATCGATATGTAAAAATACGTGCACAGACGTAGGCATCCATTATTCTTCATAGCAAGACAATAAGAATTCCCTGCTTCGCCTACAAGTTACTTGCCATAATAATAATTGGCCAACAAAACCACCAATTTGTTGCTGCCATGTTCACGAGCTTGTTTTTCTCCTTCGGTCTTGTTCATGCAGTCTCCAACAATCAAGTAGCAATTCCCCCAGGAATGTGTGGGGGAACCTACTGCCTGCGTAATATGCACATCATCATGTCTTTTTCTTGCTTAGAATTGCATTGCTGCCAGATTTACTGACAATAATTAACAGAAGCGAGAGGAAGAAAACAACCATTTCATTTTGCTGTTCGGAGAAGACAACTTGTTAAATGTGTGGAGGAGGATGCTTGGAGCAGTTTTTATGGTAATTAAGGCCTTTTATTGTGTGCATGTTTTCAAAATGACAGGACAGGTATCTTAAGGTCAACAACTGTAATTAATGTGGAAACTGATTTCCTCTTAGATTGAATTGGTGAGTTAACTATGTCTGTGCTTTGCTGCAAAAGTGCAGGTGATTGCTGGGAAACAAATAATTGAGTGTAGGTGGGAAGACGTGAAAAGAAAGACGACACCAGCAACCTACAGAGGCTTAGAATTCATAAACAGGAGGAACTTGCATAAACCCTAAATAAGCTGGGGGCACTCGAGTGGGGCAATTGTTCATAAGAAAATGTAATTAAATATGAAATGGCTAGTTAAAAACCAAACACAAAAGAAAATATGATGTTCGATATAAAGACACATTATTTCACTATGCAGATAATCACATAATGCCTGCCTTTACCGGGGAAGGTAAGGAGCTTTATTAGAGAATTAGTACACTTGCCTTAGACTTTAGGACTGATTTTGAGTTTTGTGGGCGCAGAGTACTCTGTCGAGATGGAGTAAGGCATTGCACCCACCATTCATTCCGATGGATCTCCGTACCCAAAAACTAGAGTTCGCCACCAGCCCTGCAGAAAACATGTTTAATGTTGTGAAAGTTTAATGGTCAGCTCAATCAAACATGACGACCCTTAATTAAACTTTTATAAAGTTTTACATTGTACAACAACAAACTCCCAAAGCAGCATCTTGTTATCAAAAAATATAAATTAATAGTCCCCACATCAAGGCAGTTTTCTCCAATGATGTGCGAGGTCATTTTGTTTTCCTGTCCCTCACTGCCACATTTTAAAAATAAATAATGGAGTGTAGTTGGGAAGGTATAAAAAAAAAAGCAGACACAAGGTACCCACAGAGGCTTAGATTACATACATAGGAGGAACTCATGTAAACCAGAGACAGCAAAAAAATATATAGGGGGTCTGCCCTGCCGCGCTCAGCCAAAACAGTGGTCAGACCACCTGCCAGATTAAGGGTATCCCCCTATCTTGCAGGGTTTTTTTGGCGTTCCCACAGTGGTGGCTCTAAAAAGGGGCGCAACTATGGGAACACCAAAAACAGTTCCTGCATGGCATGGACTGAAAAGTCCATGCTGTGCAGGAATTGGGGTGAATTATACAGGGGGACACGTTGAGTTCCCCTGCATGCACCCCAGGGTGCAGAGGTGAAGGGTGCCCTTTGTGTCCTCTCTGTCAGGGTTTTTATGAAGGAGGAACTGCCATGAAAACCATGGGGGAGAGGAAACTTCTAATATGGTTGGCCGGACTGCAGTGGTCCAACCAAGCATATTAATGCCGCAACACTGCCAGGGAATGGCGGTTTCATGGCAGCTGCGGCGTAGCAATGGCAGTCCGACCGCCCTAATCTTAATAGGGCAGTATGGAGAATGACAAGACTCCATGAGTCTGGTAGTCCATGGACCACCAGACTCATAATTGAGCCCATAATGCAATCCTTTCTAAATAGCACACACAGTGTTATGTATTAATCTCCGAGGGCTGTACTCCGTTAGACTATCGGGAAGTATCCCGCCAATGGAGCCAGCGTAAGCTCTGTTGTTGTCATACTTAAATTCCTCGTGCTTCCAAATCAGGCAGGCGAACCTTTAGTTAGGCAGAGAAAGTACTTTATTGCGACAGAGTTCTCTTCCTGCGAATATCTAAATCAGTAAGTATTGTCAAAAGTATACAGTGAAACTTTATGAATAGAGCGGACTGTATCTTCCACTTCAAGTTCTTTGAGGCAGCCAATGAATAAATCAACTAGAACATGTATTCAAACATGCCGACTAATCTCTTTAAGTATGGCCATAAAAGTGCGTTACATGCCTAGGGCATGTATGTGATGCGTCTCATCAAGCATGGCTTAAATATGCTTTACCTGAGTGGGATGTGTATTCAAATCAATAAACAATTGATAAACACATTTCTAAATCGCACAGCTACTCCAAAGAGGTCCAAGTGCTACGAGAGAAGATGCCCACAGTACCCCAGCAGAACCAGAGAAAGCCATACTCAATAGGCTATCCTGAAAAGCCAGGTTTTAGGAGAATTCTTGAACTGGCTCTCATTTAAGAACTTACAGAGCTACATAGGGAGACAATTCCAGGCATGTTTTATTTATTTATTTTTATTTATAGAGTTTTGTGTAGCGCGAACGTGACCCAAGGGTATCAGAGCGCTTCACAGTTTCATGTGTTACAGTTAGAAAACAAAAGGTATAGTAGTGTTAAGCTGCCTTGAGTTAGTGAATCATGGAGCCCTAGCAAGATAGTGGGCCAGTCTGTTCGAAAGGCTCTATGTGCCAGGACTTGGAATTTTAAGACAATTCTCTCCTTAATCGGCATTCAAGGAAACTCCTTTAAATAGAAGAAACCAACAATTGCTGCGGGACACTTATTAGTAACCGAGCTGCGATTTCTGTACTCAAGCAAGCGGGCAGGCCCTATAATAATGCCATATACAAGGCATTATCAGAACATTAGAATGATGAGTGCTCCATTGAGGACAATGGAGTGCTCCGGGCTTCTAATGGCCATGAGAAGCCCAGTGCATCAACATTCCAATGAGCCCAAAAGGATTTCTACCTGGGGGGGCGTGGCTTAAGCGCCGGCGTGTGATGGCGCGTCTCCGCTGAGCTCCGTGAAGTAGTGAACCTTCGGACTGGATATTGAACCTTTCACCGGCTTGTAGAGGCTCCTTCGGACATATGCAGTTGTCGGAAGATCCCGGGAAACAGAGGCCTTCCATGACAACTCCGGCTGAGCCTCCAAAGCTTCGTATCCCTCCCGGTAACTTTCTTCACTTTGGGACGCGGGCGGCCGCCATTTTGTGCCGCTGAGCCCACGTCCTGTGTCCTCACAAGCTCAATACTTTTGCCGGAATTTGCAGCATTTCGGTCATGCAATGCCGCATCTCTACTGACCTTTCTCTGCACTATTGTGGATTTTATCGCAATTTTGCCGTTTTTTTATTTTTTTTGTGGGTTGTGAGCAAAATTTCTTCTCAGCTGTCCCTACACACAGTACTGTGGTATAAACGGCCGCCATTTTATATGGTGATGAATAAGCCTGTTTTTTTCCTTGTATTGCGCCTCCTACTTCGATGTTATTCCTACTCACACAAGTACCAAGTACATTTTGTTGGTGGCTATTACAGGCATAGGCATTGCCTAGTTTAAATGCATTTTTATGAGTCCACCATCTCAATCATTTCCTGAACTGTGGTGTATTGCGTGATGTTACTGCATTGCTGCAAATGGCAACTTGGCTCCCGGCTGTCCTTGCATTCTAAGTATACTACTACCAATTACTAATCTACGCCCTGACATAAACGGTTCTTTTCACCATATTGAACTGCCTGTTTTGCGGTCTATCACGCATGTCCTACAATTTATTTTGAATGCTTCGTATTCCTGCATACTCCCATATGTCACCTTGGAAGTGTTTTTTTTTTTATCTCCGTGACTGCTTTCTGTTCTGTTCATTAGGTAGTTGGCCTATACTGAATGGTCGCTCAGCTACCTGTTCCTGCTTGCCTTCTGCCTTTTATTATGCGTGTCGCATTTTTACGCATATGTCTTTTTCTTCCATCGCTTTGAGCGAGATTAGCTACACTTTATACACTCAATAGAAGTTTTCAACATGTCTCTCGAGTCTGTCACCATGAAGCATTCTGCCACTGGAGCTAAAGTTAAGAGACCAAAAAATGATCGACCATCTCCCATTCCTTTGCCAAATCCTGTTCTTGATTCCATTCTAGAAGAAGTGCGTGGCCTTCAACTATTTATGTTTGCTACCAATGTTAAACTTACTCAAATTGAGGCAAAACTGGCTGTTATGGATGGGAAGGTTCTGGAGTTGGAGCAACGTGTTTGTGATATCCAAGATGTATCCTCCAAGATCCCTGCGTTGGAACAGGAAATTCACAAATTGAAACTCCACATCGAGGACCTTGAAAAGCGTAATTGAAGGAATAACCTATGCCTATATGGCCTTCCAGAAAATGTTACAAGAATTCCTGATGGACCTTCTTGAATTCCAACCTTCAGCAGATCCTCTCAATATTCAAAGAGCCCATCGTTTAGGCCGCCTTCAACCTAATGCTTCCAAGCCTCGTGGTATTATTATGCTTTTTCTTGAGTTTACTGAATTAATGACAGTGTTGAAGGCTGCTAAACTCAAAAGGCGTCTTATATCACAATATTTTTATTTCTCAAGACCTCTCCAATGCTACGAATGCTCGACGCAAAGAATTTCTGAATCTTCGTCCTCAGATGAGACAATTGAACATTCAGTATGGCATCCTGCATCCATGTTTTTGTGAAATCACGCATAATGGCCGCACTCGCTCATTTGATGATCCGCAGAAACTCCAGTCATTTTTGCAAAATTTAACTTCTTCTGGCATGGACACTAATGACTAATTTTTCTTTTTCTTCTAGTCACTTTTCCGGTCTGGACAGTCTGGTGTTCTATGTTCTTCATTTCTCATCTACATTCCTCTACTCTTTTATATTCTCTACTTTCTTGAGGTTCTGATTCCCCTTGTATCTTCTGAATTGCTCGTGGGGGTTCGCTTCCTCCTCGGCGTATCCATGCTCCTGCTATTTCGATTTTTTCTCCTCTCCTCAGATCAGGCTCTATTGCCTTGATCTGTTCACTTTTATCTTACTTTCCTTCTACTCTTTCTTCCTTCCTCTTCTTCTTTTTCTCCCCTTCCTCTATGTCTCCTCTATATTTTCTACTCTCTTTTTGTGCACATCTCCTCTTCTGGAGTATCCATCTTTTGGCTGTGTTTGTCTTAAATGTACTTGTTCTGGTTCTGCAATGTCTCTCCTCCCTGGTTATGTTGTAAACTTTTTGGAAGATTTGGTATTCGTTTTAACGTTTCTTGCCTTTTTGCTCCTTACGTGGTTTGTTTTTTCTTTCAGGTGTTATCCCGAAGTGTATCACATCCCTTCATATACTTCCTCCCCTACTCTCCATTATGTGTAAACTTGTTTCGTGGAATGTTCGTGGTATTGGAAACCCGAATAAGCGTCAAATGGTACTGTCTCATTTATCCAAAATTAATTCCCGTATTGTTTTCCTTCAAGAGACGCATTGCACTGATTCTGAATCTCTTAAATTGAAGAGACAATGGGTTGGTCAGGTTGTTCATTCCTCCACTTCCAACAAAAAAGGTGGTGTTGCTATATTATTCCATAAATCTTTGTCTATGCAAATTTTATCTACTCATGCTGATGATGTTGGTCGAAGGGTGATGGCAAAGATTGTTTTTCCAAATAAAACCCTATTAAATATTTATGGCCCGGTTAAACCTGACCCTCAATTTTAGAATAGTATTAAAATTTTACTTTCACCACTTGATTGCCCCAGTGTGATTGTTGCTGGTGATTTTAATCAATGGTTGGACCCCTTTTCTGACAGGTTATCAAAATCTAAATTTAACCCAGACAAAACTCACAAAGCCTTTCAGTCTGCCATCACCTCTCGACCTTTTTATGATGTTTGGTAGACATGTAACCCTGATTTACTTGAATATACCTTTTATTCTAATGTACATCACACGAGGTCTCGGATTGATTATATTCTTGTTAGTAAGTCTTTATTACCGTCCATCCAGGCATCTGATATAGGTTCTATTTTTATTTCCGACCATGCTCATGTCCATGCTGTTTTTGATTTTTCCCTCACTTCCTCTCAATTCAATCGATGGAAATTAAACACTTCCTTATTATCTGACCCTGTTTGTATCAAAGAGGCCACTGCCCATACTAATGAATTTTTTTATTTTAACAATCCCATTGACACTAATATTCCCAATAATTGGGATGCCTTACATTACATGTACATGTACATTGATACTTGTATAGCGCACTACTCACCCGCAAGGGTCTCAAGGTGCTTGGACGAATACCGCTGTGGAACCCATCCTGGCTTTCCCTGTGAGGTGTCCACTCCTGGGCACCCCCAAGGTGGAGGCCAGGCATCCTTAGCGTTGTGGGGGCCGTTGTGGAGATTAAGCAAGAAATTGCCCAGAGTTGCAGAGTGGGACCCCATGATTGGAATAGGCACCGAGGCGAGAATGATCAGGTCCGTGGAATTTTTTGAGCCCAAGACCCGCCGAGGCGGGGAATTGAACCCTTGACCCGGGCTAGACCTCTGCATCAGGGTCTGCCGCTCTAACCATTGAGCCACACTTCTCCAAGAAGCCTTGAAGGCTTCTTTCCGTGCTTTTGTCATTTCTTACGTTTCTCGTAAAAGGAAGGCAACGCGGAAAAATTATGAGGCCCAACTTAGCCATATTAAAGAATTATAGCACACATATTTCACCTCTAAATCATCCTCTGCCCTACATCAGTTGATCAAAGCGAAGTCGGACCTCAATAAATTGGCAACTATTGACGCATGCAACGTACTTCTCAAAATAAAGTCCAAATACCATGGAGGTCAAAACAAAGCCGGTCGTATGTTAGCCAACTTTTTAAAAATCAAATCAGAACTTAAAACAATTGGTCCTATCCTGAATGAATCTTCTAACAAACTGGTTTCATCGGATGAAGATATTGCGGATGTTTTTCATAAGTACTACCAATCTCTTTATTCCGATGATACCTTCCCATCCACCCAGAATCTGCATCATTTTTTTTCTGGCCTTCCCTCTCCACCTTCCCTGCCTGATGAATTTAATGCTTTAGAAGCTGATATTTCTTCCCAATGCGATAAAATCACTAAAAAAGTCCAAGGCTCCGGGATCCGATGGCCTTACCGCTGAGTTTTACACCACTTTCTCCTCCATTTTTGTTCCACGACTTCTTACGCTGTTTGACTCCTTTATCTCTGACGCTAAGGCCTCTGGTTCCTTTATGGATGCATTGATTATTATCATCCCCAAACCAGACAAAGACCATTCCTACTGTAAGAATTACCGTCCCATCTCTTTAATAAATTATAATTGCAAAATGTTCGCAAAAATTCTTGCCACTCGTCTTCAAAACATAATCCCTCTGTTACTTAAAACTGACCAAGTAGGTTTTGTAAAGGGTAGATTGGCATCTGATAATGCAAGAATGTTCACTAATGTTATTTCTTTCGCCAAAAAATATAAATCCTCCCTTGCTGCCCTCTCTTTAGATGCCGAGAAGGCCTTTGACCGCATCAACTGGCAATTTATGTTTGCAACTTTTCAGTGGTTTGGTTTTGGGCCCTCCTTTATTTCCTTTGTTACATTATTATACTCTTGTCCCAGAGCTAGTATTTTTGTTAATAATCACTTTTCCAAATTCTTTCCCTTATCAAGGGGTACCAGACAAGGTTGCCCTCTTTCCCCTCTGCTTTTCATCCTGTGCCTTGAACCTTTTTTAGAGCGTATTCGTGTTAATACATAAATTAAAGGTTTTAGCATCATTCTCATGCAACAAAGCTTTCTGCTTATGCTGATGAAGTTTTAATTTACATGTCGGATCCCATTAATTCCCTTCCACCCTTCCTGGAGGAAGTCCGGCTCTACTCTAGTATATCTGGTTATAAATTGAATTTGTCCAAAACTGAAGTGTTAGCCTTGAATTCCTCCTGTTACCGATTTATGTTTGATGATACTGAATTTGCTTGGTGTCCCTCTAAAATTAAATATCTTGGCATTTGGTTCGCCCCCTCCATACATGATACACTTAAGCTCACTTTTACTGCTCTCATTTCCAAGCTTAAGTCACTCTTACTTAATTGGTCTCCTTTATTTTTATCATGGTGGGGCAGACTGGACACCATAAAAATGATGATCTCTCCTCATGTTTTGTACACACTCTCCATGCTTCCTATAAAAATTCCTCTCTCTTACTTCTCCCAACTTAATTCCGTTTGTTCAAAGTTTCTGTGGAACAACAAACACCCACGTATTGCCATTGCCAAGCTTATTCGTCCTAAGGGTGAAGGTGGGGTACGTTTTCCTAATTTTAAATTGTATCATTCTGCTTTTTTGCTCAAGCAATCTTTTGCCTTAGCTTTTGATTTTGGGGACATTCCTATTCCGACTTGGGTTAGTTATGAACGCTCCCTCCATAAAGATTTTTCATTTCAGGATGTAATTTTCATGTCTAACAGTACCTTTTTGTCTGCTACTCCAACATTAAAATACTCAAAATACCTGTTATATAACACCTTTTCTGATGGTTTCACACCTCTACAGTGTTTTCTGTATTCTTCTCTCTGGTTTAATAAATTCCTTAAATATAAGGGTAAATCTTTCTACTTCAAATATTGGAGGGAAAAGGGTATTCTTTATGTACATCAATTGGTAAATCTTGGATCTGTTATCCCTTTTCCTACCCTTCAAACTACCTATCAATTACCTGATTCTTTCCTGGCTCAATATGCCATTATTTCCAATGCTTTACAATCCCATCTGGCCACCCTTGACTTCCCTGTAGATACACCTTCACTTACTCCTTCCTCTCCTTTATTCTCACTTTTCCCTACTCATAGACCTAAGGCGGCTCATGTTTATAAGTTATTGTTGTTTATTATTGCTGAGCGTCCTAAATCCCCTATCGAACTTGCCTGCGAAACTGATTTAACTATTTCCCTTTCTATTTCTACCTGGGATAAGTTGTGGTCTAAATTGTTCAAAACTTCTCCTGCTTCCTACCCCCTCATATACTCTCGAGAAGTGTCTAACCCAGTCTGAATCAGGGATTGCTATTTCTATTGTCGGGCTGACCTCTTCTCTAAGAAAGGGGGTTCTCACGAGTTTCCAAAAACTCACACTGTCATTCCTTGTGGAAGCGGCATGGAGAGCCTCCCAAGCTTCAGTCCTTAGAGTATTCTTCCGGTCTTTAATTGCCATTTTGTATTCTTTCCTACATCTGCTAACATCCTCATTGGATCTGGGTTTTTTGTGCTGCGTCTTCTTCAGGAGCGCATAAGCCCTAGTGCACCTAGAATCAGACCAACTGCCCCCTTTTTCTTGATTCTTAAATTGCCTCATAAGGGAGCCTTTGATTTCATTTGATATTGTAAGTAAGGATGCAAGACAGACTTCAGGTGGTGTATCTACCCCAAGACATGTCATTATTTCCAAAAAGCATTTATCGACTACTCTTTTAATTATCTCTGCCTCATTTACCATAGCCCATTTTAGTGTATACCCATTAACATGGCCAATGGCTAAATTTGCATCCAGACTATCACTTTCTCCCTCGTTAATCCGCGTGGAAATAGTAGGTAACCGGATGGTCACACAAAGTGGGAAATGGTCGCTCAGTACTATATCAGAGATACTAAAAGAGTGTATTCTATTACCACATTTTTTGGAGACAATAACATAGTCTATGGTTGTAGAGCAGCCTCTACCATTGAATGTTGGAGCTGGTACAGAGGGTGAGGTGCACAGTTCGTAGCAAACCCTAGGTCAAAATCAGCTAACAGAATGTTAAACTGTTCCCCTAGAGGGGTATGTTTAAAATGCAAACGACCCTCACCATCATCCTGCGCTAAACCACACCTATTGTCCTGGGTCAATTCACACAGATTACAATTGAAATCCACTAGCAAAATTATCATCAATTTATGCTTAAAGATTTTTTCCTGTGTAGACAAGGCTTTACTCAATTTCCTTAAGACAATCTTTACATCACCAGAGGGAATATTATTGTATATGTTAACAATAACAATTGGGGTGTCACAGACCAAAACAAGTACCAGAATTTGAAAATAAGTATCTTTAACAGGTTCGATAACTATTGCAAGCACCAGTTTGTTAGACAGATAAGCACTCAAACCACCCTTTGATCTTCCATGGAGAGCAGCAAGGGCCGGTGTATGGAAAGTCCTATAACCATTCAAATGTACTGGTTCAAGACTCCATGTTTCCTGAAAACAGAGTAAATCCTGTACTTGGATAAAGTCCCACCAGATTGGATTTTCAATTTTTGTTCTAATTCCCGCTACATTCCAAGATGAGATTTTAAACACTGATGTATCTGTCAGAGGAATAGGCGGGTCAGCTGGAGTCATAATGATAGGGCCAATATGTAAGGAGGGGGCTACTTGGTCCGCCCCATCCCCAGTGCCTCTTGTGGTGTCAAAACACCCCCCATAGATTCATCATCCTCCAATAATGCTGGGACTACACATAATGAATTCTCCCCACTTGTACCTATATATTTTCTTGTACAGGAATCAGGAATAGGATCTGCCTCTTTGCCTGGTGAAACAGGGGTAATGATATCTTGCTGTAGTCAATCATTATTTTCCAAACCGCTAAGAGTTTCATAATAGTTAAATGTTGGAACACCATATCTTCTACCACATAGTTCTTCCGGATTCAAAGGGAGACAGGGAGGGGGAGGGCACCTAAAAGGTCGTGGAGGGAAATGAAAGTAACCAAGGGGGAGAATGTTAACAAGATGAGAATCATGTGTCTCCATGGCTGGTCTCTCCAACACTATATTAACTAGTTGAGGAGACCGAAATGATAGAACTACACAGTCACCCCTCGTTGTTTTATTGGAGGTGCCTACCCATCTCACTCTTCTAGCTATTTTAAACTCTGAGAAAAGATGATTTTTAAGTCCAATCCTAGAGGATAGGAAATGAAGTGATTTATTTCTCAGAGTCGACCAATTTTTAAAGGTATTAGGGGGAAGTGGAGGGAAGTTTGTCAAAACCACATTATATGGTGTTGCTTCTGGCGGTAGATTTAGATTAACTAGGTTAGACATTACACCTGTCTCAAAAACATCCTCTGCTCTTCCATGATGTGACGGTATATGAGAGGATGCATTTGAAGCTTCTGTAACCTGGGCAGGTGGCCCATTACCATTGGTTACAGTGTCTCTTCTTAAATCTTTAGGCTCCGGTCGATCAACAGGCTTTGGGTTTAGATTTTTATGTTTAACTGGTGCTTTAACTGGGGCTGGTATTTTAGCTGGGGTCGACACTTTAGCTGAGGCTGGTGTAGTGGTTTTAGAGCAAGTGGCAATAGGCTGAGGTAATCTAAGAGATAGATTTCCCTCACTTGAACTCAGCTTCTTATCTATCTTTCCCTCAATGTTAGTTAGCCTTAATTCTATGTTCTTGACTTGTAAAGTAAGGGGCTCTAAAAAAGTCATTAAAAGAGTTTCCATTCTTTCCCAGAATAAATCGTCTTTTGTGGGGTCTTCAATAGCAGTTAGAGGGGGGACAATCTCAATATGGACAATCTCCTCACTCACTCTACTCCCATTTGGCTTTTCAACTCCAAGGTTTTGTTTAGTATTCCTTTTACTGTTATTAATAATTTTAGTTGGTTGCCTCTCCCTAGAAATGTGTTTTTGCTTATGTCTAGCCGTCTGCCCTCTAGTCCTCACACAGCGGCTGTCGCTAATATTTAAGACTGGGATTGGGCTCCCCAAGGTATCTAACTCCTCTTCATCTAAAACATCCTTATTTAGAGGAGGGATGGGGTCATCCGTTTGATTATCATTGATCAGTAAAGGAGTTATAGATAACCTTGTAGTCGGGGGCAATAATTCAGTTGTATCATATGTTGCCCTAGACAATGTCTCATTTATTGGCGTAGTAGCATGTGCCCTAGGTAAAGCTATAAAAGAGGGGGCTGACATAGAATCCTGTGAATTAGTGGTTAACATTGAAATATTCATATTAGGTAAAGGCGGGAGGGTACCCGGTGGGAGGGAAAAACGTCTTTCTGTACATTCAATTGCAGAAGCGCCCATCCCTATCGTTTTCTGCAGCATTCGGTCTATTGCTGTCAAACTGGGTAAGGGGGTGTTAGTAGGTGCCCTTTGTTTCCCATTATTGACCGATTGTTTGGAAGTATTCTTCCCCATTTTTAACGCTTAACAGTGAATATAATCAAATAATAGTACTATAGTACTGATAGGAAAGATCTATAGGACTAATACGCATACATTAAAATATCATGATTGCTTCGTAACAAACTACAAAACATATTTGTTTGCTGTAACATCGTTCATAATTTCAGGCACAAAGTCAATTACTCACTGAAAGATGTATGAGACACAATGTCCCACCCATATGCTTCTTTCACGGCCATCAGTTGCCGTGTTAAGTATCATAAAGACTCAGTAAACAAAGGTAGACTCAGTGCACACACTGCCATCTTTTGGCAATTGTTTTGATTACACTATGAAAGAAGTTTGATGATTGTTCAAATCTGGCTATTCTTATTGCACACATGTAAAAGAAATAACAGTTAAGACTTTCACATTTTGCTTATCCTTTATTCCATCATCGAAACCACCATGAGCATTAATCAATTAGAAGTAATGCCACCATCATTTTAAATGCAACAAGGGGAACCACCCATCGAATAAGAAGACTGGTGGAAACCTTTGAGAACTATGTAGTGGCATTAGGAGGATCACATTTCTCACTGCTCAGGAAGAAAGCTTTATTGACTGGATATCTAGGCACTGGAGGGTCAACATATTTTCAAATATCTACCACAAGTATAGGAGGATAATGGTGATGTAATGGATGACGTGAATAAAGAAGCCAAGTTGCACCTGCAAAAAAGTTTTGCAAAGACTTTGAATATTGTGATGCAGCAGCATACGTTCTACACTCAACCACAGAGACCTAGTGAATCTATATATGATTTTGTGGCCAGATGTTGAGAATTGGCTTGAAGTGTAAATCAGGGGCCATGTCAGAGTAACTCATTAGGGATCAATTGATAGTCCAGTCCAGTTGTAGTGTAGTTCCTATATTCCCTATGGGCTCTTCACATTGGAATAATATATCCTGTAGTTTAGACGTAGGACTGAGGTCGACTAGGTCTCTACCGAATATATTAAACTTAATTGTGAGTGCCAGCTAGCTCAGAGGTCACTAGAAACTTTCTCGAATTCACAAGAAGGGATTAGTTTCTGACAACCGCATAAACATGATAACTTTGTTTCCCCAGGATAAGAAACATATCTCTAGAGTCGCGGAAACAATAGATAGCTTTTTTACTCAGTCAATCGTGCATGCTTCGTTTCACCAGAGGTGCTGAGAAAATAGAGAGACGGGCGTTTTCAATAAAAGTATTTATTGAACAGTCTTCTTTCTCAAGCATAAGAAATGTACTGCTACAATCGTAATACTGGTTATAAAGTACAATACATATAATACGAAAAGTATTATAAAGTAGTACTGTAAAAGCATGGTATGGTTTCTAAGCCATATAAAATAACATATAATACATACAGTGATAAAATGACTAAAAGTACTCAACTGGTGCTTCTAAAATACGCCTACCCCGGTGTACCTAACCTGAGTCTAGTACAAGGGAAGAAGTAAGTGAGGTGTTGCTTAAGTTTAGTATTCTTTGCCAAGAATCTATTCCAAGAATTCTCTTAAGGGTCTAATCAGCTCCGTACCTTGGTTTTAGAATGAAGGAGGTCTTGTATCTCTCTCTCAGGACTCGATTTCCCAGCAACCCGCAAGGGTAGCCTGGAAAAACTGGAGCTGGATTTCTCGGCAGGAGAAAAGACAGCGTCTCTCAGTGCATCAGCTGGAGGGTCGACTTCCTTCGGCACTTGCTGCTGCAGGGCGTCGGGCAAGTAGTTAGTCGATCTGCTCCAAACCACTGTGTGTTTGTTTGGGAAAATGTAGGCATATTATACCTTGAAGGTGCCAAGTTTGACGTATGAATGGATATAATACCGTCACTCAAAGACTCAGTTCTTTGAAAACTCCATGATTTCCTAGATAAATTAGTATTCAGGCGAGGGGAAGTCCCTAGCTGCTGAAGGCGGGTTTTTCTAAGAAATCGTTGTTGATTCTCGGAACTTAGTGGAAGTAGCCATGCTGTATTTGGGCTGCAGAGGCTCAGTCTAAATATGGTAATGATTTCTATGCCTATATAAGGATCAGGTAATTTATACCTATATATGGGCATGAATCAGGAAAATTACACTAGGGTTCTAGATTCCTACACAGCACAGTAATAAGAAAATGCAAGAACATATGTAGGCAGCCTCCAACCCAACCCTAAAGGACGCTATTAAGATTGCGAAAGTGGTAGAAGAGTCAGATAAGTGTATGAAGGAGATGCAAAAATTGAGCAGCAGAAGCATCACAGACATGTCGGAGGTGGATAGCGATTGGGAGCTAGTGGCACTAGTGAAAAAGAATCTAGGTGATTCAGCCACGCCCTTCAACAAGAGTGGAAGTTCAAGACCCACGGGGTCTACTGAAGTTGTTCCCACTCAGAATATAATAGTTACTTGTTTCTGTTACAGATGTGGTAGCAGCTTCCATTTAGGGGATTCAAAGTCCTGGTTTGCCATTGGAACGGACTGTCGCTCTTGTGGGAAAAAAGGCCATTTTGCTTGTATGTGCAAGGCAAGCAACAGAAGAATCGTGTAAATTAAGGACTCAGCAGTAGTCATTGATCATAGAGTCCTAACGGGGGACTCAGAGAGTGGTGAAGGAATTAGAACAGAAGAATCCAAATGAAGTTCACATCCTAAAGTTTATTTCTGGGTGGATGAGAAGGCTGTGGGGAAGTTTTTTCTCAAGAGTCCCTATCATCAGGTAATACTACACCCAGATTCAAAGCATTTAACCATTTTTGTTACCACTGGGGTGAGGGGGGATCTTCCAGTTCTATGATTACCTATTGGTTTGTCGCCGCATCAAGTGTATTTCAAAGGCTTATTTCAAATGTGCTGTCTGGTCTCAAAAATGTCATATTTTTTCAGGATGACATTTTGGTCTTTGGCTTCAGCATCAATACACACAATGACACCTTGCGAAATGTGTTGGGCAAATTGCTAGATGCAGGGCTTACTTTACTGAAAGAGAAGTGTAGGTTTTTGGTATATTAGGTGGAGTATTTAGAGTATCTAATTTCAGGTGAAGGGGTGAGACCAAAGATGAATCTAATGAGTGCCATAGTTAATGCAGGAATGCCAATTGACAAGGACAAATTGCATTCCTTTATGGGGATGGTGGGACATTATTCTAAGTTCATAAGAGATTGTGCGAGTAAGTTTGATCCACTGAGAGAGTTGCTCAGGAAAGGGGGAACATTTGAGTAGGAGAGTTCACAGCAAAAAGCTTTTGACCTAATTATAGATGAGATTTCTCATGCAGAGATATTGGTGCCTTTCCAGTGCAATCTCAAGACAATGCTGACAGTAGATGCTAACGCAATCGGGTTGGGTGCTGTTTTGTTCCAATTCCATGGAAAGGTGGAAAGGACTGTAGCCTATGCATCCTGTTCTTTGACAGATACAGATACTGAAAGAAATGACTCATTGAGCGGGAAGCCTTAGCTGCAGCATGGGCTACCAGTTACTTTCGTACATTTATTTTTGGTCTGAAGGTGATCCTTAGGAGTGATTATAAACCTTTACTCAAACTTCTGGGACCTAATCGTATCAGGAATTATTTGGCACAGTTGACCAGGTTGACAGTAAATGTGACTTCAACGTGGAATTTCTTCCCAGCTGGAAGAATAACATTGCAGACTGTTTGTTAGACTTGGCATTCTTGGTGTGGTTTCCCCTGGCTTTATTCCTCTACCTCCTGTATTTTTGACACTGTGCCTGATTTAGTTTTTGCTGGTTTAGATGTTTTGGGCAATTTGCCTCTGCTGATCTGTGCCAAAGTGCAAGTGCTCCCTGTGTATATTGCTATTGTGATTGGTTATCCATGACTGGCTTATTTTTTTTACCAGTAGGTCACTAGTAAAGTGCACTGAGTGTGCCAGGGCTGGTAATTCAAATGCTACTAGTGGGCTTGTAGCACTGATTGTGCCACCCTCATAAGTAGCGCTGAAAAGAGGCCTCAGAGGTGCCTGTGCGCCGTTTGTTAACTGCCATGTCGACCTGGCCAGTGCAACCACTTGCCAGGCCTTACCCTAATCTTTTCCTCCACATTGAAAACCCCTATGGTAGGTCCAAGGTACCCCCCTGGGCACGGTGCAGTGTATATGAAAGGTAGGACATGTACTAGTGTGGTTAACATGTCCTGATGGTGAAATACTGTCAATTTCGTTTAACACTATTGAAAGGCTATCTGGCCATAGGGCAGAATAGAGAATGCTATATAACATGTTTACCTGCACATCTTCCCATAGGAGAAAGATAGAAAATTGGAATCTGGTATCCCTGAACTCAGAAATTAATAACACATCTTTTAGGAAGGATGGTTTTTAAATTCGGTGTCCGAAAATAGTACTTTAAAAAGTGGCTATTTTCTTGTTCAACCTTTCTGTGGATTGAATGTCTGGTTTGAGAGTGACACGGGCTGGGGTGGTTCCAGGAGTCTGGGTGAGTCAGCACTAGGCTGAATAGACCTATCTGCATTTGGAGTGGTAGGAGGAGTAGTACCTGGGCGCAAATAGGGCTGGGCCTGCCTTCCACAATGCTGGCCCCACCTCCTGTGGTGTGTCTTATGACCTTGGCCCACACTCACAAAGGAAGAAGATGTGCACTGGCAGAGTGCCCCCAGAACTGGTTCGGACTGGGTCCAGGACCCCTAGAATCACATAGAGATCAAAGACTTTTGAGGTATGAAAATGAGAGCTGAAACCCCTGGAAGTTTGACTACTTCATGATCAAGACGAATCCCTGCTAAAGAAGATCAGCTAACGAGACTGAGGAGAAGTACTGTCCTTGCTGTGTTTCTGCGGTTGGCCTGCAGTTTGCTGTTTCTACTGAGGAGAGGACCAAGGAACTTTGCTGTATGCTGGGTCCCCTTCTTGAAAAAGGACTTTGCTGTATGCTGTGTCCATCTGCAGAAAAGCCTCTAAGGGCCTGGGAAGAGCTGGCCTCCCATTTCTGAAGTCCCAAGCACAAAAGGACTTTACCCCCTGCTTCCCTGAACTTCCTTGCTGGCAGTTCCAGTCTGCCAGAGGGTCTGTAACTGTGTGTGAGGCATTTTTGCTGTGGGGAGCTGGAAGCGTGACACAACAAGAGAAAAGTGTGACGATGCCGCAGCAGCCACTGTCACATCATCAAGGATATGTGTTGCTGCTGCCGCTGTTCGCCGCCGCATCACCAGAGAAGGGTGCCACTGCACAGAGGGTGCTGTCGCATCACCGGAGAAGCAGGTCATAGGGCTGTTGCATCACTGAGGTAGCGCGCTGTGGCTGATCGTCGCGACAACACCGGAGAAGCGTGTCACCATCACCGAGGGTGTTGTTGCATCCCCAGAGAAGCGTGTCGGAGGGCCTGCCGCAGCTCAGAAAACCACAGTTTGCCACATTGCCGTCGGGCACGCATCGCCTCTCCTTTGTCGCATCACAGTAAAGATGGCATTTTCTCGCATCGCACTGGATCGTCACATCACATCGAGGCGCAATCTTGTCAGATCAGAACGGAACGCAGAAAGAATCGATGCATCGCTTTCTCTGCGACCTTTTTGTTTGTTTTGCGTTAGCATCCCAGGTTCTTTGTTAGTAAAGAGTGGCATTTCATCATCTACAAGTTTATTTTTGCAACAACCTTTTTAAAGACATTCTACTGAGTTTTTGTAAGTTGGATCTTTGTTGTTTTGTTCTTGTTTAGTTTAGATAAATATATGTTATTTTTCTAAACTGTGTGGTGTCCATTTGTGATGTTTTCACTGTGTTACTGTGAGTGTTGTCACAAATACTTTACACATTTCCTTTAGGATAAGCCTGTCTGCTCATGCTAAACTACCAAGAGGTGAGCAGGGATTATCTAACGTGTGTATCCCCTTACCCTGATTAGAAGCAAGGGATTATATGTACCTACCTCTGCCAACTAGAGACCCCCATTTCTAACACTGTTTGTCCAGGTTGCCAGACAAACTTAGTGAGGAGGGTGCCTTGTTTACTGAAGAGGTAGTGGATAGTGTGGAAGATGTATTAGAAGATCTGCATATCGCGGTGTCTAGACAAGAATGGATGGAATCCATGAACAGGTATGAAGAGATTAAAGCAGTAGCAAAAATGGGGGCGTGGCTAACCGAGCAGCGAGATGGCCGCTCTGTGAGCGAGCTCCGCCGGCTGCACGCTAATAAATCCTATTTAATCCTTCACAGCGTTACCGAGGGGACCGGTTTTGCTGACGGAAGAGCTGTGCTTGGCCTGGGGAAAGATCGACTGGATCCTCGACAGTAACGGACACCTGGGAGGCGAGATCTGGTGGTGGTGTTTCGCGCCGGCCCGGGCGCCCGCGCCTGCCCTCGGCTGTGGAGCCTGCGGCGGCGGTGCCTACCCACTAGACCCCGGGGATTACTGGACCTTCGCTGATCGGCTGCGCAGTGATTGCATCGGCGCCCTCTTCCTCTGGCCGAGCGCCGCCGCCATTCGCTTTTCCGAAGACTTTGATACCCACGATCGGGAGCGGTGCAAAATTGGATCCGAGGTACCGGCCCTGGAGAAGGAGGGGGCTGGGAATAAGCGCGAGGCCGCCATTTTGTTGCAGTCGCTATATTGAGCGCTGCTATCCCGGGGTATGTTACGGACATCCATGAGTCCCGCCCTTGCTTCGTGATCCCCTGGGGCCCCGGGGCCAGCCGTCCCAGCAGCGAGAAGAGGTTATTTCCCGAGGGCGGGCGATCTGAGCCCGGGCACCGGAGCAGGCCGGTGCCCTCAACTTGCTTCCTTCGGGGTCGAGCCCCCGATCTGCCCAATCGCCGGACGCTGCTAGTTGAGCCTGAAGTCAGCACTGAGTGGCGCTGGTCAGTTTGGCCGCGCTTGAGAACTGTCGGACCCCCAGATCTGCTGCGTGGCACCCGGAGCTGATCCCACTCGGCCCATGAGGCTGAATCCAAGGGGAGCTGGTAAGAGCGCCACAGCGTGATCTGCGTGGCTAATCCTTCGAGTATACACGATGGGAGGCACGAAGGATGCGAAGCAGCCCAGGCTAACATTTGACCAAAAGCAGAAGAATAAACAGCACTCAACGGACACGGAGGCCGAGACGCCCCCTCCAAAAAGCTCTGCTGCTGACATTGATTTTGGCGCTTTAATGCTGGAGGTCAGATCAAGCCTAAAAAGCATCGATACTAAGCTGGATACGCTGTCCTCACAGCTGGAGGCAGTTAAGTCCAAGGTGGACACGCATGAGACGAGGCTGGACAGCCTGGAAAACAGAAACACGGAATGCTGCGAGTTCCAACAGCAGACTAAACAGCACATTACTAACATTGAACGTGAACTAGAACTCATGCGTGCCAAGGCGGACGACTTGGAAGCCCGGTCCAGGAGATCCAACATTAGAATTACTGGCATTCCGGAGACGGATAACACCGGGAAGATGGAGGTGTTTGTTACGGATCTCCTGCACGAGCTCTTCGACCCGGACCTGTCCCAGGTATTCACTGTTGAGAGGGCGCACAGGGCACTGGGCAAGAAGCCACCGACGGGAGCCGCTCCTCGCCCTATACTGGCCAAACTACTCAACTTTCAAGACAGAGACCGCATCTTGCAGCTGGCCCGGGAGAAAGGCAAGATCACTCATAAGGGAAACCATATCTCGTTTTATCCGGATTTCACTCCCCTTGTCCAGGCGGCCAGAAAGGAGTTCATACCAGCGAAGAAACTTCTGATGCAAGCCGGTGTCCAGTACTCCTTGTTATACCCGGCCAAACTGAAAATACTTCATGATCATGATGCGCACTTTTTCACAGACGCCAAATCGGCCTTGAAATTTGCCAAACACATCTGTGGCCCTGGCGCTAAACGTAAGTCTCCGAGGCTAGAAGAGGACGCTGCCCAGATGAGCGACAACGATTGAGAGAATTGAAACCAGGTGGACCGTGTTACCCCTTTTTCTGCTGCTTGTCATTGATGGTCTGGTTGATTCTCGTAGGTCACGAGCCGGCAGAAACTGCTTACAGCGGCCTGACCTGCCTGCCTTTACTGGGGACAACCCTGACTGTGAGCTGCGTCCCAGGTCTGTGAAAATTTTCTCTAGCTGCAATTCCATTGGTGTCCGTTTAGCGATGCCGGGCACCTCTCGGGGGTTGCTACTATCCTTGAGTGTGCAGCCACCCTGTGCATTCAGGGGTGTCAGCTGGGAGCACCTCGCCCCCATGGGGTGTCCCCCGTTATTTCTGTTCCTAGTTAACTTTGGTGCTGTACGGAGCACGAATGGGGTTTTATCGCAACCTAATTGGGGGTTGGCGTGGGTGGGGGGCGGTGGGGATTGTTGAAAGTTTGGTTACCTGTTCTGGTGTGGTGCAAAGTGATCTGTCTTATTTCTTCTATACTGCGTAGGAGGTCAATGTGTGTGCGGCATGAGGGCCTTAATGGGGCGATGGGGGTGGGCAGGGTGGGAGCCCGGTTGCTCCGATTAAACTACTGGTATGTGGGGGGTTAAATTGTGGACTTGGAACATTCGGGGCCTTGGGGACTATAAGAAAGCTAAATTGATGCATGCTGCACTGGCCAGACACAATGTAGACATATGTTTTTTGCAGGAAACTCACATTAACATTACCCCCTCGCCCAGACTAAAGCACCCCAGGTGGTCGCATATTTATTCCGCAATTTACTCTAATTATGCCAGGGGGGTGGCTGTCCTTGTGCGGAGAGGGTTGGATTGGCGGGAGCACACTTGTGTACTGGATAAAGATGGCCGATATGTCATTGTGCATGGTTCGTTACAGGGTAGACCGCTGATACTTGCTGCTATATATGGCCCGAATGTGGATGATCCAGATTTCTTTCGAAATGTCTGGGCACAAATTGCATTGCTGGATTGTCACTTGATTGTAGTGGGAGGGGATTTCAATGTTGTGCTGGATGATGCCTTGGACCGTAGAGGTGTTAGTAGACCAACGCATGCTAAAGCGAGACAAGCGGTGCTTGATGTGATGGAAGAGGGAATGCTGACTGATGTGTGGAGAATTCGTCATCCTGGGGAGAGTACAGGGACCTGTATCACATGTCATCATGCTGCCTGGTCCCGCCTAGACTTCTGGCTGGTATCACCTGAGGTTGCGACATGGGTGGGGGAGGTGGACATCCAGGCTCGATCACTTTCGGATCACGCCCCCTGCATGCTAGAACTGAGAGTTCCCAATGTAACATCTAAAGCTTTTTCCTGGCGACTACCACCTCACGCACTTACTGATCAGGTATTCACTGAAGAAATTAGAGAAGATATTATCAAATATTTTCTGGACAACGAGGGTTCAGCCTCCTCAGAGGCCATAGTGTGGGACGCCTTTAAGGCGGTGATCAGGGGCCAATGTATAGCTAGGCAAGCAGGGGTATTACATTCCATACGACGGACACTAGCCCAGTTGGAACGTGAGCTAAGAGATCTAGACTTGGCCTTCTGTCGGGACCCGACGCTGGCACTAGCTGGCTGTCTTAAGACCAAACTGCTAGACTTCAATGAGGAGGCGCAGAGGGAGGTGAAGTTCCTGGGGAGACAAGCCGAGGCCCGCAGATATGGGGAGGGGGACAGACCAAGCAGGACGTTAGCCAGATTGATTGCCCCTCAGGCGCACACACACTACATACACACAATTCACAATAGTGAGGGGTCCCTGGTTATGGGCCAGGAGGCGGTGCTGAAAGCCTTCACTGACTTTTACGCATCCCTTTACACGTCTAGACAGACGGCTACTCCTGCTTCCCTGGACAGTTTTCTTGACTCTATCGCCCTCGTCTGGTTCAACGACAACCATAGGCAGTACATGGACCTCCCGGTCACGGTCCATGATATAGCTCAAGTCATCAAGAGCATGCCAGCTAACAAAGCTCCTGGCCCTGATGGCCTGACAACGTCATTTTATACGACGTATGCTGAGGAACTGGCCCCGAAACTACACTCGGTGTTCGTTGAGGCGCTAGAACTCAACACCCTCCCGGACTCGATGCATGAAGCATTGATTATCACCCTATTGAAGCCCGACAAGGACGACCTGTTCCTCGACTCCTACCGTCCCCTCTCCCTCATAAATGTGGATGCGAAGATCTTTGCCAAGGTCTTTGCAGACAAACTACAGCCGCTGTTGCCAATCATCGCTCTCCCTGACCAGTCGGGGTTTGTTCCTGGACGCGCCACCTCACACAACCTCAGAACTCTTTTCTCTGTCCTGCATTATCTCCACCCCTCCGTCCAAGCTGCGGTTGTGTTCTTGGACGCAACCAAAGCATTTGATTCTTTGGAGTGGCCTTACCTATTTCGGATTCTGGGCAGGATGGGATTCAGTCAAAACTTCATCACTCTTATCAAACTGCTATATGACAAGCCCAGAGCTCGGGTAAGAGTAAATGGTCTAGTGTCCGAGCCCTTTGCCGTCTCCAGAGGGACAAGACAGGGGTGCCCACTGTCGCCTCTCCTTTTTGCTATTGCAATGGAGCCGCTGGCGGCTAGGGTTCGACAGCACCACACGGCGAGAGGGATAGGCTTCAGCTCTCGCAGTCTGCTGATATCCCTATATGCAGACGATGTCACCCTTTACGTCATCAACCCTACAGACAATATGAGCCCACTGCTTCGGGAGTTTGTGCGCTTCGAGGGACTGGTGGGCGTGTCTATAAATTGGTCCAAGTCAGTTGCATTCCCTCTAACTGACGCGACCGTTCAGCCTCCCTCGGACTACCCTCTGCGTTGGGAAACTGACGCGGTCAAGTACCTGGGAATATGGGTCAGTAGGGATACACAGGAATTGTGGTCCCTCAACTTTGGCAGGGCGGTTGACTGGCTGGAGCGAAAGGTGGAGGTCTGGAACAAACTTCCTCTGTCACTAGTTGCGAGAATAGCATTGGCGAAAATGGTGGTTCTCCCCAAATTTTTATATCTGTTCGTCAATATTCCGCTGCCCATGACTGCAAGCTTCCATGCGCGTGTCCGCTCCTTGCTTCTGAATCTGGTGTGGGCTGGAGGGCAGGCGAGGACCTCTTGGGCCCTGCTCACGCTCCCGTTGCGGCAGGGTGGCCTCGGGGCGCCTGACCTAAAGCTCTACTCGCTATGTGCACAAGCTCAATTCTTGCATTTTTGGGTTTTTCCCACCCCTTACCAGCCGCATGTGGCGGTGGAATTGGCTGCTGTTGCACCGTTACCGCTTCAGGTGGCGCTGTATGGCAAAGTTACACGCCCCTCGAGGGATGTGGACACCGTAGAAATTATCCGCTGGTCCTGGCGTGAACTACGTCGTAGGGCGGGACTCCCCCTACTTTATGCGCCGGCTATCCCATTGCGGAGCAACCCGATGCTGCCCTGCCTGTGCGCTAGGGGAGACGCCATCATGCTTCGGGGGAGACGTGTGCACACTTTCGCGGACATCTATCCCGATGGGACATTTGGTGAATTGGGGGTCGGCGGGGACGGCCAACCCGTCTCGTTCTCGGACACGCTTCTGTACCACTCTCTCCGGGAGTCATGTAAACGGATGTGGCCCCAGTTCCCCGAGGAGCCGCCACAACTCGATGCCCTCCAGAATCTACTATCGCGACCCTCCCCAGCGAAACTGGTCTCTAGACTATACAATTGCATGCAGGAACAGGCCCCGATTACTGTGCCTACAGCCAAACATGCTTGGACGGCTGACCTGAACGGATCCCTGACAGATGACATGTGGGAATATTGCTGTAAACAACTCACGGCACTGTCCCCGAATTATAGGCTACGGCTTGTCCATTTTAAGTTTCTACACCGGTACTATCGCACACCAATACTGCTGCATCGCATGGGCGTCCGCGCTGATGCGTCATGCTGGAAATGCGGTGGAGCTGATGCGTCTTTTCTCCATGCGGCGTGGGGGTGCCCTAAGCTGAATGAATACTGGTCGAACGTTTCTGCGGCCATCAACCAAATTCTACACAGAACTGATGAACCCACCCCACTTTTGGGCCTACTGGGCTACGTTAAAGACACCACACCCTGTGATAGAAAACTGCAAGCTCTGCTGCTCCTTTACGCCAAACGCCAGGTAGCAATACACTGGGGTCGCAGGGCCTTGCCTACATTTACCGCATGGGTTAAAGACGTTACATATGGTCAGTCACAACTCACACATTACTGGGAAACGATGCCGACCGCTTCTAGACCCAACGACATCTGGGAGCCCTTCCTTCAGTGGACTAGAGAGCGAGCGGGATCTGACGCCTCTGTGAACTCCCCTGACGTGGGCGTTTCAGATGACATGGGGTGAGGACTTTGGCCCCAATCTGCATTTCCTTGCCAGGATGGTTCATGATTGTTGGAGTTGCTTGGTGGCCGCGAGGCGTTCTAACACTACCTAGCTAAGCGCTTGATGTGTGTTTGGCCGGCTTGGCGAAATGTCCCCCTCTCTGGCCAGGTGACCCGCTGTCTTGACTTGCCCCTCCCCCTCCCCCCCCCTCTCTGCCCACGCCCCGTGGGTGATGCATTGGAAACATTCCGCCGTTGCCCCTACCCCTGCCATCGATTGTCATCCTTCCATTGCTGCCTGGTTATTGAACACATGACCATGCGTAAGTGTGATGTGATGTATGATTGTTGATGCTGCTCTGCACCAAGTTCGTTGTTTCCCTCCGATTGTTGTGGGGGATTGGGTGAAAAGGTGTACGTGGACATGTTTTATCTACATTGTTCTTTTACTGAGCTGAGGCTCTGGCACTCGTCGTGGTGGCGGTGCAGGGCTGTGAGCGTGAGATCCATTTGTAGTCTACGGCACAAAAAATGTGAGACCATTTACCTTGTAATGATTGCACTGTTGAACTCCTTGCCCATGTCAGGGGTCGATATCTCTTTTGTGGACATGCTACCAACCTTGTTGTATGACTCCTTGCACACTACTTATGGTTATGGGACACCTGTCCATATCGCGGCCTGCCTCCGGGTTGTTGGCGTGACGCAGTGTAACCTTTCTTTTTTTGCACAATAAATGTCTTGCACCAAAAAAAAAAAAAAAAAAAAAAAAAAAAGAAAAGCAGTAGCAAAAATGATTAAGAGGGGTGTTTGAAGACAAACACAGCTTCCAATGCCATAAGACCTTACTTTAAGATAGTGGAGGATCTATCTTTGAATGGAGATCAACTCATTGTGAGGGATGAGAGGTTTGTACCTCCAATAGCAGTGAGAAACAAGTTGGTACGATCAGTACACAAGGGTCACATGGGGCAAACCTTCACATTACAAAGGATTAAAGACGTTTTTTAGAAGCCCAAGATGGAAATGGATGTCAAGTTGTGGGTTGAGAAATGTGTGGAATGCAGATATTCTGATAAGAGGTTGAGGGTTGGAGTGGGTAGACAAGACAATCACCAGCAAATTTGATTCCTTTTGACAGATACAAAGTCCAGGTGGTTCGAGGGGGTGTTTTTGAGGAATGTGAATACAAAGTTTACCATTACCTTGTTAGAACACATTTTTAGAAGAGAAGGAGTGCCAGCCAAACTGGTCACAGATAATGGCATGCAACTCACCTTGGGTTGAAATAAAAAAAAATTGCCATGTGTGGGTGTGAGGCATGTATGTACATCATTGTATAACCCACAGGGCAATGGTCAAGTGGGGAGAATAAACAGGTTGGTGAAAGGGACCATGTAGTTGGCTGGTAAGGAAGGTATAAGTGTTCAGAGTGCAATAAAGGACATGTTGTGGGCATATCGCACCACTCCAATGCGGTCACAGGAAAATCACCCTTAAAGATAAAGAGGGGCAGAAAATTGGGTACAAAATTGCTTCCTTTTTGGTTGGGGGAGGGGAGTGAGGAACAAACAGCATACGCGAGGGACGCTCCCACTAAGGTTGGTGTGATTGTTGTGGGGATTGGATCAAGGTCAATGTTTGTCCAACTTTTGAGGTCCCTGCAAGGTGAAAGTGGTGGGCTGCAACCGGGTGTGGTTGGAAAATGGGCAAACTTGAAATATGAGAAGAGTTGCTTTGATTCAAGAGGTTGTAATGTTCACTCGTCATTGGTTGATGGTTTGGAGTCATGTTCGGGCTGGATGGACACGAATGATGAGGAGTTCGAAGTGAACTCAGTGGAACAAGATGTAGAGGTCGGGAAGGAATGAGGGGTTGCTCAGTAGGGGCTAAGAAGGTATAGCAGACCTCCAAGTTGGCTTGATGACTTTATGTGTGGGTAGGTGGGATTTGTGTAGCATTTGTGGTGTGTTGGGTCCTAATGTTTTGTATTCTACTAGTTTTATGTGAGGTGAGTCTGTTGGGGTGCAGTGTGTTTTGCTCAATAATATTGATGGAGAGGGATGTGTTATACTGTGTTTCATAGTCTTTTCTCCATGTGTCTTGTGGATTGTGGAATGGTCAGGCGATTGTGAACTTGGAGGGTTCTAGGGTTGCTGAGGTTGTTTGAGGCTGTGGGTATCTGGCTGTGCGGACACAGTTTTCTATTGCTGAATAAATGTGAAGATATTCATAACACAAAGTCTCCGTGGGCCTCATTTATGAAAAGTGACGCATCGCTGCGTGAAACAGCGATGCGTCACTTTTCACTGCGCTCTCCCTGCGACATGATTGATGCGTCATATTTATAAAATGACGCATCATGTCGCAAGGAGTTACAGATACGTCACTATTTCTGACGTATCTGTAGGCGCAAAAGTGACGCATTGCTGGAGTGTGTCACAAAAGTGACGCAACTCCAGCAATGATTCCTTTCACATGGGGAAAGCCTCATGTGAAAGGGCTTGCGTCAGTCTTACGCCTGCTGTGAGGCAGGCGCAAGATTTTGACGCAACAGCGTCCTAAAAGTGACGCAGTGAAATCTCATAGATTGCACTGCGTCACTATTCCGAGGCTTTTTGCGGGTGAACGCCCCCTCTGCATACATTATACCTGACGCAAGTATAATGTAGCGCAGGGGTTTACAAAGTGACGCATCTGCTTAGATGCGTCACTTTGTAAATAGTGCGCATCAGGAGGCATGTTTTACGCCGCCGATGCGTCACAAAAAGTGACGCATCGGAAGCGCAAAACTCACGCAAGGCCTCATAAATGAGGCTCATGTTCCTTGCGGGACACAATACAACAGGGTGCAATCAATGGAACCAATAACATGTGGGATGTGACCAAATCTATGGAAATAAACCTTCACAGTGGCTAAATCCTCACGTCTTGGGGACTGGATGTAGCTGTCCACCTGTCTCAATATTGCTGTAAGCACATCTTGGAGTACATGACTGAACGTTGGTTGTGACATCCAACCTGAAATAGCGACAGTGGACCAAAAGGAAAATGTGGCCAGAAAATGCAATACTGTGAAATATATCACAGTTGGTGTGATATATTTAGGATAAGTGATGTTAGGTAGGAGGTCGGCTCCTACTGATGACAAAAAATCTAGTAATGTTTGACGATTCAAACAAACTTTCCGGTTAGCATGTTTTTCTTCTGTACTTCTGAAAGTGACCTGTACACAGAGGATGGTGTCTCCTCCCTTTCCCTGGTACCTATGTGAGGAATTAAAATAAAATTGCATTTTGACCACGTCGTCCAGGGTAACATATATGAAGAGTAATGTTAAAGTAATGTGACTAAACATAACAGCTTCAAGAAGCATTACACATATTTCACGTCATCATAGGCTATATTCACCAATAATCCACAATGTGGCCTTCACATGTCTGTAACACAATTGTGCACATCATCAATTCAGGAAAGATACATTTGCACAATATCAAGGTTTTCATGACATTTGAAACCGTCAACCGCAATCTACAGTGCACTGTGCACATTCTGCATAGGTACAATAGTGCACCACACAGATGATGTTTTGTATTGTACATGGCATGTGAAGGGAGTTCATTCAAATGCAAATATGTTAGGCCCCATTTGTAGTGGTGGTGACGCACTTAACAGTCACAATTATTGTCTTTCCTACTGCTAAATTGGCGGATGCCTGTCCTCCTATATAGGACATTTGGGATGACCGGTGTAGCCAGAAGTTGACCGTAAGGTGGGCGATTGCCACCATGGTGGACACAGCACAAGGCTAACATTAGTGACAGTAATGGTTGCGGTCTAATTACTGTGTGCACCTACGCTGGTGACTGCATACATGGTGTATAAGTACGCCATGGTTTGAAAAATAGCTCACTTGACACCTGACACTGCTGCTATCAACACCTCCTCCACTTTAGCTGCTGTTTGCCACCTCTGGGAGCAATCATGTCTGGCCATGCATGTGAGATGGTCCGTCCCTTCTCTCCAGAGTAGCTGGAAACCCTACAGAGGTCCTTCCCCTGTATGGCCACCTCTATGGCTCGCCGGAGGAACAGGTAACTATCTCAAACACAGTTTTTTACTCTGTTCAACCTCTTTCTTTCTGTTCCCCCAGGCTACAATGGGTCCTCTGAGTTCTAGGGTGTAACCTTATTGTGTTGTTTGGTGAAATGGAGTAGTCCCTGCGTAGGCCAATCAAGTAATTATGAGACACTGTACTTTGTAGAGTGAACATCAGCATTGTAATGCCTGATAATCCCTATAGTGTACTTGTGTTACATGCCTAGATATATGTACCTATCATGATTTCCCACATCACATCATGGCATGTGTGCAAAGATATGTATAGATTTTACACCATGAGCTCTGTCTTTATACTGGTAGGAACATTTGAAGAGGATGTTAGCCATGTGTACAGTCCCACAGATCATTCAGCCCACATCAGACCCCTTCTGAGTGCCACACAACCTTATGATCACATATTAGATGGCCAGAACGTTCACCTCTATGTATTGAATTGGTGGAAATGTGATGCTCATGTGGAACCAGTATGCTCAGCCTGCAGAAAGCAAGACCTGACAATGAGTTGTGGGCAGTCTGTCACATGAGCAAGGCTGGGACAGAGTAACTGTGGCAAGATGATGCACAGAGTAATATCCCTGTAGACCTGTAGATCCATGGATGTTTGCAAATGAGTTGTCTATACCACCAGTAGCCCTGATAGCTGTTACATGGATCATTTTTCAAATGGTGGCTGAGATAACCCCCTGATACTTCTTTCAACAGACCTATATTGTCAATGTGTGGGTTTCACTTATGACACTCCCCTTACTCACACAGGTCTGTTGTAACATTTCTATAAGTCATGCTTGCACTGTACAAGCCTATTGTACATCCGATGCATGAACAGTGTAGATAATTGGTAGTTTCTGAATAGATTTTAAATCCACTCACACAACACATACAATGGTATGTTGAATGTCATCCCTGTTACATTGCCAACAGTGGCGGTTGCTCCGCTAAGGCGGAGTAGCGTCACCCCACTGCTATTTCAGCTGTGCACAAAAGAAAAAGAAAATGATTATAACAGGACTTTAATTATCAGTTTCATTTTCGAGTTGCACAGCCCTGTGAAGAACATGCCCAACCTCCCCTGGCACTGCCTGAGCATCCAAACAGGATGCTCATACCAATCACAACAGTGCTCCTGCAGCGTTGTATTAGCTGGGAGAGCCCAGAAGACTGAGTGCTTCCTGTGTTGTAGCAGACCTGAAGAGTGGCGGAAGAAGGTACGTTTATTTTTTTTATTTGTTTTTTAATCCACCCCCCAACACCTCTGTTCTGAGCGAGCCACCACTGAGTGTATCAACCATCCAGCTATCCTAAAACTTCCAGTTGCAATCTGTTTCTACATCTATTGCATCCACACAGGTCAACTCCCATCACAAAAAAACAATTTGGAGAGCCAACGCCCACAAGTTGTGGACATTGGGTGTCTCCAACCAGCGTAGTGTCCAATGCAGAAAGAGTTGGGAGGACCCGAGGCGCTGGATGCCAAAGATCATGAAGGTTCAGCTGGTAAACATCTTCCACCATGCAAAGGGCGCACACTAGACCCTGTCCCCTCTAAGGGTCGAATACTGGTGGTGGCCTACCTGGAGCTTGATGGGCAGTAGCAGGCCTTATGATAGCTACAAGGGGGCAAGTCCTGGCCAGAACTAATATGTTACTTTGTAAACTTTGTGTGTTACAGTCAGGCATTTTCAAAACAATATTGGTGGTGGTCCATGTGCCACACATAAGATGAGTCATTCTTTGTGTAGGTCTGGTAGTAGGTGCCTGCTGATCTGTTTGACCTGTTGTCTTTCTGACCAGGAACACAGCAGAGTCCTGTCCACATCCAAGTTTCTTTTTTTAACAGACACCTCACTGAGTTAAGTGGTTATTCATCTCATGTTGCTAGTTGTTCTGGTTTACCACACAGGCAACTTGACTTGCTTGTGTGAGGAGTGACGTACCCTCACTACTGCCTATCATTTGATGGTGGCCCTATTGCATGTGACATGACATAGAGTACACACTACATGCAGTGTATATATATATATATATATATATATATTTCTTTTTTTGTTTGGGCAGTTTAATACAGCTCAAATTTGGCCCGGAGATTTTCATAGAAGTTGCATTACAGAAGGACACATGCATTTTTTGTTTTAGGCATGGGGATTTGCCCAGTATCACAGGATGCTTGAGCCTCCCACCAGACTCGAACCTTGTTCCCAAGCTTCAAAGTCAGACTCTCTAGCTGTTCAGCCACATCCGCATTTCAAAACCTTCAAAGGTGTATTGCTTTATAGGTATATAAACTATGAATGGCGCTATCCCCTTTACCAAGCAGGATTGGGGATGTTCATATGGCTATATGAAGATTTGCGTTGTGTGAAATCTGAATAACTATCTCCCAAATGTTTGGAACTCAATGTGTGAGAAACAAAAATCTGGATAGAGAACCTAGCTGGTAGAGCAGATCACTATCAATGATAGATGTAATCTTGTAAAAGGAAAGGATATCCTTTTTCTTGAGTCCCCTCACTCACCGGAGTTTCCTCACGGTGACATGCTTCATCATTGGGGTCCTGGTAATTCAATGAGTCAGGAGCCCTAGTAGATCCCTGACTCATTGAATTACCAGGAATACCTAGAGACCCACCCCGTTTTTAATATATCAACTACGAGCAAGAATAAAGTAATTCCGCCTACTAGTTAGATATTTTTAACCCACACCACTCCACCAACACCCATCACTGCACCACACATACTTCCTCACTTTAAGTGCTCCTACGTAATTCGTAAGTCGCAGCATGCCCCAACACACAGCGGGTTTGGAGGAACTCCATTTTGAACATCCTACTTGTTTTTCCTGTAAATATTTGTTGTTTGCCCTTTCCCTTAACCCTGTGCCACCTGAGTCCACCCCTCCCAAAGTCTCAGGACATGGGTAAATGTTGGATGGACGTCTGTGTGGGATGACAACCAAATGCAGCAGACACTGCATTGGATGACATGTTATGTGGTAAGTATTTCAGGTTTGCCTGGCCAAGGTCAATATCAATAGGATGCACTTCTCCCTTTAATGTAGGTTAGATGTGTATTTGAAATGTTAAAGTTAGATATTTGTTTATTCACACATGTAGGGTGTAAAATTGTCATACCTTTGTAGAGTTTTGTATGGAAATGTGTCAATTTTCTAGTATGAACCTTACACCTACTTTATATAGATGTGTGACAAAAGCTGTTAGTGCTGTGCTTGCTTTCATGACTAGCAATTACACATTACCTATACATGCTTGGCATTTGGTTATGCTATTGGTTGTCCCTGATAGACTTCATTTTATAGGTCCTGTGCACAATGAGCTTTTCAGCCATGTGCGCCCTGGGTCCCTACCTTGCAGAGTTCCCCATGATAGAGGCACACCAACACTGATTCTTTATAATCCCATTACTGACATTGCTGTTTAATATGGGTTATGTGTGTTCAAGTCTAATACAGAGTTGCAGCAGAGAAAGTGTGTTTCACTTTAATGACACACCCATACAGATGTATCTTTGACATCAAAACAGGACTTGGAATGTGTGCAATGTGAGTGTGTCACAGAGATTAATAGGTGTGATATTGATGAGGAGGTGCAACAAGAGGTGTGCAGTTCCTAAGGGGGCAGGGGAGAGACATGTCTTTCTGTGTGATGCTTTCACACACCCCGAAGGATGTCATGCTTCATCATAGGGCGTTTCTCCTTGTCGAGCTGGCGCTGCAATGCCTGACAGGCTCACCGTAAACAAGGCTCTTTGCCGGAGATCTTTTAAAAGAAGCTGTGGGGTGCGTGCGGGTAAGAGGCCATGGCTAGTGTAGTGCACAGGAAGTGGATATTAAAATAAGTCTGGATCAGTCCTATTCAAAAACAATGTTATTGGTTCAGGTAGTTCCAGCTTAATTAAAAGGTATATGGATGCCCTATGTGGATACAATGTTCCTAGAAGGCTATCGCTGTGTGGTGGGTCAACATGTTTTGTGCCCTTGTTGCTCCTAATGAGTCGTATGGCACTTCATCAGGACATACGTGGATAAGTAGTGCACTACTAGAGGTCTGGTTCCGGGGGTATGGGGAGGTGACCAGACACAATAGAGTGAAGTCCTAGTAGACCTATACTGGGCAATAGACCTGTGGGGGAATAAGAACAAAGGAGGGGGAAGAGATAGGCATATGACAATGAAGGTAAAACCTGAAATGAACAGGGAAAGTCACTGTAAAGTAGTGAGACCTCACATACTGCCACGTAATAGTGGTGGTCAGGCATGCACTTGTAATGATAAATTGAAGGCATGACAGCGTTTGTGTGGTGGAGGTCATGTCGCAAAAGTAGTTAGTGATGGCTATTCCCCAGTTAAAAAGGTGGGATTGGGGGCACGTGTGTTGTGGTTAGGTTAGGTTCATATGATTAGTAGAGGAACTCTCAGTAACCAACGTGCTCATGCATTGCAATCAAGTGAGGCACCTCGCAGGCTGGGCAACCGTGGAGATACCACGTGCTCAGTTGTATCTCTTGATAGGTTTATCTGACTCTCCAGGTTCTGAATCCATCAAGCGGTAGCGTGGACACACTCGGGTACACCCAACTAGTGACCCGTGTGCTATGTTGCTGCACGTACTAGACCACAAGCCGGTAGTCTGAAGAAGTGTGAGCCAACAGTAATACATGTGCGTACATATAATGACGTACACTCTGGATGTGCCAAAGGGTCCTGTAAGGTAATGGTGCCTCAGTGAGCTAATGTAGTGGTACTAGCTGTGACGTCATGCACTACAACATGATTCATTTACGGCACAAAATACAGGGTATAGCATTTTGACAGTTTTAGTATGCTTATGCGTTGCGTGGTTGACGGCAAAATGTGGCGGCCTCAGTGTAGGCAGAGGCCTCCTAAAACATTCCATATAAACGACGATCAACCAAGATGATGGAGGTCCCTAACTGGGTGCCGTGAGTTTGAAAGGTTTGTAATGGCTGTGGCGGTGGAGGCATTCACTCGGTCAAATTGCATAAAGGGAAAAAATGTCATGTGTAAATATAAATAAACATCCAAGTTTATTACACACTTAGTGGCAAGCAAGAGAACGTTAGCGAACTCGCCTGACATGGAACTTCCTGCACCAAAGCAACTCACCCCCAGAATAGTGATCCACGGCCTGACGGGGTATACAGAGACGTTGTTGCTCTGATGCTGAAAAAGAAAGTAGTAGTCCGGTTGTAGTACAACAAGGTTACAAGGCTTACTTGAGGTTTTTTACGAATTGCTAGTCGATGTATACTCCCTGCAGGGTGGATGGCAACTAGCTTGAATCCTACCCTCGCTCGGGGTCCCGTGACTGTTTCTTCCAGGATCTCTGTTTGAGCTAGACGTGTGTTCAAGCACTAGAGCACTGACTCTTGTTGCCATAATGGTTGAGTGCAATGTAACTTTATTGCGCTGAAGGTGTAAAGCGTTGGGGTGCAGAACAAGAATATCGACGGGAAAATATCGACATACAGAAATATCGAGGTAAGAATAACTTTTGTTTTAAATATTGATGTAATTTATATTGATGTAAAAAATATTGTTTTCTTAGAAGTACAAGAATATCGACAGTGTTAAATATCGATGTAGAAAATATAGTTGTAAGTAATATCATTGTAAATAATATTGATTTAATGATTATGATGTAAATTGAAATTTAGAATTGTTTTTTTTTTTAGGAATTTATTATTTTTGTATGTAAATATTAAATGGGATTTTTTTTTCAATTTTTTGTTATAATTTTAGGAGTGGGATGTTGGTTTTATAGGGGAAAAGTGTGGGGAGTAAATTAAAAATGTTGTTCTCAAAATTTTAAATGTTTAAAATGTGTACATATTTTAGGAGCGGGATGTTGGGTTTATAGGGGATAAGGGTGGGGAGTAATTTAAAAATGTTGTTTTCAAAATTTAAAATGTTTAAAATTTGTATATATTTTAGGAGCGGGATGTTGGGTTTATAGGGGGTAAGAGTGGGGTATCATTTAAAAATGTTGTGTTATAGTTTAAATTAAAAAATTTATAATATATGCGTGGAAAAAAAATTAAATTCGAAATTTTATTTTTAAATTAGAAATGTAAATAATTTTTTTTAAAATTCAAATGTGAAATGATATTTTGTTAAAGGCATATTATGAAACAGTGCGTATACCCCATGACTGCAGGGGTACGGTGCATCAGGGTACAGTGCAAATACCGATGGATTTCAGGGGTACGGTGCGAATGTGCCCGTGCGTACGCCCCATGATCGTAGGTGTACGGACCGTAGGGGTACGGTTCGTACACCCCAAAGTTGTAGGTGTACAGTGCATACACGCCGTATGTACACCCCTTGATTTTAGGGGTACGGTGCGTATGTGATAGTCTTCCATACGAATTGCTCATACGCAACGTTTACCGTACGAATCGCGTACTGATTTCCCGGTCCGGATTGTACTTGGCGGGTTCACTGTGCGGGTCGATGCTGTATGGATTTACACTTTGCGGGTCGATGTCATACGGATTTACCCTTTATTTTTGTACAGGTTGCAATGATTCAGACGTATTTTCTCACAACGGATCGTACTACGCGATTCGGACTGATTCATACGATTCGTACGGAAACGTCTACAAATACGAATCGTCGTACAGATTCATTTCCCGAATCGGAATCGACCCCCAGGTGTCCTCAAAGTAATCTAAGAATGGACTTCATTTTGTTTCATTAGTGCGGTAGAAAGGACTATCTATTAATAGGTTATAATATTTTGCTACTTCTTTTGTTGGTACGAATGCTAGTGAAATCAATTTTTTAATTTGGTTTGCAAAGTTACTATTAGTAGAGTAGTCTATACTTAAAGTGGATTTTTGTAGGTGTCTCCACATAGTTTGATTAAAGTGGTAGTAACAGCCTTGAAGTGAAGTGTGGGTATATTTTTAGAATTGCTTGAATCATAGCTAATTCAAAATTGATTCTTATCCTTTGTGAATAATAATTATCAGTTAAATCTTTCACTGTTGTTAAAAGTTCTATATAGGTGGCATTGTTTTTATTTGGAAGTAAGTCATACATGAATGGTATATTTCTTTCCTGAAATTCACCATGAATGGTGTAAAGTTGATAAAATGGTTTAAGACACACTTTAAAGATCCGTCCATCATCCATGTTTCACACAATTTTAATTTTTGCAAGTTATTTTTTGTTACAAAAATAAGAATTCTTTTATCTTAACTTTTGTTGTCATATATTAGGAATTTGTCATCTTTGTGGGTAATATTATTTTATTTGGTTGTTGTTCTTTGGTAAATGCAGTTTGTGAAAGCTGTGAAGAAACCTATATTTATTAGTTTTGTTTTCAGTTTTGAAGCATTTGTTCAAGTTAGAAAAAGTACATTCATGTAAAGTTGTATTTTTAAGACAATGCTTTCTTTAATATAGAATTAGAGAAGGTATTTAGTAACATATGCATTTTATTATTTTTGCTGGTGATGTTAGCAACTTTAGTTTTGTTTTCATAAGAAGAGGACATTTTATTACTTTAGGTAGTTAAGTTCAGTAGGTAGAGGCATTTATAATACAAAAATGTTTTTTTCTTACCTGTGTTGTAGTATAGTTTGTTATAGTAGGTATTGTAGGTATTCCTTTTTTCTGTCTCTCCAGCAAAGTAATGTTCTCCCTCCGTGTTTGGCCGGTAAACGGTAATTTTACTTAAGTTAAATCTTGGTTTTTATAGTGTTTACCTAATTAATTCTCAGTTTTCAATTGGTTTGTATTCTTTTAGTTTGAAATCATTGGTTAAGATACTTTTTTTGAATTTTGTAGCAGTTAATTTGTGATTAGGTAAATATATGTTTTGTTTGTTTGTTCTTTAAAATATTTATATGGTGTTATTTAAAAATATTTGTTAATTATATTTTATTAGGTAAATAATTGTAGTTTATGTTATATATGTAATTTAATATGTGTTTATATTTTGTTGGTGGTTACTTACATTTATCAGTTTTTTTATAATTGTTTTATATTTTATTTAAATATATAATTATTTGTATACGTTGGTATAAGTTTAAAATATTTTGTAGAATATAATAAAGTATTCAATAGTTGTAAGGAGTGTTTATTAAATGTTGAATAGTATTATCGATATTTTTTGTATTCTTTATCATTATATTTGTAAGTCGATATTAGTGTCATTGATATTATTGTAGTGTTTCATTTTAAATTACCCTTTTTTGATAATATTGTTGTCGATAATATTGTACTCGATATTTCTGTTAACGATATTTATCACGACGATATTTAGGTATCGATATTAGTGTAAAATATTGTTTAGGTATAGGATGGTGATATTTTTGGATTCAATATTTTTGCAGCGATATTTTTGTATGTCAGTGTTTTTGTGTTCGATATTAAATCAGTGATCCAAAGTGGTGAACAAATAATGCCGTCTGTAGATTCATACCGCGAGCATTCTACAGCATCTATTTTAAGTGTACTTGCCCACCGTCTGACCCGTTGTCGTATTGTATTGGTACCACTGATGTAATGTCCTAATGCGGGGCTAACGTGTCAGTAGTAGCACTGGTGATGTATCGGCTCCCATAAGCAGGACTAGCTATATCTTGAATACCGTTACTGCTTGACTGTTAGTAACGCTTGCTGGCTGCAGCGCACTAAAAAAGGAGTTATTTGCAGTTGGTCTATTAAGAACCTGGCATGGAGATGAATCCCTCGACAAATTAAAGTAAAGTAAAAATAACCTTAAGCAATAAAGCAAAACAAAAAAAGGCGGGTGGGAAGCACCCCTGGTACCTTGGCCCGAATTAAGTCAGTATTCAAGGGCTGGTTTGTAACTGAAGGTGGCTAAATTACTGAATTGTGTGTCATTTAGAGGGCTTGAAACTTATGTATTAAGTTATTCCAAATCTGTGGTTAGAATTAGTGGGCTAGGTCTTGTTACTGCGCGCTTGGGTGGACGGTTATGGCTTTACCAGTTCAGTTGTCATTCCTGGTGCGATAAGTCCCGGTCCAGAGCGTGATGGGTGGAGGCTCAAGGAAAGTGTTGTCAGGTGACACCTGGTAATTAGGTGGAAATTTGCCTATATCAGTGTAGGGCGTCGGTGTGGAAGGCCCTAGACCCTGTGTGTTTAGCAGTTGAGTTTTACCCAGTGAATGAGCCCCCGAATATGGATGAAAATTTGAAAACCCAGCGTTGTTCTTTTCTGAATAGCACTTTTTTTGTTATGTTCTTGAATGTTTCTAAAATGGTCTAGTGGAGGTCATTATGGGTATGTTGTGCTTCTGCATAGTGGGTGCACATCTTGGTGGTTGTTTTTTGCATCGGATGTTACTCCTATGTTCAGTAATCCTAGTTTTTACTGGCGTGTCGTCATGCCAATATACTGGTGTTGACAGGGACATGTGATCAAATAAACACAATTGCTGGTATTACAATTAGTGTGTTCGTTTTGTTTCCATATCCAGGCATTGGTCAGTGCGATGGTTTTTGTTGCTTTTGTGAATGGACATACAGCACATTGCCCGCAGGGGTAATGACCTGTGACGGGTGGTAGATCCCAAAGGGTGTTTGGGTGTGTTGTGTGCTGCCTTGGTCTTGTATTGATTAGCAAGTCTTTGATATTTGCTATGCGTTTTAAAGCAAACCTGTGTTTGCTGAATGATTGTTCCCCTACTTGTAGGATTTTCCAGTGTTTATAGATCACTTTCTTGATCATGGTAGATTCTGGGGTGTAGGTAGTGATGCAAGTCAGCAGGTCCGTCTTGGGTCTTGTTTGATTTTTGAGAAGAGCCTGTCTGTTGGTGTTTTGGGCTCTTTTTTGGGCATTTTTTTTTTCATCTAACTTGCTGGATATTGCCTCCGGGCTAAATTTGTACTCAGTTCAGATGCCTGTTTCTTGAAATCATCCATGTTGCTGAAATTTCTCCGTATACACAGGAGCTGCCTATAGGGCAGAATTACCCTAAGGGCTTTCGGATGGAAGCTCTGATAGAGTAGGGGGTAGTGGTTTTGTATAGGTAGTGGTGACCAGTCTATTTAGTTGTCTAGTAATCAGAAGGTCCAAGAAGGGGACTTCAGTAACTGAACTATTGGCTGTGAAGTTGAGGTATGGATGGAGACTATTGATCCAGGTTAGGAAAGCAGAGATGTTGTCATTTGTGCCTTTCCAAAACACAAGGATGTCGTCTAGATAGTGTCGCCACAGTTGGACATTATCCCTGAAGGGATTTGTGTTGGTGGGTACGTGTTTGCCCTCAAAATCTGACATGTAGAGACATTCCAGGCTTGGGGTAAATGTACTACCCATAGATGTACCCTGGGTTTGGTGAAAGAGGCAGTTCTCAAATTGGAAGTTTTTTTTTCAGTAAGAGCGATGTGTGCACACTCAATGATAAAACTGATGGGGGTAGGTGATGTCCATTGTGAGAAGTTGGCCTGATATATGATGCTCACTAGTTCTAGTGATCACCTTGTATCATGCCAAGCAACCCTTATGGTGCAGGTTGTAAAGTCAACCTTATAGACAAGCTATCCTAGGGGTAGCATGGACTAAGCAGTCTTAGGCTAAACTCTGTAAAGGCATGTGAAGCAAGCTGTTTTACCATACACAATCCCTTGAATACCAAATGAAAGGACACCACACAGATATATATTGAAAATATATATAGATTTATTACTACAAATATCCCTGATACTCTTTATGAGCACAGAAGCAAATGCGTTAAAACAAAACACAGTTTAAATACACAAAAGTTGCACAATATGGATGAGCCCTAGGGGCCACCTAAACCATATACTAAAATAGTGGTATAAGAACCACTATGGGGAAAGTGAAGAGGCCTAGGGCCTGGGGAATCGCTGGAGCTGTTCGGGACTAGCAGTGAAGAAGTCGGGAAAGGCCCGCGGGACTCGGGAGCAGTGCGGAAAGTACACGCTTTACCAATGCAATGTCAATGGTGCGTAAAAAGTACAAAGTTAGTTAGGAAGGAACCTTCCGAGTGACCTAGAAAGCTGAAACTTGAGACACAGACACTAGATGTGTGTACCAGTGTGGGAACACCGGCGGAGCTGAGTTACCTCACCCACAGGAAGCGGGTGCATAGGGTCGAAGTAGTGTCGGGTTTCGTCACGCAGGTCGATGGTGCTTGGAGCTGAAGATGCTGCAGGCGGCTCGCTGTGAAGAGTTCCGGTGGATCCAAGGGTGGATCTGAAGAGGTGAAGACCTGAAAGCAGAGGGGACAATGTTCAAAGTCACTAGCCAGTGACTACCGTGGAACCAGAGTGGAACCAGGCGATGTCGGGTGCAAATAGGCGTCGAGGTGTAGCTTCTCTCTGCAGCCACGTAGACACGAGGGGTCAAAGACGTCCAGGAGTCGGTCACGAGCTGTCCCATGCAGGCTTCTCGCTGTTGGCGGTGTCGGCGACTTGATAGAAGTAAACAGGCCTTGGCTAGTGCAAGCCACGCAGGAATCAAAAAAGGCTTGTTACTCGGACCAGCAAGATCAGAGCAGGTACTCCTTTTCACAGGAGCAAGGGCAAGTCTGGAGCAACCAGACCTGCAGTGAAAGTTGTAGGCTTCATCGCCAAGATGGCCGCTAGCCACGTGGCAAGTGGCCGGGATGGCACGTCGAGTGGCACGATGCAAAAGGGCCCCACGCAAATCGTGGAGATGCTGAGGGGCTGATCTTCGATGCAAGGGCTGCTCGAGGTTAGGGCTTCTCAAACCCCAAAGCACAGCATCGAGGGTGCCTCTGATGCTGCGCAGTCAGCGTTTCGGGGGTCTTCCAAGATGTCCGGTCCCACGTCTCTCGGTGCCTCCACGGGTCCCTTCTTTGCAGGGACTGTGGATCGGGCTGTGAGAAGTCTGGGAGTCTGGGTCTTGTCAGGCTTTGGGCTCGGGCTCAGGCGGGAGGCGGCGGCAAAGCAGACGTCGAGTTGCTGGTTGGTGCCTGTGTTCACAGGGTGGTCACTCCTTGGCCACAAGGGAGATTCTCTTCCGTCTTCTGTGCAGCAGAATGTCGAAGTCCAGTCTTCTTCTGTATTTCAAGTTGATTCAGGATGATCTGATGTCTCAGGACACAGCTCCCACTCTTATTCGAATCTGGGGGGCCGGATCACCTACTAGGTCCCTCCTCTGGGTGGAACCAGGAAGGGGGGTGGTTACACCCCCTTTCCTTTGTCCAGTTTCGCGCCAGGACTGGGGCTGGAAAGCCCCAGCACCGGTTTGAACTGGCCTATGCACAGGGACACCTTGTGTGCCCCAGGCATGTCTGTTTCTTTTCAGCCCTGTCCTACCCAATACACAAAATCCTGTCTGGAGTGGTGCTAGCACCTCCCCAGGCAGGAAACCCTTTGTCCAAGCTGCCCTCGCTGGAAGGACTCCCAGAAGCAGGAGGTCAGACTTGTGTCTGTGGTGGCAGCATCCATTTTGAGATGCTAAGGCTCTGTTTAACTTTAACCGGGGTTCAGGCTAGGTACATGTCGTGTCCCTCTAGAAGGGTGGAATGCTACCCCCGTCGCCAGAACTGGCGAGGGGGTAGTATTCCAATTCGTATGACACCTTACTCGACATGTTTTGATAAAGCCAAACCTAAGATAGCATTTAACCGCGAGGATTATAATGCACTTAAGAGTATATGGTATGGCAATATCATGGAACAGCTAAAGGACATGGTTCCGAAAGCTGCAGACAGGCTCAGCTCATGCCAGAGCACCATCTCACATATTTCCAAGCACTCTGCCTCCAGGATTGATGAGGCCTTCCATAGGAGTGACTGATAGGAACATATGTGTCCATTTTAGGTTAGGTATAGGCATACTACACCTAAGTAAGGGGTGGTTACACCGACTTACCCCAGCTGAGTGATCAGCCAGTTGTGTCAAATATGGAGGCCAGGCCAGGGGTGGCACAATACATGCTGCAGCCCCTGGTAGGCCTTGGAAGCACCTATGCCCTGGGTACCTGGGTACACTGTTACAGGGGCCAATAAGGTGAACCAATTCCAATTGTGTATGTACCTAAGGTACATGGAGTCCATTTTAAGGAGAGAGTAATTAGCCTGGGGCCCTGGATAGCAGGATCCCAGGCCAACTAAAGTCAAAAACCAGCTAAACACCAGGCAAAAAGTTTGGGGGTAACCATAGTCAGATATCCACCTTCCTACATCCATGTGCTGTTGTGCAGAGTGAATTGCACTACTTCTAGTGTGCTTTGATGGGAAATGTTGGTGTAGAGGGCCTCTATGTCTAGAGTGAGTAGAACATCAGGTAGAAGGCCCTCTTGGTTGGTAGACTCGATAAGTTTTAGGGTGTCCCTGGTGCCCTGGAGGAAGGTGGAGGTTCTGCGGACCAAGGGTTGGAAAAAATGGTCACAGAATTTTGAGAGCGGTTCCAGAACTGACCCTATTCCAGACACTATTGGTCTGCCTGGAGGTGGATTTACCCCTTTGTGAATTTTGGGCAGAGTGTTGAAATTCCGCCTTGTGTTTCGTGATCCATCCCTGGTTGAGGGCTGCAGAGACCATAGAGTTGATCCGAGTGGTGAGGCGTGATGTGGGGTCTTCTGGAACTGGCGTAGACATTCGTTTCTGTAGTCGGTTGTCACCATAATTATGATTGCCCCCCCTTTGTTGGCCTCCTTGATAGTGAATGTGGGGTCATTAGCCAGGAGTTTGATCGCCTCTGATTCTTTTTTGGACATATTCATGAATGGCGTTTTGGTCCGTTTATCTGCTATCTCTTTCAGGTCAGCTTTCTCAAATGCCAGGATTTCTGGGGGCACCATGCTAGAGGTCAGGGTGAAGGTGGTAGGTTTTCGCAGTCCCGTATCGTCAGTGGTAGGTGCTGGCTGGTCACCAATGTAAGCTTTTGAGCGTATCTTCCTGAAAAGACTCTGGAGTTCGCAGTTGGTGCAGAAGTCATCGGTACTGGGTATAGGTGCAAACCAGCCGCGGCCGGTGAGGGGAGTACCTGCCGGGCGGTGATGTGGGGAGGGGAAGGGGCAGTGTGGGGGTAGTAATGTATGGATTGCAGAGTTTAACAGGTAAGTAAACATATAAATCAATAAAACGAATTTCGTTGCGCGCACTGCATCGCATTTGGTGATGCAGTGCACGCAGATCTCCGACAAAGAGCCCCATTTACGGTGAGCCCGTTGGGCATTGCAGCGCCAGCCCGACGAGGAGCAACACCCTATGAAGAAGCATGATATCCTTCGGGGTGTGTGAGGGCATCACGAAGAAAGACATATATCTCCCCTGCCCCCCTCTTGTAGCACAGTTCAATCGGAGTCCTGTGTGCAGTACCTGTTTAAGCAACGGCTCCCGGTCCCACCCCTTCTCTCTTGACACTGATGAGAGGTACCATTGTGTGACACACTTCAATGCACACATGACTCATGACTGTTACTGATTATGATTAGTGAACACATGTCCATTTGTTTATATTGTGCAGTAACAGTGATTTGGAGATGAAGGGCATCATACAGATGTATTTGGGTTATACATTTAAAATACTCCTACACAGGGTCCCAGTAAATATGTTTAAATAAGCCAATCTAACACCCTTGCCCTGTCCATGGTGGGACATTGTTTTGATGATGAGTCTATGGAAACAGGTATTAGTGTGACTTACTGTCAGTTGCATCCACAACGGTGTGGGTTTTGAATTTGTTCAAGCATGTACAAAAGTGGCAGGACGTGTATGATAGGCTACATGCTGGCATAGGATTGTAGAGGTGAGTAGAAGTAAGTTTCGCCCCTTAAACAACCCTTCCCGTTTGCTCAGATGTGGTGGTTGAACCGCCCCAGTCTGTCTTTTTGTGAGGCAACTCATATGTCTGACAATTACACTGGCAGTCTGAGCCTTGGACTGACTCATTGGTCTATTAAGATGCCTTAACGGCTGGATTTGCCTAGAGGTTGCTGAGGGACTGCAGCAGTCTTACATCCACGTAACCGATGTCTCGTAATACAGCGTTCAGACCGCCAGTGGTGCGGCAGTCAGACCGCCAGTAGTGCAGCATTGGAACACCACTGCGGTTACTGTGGTCCTGGGACCTCCAAACTCATAATCAGGCACTATATGTGGAATAAGCTACAGCCTTTGAAATTGAAAAAAATGATTGTACTAGCCTACGTCCCTGTCACAGAAGTAGCCAACCATTACAACATCCTAATTGAAAGTCCCTATTATCAAAATATTAAAGAAAAAGGGCCCCATTAGGATGGCGGACGGATTGCCCCTGCCGGGCTGGCGGGGGCAATCCGCCCGCCATCCTTGCTGCAAAGACCCCCCGCCATAGTAACATGGCTGGAGGGTCCGCCGTGGACAGAAAGACCGTCCGCCGCTTTTCCGCCCCGGTCGCCTTTGCGGAAAAGGGTTTATATGGTGCCGGTGTCTATCAGACACCGCCATCCATATTAGTATGCGCAATTTTCAATGCCTTTCAATGGCATCAATGCCGCCACGGAAAGGCATGCAGAGTCTGCTCTGGGGGCCTGTTGAGGGCCCCCAAGGACACCGGGGGGTGGGTGATGCACATGCGGGGTACCTATGGTACCCCCCAGCAGTTCTATGCACAACATGGCATGTTGTGCATGGAAGTGCACTGCATGCCCTCCTACCATTGTGACGGGCGGTGCTGAGTGCACAGCCCACCACAATGGTAGGAATGCTGGATGCGCCCGCCACTGTGGCGGGCGCATCCCAATGCCATGCATGGGACCACCGCCCTTATGATGGGTGGTCTCTAGTACCGTGAGGATGGCAGGTGGGCAAAGACCGCCCGCCATCCTAATGGGGGCCAAAGTTTCTCCCCAAATGGACTACTTCAAGGATACATGGGTTGACAGACTGCAGAAGTCAAGACTAGTGTTGGAGTGTTCCACGCACCGGCGGAGTATTGTTATGCCACCTCTAGACTCCCTACAGTGAATTGCATTTGTTGATCATGTTCAAAAATATTTGCTAATACAAAAAGGAAAATCACTTCACAGTAAAAATACATTGTGCAAAAGTCCACCTTAGCTAATGGGAGGGGACAAAGTAGCTCGCATATTATGACAGAAAAATATATTTATTCGGAATTTAATTCTTCACTAGCTTAGTTAAATTGGAACGTGCCGCCACGCCAACAGAAGGCGCGTAATTACAAATGGAAAACTTCCCTCACTGAATAAAAAGGATGACTTGACTCTGAAGATCTATAATCTGATAGGTTTGAGAAGAAAACGCCACAGTGCAATAGTTAACTGAATGCAACAGAGCCTGTTCAAAATTCACTTTTTCCATATTAATGAGTGAAAACATTACACTCCAATACCATCAAGCGCTATCATGAAGCATTTTAAATGTACCATGTTGAGTGGTAAATTAACTACTGTGGTTTAATAGCAGAGGCGCATGTTCCCTGGTTGTGTTGCGGAGGTCAGTATCCATCAATATGCTTGGGAGGACCGCTGCAGTCCTGCCAAGCATTTAGGAGTTTCCTCTACACCATGTTTTTCATGGCGGTTTCTCTTCCATGAAAACTTGGCAGAGAGAAAACAAAGGGTGCCCTACTGGGCCCTCTTGTGCCTCTGCCCCTCTGGTGCAATCAGGAAGGCACAACATGTGCCCCCTGTGTGCATGCCCCCAGTTCCTGCCCAGCATGGACTTTTCAGTCCATGCCATGCAGTAACTGTTTTTGGTGTTCCCATTGTGGTGCCACTTTTAGAGGCAACACAGAGGGAATGCCAACAAAAAGCCTGCCTGACAGGAGGAAACTCCTAATTCAGGAGGCATCCCCTACGACGGCTTTGGTAGTGCGGTGGTGGGGTGGACCAGGCGCTGCACCAAAGTCATAATCAGGCCCTAAATAGTTAAAATCCAAATGTATGTCAAGTCAAGTCAAGTTAATATTTGTATAGCGCACTACTCACCCAGAGGGTCTCAAGGCGCTTGAGGGAGGGGGGGTACGTTACTTATCGAATTTCCAATTTTTTGGTTGTTTTCTGAAGAAGAGGTGGTTCTGTGTAAGGCGGAGATGGGTGGGGAGAGAATTCCAGTTCTTGGCCGCTAAGTAGGAGAAGGATCTTCCCCCCATGGTGGATCTTTGGATGCGTGGAATCGCGGCGAGGGCTTGATTGGACCATCGTAGTTGGCGGGTGGGGGTGTAAAAGGTCAGGCGCATGTTGAGGTATTCGGGTCCTAGGTCGTAAAGGGCTTTGTGTGCGTGGGTGAGGAGACGGAACGTTATTCTGTTGTTGACGGGGAGCCAGTGGAGGTCTTTCAGGTGACCAGAAATGTTAGCATGGCGGGGGATGTCTAGGATGAATCTGGCTGAGGCGTTCTGGATGCGTTGGAGTTTTTTCTGTAGTTTGGCTGAGGTTCCGGCGTAAAGGGTGTTTCCGTAGTCCAGTCGGCTTGTGACCAGTGCGTGGGTGACCGTCTTTCTTGTTTCGGTGGGGATCCAGCGGAAGATTTTTTTGAGCATACGTAGGATGTTGAAGCATGATGATGAGACGGCGTTGACTTGTTTGTTCATCGAGAGGGAGGAGTCCAGTATGAAGCCCAGGTTACGTGCGTGGTCCGTTGGTTTGGGTGCGTTTCCAAGGGCCGGTGGCCACCATGAGTCGTCCCAAGCGGAGGAAGATGATCCTAAGATGAGGACTTCCGTTTTGTCCGAGTTCAGTTTTAAACGGCTGTTCTTCATCCACTCGGCCACTTCTTTCATCCCATAGTGTAGGTTGGTTTTGGCGGAGGGGGCTCATGTATATGTTGAAGAGGGTGGGACTGAGTGATGATCCTTGTGGAACGCCGCAGATGACTTCAGTGGCTTCCGATTTGAAAGGGGGGAGGCGGACTCTCTGGGTTCTTCCGGCGAGGAATGAGATTATCCAGTTCAATGCTTTTCCTTGTATTCCGACGTTGCTGAGGCGTTGTATAAGGGTTCTATGACAGACTGTGTTGAAGGCTGCGGAGAGGTCAAGTAGGATGAGGGCCGCTGTTTCTCCGTTGTCCAGTAGAGTTCGAATGTCGTCTGTTGCTGCAATGAGGGCGGTCTCGGTGCTGTGTTTGGCTCGGAAGCCGGACTGAGATGGGTCGAGGGAGCCGTTGGATTCGAGGAAGGCGGCGAGCTGACTGTTGACGGTTTTCTCAATGACTTTGGCAGGGAATGGGAGGAGCGAAATGGGGCAGTAGTTCTTAAGTTCAGTGGGGTCTGCTGTGGGTTTCTTCAGGAGGGCGCTGAGTTCTGCATGTTTCCAGCTTTCCGGGAAAGTAGAGGAGTTGAGGGAGCAGTTGATGACATCTCGGAGATGGGGTGCGATAATGGAGTCTGCTTTGTTGAAAATGTGGTGGGGACATGGGTCAGTTGGCGATCCTGAGTGGATGGAGTTCATCAAGCGGATGGTGTCTTCAGTGGTGATTGGGTTCCAGGCGTAAAGGTTGTTGGAGGGGGGTTTTGGTTTGGAGGTGGGTGGGGTGGACTGGTCGCCAAAGCTGTTATGTATGTAAGCGATTTTGTTGTGGAAGAACGAGGCTAGAGAGTTGTAGAGGTCTTGACAGGGAGTGATGTTGTTGGTGCCGGATTGTGGGGTTGGTAAACTCTTTGACGATGTTGAATAGTTCTTTGCTGTTGTGGGCGTTGTTGTCGAGACGATCCTTGAATGCTGATTTCTTGGTGGATCTGATCAGTTGGTGGTGTTTGCGGGTGGCGTTCTTGGAGGTGGCCAGGTTGTCAGTGGTTGGGTTTTTTCGCCAGGCTTTCTCGAGGGTGCGACAAATCTTCTTGGATTTCTTAGGGTCATCATTGAACCAGGGGGCTTTTTTGCTGCCTTGCTTGATGTGATGGTTTTTCAAGGGTGCTAATTCGTCAGCGCTGTGGGTGATCCATTTTGTGAGGTTGATGGCTGCTTGGTTTGGGTGCAATGATTTGGCAGGAGGGTTTTGGTGAAGGGATGTGAAGAGCTGGTCGGTGGTAATTTTGTTCCAGTTTCTGCGGGGAATTGGTTGTGGGTGGTTGTGGGTCGTGGTCTTTTTGTAGTTGAAGTGAACGCAGCTGTGGTCTGTCCAATGGAGTCCTGTGGTGTGATTGAAGGAGATGTGCTTGCTGGAGGAGAAGATTGGGTCGAGCGTGTGTCCGGCATAGTGGGTGGGGGTGTCTACAAGTTGTTTGAGTCCGAGATTGGCGAGGTTGTCCAGAAGGGTGGTGGTGTTGCTGTTGTTGTTCTTTTCCAGGTGGAAGTTGAGGTCTCCCAGTAGAATGTATTCCTCGGAGGGGAGGGCGTGTGGGCTGATGAAGTCAGTGATGTCTTCGCTGAATTGAGTGTGGGGTCCTGGTGGCCTGTAGATGAGGGTGCCTCTGAGTGTGGTCTTGGGGTTGGTGTGGATCTGGAAGTGAAGGTGTTCGGCGGCTGCGAGGTTATCGTTGGAACTCGTCGTGATGCGGATGGTGTTCTTATGGACGATGGCGATGCCTCCTCCTGTTTGGTTGGTGCGGTCCTTTCGGATGATCTTGTAGTCGTCGGATGGCTATGGCGATGTCGGGCGCAGATGAGGCGTTCATCCAGGTTTCCGAAAGGAAGGCGAAGTCCTGCGATGTGGTGTTTAGTAGGTTCCATAGTTCAGTTGCGTGTTTGTGAACCGAGCGGGTATTGAGCAGAATGCACTTCAGCTGGTTAGTTACGGAGGTCTGTTTGGCGTTTGTGGATTTGGTGTGGGTTCTGATGCAGTCGAACTTGCAGGAGTGGCAGGTGAAGGGTCCATGGGTGTGTCCTGGGGCGGCTTGGTAGCATTCTGGGAGACGGCCGGAGTTGAGTGCTGAGAGGGTTGCGGCATCGTACGTTATGCGGGTGGAGTGGAATTTGCGGGGACCAGGGGGTTTGGCGCTGGGCGTGGTCCAGGCGCGGACGGGCGTAGACGGGCTTACCTTTGGCATGCCTTCGGCGCGCATAGGGCGCGTCCGCTGCGCGTGAACACTGCGCGCAAGTGCATCTGACATAAGTGGATAGTGGGGGCGGGGGCGGAGCGAGGGAGGGTCAGCTGGGAGGCCGGAGCGGGGTGGAGAGACGGGCTGGGAGGCACAACAACAAAATGGCAGCAAAACAAAAGCAAAGCAGGACGAGATTGGGGCACAAGCAGCAATGTCGCTATGATGTGGGCAGAGGCACCGGCACAATCAGGCACAAATTCAATTAACAGGCAATGCGAACTTTGCACTAAAGCGCTACGACTTCAATCAGGCACAAATGGAAATACACGCTATGTGGGCTATGCAAATATAGCGCTACGCTATTAATCGGCACTATTATAATTATAAGCAGTGAGAGCAGAGCAAATCAGGTAATGCCAGCAATGAGCAGCAAAGCGCTACGATACCAGGACAGCAGGGAGCTTGGGGAGCGTGGGGAGCGACCGCTTCTGCACGAGTCAGGATGGCCACTAGAGGGCAGAATGTTCTAACAAAAAAAAAGAAAGCCTTATGGGAGCCTGAGGGGATTGGAATCCCCTCAGGCTCCCTGAAGCCTGAGCCAGAGCTGTGAACAAAGAAACATTGGAATGTTGGACCTCCAGGCTTATACTAGCCATTATAAGCCCAGAGCACTCCATTGTTTTCAATGGAGCTCCCAACATTCCAATGTTCTAATATTGGCTAAAATGTGCAAGGTAAGTGACAACCCTACCCCTACACAACCCTCCACCGACCCCCAGTCCTCTCCCTACAATAACACTACACTACCCTGCACGACCCCCCGACACTAACCTAAAACACTACACTACAACACTACCCTAAAACACTACACTACACAAACACTATAACATTACCCTAAACCCTAAAATACTACACTACACAAACACTTCAACACAACCCTAAAACACTAAACTACAGAAACACTACAACACTAACTTAAACCACTACACTACACAAACACTACAACACTACCCTTAACCCTAAAACACTAACACAAACACTACAACACTATGCTAAACCCTAACACACTACAGAAACACTACACTACCCTAAACCCTAAAACACTACACTACTACACTTCCCTAAAGACTAAAACACTACACAAACACTACAACACTACCCTTAACCCTAAAACACTACACTACACAAACACTACAACACTACCCTAAAACCATACACTAAACAAACACTACAACACTGCTCTAAACCCTAAAACACTACACTACTACACTGCCCTGAAGCCTAAAACACTACACTACACAAACACTACAACACTACCCTGAACCCTAAAACACTACACTACACACACACACTACAACACTACCCTAAAACCCTAAAACACTACACTACCCTAAAGCCTAAAACACTACACTACACAAACACTACAACACTACCCTAAACCCTAAAACAGTACACTACTCTAAAGCCTAAAACACTACACTATACAAACACTACAACACTACCCTAAACCACTACAATACACAAACACTACAACACTACCCTAAACCCTAAAACACTACACGAGACAAACACTACAACACTACCCTAAACCCTAAACCACTACACCACACAAACACTACAACACTACCCACACTACTACCACACCTACACTACCCCAAACCTTAAAACACAGCAACATTACCCTACCTTAAACCGCTACCGACACTACTCCCACCCCTACACTACCCTAAACCCTAAAACACTACGACACTACAACTCTATCCACACTACTCCCACCCCTACACTACCCCTAGCCCTAAAACACTACAAAACTACCCTACCCTACACCATTACCCACCCTACTCCCACCCCTACACTACCCCTAACCCTAAAACACTATGACACTACCCTACCCTAAACCACTACCCACACAACTCCCACCCATACACTACCCTATACCCTAAAACACTACGACACTACAACACTACCCACACTACTTCCACCCCTACATTACCCTAAACCCTAAAACACTACAACACTACCCACACTACTCCCACCCCTACACTACCCCTAACCCTAAAACACTATACACCACCCTAAACCACTACCCCTCATCATTACATCGTATTCGTTCTAAAAGCACATGCTATGTAATGATGTGCTCAGTTTTTACTATGCGTTGTAACATCGCATGCGTTGTAACACATGCAATGTAATAGCAACACGTAGTAAAAGTTGCGTTGTGATGGCTGTTCCCCTTAAAATCTGCTATTCCCACTGCAACAAAATGTATCACAGGGCAGGGTTTGGACACTAAAAGGGTTAAATATACTAGTCCCACTCCAATATAAAACAAGTCAGGGAAGGAGTTGGAAAATAAAGGGGCAACATTTAGTATTCCCAATACAATCTAACTTAACTCAGGGAAGGTGCTGGACACTAAAGAGGCAACATTGACCATACCCTCTAAAATAAAACATATTTCAGAGAAGGTTTTGCACACTTTAATGATCTATTGCCTCATTACGATGTCAGTTGGAAAGCATTTAGACTGACTCCTTGTTGGAATCGGTTCCGAGCGACTCAGATTCGGGGAATCCGACCGACCAATTACGATGGTTCTCAATACTGTTCGGTCGGCGAGCCTGTGTTCAGACCGACAACACAGGCTCCCATTGAAAAAAGTAGTGGTTGTGGAGAACTTTGCACCCTGTGGTGGGCACCCCATGGTGCCTGCCACACTGTGCATGGTTGCAAAGAGGGGTCCCTCTGGGTACCCCAAGGGCCCCAACTGGAGGCCTGCGGTTGAAGAGGGGCCTGCTACAAGCCTCTGAAGTCAGCTTCCTAGAGCCATTCCATGTCGGATGAACCGAGTCGCAAAGACTAGCCAAATCCAACATCGTAATCGCCGGGTTGGAAACGCGGTCCATAGAGCTGTACAAGTCGGCTATGACCGACGCAGTTGCTCCAAATGCCACTTGGAACTGAATTGGAAATACCGAACAGTTAACTTTCATCGTAACGGGTCGGTCGGAAATGTTTCTGAGTTGGTTGAAAACTAGGATTACGACACGGATTCGGAGAAACCGAATGGCATTTGGAGCCGTTCCGACCAACACTGTAAGGAGGCCCTAAATGTACTATTCCCACCTCAAGATAGAATAAGTCAGGGAAGGTGTTGGACACTAAAAGGGCAATATTTACTATTCCTACTCCCATCTAACTTATCTCAGGGAAAGTGCTGGACACTACAGAGACAACATTTACCATTTCCACTGTAATAAAACTTATCTTAAAGATGATTTTGAAGATTAAAACTGTTAGATGTACTATTCACACTCCAATAATAAATTAGTCAGGGAAGGTGTTGGACACTGAAGGACCAATGTGTACTATTCCTATTCCAATCTAACCTTACTAAGGGAAGGTACTGGACACTAAAGATACAACATTGACCATTCACACTGCAATAAAATGTTCCCAGAGAATGTTGTGGACATTAAAAAGGTTAAATATGCTATTCTGATTCCAATATAAAATAAATCGGAAGAGGTGTTGGACACTAAAGGGGCTACATTCCCTATTCCCACTTCAATATAACTTTAATCAGGGAAGGTGCTGGACATTAATGAAGCAACATTCAGCATTCCTACTGCAATAATACGAATCTCAGGGTGGGTTTTGAACACTAAAAGGGTTAAATGTACTATTGCCACTCCAAGATAAATAAGTCAGGGAGGGTGATGGACACTATAGAAGCAATTTTTACTATTCCCACTCCAAGATAAAATAACTCAGGTGATGTGTTGGACACTAAAGAAACAACCTTTACTAGTCCCACTTCAATCTATCCTACCTCTGGGAAAGTGAACAGGGAAGTTCAACATTCACCATTTCCAATCCCATATAACACGTCAATGGAGATGTTGGACACTAAACAGATAAACATGACAACCCCACTACAACAAAGTAAGGAACCCAAAATATAGCACACAAAAAAGATAACATTTACTATTACCACCACAGTATCAACAAACTTAAAAAACATCCACATAAAAATCTAATTGAAATATATGTTTCCAATTAAAATTAAACATCATAAATGAAAAAAGAGTAATCCATGACTTTTTCATACAAAACTGGATAATATATTCATATATGCATAGGTTTACCATTCTACAATATTGCATAACAATTTCCAAATGTTATAGAAATTATATGCAGGGGATTGAATAATATACTTTACAATTTTTTTTAAATATATTGCATACTGTTCAATATGTTTTTTAAGGTACAATTTTTTGGTAAAAACAGGAATATATTATTATTTTAATTGTAATCTTTCCTATGTAAGAAGTTCCTTGGGACCGATTACGATGTCGGTGGGAAAGGCTCTGAACAGGATTTGGATTCTCAAAAACCAATTCGAAAGCTATATTTCCTACTGAATCAGATACATTTCTGACTGAACGATTACGATACAAGGAAACCGTTTGGCCTATCCGATTCGGTTCTGATCAGCATTTGGGCAGCCCGAATCGTTCAGCCAAATCGTACAGCTCTGTTGACACGGTTTCCGACCGAGTGATGACAATGGCTGAATCTGACAGCCATTCCGAATCGGTCTGCCCAACACGAAACGGCTGCAGGAATCTGACGTTGTGGGTCCGTAGCAGGCCACCTTTTACCCATCGGCCTCCAGTTGGGGTCCATGGGGGTACCCAATGGACCCCTCTTTCCAACCATATACAGTGTGGCAGGCACTATGAGGTGCCCTCCAGAAGGTGCACAGTTTATCCCAAACACCAATGGGAGCCTGTGTTCTCGTTCAGAACACAAGCTCCCATTGAAATCAATGCGAATCCCACTGAATGATGTTCGGAAGCATCGTAATAAGTCGGTCTGACTCGCAGAACATGATTCGGATGGAAAAGATTCCGAAAACTCCGACCAACATCATAATTGAATTTAAATATATTTTTTTCGTTTTCATACAATCCAACACAAACTTTCTTATAACATTTTGAAAAAAATATTTTAATGAAAAATGTACCCATGTTTTAAAACAAATATTTATATTTTTCCATTAAATATTAAATAACACTATTTTATTAAAATGTAATTTAATTTGTTGGTAACTGAACGATAATTTTTTTTAAATTATTTTACAATTTAAATATTTAATTATAAATATTCCACACTTTTATGAATAATTATAAAACAAAATAATGTTTTTTAATATATTGTACATATTCAAAAAATAAAAAAAGGAACACACCCTTATTCACCGAAAATTCAACACCCACTCCCCAAAAAATTAAAGATTTCATTGTTTTAATTTAATAAATACAGATCAAAAAATAAAATCTAATGCATCATTTTTTTACATACCTCCACACTTATCCCCTGTGAGCCCAACATTCCTTTCCTATATTGTTTTTTGCTTTTTCAAAAATACTTTTTTTAATTAACATAAAATATTGTACAATAATAATTTAAGGGCCTTATTTTGACTTTGGCAGTGTGGCAGCGGGCCACTATGCCAGCACCATGTTGCCACACTGCCAAAGCCATAATTCAACTACCTGCTGGATTCTGACAAGAATCCATGTTGGGTGGTCCTGTGGCACCTGGCCTATGGCGGTGTACGGCTAAGGCCCATACTTGAGCCTTAGCAAGGCATCGCAATGGGAATGCCATAATACATTTTTTCAGGGCATGGACAGTCAAGTGCATTTCCTGCAGGAACTAGGGGTGCAGGCAGACAGTGGGGCACACTATGTGATGCCTGCATGCATCCCCTGGTGCAGAGGCACCAGGGAGCCCTGTCGTGCCGCCTTTGTATCCTCAATGCCATGCTTTTCATGGGGTGCTTACTGCCATGAAAACTGTAGCAGTGAGAAAACTCCTAATATGCTTGGAAGTAGATAACTTTTGAACATAGGATAACTGTACAAAAAATGCATTAAACTCATCAATCTGCTGTTATGATCTGCCAATTTCAAACTTCTCTTCTCTTCTTCTTTGTCCTCTTGCTTTTTTTTTCTTTTTTGGCGGGGCAGGACCACCCGCATCGTCGAACCAGTGTAATAACCACCTGCCAGATCAGTAGTTTTCTCCTAGTCTGGCAAGCGGTTCTTTGGTGTTCCCAGGGCACTGCCTATGAAATGGGCACCGCAATGGGAACCTCAATAGCAGTACCTGTACGGCATGGACTGCTGCAGTCCATGCCGTTCAGGTACTGGTGTTCATGCACAGTGTGGCACATGTTGTGCCCCCCTGTGAGCATCTACATGGCGTGAGGCACCAGGGGGCACTGTAGGGCCCCCTTTGTTTCCTCTCTCCCACAGTTTTCATGGCGGGCTCAACGCCATAAAAACTTAGGCACAAATGAAAATAGTAATTTGCTTGCTAAGCAAATTGCTGCCTTAAGACAGCCAAGCAACCACGAGGGAACAGCAGTTCCCTGGTGGTTGCGGTGGTCCCAGGACAGCCTGACCGCCCTAGTCGTACTAGGGCAGTTGGGAGACCGGTACCATGGGTCTCGCAGTCTGTGGACCACCAGATTAATAAGGCCCCAAGACTCTTTAAATTATATGCATAGCTCTTCCGCCCAGACACATGCCTGCCTTCTCACCTAGATGCAACATTCTTTTTTTGTTAATTGTATATTCCAAGAATTATATTATGCAACACAGACTGTCTCCACATATGCCCGAAGTGGACTTAGCCTGTGGTTTATGATATTCTTTTAAACTCCCCAAAAACGATGGTAGCAGTTAGAATGCTCTTTAATCAGGTTAGGCCATAGTTACAAACACCGATCATCAATGCAAATAAAGGCATTCCTTTGTCCATGATGTGTTCTCCTGTTCCAGAATGTGTGCAGTGTCTTGCGTGCTCTCTTTCCCTGCTTTGATGATCGGTGGTTGTAACTAAGGCCTAACATAAATAAAGAACATTTTACCTGCTACATATGTGACTCCTGACTCACCATTGTTGAATAAACTCCATCCAGACTCAAAAATGCGCCAGGGGAAAGAATCCCCCAAAGACTTCAGAACATCTGGCGCCAAAGAAGGGAGCATATTGTATGACAAAGAGGAGGCTTCCTGGATTCCTATTGTAGAAAGCACAAACTGTACCTCCAATTCTCCTGTAGGAGACTGTCAAGGAACCCACCCAAGCCTTTCCTGAGTCTCCGTGACAGAGAATCAACCGGGCAGAGTGGCCACCCCAAATAATCTAGCCAGAATCCTCACAAATGCCAATCTTCAGTGAAGGGTCAGGATGCCATAGGCACATCCTAAGCATGGCGACCACTCTTTAACTCCAACAGCAACATAGGAATAGCCGGTTCGCATCCTCAGCCTGTCAACAAATATCTGTTAGATGCTGAGGAGTTAACAGAAGGGCATGGAGAGGACATTAGAGAAAGTAGACAGGGTTGTTGGAGGTTTCACTCACTGCCTTCATGGTCCTTGAATCCAGGGGTAACAAGGGAAGTGTCATGAGTACCAAGGCAGAAGCCATGGTCATCTGCTGATGCCCCTTGCAGCGAAGTCCTTGATTCTCTTATAGTGAACCTATGGTTAAAGAATTCATGCCCAACGTGGTACATATTCCGAATTTGTACATCCGGGCCTAGCACTCGACAGGCAAAAGAGCGCTTCTTTATTTTGGCGGTGGATTCCTACGCTTCGAAACAATTCACATTGCAAAAGATGCGCGCATTCAGCTTCATTTGACTGCAGCTGAAAGTACGCATAATGACTATTCTGAGAGAACAAAAACTTCTTGCATCTTTTCGAACAAAATGACACGACTCCCACTCTATTAAACAAAACCAGAGCATGCAAGAATCTAATCTTCTCGGTGCTGATGACTTCACTGACGAAAATGAATAGGTGTGAAATGACGAGTAAAGACGAAAAGGACATAAAAAGTCAAAATTGGCAACTTTATCCGAGCCAAACGTAAAAGAAACCTATGAATAGTAGGATGTGCACTAGTTAAATCAAAGAGTTAGCATCGTGACATTAAGCAGGGCACGTTATTCTCTGAAGGTGTAAAGATGGTCAGGAATTGATAATTGGAGAGTGGGAGTAATGCTGTTTCATGCCAATTACTAAAGACTACATACAGATCATGGATTTCACCTTCTGTCTTTAAATTCCATCCGTTGCCATATGTATGAATATTTTTTAAATACGTATATTCTGAAACTCTTAGAGAATTGTCCTTATATTTTAAAACATATTGACTTAATTGGTTTCTACAGCAACATGCCCACATTCTGCCATTCTACTGAAGCTATTAGTGGTTAGAGTACGTATACACCGTTTTAGAGGTAAAATGAGAACAGTGTGATGAAAACAATAATGTTTATTTGATAAAAAATACTTTTTATATTAGAAAATTGTATATTAGGGAGGAAAGGATAATGAGATTCGTGATAGAGCTGGTGGTACAGATGCTATTTAATATTTCTAAATAAAAAATGTTGTTTTATATAATTGGCAAAGGAAGAGACAATATATATCAATATAAATATGGAAAACAAATGCTTTGTTCCCTAAAGCCTGTAAGTGCCTCAGTTTACAGTTTTCATTCAGCGCCTCTACATTAATGTTCCTTAGCTCAACAGCATCATTAGCCATAATCAGATTCCGTTCTACTGTTGGAGATATTAAAGCTGAACGTTTTTTATATATACTTTGTATTTGTATATTAAGATCACGTGCTCGGTGAAAAAGCCCAGACTCAGATAGTATCAGAAGGCACCAATGTCAGGTTGAGTTCTCTAGCGAGGTAATCACAGAGCCCAAGAGACTCTTGGGATGAGCAAGACGTCAGGGTCCCTAGCAATTAACATGCAGTGCGAAAATAAGTGTGGTGACATATGTGTCTTTGTATCTTGGGGCAGATGAGGTCGACCAGTCCAAGGCTCACCTCGGAAGAGTGTGGGGTGAGTCTAGATAGAACACAACACATTTCTGAAAGCGACATTCATATACAAATTTGTGCATCCTAGGTGGTGTGTTCACAAAACCTTTAATACTATTTCATATCTTAAATATACACACCTTTCAAATCAATGTACAATACAAAATACAATACTAAACAAATACCAATGTAGCACAAAATATGGTAAAATAAACTGCTAATTCTGCAAGGAAAATGTAAATTTCATGTGAATACTAGTCTGCAATCAAAACAAATGGTTAAGACATGTACATTAATGAAAGTGGATCCCCTATTAAACTTATTTATATAAAGTCTATAATCAGTTAATATTTGCAAATCTTTGATAATCCTGGAGCGCAGAACATATCTAGAATGAATAAATCACGCTCCAGAGCAAAACAGTAAAGACGCAAAAATAACAAATTTCAATAGACTGAAATGAACACAGTAGTTAAAGGGAGGATTACAATCGACCCGCCCTATTGGATTAGTTTGTAGCCAAGGTAATTTTTAAATAGTCACAAAAGTAGAGGTTTGTGAACATTTAAAATAAGACAAAGCAAAGATCAATGGCAAATTCAGGTACAAGAGTACCTGGAACCTGAGTTGACTTGGTGGACACAACATCAATCACACAAAAGGTGATGGGAAGAACGCTTGCAAAAAATCTAACCACTGGCAATCACTCTGGGGAGCATTCCAATCCATACTTTTTCACACACTTTGCCACTGTAGAAAAAAATTCTACCTTATGCAAACCAGTACTGAACTGGCTCCTCATGGGAACAGTCCATCCCTATCTGCCAGTTGAGCCCCTCTCCAGATGAGAACTTAATCAGCCAATACCAGTTTCAGCCTTGTTAAGCCACATCAGTGAGGTATATCTGTGGAACAGTGAGCACCGGACACATGTCTGGGCATACCCATAGCCACTAGGTCCATCTGAAATGCCAGGCGAAGTCCCCTCCAGAAGGGAACACAAGCCAACACAAACAAGGAGAGCTTCAGCATGGCCACTGGTTTATTCGTAACTTGGATACGTTCACAAGCACTTAACTATCCAAACTCTAGAATACACTTAAGAAAAGTGACCCTCCATCCAAATGATGTTCCACCAGCTGCAGGGCAGCACCAGCTGTGTAGCGGCACAATCTGACACACAGTTTAATGAATCCTTCCTAATGCAAAGGACCAATCATTTAGGGGCTGATTACAATGAGGACCAGAAATGCTCCAACAGATGGACAGAGCCTTCCGGGCCGCATCATAATCAGCCCCTCGGTTTACTTTCTGACTGCTGCATTACAATGCTAGCGGCCGGAAACTAAACTGGCCAGTCATTCTGGCTGGCATCAGATGGGCTCAAGGAACCTATTGGACAGTCAGAACCAGTTTATAATCCCAAAGGGTGGGCCTTTCCGCCCTTGGGATCACGATGCACAGTTTCTGGCATGATTTCCATGCTGGTCTGTCTGACATGGAAACCATGACAGAAAGCATGTTTGGGGGAACCAGCAGGGCCCCCTTGTGTGTGTGCGGCCTCTGGTTTGTGGCCAACAGGGCACCTAATGTGCCCCCCTGTTGATCCCTGCACCCTGTGTAGGCAGCTTGAGGTGCTTGCCACGGGGTGCAGGGATGGCCAGCACCTCCAATTTCCCTATGGGAGCATGTATTACAGCCAGTTTACAGCCTTAATGCATGCTCCCATACAGAAATTTAGGATTGCGACCAAACAGTGTTCGGTCACATCTTAATTAGGCGGTTGGGACTGCTGACCAGAGGTTGGTCGGTCCCAGAACTGAGACGGTGTATCGTAATTAGGCCTTTAGTCTGGATCACATTTTCCATGCCCAGATATAGTGAGACAATCTGCCTCCTTCTATGGACTCAAATGAACACTGTGGGTACTCCTGCAGCTAAGCCAAACGAAGGAGATCAGGAAGAGAAAAATGGATGGGGTTGTTCTCTTTTGGTAGCACCCAGCCTCCATTTTACAGTGTCATTCCTAAGGTAAATGTTTATGTTCAATGCACAGATCTTGAATATATCACTGCAAGTGCATACAAACTCACTGGAAAAATGTTATATGTACACACATACATGACATATGTGGGGATATATGCCTTGGGCTGCATGCCCCTCATTGCTGGAGTGTGGCAATGTTTGCACAGTCTTGTCAATGGGGATAAATATCACCTACAGACTTACCTACATTCCAGCACTTGTAGGGTCGTAGTCTTTGGGGTTCAGCTGCCATGGTGTACGGGGGACCTGGACAAAGGGATCCATGCCAGACACTGTCGAGAGGAAGCTGATGTTGTATAGCTCCTATATATCCTTATATCGTGTTAAGTTAGCATAGGTACATTTGAGATTTAAACGCCATTTTTCCAACGGTTTCGGTGGTCTTATATCATGACACTCGAGTAGTTTATCGTTCATGCCTTAACCCCTTCACGTCCGTTTCCGGAAAACGGGGTGTCGGTGAAACCTACCTATTTTTTGAAATAGGTCTTTATTCAAGCTTGATTCTTTCTTAAACGGTTTCTTTGAATTACTACCCAGTTGTGCTACAAAGTATTCTTTGTGTTTTCTTATTTCCAATTCTGTAATGGCGGCAGCGGTGGCTATTGCGCAGCATAGTCGCGTAGCGGTACGCAACCATCTTCAGACGTACCAAGTCCCAGTAGATGGGATGGCTGTGATTTTCGTGGTATGTGCAGATCCGGCGTTTCCTTACGAGTTGTTTTACTCTTGGGTTACGTTTCCGGCTGTGGACGCTAATTCTGGTTTGTTCCACTCCTACACCGCCTCGGATGTCCCGGCTGAATATACGCCGTACAGGGCATTGGAAATACCTATTGATCATTGGCAGCATCGAGTTTGGTTTGATGGCGCCCTCCCCCACTCTATGTCCCCTGCGAGGTTAGGCCCACTCTCAATTCCAGGTACTAATTGGCCTGCGTTGGGTGGCTTTACCCCGCACCCGAATCACGGGGCTTGCACCCTGGCAGAAATTCGCAGGCTGCATGTAGTTTCCATTTCCGTGATTCGTGCTTTAGTGCAATACATCGGTCGACATCTTCCTGGTGGTCCCCAGGGGGGTGCGGCTGCTCCCCTGGAACGAGGCGGAATGCGTCTCAATCCAGTGATGGTAAATTCGGTTTTTGGTGCGCGTCCGGTTGACAACGATGACTTCCCATTCTGGCTAGCAGAGAAGTTTGATCAACTGGAGGCGGTTTTTCCGAATTCTACTCCTGCTGATAAACATAGAATGTTGACGATTACTCTACCGAAGGATATTACTCCTGAACTTGCTGACTGTGACAGCTGGGGAAAAACATTTGCGGCAGTTTATACAAGGTGCTTCGGCACCCCGTCTATGACTGCCCTGCCTGAAATCGTTAGACGTGTTCAGAATGATCACGGTCCAGAGGCAGCGGTTGAATTGGGTATGCGCCTGTGTGGTTCTTTTGAGATTGTAAGTGATCTCATTCTCTCCAATGTTAAAGGAGATGCAGTTAACTTTCAGGTGTCGAATGCTTTGGCTGCTCTGCCCGATGCCGACAAACCCCGCCAGTTAGCAAAGATTGTGGTGGCCGCTTATAAAACGATTGGCCGCACAAGTAGAGGTCTGAAATATTTTCCAGTGAAGGAGAAAAAACAACCACAGGGACAATCTGCAGTGACAGATGCCCAGCCCAAGTCCAAGAAACAAAATTGGCCTAAAAAACAGACACAGGGGAAGCAGACAACGCAGACTCAGGGTACTTTTCCTGCAATACAAGCTCCTGCGCCACCCGAAAAAGTTTATGATTTGCGCGACCGCGCGATGATTAAATCGCCTGATCGTTTTCAGGGTTCTGATCAACGCTCTCCTCGTTCCTTTCAGGACACATCGGCCCCGAAGACCGGTGGAGGAGGAGGGGGTGGACGTGGACGTGGTGGCCAACAAGGACGTGGCCAGTCCCGCCAGACGGACGGCGCAGTGAAGCAGGAGGATTCTACGCCTAGGCGTCCGCAGTTTGCGAAAAAGAAAGTCGCAGCCTTAACAGCGCATCGATATGCCACAGATAGTGAGAACGCGGCTTCGGAATCTGACGTGGGCTCTGACCTTGCTGGACAGCGCGGCGGAGATAACCATAGTCAGAGAGGCGCTGCGTCCACTACTGAGGGTGACAGCGACTGATGTCTACGTTGTGATAGAAACAGCGGATACTAGACTCGCTCCCCCTGAAAGACTATATGAAATTGTCCTGTTAATTGAAGGTGACATACAGCGTACCGTTAAAGGTGTATTTTGGGAGAATCTGTCTTCTACATATGATATTTTACTTTCGGAGGCTGACTGGCCCCCACCTTTTGTGCTCGCGGCGCCGCGAGGGGAGGAGGTAATCCTACCCAGTTTCGCGAACACTGTCTCGAAAGAGCATGCGCAGCATTTTGCAGAAGAGTGGGCTCGGGCTCTCGCGCCGGCTCTGTACCGTAACCAATGTGGTTGGGATAAATTGTCGCCTTGCCACGAAATTCCGTTGCGGTCTCAGCCGCAGCCTCAACCTCAATATCCCATTCGGCGTGAAGCAAAATCTTCCGTCGCGGAAATCCTTGAACAATTGGAATATCAGGGAGTTATTGAAACGTGTGTGTCACCGATGAATAATCCACTTTTTACTGTGAATAAACCTGACGGATCATATCGTTTGGTTTTGGATTACCGGCATTTGAACTCGCATTGCCGTAACTGTGCAGTACAGAATACCCACGGCTCTGCCCTAGTGGATAGTCTCGTGCGTAAGCGTTTCAAGACAACGCTTGACATATCCAATGGTTTTTATGCCCACAGATTGGACAGCTTTAGCTCCCAATGGACCAGTTTTACAAGCGCTGGAGTGCAAAAGCAATTCCGGCGTCTTCCAATGGGCTACAAGAATAGTCCTGGTGTATTTACCGCTCGAATTGTCTCTATTCTGGAGGCACTCGACCCTGATGCTTTTTCGTATGTGGATGACATATATCTCACAGACGACGATATTTGGGAGCATCTGTGTCGTGTAAATTCTCTTGTTTGCAACTTCGCAGACATGGGTTACAAATTCAACTTTGCAAAATCGCACATTGCTGAACACACAGTGTTGTTTTTGGGCTATGAGCTCAACAATGAAGGTAGAGGTTTGGCTCCTCACTTCTTGGAGAAGTGCGCACAATTGCGCGCACCAACAACTCTGAAAAAATTACAATCCTTACTGGGCTTTCTGAATTTCGGCAGAACTTACATTCCGGAATATGCCCAGCGTATCAAGCCTTTGTATGCTTTGATACAACCAACTTTCTCAAAATCATGCTGGCTGCCTGAGCATTCAGCCATTTTGCAATCCTTGCAGGCTGATCTGCTCGCTTCTAAATATTTACTGACTCGTGATAACCACACCAACCTGGTCATAAGAATAATTCCTGGGACGGTGGGTTTCACTTACCTCACTTTTAATGAAGGTGACACAGTACCTATTGCTTACAAGTCACACTTGTACACCTCGGCTGAGATGCGGTTTCCCACCATAGAAAAGGTTTTAACTGCTGTACAGATGGCTATTCTAAAGGAACGAGCTCTGTCACAGGGGAAACGCATGCTAGTGGTAACACCCTGTCCTCATTTGGAGGCAGTCACGAAAGCCAGTGTACCAAATTCGAAAGCTTTGCACCCTCGGTGGATTCAGTGGGCTGCGTCATTGTCATCCTCGGATGTCATGTTTATTTTTGACGCTTCCTTACGGTCGCAGGAGTTCTTGCAGTATGAATTCGTTCACCCTGCTCCTCTGGCGATGCGACCTTTGGAGGACTTCCATTGCATCATTTACACTGATGGGTCGGCGCAGGTTGCGCATGGCTCTAAACATGCCTACGTTTCCGCATGCGCCATTGTGGTCGGTGCTATGTTGAATGATGAGTTCATTTCCAGGGAGGTACACACGTTGCCCCTGGGCGATTGCACCGCACAATTGGCAGAGCTTCGTGCTCTCTTACTAGCTTTGGAGTACGCAGATCCAAGTGTTACTACTCTAATTGTAAGTGATTCTTACTACTGTGTCCAGTCTTACAATGAAAACTTGTTCTTTTGGATTCAAAATGATTTTCATGATTCCAAGGGTAGCACAATAAAACATAAAATGATCTGGGTTCGAGTGGCAGAGCTTAAGGCTATGTTGCCACTCGTTTATGTGATTCATACTCTCGGTCATCAGCGCGTGGGAGTTCACGCTTTTGGCAACTCGCTTGCTGATGAAGCAGCGAAATCAGCAGTATCTACATACTTAGTTGCAGCAGTTACTAGGTCTAAAACCAAGATTGATAGCGACATCTTGGCAGCGATTGCTGCCTCTGAGAAGGGAAGTAAACATCCTTCGGGATTCCCTTCGAAGTATAAATACCACTTAAGTCCCGAAAAGGTTCCTTTTGTGACAATTCCTGATGTTGGGGAACGGCTGATTCCCAACTCGGATCGCAGAACAGACTTGATTACAGCGGCTCATGAAGGTGTGGCGTCTGCGCATGCGGGCGTCTCAGCCACTGTAACGCAACTACAACAACGTTTCTGGTGGCGGGGACTGTACACACAGACGCGTGATTATGTCCTTCTTTGTGACATATGCCAGCAGATTAAACCTTCAACTGCTACGCGTCCGCCTCAGACTCAGTTGTACATTTCTAATAAACCACTAGGCTGTGTTTATTTAGATCACTGCGGTCCATTTTCATCTGATACTGCGTATAAATACATCTTAGTAGCAGTTGACTCATGCACACGCTTTGTTTGGGTATGGCCTCATCGCAGCGCTGATTCCCGGACTGTCATCAGAGATTTGCGTATCTTTATAGGGATTTTTGCCTGTGGTACCTTCCATTCGGATCAGGGTCCGGCTTTCGCCTCTAAGGCGTATAAGGATGCCATGACTTCGATGGGGGTCCAAGTCAAGTTTTCGTCACCCTACAGACCCGAGGGTAATAGTGTAGTTGAACGAATGAACCGTGATTTAAAGCAATCTTTGACAGCCCGAGTTATAGGCACTGGCAGAAATTGGCTGGCTCACCTCTATGGCGTGCAGCGTGCTCTTAATAATCTCCCTAGAAGGTCTCTGGGTGGGCGGACCCCATACGAAATGCTCTTTGGCATCAAGATGTTCGTCCCTGACCTTGACGGTCTAGACTCGGTGGTTCGCGCCACTTCCTTTGACGCAGATGAACATTGCAATGTTTTACAGAATCTACAAAAGACGAGAGACACTCTTGCAAAGGAACATTTGCCCTCCACGTCGGATGATGCGTTGCAGATCCCGGTAGTTGGCTGGCTACCCCAAGTTGGAGAACTGGTTCGAGAGAAGATCGACAACAAGAAAGAGTTTGGTCCCTCCTATCGAGCTCCGGTCCCAGTGCTTGGAGTGAAGGGCACAAGAACAGTCATTTTACCACCACTTCCAGGTCGTAAGGAAAACAGGTTTATTTCTATTGACAATGTCAAGATACACAGAGTGGCCGATTCTTCTTAGCATGACACCGGCTGTTTCCTGTCCTTCCATTGTGAGAAATTCAATTATGCCCACTGCTTCTAATAATGAACCTGAGGTGGCCATCGAATTACCTGCTGTTTCCACTCCATTATTGAATAATTTACCAGGAACTAACCTTGATGAGACAGACTATACATACCCCACTGATTTGTCCATGCCTGACCTGCAAGCTCGTTTAGCCACGGAATCCAGATTTTCATTTGACTCTGCTTCCCTTGCCTCGAAAAAACCCTCTAAAATTGCATTATATGCTAGCCTGTTTAAAAAACATTTTTTGATACCTCCTTGGATATACATTTGGCTGGTCCTTTTTTCAGTTTACCTTTTTATGTCAATTGGTTTTGTGTTTTATTTTTTTCGGATTATGAATGGACACTATGTCGAGGAGAGAACTTGCATTACTCATTTGAATGGAACTTTGGCCCCACTTTCCTCTTCACATTCTACACACAGATTAAAAAGAGACTTGACTTTGGTTAACATCACAGCGTGGCCTGTTCTGGATGGAATCGCGTGGGATGCAGTTCGTTTTCAGATTCATGGTCCAACGGAAGTCGTTAATGTCCCTAATGTACTAAGAGTTAATATGGGGGATGTGGTGAAACAAAACATTCGTTCTGATGATTGGGATGTTAATGCTGTGGAAAGTTTGTTTTCTGATTTGAAATATTATGCTGCTTTTGATGCTGAGGATTTATATTTAGAATCTGCTAATTATGGTGAATTGTTCTGTTACCAACATTATGGCAATCACTTCTTACACAAGACATCTTCCCGAAGGGATGCGGTTAATTTTACTCAGTGGGAACATTGCCCAGCACCAACACAAGGGAGTTCAGAAACGTTTCTTAAAAAGTATACTTATTTCACTGACTTTAATCAGTCCAATCCCGAGTCCTTTTATTTTAAATTTCACAAACAGCCACTGTCCAAGGTTCGACTTACAAATACAAAATTGTTATATTCAAAGGCCTTCCTGGATCAATTAGTTACTGGAGGGTATGAGTTATGGAAGGATACCATAGACCTTAAATCAGTTTGGGGCTCAAGGGCCTGGCAGGTACAAGGCACTGAGGCTTTGCACCGTGCATGTCTCATCCCAAATCATATGTGGTTTTTAAATGAAACCATTTCCCAGACCACGTGCTTTGGATTGGCTACATCTAAAAGGTTAAACACCCCGTCTTTCCCGGAGTTGGAGGAATATGAGAATTGGAGTAATTTTACTAAATTGTCCATTAGAGATATACAGGCTCTGCTTCTGAATTCCTCCTTTAACATTTCCAGTATGAATCCCAAGGGTTGGCTGCTTTGGCACCGTGGTGCTGATTCTTGCCAAAAGAGATTTTTAAATATAACTGACGGTTTTAAGACTGTTAGATCTGATCCCCGTTTTGATTTGAGTCATACTGTCACCTCTTACTCTGTTGGCAAGTTGTGTCAAGCTTGGCTGAAACATTCAACTTTACCTGCGGTTAAGTATCACCTTTCCAAACTGAATGCAGACGTGGATTTGAATGATTTCATTAAGGGCCCAGCTAGTGGCAGGTTGAAAAGGTGGTTATATGGTGTTTACAATGAAATTTGGAAACTCTCACAGATTGAGGCTGCTTCACGCCTTAGGGCTATTGATCAGGCAAATCTTGAGAAAGTGCTTGCAGTGGTTGACAATAGCATTAACGTGCTTTCCTCTAGAATTTACACATTAGATAATATTGTGTCGTCTGTTGTTGATATTGTGCATGATGAAGTGTCTGTATTATACCATGGTCAAAATCAATTACGTTCAATCATGCAGTTTGCATGGACACTACAGACTCTAAAAATGGGTAAAGTTCCCTGGGGATACATGAACGTTTCCTCTTTATTTGCACCATTTAATTTGACAGACAAACAACGCTTGCTTTCAATGCGTGATGCTTCCTTTTCTATGCTCCATATTGAAAGATTGGAATCTTTACCTTTTTCTGTGGCAGAGACCACTGCTGCTACGTGGCTTATCCACGGTTTAATAACGCTGCCTTTTGCTTTATATAAGTTTTCAAATTGTATGAAATATGTGCCAATAGGTCGTTTTGAACCCTTAGGTAGCGGTTTTCTTCATGAGGTCTGGTCACTCCCATACACATACAGATGTTTCAAGGATGAACAAGAGGTTTATCTAACAGGGGATGAGTGTACTGAGACGCCAGATCATTCTTTAATGTGTAGACACATACAGTTACACGGTTCATGTAACAGGGACAGACCGAATATGGCTTGCGTTTTACAGGGCACGCCAGTTCCTGCTATCATCCCCACGTTTAAATTGTTAGAGAATGGTAGTTATTTAATGCTCAATAATGAAAACTGCTGTGGTTTAATTAAAGGTATAGCTTTCATAGTAACGGTTAGTGAGCGAGTTATTTGCTGCAGAAATGTTCTTTATCCTCCCACACGTGAACATAGGGAGTCTTCCATTTGGCCACAGATACCGACCTTGGGAGCAGAATTCAGCGGCATGGCTAGAATAAGAGCTCTATTGTCCCAGAAAGAGGTGGCCTTGAGCTCGGCCCGTGAAACTTTCGTGCTTCACATTGCTAACACCCGCACGGAGGTTCAGGCTCTTTTAAACACTGATTTGCCCTTGCATTTCGGAGCCATGGTCCGTTCTATCTTTAACGCATCCTCCACAACGGGCCTAGCACATTTTTTTAAAGTTGTTAGCGGTGGTCTCGTGACTTCCTTTGAGAAGATTTTTGGAGTCATCCCTGCTTTCTTCCATTCTATTTTTTCATCCTTGTTTGGAGGGTTCCCGTTTTTGCTTGCATTAGCGGCTGGCGCATTGGTGGTTTTCTGCCTTTTTAAATATGGATGCCCTTCCTGTGCAAGACCACGCACGGCTACTACTGACGCGGTTTCGCAACCGCATGCTTGATTACTATGGCACACTGCCGTTAGCGACTCTAAGCACGGCGTTTGGATTATCTTTTCGGTTCTCCTATTTCACCTGTGTCCAGCCTGTATTTCGCTGTCTGACCTGTGATTTCCTTTGGGCCATTGATTTGTGTCTCTGCGGACCAGCATCTTCTGACGTCGATTTTGATCAACTGATGAGTCCTATCATTGCTCACGAGTTGGTTTGTTCTGACGAAAGGGTTATGGCCTTGGCGGTGGCACATGGACTAATGGGTCCCTGGGATGTGTTGTCGGCGGCGCAGAATTTCTTGGAACTAAGTTTTCTTGAGAACCCACCGAGCTGTCCTCTGATGGTTATAGAGGATCCGGTGCTGGAAGATCACGTATGTTCCTTTCATCTTTTAAATTGGATGGCTGAACTGTTTTCTGATGAGGACAGTGACTTCCTCCTGGAGGCTGTTGCAGCTTACTTTTCATATACGGTCTTATCTTAGACACTGCCTCAAATTGACATGCTGATTGATAGCATTTCCTTGACTTTATTGACTTTTGGTCAAGACATTTTATTTTTCCTTGCCTATTGGCTTGAGCCACATTATATTTGTGGGCTATTTTTTTAGCATTAATTTTTATAATTGAATCTTTATTCATGCTCGTTTATAAATGGATTCTGCTCTCATGTGATGGCACTTCTGTTACCTTATTTAGTCCGTTCTCGGATCATGGGGGGGTGTTGTATAGCTCCTATATATCCTTATATCGTGTTAAGTTAGCATAGGTACATTTGAGATTTAAACGCCATTTTTCCTTTCTTGCAACTTCTGCACACGACCCTTAATTGTTGACTTAGCTTTCAACCTAGTGGTTTGCCGTGGTGTATGTGAGAATAATATGTTATTGCTCTGATATCAGTCTTGTTTAATAAAACATGTCTGCACGGAGAGTGCTGAAGTTTCAGGAGCAACACGATATGGAATTGTTATGAGGTCTGATCTCCACGCCTTCATAGTCATAACACAAGTGCAGCCTTTGCCAACTTGGGCTTGAGGCGGGATTGATATTGCTTTGCACGAGAATTGTTAACACACTTGATGCGGTGCACATGCAGAGAGAGAGCTGGTGTATGCTGATGTGATTCCTTCATGCTAGGACACTAAGGTATGGGCCCGCCCTAAAACAACCCAAAGAGACCTTCTTAGATAATAATATAATATATGTGTTAGGGAGGGTGAGATATAAGTGTTGTTAACTCTTATTCATTACAGCATGTTAACATGCTGTCACCATTCGCTTTTTATGTCTTAGTAACTATGCTGATAATTTTGCTACTGATAATAAGTATACTTGTATTATCAAAGATACTGCGCCTGAGAAGACGGCATTAGTAAATAAACATTTCAAATGCACATGTGTCTTCTTTACTCCATGTTCTGGTTTGTAATGATAATATAACGAAAGAGTGTTCATGAGTCCCACGTACCCTGAGGTACTGTAAGTTCATGTTCTGGTTTGTCTAAACATTGGGTGTTTGATATGTCCAATGAGACACTGTAGCTAGCTCGGTAAGGGGTGAGTTGGTTGCTAAGGTAAGTTTTGGGACACCCTAATTTGCCGAGGTTCCACTCCTCTGTGCACAGTTCTGTGTGAGTACAGAAACCCTGCAACACTGATATGGTGAGTATGCACCCCAAATCATTAGTTTCCAATGAGTCAAGGTAGCTGATAAGACCACCATGGTCATCTCGTCGAAAATTTACATCGTAATGTGGATGGCGGTGGGAACTCTCATTAGAGCTCTATGGCTGCTGCTTTTCTCCAACCACCTTCTCAGCAATCAGAAAAAGGCTGTCGGAGTCGGTGGACTTCCAGCGGTCAGTCGGACTGCATTCAGCATGCATTGTAATTCTGTGGTTGTTACGACTGCTTTTGACGAAACCGCAACAGTCTGACCGACGACGACGAGGCCACAGATGTTGGTCCAACTGGCATTATAATGAGGCCCTATGTTGTTGTTCATGTGAACATAACCTATGTCAATCAGTGTTGTTTTTAAATTGGGCATTGTCCTATCATGTGACACACTGTTACCTACAGGGTAGGGTCATTAAGCCTTTATAAAGCAAAAGCAATTATAACTGCAGTTTTTACTAGTGCTAACAGTTAACTTTACCAAATATTTTAAATACAGTTGTAGTTTTTAATGAAAGAACAAATATGAAAATCATATCACAATAATATGATTCTAAATGATGCTTTTCAGCAAGAGTCATGGCAACGTGGAATTGGGGTAACACCATGTGTGACCTAGGTGGCCCAAAAACAAATTTATAAAGATTTGCATTTGGTGATGGTAAAATATTTTAAAAGCTGTTTAGTACAATTAAAAAATTACTTTTGGCTGAATTACATTAAGGTATAACCACTCTTTGCAAAAGGGCCTAAAGTCCTGGTACAAGAAACAGTAATAGCTTGAGTCAAACATTTATTTTTAAATGGCATTGTCTATGAAGGTGGAAACATGGCTCTCTTGCATCCATATTCTCTTCAGGATCCAAATTTCCAACAAGAAGCTTTTCAAATGACTTAACAACATTTCAAATTTACCCCAGTGAACAGGTAAATTCGTCAGTTTCATACACAAGGTCAAAGAAGCTCTCACCGTCTAGTCATTTTGTAGCCCAGAAGATGTTACAGTTGAATGTTTGTCTTCTCCGAAGATCCCTGTTTGGCTGTGTACGAAGACAGTTAGAAGAAATCTCTGTATATGGACTCTTTATGTGAGGTACTTGCCTTTCTCATACTTCAACCAGTCTGCAAATAATGTGCTGATTTCTTTCAAAGCTTTATTATAAGATATAAACCTTCAACAACGAAATTATATCAAAGTAAAACAAAGACACATGTAAGGATATCTAACTTGTTACGTGGCTATTCTGACATGGTACAGTAGGTGACAAAACGTGTATTTGTACATGTTCTCAAATATTTCCTGATTGATATTGATGAAGAAAAATATTCTTTCCAAAAGATCCATGCTGGACATATGCATCAACTAAGTATCAATGGAGAGGATTTCCAATGTATGGGAAACATAATTTTTTAAAGCCATTCAAGCATATGTGGCACAGCCTTTTCTGATGACATGTGCATGTTGCATATAAATCAGGCATAAAAAAAGAGTGCACTAAGTCTTTGTGAATGTGAAAGGCTTAGGCCTAGAAACCGAACGTTAGGGATCGTGGCAATGGCTAACAAAATATGCGATGTTGCCACCTATTAAGTAGACACACATTAGCTGTGTTAACAAAATAACAGATATGCAACAAAGGGGAAACTTCAATGCTGCTTTTCTGAAAGCTATAAGTAGTGATTACAGCTGGGTACGAAGCTAACAGTGGAAGGAAGTATGGGGCATATTTGCAACATATATCGCTGTCTATCACCGGATATTATCGCAGAGATAACATGCTATTAGCAACTTTTATCTCTAATGCGATAAAATGTCCGGCGATAGCCGCTCGATGTGTGAATATCGCTGGAAATCCAGCGATATTCAGGCATTAACGCTAATGGGGACTTAACCTGAATATCCACCTCCCATTGGATATACAGGTTAAGTCATGGTCTGAGCAGGCGTTAGGTTCTGGCGATAATCGTGCAAAGCGCAAAATTTTTAATCCCACAGCCTGCCTTGCTAATAGGCGATAGCTGTGTTAGCGACTGCTTTCAGTCGCTAACAGGTTGTGTACGCCCACTTTGCATGTCATTAGAGATAAATATCGCTGACATGCGAAGCGGGCCCCAAACCAGTCGCTATGGCTTAAACGCTATCGCTAACTGCTGTTAGCGACAGCTTGCTAATAGGGCGATAGAAATATTGCAGCTTTAGTGGGAAAAAGTCACGCTAAATCGGCGATAGTGCCCTTTCTAATAGGCCCCTCTATTTTGATACAATTGCTTTTCTTTCATATATGTCTCCAGCTGAGGCATTGTTCACGCAGTAAAACAGATACAAGAAACTGCACAGTAATTCCTCCTGTCCTCTCCATAGAGCAAGGCGTCAGGAGACCTAAGAATTGGGGAGGGGCATACATGAAGGAGGGCTGCTTGGGGAGAATGTCCGATGCTGGTCTGAAAGCTTGGGCAATAAATGATGGTGAGGCATAAGGTATTGAGGGAAGGTACTAACCATTGAGCCAATATCATCATTAGGAGCTTATGATAATAAAGATATAAATGTTAGGTAGAGGTCAGGCTAACTATTACATATAGTAGGTATATAGCCAAAGGGCCAGCTACAAAGTACACCAGGCGAATTCCTGGTATTGGAACTTAGCAGCGTTGGTTGCATAGTACTGAACGGCAGGTATTCACAAGACATGCACCTGCGATGGACATGAACAAATAGTAGCACATACTCTTACACAGGTTACACCATCTGCAATGCAGACATTTTCCTATGCATAGAAAGCTACTGCATTGCTCCTCGCACAGAGAGTGACCATCAGCCTCAGATTGCCTCTAATTCAGTATACCATGTACCAGCTAGGGCAATGTACAGTGGTGCCCACTCGTTCAATATAAAGCATCTAAAGTGGAATCCCTCAGTCGGCAGCACTATCATGGAGGAGTGCGTTCAGCTTACCATGCAAGCTAAGCAAAGTTCCGGACTTCCGATAGCTGACCGGTCAAATCTTTGTACTCAATTACTCGCCAAAGTACAACAGACTATTTGCCAATGTCATTGCTCAACCTAAAGCACAGCTATGACACAGTCTCAGGCCCTAAAGAAACATGTAATAAAGCCCTGAGAGAAGTTCAGAAGAATCAGGGTGTAGCAGAGCCAATTGTTGCTTACAAACAGCACAAACAACTACAGACGGGCACGCCATGCAGAGAAAAAATTTCGACTCCAGCAGTTCCGGTGCCCTCTCCGGTGCGCGAGTAAGCTGCACAACTCAAAACATTTCTGGGCCCTGGCGAACAAACAAATTAATGGAATCCACGGCATGGGTACCATCAGCAATACTCATGGAGCTGGAGCATCCGCCACAAGCTCAGGACCATCAGCCCTTTTCCATTGCAGACATACATCTTTTGTAATGTAGACTGGACCTGATAAATAACCCTGGGCGTAAAACAACGCTCTGCTCGTGTAGTTTGCGGATTTTTGGCAACTCCGCATTCTGTGTAGAAGCGGAGTAGCCAGATAACTCTTCACTCCGCAACGGAGCGGAGTTTTTTAGTGTGTGCGCGCCACAATGCATTTTTGCATGCACAGGAGCAATTTAATGGGTGTCTGTGATCGCCAATGAGATTTTCCATCCGTTTGTGAGTGCTGCGAGATTTGCTAGGTGGCCACATGGTACCGCAAGAGTTTGCAATTGCAAACACGTCATTTGGACGCTCCATCGGACTTCTGGCGGATTTTTTGTGAAGATCGTGATCCCGCACACGGAGAATTTGCAATCTAGAGAAGGTTTTCTCTCGAGCAGCATCAAAACCTTCTAAAAATGATTATTTGGATAAAAAAAAACTCCTCAGATTGACATTTGGCTGTACTTTTTTGTACAAGGAGTCCTTTTTCTTTTTTTTACTTTTTTTTTTAAGAGGAAGGAACTGCCCCATAGATTCCAACTTCCTGTTCCTGTCCAGCAGGTTCCCCTAACTGCTTTGTCCATCTCCTGTACACTTTTCTTTGGGATTTGGAGCTTGAAGGATCCCTCTTTGTGTCTGCTGCCCCATATATCATTGGACTTGAGGACTTTTGAATTTGAGATTTCACAATTAAGTTTGAAAATGGTGTTGTTTGTTTGATTGGGGCATTGCACGTACATTGTTTTATACATTCATAATTATTTTTAATTTATTGGGGTGGGTGGCCTGTAACTTCACTAGAGGCCTAGTTGTATGCTTGTAAGTAATGTTTCTTCTTTTATAAAGGAAATATGTTGCACAGTTCACTACATTTTCTCCAACTTTTGAAATCAATTTGCAATATTTATTTAATTCACTAGCCGGCCAGTAGTCTGCCAATAGGTCTTTCAGCCAGAAGGCCCAGAGCTACTCATGGGTGCATGCAACAACTGTTTCTATGGTGTCTGTTGAATGTAAACATCATTTAGGACATGGATGGCATTGGATTGAAATGCAAAATGTTTTTTTGTTTGGTATTTCACTTTTTTTCATGTCTGTTATCTGTTAAATAAATGCCTTTGTTGGATGTATGTGGTTTTTGCAGTAGTGGTCGGGGGTAGGAGTGCTGCCGGGTGGTGAAGAGGGGTGGGGCAAAGGCAGGGTGGGGGTAGTAAACCAGAGAATACGGCCAAATACAGGTAAGTAAACATAAAAAGAAATAAAACGAATTTCGTTGCACGCACTGCATCACAACAAAATTTGTTTTATTTATTTGTCTGTTTACTTACCGGTAATTGGCCGTATTCCATAGTTTACTACTCCCCACCCTGCACCTCCCCCACCCCACATCACCGCCCAGCAGCACTCCTAACACCGACCGCTACTTGGTTGTTGTGTAACTTGCAAACCTTTTTTAGCCCTGTGGATTTTCATTTTTGGCATTGTTGCATTAAAGCTGTGTTGTTTAGCATGCCTCCTTTGTCTGGCCAGTGTGTGAGTGTGTTTGCAATCGTGTGCCAGCATTTGCTTTGGCTGAGCCCCACCATGTGGCCAGTGGCCATTTTGTAACGTCTATGTCCATATAGGCCTGATTGAGGTCATTGTTTTCCAGGCCTCCTGCTTGTTGTTGCTGTGAGGGACTACGTGGCTGGTGAACATGTTGTAGTGGTGGTAGTTAGTGTGCCCTTTCTTGTTGTTGTGGCCTGGCTATGTGGCTGGCGGCCATTTTTTGAAGACAGCCAGTGTGCTTCTGCATTAGGACTGCATGTCTTTCCTTTGTTCCTCTTGGCTTATTGTTTCTATCAATTGTCAGCTGCAGCTCCCTGAAAGGGGAATCCCACGTGATGCACAATGCCAAATCGGGTCTGTTATGTAAATTGATACTTGTATAGCGCACTACTCACCCGCAAGGGTCTCAAGGCGCTTGTACGAATACCGCTGTGGAACCCATCCTGGCTTTCCCTGTGAGGTGTCCACTCCTGGGCACCCCCAAGGTGGAGGCAAGGCATCCTTAGCGTTGTGGGGGCCGTTGTGGAGATTAAAAAATCTATTGCCCAGAGTTGCAGAGTGGGACTCCATGATTGGAATAGGCACCGAGGCGAGAATTATCAGGTCCGTGGAATTTTTGAGCCCAAGACCCGCCGAGGCGGGGAATTGAACCCTGGTCCCAGGCTAGACCTCTGCATCAGGGTCTGCCGCTCTAACCATTGAGCCACACTTCTCCGTCATTGAGCCACACTTCTCCGTTACATTTGTATTTTATTGTTGTTGTTCTTCTTCTTTCCTATCCCTCGTGAGTGTACTGTACACTAGTACACCAACCATGAAAGCCCTTGTTTTTGTCAAAGTCTCACAAATGTCTACATTCTATTGTTATGTTTTTTAATAACTGAGTTAATACATTAAATAATATTAATAGCACTCACAAGTGTGACAACACACTAAGTCATATATTATATTTGTTTGTTTGTACTAGTAGTAATTGAACCACAACAATGAATGCCACGTTTCACTGATGTTCTTCTTGCTTCTTTGCTTTTAGGTGCACAAAAAAGGAGGAGAAGACATCACCCTTTGTACTGCCAGACAGAAATACTGCTGCGCATGACATCACATGATGTGTGACCACAGACATCTCTTCAACTTGTGCCACTGTGTGCTTCTGACATATTCATGATGGCTGCAAAGAAAGGTACCAGGTTCAGTACCAAAAAAGTTGCCAGTGGGAAGAAGGCACAGCCACTTACCAAGACTGGTATGTTGCTCAAGACCTTTTTTGGGAAACCAGCAGTGGTGTCCGGTAGAGCAAGCTGGGAGCAGCTGACCAACATCAGTGGACCCACCCCATCAACCTAGGCCCAAGCCCATGTCTGTTGCAGAGAGGCAGCCAGTCTAATCACAAGTCCAACGCCGACGAGCAGTGATGTTGAAATTGACTTATTGTTATCGCAAAGTGGTACCCAATCAATGCAGGAAACTCATAAAAGTGGATAACGACAGCCACAACTACCCGCAATAGTAGTTGTTCCTCCCGAAGTAGGGACAGTTCAGGAGATCGAGCTTCCTGCAGAGGAAGAAGAAGAGCAAACCACTCTTTCAGAAGATCCATTGTCTTCCTAATCCCCAACAAGGAAAAGGAGGGTTAGTCCATCAACCTCTTCTCCAAGCCCACCTTATGATGATCTAGACACCACTTGGATCCCACCTCCATATGAGTTGGGGACATGCCACACCCACGAGACAAGGCTAGGGAAAAGGAAGTTTCAAGAAAGCCTTGGAGTTATGGAGGTAGATGTAGAAGAGGTGGATGATGACGAGCCAGTCATCATGGACATCAGTCCCGCCCCAGTGGAGAACAATTGTCCCCATCCCAAATTGCTGTGAGGGATGTGGCAGCACGGATACCACCAACACAAATTATTCCACCAACACCCCTTCCAGCTTCCATATTTCAGCAGGAGAGACCTTCATCCACCACAACCACTTCAATAGATGTAGGTACTGCAGTGAGTCAAACATCATGCCCACCCACAAGTTCATCGGACATTGTTAGTGGCACCAGCAGCGCCAGAAAGTTAACCTCCCCAGTTTGGGACTTCTTTAGGAGTAGCAGGAAGGATGTGAACATTGCTATATGCTCCATTTCTGGACAAGGTGTTAGTGGGGGTAAGTTTGGTACAAACTATGGTACCAGAGACCTAACAAACCAACTAAAGAAAACACCTATTTATCCAGTGTGAGGTGCATCTTAGCGGCCAAAAAACTGCACATGCTGTTGTTGGAGGGGATGAAGAAGAAGATCCGATCATGTTGGAAGGTGAACAAGAGGGAGACATTTTCTCTGTTAAACGGAGCGGCCCAGGCCCCAGCAGTGCAGTGGTACTGCCCACATCATCATCAGTACCATCGCAATGGCACAAGAGTCAGGATGAGACACCAAGGGGTCACAAGCAAGAGGGTACTGCAACAAAAAAACGTGCGACCAGCCTAACATCTGCTGTCAATAAGTCCCCTGCATCAGTGGCACCAGAAAAGAAAGAAATGCAGGCTACCATTCTCAGCATGTTTAGATCGGAGGGGCAGTATGAACGCAACCACCCAATGGCCCAGTTGTACAACACGAAGCTGGCTAAAATGTTAGCGCTGGACCTCCTCCCTTTTATTTGTGGAAAGGGTGGGTTTTCTTGAATTTATTTCAGTCGTCTGCCAAAAATGGAAGGTTCCCAGCCGGTCCTATTTCGCCAGAGTTGCTGTTCTAGCACTGCTTCACGACGTGCTGCAATTGCTTGGACAGGCTTTGCAGCAGAGTGCAGTTCACACTATCCACCTGACAACAGACATGTGGACCAGTTGCCCAGCCACTGATTAGATTACATGTGCATCACTGCACACTGGATATCTTTTGTGGGGATTAGAGAAAAGATATCTGCTTCAGATGTTGTTGACACTGTTGAGATTTTAATGCCACTTGGAAATATGCAACTGTATCCATGTTTGCCATGGAGAAATCTCATACTGCTGCAAACATTTTGGAAGACTTTGATAGCAAGGTCTTTGAGTGGCTGCGACCAAGAGGGCTTAACATTGGTTGTGTTGCCACAGACAATAGCAGTAATATAGTTAAGGTCATGGCCGATGGGGGCTATTTCTTGGTCCTGTGTTTGGCGCACTGCATTAACTTCATTGTTCAAGACTTTCTGAAAAAATAAGCCTTAGTCAGCAACTTACTGACCACCTGCAGAAGAATCTGCACACATTAAAGCTAGTCTTTTAAAGCCCGGAAGCAGCTGAGGGTCATTCAACGTGATAATAGAATGCCAGTTAAAGCACTCATCCAGGAGGTGCCAACACATTAGAACTCACCTTATTACATGCTTGAATATCAGTTTGAGCAGTACAGACCAATCAATGAATATGTCATGCATGTCATGCAAAGAGGGCATGCTACTATGAAAGGCATGATCATTGATGTGGACCAATGGGGCCTAGTTAAATGCCTGACAGAGATGCTACTCCTTTTCGAGCTCTTCTCATGTGAAGTCAGCAAGAAGGATTGTACTATGGGCCAAGCTTTCCCATTGTTGCAAATGCAACAGGAACAGCTGAAGGGGGTGTCGGCAATGTACGCAGGTGTGGAGGAAGAAAAGGAAGCATATGAGTTGGTGGAGAGTATAACCCTTCGTGTATCTGAAACTACAAGGGTGCAAAGAGGCATTGTGTCATCCAACCATTACATTTGTACCACAATTCTGGATCGACTGTAAAAACCATTACTGCACACTTTCATTCGTTTTTCAAACGGCGATGTTGACAACTACAAATCTTGTATAGCTGTGGAAGCCAGTCACTTAGAAAAAGAACGGTCAGGAATTATAGGTCCATTACTCCAGGGCACAACAAGTACTGCAGGGCAGCAGCTTAGCATTCAACTTCAGAGCCCGAGTGCAGTGCGGTTGGCTCACAGCAGCTAAAACCCTCATCAACACCAAGAACAAAATCAACAACAAGAACAGGAGCATCAGCCCCAAAATTGGCAATGGAATGGTTTCTACAGTAAGGGCTTGTTAAGTCAAGTGCTGAGGCAAAAGCAAAAGAGGCCGAGCAAAGCAGAGCAACCATGAGCATTGAGCGGATGGTCCAGGCATATCTGGATGACCCAATAGAGGTCTACATTGATCAAAACTCATTGCTGTATTGGTAGGGGAAAATGCGCCAATGGCCAGTGCTCATCAAGCGATCGATAAACTATCTGGCTTGCCCTGTCGCAAGTGTCTTTTTCAAGCGTGTTTTTAGTGCTGCTGGTGCTGTTCTGACAGTGAGAAGTACCAGTCTTTCACCCCAAAACGTGAAAAGGTTAACAGTGATCAAAATTAATCAACACTTTATACCACTGGATTACACCATACCTGAAGTAGCACAGCAGGAAGATGATGACAGGGACTCAAGTCATAGAAGTAGTGTTAGATGACTTACTTCTGGGTGAACCACCAGAGTTTGAGGATGAGTTGTACTTCCTTGACAACTAGGCTTTCGAGTTACTTTCTTTCTTGCTTTGATACCCCCAAAGCAAAGCCCCCGAAAAAGATACAGCTAAGGAATATTTACTTTTATTTTTTGTGTGTCACTGTCTTTCTGGTTTGAATCACAACAAATCCATCACCAATGTCTTACTCTTTTATTGTTGGATTCGAGTTGCAACTGTGGGCAGTCAGTCAAGAAGTAAGTCCACTTCTCCGAGTCCTGCTGGAGAGTAGTACAACAAACGTGAAGTGTGTTCCTGCCTCATTGAGTCCCTCCAAAGAACCTAACTATATCTATCCTCCTTTCCGAGCCTAGAGGGACTGCCCCGTAAGAACAGGTAAATGATTGTATGCTTTGCACGCTTACTCTGAGTGATTGGTGTTTGTGTTGTTGTGCATGATGTGTACTCGTATTTAATCTACACACAAAAAAGTGACTTAAGTCAACGTTTCCCTTCTTGTTATGCAATAAGAAAATTGTACTACTGCAGGCCGATCCATTGCATTTTTGATTCTGGACTCACTCGTTACACTACAGAGTTGGACAGCATGATGACCATACCATACTCGCAGTCAGTCAGTAGCATCAGAGATGATTGAAGGAATAACTCAGATGTTTCATGAAGTGGCTTAAAACCAACAACAACTACACCAGACCTACATGTCTGTGTAGTGGTGGAGGCGAGTGTAGTGGTATGACTGACAGCGGTGCATTGATTTAGTTACTTAATTTGGAAAATGCTATGTTGGTGTGTGGATGTATGTGTCCTCAGTGCTGTCTGGCTCAATATCTGAGCTAAGTGGAGGTTGGGTGGAAGGGCCTGCTCCTGTTGTTGTTGTAGGTTGCTGCTGGAAACAGAGTAGATATGATTTAGCCATGCCACCTCGAAATCTTTCATGTTGCACTCCTTAATTTCTTCAGTTTAACTTTACTTTTCTCCTTGATGTTTCAATATCCTTTTTGTTTTTCCATCTATGTGTACAAGCCAGCCTCTACCTTGTGCTATACTGGGAAAAACAACTCTCACTTACCTTACTAAACCGCATCCGCCAGACAGGCACACAAGATTGAAGGACGGAGCTTCCATGGAAGGACCAAGAGGAATGCCGAAATGCAATCCCAATTCGACCATAGTTATAGTATCATCATTTTATTTGATTCATTTTTTCTCTTAAATCATTCCGGCAGTGTGTGATGTCTATTATGTTTGCTTATATTTGACTCCTACAGATATTTTTTTAATTTTCTTTGCTAGCTTTAAAAGGAAGCCTGGTACAACAGAATATAAAATGTATGTAACTTTGGTCTCCCTGGGGGCAGACATGCAAGGCAATTGCATAATATTAGCAATTAATAATATACTGCTTTCCTATACTACTACTAGTCTTGTACCAGTCATCCAGTCATCATCATGCTTGCATTTCCTTTTTCTCTCTTAACAGATTCATGATGGTCGGCTGCCAAGATTGTGTGTTGTCCATGTGTAGTGTTTGTCTTTGTAAATGTAAATGTATTTGTAAAGCGCGAAATACTCACCCTTACGGGTCTAAAGGCGCTGGGGGTCGTCGTGGAAATTAAGTGAGCTATTGCCCAGAGTCACATGGTGTTGAGCTGAGCTGCCCCCGGAGCCGGGGATTGAACCATGAACCCAGTGCTCCTAAGTCAGTTGCCCTGGCCGCTGCACCACACCTCTCCACCTTTGTCAAACCTTTCCCCAAGCCCCCCTTCCCAACCATTCATCCAACCCTAACCCTCTAGCCCAGGGCTGTGTGATTGAGGTGTGACTAAATGAAATTTACACCACTATTGATCACACACTTGCTGGGGCGAATGTGGTGAAAGCAGCACTAACTCAAGGCAGGCCGAAGATCTTCTTCTGCTCTAAGTATATATACTTTACTTTAGCCCACACTGGCAATATTAGATTGCCCACCCTTGCACAGTATTCAATTGTCGAATTTCTTTTCCAGAGGAACAAAAAGAATCCATCATAATAATATAATTGGTTGCCAGCATCGAGTCAGACTCATCAATGATCATCCTAGTTCCAGCACTAAAGGTAACAAAGGCGCTTGTCCACTTACTCATCCCAGCTAGTCAACTTCAGTTTGCAACTTGTACTAGGCTATCCCTCCAGGCATTCTGGTTTATTTAAATTTAGCATTGCTTATCATTATCATGGTTTCTTGCTTGGCAATCTTCTTGTGTACTGTACTTCTACTACTCATTCCCGAGTCTCCCTCTGATTTTCTTTTTTTGCAAATGCTTCGGAGTGTCTACTACTATCACTACCACCACCATGGCACCTTGGGAAACCAAGCCATTACCATGCAGCCATCGCTTCTCCTAACATCAATCACAGGTAAGAGAAGAAGTTTGGGGTAGGCATAATTAATAATATAAAAATTAATACATTAATTCACACACCCTTCCGAGTCAATAGGGATTTTAGCTTCAGAATGCAAAGACTAGGAGGAGAGACTGACAGTACTAGTAGGACAAGTCACAAGTGAGGGTACAGCATCTATCTGTTGGTGTGTTACACTATCATTAAATTTCAATCAAAAACTGGCTGCTGTCCTGCAACATCAAAGGAACCTGTATGTAGTAAAAGACTAACCCCCACAAAATATTTACATCATATGTAAACTATAAATAAATGATTACCCTAACAAATAAACTAATAAAAAAAACACAACACCTGACACACCCCTCTCCATAACCCCAACCAATGTCCATAGGAGTCCAATCTCTATTCCATTGTCCATAAATTAACTCCAGCTTTTCTCCAATGCCCAATTACCTCCCACCAAACAAAAACATTTGAAAATGGGCAAGGCGACTGAGTTCTAGCGGTGGGCTCACCGGTTACTCTCCACGGCCATTAACTGCTCCTGTAGGCGCGCCATCCAGAGGAGCATGCGGCGCTTAAATGCCTTACAGTTGTATGCACAGTGGTGGGCTGCAGAATTCATAGAAGAAGTGCGGCGGGTGGCTCCCAGACCACAGCGCCGTACTACTGGAGGCACTGGGGGGCCTGGCTGGGGCATGGGGCATTGGAAGAGGCTGCAGCTTCTGCTGCCTCCTCCTCCTCCACCAGATCAACCAGCCGCCGATATTCAGTACAATTGGCCTCCAGCTTCCTTTGCCGGGCCATGGCTGCTAACTCCTTCCTGTTTGGTAGTCGGTTTGGTTGGGAAGGAGTAGCTATATCAAGACAGAAAAAAGACAATTACAACCAATACTCTTAGCAAAACAGTAACACAAAATTAATTATACGCATAATATTATAGTGGCACAGTAGAACTAGCAAGCACAGTACATAATATTTGTGGTAGTCTCCCACTTCCTCAGCCTCTAACATTTGTGGGTGTTTCGGCCAATACTACTAGGCACAATGAGTAGACAAGTCTTCTTCTTCACTCTCTCTTGTTTAGCTAAATTAATCTTGTAGGCATGCCAGCCCAGTCAACTGGCGCCCTAGGAAGACATACTTGTGCCGCAGACTCACGTTATTACTTTTATTTACTACTGTCTGGACGTTGGGCAGCTGTAGTCTATAACTACACAATTATCCTATTTTTGTATTATGGCCATACTCTGTTACATTAATGGCAACTGCTCAATTTCGCTTTCAACATGACTACTACAACAAGGCTGTGAGATGATATCTGATCCGAATGATCATGGATTATATATGGGACAAAGTATTGATTGATTGTGTAACAAACCATGCAGCCGACAGGCCACACATGGCAGGCTGACACAGTCGAAAATTACATAGGTAGGAAGTGGGCCTTCTAATCGGAGGGAGGCGTATGGGTACATACATACACAATATATATGCTGTGCTTGCAAACTACTGTGAGTCAAGGGAGTATTCTGAAATACAACCTTGAATCAAAAACCTTGAAAAAAAACAGCCTTTGTGTCTCTTCTCAGCGATTTTTCCATTTATCATTGCATTGCTCTTTTAGCATTATATTTTTTGTATTCTAATCTTATTCTATTCTTCACCCTTGGCTTTGCTACTCTGGCACAGTTTATTTTTCTTCTACATTGCCTTCATCCAGTGACAGTTTCCACTTATGCTATAATTGAATACCATTCAGGGATCCATCCATTCAAAGTAAACATGGCTATCATTCTTCTTAATCTCTCAACAAACTTTTCACCAACAACAAACATTTGTAATTTTTTTTAAACACCACCCATGCGTCCTTCCTTGCTTGCCTTTGAGTTTGACCAATCAAACACCCCCAGAGGATTCCTATCTATCATCCATACAGTACCACCCACCCAGACAGTCATCCTTTCTTTCACCTTTCACCCACCCTTCAACCACACATGCATCTGACTCCTATCAGCCATCTATGCATCCCACTCCTCTTTCTCTGCCAGTCATATATTACATGTCACCCATCCATCCTCCTTCCATCCTTCTTTCACTTTTTATGCAGCCCATCCATCAAGGTCGTCTGACCCTTGGTTTTTCCCAGCTGAGTTGAAGTCAGAGAGAAGAGGCTATTAGTTACTCAACTCCCACCGCTAATGCTATTGCTAATGCTAAGTAAAAGGTGTCTTCTTCAACCGTTGTTTACAACAACTTAGTCTATCTCAAAAGTACAGTGTATACCCTTGTAGTGAGTGTGTATATGTCACCCATCCTTCCTCCTTCCATCCTTCTTTCACTTTTCGTGCAGCCAATCCATCAAGGTCCGCTGACCCTTGGTTTTTCCCAGCTGAGTTGAAGTCAGGTAGAAGAGGTTATTAGTTACTCAACTCCCACCGCTAATGCTATTGCTAATGCTGAGTAAAGGGTGTCTCTCTCAAAAGTACAGTGTACACCCTTGTGCCGAGTGTGTATTGTCAATAAGAAAGGAATATAACTTAATAGGCCACCACTATTCCTGGCTCACCCACCCCTGCAGCAGCTGCCGCATCTTTTCCCTCCTGGCTGGCATTACCCGCCCCGCCACTGGCCCCGGCACTGGTGGTCGGTACGCCTAGAAAATACATTACACACTTTTTAGATGCTATATACACCTCCTCCTATTTTTTTTCTCATTAGCAAGATTGAAAATACAATACATACATACACCACACACATCACTAGTACAAATCGGGTACCACTCTAGTGTAGAGTAGACAGTAGTGTGTCCTATCCCATCAAAAATATTAAAATATCCGGATGGGCATTTTGTTGGTGGCAATTTTCGAAAAGCCTCTCAAGAAGAGGACAACCCAAAGGACTAGACGCACTAGCTAGCGCTATTCGTGAAACTGAGTTTTAAAACATTTTAACCCCTTCGCTGCGGGGGTAATTCCCTCGCTGTGCTGGGGGGAGGGGGGTTGCGCACAGCGCCCACATGCTCATGACATGAGGCTCGTCTTGAGCACCGGAGCACCGTGCCTCATGACGAGCTCAGCTTGTCATGAGCATGGAAAAGCTTAAAAAGAAAAAGAGTGGCCAACTGGGCAAGGTACAGACAGAATAATAGTAGTACAGAGTCAGAGGCAGTTAGATTGATGTAAAAAAACAGAAGCTCGAAATATAACAACTAAGTTGGTAGGTAATGCAGGGATAACAAGAATTTAGAAACAGATAGATCAAAAAAGATTCTGTAAAAAATAGTATTTGGAAATGGAAATAATAGTTACAAAAATAAGGTGCAGTAAAAGTTAGGGAAATATACTTATTATTATTAACAACAGGAGGACTTACTGGGGCCAGCAGCAGATCTTTCTGAGGAGCGATCCTGGCCCTGAGAGGCATCCCCAGCTCACGCCTCAGACCCTGTCTTCTTCTTGCCCCTTAATGCTGATCATGTAAGATGTAAGATATAATAAAGAGACGAAAATTGATTGGTGTGAAATAAATAAAATATTTTTTAAATTAACCTATCTAATCCAATTGACTAGTCTAATTGTGATTGCGGACCATATAGTTATTGTATTTATTAATCCAGTGTTCCATTCTGATTCCAGAATCCTAGACCTAAGTACCACCTAGACCGCCAATTCCAACGACATTGGAATGAATTGCCAAAAATTATATCTGCTTCTTCTAATTTACGATCTTTTTCGCAATCATCAATAAATCAACCCTCTTTGACGGGCCAAATGTTCACTAAGTCTGCATTTCCATTTATTTTACTCCTCACAAATGCATAGATGGATGCATGCATATTGCATACATCAAATTGTTGGTTGGTTGCTGCTGATGTGCTGATGAGTTGCTATATTATTACTCACTCTCTAACTACAAAAGGTTCTACTAAGGGCTTGAGTCAGCAGGATGTGACGGAGGACACGCCATGCACACCGCTAAAAAATTACCAACTAATACTAAGTAACTAACTATAAGAACTACCTACCTACCACCACTATCTTAGTGACAGGACAAAGCAAAATAGTCTCTGTAGCATTACCTAACTTAAGTTCTCTAACGTCTCATATATTTTGCCCAAGTGAGCGCAAAGTAGCACCTACCACCTGTCTAGAAGAATAACACTCACATGATATCAGACTTTTAAACGTTACTTACCTGCATGTAAGCAGCAGCAGCATTCTATCTATTTGGGAAAAAATATATATTCGCAATATAACAGATCAAACAATAGTAATATAATTAGCTACTTACTGAGCCTCACAACCTCAACACCTAGCAGGTACAGCAGGTCCTGTTCCGGTCCAGCATGTCGGACCACTGGGGAGTCAGCTGGTTGTGGGTGCGCCGGACCTCAGAGCAGCAAAACACTGCCTGATGCACCCTCGCGCAACGGCGGCAACGCTCCTGGCTCCCATAGCCGGAGTCAAGCCTGCCACATGCTGCAAAGGTTAAGGGGAGGTGGCCCTGTACAAAAAAATCAAGGGCGGCCACCTCCACCTCAGAAAACAGGGCCCGGGCCTGAACCCCTTCCAGGCGCCAACTTCCACAAGGAAGGCGGTTCCTGTTCACACTAGTCTTAGTCTTGCCCTTAGGCATGGTCCTGGGGGGGCGGGATCAGAAAAGAAAATGTAGAAGTAAAAAATAAAGTCAGGAAAAGAAGGAATAAAATGCAAAATATACACTTAAGCAGAAAGAGGGTTAGATAATAAATAAAAAAGATCAGAAAAAAGTGTAAGAAACAAAGGATTGGAAAGATTGGAGAAGGATAAAAAAACAGGCCCAGAACCATACAAAGAGTAGAAAAAAAAGATGGCTGTGCCCATTGGCGACCTCGTGGTGAAGTTAGTACAATATTCCCCTCTGAACACGTAAGCCACGTTGCTCAACGTCAGAAATGTTGCACGAGCATGCAGAACAAGAAACTCTGCATGCTCATGGAACTCTGCATAGCATTGCAGAATTATTTTGCCGCTACGCGGACTCCGCCCGGGCTTACTGATAATATCAAAGTCAAGATCTTAGCCTAAAGGCCTGCCAAAGGCCCTCTTTAAATTGAACTCTTTGTTTTGGGCTAGACAGTTAACCAAGCTCTTCGATGACTGTGTGTAGATCTCAAATATAACTGACTCATGGTGCAGGGCAATAATCCACCCCATCCACAAAGTTGACTCTCAATGAGACCCCAGAAACTACAGACCGATTGCTTTACTCAATAATGAGACCAAGAATTTCACCAGCCTTCTCTTGAAGGACTTGAGACAATAGGTGGAGATGAATTGGCTTGTTCTAAAAAATCAAACAGGTTTCATAGCAAAGTCTGGTATGCTCACTAATCTCCCAGTCCTATCAATTTTGTCTGACAAGGCAAAGTCCTCTTTTCCACTGTTCCATTGCTGCTTCATGAACTTTAAGGCGAGAGGGGAGATCTGGCTCAAACTAAAAAAGTGGCGAATCACCCCCCACTTCTCGGAAAAGTAACTGTTGGGGATGCTTATTATTTTTAATAGAAAGCTTCCTTGTGATGTGCATATAGATTAGCAATGTTATGGGTATGTAGATTGCACTGAAGCCCAGTGGATGAAGTAGAAAAGCATTTGTACATAATGCGTCAAGAGGTCTTGTACATGGTGTTTGAGGCATCGTTATAATGTTTTGTGAAGCTTGCTGTGTAAATAAAGTAGTTTCAGAGAAACTAATCCAACAATTGTTGCACACACAAATATGTGCAACAGGTCAAAGCAGAAATGTTATTGTGCAAAATTAAGACAATGCAAGACAAATGTGTAGGTCCTTTACTTGGGCCTAGCCTGGGTACATAACAACTTGCCCTCCTCGGCCACCGAGTGGTGAGTGCTAGTGCCTTTCTTAACCTGTGCCACAAGTTATGAAGGGCCAGAGCTTGTTCTCTGAAGGCCCTGTTAGAACCGACATCAGCAACAGTGGGCCTGCTTGGTCACACTGTGTGTTATTAAATGACAGTGTGCAGTTTCTATCCCCAACCTAACTATGGGACCTAAACCTGAGTCAATCAGTATTTAAATGGAGTATTTAAAAATGTATCCGTCTTTGGTCCTACCACACAGATAGAGCAGTCCTAGACAAATGCAAGCATGCATGGGTGTTTATCAACTCTTATCAGCTGGCTTTTCCCTCTTTATACCTTGCATGCACATATTCCAATTACTTGAAACTAAGATTCATGGTTCTCAGGCTGAGTGAGTGGATTTTTTGAAGCACCTGCTGGTGCCATCCAACGGAAGAAACAAAGGGCCTTATTACACATATCGCAGTGGTCGTTATACCCAGTGAGCTCAGCGTTCTGACTGCTGTTTTATGTGTTGGGCTGATCAGCTTTGCGAAGAGTGTCACTGTACCAACGACACATTCAGCAGACTTCCTGGTTTGTGGTCAGGGAAAGGCAACCACCATAGGGCGGTACAGAGGAGCTTCACCGCTGTCTGTATTATGAATTGCTTGTTCCATGAGAGGACAACAGTGGTCCAACCGTCTGTTTCAAGGTGGAGGTGATGCAGGATTTTGGGTGCACACTCACCGCTTTCGTCTTCTTCCAGGCAGATTCGAACATGGATTGTTTTCTCCAGGACCCCCTTCACAGCAGGATCTTCATGCCGAGGATTATGACCCTGTTTGTGGAGATATATAGGTGAGTACCTTTTACCATATACCCATTGCCAGGACTGCCCACATATGGACTGAAACTCGGTAATAGGTATATGGTATTTTTCCACATATATCATGCATATGTGTCCATCCAATACAAAGGTATATACCCAGGCCTAAAATTATTAAAACAACCAAGGCTATTCGACAAACAAAGTATACATAAGTGAACACACAGAATAACGAACTTTGCTGATATTTAAGAATTTAATTCTATTGATAAAACAATCAATCAAGTACATATAGACATACAAAACTAATCTATTAGATACACATGATACAATAAAAAATGTTATCTTTTTTCTTGATCAATTTCTTAAAAACGACATTTGTTCTAATAAAAATGCAGGATTATAGATATGATCATCCCAGATATTATTGGGAGGGATGTTTATCAACGCGTTTCGACACGTAATTGTGTCTTCATCAGGAGAATATTATACAGCCAGATATCTAGAGAAAACAAAACATATTTTAGATTCTCAGAACATTCAAAACTGTGTGTTGAGAGGCAAAACAAAATATATTCACATAGCCTGGTCGAAAGATAAAAGTTATATCATAATGCTGAAGTTTAGATTTTTTGCATCTTGACAATAGTTCAAGGAAAAACAATCTGTATAGAACCTTATCCATAATATTCGGTTTTGCAATATATGTGTCTTTCAGATATATTTGATAAATACATTCAATTGCGTCTTAACATTATTTTATTTAGAAGCATCCTTATGTGAAAAAAGAAGAAGAAAGAAAGGAGAAGAAGAAAAAAGGAGTTATAGAGTTTGCAGGATCAGAATTGCTCCAATTTCTAATACATCCATTGTGAACTAAAGTAGTTTCTACCTATTATCTAATTCTATAAATTAGAGTTTTGGCGCACTTCTTTTGATGACATTCCCTTATATCCGTGTAATCTGGTTTTCTCTGCGCTTCTTTGCACTTCCTTATTTTATCAGACTCAAAGGAGTCACCCACCTTTTTTGGTGGAATCGGAATGGTTTTATGGACCACCAGCGGTGTGGGCAGATGTGGTTGTACGGTGGTCGGACTACCAAACTCGCAATACGGCCCTAAATACAGAGGGTGTGGCCAATGTGATGAATCTCTTGAGCATGTTCTGTGACTCTGCCCATCCTTTTTGGACGAGCGTAAAACAAGTGTCTGGGGTGAGTGGAACTGCCAGGGAGTGTGATCCTGTTGGTAGGGCATTATAGCAGCCCTTAATCCAGAAAACACTGCCTTAAACATTCGGCTCACCAGGTGGCTCTGTAATTCCATCCTACATGCTCTCGGGCAGCGTGCTTTCACCTGGTCCACCCACAATGCCTTGCATCAACACCCCGTACGTCTCTCCCACAGGGAAGTGACGCTGGTAGCTGTTTCCTTCATGCTTACTAATTGTTCAGAGGTATGCCTCTGAGAAGGAGACTGACACAACCAGTCCGCTGCCTCTTCACAATGGAGTGCTAATAAAAGTATCATCACTTATTACCAACAAACAATTAGTTGCTATACTTAAGCACCCCACATTACAGTTTACTGCTAGCACAAAGGCACCTGGTAAGCAATTCTGTATTCATATATTTATTTAGTTTTTAACCAAATCTTTTATACTGTCTTAGTATTGTTGACTTTTGAAAATAGATTGGTTTTATTAGCATTTTACATTGTAATAGTTTCAATTAAACATATACAATAAAGACTATACTATTGGATATAGTAGGTATCGGAAATTTGCCCTTCCTGCAGGGTCACCACACTTTTATTTGCCTTGTTGTTGAACTTTATGTTTTCTGACTGTAAACCACTATGCATTTTACCCCGGCTAGTGAGGGGTAAAGTATTTGTGCTCCTCCTTTCAACATGGTAACTGTTAGAAATTGAATTACTGGCTGTATTTACCCCAGTCAGGCAGGAACCACCACTCTGGTAAGCTACATACACACTAAAAGATAGCCTGTGCTCATGCTCTGGTAGCTTGGCACAGAGCAGTTAGGCTTACACACACACATTGGAAGACAATGAATACACCAGAAAAAGACTACACAAAGGTTTAGAAAAATAGAGAATATTTATCTGAGCAAAATAAGACCAAAATGACAAAAGTTCTATCAGTAGAATTTGCTATAAGAATTTTTGAATATTAAATGCGAAAATATTGCTTAGGAGTCACTAGTCATAAGGTTACTTGAGGCCACAAGGGACCGGTGCAAATCCAAAGTTAAGACCGAATGCCATGGGGGGGCAATCCTGCTACAAGACCTACGCAGGACCCGCTGATAAAGTACCTTGGATGGAGCAAAGCGTTGACACTAAGGGCACAATACGTCAATCTTTTCCATACAGTTATGTTGCTGTGGGGTGAAGGCAATGAGTTGCTTGTCATTAAGCCCTGCTTTGTGTCGTCTTCGGGCTACGTATGCTATAGAATGTCTGTTGTTGAACAGCTTCTGCATCAGCATTGAAGGGTGATGCTTCGGTTCCAAATGGTGCAGTGGTGATGATGTGTTGGTTTTGTAGCAAAACAGCTGTAGAACCCACTTCTGCGGCCCAGAAATTGGAGAGTGCAAAAAACACAGTTGATGGACAGAATGTAGAACAATGTCATACATTCACCCCAGTACAAAGATCTGGGCCTAAATCCATCGTTTTTTTGCACTCCACACCACCCTGGGTTAGACACTGGCTATATGAAATAGCTATAGAAATTGGAGAGGGCACCTCAGGTAAGGGTAGGATTCACAAAACCCAGAGTCAAGCAGCACTATCAGAATTGTAAGAAGTCTTTTGTGTCCCTGAGACTTCAGAAAACAGGATGCACGCCCTTGGAGAGCACTTGGAGGGAAGGAAGAGTCCAGCGCTTCTTCAGCAGAGTCAGAGAACAGCAGGAATCAGGTCAACATGCAGAAAAGCAGTCCTTCCAGAAAAGCAGTTCATTTGAGTCCTTTAAGCAGCACCTGTTATGTTATGTATATAGAATTTATAAATTGCAGCTTGTACTACGGGGAGCATCATGACGCTATGCGGGCCCTATATTAAGTAGAGACGTAACTCCGAACTCAGATAAGTGAGAGGCATAAAGCATCGTAAGCATAAAAAATCAAGGTCTTCAGGGCTTTCCTGAAGATTCTCTCTGTTTGAATGAAACAAAGATGACTAGGAAGAAGGTTCCAGGCTTTGGTCCCTAGGACAGCAACCGATGTGCCACCCTTGGTTATACATCTAAGGCTAGGGGCCTTAAGGAGGTTCGCTGATGAGGATCTTAAGGGGCAATGCATCACATATGGAGTGAACCTTGACCATAGGTATTTAGGTCCTGAAGATCTGAAAGCTCTGTAGGTAATTTCCAGGATCTTAAAAATTACTCTTTTGTGCCAGTGTAATGATTTTAGGACATCTGAGGCTGAGGAGCCTCGTGGCCATTTCAAGACTAAACTGTGATGTATTCCTATAGGTTCTGAATCGATCCCCCTATTCCTGACCCTATTCTGGTTAGTAAACTAACAAGTTAACTAGTAATCAGCCCATGAGGCAGAAAATCCCCATGATGCAGATACCGTTATCTGACGCAGTCACACTACGGCACAGGAACGTGTTATCTGATTAGGTCATAACGCTTGCGATCTAATTAGACAAGCGATATTCCTCCAGCCCCTGATAAGGCATACGGAGTTCTCATAACAAATCAAACCTATGACAACCTGGGCAAAACCCTGCGGCCATTGTTTTGATTTCACCGAGAACTTCAGTAAAAGAATGTGCTAACGAGCAAGTCGTATGACATCCTTATTGACGTATCTATGTCCATCCTTACGTCAATCCCGGCACCTTAAAGGTATAAATATTACCGATCTTGCCCTATGCAAACACACGCGTGGTGACGAGACGGAGCAGCCATACTTGCCGAAGCCAAGAGCAGAGCAGACCCCGCTGGCAGCAGCCCCGCCTTCCTGACGCGCTGAGAGAAGCTGACTTCTCCTGCCGAGAAATCCAGCCCCGGCGTTTCTGGGTAGCCCTCGCAGGCAGCCTGGAATATCGAGACCAGAGAGAGAGATACCATTCCTCATTCATCCTAACTTCCAGGTACAGAACTGAATAACCCCTCACAGAGAATTCTTAAGTTATTCACTTGGCAAAAACAAACTTAACTTAAACTGTAACTTTCTATTCCCGCCCTCGTATTAGACTTAGGTCAGGTACACGGGGTAGGCGTATCTAGAAACACCAGTTGAGTACGTTTAGTCAAATGTATATGTGTATGTAATATATTTTATTCATTTTAAAACATCTTATGGCTTAGAAACCATATCAATGTTTTTACAGTATTATTTTATACTATTGCTTCTAATGTATGCACTTTACTTAACTATAAGTATTGCAATAATATCGATCCATTTCTCTTGTACGAGAAAAGAGACTGATCAATAAATAACACCTTTTTATTGAACACGCCCGTCTCTTCCTTTTCTCTACATTCTGATGAGACTAAGAATGCACGTACTGACTGAGTAAAATAAATTGCCTTTTGTTCACACGACTCTCGAGATATACTCTTGATTAGGGGAGAGCAAAGTTGTCATGTTCTATGGTTGTCAGAAACTAAATCCCTTCTTGTCTAATCAGGGGAGTTAATTCTTTCCTGAACATTCGAGAAAGTTTCTAGTGAACTCTGAGCTAAGCTGGCAAACCCAAAACTTTAAGTCTAGTATCGACAGTAGTAGACCTAGTTAACGTCTGGTCTAGGCCTTTACTGCTGTAGGTATTATTCCAATGCGCAGAGCCTATTGGGATGATAGGAACTACACTACATGGCGCCCAACGCGTTTGGAAAGGGCGATAAAACTAACGTAAGACATTTAGAGTAACTCAGTCGTGCTTTCTCACTCAGACCCCTTTTCCCACAATACTCCAAAGACGTCTGGAGTGGGTGAAAGGTTATATCCGCCAGACCTCGCAGGAGGGAACTCCTATGTATGGTTCTTGGTATAGTCAACGTTGAAGGATAAACAGTTCCAAAATATTGTGCATCTAATCTTTGTTTCCATAAGAAACCTGATCTGCAAACAAAAGAAATAACCATCCTGTCAGTAACATGTCAGACAATGAGGATGAAAGAGAGGCAGTTAGATTAGCAACTGAACTCCCAGCAGCTGATGCTACCATGTAGGCAGCAGACGAGATATAATACTCATCCCGGTCATCAAAAGGAGATCTATAACTTTAAAACTTATAGAAAATGGACTGACACCTAGAGGTGGCACAGTCATATTCGTAATTGAGGCACACGAATATCGGCAGACAGAGGTATACTATTCATGGATACATTTTCCAGCAGCAAATGCTGTAACAAAGTACTTCCACTATTACAAAATAGAGGAACCTCCTAATGAGTACACTCCTTTCGAGGAGGTGGAAGTACCACTCAAATTTCAAGAGCATTTGCTCTTATTTGATGGCGCCCTAAAACATAATAATCACATCACCACGCTCGGTCCTTTAGGTAGACCAGGAGCAACGTGGCCGGTACTAGCCGGATACACACCACATCCAGACATCAATGAGATGCCAGCAGCAGAGCTGTTAACACAGCTAAAACAATTAATAAAAATACATAGACAATTAGTCCAGTATGTGATGCGGACTTCAACAATTCAGCCAGCGATTAAACTCCCACAGCTGACCCCTCACCAGGGGAAAACAAATAAAATTACACCACAGAACATCCAGTCCTGCCTAGGTAAAGTACCGGCTAAACGGGAACAAATACCATTCTGGTTGGCACAGAAAATCACCCAAATAGAGGCGGTGTTTCCTGACACCACCCCATTAGAAAAACACAGGATTCTGACTATCTGTCTTCCAATGGGAATCGCACCACACATTGAGGACTGTGACACTTGGGGTACAGTCTTTGCTTCCATCTACACAAAAACGCACGGTGTTCCATCCATTTCGGTAATACCAGATGTGCTAAAACAAATTCAAGATGAATATGGTCCTGAACCCGCTTTAACTCTTGGTATGAAGTTACTGAAAGACTTCAAGCAGGTCTCGGCTATATTATTAGCCAACATAAAAGGTGAAGCAGCAAACGTGGCGATCCGCCAGAGGTTAAAAGAGACAGATATAGCAGACCAACCAGCGGAAATTGCCAGAATCATAGAAAAATCCTATGAGGAACTAGGTAGAGATAGTTTAGGTGGAATACCAGTAAAACCACAACTGATTGAAAGTCCAGAAAAAATATTTTTTAATAATAAATCTACATCACCAAAAAAGAACTGGGATGGAAACAAACAATCCAATCCTAAAGAAAAGAAATTCCAGTCCCGAGGAAGGTCTCCTAGGCGAAGAGAAAAATCTCCGAACCAAAGACACAGGTCACCCCAGAGTGACCCCTCTGGGAATAGATATAACCTTAGAAATAGGGATAATATAAAGAAGCCTGATAGATATCAAGACATTGATACACGTCCCTCTCAATCTTTTCAGACTTCCTCGCAGAAATCGGAAAGAAGAGGACGATCAGAACAAAGAGAAGAGCACGCCAAGTCCAAAGACAAGGAACCTGCTCAACTAAAAAAGAAATTACAATTTCCAAAAAAGAAGGTAGCCAGTATCAAGGTAGTTAACAATGCCGAGAATACTGAGGACACAACTGAAAAACGGAGAGTGGGCTCAGACGATGCTAGACAGTGCAGCAGAAGTGAGCATAGCTCGCAAAGTCCTTATGAATCATCTGGAGACAGTGGACACGAATGAATATCTTCAAGTGGAAACTGCGGACACCAGAGTTAGCAAACCTCACAAAATATACGAAATAACATTGCGTATAGAGGGGGATAAGACTAGGAAAATAAGGGGACTATTTTGGGATAATATCTCCAAGGGCTATGACATCCTTCTAGCTGAAAAAGACTGGCCACCAGAGTTTGTAAGGGAGTGCCCTCATGGCGAAGAAATAATTATGCCTGCCTTCTCAAATCAAATTCCAATTCATAAAAAATACACACTTGCTAGAAAGTGGGCAGTGGCTCTAGCTCCTGCTTTATATAAAAATCACGTGGGATGGGATGAGGATTCTCCTCCTCACAAAATCCAGTTAAAATCACAACCTACTGCACAAAGGCAGTACCCAATTAAGCAAGAAGCTAAAAAACAGGTAAATGAAATACTAGATCAGCTAGAATACCAGGGGGTGATTGAAACTTGCACCTCACAAATGAACAACCCTTTGTTTCCGGTCTCCAAACCAGACAATTCATATCGTCTAGTTTTGGATTACCGACACCTTAACACATGTTGCAAAACTTTTGCAGTGCAAAACTCACACAGTGCTGCACTAATGAATAACATAGTGCGCAAAAAATACAAAACAACATTAGACATCTCTAATGGATTCTTTTGTCAAAACATAGCACCAGAGAGCAGATATTTAACTGCGTTCTCAATAAATGGCACTCAAAAACAATTCTGTCGGTTAGCCCAGGGGTACAAGAACAGCCCGGGGGTATTCTCAGCGAGAGTAACCGAATTACTACAACTATATGATGATGAAGCATTATCTTATGTCGATGACATTTACTTAACAGATGATGACTTGGAGACTCACTTGAAGAGAGTGAACACCATAATACTTGGGTTCGCAGCAGAGGGTTACAAATTCAACTTTAAAAAATCCAGAATTGCCCATCTGACAGTCCTATTCTTAGGATATGAGTTATCAAGTGAAGGCAAAAGCCTGGCTGACAATTTCCTAGAGAAATGTGCCGTACTCCAAGCACCTAGAACACTAAAAAACTTACAGTCGATTCTAGGCTTCCTAAACTTCGGAAGAACATACATTACAAATTACGCAGAAAGGGTCAAACCCCTTTATGATCTGATAAAACCGGATTTTAAAAGATCCAATTGGACTTAAATACACACAGAAATTTTGAGATCCCTACAAACAGACATGCTAATTAAAACAAAATTAGAAACACGTGATAACACACGCAATCTTGTGATTCGAGTCATCCCAGGGAGATGCGGATTCACATACCTGACCTCTAATGAGGGAGAAAAGGTACCAATTGCATTCAAATCACACTTGTACACTAAGGCTGAAATGAAATTTAGCCCAACGGAAAAAATTCTTACGGCAACACAGACAGCTATAGCAAAAGAACGAGCCCTGGCACAAGGTAAACGAATAATAATCGTGACACCAATACCAGCCCTAGAGGCGGTAACAAAGGCAAGCATTCCAAATGCTAAAGCACTCCATCCGAGATGGATACAATGGGCTAATTCTCTTGCTGCAACAGACGTGGCGTACGAATTTGATCCTTACTTAAAAACACAAGAATTTCTCCAATATGAATTTGAATGTCCTCCGCCGACCGAAATTCTGCCAGACCACTACGGCTGTATAATATATACAGACGGATCAGCACAACCCGCAGTGGGGGGTAAGCCAGCTTACAGTGCTGCGTGCGCGATCGTTAAAGGTCGCTGGCACAAAGGAAAATTTAAACCAGCAATCACTAAAACACAATCTTTAGGAGATTGTACAGCTCAGCGAGCTGAACTACTGGCGTTCAAAATGGCGCTTGAAAATACCGATCGAGAATTCCCCACACTCATAGTGTGCGATTCGTATTATTGCGTTCAGTCTTACAATGAATACTTGCAGATCTGGCTTCAGAATGGTTTCAAGGATGCGAAAGGTGGCACAATCAAGCATAAAATGCTCTGGGAACAAGTAGTTCTTTTACAAAAAGAACTACCAAAGACTCACGTGATACATACACTGAGTCATCAACGTGATGGCGTTCACGTTGCAGGGAATTCATTGGCTGATGAGGCCGCGAAGGCAGCTGTGCAAACGGCTTCCGTAGCTGCCATCACCCGGTCAAAAACAAAAATAGACAGCGAAATATTACAAGCTGTCAGCGCTTCAGAAAAGGATTCGATAGAAACACTCCCGAAAGGCTTTCCAGTAAAATACTCATACATAACTGATGCAAACAATGTTCCTTTTGCTCGAATCCCTGGAGTGGGGGATAGGGCAATTCCAAACATGGAACATAGGTTAGGACTAATAATAGCGGCACACGAAGGGCTTGCTTCTATCCATGCTGGCGTCTCAGCCACAGTATCATTATTAAAACAGAGATACTGGTGGCCACAAATGAGAAGACAAACAAGGAACTATGTTCTAGAATGTGAGATATGTCAAAAAATGAAAGTATCAACTGTGAGACGTCCAGCTCAGACGCCCCTTCTAATCTCGGATAAACCATTAGCCTGTGTTTACCTAGACCACTGTGGTCCCTTACAAAGGGATGGTAACTATAAATATATCCTGGTCGCAGTGGATTCATGCACGAGATTCATATGGATGTGGCCCCAGCGAACGGCTGACGCCAGAACTGTTATAAAAGATTTGCGAGTCTTTATCGGCACATACGCAATTGGCATGCTTCATTCAAACCACGGTCCTGCTTTTAGCTCTCGGGCTTATAAGGAGGCCATGGTCAGCATGGGCGTGCAATTGCGGTACTCTTGTCCATTTCACCCTGAGGGGAACGGAATTGTTGAAAGAAAAAAAGTGACATAAAGCAATCTATAACGGCGAAGGTATTAGGTTCGGGAGCTGGGTGGGTCAAACATCTAATAAGTGTCCAACGTAGTCTCAATAACTTGCCAATAAATTCTCTGAAGGGATTCAGTGCGTACGAATTATTATTTGGAACTAGGATGATGATCTCTGACATTGATAGTCAGACTTCAGTGGTGAAAGAAAAATGCTTTGATATCAAAGACCGTTTGGCTATTTTACAGGACTTAAACAAAACAAGAAAAGACCTGAGCAACATAAAGTTGAAACAACAGCCAACAACCACTGAAGAACCACCACCTGTCCCAGCAAGACCTGTCTGGATTCCAAAAGTCGGGGATCTAGTCAGGGAGAAGATCGCGGTAAAGAAGGAATTTGGGCCTTCTTACAGAAAAGCAGTTCCTGTCTTGTCTGTCAACGGGACAAGATCAGTTGTACTACCGCCACTTGCTGGTAAAAAGGAGAACCGAGTTGTATCCATCGACCTGGTAAAACCACAATCATGTGGCCGATAACAAACAGTAGGCCAAGTGGACTCCCAATAAGTAGCAGAACACCAAGGTTTGCTACCAGTACAGAGGTCCTAACAAAGAGGCTCATCACATTCGAAACGCCTACAGAAGAACAACATGGACTATGCAACAATGCAATAGAACTAAGACCTCTGAAATCCCAAATAAAAACATTTAGCAGAGACACACCAATCTATAATGAAGTACCAAACGAAAATGCAAGAAACAGCAATCCTGAAGCAATTGGAACAATTGACAGAACTGCATCCGGCTACTTCATAAACTTCGATGATTCCTCTGAAGGCTTCAGTGAATCAAAGACACAGCCATCATCAACAAGCATTGGAAATGCAATAGGTCTCGCACCATTAGAGTTAGTGCTTTTAGAATTGTTTATGGTTTTTTTTGTAAATGTTTAGCATTTTTGTTTCCTGTAGCCAATGCGAAAGTATTACAAATAAAAAAAGCCATAAACATTTCTAAAAGCTCTAACTGAAATGGTCTGAGAACTATTGCACTGTGTGAGGGTGAGTGAGGGTGAGTGAGGGTGAGTGAGGGTGAGTGAGGGTGAGTGAGGGTGAGGGTGAGTGAGGGTGAGTGAGGATGAGGGTGAGTGTGGGTGAGTGAGAATGAGGTGTTGTGGGTGAGTGAGGTGTTGAGGGTGAGGCTGAGGCTGAGGTGTTGAAGTGTTGAGTGAGAGTGAGGGTGAGTGAGGAGTTGAAGGAGAAGTGTTGAGGGTGTGTGTGTGAGGTGTTGAGGGCTAGTGAGGGTGGGGGAAGTGTTGAGGATGAGTGAGGGTGAGTGAAATTGAGGGTGAGTGAAATTGAGGGTGAGTGAAATTGAGGGTGAGTGAGGTGTTGAGGGTGAGTGAGAGTGAGGTGTTGAGTGAGAGGTTGAGTGAGTGTGAGTGAGGGTGAGGGGTTGAGTGAGGGTGACTGAGGGTGACTGAGTGTGACTGAGGGTTAGTGAGGGTAAGTGAGGGTGAGTGAGGATGAGCGTGATGGTGGGTGAGGGTGAGTAAGAGTGAGTGAGGCTGAGGGTGAGGGAGGGCGAGGCATTGAGGGTGAGTGTTGGTGAGGTATTAAGGGTGAGTGAAGGTGAGTGAGAATGAGGGTGAGTGCGGGTGAGGGTGAGGCGTTGAGGGTGAGTGAGGGTGAGTGAGGGTGAGGGTGAGTGAGAGTGAGGGTGAGAGTGAGGGTGAGTGAGAGTGAGGGTGAGTGAGAGTGAGGGTGAGTGAGAGTGAGTGAGAGTGAGGGTGAGTGAGGGTGAGTGAGGGTGAGTGAGGGAGAGTGAGGGTGAGGGTGAGAGAGTGAGGGTGAGTGAGAGTGAGGGTGAGTGAGAGTGAGTGAGTGAGAGTGAGGGTGAGTGAGGGTGAGTGAGGGTGAGTGAGGGTGAGTGAGGGAGAGTGAGGGTGAGTGAGGGTGAGTGAGGGTGAGTGAGGGTGAGTGAGGGTGAGTGAGGGTGAGTGAGGGAGGGTGAGGGTGAGTGAGGGTGAGTGAGAGTGAGTGAGGGTGAGGGAGGGTGAGGGTGGGTGAGGGTGAGGGAGGGTGAGGGGTTGAGGGTGAGGGGTTGAGGGTGAGTGAGGGTGAAGGTGAGTGAGGGTGAGGGTGAGTGAGGGTGGGTGAGTGAGTGAGGGTGAGTGAGAGTGAGGGTGAGTGAGAGTGAGGGTGGGTGAGGGTGAGTGAGGGTGAGGGTGGGTGAGGGTGAGGGTGGGTGAGGGTGAGGGTGGGTGAGTGAGAGTGAGGGTGAGTGAGGGTGAGGGTGGGTGAGGGTGGGTGAGGGTGAGTGAGGGTGAGTGAGGGTGAGTGAGGGTGAGTGAGGGTGAGTGAGGGTGAGTGAGAGTGAGTGAGAGTGAGGGTGAGTGAGAGTGAGGGTGAGTGAGAGTGAGGGTGAGTGAGGGTGGGTGAGTGAGTGAGGGTGAGTGAGAGTGAGGGTGAGTGAGAGTGAGAGAGAGTGAGGGTGAGTGAGAGTGAGGGTGAGTGAGAGTGAGAGTGAGTGAGAGTGAGGGTGAGTGAGGGTGAGTGAGGGTGAGGGTGGGTGAGGGTGAGGGTGGGTGAGGGTGAGTGAGGGTGAGTGAGAGTGAGGGTGAGTGAGGGTGAGTGAGGGTGAGGGTGGGTGAGGGTGAGTGAGGGTGAGTGAGGGTGAGTGAGGGTGAGTGAGGGTGAGTGAGGGAGGGTGAGGGAGGGTGAGGGAGGGTGAGGGTGAGTGAGGGTGAGTGAGAGTGAGTGAGGGTGAGTGAGGGTGAGTGAGGGAGGGTGAGGGAGGGTGAGGGTGGGTGAGGGTGGGTGAGGGTGAGGGAGGGTGAGGGGTTGAGGGTGAGGGGTTGAGGGTGAGTGAGGGTGAAGGTGAGTGAGGGTGAGGGTGAGTGAGGGTGGGTGAGTGAGTGAGGGTGAGTGAGAGTGAGGGTGAGTGAGAGTGAGGGTGAGTGAGAGTGAGGGTGAGTGAGGGTGAGTGAGGGTGAGTGAGGGTGAGGGTGAGAGTGAGTGAGGGTGAGGGTGGGTGAGGGTGAGGGTGAGGGTGGGTGAGGGTGAGGGTGAGTGAGGGTGAGTGAGGGTGAGGGTGGGTGAGGGTGGGTGAGGGTGAGTGAGGGTGAGTGAGGGTGAGGGTGAGTGAGAGTGAGTGAGGGTGAGTGAGGGTGAGTGAGGGTGGGTGAGGGTGAGTGAGAGTGAGTGAGGGTGAGGGTGGGTGAGGGTGAGGGTGGGTGAGGGTGAGTGAGGGTTTTCTCTGCAACTGAATATTCTCTGTTTCTCACCCAGTGACTGTGCGAAGGGAGCAGAAATCATGTGACACACTGGGGCACCGTGTGAGATGGTAGGTTTGGATTGACCACACTTGCCACATAACGTAACATATTATTGGTAACTAAAAAAAGAAAACATGTTCTAACTTAGATCAAAATAATACTGCCAGAGAATGTGCTGCAAAATGTCACAACATTTTACCTTCTTGCACATTAGGTATATAACCACGCTGCTGGATTCAGTCCTGCATTGCCGCATAATCCTAGTGGCTCTGCCCATGGTAAATCCGAGTAGTGATTCGAGGGGTTCTACTTATGATGATGAAACCCGTATTTTGAAGGGACTCGTGAGTCATTTCGCATATTTCAAGTGTTGCAGCTGCATTTCTGTTTGAATGAAAGGTCCTGGCCTCTATAGACCAACGTGCTTTGTTAGCGCTGATGCAAGTCTGGTGGTCTGTGATTTGGCTATTTAAAGACCTGTGTAGATTGGCCGTTATGTCTGGATATATGTAACATGTATTGTGATATAGAATTTGGATTGCCAATTGTTGTTTTCTACAGTGCGTTGTCCAAACATGTTACATACACAGCACACTGTAAACAAGCCAGTTTACACCTCTTCCAAAACACAAGTTGCTATTTCACTCTCCGCCTCGACTGATGCCACGGGCTAGGGGTGCGTTATTTTGGGAAGCTTGTGGCGTTTTGGCAAAAAGTCTTAAATAGGTAAAAAGATAAAAAGTTCTGTGCGTTTAAGCGTTCGCCGGAAAACGTGTACTTTACCGAAACTATTAATATTGCCCAAGCTATTTTTCTCAACGCAAAAACACTTTCCTGCATTTTAAAAATGTTGCAGGAGATTTTTTTGGGGTGTCGCAAACATGCGTTTTTTTGTGCGCGAGTACACTAATTTGTCACTCATGTCGCTCAAGCGCATCGGAATGACCTCATTTTCAAAGTGGCAAAAAAAAAATATAGGAAGCATGACGTGTATACGGTTTAATTGAAAAAAAAAAAAAGATGACAAAACAACACAGCCAGCTGCGAGAAAATATTCCACCATACAGGTAAGTGTGGGAGGAAAACGTTGACTGTTTGAAAAACGCGTGAATTTTATGATGCTAGGTGAAAGTAAATAACTGGCTAATTTTTGGCAAACCCCTGCTTCTGTAACAAAAATCAAACCCATCCATATGACAGATTAATTAAATTATTCCTGGTGCCCGTTTTAAGGAGAAAAAATAAACAAAAAAGAAGCCGGAGGGAAGAGAGGGGAGGGGGGAGGAGAGCGAAAGGATCGGAGACACGGCGACACGGCGGGTAAAATAAACAAAAAAAAAGCCGGAGGGAAGAGAGGGGAGGGGGGAGGAGAAATGCGACACGGCGGGAAGGGGAGGGGGCGGAGCGGGTCAAATAAACAAAAAACAAGCTGGAGGGAAGAGAGGGGAGGGGGGAGGAGAAGTGCGACAGGGGAAATGCGAGACGGCGGGAAGACGGACATGCACGCGCCCGTGACTTTTAAGGTCAATGCGCATGCGCATAAGCTTAATGCGCATGCGCATTGACCTTAAAAGTCACGGGCACTGCAAGGAATCGCCACGATTCCTTGCAGTGCAGATAAAGAGTGGATAACTCGCAATACTCTCGCCTTGCTCGATGCGCATGCGCATCGACAGGCGAGACCTAAAAACCTTTAAAGATAAAGCTAAGGAACTTTTGAAACAACTGAAAGAAACATATCTGATTTCTCCATGGATTGAATTTTGGGTGGGTTTTGGTGCATTTATCCTCGTACTTTGGCTCATCATGATACTAACATTGGGACGCTTCATTGAGGGAAAATATGCTAAAATGGACACAGCAAGTCAGAAAATCAACTTGATCCTCAAACCACACACATCTTCACACGTCGAGAAAAGAGAACTTTCTTCAGCCAACTTCACAGCCAATCCGATACCTGGTGGGGTAGCTTGGGACAACACTGACTATGAAATTTATCGTCCGGTCGAGATCCTGAAATATCCACACCAAATTAAGATCTCCTTGAGTGACTTTGTAAAACCAAACTCATTTGCTGATGATTGGGACTTCGAAAGCATTAATAATATGATGTCTGACTTAGTAATGTCTGCTAAATTTACCAAACATGATTATTTGCAGGGTTCTACAAATTATGATAGTATGTACTGTTATAACCACTATGGTAACCATTTTTTACATAGATCTGCACAACCTAGAAATGTTTTAAATTATAATCAATGGGAACATTGTGCAACACCTCCAAAAGGGAGCTCAAGAACCGTTTACGACAAATATTCATATTTTTCAGGTTTTAACACAAGTAATGCTGAAACATTTTATTTTAAATTGTCAAACAAAACAGGGACCAAGACCATGATAACCAACACAAAATTGTTATATTCAGACTCATTCTTTGAAAAAATGAATACTTTTGGTTTTGATTATTGGGACAAAAATGTTGAATTGAAAAGTGTTTGGGGTACAAAAGAATGGCAAGTACAGGGTATAGAAGCTTTGTTTAGAGCCTGCATGATCCCAGAACAAATGATATTTTTAAATGACACTGTTCAACAAACCACCTGTCTTGGCCTAGCCAAAATCAAAGATTTAAATAAACCGTCTATTCCGAAGCCAACAATGTTTAGCAACACTTCTACAAATGAAGAGATAGACGTAAACCATATATTAAACCAAAACAGAACACATCCTGATTGGAAACAGTGGTTGATCTGGCCCACAGATACTAATAACTGTCAAGACAGATTCCTGAACAAAACACAGGGGTTCAAAATGACCAGGCCAGACCCTAGATATCCTCAAAGACATCACCCAGGGATAATAACAACCTACAGTGTGGGCAAATTATGCCTTCAATGGCTACAAACTTCCACACTGGCAGAAATTAAGCAACACCTAACTTTACTTACTGATGGTGCTGACTTGCGTGATTTCACTTTGGGACCACGCAAACAGCGTCAAAAGCGTTTCATAGCAGCCTCTGTATATGCAGCATACAATGAGGCCTGGAAGGTTACTCAAATTGAAACAGCAGAGAGAATACGGGAAATTGACCGTATTAATTTGGAAAAATCACTTTCTGTAGTGGACAATGGGTTAATGACTCTGTCCTCCAGAATTTTTTCTTTGGACAGCATTGTGTCTTCAGCAATCGACATATTATCGCAGGACTTACTGTTATTACAACACGGTCAGTCACAATTGCGTTCTATTGTACAGCTTGGCTGGACGTTACAAAATCTGCGTTCAGGCTATGTGCCTTGGCGTTTAATCAACACAACGTCACTATTCCAAATCTTTAACCTTACTGATAGACAAATCAGTATGGCACAAAAGGGTGCTGATTATACAATCCTGAGCATTGAGAAACTTGAGAGATTACCAGTGACAATGTCAGAACGACCTGTCAGTGAATGGATAATACATGGGATAATAAATATTCCAATCTCAACCTTCAGGTTTCAATACTGCCAAAAATATATACAGGCTGGCATGTACGAGAAATTGGGAAAAGGATACCTTAAAACAACATGGAACCTGCCCTATTCACATGCATGTGTCAGTAATAAAGGACAGAAAGTGTTTCTTAGTGGCAATAATTGTGCGATGTCACTAAGCGCCACGCTTCTGTGTAACGGAATTAGTTTGCATGGAGCCTGTGAAGGGAATTCATACAACCTTTCATGTCACCAGCAAGGCGCACCTGCAACAGAAATAGAACCATTCTTTCAAAGACTCTATAATGGGAGTTACATTCTTATTGTAGACCGCAAATGTTGTAGTCTTATGCCCGGGACTCCTTATCTAGTAACTACGACTGCGAAGGTCAAGTGCTGTGGACGCTCATTGTTCCCCAGCTCCTTCCCAGACAGGGAGGCAAGGGCATGGCCCGATTTGAAAATTACTTCTATTCGAATAGATACTTTAAGCAGAATGAAAACAGTACTTCTTCAGACGCCTACCAGGCTCTCGTCATCAAAAGAAACGTATGATCTACAAGTCGCAAGGACGACTGCAGAGATACATACATTATTATAAACTAATTCCCCCGTACATTTCGCGGAAATCCTGAATGAAATCTTAAATATTTCTGATACCAATGGGGTCTCAAAGGTATTTAAGACAGTATTTTCGATGGCATTAACACCATTCAAAGCCATACTGGGTATTTTTCCAGATTTCGTCCATTCGATTTTTGGCGGACTTCCCCTGATCCTGGGACTAATTGCAGGAATCCTATTCTTAGTCCTTATTTTTCGTTATGGCAACCCATGTCACAGACAAAACTCTTGCGACAAGGGAAGAAACAATCCTAGCCATTGGATACCGGGACCGGATATCAAAAATCCTGGGACTCTCCCGGCTTAGAGACCTGAACATGACTTGGTTTCTATCATTTCGACCAATGTGGCAAAGATGTGTTTTACCTGTATTGAGGTGTCTGCTATGCGGAGAAGAATGCGTGTTAGACACCTGTCTGACGCTACAATCGGATGCGCCAATGGATGCAGAAACATTGTTGAGCCCGATCAAGGTTCATGCTTTGTGCTGCCCTCAAAGGCTACCAATCCTGATGACGGCATTCGTGGAAGCTTCACCACTACGATTGATGGGTAGTGAAGTTCAAGATGAAAGCAGCATCGAATCGGTACGACCTTCTGTCAGTAATGCAAATCAGAATGTCAATGGAGACAATCATGCGCAAGAATGCATGATTACACCTATTTCCGAGTTAGTGGAACTTTCCCAGGAAGCTGTTGACAGTTTTTTCGAAAGCCTGAATGATATGATGTTCTCTCCAGAACAGAAATAGAGACTTTTGAGCAAGCTCGCACACGGCGTTCCCTGAATTCGGCCTTCAACTTTAAAAATAAAGTCACATGAACAGATTTTCCCTCCAGTTCACGGACAGCAATTTTTCAGCAGCCCCAAATATTTTTGCATATTTTTCGGGACACTATCTTCTGCTTAAAGTAAGAACTATTCTTAAAGAACTAAGGTTTCTAAATTTTAGATAGCTTATAGACATTAGCTGCCCGCTGATACGTTCATAAATATTTTATTCTGTGATGGAATGGTCTCGAACTTTTTTTCTGTATTAAGAAGCCATTTCATGTGTAATTCTCATATACCAAATAAGCAATAATGTATACAAATGCGATTACTTTGGCATTATTCTACAGCTTGAGTGCATACAATACATATGTCTGCAATTTTTCCGTATATTTGAAAAATTTCAAAATGCATTTATGTATTTTGGGGTGGTAAGGTATACACTATACTCTATAGTATGTTGTACTATGTTATACTATGCATAGATTAGTAAATATGTACATAGTTAGCGTGGAGTGGGTGTGATGTATTCCTATAGGTTCTGAATCGATCCCCCTATTCCTGACCCTATTCTGATTAGCAAACTAACAAGTTAACTAGTAATCAGCCCATGAGGCAGAAAATCCCCATGATGCAGATACCGTTATCTGACGCAGTCACACTACGGCACAGGAACGTGTTATCTGATTAGGTCATAACGCTTGCGATCTAATTAGACAAGCGATATTCCTCCAGCCCCTGATAAGGCATACGGAGTTCTCATAACAAATCAAACCTATGACAACCTGGGCAAAACCCTGCGGCCATTGTTTTGATTTCACCGAGAACTTCAGTAAAAGAATGTGCTAACGAGCAAGTCGTATGACATCCTTATTGACGTATCTATGTCCATCCTTACGTCAATCCCGGCACCTTAAAGGTATAAATATTACCGATCTTGCCCTATGCAAACACACGCGTGGTGACGAGACGGAGCAGCCATACTTGCCGAAGCCAAGAGCAGAGCAGACCCCGCTGGCAGCAGCCCCGCCTTCCTGACGCGCTGAGAGAAGCTGACTTCTCCTGCCGAGAAATCCAGCCCCGGCGTTTCTGGGTAGCCCTCGCAGGCAGCCTGGAATATCGAGACCAGAGAGAGAGATACCATTCCTCATTCATCCTAACTTCCAGGTACAGAACTGAATAACCCCTCACAGAGAATTCTTAAGTTATTCACTTGGCAAAAACAAACTTAACTTAAACTGTAACTTTCTATTCCCGCCCTCGTATTAGACTTAGGTCAGGTACACGGGGTAGGCGTATCTAGAAACACCAGTTGAGTACGTTTAGTCAAATGTATATGTGTATGTAATATATTTTATTCATTTTAAAACATCTTATGGCTTAGAAACCATATCAATGTTTTTACAGTATTATTTTATACTATTGCTTCTAATGTATGCACTTTACTTAACTATAAGTATTGCAATAATATCGATCCATTTCTCTTGTACGAGAAAAGAGACTGATCAATAAATAACACCTTTTTATTGAACACGCCCGTCTCTTCCTTTTCTCTACATTCTGATGAGACTAAGAATGCACGTACTGACTGAGTAAAATAAATTGCCTTTTGTTCACACGACTCTCGAGATATACTCTTGATTAGGGGAGAGCAAAGTTGTCATGTTCTATGGTTGTCAGAAACTAAATCCCTTCTTGTCTAATCAGGGGAGTTAATTCTTTCCTGAACATTCGAGAACGTTTCTAGTGAACTCTGAGCTAAGCTGGCAAACCCAAAACTTTAAGTCTAGTATCGACAGTAGTAGACCTAGTTAACGTCTGGTCTAGGCCTTTACTGCTGTAGGTATTATTCCAATGCGCAGAGCCTATTGGGATGATAGGAACTACACTACAAAACATGCGGCAGCATGTTGTGCTGTCTGTAGTTTGTTTAAGACAGACTTATTGGTGCCTCCATATAAGCTGTGGCAGTAATCCAATCTCGATGTAATTAGGGCTACTGCCACTACCTTTCTGGCTGTGCAGGGCATTAGATCAAATAACTTTTTTAGGGACTTTGTCACGTGAAAGAATGTGCCTGCCACCACTAAAGATAGTTGACGAAAAGATAGTGAAGAATCGAAGTTCACTCGAAAATTCTTTACTACATTCACTGTGTTGGGAGGTGGGGGAATATGTTTGGGCCACCATAGGGTGGGCGACAATGTAATGGATTTTCCTAATAATATAATCTCCGTTTTTCAAGTGTTACACTTCAGGTGATTCACTTCCATCCAATGGAATACTGCAGTGAGGCAACGTTGTAGATTCTCTTTAGCCTTGGACAAGAGTTTGTCTAATACCAAGATTTACTGTGTATCATCAGCATACGAGATGTTGAAAGATGATATCAGGCTAATGAAGGGAGCCATATAAACATTAAACAGCGCTGTACTTAGAGCAGAGCCCTGCGGAACCCCAGAAAGTAATAATTTTTCTGCTGACTGATAGTGGCTGAGAGTGACTACTTGTCTACTGTTAAACATAAAATATGTTTTAAGACGGTCCAGCAGAGTGGCATGTGAGATTTATCAAATGTGGCTGATAGATCTAATAAACTCGGCACAGCATTTTTTCCCTGATCTAAGGCGGCCTTGAGAGTTTCTGCGGTGTTAATAATGCTGATTCTGTTGAATGGTTAGACTTGAAGCCAGACTGGCTAGGATGCAGAATATTAGCCTCTTCTAGATTAGAGATCAGTTGGATATTGACTAGCTTCTCTGTGAATTTGCTGAGGCATGGAAGCACGGAAATAAGACGGGGATTGTAGGGAGTAGTACGGTCGGCAAGTTATTTTTTCTGATGGGGTTTAACTGCCATGATTTTCCATTCCAAGGGTACTTCTTCTTGTCTTCTTGAGAGAGAGAGGAATTTGTTATCTCATTTATAACTGGGTTAGTGATGTCAATAATAGCATGCAAAACCACTGGGGGTCAGGGGTCAAACCGACACCTCGATTTACAGGAGACAATGGCATGGTGTGACTGTTCCAGCTTAATTGTTTGGAAGGAATGGAGGGTCGTTCTGTCACCCACATAATTAGAAGATACCTCTGTGGGTGGTGAGAGGGGTATTTTAAAATCCACTTCCTTCTGAAAGAGGTTCAGTTCAAGAACCAGAAGTGTCTGATTTTAAATGAGCAGAGACCCAGCACTTATACCCAAAAGTGGTTTTGATGTAGGGGGTGACTTTAAATCAGCTCTCTGAAGTGCATAATGATCCCTTTCAACACAGTCCTGTCTTCCAGGCTATATGTAGGTGATACATCTGTGATTGTTTGTGGACAGGACACTACCTATGGAGGGGTGTCAGTCCCTCTGATTCCTCCCTGCCCAGGAAGATCTATCAGAATGCAGATGATTGCTCAGAATGCAGATGAGACTCACCTCTCTTCACCAACTGCTCTCTGATCAGGAATTACAGCTTAAAGTGTATTATGGAATTCCCAAGTCTGGCCTATGAGATGGGTAGGCTTCACAGTAGTGAAAACTAAATTGGCTCTTTGTCATTACTAGGATATGCGGTGCATAAAAGTACCTGTTCTACCTTTTACTTACATAACAACCTTAGGGATACTTAGGGCATACTTTACGGTTGGTTTATATTGGTTTATATTTAATAAAACACAAGATTAAGGGTTGGCAAGTAGTTTTAAAGGCAAAGGCGAAGTGACAGTAAACTGCACACACAGGCTATTTTTAAAGGCTAGTTATAAGGGAGGCACAACTAGTGCTGCTGGCCCACTTGTAGAATTTGTAGTGAAGGCCCAAGGTGCATGGTATACCACTTTACAAGGGACTTACTGTCACATGGCCCATAAGGGCATTGTTGTCTTTCCTATCTTAGCACAAGCCCTTGGCAGACTGTCTTCTACTTTGTGCATGTTACTACAAAAACCTATTTTAATTTGTGGCATGCTGCAACTTTGACCTAGAACATGCTGTTTATGCATTCTGTTTATTCCTGGGATTTAGTCTGAACATTGCAGACACAGTCAAACAACAATGCCCTTTGTTATTCTGTTCTCGTAAGGCGCTATTGTGGTAGCAAGCCTCAGCCAGGCCTAATAGTGCAAGGGATTCGCCCTTCTCTGCTTAGCGTCCTTAGACCAATATTAAGTTGTCACAGAAACTGGAATAGAAAAGACAGAGTTTATTAAACCTTATGAGGTGGAACTACATTCACACAACACCCTTCGGTATAGTATGAGGTAGCACACTGTCTAGAAGGAGCTTGTTCCTTTTATACCCACACTGGGGCTGAAATGAAAGTGGTAAAAGGCACAGAATGTTGGTTTCAAATACATATAAGGTCATACAGAGAGTGTGCTAGCAACAAGTGGGAAGGGCTGACAGTTAGCTAATTCCGGTAGACACATCTTTACAGTTACAAATTGGAGATAGCTGTATGCTCAACTGAGCATGTGCAAAGCAGAAGAGGATAAATATATCTTGTCTCTAGGCAGATTTCAAGAGCAGTTAACAGGAAGGTAGGACAGAGCACATGGCAAACAAAATGGCCGACAGAAATACAAAATGGATTCCATAAATGGACAAGATAGTCTCTAAATACAAGATGTCTACTGCTAATGCTTAACATAATCATTGCTAAATTACCACAGACGACCCTTTCAGCATTTGCTGAAGACATTCGTCTGTCTAGGTTAATCTGGATCTGCATCCTGTACATTGATGTTCATCATCTCAGTAACTTCACTATTTAGCATTTGTTGTTCTTTTGTAATATTTCTGTTGGCAGGTGTACAAGCAGTGATGCACATGGAGCAAATCATGGGACCACATTGTATACAAGTACAGCATGTAAATAGTATCACCAGTAGTATACATAGAATAGTCAGTAGCTTCCAGCCCCAAGGAACAAATAGTGTCCATATCCAGTTTGAAAATGTCCATGTACCAGTCTCTGGGTGAATGTCTGCAGCAATCCTAAGCAGCTTAGAGATTGCGTCATAAACTGAAGGTGAGTGGTCACGTATAAAGACACAGCAACTACTACCGATGATGCGGCATGCACCACCTCAATCAGCCAAAATCACATTGAGCACCATCCTATTTTGGAGTGCTACAATTCTTGCAATTTGCAGTTCTTCTGTAAGGTTCCCAAGTGCCATAGCTGTCCGATTGGTGACAGCTTCAACTGCACAAGTAAATCGTCTGATCTTTCTGCTATTCAATGCAGCACCCACAAAGAAAAACAAACCCAAATTGAAATCGACATATTGTTGCAGAGTGGTGTCTGTCTGGTCAATCTCGTCAGTACTTGTTGTCTATTCGTAGAAATATCATTGTACAGTTTCAGTTCAAGACTATATGATGCAAGTGCTAAAAACACAGGTGGTAACAAAAATGATATGTAGCATACCCCTGACCATCCAACAGGTAATTGGTAATATCCTTTATTATCGCACACAAAGTAGGTGTTGTGCGACGAGGTAAAACTACTATTATTAACTCCCTTAATGTTCAGCGTAGTTATACATTCACTTCATCCTACGGGAATTCTCCCAATACTGCCAATACATAAATCTGCTTTTGCTCTGGTTACACAAATCATAAAGGGTCCAATGTTCTTCATATTCCTCACATTTGTGAAGACATAAGGTGTCAAAATATTGTCCGGTTGGGATTCATCCCATTCCCATTTAGTCCCTTTAGCTTGAGGATAACCTTTTTCATCTTGGTAACATTCTTTATTTAATTGAAAAATGATTCCACCTACTGAAGGCTTTCCATACGCAACCAAAAGGGCATACCAAGCTTGACATGAACCATTATGGGAAAACGGTAGAGAAATAAAAGGTGTTCCTCCTTTCTTCTGGTGTGCAGGTATCATCCCACATACCCAACAAATGGTAGTATTTGTAGCATTATGGGTATGATGAAACATCTGAATGAATGTGTTATTCAGATAAGACTGTTGATGTTTCTGCTCATGATAAGGAAGAGTGTAATAGTAGTGTTCCAGTGGAGCTGGAGTAGTTGCAACAAAAAGCTGTCGAGCAGGAACTGCTTTCTCAATGAACCAAGTGGTTATTGCTAAAACCACCAGGGCAACAACAAACCCTACAGCACAAATCATTTTCCTATTCATTTCAATGACAACGATGCTCGATCTTTCTAAGAACCTGTTGAAAACAATCGTTGGAGCTATTCTCCCTTGGGTAGCCGTTGATTTCTTCACCACGGGCCAAGACGGGTGTCACTACACTAATGCAGGGCTGATCCCCCCACCTTGCCTCATTGGGTCTCCGTTTCACAAACTTAGGGCGGTAGCTCAACCAGTCTCGTACAAAACTGCAGATTCTTTTCTCGGTCTCAAATTGTATTGCAATGTTCCAGGAATCGTGTGGTCCGGGAAGACTTCCGCAGACTCGTCAGATGAGATAGCTTGACCTTTCTCTGTCTCCATAATTTCTCGATGGTCGGTCAGCGCTGCAGGTTCCACCAAGGCGGGGGATACACGCTTGCAATGCGTGGCGTGGAGCCAATTATTTTTGTTCATCACTCGAACTACTGTCCTTGTAGCCAACAGCACCTGCTCTGGGCCTCGCCACCTCGGCTCCAAGCTGTTCGATCTGTCGAAGACCTTGACCATCACGTGGTCACTGGGACGGAGATCATGGGCCTCACCTGTAGATCTATCAGGAAGAGCTTCTTGAACCTGTTGACGAATAGAGGTCAAACTGTCGGTTAACTGTGCCAAATAATCATTCAACAGAACACAAGGTACATCATGTATGGGGCGTGGCTTAAGGAACTCCCCAAATGTTCATCGGTCTCCCAAATACCACCTCATACGGTATAACACCTGATCGTGAGTGTGGTACCGATCTTATGGATAACAGTGCCAAAGGCAGCGCATCTGGCCACTTTAGGGACGTGGATGCCAGTAGTTTTTTCCAGCTTCAATTTTAAAGTAGCGTTATACCTTTCCACCAATTCTGCTGATTGTGGGTAGAAGACTGTATGGAATTTCTGTTTGATCCCTAATCCTTTCAGGACATCATCAACAACTTGCCCAATAAAATTAGGTCCTTTGTCACTCCACAAAATTTTACAAACACCATACCGAGGAAAGAATTCCTTCAGAAGCATCTTTGCAGTGGTAAGAGCAGTATTATCCTTTGTAGGGTATGCCTCTATCCATTTACTGAAGGCACATACCACCACTAGGACATATTTTAGATTATTGCAGCGTTCAAGTTGGATGTAATCCATCTGCAAAACTTCAAAAGGTGCGGTTGGTGTAGCAAACCCTCCTGTAGGAGTTTGTGTCCCTTTTTCAGGATTGTACTGCCAAAGGATCAAACAGGACTGTTCCACTCTGTTAGCTGTGCTGGCAATTTCAGGATGCTCCCAGACTTGTGCAAGCAATTTAGTTATTGCTAGAGCTCCAACATGTGCCAGCCCATGTGCCATTTGAACCATAGGTTGTGAATAGGCTGCAGGCAATTTCCATTTATTCATTTCTTTGTTGCCCCAACAACCCTCACCGTCTAACATTCCTTCTTTGGACCACTTCTCAAGTTCTTCCACAGAGGCAGATCTCTGTATATCCAATACTTCCTCTCTAGCATCATGCCAACGCTCAGCTTGTGATTTTACTACGTACATAGGTGTAGTGCTTCGCTGTATTGCAGTTTCACGAGCTACACGATCTGCAAAGGCATTTCCTTGTCCTATTTTGTCAGTGATCTTCTTGTGTGCGCTACACTTCATAATGGCAACTTTCTTCAGATATGTAAGTGCAGTCAAGAGATTATGTACTAATTATCCATGAATTATCTGCATCCCGTCGGATGTGAGAAAGCCTCTTTCCTTCCAGAGTAGGCCAAAATCATGAACCACTCCAAAAGCACAGCGGCTATCCGTGTAAATGTTCACACATATTTCAGTACTAAGCTCACACGCTCGTGTCAAAGCTATTAGTTCAGCTGCTTGAGCCGACTTCTGTGGTATGCGAGCTGTTTCCACTACTGTTTCAAGTGTGGTGATTGCATATGCAGCTGAGGTTGTGGCATCCGGTAACTTTAAACAGGACCCCTCAACCCACAGCTCCCCATCGACATCTGGAAGGGGCGTATCTTGCAAATCGATGCGACCCTTTGTCTGTTCCTCAGTAAGGAATATACAATCATGAGGCTCCTTTGATTGAGACTGAGTCACAGGATATGGCAACAAAGTGGCTGGGTTTAGTGTAGCACACCTCTTCAATGTAATATGAGGTGCTAACAGTGTCAATTCGTATCCTGTCAAGCGAGCACTAGTTAAATGCTGAGTTTTAGTCTGATTCAAAAGGGCATCTACTGCATGGGGTACGAGCACCAACAGTTTGTGTGACAAAACTATCCCTTCACTCTGACGTATGGACACAGCTGTTGCTGCAACTGAACGAAAACATCCAGGCAACGCACGAGCAACAGGATCAAGAACTGCAGAAAAATATGCACAGGGTCGCTGCTTGTCACCGTGTGTCTGTACTAAAACTGACAATGCACATCCATTTTTCTCTGGTACATAGAGTGTAAATGACTTCGTATAATCTGATGTGCCTAACACTGGTGCAGAGCAAAGTGCTTGTTTCAACTGGCGAAAGGCATTTTGACATTCATCTGTCCAAGGAAGAGGAATCGGAGTGTTCTTAGTCAAAAGTGCTAGCAATGGTTTAACAATGTGTGAAAAACCCAATATCCATTGCCTACAAAATTAAGTTAAACCAATAAATGGACAGACATATTTCTGTGTGGAAGGTACTGGAGTGTCTATAATTGCTTGAATGCGAACTGATGTCAGTGCACGGCCCTCCTTAGACAGAAGGTGTCCTAAATAGGTCACCTTCGGTCTACAATATTGCAATTTCTTCTGTGACACTTTATGGTGATGTGTCGCAAGAAAAGAAAGTAAGGACAAAGTACATTTTTCACACTGCTCAGGTGTTTCAGCTGCCAACAAAATTTCATCGACATATTGTATGAGAGCCATTCCTTCTGGCAAAATAAAGGAATCGAGTTGTCTTTTTAAGGCTTGACTATAGATACTTGGACTCTCAGTATACCCTTGAGGAACTCTACAAAATCTATATGATCTGTTATTTAAAGTGAAACCGAACAAATATCGGCTATCAGGATGAATAGGAATCAAAAAGAAAACGTTCTTCAAATCCACTACTGAAAATGTAGTTGCTGTTGGAGGGACCAGGGTAGCAATGTCGTTATGTCAGGCACTCCAGGGTACTGTGGTACTACAATATTGTTGACTTGTCTCAAATCAATGATACATCTATAAATCTAGTATCAGCATCTTTTTTCAAAATGGGAAGAATCAGACTATTGCAAACATTATAAGGAACTTCTTCCACCACTCCCACCATAATCAAATCTTGCACAATACGTGTAAGTGCTTCTTCTCCTTCTCGAAAAATGTTATACTGAGGCAATCTCGGCAGTATCGCACCCTCCTTGACACTAATATGTACTGGTGGAATAATCATTTGTCCTACATCGGTGTCTGAAGTAGGCCACAAAGCACTAGGGAGTGAAGCTAGTGCAATATCCTCTTTAACAATACAGGATCTCTCAATCATGGGGTGGTTGTCATTTAAAATAACCCGTACTCCTTCCGGAGAACATCGTATCGTGGCCCTGAAATATTTGAGCATGTCAAGACCCACAATGTTGTCTGGTGTATTTGGAGAAAGCAAAAATGGACATGGAGCAGTAAACTTATCAACATGGAGTGCAAGTGGATGTACAATGGGCTAAGGATGGATGTTCCATCGAAAACTATCGATGTAATAGTTAAGCCAGACAGGGGAACCCTTGAAATCAAGTGTTTAAACAAGGCGCTACGAGTAGCTCCTGTATCAACCAAAAACTGATCAGTAGAACCCAAAACATGTGCTGTAACATAGGGACCCTTTTGATCTACTGGAACTTCAACTGATTCCTTACCCCATCCTAGGCAATCCTATGCATAAGCAGAATCTTGCAAATTAGACAGCTCATAGTCGGACATTTGATATTGATTCCATCTGTCAAAAGTATTAGACCCTCTTGTCCACGTGTATTAGCATCAAACCTAGCACGATCATTTGTATTTCCTCTAGGCCCTGAATATCCTGAACGATTTCTCATTTGTCCCCGACCACGTGAACCCTGCTGAGCACATAGCACTGGACAATTAGAAATCCAATCTCCGAATTGTCTGCAATACGCACACTGATCAATAGACAAATCTACATGAGGATAGGGAGGATAGGGAGGAAAAGACGAACCATAAGATCCACGTCCACCTTTATTATTACCTCTAGAAGGTGGGCCATAAGCTTGAGCCATCATAACCTTTGTTTTTAACTCTTTAGATATTTTATCCTCCTTACTTTTAGCTTCTAATTCTTGTCGTTCATAATACTGAGCCATAGTTAGGAGAGAAACCGGAGAGAAGGTAGTCCATGAACTTTCAATCGCCTTTAGGCGACTAGCTATTTCTGGCAAAAGGTTTGTGACATATTTATTGACTAACAGATGCCTACCCGTGTTATCTGTCAATGACTGACCACTAAAATCGTGGAATGCTTCTTCAAAGCGTGTGAAGAAGTCTGAAACTGATTCATCTATCTTTAGCTTACAAGACGCTAACATAGTCCAATCTATCTTTTTAGGGGGAATAATCGTCTTTAATTTAACCAAGATAGCTGCTGGAAGATCTCAAATTAGCTGACACAGTTTTTGTGCAGGTTCTCTATCTTTATCTAATTGTTCTACATCTGGCCACAATGTCCCAAATACCACACGTTCATCAACTTTATGCACAGTTCTCCACATAACAGGCGGTAATATTAATCCAAAAAACAAATCAATGTCAGACAAAGTCATAGTACAAGAGTTAATGGCACTTTCAATTTCTTCATAAAAGGCTGTTGGATTCTTTCGTCGATTAGGCAATGCATTTTTAAGAGCCATGACATCTGCACTATTCCGAGAAGTGTAAACCCAATTATAAATAAAGTACCCTTTCACGTTGACAGAAGTCTTATCATCACTTGTACCTATTCCTTTAGGAGGAACATATAAAGGCGCGCTTCCCGCATAAGTTTCACATTTACAAAATTCTTATCTGTTTCGAGTGTCGGAGCTCGTGCCAAGTTGATTTGAGATGTTTGTGCAGCTGCGTCTGCTGCCTTTTTCTCCTCCCGCAAACGCACTGCTTCATCACGTAGTGCAACCAAGCGTCTGATCGTGTCAGCCACCTGCGAGAAGACAAAAGAACTTTCATTTAATTGCTTACAATCAGCTGCTATATCATCTGGCTCTACTTTCACCGAATATTTCCTAAATCGCTCAAGAACCTCTCGAGCAAATATCTCGGTGAAATATTTTTGTTCCCTTTCCGACCAATTCTGAATAGTATCTAAGATTTCAGAAGCAGTATTAGTACTACGATCTGCTTTACGCGCCGCAGATCGAATCTGAGAGGAATGCTTCGGTATTTAACATTGAGCGAGTGTCTCGGGCTTTATCCTGTTCCGTCGGAGTGTCCTCATCTGACTCATCAGGAGCAGAGGGAAGAGTATACGGAGGAGGCCAACGATCTAATAAGAGAGAATCATCTTGGGGTTTATTAAGAATAGGATAAAGAGGCCTACGAATAGCGTATTGGCCATTTACCTGTAACTGACGCTCCCTATCTTCCCTTTCTTTAATTTCTTTAATCTCTTTATTTTTCATTTCTAATGCTTTCGCATGCACACTTTTAAGCTGTTCTTTTTCAATCAAGGCCTGTTCACGCTTCATTCATTCACACACTTCTTTCTCCCACTTTCGCACACAGTCAAACATGTCTTGCCTAGCCTTTCGCTTGAACATCCGTTGCTCCACATACTGAATCTTTCGCAAATCAAATGACCCATGCATAGGCCAACGCAACTCAGGATCCTCGCCGGTGTATTTATACCACAATGTGCTGTACATTATGGACGAAATACCATATTTAATATACATGTCCCTATTAGGTGTCCCCGCCAAGGGGGCCGGTTGTGCTTCATCGATTCTCAAATTGGTATCACTACAAAAGCAACACATCTTACGAAGTGTGCTGGAAACAGACATGCCAAAAATAGTGCAAAGTATGCAGTATTATAATCAAAAGTAGCGCCTAAAGTAATCTTCGTACGTTGCGCCGTTCAAATATTCTTAGAAGTAGAGAAAAATCTGCTCATTACCTGCCTATATGTATTGCAACACATATATATACATATTCATAGGACAAATTCAATATTTGGCCAATTCCATACACAAATGCCACAGTAAGAGTTTCTAAACTACCTTACCAATCCAAGGCGTACAGCAAGTGCTGCAAAATGGCTCTTACCAGGTCCAGGTTCTTACTGCCAAGTTCTCAAATCGACCAAACTGCACGGCGAATCAACAGAATAGATCTCAGTCGAGGACCGGCGCCACCTGGATGGTCAGATCAGAAAGAAAGGGAAAACGCCGTGGATGCCAAGACTCGTGTCTCCTCCGGCAGTGATCACGTCCAAAGAGGGATTCCAATCCTTCGTCTCGACCAGTCCTTCGGGCAACTGAGTCGCCGATGAGCCCCACGTTGGAAGCGCCAATTTGTGGTAGCAAGCCTCAGCCAGGCCTACTAGTGCAAGGGATTCACCCTTCTCTGCTTAGAGTCCTTAGACCATAATAAGAAGTTGTCACAGAAACTGGAATAGAAAAGACAGGGTTTAATAAACCTCATGAGGTGGAACTACATTCACACAACACCCTTCGGTATAGTATGAGGTAGCAGACTGACTAGAAGGAGCTTGGTCCTTTTATACCCACACAGGGGCTGAAATGAAGGCGGTACAAGGCACAGAGTGTTGGTTTCAAATACATATAAGGTCATACAGAGAGTGTGCTAGCAACAAGTGGGAAGGACTGACAGTTAGCTAATTCTGGTGGACGCACCTTGACAGTTACAAATTGGAGACAGCTGTATGCTCAACTGAGCATGTGCAAAGCAGAAGAGGATAAATATATCTTGTCTCTAAGCAGATTTCAAGAGCAGTTAACAGGAAGATAGGACAGAGCACATGGCAAACAAAATGGCCGACAGAAAAATAAAATGGATTCCGTAAATGGACAAGATAGTCTCTAAATACAAGATGTCTTCTGCTAATGCTTAACATAATCATTGCTAAATTACCACACTAGCACCTAGACAAAACATGCAAATGCAGCATGTTTTGGAACACATACTTTGGTCATATGGAGGTACATGGATAGGTAACAAAGACACATGAGGGGGTCTTTCCAGGGTCTTTCCAGCCCCCTCGGAACCGTGCCCTCTGCACATCTACCACAGAGCCGCCATAACACCCGAACTAGCCCAGACCATTCACACCTCCCTCGAATCCGGCATCTTCCCCGATGACTGGAAGCGGGCAGAGGTCAAGCCCCTCCTCAAGAATCCCTCAGCCGACCTGACGGACCTGAAAAACTACTGGCCCATCTCTCTCCTCCCCATCGCAACCACCTTCACAGCAAGATTTATGAACGCCCGGCTCATCAAAGAGAACGCTATCCTCGACTCCTTCCAGTCCGGATTTCGCAGCACCCACAGCAGCAAGACTGCTTTCCTCGCCGCCACGGATGACATCCGGATGCTACTCAACCAGGGCCACACCGCGGTCCTCACCCTACTAGACCTCTCCGCAGCCTTAGACACTGTCTCACACTGCACTCTCGCAGCAAGACTCCATGACGCCTGTATACACGGAACCGCCCTCGACTGGATCCACACCATTCTCTCTAGCAGAACCCAAAGGATCAGACTCCCTCCCTTCCTGTCCGAGCCCACAGAGATCAACTGTGGAGTACCCGAAGGATCCTCCCTCAGCCAAATGTTCTTCAATATCTTCATGGCCCCCCTTGCTGCCATCGTCAGACAGCATGGGCTCAGCATAGTATCCTACGCCAACGACACCCTGCTCATCCTCTCCCTCACGAAAAATCCCAAGGACACCAGACTCTGCTTCCAGGAAGGAATGAAGGACATTGCAATCTGGATGAACAACAGCTGCCTGAAGCTCAACTCAGAGGTCCTCGGACATTCCTCCACCGCCTGGGACAACACCTGGTGGCCTTCCACCCTCGGAAACCCACCCACTCCAACCGACCACACCCGTAACCTCGGCATCATCCTAGACTCCTCCCTCACCATGACCCGCCAGATCTACGCCATCACATCCACCTGCTTCAACTCCCTCTGCATCCTCCGCAAGACCTTCAAGTGGATCCCCCAAATGCAGAAAGATCGTCACCCACATAACTAGCAGACTGGCATATAGCAACACCCTCTATGCCGGAATCAACAGAAACCTGCTAAACAAGCTCCAAACTATCCAGAACACCGCAGCCAGACTCATCCTCAGAACCCCACTAGACGAGCACATGACCCAGAACCTACGAGACCTTCACTGGCTCCCCGTTGAGAAGAGAGTAACCTTCAAGCTACTCACCCACGCCTACAAATCACTTCACAACATCGGACCCAAATTCCTCAACGAGAGAGTATCCTTCCATGTACCCAAAAGAAACCTCCACTCTGCCAACCTCACCCTGGCAGAGACCCCAAGTATCCGCAGAACCAGAGCAGGTGGAAGAGCCTTCTCCTACATCACAGCAAAGGCATGGAACGAGCTCCCAGTCAACATCAGATGCTTCCCTACTCTGCACACCTTCAGGAAGCACCACAAGACCTGGCCCTTTGACTGATCCGGAGCTGCAAACCCCCCCCCCCCCCCCCAAGGCTTTGAGACCCTCACGGGTGAGTAGCGCACTCTATAAATCCCTAATTGATTGATTGAGGGAGGAGAGCGTGACAGCACCTGTGATGCAGATCTTCCAGCTATATAAGACTGAGGTACGAGGTCTGCTGCTAACACCCAGAGATCTTCTAATATATAATCCCCTTGCTACTATACCAGGGGAGGGAGGTTAGTCTGCTCTTCCGTATATAATGACAGCACCTGTTACAATTTACAGACTACTTGCTATGCTAACACTATTTGTGTTAGGCATTTTGCTACTTGTTGTGGCATATACTGCATACTAGAGCACATTAGGTAAAATAAACATTTTGAACGTTTCTTGTGTCTCTGTCAGATCTTATGGTGGATAAGCACAAGGGTGTAAGCTAAAGGGTGAGAGCCTATGGCTAGAGTGGTTGACCTCAAAGTTGGGGAACCAGGTTCGAGTCTCTGCAACAACGCTCAACAACCTGTGATTCTGGGAAAATCACTTAATCTGCACATGCCTAACAAAAATGAATGTGTCCATCTGTAACAAAACGGGTGCTCATGTTTAGTGCTCAGATACCTGATGTTTCGGGTGTTGAACGTGTTATATAAAACTCAAAAATATATAAATAAATGGCTTTGTCCTGCAACCGCTATTCCCGTGAAGGTCAGGAGTGTTGTATTCTGGGGTGTCTGATCACTTGTTCCTCTGTGAGTGAGTAGGAGGGCAAGTGAGACACTGTTGCTAGCCTGTCCCGAGCTCGTGGGTACTAAGGTGGTAGGATGACTCAGTCCATGCCTACTAAGGTCCCATAATCCCAAGCATAGTTCTGTGATTCTGCAGAATCCCTGCAACATTAACAGTAAATCAAATATGCCAATCAGTAATACACCAATATCATCATGTTTAGGGGAGAAACGCATGCATTTTAGTACTGATTAGCAGCGGTAAAGTGCTCAGAGTCCTGGGGCCAAAAAAAAGAGTCAGCAAAACGGTGAGGCAATAGGCAAAAAGCCTAGAGGAAGATCACCCCTCAGGATGAGAGGTCTAACTGTGACCTTGATACACTCTTGATTGGCATATATAACTTACCTATGAGTTTTTGGTATAAGGTACCAAAGTGTACCCAGGGCCTGACCTGCAGCTCCCACTGGGCCAATCTACTACAGTGACAATATAAACGTGACTGCAGGTATTCCAAAAGTAGCTTCCTTATGAAGTTTTTACCTGTGAATTTGACTTGTCAATATAATCCCTTTTGATAGGCCTAAACATTCCTTTCAAATATTTATTAGTAGGCTTTATTGCCCATTAAGGCAGGGTGCCTGTTATTTAAAGATAGGGAATATAAAGGTTAATGTTAAACATCCTTAGAGTGACTAGAACCTCAGATTTTCAATGTAGCAGATTAAGCTGTTCCATAGGAAAGCACTAGGATGCAATATTAAATATTAATCCTGTATCTCGGGAACGGGACTAGCCAGGATTTGTTCTAAATATTATGGAAAGATATCTTTGCTAGAAATGCTGTCTCTGGTTGGCAAGGGTATGCACCTAAGCCATGCAGAACCCACCACTCTAGTCAGGGTGAGTAAGTTATACACCAAAGATAACCATTGCTCACCCCCTTAGTAGCTTGGCATAAGCAGCCAGGCTCATCACAGAAGCAATGTGTAAAGTGCTTGCATAATACACTCACACCAGTGACACAATAAATACACTACAAAAGAGACTCCACATAATGTTATATTAAAATATAAAATATGTTATATAATAGACCAAAACATGATGGATCAGTGATTGCTTTAACTAATAGGCAATTGCCATAAGACGTACTATGCGTATAATAAAAGAAAAACGTTTCTAGGTTGCACATGTCTCTAAAACACCATTACACGTTTATCTTGACACGGCAAGGCATAAAACAACATATCACTGTTAACACTGGGGGCCTCAAATGCAGCAGGCAAGGAATGAAACACATTCACATCTAGCCACAGGGACATGGTCATTACATCTTCCCATTAGACCATGGGATGCAGCCCCTCTGCACTCCGTTTATGGTATATATGGCACTGAGAAGTACTATGTAGGTCCCAAGGGCAGTGGAGTGCCTATTGTGCCAGTTAAGGTAATATCAGGAAGTTTCCTGATCAATTGAAGTGCGTGAGGCTTTGTCAATGTCCTACCCCATCCTTGCAACAAGATATGGTGTCCCACCCGGGTATGTGCACTAAATCAAATCAAAAATAGCTTTATTCGATTGTTTGAAAGCAATCATAAAAGCATACACGTTAAAAATGTGTCACATTTCATTTCATTTTACAAAATCACCATATTATAAGAAAAGACAATAAAAATATATACAACAATTCATTAGTGGGTGATTTCCGCTCAAGTCATCATCACTATACATAAAGTGCACTATATGATCATAGTTTTTCTCCAATATATCACTTTTTTCAGGAGGACTGTGATTATTGCAACGCCTCTTTCATTATCTAAATATTGTAAGTATAACAGGGCTGGACGACATTGGCGCAGACCCATCTGTCTCAAAAAAGGCAACAAAGTCCTGCGCCTAATAGTAGTGTAAAATTTGCAAAATAAAACATCATGTATAGTGCTTTGGGGAGACACATCGTCACAGGGGCAGGGCTGGAGATCTCGCGACCAGTCGTTAATAACTGGAAAACTAACCAATCTATGAAAGATCCCCAGCCTAAAGTGAAATAATAGGAATCTGTCATAATTGCCAGGCACACAAACCAAATAGGGTTGAATATTAAAAGTAGTTAATAGCAATTGGTGCTGCAGGACAGTGGGTTTTAAAACCTCTGTTGATGTTCTTAGAGTATCCAACAGAGTCAGGCCCTGTTTTCTCAGGTATTTTCTGGATACGGCCGAGATAGTGAGAGGATTTAAAAAGTATTCTGGTTTGCCAAGATGCTTGAAAAACTTAAACACATAACTCAGCCAGGGGATCCTCATTACTCCTTCCAATTTCAAAATATCCGACAAAATTTCCATATGCAGCTTGGTTTAGTCCACAGCCTGTGTAATAGTAGCACAGGCTCAAGTTTAATCAAGTTAGATATGAATGGAAGGCCTAATTCTGCATGGCAGATATAGCTTGAGGTACTGTTTGGTACAGTTAAAATGTATTTTAACCTCTACCGCGCTACCGCGTTTTCCCGCTGTGCGCTGATTTTTGAAAATCGCGCGGTTTATGACAAAGCCAGCTCGTCATCCGCGTAGCGCAGGTAACGCCCATGACGAGCTGGCTTTGTCATTAGCTTCGAAGGGGTTAAAAAAGAGTTTTCAATGACCTGAATAGGTGTTGGGTCTACAAAGCCCCATACCATACTCCCATAAATAGCAGCAGATACACATTTTGCCTTATAGATTTTAATTAGCTCAGTGGGAGGTCTTATACCCAATTTTTTGGCAAAAGTCTTGAGGGCAAAAGTAGAACGTACCATCGCCAATTTCTTCGCTGCTACAGCTTGGGCCCAAGACTCATTCTGTGCAAATAATATACCTAAGTAAGAAAATTGCTTGGTTGCCTCAAGCTTCTGTCCTGCAATAAAAATGGCCCTTTTGGTCTTAAAATCCTTGCCACAGCACATGATGAATGTTTTAGATGAATTTACCCTTAATCCAAGATCTTTCATGAAGAGGGTAAAACTATCCACCACGCGCTGAAGGCCCACTTGGGTACAAGACATTAACACAGCATCGTCTGCGTACAAAAGGGCCGGGATTGAGCGGCCTGCTAAGTACGGGGAATCTAAGCTATCTCTGCACAGGGCTCCCTCCAAACCATTTATATACAAATTAAAATGAAATGGGGCCAGGACACATCCCTGCCTGACTCCACTCCTAATTGGAATTTTAGCCGTGCGCTCACCCTTCAGGCCATATCGGACGCGAGCTGACGCGTCACTGTAAAAACGTTTAAGAAAATAAATAATATTTTCATCAACCCCTAAGTGTCCTAGCAGACTCCATAGTTTAGCGTGGACCACGCAGTTAAATGCGGCCGAGAGGTCCACAAAAGCTAGGAACAGATTTCCTTTCTTAGCCCTTGTGTACTTTCCCATCAACATTAAAAGATTTAAGCCCTGCTCCACTGTTCCTGGGCTGGTCTGAAAGCCACATTGTAAGTCAGATAGAATGGAATTGTCATCAGCCCAGTCCAAGAGACGGTCCAAGATTATCCGTCCGGCTATCTATGTAAAAGAATCCAATAGGGAGTTAGGTCTATAACATCCCGGATCGTGTCTATCCCCTTTTTTGAAGATAGGCACGATTATGGACTCCACCCAGGTAGACAAAAATCCCGTAGTACAGCTTGCATTAAGCACCTGGACCAGAAGGGGACCCCACAGAGGAATGCGTGCCTTAAAAATGTTTATGGGGACACCGTCCGGGCCAGGAGCCTTGCCACCCTTACTAGCATGGAGTGCTTTTTCAACCTCCTCCAAGGTAAACACCAAATTCCTTGATCTGGAATAGGCAATAGGTGGGCAAGGGGAAGATGATAATTCCTCTCCCTCATACACATGGACAAAATGCCCAATCCAGTCCGCTTCTGGGATCGCTATCTCTATTTTGGGACCAGTCTCTTCCGCTAAAAAGAGAGTTCTGATAATCTTCCCGAAACCTGCACTATCATTATTTACAGATGCTATGTGCAAGGCTTCCCAGGCCTCTAGTTTTAACATATTCTTCCTGTCTCTGACAGCTAACTTATATTCTTTCCTAAGTCTCCTCGCCTCAGTAGTACTTCTTGGGTTTTTGTGTAGTTCTTTCTTTAAGAGTGCATAGGCTTGGGTACATTTAGAGTCACACCATCCTCCCTGATCTCTATTGTTTTTATATTGCCTCATAAGGGAGTTCCTTATTACATTTGTAATAGTTAAAAAAGAGGCAAGGAGAGTTTCAGGGGCGGTATCTTCGCCCAGGCATATCGCGAACTCTGACATACATTTACCGATTACTATATTAAGTATTTCTGTTTGGTCGACCATGGCCCATCGTAAAGAGTACCCATTTGTGCTACCAATAGATAGGTTCTCTCGAACTCGATCTTTTTTATTACTCTTTAAGGTGTTCTTTGTTGGCCATACATAGAGGGAAGTGATCGCTTAGTGCGTTGTCAGAGACTTTAAAAGAATTTATTCTGTGAGCGTGGTTACTAGTGGCAAGAGCATAATCGATAGTGGAACAACAGCCCCTACCATTAAATGTTGGCGGTAGGGAGGATGGCAATACACATAATTCATTTACAAAACCAAGATCAAATTTGTTAAGTACTTCATTTAGTTGTTCACCCAATGGAGTATGATTAAAATGAGATTGACACATGCCCTCTTCCCATAACACTCCGCATCTGTTATCTTCAGCCATTCTACATAAAGTACAATTAAAATCGCCTACCAGAAGAATCCTCACATCTTTCTTGTTACTTATAACCTGGTTAGACAGTACTTTAGACATATTATTAATAACATTTGATACTTCACCCGGGGGAACATTGTTATAGAAGTTAACCAGGGCAATCGAAGTAACAGGATCCAGATTAAGTACCAAAAATTGAAAATAAATATCTTTGATAGGCTCTATAACCCTTTTTAATTTCAATTTGTTTGACAGATAAACACTCAGCCCTCCCTTAGCTATCCCATACACAGCCTCGACAGCCGGGGTATGATAGGCCTTATACCCGTAAAAATGGACAGGTTCCTTGCTCCAAGTTTCCTGAAAACAAAGCAGGTCTTGGGACTGAATAATGTCCTGCCAAAGTGGATTATTAATTTTTTACTTAATTCAAGCAATGTTCCAAGAGGTGATATAACATAATGGAATTACAATGGGGGTTGGAGCAAGTAAAGAAGGGCTGACACCTTCCAACAAAGACCCATTAGGGTGCACTAGCTCAGAACCAACTTCAGAGACCACCTTCCCATTGATGGTGCCCTCAATCCCCGGAATCCTGTCCTTCTCCACCCTCTCACTCATAGGGTCTCCCTGATTGAGCATGTAATTGTAGTGAACTACTTTGCTAGATAGATTTACGAAGTTCTCCATTTGCAGTTAATCATTAGTTTCTATGCAGTTAATCATTAGTTTCTAGTGATTTGATGTCGGAACACAGTATCTTGCTTGCTTAGGACCCAAGTAACTTACTACTAGGGGTTGGGGGCCTGGGTACCTTACAAAATCCATGGGACGAGAAAAGAAACTCAAGGGTAAAACATTGATAACCTCAGTGTTAACCGTCCCATTAAAGCCCCCCTCAATAATGTTTCGTACCAAATGCGGGGTCCTAAACGTCAAGATAACACAATCTCCATTCAGGGATTCAGGGGATGAGCCTACCCAGCTAACCCTTCTGGCCATTTTGAATTCAGAAAACAGAGAGTTTTTAAATCCAGTCCTAGAGGGTAGAAAATGAACGTATTTGTTTCTCAATGTCGACCAGTGTTCAAAAACATTGGGGGTAAAACTGGGACGTTGGATAAAACAACTGTATATGTTGTGGCTTCTGGTGGTAGGTTTAAAGTTGGTAAGGGGTTGTTTGAGATATCCCTTTGGCCAGGCTGGTCTCTGCCTGTATCACAGTTGATATTGCTCTTATTGTTACCTCCCCTGTTTGGGCCTCTTGAGTTTGCCTCACTGGTTCTGATGTTACCCACTGGGTTAATATGTTCTAGTGTGGTATTAGGCTTTTTGGTTGTTCTGGGTTGGCCGTAACTGAAGTCGAACCCATAGGGTTTTCTCTCGTGTTGGCCGGGGATGGATGGACTAATGTCTTGGTATGAGCTGTCTGGACAGATTGATAGATGTTAATCATCCTTTCCTCTATATTAGCTACCCGAGTTTCAATAGTGGTGATTTTTAAATATATAGACTCTAAGAGTGTTGATATCAACATCTCCATTCTTCCCCAAAAGTTCTCATCCTCTTCCGGCTTACCTAAACTATTTTGGTCGGGAACACTGTCTGCCTGGCCCTTGCCCTTTTTCCCTTTCCTCCCAGTGGGATTTACAGCAACTTTACATTGGTTTGGGTTACCCTTCCCTTTGGGGTTAATTGCAGGCAGTTCTTCCTTATTTGTGTGGTTTTGTTTACGTTTTGCTTTTTGCCCTCTAGTTATTATGTGCGGGCTTACATTTTTAAGCCTAGATAATAATGCTGGATTAGTACTTAGAGGGGAATCGCCTCCCACCTGACCTGGAGAACCATCAATTAAAGAGGGGGTCTCATCAATTACATTCGATGACAACATTGTAGGTGTCAGAGAGAGTCTACTGGGTTTGAGAGGGGGTTCAAGGGAGCGCAATCTTGTGATTTAGAGCGGTTTCTGCCCTTAGCAAATAGACGTCTAAGGTCCCCACTATGGATCTGTTTTTGGGAGTATTGATCTTATTCATGTTTTAAGTAAGTTATAAAGGACAGACCACAATATGTGCACTAAAGGGAGGGAGGCACACACATTGCCCACGTCATTTTGGAGACCTCTACACAAGGAAGCCGGTTGCCTGCAAATGTGCGGTAAAGCTCCAGCAAGACAATACCTGCCCCAGTGCCATGAGGGCCACAACAGCAAGCACAGCAGACTCCCTGGGAGAAGGCCACACACAGAGGATCCCGTGGAGGAGACCTCACCAAGTCCTCCCCAATACCAATACTTATTACGGACTCTGCCAGGCGGGTAGCCGAGGGACCCATCAGGCCCACAGAGAGTCTTTGATGCGGTAGTGATGCCAGTGGGGTTCCTGTTCTTTCCCTGCACCACTGCTCCTAGGATTCCCTTTGCTACCCTGACAGCTCAGTCTCTCTCATTGGAGATGCAGCAGGGGAAAAACATCAGTTCACAGGAGGCCCCTTCTTCCCAAAGGATTATGGCCTCATAGGGCCACAGTGCTCCCCCTGCGCTGAGGTCACAAGGGAACAAAGCATGTAGTGCTCAGCACTCGCTAGTCACGGCTCCACACATCCTCTCTCAACCAAAGCACTCCCCGCACAATATCTGCAGGGAAAATAGAAAGCACTATCTGTGAGCTGGCAAGCAGACCAAGGAACACTCTAGCACAGCGCTCTACATGCTCGAAGTAGAACTTAGAGCAAAACAGCGAGGGGAGGGGCCTAGCCTTTGGCGAACAACTGGGGAGCAACAGAGAAGATAACTAGCAGCAGGCCAGAGCATCAGTGTCCTTGGAGCAAAGTGAAAATCCTTTTTTGTAGAACAGGAGGCTACAGGTCAGCACAACACGTAAGTCAGTCCAATGGTGGTTCTTCCTGGCAGCATAACAGTTCCTAATGTTCAGTCTGTAGAGACAGCAGCATCTGTACATAGAGTCATACGCACAAGAAAACGCCCACTTTCTAAAAGTGGCATTTATACAATAGTACAAATAATCGCCTCACACCAATAAGCATAATTATTCACCACTATTTCAAAGACACCAAACATGGCAGCGCTACTCCTTTCAGATCAAGAACTACCACTTAAGTACTTTTAAGGGATTTCCAAATGTTAGCCTATGAAAGTAGTAGGCCTCATATATTGAGAAACCATAAAGGATGTTTGTCACTACGTAAAAATGGACAGGTTCCTTGCTCCAAGTTTCCTGAAAACAAAGCAGGTCTTGGGACTGAATAAAGTCCTGCCAAAGTGGATTATTATTTTTTTACTTAATTCCAGCAATGTTCCAAGAGGTGATATAACATAATGGAATTACAATGGGGGTTGGAGCAAGTAAAGAAGGGCTGACATCTTCCAACAAAGACCCATTAGGGTGCACTAGCTCAGAACCAACTTCAGAGACCACCTTCCCATTGATGGTACCCTCAATCCCCGGAATCCTGTCCTTCTCCACCCTCTCACTCATAGGGTCTCCCTGATTGAGCATGTAATTGTAGTGAACTACTTTGCTAGATAGATTTACGAAGTTCTCCATTTGCAGTTAATCATTAGTTTCTATACCACTCAAAACCTCAAAGTGATTGATGTCGGAACACAGTATCTTGCTTGCTTAGGACCCAAGTAACTTTCTACTAGGCGTTGGGGGCCTGGGTACCTTACAAAATCCATGGGACGAGAAAAGAAACCCAAGGGTAAAATGTTGATAACCTCAGTGTTAACCGTCCCATTAAAGCCCCCCTCAATAATGTTTCGTACCAAATGCGGGGTCCTAAACTTCAAGATGACACAATCTCCATTCAGGGATTCAGGGGATGAGCCTACCCAGCTAACCCTTCTGGCCATTTTGAATTCAGAAAACAGAGAGTTTTAAAATCCAGTCCTAGAGGTTAGAAAATGAAGGGATTTGTTTCTCAATGTCGACCAGTGTTCAAAAACATTGGGGGGTAAAACTGGGTCGTTGGATAAAATAACTGTATATGTTGTGGCTTCTGGTGGTAGGTTTAAAGTTGGTAAGGGGTTGTTTGAGATATCCCTTTGGCCAGGCTGGTCTCTGCCTATATCACAGTTGATATTGCTCTTATTGTTACCTCCCCTGTTTGGGCCTCTTGAGTTTGCCTCACTGGTTCTGGTGTTACCCACTGGGTTAATATGTTCTAGTGTGGTATTAGCCTTTTTGGTTGTTCTGGGTTGGCCGTAACCGAAGTCGAACCCATAGGGTTTTCTCTCGTGTTGGCCGGGGATGGATGGACTAATGTCTTAGTATGAGCTGTCTGGACGGATTGTTAGATGTTAATCATCCTTTCCTCTATATTAGCTCCCAAGTTTCAATAGTGGTGATTTTTAAATATATAGACTCTAAGAGTGTTGATATCAAAATCTCCATTCTTCCCCAAAAGTTCTCATCCTCTTCCGGCTTACCTAAACTATTTTGGTCGGGAACAATGTCTGCCTGACCCTTGCCCTTTTTCCCTTTCTTCCAGTGGGATTTACAGCAGCAGGGCTAGGTGATGGCCTGGGATCGGTTCGGACAATCGGGCACAGGGGAAGGGGTTATCAAAGGACTCGCCTGCGTGAATGAGATGAAAGGGTATGCGGGTTCAGCGCGGGATGTGGCTCTGAGGCAGGGTCACGCTGGAGGTGCATGTATGGCCCAGGCAGGAGGGATCGGGGGCTGGCAGGGCGCGGGGGAAGCTTGCGAGGCCGGGGAGTGGGGGGGAAGAGACGTGCAGGCTATTGGCAGTGGGCAGAGAAGCCAAGGCACACAAAATGGCTGCTGCTTACGCGCACGTATGGATCTGAAAAGGACAAGATGGCGCCGATAATGTTTACGCCACAATCCAGATTTTAACAGTCCTCCCTTTTCAACATATCTAGCCAGCTTGTCAATTTATGTCTATCCCCATTATATTACGTATTTCGATGTCATACAAAGCTTTCATACGTTCAGCTTCGAAGTTCGGAGTCTTGGGGCAAATACAGTTAGCAAACAGCGAGCACAGAGGCGGCAAGCATTGAATACCCAGGCAGAGTCCACATATTGCGACGATTGGTATCAGTACGATCATGAACAACCTCCATCCCCAGTCCTTTACAGCACTCCAGAACCAACTCCCGGGTGACCATCCGTCTTGTTCCTGATGAACCTCCGAGGAGAGTCTGTGGAGGTGTTCAATGGCTTTGTAGACTGAGGGCGAATTGTCTGGTATGTAGGTACAACAGCTGGACCTGATGATACGGCATGCTCCTCCACGGTCCGCCAGAACCACATCTAGAACAAGGCGGTTTTGAAGAGCCACTAGACGGACCGCCTGAAGCTCGGGTGTATTGTTTGTGAGGATACCAGCTGTAATGTTCATCGTTGTTTCGACTGCCTGGGACAAATGCCGAATGGCACGACTGTTCGCCATCGGACCCCAAAGTGGAACAAGCCCCTTTATTGCATCCAAGAATTGTGCTCCGGTGGAGTCGGCCTGCTCAATGTCCTTTGCTCATTTTTGTCGGTGATGGTTTGCCGGAGCCACATAGGTCGGAGGAAGGATGAAGGCAATGTAGCAGGTACCTCCCCAGCCCTTTGGGAGCCAGGTGTAGGCTTTCATACCACAGACGAAGTACATGTTTGGAGAGGTGACAAAAGAGGGTGGGTCGGTTGAGTCCAAAGTTCTGGTGATGCGGCAAGCGCTGTGGCCCACCAGTTGTGTCCCATGGCCTGTGATGCATACAAGGCCTGAGACATTGACGACAGATAGGGCCACAGTCAGGGTGGCAGCCGTTCGTTTCCGGAGGTAGGAGAAGGTGGGTCTGGCTGGATTGTTGAACACTTGCATCTCCACCCTTTCTTTGGCGGGGATGTCCATGTGAACAGAAGCATTGGAGGAAAGAGGGCAGAAGGGAGCAGCAGTTCTTCCGGTTTTGTTAAGCCAGACCCCATGATAAAAGTGTGACATAGTTCCGCTGGAAGTGGCATTGTCTCTGTAGCTCTCTTGCAGGAGGATCAGCCAAGCAAGGCAGGAACCATGAACAGAGAAAGGTGAAGGGATGAAGGGGATGGAATGTCCGGTGGCATGTGGTATCAACCCACAGATCCAGCAATTCGTGGCATTGGCAGCAAGGTTGTGTTGGTGCAGCAACTGTACGAAGGAGTTGTTCCAGAACTCCTTACGCCTTTCTTGGATTTGAGGTGGAAGAGAGACCAGGTAGTGTTCTTTCATGGTGGTAGGCCGTGCAGTCGTTAGAAATGTCCTATGAGCCGGTGCGTTCTCTTCCACGATCCAGAGGGTAGTCATGAGGAGGAGGCAAAAGAGAAGAGCGATAAGAAGAGCAATAGTCTTTGAGCTGTGCAACCTGTCGGTTTTCGGGTTTCTGTAGTGGGTCTTCGGATGTCCGGTCGCTTCCATCATCTTCGTATCGGGCGCTTCCATCATCTTCAAGGTGCTCGGTAGTGGGCAGAACCACAAACTTCATTGGCTTCTCTCCTGGCAGCCTTAGTAGTGTTAGGCCACCAGTCTGAGAATTGTAACTTAGTCAGAGGTCTGCTTAGCCGAAGCTCCCTTCTTTCGTCGCAGGTTATACCCCTCTCTGGATGGCACAGTGGGATCAGGGAATTTCGCCAATTCGAGTGTCTCTGTCTCAGGGTAGCAGCTCAGGGATGGTCGGTCTTTGTTCAGGAGCTCTTCTTGGGTGGTCACGTCTTCGGTCGACGTCAGGGTCGGAGAGATTTTCTTGCAATGATGTGCATGCAGCCAATTTCGCTTCCCCTCCACTCGAAGAGCTGTTCGGGTGGTGATCAAGACTTGCCAGGGGCCCGTCCAGCGGGGTTCCAGACTCTTCTCCCGCTGGAAATTCCGAATTAGGACGAAATCTCCAGGCTGGATAGTATGTCCGGGGCCCCTGGAAGCATCGGGGATGGCCTGCAGCACCTGATGATGAATAACAGACAGTGTTTTAGTTAGGTTATACAGATAGTCAGACATTAGGACGTCCGGGTCGTCGTGAATAGATGTCGGTTTGGGTGCAGACCAGATACTCATGGGCCGGCCGAAAACTACCTCGTAAGGGGTCAAGTGGTGTTTGGTGGGGGTGGAACGCATTGACAGCAATGCCAGGGGAAGGGCGTCTGGCCATTTTAGTCCTGTGGTAGCCACTATTTTCGCCAGTTTTAGTTTCAATGTGGCATTGTGCCGCTCGACCAGTCCAGCAGATTGGGGGTGGAAAACTGCATGGAATTTCTGTCGTACCCCCAGTCCCTTCAGGATAAGCTGGATAACCTCGGCTATGAAATGGGGGCCATTGTCACTCCATAAAATACGGCAAAGGCCGTAGCGAGGGAAGAACTCTTTCAGTAGTACTTTCGCAGTGGCAAGGGCAGTGTTGTCACGCGTCGGGTAGGCTTCCACCCATTTGCTAAAAGCGCATACAACAACAAGTACATACTTCAGTCCCTGACATCTCTCTAACTGGATATAGTCCATCTGTAGGACTTCAAATGGGTGATTGGGGACCCCAAACCCTCCTCGGGGTACGACAGTTCCTTTCCCAGGGTTGTGTTGCAGACAGATTAGACATTGTTGGACCAGACGTTTGGCTGAGTCTGTAATTTTGTCATTATGCCAAACTCGGGAGACAAGTTCAGCCATAGGGGCTGCTCCTATGTGTGCAGGGGAGTGAGCCATGGTCAGTATAGGGATCAAGTATGCATTGGGTAGCAACCATTTGTTCGTGTCTTTTGTCCGCCAGCAGCCTTCATCGTCCTTCAGTCCCACCCGTGCCCATTCAGTCAATTCGTGTGGTGCACTGGCTATCTGGATGTCCCTAATGGTCTCCCTGGCGTCCTTCCATTTTTCTGTTTGTGACCTGATCACGTATATGCGTGTTGTCGTCCTATTCTCTGCTGTCGTCCGGGCGGTGATGTCCGCCAGTGCATTTCCTTGTCCGACGATATCTGTCACCCTTTTGTGTGCCTGACATTTGATCACAGCAAGTCGTTTGGGAAGGAGAACTGCTTCAATCAGAGCGGAGACTAGATCTCCGTGTAGGATGGGGGTGCCGTGCGAGGTCAGGAATCCCCTTTCCTTCCACAGGAGCCCAAAATGATGAACCACCCCGAAGGCATACTGGCTGTCCGTGTAAATGTTTGCTGTCATCCCTGCTGCTAGGATACATGCTCGTGTGAGGGCAATCAGTTCCGCTGCCTGTGCAGATTTCTGTGTGATGCGGGCGGTCTCAACTACAGTTCGGGCTGTGGTAACTACATATGCAGCTGAGGTGGTGCCATCGGTGAGTTTGATGCAAGAGCCATCCACCCATAGCTCTCCGTCCGGATCTGGGAAAGCTGTGTCTTGAAGGTCAACTCTACTCCTAGTCTGTTCGTCCGTGAGGGTCACACAGTCATGTATAGGGGGCACATCGGGATCATTCTCAGGCAGAGGCAACAAGGTGGCTGGGTTCAGCGTGGTGCATCGTTTCAACGTGATGTGAGGTGCGAGCAGTGTCAGTTCATACCCAGTCAGTCGTGCGCTGGTCAGGTGTTGTGTCTTGGTCTGGTTTAGGAGGGTGTCGACAGCATGGGGTACTAGCACCGTGAGGGAATTCGAGAGTACGATCCCCTCACTTTGTCGGATAGAGACAGCAGCAGCAGCTACTGCTCGAAGGCAGGCAGGCAAAGTCTCGCTACAGGGTCAAGAGTGGCGGAGAAGTAGGTACACGGGCGTTGTTTGGGGCCAATGGTTTGAGTCAGGACGGACAAAGCCCTTTCGTGGGTGTAGAGAGAGAAGGGTTTGGTGTAATCGGGGGTTCCTAGGACTGGTGCTGAACAAAGGGTGTCTCGTAGTTCCTTGAAGGAGGATTGGCATTCAGGGGTCCAAGGGAGCGGGAAGGGGACATCTTTGGCCAGTAGGGAAAGTAGCTGTTTCACAATGAGGCTGAAATTTGGCAACCACTGCCGACAGAAGGAGGTGAGGCCGACCAAAGAGCGGACTTGCTTTTGGGTTTTAGGGATAGGGGTCTCTAGAATGGCCTGAATTCGATCGGGTGTGAGTTTTCTCCCATCTTTGGACAAGAGGTGGCCTAGATAAGTGACTTGAGGTTGGCAGAATTGCAACTTCTTCTTGGAGACGTTGTGGCCATTTTCCGCGAGGAAGTGCAGGAGTTGGACGGTGGCTGTGACTGTGAGTGGAGTGGTGTCGGCCGCCAGAAGGATATCATCGACGTACTGTATCAACACCACTCCATCCGGTAACTGGACTGCATCCAGCTGTCTCTTGAGGGCCTGGCTGTAGATGCTTGGACTTTCAGTGTAGCCCTGGGGTGCCCTACAAAACCTATATGAGCGGGATTTTAAAGTGAAGCTGAAAAGGTAGCGGCTGTCTGGGTGGATGGAGATGGAGAAAAATGCGTTCTTGAGATCGATTACCGTGAAGGTGGTGGCAGTGGATGGAATCAGGGTCAGAATGGTGGTGATGTCTGAGACTACAGGGTACTGAGGTACGACTACTTTGTTGACTTCTCGTAGGTCGATGATGAAACGGTACGCTTTTTCATCTCCCTCGCCCTGCTTCTTCACAATGGGTAGGATAGGGCTGTTGCAAACATTGCTAACTACTTCTTCTACCACTCCTGCGTCTACCAGGGACTGGATGATTTTTACCAATGCCTTCTCGCCTTCCGGCGATATCCGATACTGTGGGAGTTTTGGGAGCACTGCGTCCTGTCGAACAGTTATGTGTACAGGGTCTATCATCATGCGTCCTACGTCCGAGTCAGTCTTTGCCCATAGGTACAGAGGTAGGGTGTCTAGTAAGGACAAGTCAGCGTCAGTGATGGAAAACATGCGTTGTGTGTGACAAGATCTGAGCAGCGTTGGGTTGTCGTACGGAATGACTCGAACTCCGTCTTGGGAGCACCTAATAGTAGCTCGAAAATGTTTCAACAAGTCAAGTCCCATATTAGCGTCGGGGGTGTTGGAGGAGAGCAAAAACGTCGTGTCAGTGGTGTTATTGTCCAAGTTAAAAGAGATCGGTGTGGACAAGGGATTAGTGGAGGGCGTTCCATCAAAACCTATTGATGTCACATGTGAGCAAAACAAGGGTGCCCTGGGAATCAATCGTTTAGACAACGCACTACGTGTTGCAGCAGTATCTACCAGAAATGGAGACTTCATACCTAGGACCTTAGCGGTGACATAAGGACCTTGCTGGTCAACATAGAGCTCGACTGGATCCCTTCCTTGCCCTCGGCAGTCCTATGCAAAGTCGTGGGCGTTGTCGCAGTCAGACTGTTGGCACTGATTCTGTCAGGGACGGTCAAACGTGTTCGGTCTGCCTGGTCTGTCATTGTTGGTGTCGTTTGTGCGCCCTCGTCCCTGTCCTCTATTTCTCGGCCCTCCCGCTACGTCTCTCGTGTCTTTATTTCTGAGTGCTTCTTGCAGAAATGGACATTGAGACTTCCAATGACCAAATCCTTTGCAAAACGCACACTGGTTCTCGTCGAGGTCTGTTCGTGGAGCGCCGGGTGCGGGTGTGCGGTCTCTAGGGGGTGGATTTCTAGGAGCATTCGACTGGTAGTTCACTCTATACTGTTCCCTTCCTACAGTCACCCCTTGCAACTGGGCAATCATCACCCTCTCTTTCAAGTCCTTTTTCTTTTTCTCGGTCGCTCGATCGTTCTCGTCCTTTTGTCGCTCATAGTATTGAGCCATCTGAAGGATAGCTGCGGGCTTGGAGGCCGCCCAACTACTCTCGCTAGACTGTAGTTTCTGCGAGACTTCTGGTGTCAGGCCTTTCACATAGTTCTGGACAAACAAGTGATGTCCGTTTGCAGTGGTCATGTCCTGGCCGCTGTAATCGGAGAACACTGTTTCAAACTGGGAGAAGTATTCTGATACGTCTTCCTGGGGTTTCTGGCGACAGGCCGTTACTATCGACCAGTCCACCTTTCTTTCTGGGACTAGGGTTTTTAATTTCTGCACGATCTTATCTGGTAGGTCTAGAATGGCTTTCAAAGGTTTCTGTCCCGGCTCTCGTTGTTTGTCTACATCACCGAGTTGTATCCAGGTATGTCCGAACAGCTCAAGGTGGTCGACTTTCCGGATTTGCTTCCACACATCAGCTGGCAGACATAACCCGAAAAACAAATCGATATCCGCTAGGGTCATAATCGTCGAACCCAAAGCGGTGGCTAATTCTGTATAGAAGGCTGTGGGGTTCTTTCGCAGATCAGGCAAGGACTTTCGGAAAGTCAGGATGTCTTGCCGATCCCATGGTTGGTAAACCCAGTTGTAAACTACCCTCCCTCTCGCATCTTGGTGGTTAATATTGTCGTGTGTTCCCTGCCCTCGTGGGGGGACCCAATAGGGAGCGGCCTCCTTTATGGGCATCATAGTGTCAATTTTTTCTACTCTGGCTTCAGTCGCTACAGGAGTCGTGGTGTTAGTCTCTGGTTTCTGTTCAGTGAGGTGGTGAAAAACTTCAAGCGTACGCGTGAAGAGGTTCGTCACATCACACTCGTCTCCATCTCCGACATCAACTTTCCTATACAGAGTCGTTAGGTGTTCAGGGCCTTTCCCTTGGTATCGGTCCTCATAGGCATTAAGGGTATGGTGACAAAGGCGTACGACAAAGTGTTGTCTGTGGCTATTGGCATATGTATTGTACATATCCGTTACATAATCCTCACTTTCCTTTCGCACCACCAGTGTCTTGACAATCTTATCGATCCCAGCTCGTTCGTTCTTACTTAATCTATTCAATCTAGCGGGGTCTTTCCTCCCAGCTACGGGATCTTCTGAAGTCGCTGCTCGCGCTGCGCTGAGTACGGGAGGTTCGGTCGGCGCAGAGGCCATGAGGACCGAGGCTCCGGCACTACTCTCGCCTGTTGTTGGGGGTTGCGGGTGCTGTGCTAAGGGTTGGGAAGGGGCATATGGAGGGGGCATGTAGATGATCGGGGGACCTAGTAGTAAATCATTGTTTGTTCGCTGTTTCGAAGGTAGCTCGGGGTAAAGCGTAGAGGTTGTCCTAACGGGACACTGGCCCGAGGTTTCGGATTCTTGTTTCAGCTTGGCTTCCTCTCTTTCTTTTATTTCTTCCTTCAATTTGTTAGCAGTTAGGTGAGCTGCTTTGCGTAATTCCTTTTCTAACCTGACCTCATTTCTCTTTTTCGGTGTTCTGTTTCTTTGCGCCACATGCCAAAGCTATCAAGCATAGTGGGTGTTGTCTTATTGTTGTAAAGGGCTGTTCCTAGTGCGTTTATTTTATCGTTATCAAAGGATCCTATCAGTGGCCACTGATTTTCCCCATCCTTTCTCGTGTATTTATGCCACAGCTTACTATAAGCCACGGCGACTAGTCCATATTTAGTAAACATGTCCTTATTAGGGGTGCCCTCCAGTGGAGCCAGGTGGTTCACCTCTAATAAGCGGTCCGGGCTAAACCAACTACCAACAAACGGGGCGAAGATAGGCATGACGGGTTACAAAGGGGACAAAAGTCTGCACTACCTACCCTTCACTATCCACAAAGACTAAACAGAGTATTTCGACTCTGTGCTTGTTTGTAAATAGAGAATAACCCAAAGAGAACCAATTCCGAACAATCAATGTTCGGATAAACAATCAATCAAATGCGGGATAAAAATAGGCACGACGGATTACAACGGGGCAAAAGCCTGCGTTACCTATCCTTCACTATCTGCAAAGACTAAACAGAGTATTGCGACCCTGTGCTTGTTTGCAAATAGAGAATGATCCAAAGAGAACCAATTCCAAAACAGTCAATGTTTGGATAAACAATCAATTCCAAAAATACTTGGATAAACAATCAATTCCAAAAATACTTGGATAAACAATCAATTCCAAAAATATTTGGATACACAAATAATCAAACAATCAATTCGCAATTCGCTGCGATGCACGACCTTACCCGACCGCATGGACAGTTTCTCGTCTTCCGCTTCCTGCGCCCGATCGTCCTCTTTTCTCCGTATTTGCTGTGGCACTCCTGATGGTTCCCAGTCAGGACCGTAGATCACTCGAGAGAGAGGTCTGCTCGGAACCGGTGAAGTTCGGATAATCGGCTGCCAGACGAGGGTCTATCGGGCAGGAGCTCTTCCCGATCGTTGCAGTCGTTCACACTGTCGTCAGGACCTCTCCCACTGGATCCACGTGTCGCTGATGGGCCCCACGTTTGGGACGCCAATTGTTAAAAGGTAAGGCCGAATTCGACCAAGAACCCTTCAGTATTTGCCCGACGTTAGCCGCCTCTCATACCATTCGAGATTACCAAACAAAGAGGCAGGCGCTGGAGACAGGAAGGCAGGAAACAGGAGTTTATTCCGACGGAGCAGAACACGTCAAATCAGACAACAGGGTATCTTCTCGAGGTGCTCTCTCAACATCTCCGAGGCCTGGCCTCTTATACACAGGTTTATGGCTTTATTGCATATAACATATCTTTAACAATGCTTTGAAGTACAGAAAGGCATCCCCGGAATCCCCGCTCCAGGCTTGTCCCCACACATATCTACAGTAGAGGTTCCCACCCCGATCTCTGCATGTGATGACTATCGCGCAGCTGGACATTCCGCTGGGAACGGGAATACGTGTGATTGGTCGGATCTTGGGGTGTGAAAGCATTGATCAACCTCTGCTCCTTTGAAGAGGGGCAAGTTCCTACTGTAGGGGGCAATAAACCACATCTGCAGGGCTAGGTGATGGCCTGGGATCGGTTTGGACAATCGGGCACAGGGGAAGGGGTTATCAAAGGACTCGTCTGCGTGAATGAGATGAAAGGGTATGCGGGTTCAGCGCGGGATGTGGCTCTGAGGCAGGGTCACGCTGGAGGTGCATGTATGGCCCAGGCAGGAGGGATCGGGGGCTGGCAGGGCGCGGGGGAAGCTTGCGAGGCCGGGAAGTGGGAGGGAAGAGACATGCAGGCTATTGGCAGTGGGCAGAGAGGCCAAGGCACACAAAATGGCTGCTGCTTACGCGCACGTATGGATCTGAAAAGGACAAGATGGCGCCGATAATGTTTACGCCACAATCCAGATTTTAACAACTATGGATCTGTTTTTGGGAGTATTGATCTTATTCATGTTTTAAGTAAGTTATACAGGACAGACCACAATATGTGCACTAAAGGGAGGGAGGCACACACATTGTCCATGTCATCTGTGAGACCTCTACTCAAGGAAGCCGGTTGCCTGCAAATGTGCGGTAAAGCTCCAGCAAGACAATACCTGCCCCAGTGCCATGAGGGCCACAACAGCAAGCACTGCAGACTACCTGGGAGAAGGGCACACACAGAGGATCCCGTGGAGGAGACCTCACCAAGTCCTCCCCCATACCAATACTTATTATGGACTCTGCCAGGCGGGTAGCCGAGGGACCCATCAGGCCCACAGAGAGTCTTTGATGCGGTTGTGATGCCAGTGGGGTTCCTGTTCTTTCCCTGCACCACTGCTCCTAGGATTCCCCTTGCTACCCTGACAGCTCAGTCTCTCTCATTGGAGATGCAGCAGGAGAAAAACAGCAGGTCACAGGAGGCCCCTTCTTCCCAAAGGATTATGGCCTCATAGGGCCACAGTGCTCCCCCTGAGCTGAGGTCACAAGGGAACAAAGCATGTAGTGCTCAGCACTCGCTAGTCACGGCTCCACATGTCCTCTCTCAACCAAATCAATCCCCGCACAATATCTGCAGGGAAAATAGAAAGCACTATCTGTGAGCTGGCAAGCAGACCAAGGAACACTCTAGCACAGCGCTCTACATGCTGGAAGTAGAACTTAGAGCAAAACAGCGAGGGAAGGGGCCTAGCCTCTGGCGAACAACTGGGGAGCAACAGAGAAGATAACTAGCAGCAGGCCAGGGCATCAGTGTCCTTGGAGCAAAGTGAAAATCCTTTTTTGTAGCCCAGGAAGCTACAGGTCAGCACAACACGTAAGTCAGTCCAATGGCGGTTCTTCCTGGCAGCATAACAGTTCCTAATTATTTTGGCTCCACAGTCCACACTCAACAAACTTCAAATCATCCAAAACTGCGCGGCAAGAATCCTCCTCGACATCCCTCGTCGAGTCTCAGTCAAAGCCCGATTGAAGGATCTCCACTGGCTCCCGGTGAGAGCGAGAATCGAATTCAAGGGCATGTGTATTGCTCACCGCTCCTACTGGGGAACAGGCCCCACCATCAACCGCCCATTGGTAAAAGCCTATCTTCCCAATCGCCCTCTCAGATCTGCGACCTCTTACCTCACCTCAGTGCCACGTATCAGAAGAGCCAGATGTGGAGGTCGGTCGCTCTCCTACAATCTAGCCAAGATCTGGAACTCTCTCCACCTCTCACTCAGATCAGAATCCAATCTGCTAACCTTCCGAAAGCTTCTTAAAACCTGGCTTTTTAATAAAACATCCACCTAAATCCACTAAATCCAGCGTATCCAGCTTAAACCTATTTCCTCTGCAGCGCTGGGACACCTCTGGGTAGCCATCGCGCTATATAAATCCACTTTCCATTCCATTCCATTCCATTCCTAATGTTCAGTCTGTAGAGACAGCAGCATCTGTACATAGAGTCATACGCACAAGAAAACGCCCACTTTCTAAAAGTGGCATTTATACAATAGTACCAATAATCTCCTCACACCAATAAGCATAATTATTCACCACTATTTCAAAGACACCAAACATGGCAGCGCTACTCCTTTCAGATCAGGAACTACCACTTAAGTACTTTTAAGGGATTTCCAAATGTTAGCCTATGAAAGGAGTAGGCCTCATATAGTGAGAAACCATAAAGGATGTTTGTCACTACCAGGACATGACACATTATAAAGGCACACGTCCTACATTTATCTACACAGCACCCTGCCCATAGGGCTACATAGGGGCTACCCTAGGGGTGACCTATATGTACTTAGAGGTGAGTTTCAGGCTTGGCAGGTAACTATTAATACACAACAACAAAAAGAGAGGTAGGGAGAATGAGGAACCACTCTTAGTCCCCGGTTAAGTTTTGGCAAACAAGAAAAGAGTGTTCTATGGTACACAAAGAACCACACTTGGAGCAAAGAAAATGCCACTGGTCCTCATGACATGCTTCATCATCGGACCCCACTGAAGAGGCTGAATGCCTCTCCAGTGTGCTGCGACGCCAGGTCTACTGCGGAGCAGGTTTTTTTTTACAATTTTTTTTGTGAGTTTAGGCGTGAAGTGAAACTAATTAGTGGTGGTGAGAGATAAAAATGTCTTAAGTCTTTCAAAAATTATTTATTATTTGATCACTAGGACATAGATAAAATGGTGTTGGAAAATAGTCCAAAATTAATTGTTTGGTTATTTCCAAAAACTTTTAATATCAGTCAACATGTTTCTGCCTTAAAACGGTATAAGTTTACCAGGCATTCATCAGGACGTTTGAGTGGACTAAATCCTGGCGGTATGAGCACCCTAAGGCTCACCCTGACCTAGGGACGTGAATGTGAAAAGTAAACGTAAAAAAGTGAAAAAAAGTGCAAAGGAAAGAGCTTGCTCCTTCCCGGTTACTCCTGGTTTAGGAGGATTACCGACTTAAGGTTACCGCACTTGTATGGTGAATGTGATCGACACCATGGGTCACAGGAGGGGGGTGGTAGCGTATTTGGAGCACCGCCCTTGACGCCAGGCACCCTCTCGGAACCTGAAACACCCTCGACCGGACCCCGACGGCATAGGTAACTATTAATGCCAGGTCAATGTGGCAGTAAGCTGCGCACACACGCCCTGCAGTGGCACGCATGAGGCAGATTTTAAAGGCTACTTCTGTAGGCGGTGCAAGCAGCGCCGCAAGCAGCGCCGCAGGCCCACTAGTAGCATTTAATTTAGAGACCCTGGGCATATGGGATACTATTGTATACGGGACTTACAAAAAAATTAAATATGCCAAACAAGTGTAAATCAATCAAACTATGTGTAAAGGTCAGAGCAATGCACTTAAGTACTGATTAGTAGTGGTAAAGGGCCCAGAGTCCTAAAGCCAATAAAAAGAGTTCGAAAAATATAGAAGGCAAAAGGGATTGGGGATATCCGGTCAAAATTGGCAGGTCCAACAATCTTTTAGAATGGTACTTTTGCACTGCCTGCAACCACTGGGAGCTAATTCTGAATGTTGTTGTCCCACTTCAGCTAGTCAGTACTTTCCATTCAAACAGGTGTAAATGAGGTGGGAACTTCCTCCCAGGAGCAACAATAAAAAGGTGACCTGAATGGGCAGAGATGACTCCTCTGAACCTGACAAAATATGCAAGGTGGGTTGGGAGCATCCTTTTGGACATTAAAGCATGAACTCCTGCCTGAAAATCCTATCCTGCTTGACAGGTGTGTCGGGTCTTTTCATATGACACTTGGTGTGCACTTCAAATATGTTTACCCTGTCACAGGAAAATGTTAGCTGACACTTTGTCGGGGCTCTTTTGTTGTCAGCCAGTCACACCCCTATTACAGTGTCTCCCTATTGACATGACATTTCCATAGTCTACTAGGTTTACATATAACATTTGGGGCACGCTTCAAAAGAGAGAAACATGATGGTAAACAATCTGTGTGCATCTACTGTCTGGTTGCTGAAAGCTTAGCACTGTTATACCAGATTCTGTCACTGAGGGTGTTGTGGTAACAGGGACCACAGCAAACTGGATTTTCATGTTAGATGTGGGAGGACACTGGGATATCCACAGTAAATGCATCACATACACTTCCAGCCCTCAGATCCCAATTTTAATATAGATGAAGACTTCAGCCATCTTAGAAGTGCCTAATGTGGGTAGGGTTAGGAACCTTTACTACATTGCTTGGGGTGTCCCCTATGTTCAATCAATCAGGATTTCTATAAAGTGCAACTATTAACCAGTGATAGTCTCAAAGATTAAGGGAGTGAGGGCTTGATCTGTGGTTTAGTCGAAGAGTCAGGTCTTGAAGTCCTTCCTGAATTGTGTTAGAGATGGTGATTATCCGAAGTGCAGAGGCAGAGAATTCCAGGTCTGTGCAGTGAGGTAGGAGAAGGACATTCCTGCAGTCATGGCCTTGCAGATCCATAGCAAGGTGGTCAGGGATGTTTGGGCTGAGCGGAGTTATCAGGAGGGAGTTTAGAAAGAGAAATGGAGGTTGAGATATGCAGGTCCAGCGTTATGAAGGGCTTTGTAGGCATGTGTGAGGAGCTTGAAGGTAATTCTTTTGTTGATAGGTAACTAGGAAGATATCTCAGGTGGCTGGTGATGTGGCTGCAGTGTGCGATGTTCAGGGTGAGTCTGACGAAGCCGTTCTGAATGTTCTGCAGTTTCTTTTAGAGTTTCTGGGTGGCGCCTGCATAGAGTGCGTTGCCGTAGTCGAGTCTGCTGCTGTCAAGTGCATGGATGACTGTTTTTCTGTACTCAATGGGGATCCACTTGAAGATTTCACAAAGAAGCTGGATCATGTGAAAGCAGGAGGACAAAACGGCATTGATTTGGCAGTTCTTTGAGAACGAGAAGTTCAGGATGATGCTGAGGTTTCATACTTGGTCTGTGGGTGTGGAAGGGGTTCCAAATTCTGCAGGCCACCAGGAGTCATCCCAGGCAGAGAGTGGAGCATAGAATGAGGACTTCAGTCTTGTCTGAGTTGAGTTTGAGGCAACTGTCCTTCATCCAGGTGGAAACTGCCTTCATCCCATTCTGGAAGTTTCTCTTGGTGCCTATGTGTTCATCTGTGAGGGAAAGGATAAGCTTGCTGTTGTCAGCGTAGAAGACGTTCTTTAGTCTGTGGTTTCTGACAATGGATGAAAGCGGGGCCATGTAGATGTTGAGGGTGGGTTTCAGGCAAGATCTCTAAGGCACTCGCAGCAAATTTCTGTAGGTTCTGAGTTGAACAGTGGAAGTCTGACCCTCTGTGTTTGGCCGATGAGGAAGGAGTGGATCCATTCTTGGGCCTTGTCATGGATGCCGGCATCATGGAGTCTGCTGCACAGGGCGCGGTGGGAGGTGGTGTCAAAGGCAGCTGAGAGGCCTATGGGAATGAGGGAAATGGTTTTGTCGTAGTCGAGGAGGGTACGGATGTCATCTGTAGCGGTGAGGAGAGTGGTCTTGGTGCAATGGTTGCTGTGGTTGCTCCTGAAGCTCAATTGGGAGAGGTCCAGGATATGGTTTGTTTTCGATGAACTCGGAGAGTTGGATGCTGATGGCTTTCTAGATGACTTCAACTGGGAAGGGGAGCAGAGAGATAGGTCTGTAGCTCTTGAGGTCCATTGGATCAGCAGGAGGGGGGTTTCAGCAGGGAATTGATCTCTGTGTGCTTCCAGTCTTCCGGGAAGGTGGTAGATTAAATACAGCAGTTGATGGTGCAGCAGAGTTTGGGTGTGATTGAGATGCTGACTCTGATGAAGATGTGGTTAGGGCAGGGGTCTGAAGGGACTCTTGAGTGGATACTCTTCATGATTCCGAGGGTGTCATCACAGGTGAGGGTGGCCCAGTAAGGCAAAGTCCGCTGGGGTATGGAGCCATTGTGTGCGTGGGCTGTGAGTGGGTTGGGTGGATCTTTGGTAAAAAAGCTGTTGTAGATCTCCTTGATCTTGCGGTGGAAGAAGGTGGCAAGGTTGTCGCAGAGGTCTTGAGAGGGGGACTGTCTGCTGTCTCTATGTTGGGTTTGGCAAATTCTTGGACCAGAGTTCTGTGCTGTTGTGAGCATTGGCGTTTATGCTTTCCTATATTGCTCCTTTCTTTGTTTTTCTGATGAGGTGGTGGTGTGTTTTTATGGTGGTTTTGAAGGCTGCGTGGTCTGCCATGACCTTTCTGCTCAACATATTTTCTTAGGCAGTCTGCAGGTGTGCCTGAACTCTCAGGGTGGAGGAGAAGCCGCTGGCTTTCTTGGAGGGCTGCTTGCCTGAGGGTTTTGTGAAGGGAGCCTGCGTGTAGGCACAGTCAGAGATCCAGCGGTGGAGGTTGTGTGCTGAGGTGTTGGCATCTGTGGATGTTGGTGGTGGAGTTTTGTTGAGGGTGGTGGTGAGCTGGTCTTCAGTAATCTTGTTCTAGCTTCTGCGAGGATTGCGGTGGGCCTGGTGGCATACGGTGAGTTTGATGTAGGAGAAGTGAATGCAGTGGTGGTCGGTCCAGTTTGGATCCAAGGTGTGGCTAACTGAGGTGTTGTTGCTTGTGGCGATGGGTCAAACTATTGACCTGCTGAGTAGGTTGGCGTTGTTTCAGTTCGATGGTGGTGAGGTACTCCAGTAGGGATGTGGTGTTGTGGTTGTTGAGTTTGTACAGGTAGAAATTGAGGTTGCTGAGGAGGATGTAGTCTGTTGGGACAAGAGTGTGGTGAGCAATGAAGTAGGGTATGGCTTGACTGAAGGAGGGGTGGGTCCAGGAGGTCTGTAGACTAGGGTGTCATGGAGGGTGGTGTTCAGGTTGGTCTTGAGCTAGAAGTGGAGCTGCTCCATGTTGGGTGAGTGGTCATCTGGTGGGGCTCATCCAGGTTTCTGTAAAGAGGGCAATGCCGGGGGAGATGGAGTCAAGCAGGTCCTAGATCTCCATTGCATGTCTTTTCGAGGGAGCAGGTTTTGAGTAGGATGTAGCTTGGGTGGTCGGGTCTGGTTCTTGAGGGTCATGCGGTTGGTGGGTCTAGTGTGTAGAGGCAGGTGAAGGTGCAGTTGCGCCAGGGGAATGGGCCTTTGTCATTCTTTGGCAATGGGAGATGGCAGGCAGTAGAACATCTGGTGTTGAGGGCGAGGAGGGCACTGGAGTCGTCGCGGTAAATGGTCCAAAGACCAGGGTCAGTGGTGCTAGGCGCAGTGCAGGTGTGGATGGGCACAGTAGAGCTTGCCTTTGGTGTGCCTTTGGCACACCAGTGGCACGGCCGCATAGTTGCTGTCATTAAGTATTGTTGGGGAGGACTGGACAGCTAGAAGGCGGGAAGCAGAAAAACATCGCTGGAGGAGGGCGGGCGCATGGGATGAAAATTGCCAAGAAAAATAAGTGCAAGAAGCAGAGAAATAAGAGAAGTGAGAAAAAATGAATAGTAGATTAGAAGAGCAATAAAAGATAAAAAGGAAGGTGATTAAGAGCAGGGGAGCAAATAGGCAGGTGAAAAAGAGCAGAGGATCAAAAAGGCAGAAAGCACAAAACAGAGCGCAAAGAACAGCAGCAGAGTAGCGATGCTCCCCAATGGACAACCAGGGATCGGGGACCTTGAACACATAACCTGGAAGGGTCAGCAAGCAACAGCTACCAGGCATAGCTGTGAGGCGTGGGAAGCAATTTACTGACAAGGTCATTACCACCTACTAGCTTGTGCTAGGTATAAAAGTGGTATCTCCATGCACCCAGTTCATAACTGTCCTGGACCTGAGGAAGATCAGTAGAATTGTAAACCTGCTGTTTGACACCTGAGAAAAGCCCTGGAGGACTGACCCTACTCTCTCATGGTCCCAGGGGAAAGAAGTAGACTGAATGGGTCATAAGATTAACCTCCTGTTCATGCTACAGAAATACAATAATCTACAAGAGGCATTCCTGCATCCTCCCAATTTACCAGTGACAACTGAACCTGGATTAGACCCTCCTGTTGGAGTCTGCCTGCCACCCTAACATAACGTATCCTGTGTATTTTTAAATCACACGTTCACCTGTAGATATCTTTGGCACTGATAACAGATGTTTATTGTTACCCAACTCAATGGTATTCATTTTATTGACCTCAGTTGGATGAAAGGCTGAGTGGGCCCTCCGGGATTAGAACCTGTGACCATGAGGTCGAACACAGGCCCCTGCAGTGGACGCATTAGTCCATTCAGCCACTAGACCCGGATGCTATGAGTCTCTAAGTCTCTCCCTTGAATTACTGGAGGCTTTCAGAAGTGCACTCCTATGGTAGATTGGAACTTAAAAGGGCTAAAGGCAGAAGGTAAAATCTGTTGCCAAGGAAAGTGTGGTTGTTGTATCAGACACATGCTCCATTGAGGTAAACGTCAAATTGCGCCTTGGTCCTGTTCTTCCCCGACCATTGGCTATCATTTGCACTTTTTGCTTCTTGGCCCTATTTGCCATTATACTTTGAATATTCATATCTCCATCTCCAGTTTCCCTGATTGGTTTTCTGTCAATTTGGTGTCATTTTATTTATTAAATTTTTATTGTATTACATTTTGACTGTACTACTGTTTGATTACTGCACACATTCCTAACAAATTGTCCATGTTATGCCTCTCAGCTCTATGGATTGAGCTCAGGAAATGTAAGTGACTTTAAGGGTTTACCTAGACTAACATTGTGCTTACTACCTGAGGTGGCTACCTACCCCTCTTAACAAAGAACGTAGGAGCATACTTACAAGGCCCTCTGAAAATTAAAAAAAAGATTTATGAAGCCACGCTAGGCCATGTTTACTGGCCCTGAGTGGCTTCATAAATCTTAAGTAATGCAACTCAGCGCAAATTGCTGCATTGCATTACTTTGCGCAAGGGAAGCGTTTCCAAGGACATTGCATAGGTGTTCCCACACAACATCTATGGATTTTGACGTATTCCATGGTTTGCCAGAATGTGCCAAAAAACCTAAGGCTCTCTAGGTGAGGCGTAATGCAGAGAAATACGTTTCTTTCTCCTCGTTTTTCATCGTTCTATGTATGCTACATTCTGCAGTACACATAGAAAGAGGATAAAGCGTTAGCGGATTGTTTTTGTGCAGGAAGATGCCCCTTTCTGACAAAAACAATCCACCTTACAGAGCAGGCACCCTGGCACCATAGTGCAAATGTGCCTGCATTAGCGCTAAGCAGCCAAAAGAGTGTCAGAGTAGGGTAAAAGGCATGAATGTGCCATATTGACTTGCATTCCTGCCCTTTGGTATTTCTGACATATGCTATTGTACCCATACCCATACACCATTGAGTATGGTAATAAATCTTGGTTTAAACTTTATATTCTATTAACAGCATTACTTCTTTCCTGACAATTCCCTCTCCTTCTATACATTAAAGTGCCTTGGTCCTGATTATAAGTTTGGTGGTGTGGGAGCAGGCTGGCTCCCTCACTGCCAAAGTCAACTGCGGACTACCTGCCGGATTACAAGTGGCCAGTTGGGCTACAGTGCAGCCTTACAAAGGCTCATAGGAGACATCCACAGCCGTGCTGGAACTGAGGGTGCAGAATGCACAAGGGGCACCATGTGCCCCTTGTGCATTCAGTCCCATGCACGAAGCACCAGGGAGGCCTGTAGGTCCCCCTAAGTTGCCTAACTTCCACCCTTTCCATGGCAGGTTCACTGCCATGAAAAGGAGGGAAGTAAGGAACCTCATATTATGCTTGGCGGTGTTGCAGTGGCACCGCCAAGCATAATGTGGCCTCAGACCGCTGAATCATCAAGGTAAAACTACCCCTGCTGTTACCTCCAGTAAGTCCAATACAGCAAGAGATCTTTGGAAGCCACGCCCCCTTTCTCCAACACTCTGCAAATCCAACTCATGGTGCACTACTGGTTGGGAGATGAAGTCCACTTTACTTCTGAGGGATCTTGAGGGTCAAGAAGCCCTCCTGGTACCTCCTGTAAGTTCTACACAGAGGGAATCCTAAGAGCTGGTTGGAGGCCCAGCCTCCTTTCTGCACTACTCTGCAAACACAACTACTACTTAAAACACCTTAGAAATTCACTGAAAAAATAGGTTAGAAGGATGTTATAGTTAAGAATTAGCATTTAAGAAAACCTTAGAAATTCCAGTGGAAAAAAAAGAAAAGTTTACAGGGATGTTATAGTTAGGCTCAGATTGCATTCATACAAAACCAGTCACATTCAGCAGTTATAGTTACCTGAGCTAACTATACCTCACGCCCCAGCAGTGCACTGCTTATGACCTCACATATTACATCACTCATGACATAGTCAGCGACATCACTGATGACATCTCAAATTACATCACTCATGACATCATCCACAGAATCACTGACACACCCACAAGCCATAGAGCCTTTCATATACCCACTACCACTCCCACACAACTATTCACAATCCCATTCACAAACCCCTGCCAGTACTTACATACCCACTCATTGATTCATAGATCAACACACATCCACTCGCTCACCCATACAGCCACTCATACACCCACTCGGTCACTAATACAGCCATTTACATATCGAATCATACACCCATACAGCTACTCACACACTGAGTCAGTCATCAGTAGAGCTACTCACACAGCTACTCACCCATACAATCAATCACACAGCCACTTACTCATACATACAGTTACACACCCACTTACTCATATGGATACTAACACAAACTCACTCACTTATACAGTAACTTACACAAGCACACACTCACCCATACAGCCACTCTCGCATTCACTCACTCACCCATGCAGTCACTTATATTCCTTAATTACTCACACACAAATTCTCAGAAGATGGCACAAACTCAAATATGTATGAGCTACAATCACTCCATGTAAGACTGAGGGAGCCACTTATCCGCTACTTCACTGTCACCGAAAGCTGAAAATTATCCTGTGCTCTTAGTACAATGTGAAACACGTTTGTAAATAACACTTGCTAACATAAGTGATTAAGTAAAAGCAAACTTGTGGCATACAGGTGTTGACTGGGAACCAAAAGCTGTTCTGTCAAAAATGCTCAACACCAGCCTGATCCTTGTTACTCTTGCTCTGTCTTTCCCTACATTCTGTGTCTCTATGGTCTTTCTCCATCACCTCTCTCTGCTGAAGTATTACCTGAAGGAATACCCGAAGAGCTAGCCTCCCTTGGCTATACCCACCTTGAGATACACTCCACCCCTCTATCAGAGAGGTTAGCGTCTTTAATATGGAGTCTTCACTGTAAGTGTTGGAGTGGGACCAAGCTGCGTTGTTTTTGGGTTTGAATTTTGGGAGGAGGTTGGTTTGAGCACCAGCCAGGGGCACAGATGAGTTCTTATCCATGTCTGAGAGGGATAATAGGTCCTTGAGTAGATCTGATTTTATGGATTCTGTTTTTAGAAGCGATGAAGGAGGCAAATTCTTCACAATTGGGTAGATTAGGAGGGATGGCATTCGGGAGACTGGGTATGCTCTTGGTTTGGGTTTTGAGAAGATCGAATAGCTTTTTGGGACAGTTCTTGGCTTGGTCTAGTTGATACCTGAAGAAGCTGATATTAGATTTTCTGATTTTCCTAAAATAGGAGTTTCTGGAGAGTCTTAGAAAGTTGAGGTGATCAGCTGAGGGTGTGGCTCTCCAATGCCGTTCAATTAATCTGAGAGAGCGTCTGTCTTCATTTAGCCTCCCTCCTTACCAAGGTTTTGAGTCTTTTGTAGAAGCTCTTTTCAGTTGAAGCGGGGCTATGCTATCAAGAAGGTTGTTTATGGAGTGAAAGTAGTGAATGGTCAGCCCCTGGACATCGTTTAGGTCTTCCGGGGGACATAGAGGGTTTGTGTTAGTTGATGCTATAGGGTTAGAGCCAAAATTTTTTAGGTTTCTTTTCCAGATCTTAGTTCTCAAGGGTTGTGTTGGGAGACGTTTAACCTCTTCCAAGACTTAGAAAGTAATAATGTGATGGTCAGACCAGTCACATGGGAGGATCAAGTCGAGCTGTGTGGAGTCCACATTAGGGATTACTAGGTCGAGAATTGCACCTTTGTCGTGTGTAGGGCTGTTACATATTTGGTTGAAATTAAGGTCGGCAAGGAAGGCTTTGAGGCTGTGTACCCCAGGGTCGTTCTGGTCATCCCAGTGGAGGTTGAAGTCTCCCAGGATTATATTTGCTTATTTTAGCTGTTATTTCATGCTAGAATATCCATGAATTGTTCTATGAATGTGAGGTTATCTCCAGGGGGGTGGTAGAAAGTGTGAAAAGAACAAATTTGTTTGTTATTACTGGTGATGTTTAAGCAAAGGTATTCACAGGAAGAAAAAGCAGGGGCTTTGGAGTTGGACACTGTTAGGCTGCTCTGATGTATGCAGGCTATCCCACTTCCTGGCCTGTCCGTTCTGTCGAGTCTGGTGATGTCATAATTGGGGGGTAGCAAGATGTCCATGATGGGTGTAGATGTATCATTTAACCAAGTTTTCGTCAGGATCAGAATGTCAGGTTTGTTAGTGAGTAGTAGGTCAGCTATCTCAGCTGCATGTCTGGATGTAGATCTGCAGTTTAGGAGAATACAATTTAGCCATGTCTTGTTGGATACTGTGGTGGGTTCGATTGTGAGGGGGATTCTAGTTAGGTTATTCTCAACTATGCCTCTGGGAGTTAAGTCTGGTAGTTCTGTGAGTGTTGATAGGGATAGATTGAATTTGAGATTATGTATGTAAGATAACTGGAAGCCCAATGTTCAGTGGAGGGGGAGGAAGCTCATATGAGTGAAGTAGGGACCCTACTTCTATAACAGATAGAGGGTTTATCATCCTGCTGGGGTGGGGTAAGGCATTAAGGTGCAGCACTGTACTCCAATGTGAGACCCCTGAGCTTAGGAGCTTGCAGGTAGAAGTTTTTTTTTTTTTACATTTTAATTTTTTATTGGGTTGAAATTGTAACACAGCTATATTGTGCCTACAACCCTGGGGCCGGCAGCATGTAATATCTATAAGCCAGAAAGAGTTACACAGCTCATATGCCGACATCCCTGAGGTCCGGCAGCGGATAAGCATCAATACTGAATCAGACAAAAGCATTTAAATTGACAGTAGTAATAAGATAAATAGTAGTGATGTCTTGCTGCATCTTTAGGTCATCAACCACCAACTAATGTATAAACTGTAACAAACCCCCCCTCCCATACTTTGCCATCCTTTGTCTGTATCTGTCTGCATTGCCTCTAGCACATACATGTTCGTGTACGCTAAAAAAACAAGAGGAGGGCCCCAGACCCGATATGTACAGTGTTCTGTCCTAGCGCATTACCATAGGGTACAGCTAGACTCATCCACTGCTGGTATTCCCCAAAACGCCAGTCCTCTCCCCCCTCCCCAGGGCTCGCCCTGCCTTCAACCACACTCGTACAATGATCTACACCCCCAGCCGCCAGCCATGCCACATATGGTTCCCATATGTCTATGGGCTGTGACCGGCTGGGCAACAATTCCCAGTAGTGAGTCAAATGATCTCTGCAATAGGTGACCGTATGCAGCCATCCAGCAATGGCAGGAGGCCTTGGTCTCTTCCAATAAACGGCTACTTGTCGCTTAGCCAACAACAGCAGCATTGACACCAATGTACGGCTCCCCTTCGGTACCTCCCGTACAAACCCCAACAGCATCACCAGGGGCGTGAATAGTAACTTCACTGTAGTTATTTCTTCTATAAGCCTGATTACCTCTGCGCAGAATTGTATCAACCGGCCACAGGACCCAGCCAGTTGTAAGAACGTCGCGTCCTGGTGCCCACATCTCCAGCACGTGGTATCTGTATACAGTCCCATGCAGTGTAATTGTATCGGCGTGCGGTATACTCTATGTAAGAAATTGAAATGTATCAATCTGAGTCTGTAATTTGGCGATAAGTATCCCAATTGAGAGCAACAAAACTCCCATTGGTTATCCGTGATTGTCGTGTCTGTATACCGCTCCCAGTCTGTTTCTGAGGTGCATGTAGTTATGGACGATGTCAATTGTGTGATACTTTATATGCGCGTAATCAATTCTTTCGGAGAGGGATTAGCTAAAATGTTCTCTAGTGCGGGTAAGGCCCGTGGCTCCTGTGGATATTCAGTGTACCTCGCCTTACAAACCGCTCATATCTGGTAATACAGGAGGGTATCCGAAATCGAGGGTGTCTGTCCTTTACACATTTGCTGTAATGTCAGGAACAATACTGCCAGAAAGAGATCGCCACCAGTCACCAAGTCGTGTGCCTTAGCCCGCAGCGCCGTGGCCCTGTCCATTAACGGCGTCAATAATGGGTACCCGCCTATGGGCATAGAAGGGGCATATAATTCTTGCACGCCACTCAGTTTCACTATACCGCGCCATTGCCAGCGCAACGCCTCGGCCGTGTCAATTTCTTTGTGGGGTCACTTATAGCGTTGGTACACTGCTGCATTTAATGGGACCGTGGCGACTTTATCCAGTTCTATCGCCACATGTGGTTGGTACGGCGTCGGATGCTGCCAAAAGTGTAAGTATAGTGCTTGCGCGCTATTGGCATAGAATTCGAAATCAGGAGCACAGAGCCCCCCCTGGGCAAAGGGCAGTGTCAGAATGTTCCACCATACCCTAGGTTGCTTGCCCGCCCAGACAAGTACAAGCAAGGCCGACCGGAGATGCCTAAAAAAATGCACGTTGGGCGGCATTGGGATGTTCCCAAAAAGATATAATAATTTGGGCAGTAGCACCATTTTAGCAATTGCTGTGCATCCTAATAGGGACAATGGCAGGTTTTTCCACCGTTGTACTTTAGCCTCAAGCCACTCAATAGCCCTCCCGTAATTCGCCACCATAGTTCCTGCGTAGATCTACCGATCATGATACCCAGATAGCGCGTTTCAGTCTCTCCCAATAATTGTATTTGGGTATTCCGTGTCGCACGGAATGGTTTCATCCATGAGAGCTAATATTGTAGATTTCGTCCAATTAACTTGAATCCCTGTAAGGCCACCATATCTAATTAGTTCCCTAATTAGGATATTAATATTGTCTTTGGGATTAATCATATAAATCGTCATGTCGTCCGCATGTAGCAAGATCAACAGCCCTCTAGATGTGAAGCCTATGCTTCTCTGCGTATGGTGTTGGCGAAGCCGGGCCGCCAAGGGCTCAGTGGCAATGCGGAATAATAGCGGCGATATGGGGCAGCCTTGACGTGTGCCACGTGTAATAGCAAAGGGGTCCAACACCTGTCCATTAATTCGTACTCTCGCCAGCGGGTTAGTATATAATAATCAAATTTGGTTAATAAAGGCCAGGCTAAGGCCAGTAGTGCAAAGAGAAATTTCCATTCTAAGGAATCAAAGGCCTTGGTGGCATCAAGTAGTGCCGCCACTGCCTGCACATGAGGAGCCAGATAGTGTAGGAGACCAAATAATGTTCGCAAATTGTGAGCTGTCGATCTTCCTGGTATAAACCCATATTGGTCTGGAAGCGCAATCTGTGGCAACATCGGCTGTAATCTATTTGCTAGAAGTTTTGCGTAAATTTTAGCATCTAAATTTATTAATGATAAAGGTCTATAAGAATCCGGGGATGTGGGGTCTTTATCTGGTTTGAGTATCGTTATAATCAATGCCTCTCTTAGGGTAGGGGGAACGTGCCTGTGTCCATTGCTTCCAGGTACATATGTAATAATCAAGGGGCAAGAAGATCAGCATATTCTTTATAGAATGCAGCCGTCAGGCCGTCCGTCCCCCGGACTTTGTCAGATTGCATGCTGCTTATTACCTGTCGTATATATCGTCAACCGTGATGGTCAGCTCCATGTATTCACGAGCTCCATCATTAAACCACGCTAGCGCCAGTGTATCTAAGTAGGCCGTTATGTCACCGGCCGATGGGTCTGTCTTAGATGTGTATAGGTTCCGGTAATAACTAGACATAGAGGCCAGAATATCTTTTGGCGTCCTGGCCATGTCTCCCGTAGCTGTTGTCAATTCAATAATGTACTCACCCCCTTTTGGGGTACGCAACAGGCCCGCCAGTGTTTTC